>NW_025813483.1:11480936-13880936 GCF_021976095.1 Xenia sp. Carnegie-2017 | reverse complement strand
TGGATATAAGGATTAACTGTGAACCAGCAGCATGTCAAATATTAAAGCAATATAGCCGTGAGGTGAAGAAAGAGCTGGGGAGAGGGATGGGTAATTTCTTAAATATAAACCTTTCTTTTCCATAGTATCCACATTGTTTATTTTGTGCATTGGAAAGCCTGTGAGTATTTTCGTTTCATCATTAGATAAACCAAAATGAGATAGCATTAATCTGCATAAATTAGAAATAATAATACTTAAATGAATTTCAATTTGCAAATTCTATGAAGAGTATAAGAACTCACCGAATGGGAAAGTCTCCGTTATATATTTGAACAACGTTTCCAAGTCCTAGCAAAACATATACATATTCTATTTTACAAGTTCTAGGGATGTGCCCAACACCAATATACCAGATAACAGCACAACAGGATAGTTACTGATTGGAATATCTAAGATATTTGATTATTACCGAAAAGTGAAAATACAAACTACAAGCGGCAATTAGTGAAGTATAACATCGGGAGACTGAGTGGGAGAAGTTGTGAGTTTTTAATGAATTTTTTAAGACTCCACCACAATGGTCGACAAGAGTCATTGATGAGCAAAAGTAAACAAAAAATGTAATAAACTGAGAAAATCAACTGGATTTCTAATATTATAGAACATTAAAATTTTACTAGAAACCGACAGTTGAGACCTTACATAAACCTGACATTTCAAGTACACAATATGTTTAACAAATTATCTTACCTCCCATCCTGTGCAATATCAAACCAGCAACAAAGCTTTGCGTACTCTCCATGAGCAAAACGTTAATGTCACTGTGAATATTTGCCATTGTCAGAATCTGTGATGCAGTGTCCATTCTCAACTCTCTAAACAAAGATAGAAATAAATAAGAAGATAATGCATGTCATAATGTCAATTGCCATTGCTGCTAAGTGTAACTACAGAGCTAAGGCTCTGTGGGGCCTGGCATACCTAAGAAATTGAAAAAGTCAGCAAAATATATTTAATAGTTCACTAAATATTATAATTCAGGATGACTCTGATTGATCAGTTTCAACTTTCTTGCAAAAAGGGTATTTTATTGAATGATAATCACTCACAAAATTTTCAATGAACAATTGGAGTAAATTGCCTGACAAACTAGGCTAAGAGTAGGTTGAAGTAAAGTTATATGTGTCAGATGCCTAAAAGAAGAAAAAACATTACAATACTATAGGTTATTTGAGTCATGACAAAACTTAAGGAACCAAAATAATGTTGCAACCAGAGACCTTTCCTTCTTTTTGTTTACATATTTTTCCTGAGAAAATTCTGTTTTCTTTATAAATGTTTCACTATTTTCAACCAATTGCTCAATAATATCCTAAATGAAATGCAATTTTGATCATGTTAACCATGTTGCCAATAGCAATGAAGTACAAATTGAAATAAAAGAATGGAAGTTTGTAGTATCATGTGTGCATTAGCTTCATTAAATAACCATTGAAGAGTTCATCATACCTCGCCTTCACAACCCTTTTCTTTCAACTCCATTATATCATCACGTGTCAATTTTGTGACTCACCATCATCGTTTAAATGCTGATTGTTTACACCTGAATAAATAATTCATTCATGCTAAACATATACTTCAATAGGTTAAATATATATAAGTGATGATTACCAACCTGAGACAAGTGGTAGTTTTGGTTCAGATTGAGAAACCAGTGGCACTAGGTGATGGTTGATGATCTTAAAGATGGTCCCATATGTACAACCAATAGCATTGTCCAAATAGAATTGACATTTGGGAATGTTGACTTTACTACATCAGCAGAATATCTAAACTTAACTACTATAGATAAAGTTCACTATTTCAGTGAACATATACAAGATACTTCTTACACTTTTCGTTTGACTTGCTCAGATTTGAGATATGATCCTCTTTGTATAATAACTCTGCAGCCTTCTATTATGATGCCTTCACTCATTTTTCACACCTGTTGACACAGATTGTAATAGCATTCGCTTACACTGGCTATTAAACATTTTAAAAGGCGTTTTTTCACACAAAAGATTTGGCTGAAAAGATGGGATCTAAATAATGCTATTTTCAATTAAAAAATTTCCTTACTATAAAACGTACCAATTCCAATGTCTGCTTTACAGTTTCAATAATAAGGTCACGATATTTAACTACTTGAATGTAAAATTTAGTAACAACAAAATGTTTATATGACGCTCGATACTCGTGGCCACCATGATGATTTTCTCCAATGTTCGAACAGAGTTCGATCCATGGTTCGACTTTATTAGTTGAAGAAAGTTCGTTTGTTCGTTTACACCAATGGCGTAGTGCGCATGCTCAATTACTACCTCATTAAAGTAATTCCAGTACGGCGATAATTTTTAGGTCATTTGAAAGAGCTCGACGAGAACTTTAAGATGAGCTAAAGATCATCGCCGTACAACCAATACTTTAGATGATATGAAATTCAATTTGGTAGTTGTAGATTATTTTCACAAAAATAATGAATTCTGATAGTCAATTTTGATTTCTAATGCAAAACTGCTAATGACAAGATTACTATATTTATAAGGATACGGCAACAAAATATTTCCCATACTTTTGGTATTGGTCATAATATTTCAATTTGAAAGTGAAAAATCAGTCAATTTTCATGAACTCTCAAAAACTGCAATCTGTTGTAACTCCTTGTAAACCTTTCATTACACCTTTATCTGGATGGGCTTTAGGTCTCGCTGGGCTTCAAACAATTCTATTATATCAACTTGCTTTAGTAAGGAGTTGGTCAGTTCTTTACTTGACTTTGACCGTGATTGGCTGAAAATTTTAGCACAAAATATGGTTAGATGACATGAGAACATTTTGGTATGTGAATAGGATAAAGAAAAGCGCAAAGCACAAACAACACCTTGTTACAATATGGGCATTCCCCAAATATGATATTGAAACTTTGCCGACAAGATGACAGTCCTCGTAGCCACTTAACAAAAAAAGTGAATGTGTTCTATATTTTGAATGACACCAATAATATAAGTATAATAACGTATTTCACCAATAATAGATTGTTAGTCACGTTACACAGAAACCTCGTACAAGCAGGAAGTATGAAATAGTTGTCCACATCTTGAATCATTGCAAGCACTCTCGGGGATGACGTCATTTAATCTATAGGAGTAACATATACCACATTCCATGTTGAAGTCCTAAAATGATCAGAGTGATGAAAATTAATGTCTATAATACACTATGAAATAATATGATCTTTTCGTGCAGTACGTATATAGAGGAGAATTAAACAGAATAACATCACCTTTCAAAGTGCATTATTAAATGAAATCGTCCTTTGGTGTTCACCAATGAAAAATATAATCAAGTATACCTCTTTCTTCATAGTTTGACGGGAAGGAAATTTAGTCAGCAGAACATTCTCCATATTCTCTAAAATATCTTTTTCATCGTTCCTATAACGAAAGTGACGATTACAAATTAGTTCGTCTTATAAGGGTAATGCAGACATGAACAAATTTTCTTACCAATCCTGAAGATTTTTGTACAAGTTTTGTCTAAAGTTTGCAATGACTAAAATATAAAATAGCACAAGATTCTTTTTTATGAAAAAACAAATTTCTAAAATTTACAGTAAGAGTCTCAACTACAAATCCGAGGATAGTGCAAAGTTTAAAATATAAAACTCGGTCTTTCGACTGGCAATTTAAATGAATTATGAAATGTTTCATGTATGTATTTGATATCTCTATTATCTCCCATTTAATTTTGATTCATGTATCATAAGTCAAATATCCATTGACTTCGTGGCAAATAAGAACGACCTATCACAAGCTATTGTCTAAACTACTTGTTTTACACAGTTTACATTTAAGCGATTTCGTTTTTTACCCACGGTGTAATGTCTATGGTTATCATTACACATGGTCGCGTGGTGCGGGCAAGCCAAGCCGACAACGATCAAGCAGAAGACAAACAACATGCCATTAATACATGACTGAACACTAGCGCATTCTACAAGACCAATTAAGTAATAAAGTTTATACCAATCAACTGGATCTCCCTAAGCGTTCGTATGTTTCTCTATCACTGCTCCCTTTATGCTTTCGTATGTTTCTCTAGATCACTGCACTCTCTAAGACTTAATGTTTTTCTAGATCCCTGCTCCCCTCTAAGCGTTTGTATGTTTTTCTAGATCACTGCCCTCTCTAAGGCTTCATGTTTTTTTCTAGATCACTGCCCTCTCTAAGGCTTCATGTTTTTTTCTAGATCACTGCTCCCCTCTAAACCTTCGTATGATTTTCCACATCAATGTTGCCTAAAAGAGTTTGTACGTTTATTTAGATCAACGCTCCCTTCTAATCAATCGTAGACCAAACTTCATTGGTAAATTGTAAGAAAGATTGTCAAAACTTACGACTATCTGGCCCTAGAAAATGACATTCTGGAATGCCTTTCACATGACAGACATTCATTTTCACCAAAAGGGATGCATTACTACCTAGAAATTTCAACAAATTATGATATGAACAAATCATTACGAAAAGGAAACCACAGCAAATATGTGTGGTAAAAAGATTGAAGGGGATAAGAAAATGCAACATGTAAAACAAGGCTCTCACCAAGAGCAATGCGTCTAAAAGTGTCCGCTCTTTTAGGATTTTCTGGCTCAAGAACCCAACATTTTTCATCAATTTCATCCATGACATTCCAGAATTCTTGGTATTTGTCAATGACCTAAAAGCAACAGCTTTCAGTCAATGTTCAGTATATATAAATACAGGAATATGACCAAAAAAACGTAAAAAAAACTACCTTACAAAACGTTGTGTAAATATCTTTCACAGGACTCTCCTGAAAGACACAAGACTTTAAAGTAAAATTTCATCAGGGAGCATTGGACGATGTTTGAAGTCAGGGGTCTCGCCAGAGATGGAAGTCTTTGAAGATTTAAAATTTAATGATTTAAAGTTCTTTATATGAAATTTTGCTGTACTTACTACTTAGCAGTTTGATCTATCTTATATTTCAAAAAAAAATATTAGGATCATGAAATATTAAAATGTCTTTAATCCTCAATTCATTCCTTGTGAAGAATATGGGGGAAATCGTTGACAAAATAAGCTATTATACGTTCAAATCAAAAAATGGAATTTGGTTAGCATTAATATTTAAAAATGCCAAATGCTTGATTGTGTTCCTGATATATGAAAATATTCCATCAAAAAGGCTTCATTCTTTTGCACATATAGTCAATTTTAAATAGTTTATTATTAGTTTCACTTACAAGTAAGATAAAAAAGCGGCTCCGCACTCGCCCCAGACCCATTGAGCCACTTTCTCACAAATCGAGGGCACTGGGTAATATGCATTTGTAATTACAGCACATGCAATTGAAGACTCTTCAGTTCACTTTCTCGAGGGCTCATTTCTCCGCCTCAAAAAGTTTGGGGCTCAAGCCCCTACATCCATGAATATCATTATCCATAACAAAGAGAATTTAATTTTTGAAACACTCACATTACTTGTGTCCTTTATATGAAATGGTTGTGGTAGATCTACAGAACACACAGGGGATGTGTTGGGATACTAAAATGGTATCATGAAAATTAGTATACTCATTTGGGTGAAAATATAGGTATTATTAAGCAAGGGCACTTATGCAATACTTATGTAGCATTAATTGGCAATTTCTCTAATTGACTCATCCCTAAATCATGTCTAACCAATTAAGTATGATTAAGTTTTTCAAACTTAAACATACTTAATTGGCCCAATCCTGCCATGCTTGTTAATATACATCATGCTCTTCAATAATTTCAAATATTACCTCTTGTAAAATATGAATTGTTATGACATGTTCTCGATTTTTTATATCTCTGTAAAAATGCAATAAAATATGATACATATTATTTGTCCAGAATAGCATGTACAGACACACAATGCAAAAAAGATCTCCTACCTTGCCTTTAGTTTGATAACATTAAATAACTCATTGACAAACATCAACCTAAAACCAAGTATTTTATGCAATTTTACATGATGTTATGATAAATTAATGGGAAAACAAACTCTATTCATACCAAGAGAAAATGGCTAGTACTAACTTAACCATGATAACATTTTACTTACTTGTCCCAACCAATTGCTTCAAGTTCACTCATCAACAATGAATATACGTGTAGAGGCAAGGACTTCTTCATATGCTCATCTTGATTACATTTCACTAACTTTTCCTTAACATGTAATTACCATATCTACCAAATCTCAAAAGTAATTTTTCGCAAGATCAAAGAACACTTACTGTAAGATTTTTAAAGTCAACTAGAAATGATGCAAGATTCTCACACTGATTCAGCTTCTGTATCAAACAATAAGGAGGTAAATACAAAAGAATACACAACACTTTTAAGGATGATTATCTTACATGTTTAATGGCATCTTTATAAGGATGTAAAATGTTCCACAATCTCCAACTGCAACTGAGGCTATTAGTTGATGAACAATGATTTTAGAACAGTTCAAAATATAGCACATCTAATTGACAACACCACCTAATGCTTTTCAAAGAATCTGTATTTTTCCTTGCAATGCATAATCTATATGTCTTATCCTGAAGAGCAAACCATAATAACAGTCAAGACAATCAATTAAATTTTGTAGTCGGAGTAGAGCAGCAAAACTTACATATATGTTAATAAAACCATCATAAGTCATTTCATTTCTGTCTTGTGGTACAAGCAACGGACAAACCGCATACAATTCCTCTTTTCTGCTCATTCCACAGATTCCACGTTCTTTGAAATTTATAAAACTGGCTCCATCTCCGCCAAGAAAATCTCTTGGAAACAATGCATTTAAATTATTTAAATACCCAAGAAAACATGGCGGACATAGTTACAGGGATAGCAGCATCAGTAATAATAATGGCCTTTACTGTTCTTTTCTTGTTTATAAGACACCTTGGCATATTAGAAATGGAAGCAGCGATGATTCCACAGGAACAAAGACAGAATCCCGAACCACAACCGATGGTTGAAGTTAAAAACCCATTTAAAATGACCGTCTCTCGTTCATTAACTCCTGGTAAAATCGCTAAACTATATACATCATTTGTTTTGTGAGAGCTAAATTTATTGTCTTAAATATATTAGGTTTCATAGATGTATTCATTGAGAGCTTATACTCTTGTGTCGTCTCTTGCTACTGGAAAGTAAAAAAGGATTATTTGTATGACAAATTGCACGGAAGGTACTAAAAATGTAAAAATTTATAAACAGCCGTTGACTAGAATTCAAAATTTATTATCATGTTTTAGAAATTACCATGAAGGCATAAAGAGCTTAAACCTCGAAGAAAACTGTGACTTTGTGATGAAGAAAGACTTGTATCTTTTTAAGAAATGTCTGCACGATCGTTTAACTTAACATATATTTTACGTATTTACCTTAATATGGGTTCAGTATTAATGATAGCTGTGATAAAACTTTGTCTTACAATGTGTCCGAGAAGACAGAGAACACAGATATGGATATTTACGATGTTGTTGTGAGCGTGGAACTTACTGATGACCTTCAGCAGTTACCTCCATCAAACATTGTAAAGAGCCAACATATGATGTTTATCCTAAAGGATAAAACTCTGAAATAAGTTTTATTTTGCTTTCGTAGACTGCAATGTTAATTGGTATTGAGTTGAAGAGAACAGAGGAAACTATTAAACCAAATGTTGTTCACCAATACATCCATACAAATAATGGGAAAGTTTACAAGCTTAAGGTAAACATTGTTGATACAACAAGCTTACATGAGTTTCACACAAACTGTGCTTATTGTTTCAGAAAATGTACCTGGAAGAATCAAGTTTAAATATGAGAAACAATGAACAAGTCATGAACAGTGAAGATGCTGGCAACCTGTGTATTGTGTGTCAGATGTTACCCATAACTCGTGCAATTATACCTTGCGGACATGCCTGCCTTTGTTGTTTGTGTTATAGCAAAATCAACTGTTGCCCAATGTGTCGTCAACCAATCACATCATCGTTTAAAATAAGAGATGAACCAAACTTTAATTTTGAAAATGAACATAAATTTAGTGAGATATTACATCATATGAATCCAATGGAAATCATAAGAGGAATATATAATGCAGGCTAATCTTACAAGAGAAGTAAATGGGAAATTAAATTGTAAATATTACTATTTTGATATTTAACATCTTAATAGCTCAAAAATTGTCAAGTTTATGTCCAATAATTAGTCAACTAAAGGCAAAAAAATAAAGTTATCAACTGTTGATTCATGTTATCATCTAGACTTGCAGATTTGATTGAAGAATCTGGTCGGTCATCAAATACGCATTGAATTATGGAGTGCCAGTGTATATGATTGGAGAAGTTAATCCTTCAAAGGAACTTGAGTGAGAAACTCCTTCTATCGTCGTGACTTCGGCTGGTGTCGACTTGAAGATATTACCACAGCATAGGAGACGAGAAAAAGTTTTCATGCACATTTGACGAAACTTGGGCAGTTGCCACGCATAGATGAACGGATTTAGGGCAAAATTCAGCATTTCAATTGGAAATAATGTTTTAAAGGCTTTCTTTGCCGCTTTAGTCAAACCGCACCGGGTGCAAATCAATTCCCGTGCCAAGGTGATCTGCATCAACAGCATGTATGGTAATACAGTTAGAACGAGAATTACGATCAACGTGAATATGACCCTTGTTACTCGAGCCTCGTGTTGTACGTTAACCTTGAGAAGTTTCATTGCTTTGTCTTGTCTCCTTTCCATGTTAACTTGAGCATTTCCACTGGTGTAGTGTGTGGCAGTAAGAAATTGATCTGAAATCATTATCTTCCTCACGGCGATATATATCCTCGCATAACAAGTAAATGTTAATAAAAGACTCAATTCGAACATGACAACCATTACAAATTGTGCGATAAAGTTGTCAACAAGTTTCATTGAGCTACATAATGCGGATATAAGCCAGACAATAACGCAAGACGCGCGTGCCCCTAGTTTAGTTAACATTTTCTGCGCTTTAGCTGGATGAACGACAACCAAATACCTCTCGAAAGCCATTAACGAAAGCGTCAGAAAAGACACAGACACCGTCCCCCATATTATACAATGTACTGCTATTATTAAGTTCTTAGGATGCTTAGGAAAGGTTAGAAAAACCCAAACGAAAGACGATATATTCGTTAAGAGATCTGCCACACAAAGATTTGCGATAAGACAAGCTTCTACTCGGTTGAAGACTTCTGTAAATTGATTGATTAATACAAACAATGTCACAGAATTTGAGAAAGTACCAAGCAAGCTAATGATGGCGACAACGATACGATCTTCCGACGGCCAATCATTCCTGGCGTTGTTGGGTTCGCTTGAATTCATGTCGCGTCGTGGAGATTATGATGGCGTATAAAACGTACTATATTCACGGATACGCTGTGACTAGGAGAGAAGAAAGATTCAAACTCCTCGTAATATAGCAGTTAGAAAACGTGGAGTTTGATTGGTTCACCGTCGCCTGCAGATGTCCTTGTCCGATATCAGCAATGTGAGGCTGTGAACATGAAACCTGCTGCTTTATATACAGACATTTACATATTCCACTATAGAGCATTTCAATTGACGTCACAGTAGTCACTAACCAGGTTGATGTATTTATTACAAAGAATTACAATAAGTTATTGTTTTAGAACAATGGCATGTTCTCCTTATCTTTTGTTTTGTTGACGTATGGCGAGGAATGTATTGCATATGCACGATGAATTACCCAAAGTCAATTTGATAATCGAAAAAGGGGGACAGACCATAGGCGTTCCAAATCACTGGTTCTAAACCAAAAGAACTTCACTAGCATTACTTTACGTTGGGTACGTATGGCGGCTATGACGTCATGTGAAAACGGTCAACACTCATTCCCACTTCCTATGTAGTGTCTATAGGGTGTCCGGGTGCAACTGATCTCAAAATAGAGTACTTGTTTGAGGAACACCTCGTGCCCAGACTCGTACCTGTGATTTAAAAAAGTAATCCTTCGATAATTAGATTCAGCAGTAATCCATTCCCAAAGGAGGTGACAACGCATTATAGAAAAATGAATTTCATGCTTGAGAATGGCAGCGTCCAGCCGCTGCAATTTTTATGTTCAGGAAATAATATTTTCCGTGCAGTCGACGTGTAAACATGTTGAGTGAGAAAATGATGACTTAGAAGAATAAATACTAGTTGTTTTGTGTTTAGTTGAGCTATTTGTAATGAAAATGGTTATAAGCACGTTGAGAAGTATGAACCAGACTATTTTTATTTATTGAAGTCCCAGAAGTAGTAGCACTAACACACAGAAGTTCTCCTCCACTGAACATTTTTACCTCACTATTATTTTAGTTTGTCTTCGACGAGCCTTAGTCGTCCATTGACGTTTATTAAAGGAGAACTACGATATGAAGATTTGCTTAAGAAACTTTTATATGGTCAACCCACCCTCCAGAACGGCATATGAGTCGACGGTAGGTCTAATCGCCCACAACACAAATAAAATCATACACACACAAGTTTTTTCAACGAGAAAATTATTAATTTCGACTTAATTTTTTACAACTAAATTGTATTAGCAAATAAACAAAATAGGTTTTTGTAAATTTTAGTGTAATTTTCATGATGTACAGTCGTATGATCTAAGATATAACACAAAAGAAAATAATATATAAATGTTATAGAGAGTCCTACAAGACATTTAACTTCATGGATTTGTAAACAAATCAGATCGTGTCTTTGCTTAAGCGTTGTGCTGTGTCACTTAATGTAGATTCAACATTCTCCAACTTTGCATAACTCCCATCAAAAATTGCTGTAGAACTTCCAGTTTTAGTTATTGTAGTAGGACTGCCTGAGTCAACCATTACACGTTCGCCTGTTTCAGTCACTGTTGCAATGTCTACGTCTGCCCTTGTAGCGCCAACTGTATCGGCCATTGTAACCATGTGTATATCAGCCCTTATAGTACAGCCTGCGTCAGCCATTGTCACAGGACTGTCGGCGTCATCCATCGTGGGACTGTCGGCGTCATCCATCGTAGGAATGCCAGTGTCATCCATCATAGAACTTCTAGTGTCATCCATCGTATGACTACCAGTGTCATGCTCTGGTTGGTCCAAAACAAATTCAACACAATCCTCTTCAGTAAAAGTTAATGCCAATGTTCTCCAAAATTAAAGAAGGAAACAAAATTTCTCACACACTTTTGACGAAACTTGGGCATTTGCCAGAAATAGACAAGTGGAGTGACGGCAAAGTTCAGCATTTCAATAGGAAATAATATTTTAGCAACTTTGTTTGTACTTTTGTTAAAACCACAGCCTTCACAGGCAAACTCAAGCAGTACGACAACCAACATCAAAATCATGTAGGGAAACGCAGTTAAAAGGAAGATAACCACCAGGATCAATACAGTATTCGTTCGACGAGATTCCCGTCTTACGGCACGTCTGTGAGACCTATATGCCTGATCCAACTGCTCGACTTCCGTAAGATCATGAATACCTTCACCATTCAACTCTGTGACACGCTGCTCATTGATCTCCAGCTGCTTCGTTACTCTATGTACTGACATAGAGCAAATGACTAGGACGAACGAACACAGGTAAAAAATGATAACGATGGTAAAATATCTCACTAAAACTTCGTCTACCATAAGCATGCCATAAACTAGGAAAAAAAACCAAGCAAAGCAACAATATAAAAGCGCATTATGTCCTTGTTCTAACATCCTCTTTGCAAAGACAACGAAACAAACTCGCTCAACAACCATCATTAGAAGAGCTACTGTTGCCAAAGACACACCCAACCATATGAAACTTTGGACAGTAAGATGTACATGCTCTGGACGTTTATGATATGGCAGAAAAACCCATACGAAAGATGAAATGTTAATAATGATTTCAGATATAAATAAGTTTATGGCAAAGACCGAATGAACCTTCCTAAAGATCTTCTTACATTGACAGAAGAAAGTAATTAATGTCAGAAAGTTAAAGAAGATACCAAAAAAGCTAATGATAGCAACAGATAGACGATGTTTTATTGGCCAGTTATTCATCCAGCTGGTTATGTTCTCTTCTGAGAAAGACATGAATCGTAATGTCGGAAAATTGGAATCCATATTAGTTTAATTATTGATGTCCAAAACAATTTGAGCAAAGAAAGACGAAAATATATGCTTTCAAACTATCTAAACTATCATTAATCCAAACACATAGACATTAACCTGAAAGTTAAGATACACAACCCCTACCAGCCGAAGTGTACTTAGGACTGAAAATTTACAAGGAAACCAACAGCCTTATGATGCTTTACATTATTTAGATGAATATTTTAAATGAATATCTCAACTGGTAGAACTTGGTTAATTATTCAGTTAAACAATGGAGAATTTCCACTGACGTCACATTAGCCACGTTGATATATGAAGCCAATTGAAAAGAATTATAATAAGTTGTTTTTAGAGCACCAAAATGCTCTATTCATCTTTTGTTATGTTGACGCAAGGGGAGGACAACGAGAGCCCTGTATTTGTAAAAGTTAGGACACGTATTGTTCTCTGCACTTTGCATTATGATCATGATGATTGGGTAAATACGGTCACGTGGTTGTCTCGCCGCCATTTTAGTTCCAAACGCGTAAATTAAAACTATTTTTATACAGGAGTTAAAATATAAAAAATCGTTCAAAATGGTTTTATGTTGCATTGTCAATACTACCAATCAAAGCGATGTAGAATGTATATATACGCGCTCCCTAGTGGCAAAAACAGTATTTAAAGGCGTACAAATTACATGCAGGGCATAAAATCAATGCTTTTCTTTTCTTACAATGTCCACAAATAACTGAATTCGAAAGGTAGCAATAGCTGTCTGTTCATGAATGAGAAAAAATGCAGAAAATTTGTCTTTTCCCCATTTAATGCTCTATATTTGCTGGCTTTTGGAGAAAAATTGGCGGATGCTGGGCAATTTTAATTCCAGTGTTCCAACTCATTTGTATGAAGGTTAGGGCTTTGAGGACAACGAGGGACAATGTACAGGGTGCCCCCCCCCCCATAAAACACAGAACCCACACAAATAATTATATATGCATTAATGTTATAACCCAGTTAGCTTCGTTTTGATTTTACAAATCTTTTTGCGTAATAAATTTGAGATGAAAATCAGTGTATGACAGAACTTCTAACTCGTTTCCCTTTAAATAATACTGTACAAATCCTATGACATTTCAGAAGCGCAGAATTGTTAAATTTATTAAACTGTTGTGATTGCTAGTTACATTGTTGTGTGTGCATAATAATTTTATCGAATGGGTGTAGTTAAAATTTTGATGACGCAAAAGGGTATTTGGTAAAATAATGCAAGATTTAAATACAATAACCATAAACGTCACATAAAACAACAGCTTCGGATAAACTATGTTATTGATAAAGGTACAGCTTACGTTTCACAATCACCTCCTCATATCGTCTACGTCAAGAAGATTACTCTTATTTCTGTTCTGTATTCATAACGACATCAAAAACATTTTTGTTTGCGTCATGTGTTGCCATCTTTGGTGGTGTGTGGGGCTTCACAAATATCTATGTAATAGAGTTAAATCATAATCACAATACTTTATCTAAAGATTAATGGCAAGAACAATTAATCAATAAAATCCATGTCCATAAGACGATGCGACTTAAAGAAAGCACTGTATAAAAACAAATAGTAGTGACTAGTGACTAGTCCCAATCTATTGAAATATTTTGTGTAGCGCATTTCTTATTACGCATGTGATTAGCATAATGGCAGCCAGTAAATTGCATTTTCCGAACAATAGGAGCGGTAAGGTGGACAGCCGCAGCAAGTAATCTAATTAAATACACAGAATCAAGTTGCTCAACGAAGTACGACTTCTGGTTGTTTTTATACTATGAAGAAACGTTGCGACGCAATGTGATGATGCGACGCAATCATTGACGCAATATGGTGATGCGACGTAATGAGATGATGCGACGCCATCTTGACGCAATATGGTGATGCGACGTAATGAGATGATGCGACGCAAACATTGACGCAATATGGTGATGCGACGTAATGAGATGATGCGACGCAATCATTGACGCAATATGGTGATGCGACGTAATGAGATAATGATTGAGTACAGAAAAGTTGAAACCAAGAACAGTTTAATTTTGGAATTTAAATTATCTCGAACACAAAGTTAGTAGCTTTGGGTAATATTGTGATTAGGTTACAACATTTTTTCACAAAAATAAGGTTTTTAGTTGCTGTTAGGGAAAGAGATTAATTCTTATCAAGTTTTACCTCAGTATCATGAAGCACATGGTGAGATTCCTCCATTGTTTTAATGACACTGTCTTCATTTTTAAAGATGACAAAACCAAACCTTTTGGATCTGCCAGTGTTTCGATCCTAAAAATACACACTCTACATTGAAAAATGTCCTAAAAATACACACTCTACATTGAAAAATGTCCTAAAAATGCACACTCTACATTGAAAAATGTCCTAAAAATGCACACTCTACATTGAAAAATGTCATAAAAATACACACTCTACATTGAAAAATGTCCTAAAAATGCACACTCTACATTGAAAAATGTCCTAAAAATGCACACTCTACATTGAAAAATGTCATAAAAATACACACTCTACATTGAAAAATGTCATAAAAATGCACGGTCTTCATTTATAAATTACACATAATATTCATTTACAATAATACATTCAAAATTGGAGAATTGTTGTTAATAGTTATGTGAAATTAATCAACATGTACATGCTTTCACTTGATTTAATTTGGGCAAAGCATAGACAAAGTGCTCTATTGATTTCTATTTTCTAAGGCAACGTGGTGAAAGACATGAATGTAAACAACAGTTTATTCAATAAATAAGCTGTAACTAAAAAACAAATGTTGTGAGTGACGCATGTTTTGTATCAATTTTTCTGCTTCATTAACAAAAGCAACCAATTTATTTTATCTTTTACTACCATAAAGTCAATTTATTTTCCCAGGTATTATTTTGGTTTCTTCTAAGGCAGTTCCCACTAACTTAGACTCCAAAATACAGAAGCAGCCAGCTTGAAGCAGTTGGGATTGTTTTTGGATTTCTAATTCAAACTGAATACATAAAACAAACTTTTTTACTGCAAACATGTTTCGGCAATCGATTGCAATCATGTGATATATTACATCAATCATCAATGTTGTACACCATATACAAAATTTGATTAGTTATTTACAGACAATAGAGATAAGTGAAGAGTTACAAATGTTTAAAATTAACATATGAGAAGCAGATGATACATTAAGTGACAGAACTTTGAATATAAAATACAAGTACAAACTAAGAAATGTGTTTACATGGCGAATTTACTTATTAAGTTCAGTATTGAGCTTATTGAATTTCCTATGAAACAAGCTATGAAACTCCTTTACCCCTAAAAATTTCCTAGGCAATTTTTATTTTCAGTAGGAACCCTTTATTAAGAACAGGATGCTGCAGTAAACATAATTAGCGAAATGTACTATAAACTTACAAATATAACTTGAGTTCGTTCAATTTTTCCAAACTTACTGAAGTACTCACTCAACGCAACTAAAAATAAAGAAAATCACGCGGTAGCACATTGTGAAGAAATGAGCTCGCATACATAGAAGTCGTCCACTCTTTCTTACCTCTACAAGCCGTCCAAGGAAGACGAGCGACAAACAACTTCCTAAGTTCTTCCGCCATTTTGAAATTTGATTATTACATTACTTGACAAATTTATTAGTAATACTTCATCTTACAATTATCGTCGTATCGTGAGGCAAAATTGACAGTTGGACTCAGTTGGAGTAGCCAGTAAGCTATACTTTCTATAACTTTTGAAGAAGACGATAATACATCAAAACTACTTTTTTTGCTATGCTGATTAAGAATGACGATATAACATTTACTGATTAACATGGTTTCGTTGACTTGGCTTTTGAAACACGTATTTGAGAGCCTGAGAGCAATGAACAATGTAATTTTGAATTTTCATTTATCAAGAGATATGCACTAAAAAAGATGATCCTATTCGTCCTCTAGAGTTTGTAGATACACAGATGTAACAACTTCGTCAAAAGTCATGAAAGGAACTGCTTAATTTGGCTTAATTACCAATATCAAAAAAGACAACGTGATATTGCAAGGTTTTGGGGGTAAAAATCACCTCTACACATGATTGGAGTAAGTTCACTGAATAGAAAATATCTACGGAAATCGTTTATTATGACTAAATTGCATAAATCTAAGTTGTATAAACAGCTACGGAAATAAATGAAATAATTTTTAGACAATTTAAAAGTTTTTATGATGTATATAGTCGTATGATCGTGTACTAATCGTTTTCCTAAGATACATGTTATTTTGTAAATGATATCAAAAATAAAACAAAACGTTTAACTTAATGGACTTTCAATGAACTGATAACACTTCTTTGTCTGATACTTGGCGGCCGGTTAACTTAGCTATTGTAGTAGTACTGATGTAAATCTCTTCAGAGCCACTGTTTAATGTTGCAGGACTGCCAGGGTTTGCGGTTGAGGGGCTATCAGTTTCACCAGCTGTTAGGGGACTGTTAGTAAAGGATTCGAACGAGGTAGAGTTAGAAAATTCAGCCCGACTGTCTTCCGTTAATGTACTACAGCAGATAAAGGTTTTCTTACACATTCGGCGAAAACTAGGTAATTGCCAGGCATAAATGATTGGATTGATGGCGAACTTCAGCATTTCCAACGGGTATAGTATTTTCATTGCTAACGTTGTAGTTTCTTTATGTTCGCAAAAGGTACAGGACAATTCATGAGCTAAGATAACATGCATCAACAAAATGCATGGCAAAACTGTTACAATGAGGATGATCACCAAGATAAATACGGTTTTTGTTAAACGCATTTCTCGTCTTAATGCTCTATAAACTTGTGTTTCTCTGTTCCTGTCCATGTTCAACATACCAGCTATGTCTACTTCAGCATTTCGTGTAGAATATCGCGCCGTGATAGGTAATTCATGCGTATAATCTATTTTTCTCACTGTATTGTAAATTTTTATGTAGCATACAATTGTACAAATTACACTTAGCTCGAACATTATAACCATCGTCAATTGTCCAATTATAATATCCTCATATAAGATCCATGAACAAAATGCAGATAAGATCCAGACAACGCCACAACACAGGGATGCCTTTGATTTATTTAACCATCTTTGCGCCTTCTTAATGACAACTAGAAGTCTTTCCAAGGCCATTAATGTCAGCGATAGGAGCGATACGGATACGGTGACCCATAGAATAGAATGCAGAACAGCAATCAAGGTTTCAGGGTGTGTATAGTACGTGAGAAAATTATATATGATAGATGCAATGTTAGTAAGGAGATCAGCTACGCAAAGGTTCGTGACGAAGACTCCTCCAGCCTCGCTAAATATCTTCCTCAAATGATGATAGAATACAAACAATGTCATTGAGTTTAGGAACGTACCAAGCCCTCCAATGACAGCAATGATTATCCGTTCTTTCGATGGCCAGTCGTCTAAATCGATAAAGGTGAAGTTGACCTGACTCAAATTCATGTCCAGTTGCGAATGAGAAAAAACGTCTAACTATAAAAGGTGACCAGAAACATGAGCTTTTACTTCTAAATGGGTATGATGAAGACTGCTGCCTTATATAGTAGTCATTTTACATTATTTGAATAAATATCCCAGCTAGAAATGGAAGATTTGATAAATGAATTACATATAACAATAGAGGTTGAACAAATCTCTTCATACGAGAGCAGTCTTTTCGTTGTTTTCCCTGTAGGGATTGCATTGAATTATAAATAAGAGCAAGTATTATTGGCCAACTGTTAAGATTTCAATGCGTGACCAGGATGCTTAGCGCAATGGTCCATTTTCTTTGCTTTTAGGAATTACATTACAGATGGTGTGCAACCATTCCCCTGGAAGTGAGAGAACAAAAGAATGTTGACATGTTGAAAATTGCATTGTAAATAAGGAATTCATTGCACACCAAGAATTAAGGCCGATTCCATTCATAGCAAATTGTCGCGCGAGCGACTACAGATCACTTTCTCTTCAGTGTTAAGCTCTCGACCGTAACAGTTTCACTTTGCCACAGACTATTCAAAAGAAAGTGATTGCAAAAAGTCGATCACGCGACAGTTAGCACTGAATGGAAATCAGCCGTTAGGAGCGAAAATGCTTGTGTGCTTGTAAAAAAGATACTTATATACGCTAATATTTTATTCATCTATAGCCATAGCAAATGATGGGCCATTGAAATTATAACAATGGATTAATTTCGAAAGATTTTTCATTTTTTAATACACCTTGTAGAAACTACTTAAAAATCCCATAAGTATTGTACTGCATTTGATAAAAAATTGCGAGGATTTCTATTCTCAGTTATATGAAAAAAGACGTTGATGAGAAAAATAACTTAAGATGATCTTTTGCATGTTAGTAATCTTCGTCCACAACTCAAGTTAAACTCAACACTTCTGTACCTTAGTCTATTCCCCAATAAAACCCCGCATGCATGATCTTCTTATCCCGTCATATTTCAGTATTTTAATTAGAATTGAAAAAAAGAAAAAGAAATAGCTACGAAATTAATTTTTTAACATTTTGCTATTCTAACTAATTTGTATAAGCTGCTAATGAAATTAAGAAAATAGATTTTCTATAATTTAACCAAAGTTTCGATAATACCAAGTCGCATTATGATAGTTTACTAAGCGTTTTTCTAAGACAAGAAATAAATAATGATATCAAAACTCGAAAGGTCGAAGGTAGAATAAAACATTAAACTTCTTGGACTTGCAATCAGCTTAAACAAATCATGCTAATGTAGAATTAACATTGTCATCTATAGCAAGATGGTCATGATATATTGCAAAAGAACAAACAGTGGCAGGTATTGCACTTGAACCACCACTGCCGTCCATTTCAGTGGGACTACCAGTGCCAGCCATTTCAGTGGGACTACCAGTGCCAGCCATTTCAGTGGGACTACCAGTGCCAGCCATTTCAGTGGGACCACAAGTGCCAGCCATTTCAGTGGGACCACCAGTGCCAACCATTTCAGTGGGACTACCAGTGCCAGCCATTGTATTTGAACTGCAAGTGCCAAACGATGCTGTAGAACTATCAGTGTAAGTTGCTGTTGAACTTGAAGATCTTTTTGTGCAAACACATGTTAAACTGTCAGTATAATCTTCTTCCAAAGGAGTGGTAATTATTTCGGGGGTGGTAATTATTCCGGGACTGCCAGAGCAAGGCGTCAAGGCATCACTGTCATCTGTTGTAGTGGAACTACTTAGGGCTATTGTAGTTGGAGGATAGATGTTTCTCGATACTAATCTGCAGATAAAGAAATCACAAAAAGTTTTCTTGAACATTTTGCGAAACTTAGGCAATTGCCAGGCATAGACGAATGGTGTTAGTTCAAAGTTTAGTATTTTTATTGGATACAGTCCTTCGATAACGTAGGTTGCAAATTTTGTAAAACCACAGTAAGAACAGAGTATTTCACGCATCAAAAAACCCTGCATCACCAACATGTATGGCATTACAGTTATAACGACGATAATCCACAAAATTATTGGGACATTTGTTAGACCAGACTCTTGAAATTCAGCAACTCGACGACAATGTTGATTTCTTTCTATTCCAATGCTCACTTGGTTATTGTCTGCGGAATATCTCGCCGTGCTGAGTGATCTATAGATGTCTAAATCTCTGATTTCGATATATATTTTTATATAAGATACAACAGAGAATAGTAGACATATCTCAGACAGCACAATAACTATCATCTGTCCTATTACAACATTGTGAATCATTATGATGGTAGAACAAACAGATATGATCCATGTCAGGCCAATACATGTGCGTGCATACGATTTTTTGAAATATTTTCGCTCTCTAAAGACGATCACTAAAACTCTCTCGAAAGTCATTAATCCCAGCGACAGGAACGAAGCAGACAAATTTCCCCATTGTATAAGTTGTGCTTCATAGTGTAATTTAGTGTTTGGAATTTCCGAATTGCCGAATAAAACCCATGTCAAAGTACCAATATTAAAGAAGAGATGAGCCAAACTAAGGTGTATGGCAAATACTGCTCCAACCGGAGTGAAGATCTTCTTTGATTTAAACAATAGCACAATCAATGTCAACGAATTAAAGATGATACCAAAGAAGCTAACAAGATCGATAACTACACGTTCTTCGACCGGCCAGTCACCAAGATATGTCAAGTTAAGTTCTTTAAAATTCATCTTTCGTCGCAAATGAAAGAATGCGTTTTGATAATAATCTTATCTACATGCAACAGAATGCTAGAAACTAACACCGTTGATAAGTATTTACCAGTGACTAATTCAGCATAAGAACTGCTATTTTATATACTGATGATTTGGCATTTAGTATTTAGCATTTAATGTAAATCTTCACTGGCAAGAGGATTTAGGGCATTGATACAGAAAGCAGTTTTTACACTTATGGGAATTAAATTAGGCTACATGTAAACAAAAGAAAAGCCGTAAAGGCCCAAAGTTTATTGCTTGGATGATTTTACTAATTGAAATTTTATAATTATAATACTTTGAGACCACAATTTATTGTTTAATCCAACGACTCAATATTTTGTTTTGTCCAATTAAAGATTTCAACTATATATGAGTGACTCAAACAGGTAGAGAACTTTCCCTCATCAATATTGCGATTGAAGTTTTAGAGCTATGTAAAACCAATGGAAGTAAAGCACAAAGGCGCCAGCAATTAGTAGTATCATGGTAGTCCCTGAAAGTCCCTGAAAGTCTCATGAAAGTCCCTAAAAGATCTCGTCAGATGAAACTTGCTTTTTTCATAGCATAGTTCAACCTCTATGAAAGACACTCAATAATGAAATATTGGCAAAGTTTTTAGTATTTGGCAAACCAGTTTACGGAGAAGAAAATCCCCTTAGTTTTTGCTGATGACTTTGTATTTTAGTAAATTTAATGTACTCTTTTCAGAAGGATCAATGAAGATTAAAGACCAGTTTCTGTGTTTGAGCAGTTGGTTTCGCTGTGCATAAATGACATGAAAATTTAAAAGTTGTTTGTGACAAGGGGATAGAATAAATTGCAGCTAATTTCGTTGTTTTACATATTTCATTTTTAATAAGATCGACGTCGTGAAGTACCCCCAAATACCTCGACTTAACAATAAAGATTTTGTATAATGTCTAGTGATAATTAGAAAAATATGTTACAACAGTACCCAATATCAATATAACAGCACTATCTATTTACATTTGCGAGAATTTTTAATATTTTGTACAAAACGCAAGCCAACTCTTTTTGAAGAATGTTTCTAGCGACTTTCTAACCCATTTAAAATCAACGTTTATATTTTAAGAACTGTTGACTGCTCGCAGGTTCACTACCAGTCGGGGAAGATTGTGGAGTAATTTGGTATATTTACTGACAAATGAGCTTGACAGTTTACTTTCGGGTTGTGGAGCACTTCCACTTAAAGATCTATTTGTTGATGTACTTAAATGCCGCGCTCCCGTTCTCGGAGAACTAAGATTTGTATCCAGTCTAACACGCACAGTTTCCAGCACTGCGGGCTCACGCACGCTTGGTATACCTCTGTGCACGCCACTTTCAACTGGTTCTGACGTTTCGCTACAAAGAGTGCCACAGCGTATTCTTAATTGGTTCCAGGCCTTTCTTAAGCCGTTCAAGATTCTGGTAACCTGCAATGCGCCATAGCTAAACGAATAAAGCTGATCGTTCGTGTCTGCATACGAAGTGGTCAGCGGTGAGACGTAAATAGGGTAGCCAATTGGTTGATCACAGGAAGAATTAATAATGTTACGAAGAACCTGCTTGGAATTCTGTATAGAGCCTCGTTCAGGATTACGATTTCTTAGAAAGATGAGCTCCTGAAGTTGACTGGCCCAGAAGCCACGAACGCATTCACGATTGACCTGAGAAAATTGAAGTGTCATCACCGAATGATAAAAGAAGATAATTTTGGCATGCAAAAGACTATAAACACAACTTTTTCAGTTACTTTAATCACTCGAAAACTCAAATATCTTTTGTTCAACATGATTATCTTGTAGTCATCAATGGCGTCATAATTCACGTGCCTACGTAAAATGATCAAAAAAGATGAGAAAGATGGAAGCACTCTTCGTGTGTGTGTGTCATTTAATAAGGGTGTACCTGAGAGCAAGTAGTGAGTCACGATTGGCTAATACCGCTTGTCTCCACGCGGGATCACCCTCGTGGGCTATGACGAGATTCTCTTCGTGAGTTGCAATGGCTGAATACAAGATGGCAGGTTCATCGTATTCATCAGGAAATGTAAAATGATCTTGATGTAATTTCAATGACATTCTCACAGCAGGAGCTACGACATTCTTCAAAAGATTCATATCACAAAGTACCCACTCATCTTTCTGGTTAGTGATACGAAAATCACCTTTAAATAACGCGTGAAGACCGTAAAGAAACTCGAGGCTACAGAAACACAAAAATACAACATTTGCAAAACATATACACATTTTACCCTGCAATGTCTTCAATCTAATACCTTGAAAATTGTTGATGGCCTGCTGTACCCAATGTTCGACGTCCTAGCAGGCTCAAAGCAAAACATAACGTGACAAGAGTGGATGGTTTGTCGCAAGGAATTTCCTAAACCCACGAAAGGATGAGCATTTTACCATGAAAGGAATTCTATAGAAAGACATGAGTACAGACTTACGTCATGTCTACGTCCGGCGCAAAATATGATCCAATCAGAATACGTGTTATAGAAACTGTCTCTTGAAATCCCTTTTGCAAGAGCATCATAATCATCGTCAATATTCTGGTTGAACGTCGATTCCTTCTCGACATAATCCAATCCGTTGAATGAAAGTAATCCATTTTGAATGTCTTCGTTGGTCAACCACTCAACTAATTTGGTCGAACGCACCGCATAAAAAATAATCGCCTGAAAATCATGGTAAAACAATGAATAATAACTTCATGCTATGTGGATATTTAGTGATCTACAGTGAAGGAAAATACATAAAGTACATACATTAAAATGGGACATTAATATCTTCCATTGTACAGTGGAGTACATACAGTAAAATTGGACACCAACATCTTTTATTGTATTGTATATAATTTATTTACCTTCACATAGTACGTAACTAAAATCTTACGAAGATCGAACACTTGTAGCATAGAGGTCGCACTGTTGTCACTGATGCTATAACCTTCTATGACGTATTTTACCGACGTCACCTGCCATGACAACCAACGCTGACCAAATGCAGCATTGACAGACAGAACACCAGGCAAGTGACCGGGCTCACAGCAACAACAACCTAGATGAAAAGGTTCAGGATCTTGTTGAAAACGCCATGAATAGAAGCATATACATAAACCTGAGTGCAGCTATAAAGAGCAGGTGAATTAAGGGAGCATACGTGTTAAAGAGATGCATAGCTATTGAAGCGATAGAAGAGTATTTAAGTGATACATGTATAATGGAAAAGTAAAAACGTTCTTCAGAGATACAGGTGAATACTAAAGAAAACCTTTGTCGCTTTCAACATCTTCAGTGATTGCTTCAACTTCTCTTTGTTGACAATAAGTTCCTGTAGTACGATAAAGGCCAGGTAAATCAAAACAAAAAGACAGTTGGGGGCACACAGTCACTAACCATTTGCTTTGAATTTTTACCTCGAAACTCGAGTCCACGCAGCTGAAAAGTGACGAGACCATTACCAATCTCTATAATATGAACTAAAGCATTAAGATATTCCGACGCAAGTACAAAGCAATCTCCACTAGATACCGGTCCCCAACGACCGAGAATCAAATCTCCGCACAGACTATGTTGAAGAGAACGCGTCAAGTGTTCATAGAAGATCGAGTTCAGATTGTTGTCGTCCGATCCTGGATTACGATCAAGTTGCGACAGCCGAGTGTTCGTGTGATCCACGCGACTGGTGCTAGGGAGAGGAATCATGTTTTTAATTCAATGAAAGTGAGCCTAAGAAAGTAAGGATGTGATTAGTTTGAACGGGGAGAGGAATCATGTTTTAATTCAATGAAAGTGAGCCTAAGAAAGTAAGGATGGATTAGTTTGAATCATGTTTTAATTCAATTGAGCCTTGTGAATAGGAGGGGGTTGAACCGTTACATCTAGATGATGTTGATCGTTTATACTAGTGCAATCCTGACAAACACCGTTTGTGTCCTGAGAAGGACTGTTGTTGTCCTTAGAGACTGTTGTGGTCCTGAAAAGGACTGTTGGTGTCCTTAGAGACTGTTGTGGTCCTGAAAAGGACTGTTGGTGTCCTGAGAAAGACTGTTGTGGTCCTGAAAAGGACTGTTGGTGTCCTGAGAAAGACTGTTGTGGTCCTGAAAAGGACTGTTGGTGTCCTGAGAAAGACTGTTGTGGTCATGAAAACGATTGTTTGTATCCTGAGAAGGACTGTTGTTGTCCTGAGAAGGACTGTTGTTGTCCTGAGAAGGATTGTTGCGATTGATTGACTGTTGTGACAACATCCTTAGCTATAGTCATCTTCATGTGTCAAAACACTTATCTACTTCATTCTAAGGACAGCACTAGCCTGAACAATCAACATCAATAAACATGGCAAATGAATGAGTTCTTACTTGTAGTTTTTCTCCCAAAATTTCACAGGTCTGACATACGAACAAAGAAAAATGGCACTGCCTAAGAATGGGTTGAGTGGCGCTGACAAAAACGACGATAAAATGGTTTGAAAAAATAGCATTGTTGAATCTGATTGTAAAGGAAAGCAAACAGCAAAAGCAAAGAAAAAATGGCTAAAATGTGTGAAACCTTTAAAAATACATAAAATAGTAGAGGATACGAGGAATACTGAACGGCTGAGCAAAGGCGTGGAACGCAGATCCCCATGGAATTTGCCATGGAGCGATGTAGCTAAACACGAATCTCAATTTTAACATGAGTTCGTAAACCTATAAGAATAACACAGATGTTATCATTGATGATGTCTACGTTCATGAGAATCGCAAAGAAACACACCTTAGACAATATTATCGACATCACAAAATAATTAATAGGAAATCCTTCGGAATATTTCGAGAAATCGTAGCGAAAAAAAAGTAACGTCCATATCACTAATATGTATTGTTTCGAAGTGTCGGCAAATGAAGATCTCATCATTTTTAGAGCAATTGTGCTCAATAACAACGAGCCACCTCTGAATAATAGAAGAAAATAAATAAAAAATTTGTCATACCAACACAAATAACTAGCCATTAGCGACTTACATTGAGCCAAACTTGAATACCATATCCTCAGCATATTTACTCAATGTACCGAGAAACAAACAAGGATATATAATGTTTCTCTCGATAAAGCAAAGCCATACGTAGAATTTCTCGAACCAGACAAGTTTAGGAGCTCCTGAGAGATGCAGTAAAAAAAAACACAATAAAAATAGACTAAAATCAACATGTTTAAAAACAAAAAAAAAACAAAACGCAAAACCTTTCACTTCATATAAATGATATTCTTGAGTCTTGAGAAAAGGACGAGCACAACATAGCCAAGGTAATGCTTTTCGTAATTGTGGCATAAGATAATGTGCAAAAAACCCAATCACTCCAGCCAAGAAAAAAAAGATCCAGCTGAGGTAATCCTACACAAACGATAAACATTTTTTTATGATTAATTTGCCTTCTGCTTTAAACATTCTCTCTCTCTCTTCCTTTCGGCTTTCGGCTTCTTCTCTTAGGGATAACAACAATGAATAAATCTACATGCAATATTCATTATTTCTGTCTGCTGTATTCTCTTGTCTCAAACCATTCAACTTCCTTTGTCAATATATTCATAAACCTCCTCTTTGGTCGTCATCTACACCTCTTACTTTGCAGTTCTAAACGCAACTTTATTCTACCTATAGACACCCCCCCCCCTCCCCCTACATGGCCACACCATCAAGCCTGACTTCTCTTAATTTGCTTCTAAGACCCCGTTTACCCTAAAGCGAATTACTATCGTAGCAGGTTAAATTTTCTTTGTATTAAATGGCAGTGAAATTGTTCAACGTTAGGAACACAATCGAATAGACTAAATCTATCAGCCTAATAAGCTTTTACTCCAAACAGTTATCCCTTTAAAGCAAATGAAGATGTGTGATAAGTATAGTGTATATAGTGTAAACGCAGCCTAAAACATCGAAAATGTATTCTTATACACGCATTCCAAATTACTTGTCATAATGTGTTCATGAAAGAACAAATATGACAATTACTTACATATAATTCAGTAAATTATGACAATTACTTACATATAATTCAGTAAATTATGACAATTACTTACATATAATTCAGTAAATACTTTACTGACATGAACACCAAAGACAAATACGGCTGTGATGATGCATACAATAAGATCATGATGAGCTCGACGCATCTGAAATAAACATTCCGAAATGCGGGTGGAAAACAGTAATATAAATACAAACACATCCTTTTAATTCATAAAAATCGACTCACGAAAGTTTTCTGAAGTTTCGCAGGCAATGGATCATCGATTTCGCCCGATTTGACATTAATTACAACCTCATTTTCTTTACAGCAGGCGGAGCTGCGAAACAGTCGCCTTAATACACGGTAACAGAAGAATAATGTTAGAAAACGTACTTGATGAGAGAAAATACGAGAGAATTTAGAACAAAACATGTTTTATTAACATCAATTCTTTCACATTGAAGCATGGAAGAAAGGTTAGAATAGTTGAGAGGAAAAGTCGATTCTTACCAGAAAGGCATGGGATCTGCCACAGAACGACTGAGATGATATGATATTGATATTGCCAATCCACTAAATACGCTGAATAAAATATCTTCACCCGGTAAATCACCCTAGGAATGTATAAAATCATTAACCATAAAGATGTACACTTTACACAGTACACAACCATAGGGAAGTACATTTTATACTGTAATCAACCATAGAGAAGTACATTTTATACTGTAATCAACCATAGAAGTACATTTTATACAGTAATTAACCATAGAGAAGTACATTTTATACAGTAATCAACCATAGAGAAGTACATTTTATACAGTAATCAACCATAGAGAAGTACATTTTATACAGTAATCAACCATAGAGAAGTACATTTTATACAGTAATCAACCATAGAGAAGTACATTTTATACAGTAATCAACCATAGAGAAGTACATTTTATACAGTAATCAACCATAGAGAAGTACATTTTATACTGTATACAACCATAGAGAAGTACATTTTATCCTGTAATAAACCACAGAGATGTGCATACCATACTTCAACCATGAAGAAGTGGTACAAAATTATTGTTTTCCTACCTTACTTTGCTCAAAAGCGCCGTAAC
The DNA here is from genome assembly GCF_021976095.1 of Xenia sp. Carnegie-2017. Lineage (NCBI taxonomy): Eukaryota > Metazoa > Cnidaria > Anthozoa > Malacalcyonacea > Xeniidae > Xenia > Xenia sp. Carnegie-2017. The sequence continues at coordinate 13,853,410 of NW_025813483.1, read as the reverse complement.
AAAAACCAAAAAGCAATCCAACGGCTAACAAACTTCGAAAAAAGGCAAAAATAGCAGCTCTGAGACTGGTACTGGCTAAAAATTGTAAGTATACATGAAACTTCCGAAGTATAATTGATTGCAACAATTTTGAATACCATTGCCACCGAAGATATGAATTTCCAACTGCTCCAGAAGAAACATGAGAAAGGTATTGACTTGAGGTAAAAGTCCCATGAGAAATACTATGGGAAATGCCAGAATGAAATCTGAATTTAAAATATACATTGCTTGATTTTCTCGGTTTTCACAAATGATAGCGAGAGATCTTGACGCTTACGTACAATGTGTATAATACTCTGAAGAACAATATATCAGTGACATTGAAATACTCTGAAGTGCATTACAATAAGGGGAAAGTGAGTCGTAATAACGTTGCTCTATATGTTTGGAATTTGAATAATTATTTGTTCATATTAGCAACGTCGAAGTTTAGGTTTATTTAAGAAACCGCTCATCAGAACGGACAAAACAGAACTACTTTACACAAAAGGAAAATGACGTACCTGCCATTCTATCCCTAGTATATGCGACCGCGTTTGAACTGCACATAGGTATCGTGTAAACAGATACACATTGAAAGTCGTAATCTGAAAGCTTGTCAAAGATCAAGATACCGCTGGCCAAGACACAGAAATATATAGGTCTGCTAAACAGGACCACGTGATTGAATCCCTATACACATAAATTAAAGTAAAAATTCATAAACAATATTATTATTCTCCATCAAGCGGTACAAGAATGAATGCTCTGTATGTTTAAGGAAAGAGTAATTCTTCAATAGCCATTGACAAATCCCCCCCTACAATTACAGGTTGAATGTGGCTCTTTTATTCCCACACAAACCGTTTACAAGAAGTATCAAAAAGTCGGGGATTTATACGAGTAAAATAAAAGCAAACATTCGTAGGACGAGTTGGTAAAGTCTCCTAAGTTCCTAATAAGTCGCCCTATAAAGTGATAAACAACAAGTTATGTTTCAGAGAAGATTGCTATAAGCTAACCATTTTTGTAAATTAGTATTACTCGTTTCCATCAAAATATTAAACTTTGTGGAATACGTTTTTCATTTCACATAATCCCATTAAAAGTAATACGAATGGGAAAATCTCTTAAGTCAAAAATCTTTCTAAAATATAGTAAATAAAGCCATTCCCCAGAGAATCTTACATGAGTAGGTGAGGTGGCGTCAGGTTGAACACTCTATAAAAAGAAAAAAAGAAAAATGTTGAGAATAAATCAATTAACAAAATAAGAATCAACAATAAAATAAATTAAAAACGAGACTTTAAACCTTTAGCAATGAAAATTGACAACCAGCCAGCACGAAACAAAAGTTAAATATCCAAAAATCAGAGTAGAAATCCTTGAGAAGCAACCAGTAGCCAAGAAATGAGACCAAGACAGCGAGTACAACAGCAGTTATTGTTTCATACGTATATTTATGACTATGTCAAAAACGTAGAAATATCAATAAAAGATAGAATCATTAGAATCAAAAAAGAGTAAGACGAATAAGTATATCATTAAAAGATAGAATCATTAGAGAATGATAATAATAAAAACATTAAAAAAAACATAGAATCATAAGAATCAAGAAAGACTAATAAGAATATAAACATCAATATAAAAGAGAATCATTTGAATCAAAAAAGAGAATTTAAACCAACCGATCAAAAACCGCAAGCAAAGCCAAACGATCGAATGCAATTTTTACGAATTTCCCAGGAATGATTTCAAAGTTGAATATTTTGCGAGGAATTTTTCTTCTGCTTGAGCGAAACCTTTTTCGGTTTTTATTCTACAGCCAGTGTTTGATTCATCAGAAGACGAATCAATATTTGAGTGAGGCGTGGAGAAGTTTGGCATTACCGATGAAATACTGCTGCCATCCCTAGATGAAAATGAAATGTTAAGAAAAAGAGATACAATGGACGTTGATGAGTATGTGTTGTATTCAGGTGATATAATGGACGTTGATGAGTATGTGTTGTATTCAGGTGATACAAAGGACGTTGATGAGTATGTGTTGTATTCAGGTGATACAATAGACGTTGATGAGTATGTTTTGTATTCAGGTGATACAATAGACGTTGATGAGTATGTGTTGTATTCAGGTGATACAATAGACGTTGATGAGTATGTTTTGTATTCAGGTGATACAATAGACGTTGATGAGTATGTGTTGTATTCAGGTGATACAATAGACGTTGATGAGTATATGTTGTATTCAGGTGATACAATAGACGTTGATGAGTATGTCTTGTTTTCAGGTGATACAATAGACGTTGATGAGTATGTTTGTATTCAGGTGATACAATAGACGTTGATGAGTATGTTTTGTATTCAGGTGATACAATAGACGTTGATGAGTACGTGTTGTATTCAGGTGATACAATAGACATTGATGAGTATGTGTTATATTCAGGTGATACAATAGACGTTGATGAGTATGTGTTATATTCAGGTGATACAATAGACATTGATGAGTATGTGTTGTATTCAGGTGATACAATAGACGTTGATGAGTATGTCTTGTTTTCAGGTGATATACACAGGGTGCATCAAAAAAGTAGAGTATTTTAAAATCGCTCGAAAATTAGTAAAAACGTTAAGGTGGTGGAATTTTTCTTCATTTTCTATTGTATTTATCCAAACAATCTATCTACATGAAATCTTCCATAACTTAAAGTAATTACGAAATTTCGAATCGTTTCAAAACAGTTTACTCATTTGACGCAACCTGTATAAGGTACTGAAGAATTAGAGGTATTTTCAACGGATAGCTTATTGATGTAACACTTGCCTGTCGATGGTATCAAGATCAAGAATATCTACAGGATCATCAGAAATTTCAAAGACGTATTGACGAATATTTCCTGCGATTCAAAATGGTTACAATTGATAGAGGTCATATACAAGAAATGTAAAAAGTTCTTTCATCTCACCGTGTTCATCTTGATATTGATGTACAGCACCGGCTGATGTGTCGTCATGTGACACAGCCAAGTGATGACCACGTGTGACGTCAGAGGTTTCACCTGTCAACAAACTGAACCTTTCAATATCGGTTAATTCCATTGGTCGACGACGACGTATACCAGCAGAACGACGAGTCAATGGACGTGAAACACGATGTGATCTTTGACCTTCATCAAATCTAAACAATAAACATTAAAAAATCAGAGATGAAAAAATCAAAAATTAATATTGCTGTACTTCATGACTATGAAGAACAACATATGCTGAAGAGATCACCTGCTGCGAAGTTTATAAATCGTAGGAGCAAATTATTACCTCCCACGTGATGACTATCCACTACGAGTTGATTACCTATTACGAGATAATTACCTGCTACGAGATAATAGCCTGCTACGAGATAATTACCTGCTACGAGATAATAACCTGCTAATAGATACAGGAATACTACTTTGCGGTGACAAATTCAATATATTCGTTCTCTCTGTTCTCTCTTCCCCAGTGTCCAGCGCTCGATGAAATATTTCGGCCAAATCACGCGGTTCTTGGTCATGTGACGAACTTTTGCTTGACGCACGACCGGGCATGGGTGTCCCAGGCCGAGTAATATCCTTAAAACCTGAATTACAGCTTGATGACACGGTTGCAGAATCTTCAAAAACATTGGAAATTGCAAGAACGTCAGGGTAGAATTTAGGAAAACCTTCAATTGACTCAACATCATCAACACTTGGTACATAATCCCTAGTTTTTTGAGATTTTGATCTGTTTCCATTTGACAACTCATCAATATTGTCGTCTGAATGTGGCCCTAAATGAGAGGTAAGATTTACGATGATGGAAAATAAGATAATTGAATAAGTTGTAAAATTTAAAACATATGTGAGAATGAAGACATTGATATGAAGAATAAAATGATACATATTATTCACTCACTATTGAGTAGTGTATAATTATTCACTCACTATTGAGTAGTGTATATTATTCACTCACTATTGAGTAGTGTATATTATTCACTCACTATTGAGTAGTGTATATTATTCACTCACTATTGAGTAGTGTATAATTATTCACTCACTATTGAGTAGTGTATATTATTCACTCACTATTGAGTAGTGCATATTATTCACTCACTATTGAGTAGTGTATATTATTCACTCATTATTGAGTAGTGTACATTATTCACTCACTATTGAGTAGTGTATAATTATTCACTCACTATTGAGTAGTGTGTATTATTCACTCACTATTGAGTAGTGTATAATTATTCACTCACTATTGAGTAGTGTATATTATTCACTCACTATTGAGTAGTGTATAATTATTCACTCACTATTGAGTAGTGTATATTATTCACTCACTATTGAGTAGTGTATATTATTCACTCACTATTGAGTAGTGTATATTATTCACTCACTATTGAGTAGTGTATAATTATTCACTCACTATTGAGTAGTGTGTATTATTCACTCTATTGAGTAGTGTATATTATTCACTCACTATTGAGTAGTGTATATTATTCACTCACTATTGAGTAGTGTATATTATTCACTCACTATTGAGTAGTGTATAATTATTCACTCACTATTGAGTAGTGTGTATTATTCACTCACTATTGAGTAGTGTATATTATTCACTCACTATTGAGTAGTGTATATTATTCACTCACTATTGAGTAGTGTATAATCAACACTTATTAACTAACAGTGTTCATTATATACCAGACACCAACATTGTTCCCCAAGAAGAAGATGAGAGGAACAATGGACAAACAAACAACATCGTAGCCCGCATCAATAATTAAAGTGGCAATATTCATATAGATGCGAGAAAACAATTGATTTCAAAGGAACTTTATACGACAAACGTGCATACATGAATATTGTCATCACCCCCCTCCCCCACAAATATCAAGCCAAACTCACTGTTTCCTGAGGTTTTAGTCAGTAAGTTTTTATTACAAACCAATGTTCAAAGATAAAAACTGTGTTTACTACAAACTAAATAAATGAAACATCTACTTTCCCAAAATACTATACAAATAAAATAAGATAAATCATGATATAAATAAGTATATTTTTGAAAAATTTGTATGTTTTTTTGGTGGACGTCGAATGCTGACCAAGATGAGCCAATTGTTGTATTTTTATGTATGATGCATGTTATTTTTTCATTATTATCTAGTAGATAAAGAATTATATGACTATTAAGCTACTTTCAAGGTAATAGCTTAAGTTCTTCCCTATCATGTGATATAATCTCAACCAATGAAACAATAGATAAAAGAACTTTTACAATTTGTAAATAGTAATATTCATTTCAACTCACCATAAAGTTGTATATAATTGTGAAAATTTCCAGACTCTTCTGGAGGCATATCAACATTCACTGCTTTACTGTCAGCTGCATCATTATTTTTGTCAGTCACGTCGGCATCAACACTACCATTTTTTGAAGTAATATCTGCCTTAACTGCATCATTATCTGTGGTCACACCTACATCAAGTACATTAGTTTCTTTATGATCAACATCTACTTTAACCATACTATTATCTTCAGTGGTAATACAAATGTCAGCTTGATTCCTGTCTTCAAATTTAGTACCAGCTTCAACTGCATGACTATCTTCAGTGATCACATTAACTGTATCGGTGTCTTCAGGAGTAGCATTTACTTTGATTGCAGCAAAATATTCTACGGCCAAATTAATATTAACTTCACCAATGTCTTCTGGTGTAGTGCTAGGTTTAACTACATGATTATTGTCTGCGGTCACATGGACATCATCTGCATCATTCTTTTCATGTATAGAGCTAACTTTATGTGGGCTAGCTTCATCTTTCTCAAATTCAATGTCATTATCTTCACTTCTCATGGCATTTTCAACCTTAGGAAAATCACAAAGAATGACTACAATAAAAAGCACCATGGCATTTCGTCACTACATAGTAAATTATTAAGAATATCTGTGAGTTTCAAATGTGTCCCATTCACCTATGTAAGCAATGTGAGAAATCAATTTGTAGCATGAGGGACAGATAACTAGTAACAATATGAAGTAAAGTACAAAATAAAACAAATTCTCAAGAAGTGCTATCATATAGCATAACCAACCTTGATTTCATTGTCCAATGTAACATCAACATCAGCTGGAAATCAAGAAAAAAAGTATGTTAATGTATGAGGACATTTTATTGGCATTGATTTAATTCAAATACTAACCAACTAAAGTCTGACTGCTAGATATATTTTCTCTCAATTCCATGGAATTCTAAATACACAAAATTAAATAGCAAAGCATAAATATTCAATGGGCTGAATACAACTTACATTAACTGCAGCATTTTCTTCCTCCATCTCTGCATGATTTTGACATGGCACTGATAAATCTTGCAATTCAATGGTTTCGTGGCCATCTTCAGTACAATGATTATTTTCAGTGGTATCAACAACTCTGGATGGTTCCTCTCCAGTCCCTTCATCAACATTTGTAGAAGTGATAACCTCTCCATCAAATAAAACATGCAGTCGATGACTTAAGCATTTAATGATGAGAAATAAGGTCGCAATTGTGACACAATATACTGGCCATATCCATGAGCAAAATGAACGCGGAGTTCCCTAATAAAAATGAAAAGTTTTGAATAAAAGTTTGTCTACAGTATGAAAAGAAACATATTTCAATAACAATTTGTCGAAGTAAAATCTTATAAAATTCTACGTTGTTCATATATGCTATACAACCTATTTTAGCGAGCCACCTAAGTTACAAACCGACTTTTGTAACAAGATGAACATCAAATAACAAGAATAATATATACATACTAAAAATAGCGAAAATGGTAGCAGTACAAGAAACATCCAAAGATAAAAATGAACGGTGTTTGTGAATAGTCCTTGATGTGGGTCGTAAAACCATCCTCCAGTAAAAGACGACCAAAGACCAAGTCTGATGACTTCCATCGTTAAAGAACCCATAACGACAAAGCAAATGAATCATTTAAACTATTATCTTAATCTTCCCTTCATTGAGTCTTGAAGAAAATGGACTCATGTAAAACACGAATGAATCTTGTCAAAAGTTTTGATCGACTTCTTTCAACGCCATGTTTTACGTAGTACTTTCCGTTTGCTTGACTAAATTATTTCGTAATTTCACACAATTTTCACACATTTCATTGTGTCCGCTGGAGGACTACCATAATCCCCCCCCGGAAGACAATGACTCAACAATTATAAACTAATTATAAACTAACATGAAGTACGAGACATATTTGGGTAACAGCAAGTTCTGCCAATCTTGGAGGGCGAAACATTAAATATATACAAACCATCAATACATTCAAAACTTTTAGTTCTTACCAACATTGAGAGCCATCACTTATAATGTGATCTCATAATTCAAAATTCAATCTTTAATAAAATATTCCACAGTATTCTATTACCATACGTAAATTAATGTACAACACTTACGTTAAAAATCTATGTAAATATATTATATATTATATATGCATTGTCTTTATATTTTAAATATCAACACGATGTAAGATATGCAACATTCCAAATTTAACTGGATTCATACCTTACGACACTATACTCTTGAAATGGAAGGGGGGCAGGGGGGCTGTCCAAAAAAAGACAACTGCCTCATTTTGACCAGTGTCACTTTATGACGTGATTATAATGTTGCCTATTTGACGTCATGATCATGAAGCTTAAGAGGTCATCCATCATTCAAGAAGCTCACGAAGGCGCTGACTAACACGATTTGACTTCGCTTGAGCAAGATCGAACAACGATTGTCCCATAAGAGAATAAAGATAATTAGCAAAGTCATGGACAGCCTCCCTTATGGTACTGCTAGCAAAGGACGCACTTCGTGCTGGCTCAAGTAACTTCCACAGGACAGGTACAGAGTATTTGATCACCATCGTAGGTTTCCTTGTATAAACATCTTTGATTATGACTTAAATGAAAGAGAATGTCTCATATTACGAAGAATGAATTACATAAAGAATAAATAATGAAAAATAGTGAGAAGATGCACGAAAAAAGAATTTATGAATTACTAGTCAATTTCCTTCGGGGAAACCACCACTTCACTGCGTGAAGTGAATAAAACCCAGTTTACTTACTCAATAACTTCATTATTGCAGTTTTATTATGGACTGCACCAATGAATTGACACAGTGGCTGCAACAGACGACCATTATCTACACAATGAAAGCACAATTATCAACAAACTAACACGGATGTGAGATAATTTTGACACAAAAGCTACTCTTGGGAAGCAATCAAAACATTAAGTTGCTTACCAAGATGTTTAATAAAACTATCTAAGACATTCTCAGCCGTGCTAGAAATGTTGACATTTTTTGATGTCAGATTCTTTCCAACTGCCGGAAGCAATGACGACAGACAACTGGAGAGAACATCTCGCAATGTCGGAACAACACGAAGTAAGCATTGAAGAGCATGAAGATTTACCTGATAAGTTACAGATATTTTTATCACAAGAGAGTTGATGATGAAGTGTATGAACACATGAATTGATGTGTGAAAATGATAAAGATTAAATTTTTAAAAACCTTGCTGTTGTTGTCCACAAGACGTGGAACAAATCCATCCATTATCTAAACAAAAATATTTTTTAATTTTCATGATTCGTTAACTTTTGAATCAAATGATACACTAACCTTAACAATATTGGCAGAGAATAAAACGATACGTGTCTCAATCATTTCAATCATGTCGTCAATTGCTTTGATTCTCTGCTGCCAATCTTTACTCGAGAGTTGTTCAATAAGATTGGCGATTATCTCTTGGTCCTTAAAACAAAAATGATACTTAAAGGAATGTCCACTTTATCATTTACCGAGCACTAACTATCTAATTGGCTCAGCAAAACGCTCTGTAACAATGTGATTGGTCAACTGTAAAAATGTGAACCTTGCTATTACCTGTTGAGAGGTAGTCTCAAAAGACAGTCGCCTAGCTCGTTTTCTCGAGTTTTCCCTGATGATTATAAAAGAACGTCATAAATTATCTCGTAGTTGACAAGACCTGATATGCTTCAGCACGGACTAACTGAAATATCATTCGGAATAACTGAAGGAAAATCACTGCTCACCTGGTGACAGGAGAGACAACATTGCTAGCTACACTTGATGTGGCATCTGATGACATGACGCTCGAACCTCGTGAACTCCGCGAACTAACTCCGCTATTTACCGCATCTTTACGAACACGAGCCGAACTCATGTCGTTGGGCGTATCACCTAAACCCTACAATTTAGCGATTTATACAGAAAAATATGAGATAGAGTGTACATTGATCATTTCATTATCAGGCCTTTTTCTTACCTTGATTCTCATATTTTCAATAATAGTCATCGTTGGATTAAGAGATTTTGCAGGAAGATATTTATTCAACATTCTTTCAAAGTCATTATGGCCGTCAAGCATGTATAAAATACGTCGACCATAATATCTAAACATTCAAATAATTATGTCATCATTATTGCTATTCCAGTTCACAACAAGAGATCAGTCCTACCTGGTCAAAGCCCCACCATCAGATACAAATTCTGCAGCAGCTACCAAGATTCTTTCTGTTAACTCTTTGGAACCATTAAGACAACGAGCAGCACCAAGTCCTTCACTTAAATTCATTATATATTGAGCACAAGTTTTACGGACGTTCACATTACGGTGTCTGCAAAAGCAAGATACAAACTTTATGCCTGTCACGTGAGAGAAATAATTAATAAACATTAACACATGCATACCCACAACCTCCGGTTACTAAAGCTGCCAAAGCTTTACCAGGAGATACAGATTTTATCATAGCGAGCAAGGCATTGTCAACATCACCTCGAATGAAACTACTAGACTCGCCTGCTTTCTTTAATAAAGCACTGGTGGTGACGTCAATATCCTATTGATCAAAAGGGATTCGTGGGTGTACATGATTATAATCATTAAAATTATCCATCAGAATGAAATGTTTTCCTTACCAAGTCCATGTGCTTTTCGAGACAAGTAAACATATCTCCCAGAGTGAATATAGCCGCGCGAGAAACCTGAGAACGAAGATTCTTCACCTAAACACATCATAACATCGAGGTCACAAACACACCACATGAATGATATATAAGGTACACAAATGGATGAACAACAATCTCTGTGATACATAGGTACAAAAATGGACAAACCAGAATCTCTGTGATACATTGGCACACAAATGGATGAACAACAATCTCTGTGATACATAGGTACAAAAATGGACAAACCAGAATCTCTGTGATACATTGGTACACAAATGGATGAACAACAATCTCTGTGATACATAGGTACAAAAATGGATGAACAACAATCTCTGTGATACATAGGTACAAAAATGGATGAACAACAAACTCGATTCATTACATTTACTTACCTCAGCTACAACAGCCAGGATGAAGACATGAAGTTGTTCACAAAAATTAACTGAATGATGACGAATAAGACGTCGGACAGAGAGAAGACCACTGCATTTTGATTCCCTGCAAGGGGAAACAAGAGTAAAGAATGTCATGCAATTCAGCATTTTACGATTAAGTCAGTATCAACCCACCATTCTGCATCTGCCAGAAGTTTCAAAGTGCTTTTCAAAGCATTATCACAACTTGAAAATGGTTTTAACTCCTGCTCAGTCACTTCCCAAATTGGAATTGTAGAATTTATGGATAAGGCAAAACCCTGGGATTGTTTAATATTCTCTCCGTTATCCTGACATGATGTGACACGAGCAGCACTAAATATAAATCCTCCATGTAAAAAAAGACAATTTTCAATGAGCATAATTATATCTCCATAAAAACGACTTACACTCTTGCGTTAGTGGATTTTCTTTTGTTAGCGGGAGGTCTACTGACCACTGTACGGGAAGGCAATGGTGAAATGTGTGGTTGGCTTATAGTAGAACTGCCTAAAGCTGTTATCTCGTTGACCGCTGGTCTTCCTACAACAGGCTCAAGTTTTCCTACGTTATCCAGTGAAGGTGGATGATATCCTTGGATAGCAAGACCTAAAATAGTTAATATCTATGTATCTTTATGTTCATCATTTTAAATCATCTTGACAATCACTTACTATTCACTTGTACATTATCCATTTCCTTTTTTCGTTGTAATCTTTTTAACGTGTCTACGCGTTCTCTTTGTCTAAAGACCTTCCTTGCATGCTCCATTTCTTCTATTTCGTTCCGACTGCTTAATAAATGTTCGTGTTCAGTCTCTTCGCACTTCTTCGACTCTATCTTTCTTTCCTTTTTGCGCTCTTTCTCTTTTCGTTTTATCAAGTTCTCAATTTCTTGTTGTTCCTTTGCTAACTTTTCTTGTAAACTCTGTTCCTTCGACTCCAGCTTAAGTTGATTCTGTCTCTCCAATTCTTCAATCCTATGGCGTTCCCGAATAATACGTTGCTCCTCTTCAATCCTCTTTCGTTCCATCCGCTCACGGGTCGACTTTGAAAGGCTCTGTCGTTCGGTTCGGTAATGGTTGTTTTCTTCTTCCGACGACGGCAGTTTACGAACTATGCAAGAAAATAATAAACTAAGTAAAGCCACAAATGTATACAATGAATCATATATTGACTTACTGAAATCCTCATCAGATTCATTGCATCCGTCACTATCATCCAAGCTTTCTCTATCACTTTCATCTTCATCAATGGAATCACTAGATGTACCGCTGTGATCCAATTTATGAACATGTAACTCATAGTCCTTCAATAATTCACCATCTTTCATGGGACTGTCATTCGATGTGGTCAGACTAACGTCAGAGTCCGTATCTTCCTCGTACTCAGACTCATACTCGACATTCTCAACCTCAACATTTTGCTCATTGTCAAAAAAGCGATTCTTCAACTCTCCCGACTCCTCCAGACTACTGCCAACACCAGAAGTAGATCCCAATGTTGACGTCATCTTTTGATTGCCATTATTCTCAGAAGCGTCTAGTTTATGACCAATAACCTCCATTTTTTTCTTTACATTTGTATTATCATCAATTTTTAAAGATCGAATGTCATCTACATGTGTATCACGTGCACTTTTATCACGTGAATGGCAGCGGGTTGCACGCGTATTACCAATAGTCAGGTCAAGGGGAGAGCCAATTATGACGTCAGACGATGACTTGCGCCTTACTGGAGTTCGAGGAATACGTGGTCTGGTTTCAAAGGGAAGATCTTCACCTACGTTCTTCCGTGAACTACAAACAAGAATAATTGAGTAAAATAAGTCTGATGACGAATAACACAAGCACTTTTACGACTTACCCAGCTGACCAAGTTCTACACCCTCTCAGAGAGTCCAACTCAGGATTATTCTCTGTTTGTGACGTCATTGTTGAGGCCATCTTTTCAACTGATCTCAATTGATGAGCATTGGTATTTGCCTTAAACGATAAAAATCTTTGGTATTCTCATAAAAAACAACAAATCTAACTCAACATCTCTCATATCTTTCGCAACCCTTATTTCACTTCGGCATTCACATTACTCGGGTCTCTCTATGTCTCAACATCTCTCATATCTTTTCATATCCCTTAATTTACTTCGGCATTCACATTACTCGGGTCCCTCTTCATTCGTCAGGTCCAATTACATCCGTCAGCCCCCCCTACATCTTTCAGCCCCCTTACATTCCAAAGATGTCTGAACATCTCTCCGATTCCAACACATCATTCTTATCCATCCATATCCAGTAATCAGTTTTGTTTACCTTTCGAGGTGGTACTGGAGAGAGGGATATAGCACTAGTTTCTTTGGAGAGTCTAGGACTAGTAACATCGGACACATCGATTGACTTTAAAAGACGGTCTTTCTTGGACGCAGACCTGACAAGGGTTGGTTTAGTTTGAATGGGAGTTTCATTATGACAATCGTGTCTTTCAGCTGACGAACTTAACAATTCTTCTTCACGATTTATGCCTGCCATCAAATCAATAACATTAAATGTTAAAAGTTTCTGAACGACAAACTTAACCTCATCCTTAGTAATGACTTACCACTGGAGACTGGCGACAATAGCTTCTTTTGTCTATCGGACAGTTCTGACCAATCAGGAAGTGATGTTGATAGGTTAGTGTTGTTTGTTACACCAATCATATTGGTCGTGTTTCGTCGCGTACCAAGCGACTTCGGAAGATGTGAGTCAAACGGGCTAAGGGACTTAGCACCGATGGAATTGTTCCGTGCAAGAGATCGCTGATTACTCTTTCTCAAAGTTCCATTTTCTGAATGAGTACCTTTTTTATATATCAAGGAGTAACCATTTGTACCGTTCACTATTGGTCTTAGATTATTCTCTTTCATTGATTTTCTAGAAACATCACGTTTCTCCGACTTGTTTTTATACAGCTGAGAATACGTAGACATAACGTTTGATGGTCCGAACGGATTAGTATCCTTGAAAGATCCCAATAAATTGTAATCCCTGGATGATCCAAATGAGTTACCATCCTTGGATGATCCAAATGAGTTGCTATCCTTGGATGATACTTTGCGGTTGTTGTATTTCACAGAGTATGACGACGGTTCCCCAATTGTTCTATGTTGTTTATGACTATCCTCCCAGGATGGTTTGATTTTTCGCGGATGTTCCTGTCAATACATAATAAAAATTCATCAACCATAAGATCATAATTATTTGATTAAGATGTTCAAAAGGCAGCCTAGAGTGGAGTTAGATAAAGTTTAGTGTTTATATAATTACTCAGGACGAGTGATATTAAGTTTATAGATGACTTTGCTCAATGATAGAATTTTGCAGACAAATAGTTGTCCAATTTTTTAATTCATCAAAAATTAGAAAATTGAAAACTACTAGTCACTACAAGGTCAATTCATTTCACAACGCACCGAAATTCCACCACATTATCATCAAATTTTAAAGTAGAGCATTTTAAAGATCATAACTTTTCTGTTTCGTTAAAACATTGTATTGACAAGTATATAAGTTACTGAAAACATTTTTGAATGAACATTGATGCCATAGTAAGTTATTTTACGCAATGTCATGGTTATACCATTTGCAAAATGAACAAAATTTAAACTTCCAGAAAGATTTAAAATCAAACAATTCAACTCAACAAGTTATTCAAAGTCATTTTAGATATTTTTTTTCATAGACAACAGAAAACCACAAGGTAAAATGTTATGTCCTAAAAACTTTAACAAAACAATCACAATATTCTTTCTGTCATTACCTCTCTTGTCTCCAAGGTCAGTTTATTTATTTCCCAAGGAAGTCTGTTTTTCCCTGCACTAAGATGATGTCGTGTATTGTTAGCAGCTGAATCATTCACTCCAGGAGTAGATCTTGCTGATAAAGGGCAGTCAGAGGCCAGACCAGCAGCAAGAATCCATTCTACATCAGCCCCTCTTGGAGAAAGATTGGCGTTCACTTTAGCTGATCCAATGGAATGCAGAGAAATTGCGTATGCAACTAGGCCATCAGGATTTAATTTTGGAAGCTGTCTTCGGGCAAATCTTGCTTGAACAGCAGCCATTACACCCTCTCCTCCCACCTGGAGTTCAATTTTATCAACAACTGATACAAGAGGCTGCAGATTACTAGGACCAAGTACCTGATTTATAACAGCAAATGCTTCCAAAGCGGCATGCCTAACACGGCTTTTAGTATCCATCAATGCAGGAGCAATATAACTAGTAACCTGAGGAAGGTCAAATTTATTACTTGGAAATGTCAACAAAGCAGCAATGAAAACATTCAATGTTTCCTCGCGCACACGTGAATTACGATGTTTAATGTTGTCCTTTAGGAAGAAGAGAACTTTGTTTGGTGAAATGTTTTGCATCAACTTCTTGAAAACCAGCATGTTAGTCTGCTTCATAATGCTTTTGTTATCACCCAGCTTTGAAGCAAGAACATTAACAAATAAATCCAAATATCCTTCAATCTGCACACCCAATTCATCAATAATTACGCTGAACAATTGAAGACAACTTAGATTTACTTTGAAATTTGAATCATTCAATAATTCCTTCAATACACACATAAAATGCTCCAGGTGTGGTAACAGGCAGTGAATATTATGTTTATCATTCAACCAAGACCTTAAATCATCTATACCTTGTTCTTTCGCTCGCCAATCAGAATCTGTTAGACGTATTGAAATTCTTGACGGCAAATATGACCCATCAAATTTTGCACTTTGCTCATCATTCATGTTGGCAATGGTAAAGCCTCTGTCCAGGTTAGTCTTACCAACTCTTGATGTATCTTCAAGTGATATTCCAGCACTTCTACTCTTTCGAGATTTTTCTTTACTTAAGGCAATTGCTAAAGACTTCATGGATTCATTAAGAACATTCTGAAACCGTGGCTGCAATTGTTGTACATATCTTTCAAAGTTAACTTTACCAACAACTTTCCTAATTCTTTCAAGTGATATAAGAGCCAAAGAGCTTGTATCTGATGTTAAGGAAGAATCAACAGCACTGCCTGCGATTCTCCTAGCTAAAGCTTCTGTAAGGGGAAATAAATCTTCATTGGCAAAATTGGGAGTAATCAAAATTGGCAGAGCGATTAAGCTCTCCATTCGCGTGTCTTCGTTCTCGCTCTCAAGTCCGACTTTGATTATCGCATTGAGTACATTTTCCAAATGCTCGGAATGCCTCATATACACATGAAGAGTTTGTACTGCTAATTTTTTCAATGAAACTTGATTGTGACCAATAAAAACTATCACTTGAGGTAAAACCAAACCAATACATTCGTCTAAGCCATTCCCAAAGTCTGGTATTACTTCACACAACAGGTTGAGACAAGCTAATCGTGTATTCACATCGTTATCAAGCAACACATCGTGAATGGCGTTGAACAAAGCTAACCGTTCTTGTATTTGTAGTTGTCCACCGTTGCGACGAACTGACATACGTAAGCTTTCTAAAATTGAAATTCTTTTCGTCGGACTAGTCTCATTTCGTAGCCCATTCAGAACGGTATCCTCGTCCAAAATTTGTAAAAAGTCATCGTCCTGTTCTGGGATCATAGATGTCACTAGATTGTACCTAGCAACACTCGCCATCAAACATATCTTATGCATCCATTCTGGAATTCGCTTTTCAAGTTTTCCTTCGCTGACTTAGATAAACAGAATCCGTTACGAACACAAAAGTAGGCAATTAAGCAAAATAACTGCAGTAACGTGCTATTTAAGTGTCGTTTAAAAAAACCAAGATCGATTTCATATTATCAACAAACTTTGTATTTTTCACTCTCTTACGGTCTAATGTCTTTCTCTCTATGACGTTTCTGATTGGTCAATGATAACTGATTGTGACGTCATAATGGTAAATTATATCTATTAATGTAAAGACTTTAAAAAAGAACGATGTTGATGTATTTTTTCAAAATTTTCGCTTGCGAAGCACAAAAGTATAGAATGCCTTAAAGTTTTTTCTGCGCTTCCCAAACTTTTCTTGATAAATAGAAATTGCTCGAAGATTCTACATGACAAGCAGATAGCGCCCTAAAATTAATTGATAATGTTAAGTTCACACGTACTTGTTAGCTGATATTCTCTGTTTTTCATCTAACTGTACACAAATATCTCAGTTCAAATATAAAATTCAAGTCAATTTAAAACATATGACATGAAAGCATGAAAGCATGAACTGCTCAAAACATATGTGTGGAAAAAGTACCCGCAATAAACATAAAAAAACATCAATTATTCATCGCTTTTAAAAACCAATATAGCTGCATTTGGAATGCTGATTAAAAAATTTAATGTATATATGAATAAATTGCTTTCAGACGAGTGTTTGATGATAACACCTTGGAGAAAGACACCTGGATTTTAAGATAAAATGTGTTGACAGGTTGAGAAAACAAAACTACATTTGTAAAATTTTATCTGGCATCGTTGTTTCGGATATTTTTATTGATTTTTGATATTAAAGCTTTCGGCACAAGTTTGGATCTACATTGGAAATCGCCCAGAGTGATAAATTATTATTTAGATACAAACATTTAAATTTTTTAGTGACTCAACAATGGGAGACCTTGCGAGAGCTTGTGTTGACCTCTTCATTTTTGCTATAATGCATCCGATACAAAGGATTCGTGAACATGATGTATTCAGAAGCGTCCACGGATGGTACATTGATGTTTCTGACATCATCAACTAATAAAATTAGATCAATTGAATAAATGAAAGACAAGATGATAACAGTTATTATCGGAACAAGCAACGGATTGAAAGGTAAAAGCACGAAGTAAACGAATTCTGCCTCTACATTTGATAAAGTCTTTATTTTAAAAATCGATGAATACTTGATAAATATGCTGTGAACTCATCCGTCCGTGTTCATAGCCTTTTGCACATGCGTATCATGCGAAATAATTTTTTTTTCTATCAAACTTAATGATTTATAAGATGTTATAGTCCTCTAGCTGCCCACAGTTTCAAGAAATATAGAGGAAAACGTAATGAAATAGCAGCATGTGTTGTACAAAACAAAAATAACGCAAAATATCGATTGCAATTCAAAGTCATTGTCAAATGTCAAGCCAAGTGGGAATATTGCTTTAAAAATTCTCTTCGTCATTAAAAATCTCTTGTTTTACGGAAACTTGAGTTTGCAAGACAATGTTGTTTTGAGCATATTTTCAAGCAGTGTTACATACACTACTAGAGTATCTAGCCCGTGCAAGTTTTAGTCTTGTTTTGTAAATTTCACAAACCAAAGTTTAAAACTGACTACCCTAGCATGGTTACTGAAGTCTAGGGAATAGTAAGTTTCATTTAATATAAAGACTTATAGTGTAGATGTAAGTTGTCAATGTCGCAAGTGTAAACTAATGTACCATTTTTTACTTACCTACATTACGACGACACTGAAGACGTTTTTTATAGCGAAGAAAAACCAGCATTACAGCTGTGCAGAGTACAATAAAGGAGACCGATACACCAATAATAAGAGAAAGATTTGATGCTATAAACGACGATATTGATAGAATGAAATAAGACTGCGGTAAATCTGTTTAAAACTTGTATGTAGATATAGCTAACTTACCACGACGAGTCCTGGCAACTGAAGAAACAAATTTAAAAAGAAAAATAAGATGTTTTTATGAGTATAAAATATAATTTAGAGAAAAAACCTTGTTTTAGCGCTGGCAAAGGCAATTCATTATCTAAAAAAGAAAAATTGAGTGATGTTTGAAGAGCTTTGTTGTGATAACTTGATTGCTTTTCATTCATTGGAATGTCTATAGACTGTAAACTATATACAAAGAACGTCTATAGACCAAAGACTCTATACATAGAATATCTATAGATTATAATCTATACTATACCTAGAACGTCTATATACTATAATTTCTGCATAGAACGTTTATAGATTATACTCAACACATAGAACATCTATAGAATATAAAAATACCCCCGCCCAATATTACATAGGATTTCAACAATGCAAGCTAAGTCCCCTCTCACAATTTTAAAAGAATAGCAGCATTTAATGGTTCAACAGGCGTTACAGGCGCAAACTATGATCAAATAGTTTTTTCCGTACCTGTTTCACAATACCTTCCCGTGAATCCTGGTGTGCATTCACAGGTAAAATTATGAACACCATCGATACACATACCCTTGTTTTCGCTGAAATGAGGAACAGCCAAAGTTAAATAAAACAACAAACAAAAACAAGCGACTCTTACGCATCATGTGACCTTAACGTACCACGTGATATTATGACAATCATCAATTTCTGTAAAAAAAAAGAAGTTCAGTGTTGTGAAAATTATAACACGGATCAATTAATCACATATTTCCTTACTTTCATCACAATTCAAACCAATATAATCATCTTCACAAAGGCATTGATAAAATCCATGAGTGTTCCTACATACCCCATTGACACAGGGATTCATTGCACACTCATTGATATCTAAGGGTAAATTGACGTTGCATGATAAAATAACGAGTTAATGCTCCAGAGTAATCGTGAAAAATGTAAAAATTCACCTTCTTCGCATCGAGACCCAGTCCATCCGCGATAGCAAGAACAATTAAATTGGTTTTCTAAGTTGAAACATTTTCCACGATCGCTACATGTTGATACGTTAAATAAATCATTGGAACACCAGGTTGTATCTGCAAAGATTGAATTGAAACATCAATAGCATCAAGCTTTGCATCATGGATATGAACAGTAACGTCATTATTTGTAGACCAGTTTAGTGGAGTCCTCATCAGAAGTACCGTTAGTGTTGATGTTGAAGAACGTTCGACAAACTTGAAGTCACTTTTCACAAATATGAAGATGAAAAAGACTCTACGGCTAAGGCTGTCGAAATGTTAGTCAACATCATTACCAACAGTTCTTCTTAGACCTCCACTATCCTGGACGATCTACACATCTATAAACGATTCAATTTAATAATGACGTAACTTACTAGAGCAACATGAAGGTCCTTTAAGTCCATTGTAACAAAGACAAGTAAACGAGTTGACGTCATATTTGCAAATAGCGCCTTTGCAACATGGATTACTGTCACATGGATTAGCAACTAAAGCAAGTTAATGTAATAACAAGCCGTTTGTCTTCATGAGATTTGAAAACGAAACAATCTTACTTGTCTCGCAGTTCTTTCCATGGTAGCCAGAAGGGCATAGACATTCGTACCCAGATCCCGCAGCATTCTCACGACATTCTCCATTATTACGACAAGGATAACTTAAGCATTCATCAACATCTAAACAAATTGACTGTGTTGACTTTTTCAAAACATGCTTGCCTTACGGAGACAATAATACAACTGGCCACGAACCTATCTGACAAGCGACCCCAGTCCAACCTTCTTCACATTCGCACGTATGATATCCGATATGATCAACACAGCGGCCATTATACCCGCAAAACCCATTTTCTGTGATGTTAATACTTTCATCAAAGTTGTAATTGGTCGGATCACAGTTATCAATATCTAGAAAAGAAGCCATTGAATATGGTTAAGAAAACAGCTAGCAGTTTATTACACCCTCACTTGACCTTACAAGATATTACTTCACCAGTTACTTATAGCAAACCTACCTTTCTCACAAAACTCCCCTGTATATTTTAGAACGTAGCGTGTGTTGAGAGGAGAGCAATCACATTCATATCCTCGCAAGGTGTTATTATTGAGCAAACATGATGCGTTGTTCCTACATGGCTGCCACGTGCAAGGCGTGTGCTCACAAACCGTTCCATTGTAACCATAGGGACAGTTACAAAGATAGCCTGATCGTCTGTTCACACACACACCACCATATAGACAAGTGATATTCATGCAATAGTCAATACGCATCTCGCATTGCCGACCTAAAATACAATTATATGTTTATACACGATTAACTATTTCTTATGTAGTTTTAAGTGTCATGAATGTCTCAATCACCTTGGTAACCAAGTGCGCAAGCGCAAGAAAAATTGCCAACTTCATCAACACAGGTAGCATTATTAAGACATGGTACTGATTGACACTCGTCTATCTCAATGTCACAATCATGACCTTCGTAACCACGTGAGCAGTTGCAATGATACTGGTTGATACCATCTTTACACTGACCGTAAATGCACGGACTATCTGGAACGAGAGGTACAAAGAGATGTAGGGAAGACATGATGACATTATGTAAAATAGCACTAACCTTGACACTCATCAATATTCACTTCACAATGTAAACCAGTGTAGCCAGGTTTGCAAAGACAAGAGAAAGAATCAACACCATCAATACAGATACCGTTATGTTGGCAAGGCTTGGCCACACAGTCATTAATGTTAATTTGACAATCTTTGCCAGTGAAACCAGATAAGCAAGAACACTTAAAATAGAGATGTGCAGATGTTTAGGAAAATGTTTGGCATACACAAATAAAATACTCTAGTGTAAAGTCGTTAATTGAGAAAAACGATTAAACAACGAATGTTGACAATGCAATCTAAGGATCACTGGCGTAGTCATCTCAAAAGTTTGGTTCTGCTATGTAAATATTTCTGTGTTTACTCACCTCAAAAATAATAAATTTCTAAGAAATTTATTCTGATATTACATTTTCATAGCATAGCATGACCAAAATCAATTACTAACCGACAAAATTACAAAGTACATAAGGAAACATATACTCCTATAAGAAAAGGTCCATCTTGAATTCAATATTTGAGAAAACAGAGACAGTTTTTACAAAGCTAGATTTCGAAATTATTCATATTCACCATAATTCAGATGAAATACTTCTTCCTGAAAATTGTTTAGTCTCTGTTTACTCAAATAATGAATCCAAGATGGACCTTCCCTTCGGAGTGTGTTTCTTTTTAACAAGACCAAACTTGCAGACTAAATAAACCCTTTAATTATTCTCTAAAAGTATGAGCCCCGACACTTACGCAAGTTTAGATATGAGTCACATGAAAATGTTTACTGTCACTTATTTAGATGTTCCCTTCTATAAAATTTACTCTGAAGTTGTTATAACATGAGTGTATCATAATTCACGAAGTAAAATAAACAACAAAGTATACGCACGTTGTAATTGTTGATAAGATCATGACAAGTACCATTGTTACGACATGGATCACCTGCACATTCGTCACGATTTGATGTGCAATTTTTACCGAGCCATCCTTCAGCACATTTGCAAGAATAATCGTCAATTCCATCAAGACAAGTCCCTGGTGATCAAAGAATAATGATTTAACACTCGCCTGTGCTAGCGATAGACCGAGAGTTAGATACATCAAGAGTTAGCAAAATTGCCCTATGTATGGCAATCTGGAATCTGGAATCCAAAAACATTCAGGCTTTGGAACCTGGGATTCTTGGAATTGTATCATCAAGTAGGACCAGGAATTTATTTTTTCTGGAATACGGAATTCAGCTTTTACCGGAATCCAAGAAAGCATGCAATGAATGGAGATCTTTTGGTTGTGTGTTTTCCTTGTTTTGCCTTACTTAATAAATTTATTGATCTTTGTATATCACTTTCAAATCTTATGAACTCCGGAATCTATGAACTGTATCGAAATCCATTGGATTTTCAGCGATCAAGAAAGACTTATTTATGCCTGTCTGTGACATTTTAAGACAGCCATTTCCATAAATCTTACCATTATTCTGACAAGGATTAAGGACGCACTCATCAATATTTATTTCACAATTTCGACCTTCGAATCCATGAAAACAACTGCAGATGTAGTCATTGATGTCGTCTTTACAAATTCCATTGTGTGAGCAGGTTTGGTTTGCACAATCATCGATATCAACATTGCAGTAAAAACCCGTATATCCAGGGGTACAGGAACATGAATAGTTGTTATAACCGTCCTAGGGAAATTCATCCTCTATTCACGTTGTACAATGTAGTTCAAAATAGTACAACGTAATAAAAAGAGTCTTATGACATAGTACGTTTACTACATTGCAGTACATTGTTCTACACGTCGAAACTCACCAAACACGAATTTCCATTAGTGCAGTCATTAGAAACACAATCGTCAATGTCTAGAAATTACATTGAGTGAGAGGAAGGGAAGTAACTTCATGAATAAATGATATTACATGCTGACGAAATGAGCTTCACTCACTATTTTGACACAAACGACCGTTGAATCCAGCACGACAGATACATTTAAAGTCAGTGCGATAATTGATACATGACGAGCTGTTTGCACAGGGAACTGATGAACATAGATTGATTTCTGTGGATAAATTTTCATCGTGTTAACCAATAATAAGCACTGTAACGATACTGCAATTTCAAAAATTTCAATAACAACCTTCCTCGCAACGATTTCCACGATAACCAGCAACACATTGACATTTGTATGAGTTCTTTTTGTTGTAACAACGACCACCGTTTTGACACGGTTGACTTCGACATGAATTCATATCTCAAGGAAGAGAAATTTACCGTTAAAACTATTCATCAATCAAGCATTGATACTACATAAAGTTATAATTACCTTGATCGCATAGGCTGCCATTCCATTGAGGCAAACATATGCAGTCATTACCAACTTTACAGACACCATTCACTAAAGAAAAAAAGTAATCAAAGAGGAAAACTATGATATTACTAAATTGGACTCAATTACTTACAACATCCCCTTTTTTTAATACATTTCTCACAAGTATCTCCTGTCCAGTGCGCATGACATCTAATAAGAGAAACACGCTTTGAGTTTAGCTCGGAAAGCATGGATTAAATGAGCAGTATAACGTACTTGCATATGCCAGGCCTACTGCATCTTCCATTGTTGCAGTTTTTATTGCACAAAGCTGAAGAAATAATTTACATGTTACTAGTTCACGTGACTTTTTACCAAAGCATTGTTTACTTTTCCCTTTTCCTCGAAGACACTTGCAGTTTAGTTTGCTGAGATAAATACAGGAATTTGCTAAATTTTATTAAGCATGAGTATTTTAAACTTACGTGTTTTACAATCTCTTCCTAGCCAACCTTTCCTGCAGATTTTGCGACCGTAGGCATCACAAGTATAGTGACCAGCAGCAATACTGTACTGAGCCTTGCAGTACCTGGAGCAATAGCCGTTATAATAATACTGGTGACACTGTAGGCTCAAAGTGATAGTCGTAGTGGTGGGAGGCTTGACACCAGAGCCTTTTCTTGACCCAGTCAGCTGCAGAGCAAATATGATAATGTCAATGTCACTTTCTATTCAAAAGTTTACTATTCAGAGGTGATTTATTACCGTTCTCAAAAATACTTTGGGTTGATGTGAATAACGACCAGCAACAAGCTTCCTAAAGCTCCCATATACATTATCAATCAGATCCCGTTGCCCTCCAACGTTAAAGATTCGGCCACTATCGTCATCCCATATCTTCATTAGAATACTGAACGTTCCCTATAGAAAATACTTGCGCACTTATATATCATTGTTATAATTAGGAATCAATTATTGTCTATTGTGTCCACATTTAACCATCTATATCCCGAATGCATCAAAATGATCCTGTTATATAAGGAATTACCTTCCAGTTGTTGTCAAAATTATAGACCAACGGATTTCTTTCATTGTTTATACCAAAAAAAGTTCCATAAACTTTCTTGAAATTGAAACTATCACCTTTGTGATGCTTAGTATTCACATAAACCATGCAATTTTTTGTGCTATGAACGGGAATGTAAGACGATTGCAGACATATCTCGAAATAAGTTTCACATCCTCCACACAAGATTGGATCGCAACAACCACCATCATAATCTCCTTTTCCAGGATTATTGTAATCGTTGAAAGTCAACTTTAAAACGCCTTTACTCTTCACAATCTGAAATCACAACAAATGTAAAACATAGATGAAAATTCTCATTCACGTCTATAATTTTGATGATAACTTCTAACGATTGTAATAGAATTTAATTTGAGTGAACTATGAAAGATGAACCATTTAAATCCCCCCAAAACTACCATGCAAAACGATTTTGAAAATTCAGTAAACATTCGTGTTTGTCTTTCGTCTGCTAAATATTAACAAATTCAAGTTTAGTTTGCTTTACTTATTAAAAATAAACGTGAATTCATTAACCTAAGATTAGAGTATTTTCAATGCAAAGTGAATTTCTTCCAGTATATATTATCGTCTTTAAAATTTCTTTCACTGTGGGTAAAGTAGAGGTTCGTTCGTTAATTTGATGAGGAAACTTAACAAAAATGCACAAATAAAAAAAATACAAATATTGTTGATGACAAATCACAGGAAGTCATAAATCAATTAAAAATCTTTGACTTGTTTTTGTACACAAAGTAAAAGTTTTAAATATCTCCTAAGTTTTAACTAAGAAACAATATGTCGTCTCCCAAACAATGAAAACTGAAGCCATAAAAACTTTTTAAAATGTGACCAGAAAGCTTAAAAGAAGTAAAATATGGAGAAACAACAGCCACTTACGCACCATTGAAGGCTATTTAGTTATTATCGCTTCTCTTTGAACTAAAATTTAATTATATAGCTGTTTCAGTAAAGCCATATTGAACACAGGTGATAATTAAGGGCTTTTAGGCTTCTTTCAATTGCATGAAACTTCCAAGTTCAATGTCTTTTTCATTTCTAATTGTACATAAAGTATACACTTTATAGTTCTATTGCAAACAATGTCTTGGTATTCAGTATAAAGGCATTCTGCAGACGGTAGTTTACATTACATCATCAAAACCCGGGAAGTTAAATAAGGCAAAAAAGGCTTCTTGCTTCTTTTAATTTCACGAAACTCCCAATCTACTTTCCATTTGTAGTTTAATACAAACTATATATTAGTTCTAGCATAAAGGCATTCTGCAGACGGTAGTTTACATCAACTAAACCTGTGAGGTCACATCACAAGTGGCTTCCTATAACTCATCCACAATTGACAAGAATCTTTAAAAGAGAAGGCTAGCTATAGTAAGTAGCTAGTCATTCTGAAAAATTTGATGAAGATGGTGAAACCTGATGAGCAGTTGTTTCCAAAAAAGATACAAACAGTAAATGGTCAAATTGTAGCTACCTTTGTATTGAAGATGAGAGAAATAGTCACCAGCCAGTGAGAAAGTAAACGGCTCATTTCGAGTTTGTAAAAATGCTATATTTCTTAGCGTTTTCACAACGAAGCAGTTTTATTTACTAGTGGTCTTAACGATGTGCAGGTCAGGTTAGAATAAGCTAAACTGTCAAATCTTATTTAGTGTTATCAAGGTTCAGAAAAAGTGATGAAATTTCTTCTCAGCAGATGGAATTTCGATTTCAGAGTATAGTCAATGGGTTTGCCAGAAGTATAATTAAAACAATATTGTTTTAAGGAAAATAAAACAGACAGGTGATGGCAAGTTTAACGAAATATATTTAACAATAAGAGATCAATAAAGATATTTAACTGGACCTACATGTCTCTGAAAAGCAGAAGTTTTTTTGCCAATCAAAGACGAAAGGCATATCCATTATCGTATATTTAAGTTAAACTGTCTGCCAATGAACAATGATGCAAACCCATTTTAAATTGATGCTATTTTGAATGGTCACAAGAATATATTAAAGACTTCACACTTAATGAAAAGGTTCTGTTATAACCATGGGAATATAGCTTTTTTCCTACAAGTCTGGAAGAAGCGCAAAATTTTGGAAAGTGACAATGAAACAATAAAATAGTTGATGTATGGGCTGTTGGAAAGATAGAGAAAATGCTGATTTCAATCCTTTCTTGTCATCGACAACCTTTTGCAACACTTAACGTCCGGGTTTACGTCATGCTCATGTTTCATGTCCATTGATTTATACAAATTGTAAAATGGGTTGTAGGTCACTGCTTCATGTCATGTCGTAGATATTGACCAGAGCGACCAGAGACCACAGCCCACTTTTTGGTGAAGGAGCTACACTGAACCATAAAAACACTCTAACTGGAGTGTACAAAAGTTATCTGCCCAAGCTTGTTTATAGCCGTGTGTGGATATACTGTAATTAAACAACGGAAGAGCTGACATAGATGATGAATAAACGATTTATTTTTTTATATATCACTCTAGCAGTGTTTTCCCAATGCCTGCCAGGCATGACTGCCGAAGAAAAGCTAAATATTGGAGTTAAGAAAAGAGTGAAAGATTGTAAAGTGAAGTCAAAACATGGCGACAAGTTGCACATGCATTACACGGTACAAAAAGGCAAAGTTTGCGAAAAGAATATTTAATTGCGTTTTAATTAAAAATTAGAAACTCTAAAACCACCATTTATATACATGTGGACACAATTTTCGAGACAAAAGCACGCGGAATATTTAATTACTAGTCTCTTTGAAATATTTTAGTATGTTGTCTAATTTTAGGGGACATTAAAAGATGGCACAGAATTTGACAGTAGTATTCCTCGTGGAGAACCATTTGTGTTCACTTTAGGAACTGGACAAGTTATTAAAGGTAAAGTTAGAATATGGCTTGTTTTACCAATACATTAAAAAATCAATTGGGTTACCAATGAAAACCTGATGAAGTGTGAAATCTTTGGGTTTACAGGTTGGGATCAAGGTCTTTTAAAGTAAGTTATGAACTTCCATCATCATTAAAATGTAGATTGCTCAATTGATATTAATATTTTGTTGTATAGCATGTGTGAAGGAGAAAAACGAAAACTAGTTATCCCCTCCAGTCTAGGTATGTTTATCCATTTGTGCCCTTTTCTGATTCTGTTGTGGCTAAATCAGAAATACACACCTCTATTAATATGAGATATTTTCGTCTAGGTTATGGTGACTCTGGGGCACCACCAAAGATCCCAGGTGGAGCAACACTGGTCTTTGAAGTTGAATTGTTAAAGATTGAAAGAGAAGATCGAAATGACCTTTAGGAGACATGAATTTTTGTAGTCTCTAAAAATCATTCTACATATAAATTGTTTCAATTGTAACACTTAAGTTCAATAAACTTTTTTAATTGCCAACGTAAAAGGCACATAGTACTTGTATGACTGTGCGCGTGCATTAAAAGTGGCATCTTAATTAAGATTTACCATGGTAACTGATTGCAAACTACTGGTTACAAGAAATGGCCGGCGAATGTCTTGGATCGGCGTATCCTAGATACAGATATGAAAATTTTGTTTCAATACATCCCAAAAACGACGAAATCGTTTGGGTTAAAAAACGCTACACTCCCACTGATCTTAGACAAACTGCACCAACGTCAAGACGGAAATTTGTAGGTATGTTTTAGGCATACACACGTTATAGACATGGCTGCTGGCATTCAAGTGAAGTTCGAGGTCTAAACGGTGAACGAACTTATTAAAACATGTAATTTCCACGCTTCTTTACATTCGCGTTTAAAGATACAGACGTTATATTCTGTATTCTATAGCGTACCCTGCGATCAAATCTGGTGTACCACAAGTTTGGAGACGACCAGTTGATGCACCATCACACATATTTGCTCGAGATTCAGAGGAATCGCGATTGCTTCCATACTCTCATGCAACAAGATGTGAGGAATGGTCAACTCTGCGACAAATTTTACCTTCAGTGGGGTATATACAAATGAAAGCTTCCCCAAGGTGGGGCACGGGGCCACCTCACAAATACATAAATTACAATAGAAAAGCACCAAGTCGTTTTCCCCATATCAACAGCCCAATGACCAGGTAAAAATAACAGCATTTTTCAATTCAAGTTTAAATGTATATTTTAATATCAAAAAAACCTTTCAGGTATGTGGATGATATACACATTAATCACCAAAGATTTGACCTATACTAAAGACATTGGTTCAGGGAATGGTAGACAAAATATTAACATAATTTTCAAGATAGTTAAATTTCATGGATTGTTGTCCAATGTTTAGTATGAAGAAAATCACTTGCTTTACTTTTGGTTTTTTTTTTATTTTCTTAAAATATATCGCACAAGTTGGTAGTATCTGTTCTTTTCAGGGAAAAATTTTTATTTCCTTTACTTAAATGAATGATGACTAACTTCAACTTTCATCCAGGTTCATCATAGCGACACTAAAAGACTTGAACATTTAAAAATTTATCATTGAAACAATGAGAAGAAACAAAGCAAACATAAAGTTTACCTGTGGTCCTCACTTAAGAGGACCAATCAACTTACATATATTTCCAACATCTTTATGCTATGAATTACTTGACTCCGGGAAGTGCAAGGACATCAAGCATCCATTGTGCTAAATTATATTTTAAAGAAATACTTCAGTAACAGAGACAATACACACTAATATACATATTTCACAAATTTTAGTTTGAAGAAGTGAAAAGTTGTCTTTAAGCATGGGGGCAATTGAGATAATGATGTTGATAAACCAATACTTTCCTGACATGAAAGACATCAATCAATATAGTAATCATCAACATACGCAAGCATATACAGTCTCACAATTTTCTATCTTACCCTTTCCAAGTTTTGATAACAACTTACAAGATACTTAATCATATATCAGGAGCATTAGTGTCACATTGAGGGCAAAATTCTAAAGACATGAATCCTGACTTAAGATGGAGGCATACACCTGCATTTGGACGCTTCCTTTTTGGTTCATTTTCATCATTCTTGCCTTCTTCACAGTTATTTGAAGTTAATTGAAGTGGATTATTGGTGAATGCCATGCCAGAATGTTTAGTGATAATGCCTAAGATAGTAGACAAAGCTCCTTCATTAGCAATCACACGTTCCAAATACTCTACCTGCCTCTCTAAAGATGAAACTTTTTCTATGAGTTTTATATTGTTTTCATTCAAAGTCTTATTGCTTTCCTTTAACTGAGTGCATTCATCTACCAATGATTTCATTTCATTGGACTTGCGTTTTCTGTATTCAACAGCACGAGCACGATCTTTCTCTCTTGCACTAGCCTTTTCTTCGATCTTTCTGAGTTTTGTTTTACTTTCGTGGAACTTTTGGTGTTCACAGTTTGTTTGACCAGTGATAAGGGCATGTTTTCATCCACATTATGACACTTAACTTCGGAAGAAAGGCACTCCACCAAGTCTACCTCATCCAATACATTATTAGTCTCATCTTCCTCAAAATTTAACAAATACTCAGTCAAAAGAAGGTCAGATCCATCAGCCATTACTTCAGAACCCATGTTTCACATCATCCAACCAAAGGAACTGCAAATTTGTGAACCTAAACACCGAGATATCGTCAATGTGCAAAATAAACGAACAATTATATTTATTTTATTTTTCGTAGGGTATATGTTGTTATAGATTGGGGATAGATTTCACCTGGAATTTTCTGTAAATTTTGATATTTCGCTCCGATATTCCCCAAATTCAACTCAGCGCTCAGCAGCATTTTTTTTCACTAAAAATAGTCACGTGATGCCAGACACATTTGTCATGCTTCCATTTCACGTTCGATTTTTCAACAATTAAAAAACGTGAATACAGCACCAAGCAGTACAATGACTACAAGAACGATTTTTTGTGTATTTTTTCTTATTTATCAAATATACAACGTGCAGGGGAAGATGTCGAAAAAAGTCTATCCGCCAATGAAAGAGGATATTCCATTTATTAAATGCGGTGTTTGCCAGAAAAGTTTGAGATACCTGTTTAGAAAAGTTAAATCAATGCGCGAGGACAGTAAAAAGGTTAGAGGTTCAACGTTTATAATACATTTGTATAGTTTCGTTAATTGAACACTGCAACGTCTCAGGTATAAGGTAATATAGAGGTAGAGCTTATATGCTTACAATTATTGCGGATTTAGGTTGGTGAAGAAAAGCTACAGGTGTTAGTTGAGAAGGCATGTAACCCAGAGAGATTTGAAGGAGAATGGCTGACCAAATTAGATATAGAAGAAAAAAATAATGCTTTGATATTATCTGAGCACGAGGAGTTGGGATCATGTCAGTCTGAGTGTCGAACTATAGCTAAAGCATGTGATGAGACTATTGGCGAAGCTGACTTGGATATTGCTGAAGAATTGTGGAAAAGTGAAATGACACTGTCTCAAATGATCAATCAAGTATGTCATGAAGAGACTGGCGCATGTACCAAAAATGAATTGACATACAAAAGTGGAAACAGAAAGGACGAAACATTCAAAGCAATGTCTGAAGATGAAAGAAAAGCTCAGGAGTACCTAAAGAAAGCAAGGTAAGATAATCCCATACTTAATTTCTTATTCTTGTTTTATCATGTGAATGTTTTACATCTTTATGAATCCTAGCATGTACATAATCTCTCATTCTTATGTTATCATGTGTACATTATGCATAGTGAAATGCCTGGAATGCCAAACATGCAATTGTATTCACGTGAAGAACTGATGCAACAGCAAGCAGAAATGGAAGCAATGCAAAGTCAACATTCAGAAAATGAAGAAGAAGAAGTAGAGAATATTTCCCATGATGAATTGTCATTATGGCAGACAATTGTTCAAATGTTTACTAATTGGTGGAACTGGCTCAAAAATATGTTAGGAATTAATTCCAAAATGATGAAGTCAGCAGAATTATGACAAGCACAATTTTGTACTTGATTCTTCTACGATAGTGACACTCCATTAAGATGTAGAAATTGCCTTTTTTTTGAAAAGTGCATGCTGCTTTGGTTTAATTTTGACAATGATCAAGTGAAGCAAACTACCCCTACTTACTTGCACATCAAGCAAATTCATTGCATTTAGTATCAACAATACAATAAAAATTGCTTTTTTACATGGGAACTTTTTTACACAATTTCACATCTCTACTGTGAACCCACCCTATTCTGTACAACAGATCCCAAAGTTTCCTTTTGTACCTTGTGGTTCATACTTCACATGCTCCTTGGCTTTCCTGCATCACCAATACCTCGCGATTTTCATAAGTCCAGAAACCATTAAGATCAATGAGGATGCTTACCACAGTTTCCCCTTGACCACTGTAATGTAGGTATAATGTTCAAACTCTACCAAACACTTTATATTTAATGTCAGAGACATTGCACAATGATTTATGACTGTGATAAAAACTGGGAAAAACCTGTTGACAAGATCTTGAAGAGTAATCTTATATGGATCTTTTGGTTTCACCATGTCAAATATTTCATCCTACAGGATATGTAATAAATTTTGCTGTGAGATATGATTTGCACCTGTGTACAAAGTACTCTATGAACTTTACCTGAATATCATGAAATAACACAGGATCATGGCCATGTTTCTGCATTTCCATTTGGATTTCCTGATAAGATTTCAATCGTTATGAAATATCAAGTTTTTACTACCAGACATGAAATAAACAGATTGGTAGTATTAATTAAATACTGACCCGAAAGAAATAGTTGAAAGCAAAGTTGTTAAGGTATCCTAATCCCTTGAAAACATAGGATTGAGTTAGTTGTCTGGATTTGTAAAAAATACCATAAAGACAAAAATATACCTGGATATCAAGCATTCGAAACAGATACTGCAAAGACTATATTGAAGAATAAATTCTTGTAAAGAATTGCTCTGTGGGTATGCTTTTTGACTCCATGTTAGAAAATTTACATAATTAAAATCAATATAGACATAATTAAATTAGATAAACCTGTGTTTCTTTGCGATTTTCTAGTGCCAAGACAAAATCTAAATATGTCTTATAGTCCTTAATGGATCAAGAGAACAATATTTTTAATCATTTTTGAGCAAAGATGTTAACATGAAATTACCATACCATTTCACCTTCATAGGTCAAACATTCCTGAAAAACTCTGTCAATGAAGACTTTAGTGAGTGTTCCCGAGCCATATCTGTCAAAAAAGAGAAATAAACACACAAACTTAACAGTCCACCTCCATCTTTACATCGTACCTTTGCAGTTCCTCTTTGCTAAGCATTCCATTATGATCACTGTCCAAATTTAAATATTGCCCTGTCAAGTGTATGAATGATTATACAAATGTAGTCTTCTCACAAATATCTTCACACATGATGTGTTTTACCAACCATAAACTCTCAAGGCAGAAGGTGCTGAGAACCAGTTGGAATCTTGTTGTTCTTTAGAGAGGTCCTCATCACGTAGCTGAAATTTTACAATTAAGGTCATATTACTCATTCTGACGATCTTTTTTCATATTGCACTATTATTTATATCAAGGTTCCTATTGTACCTCCAACAAATCGTCAAGAAAACTACAAGCCAAGATATCTTGAATCTTAATTTTACCTGAAAAATTTACTGTGCTTTTAAATCATTCACAAAACAAAAGGACGAAAACACAATACTGACTTTACCCTTTCGCATTGAATCAAGAAAGAAAAAGAATTTTCTAACAGCTGTGCAGACATAAAATGAATAAAATGATTTCTCCAGGCCTTCAAGCTAGAAAAGAAAAATACCCTAGTCAAAATGTGCAAAAGTTTAAACTTACTTTCTTAAAAATGCACCTGTAGTAAAGTAGGAATAAGTTCCAAGATATAGTTCTCAAGATCCTAAAACAACAATTGAAAACTACCATGTTTATTGATATTATCCCAACATACAAATATAACTGAATCATTTGGATAATAGATTCCTGCTACCATCTGTGTTGTAGTTGACAAAATTACGCTTTGTATCGATTATATTTTTTGCACATTAAACAGGATCAACTATTGTTAAAGACAGATAAAAATGATGCTCTACATTCCCATGATACATTGTCAAAGAAATAGAGAGGGAAAAAATGAAAAAATATACATGTTTATTATTGATGTAATAGATTTTTTTATACAAATATCAAACACTGATTACTCACACATTCTCGAAGAAAACCTTGACCAGTCACATCATAAAGGCTAAGACCAATACGTGTTTGATGTAACCAAACTGAAAATAATTGATTACATTGAAAAATGACAAAATTGGAATGGAAATATTCATCAAACCCAAAATATACAGCACCTTTTCTCATTACATAGTTGAAAAATTGCATGATCGATATCCTAAGGTGTTAGAAAATTATACAATTTAAATTCAACAATTCTAATTTACACACCAATAATTTTCAAAATCATGAAAACGCTTACGTAATATCTGCTTAGAAGTTTTAACATTCATCTTATCTAGGATCCTTTGGATTGTATAGCAACCTACTTAAGATATTCCAAAATAAGGACTTAGATTAATGTACCTTCCAAATGGGTCATTATTATAAAGCTTGGAGAAAATTGTAGCTGTGAAAAACTTTTTACATTTTTCTCCAGTTTGTTGTTTGACCTTGATGAAGTCTTTGTAATTAATCATCTATTTATAATAAAGAAAGGGAATGAGAAAGAAAGTTAACTTAAATAACAAGACTAACAACAACAAAAACATTTCATTTCACACCTGTACATCACGGACTGCAGGTAGTGATTGATGTTGATCTAACAAAAACCACAAATTCTAAATATAATGAAAAAAATATCAAAATGAGAAGTATCACTGAACAACAGTTTTATTGTGATAAATAAGTACTTGAAGTTCATCATTGTCAAGTAACTCTCGACTCTTGCGCTGTAGGAAAGCTGCTCTTGCATCTTCTCGTAATTTCTGACGTAAAATTTCATCTTCTGAAGGAAGCTAGGTGAATATGAAATGAATCATGAATATAAAGAGCGGGTTTTTAACCTCTACATCTTTGTAATGCATGTAATTTTCAAGCAAGAGTAAATAACAAAGGAAAAATCAAACAAGATATGGTTTGTTCATTAGCAAGTTCAACAAATGGAAACTTTCTTTAGTTTTAACAAGGGTCGGTAATATTTTTGAAATTTCTGGTACATCCCTTGCTTCGTCTACATTTTACAACATACAATTGCAAGCAGAATTAAGTTATTGCTGTAAATAATTACCGAACAAAAATAATTTATGCATTAAGAATGAAATGTCAGTCTTAATCAACGAAGAAGCCAAAAAGGCACGTTTTATTGTATGCAGTATTTGAGTATATATTACTTCCAAATGGTGCTGAAGACATTTACCTTGTAGTAAAATCTTGGATTCGAAGAAGGATTGTCTTTGTGATTATTGTCCTTTCCACTTCAAGTAATACTCGTTGAACAATTCATTGTCATCTTCTTTCTTCTGCTTACTTTGTGCTACGATTTTAATATTAGAGGAATAACACCATAATACGTCAAGGTCACGGGATAAGCTTTATACTAACATGACATTTCTAACAAACACCACTAAAAAAGGTTATACTAACCGGAATTTGACCGAGAGATTGCTTTCTTTATCTTTTCCTTCCAATCCATAGAAAATCGATGTATATTTTATCATGATAAACTCTCCTCTTGTGGTAACGCTATTACAGTAACCATTATTTGACTTTGAGGGCCCGCGCACAGGCAGAGATTAAAACATTTTATTTATTACTTATTTGAAAATGAGTCAAAGAATAAAAAAATAGCACTATTTTTACATTGGTACTACGATAAAATATAATACAGTAAAAATATAACACACTTCAAGTCAAAAATTGAGGTTTTTAAAAAAGATGCATATGATAAATGGTAACTAACTGTTAAGAATATTTAGGTAAAGAATGAAAACATCCATTGATTGATTTGGATATATTTATTATAGTTAACAACAACAGCGTGTGCGCAAAAAGGCAGTACGAACAGAACAGAATATATTATCATCACATGACATAGTTGATCATTATAGTATCACTTATATGAAGTTCTTCAACACTAACAACGTTTCAAGACAGATCCTGCCACAAGAAAAATGAGTATCAATTACTGATATTCTGCCCTAATGCCTGGGTTTTGCCTGCTTCTTTCGATGCTCTAAATTTCAGAAATGTTTGGTATGATATTGCCAAAAACACAATAACAACTCCAACTATAGCCTGGGAAGCAAGTGCATGTTTGTGAATGATGCATGACAATACAATACTGAGAATCATTCTTGTTGTCATTATTATAACAAAAACAATTGGACCAAAGTTGTTGATAGTATAAAATATAAACAATTGTCCAGTAGCAGCGGTCATAGAGAGGAGAAAAACTTGATGTAATAACTGAGGATGTAGAGTCATTAGTGACAAAGAGTGAAAAAACCCACCTGTTTGAATTAAAGAACAGAAAGTGAACAAACTAGAAAAGACATTGGTACCAAACATCATCTGCATGGATGACATTTTATGTTCTTTGAATAAGGCAGACTGCCAATTTGATGTGAAACTGTCAAAGATCATGTAACCAAGAAGAATGAAAAGTCCTATGACAGTTGTTGGTTTGTTGTACAGTGAATGATGAGAATGATGTGAAAGAAGAAACAGACTGGTACCAAAAGAAAGGAAGATTGCAACAAAGTATTCAGAGTATGGATAACTTTTTCCTGAGATAACTTTTCCCATTATCATGACAGGTATCATTTTTGATGCCTTACATAGGACTTGTGTAGGAAAGCTGACAAATTTTAAAGCCTCATATTGACACCAGCTGCTCATGATATTCGAGAAGGAGGAATAGGAATATTTGTAGAATGGTATTGTGTTTCTTGGCTGTTCTGCAATGGATATGTATAGACCAGACACCAATAGTGCTAGTAACCTGTTTCCAAAGACCAGAAACTGTGAATCTTCAAACTTCACCTTGTTTAAGATTCCATCATCCGTAAGCTCATCGTATGTTTGCGTCAAAATCTGTTCTTGCACAACTCCCCATGTACGATATGAACTTTGAAGGCCAACAGCACAAAATATCAACTTTAGGGTAGTTGCACCAAGTGAAGACTCCTTTCCATTGATAGCTCGAGATGCATCTTCTTCTAAGCTTTGTTTTTCTTCTCGAGCACCATACACGAAGATTTGAATGATCTTAAATAGACAACCTCGTCCTACGTGGTATATAATTGACAATGTCAATATCAATCATACAATAGACGATGCTTTCATTTTATCAACTTTGTTAATATTTCTAGTAAAATTTCATGAACTGATCAAAATCAAATTACCCGCTTTCTCGTTGAAGTTTGAATTCTTCACTAAACGGATTAATATTGCTCCTGGCACAATGACCGTAGCATAGCCAAGTAAATTCCAAAATAAACCACCATACCAAGGCCCATCGTGAGATGAGTCATCTACATAACCGCAGCAAGCATGTAGAAATAACAATTGAACAAAAATTAATGTCAAGACAAGCATACTTTTTTCCACAAACGACGATGCAACAAATGAACTTCTATTATTAAAGTCTGCTAACGTGTCAAGCTCATAAAAATTTAGGGTCACTGGTTCGGGTCACAGATCTAATAATACACTAGATAGTGCAACGGCTTACATTTCATAAGTAGTGGTTGAAGCCGGGCAAATTTACTTCCGGAGCCCCAAATTAGTGAGAATCAATATGGCGTTGTATTAGAAAATATCTGGTCAAAGCTGATATCTTGCAATTACTTGCAAGTCGCGACGGTTAAATAAACTGGTTTACTCTATTAATGAAAAAATCAATGACCATAGTTTTCAAGAAAAAGATAGCCAATACATCGCCGTAAAATTGATTTCAAGTGTAGCTCGATTTGAAAGCATCAGCAGCGACGAAGGCTTAAGATACTGGAATTTGCACATCTAAATATCGTATCACAGCACAATCTGCCACAAAATGTTCAATCGAACGTCGTAGAATTATCTTCCGATATTTATTGTTAAGTAAAACGAGTTGGAGATAACAGTTTGAAAGATTTTTCACGATTTATATAAAGTATA
This sequence comes from Xenia sp. Carnegie-2017, assembly GCF_021976095.1. Taxonomy (NCBI): domain Eukaryota; kingdom Metazoa; phylum Cnidaria; class Anthozoa; order Malacalcyonacea; family Xeniidae; genus Xenia; species Xenia sp. Carnegie-2017. The sequence continues at coordinate 13,816,166 of NW_025813483.1, read as the reverse complement.
TTGTTCACTGTACATAATTAAATATTGCACTGGATTATTGTACCAGAAATGCATTTTCTGGTGTTTCTGGTCGGCAAACGAATATAGCTATGTCACGATGTGAGTAATTAATACGTTCAGAAATTATTTACAGAAAGAATGTGAAGAGTCTACCTCGAAGAGTCTATGTCTTGTCTATGTCTTGTCTATTGTCTATGTCATCTAGTAGAGTCTGTCTTGGAATTTGTTTTATATTATGAGTGTGAAGTATAAAATAGCTGGTTGTGAAACTGTTGATACCACAGGTTGATACAATACACTCTGTCCAACATGGGGAAAATATTTACTTGTTAAAGCAAGAAGAGTCACCAGACTTGTAGTATTGACTGTGTTTTACACATATATAAACAATGTATTGTCATAGTCTAAACCAGTGGATTATATGGCCACTGCCCACAGTGCTTAATGTACTGTTATGGTGATGTTATGCTACTGTTTTCAACATTTTTATTGTCTTTTTACCATTCAGGCATGTATATGCATATAAAAACATTCTTGTTATTGAAAATATCAAACCTAAATTATTTATTCTGAGCAAAATATTTAATTTGTGCTTGTAACATGTGTGGATTTTTGTAATATGCCTGTTCTATTACAATACATCCATAGATCGAGTATGATATCGCTGTATTTGCCATACGAACTAAGCCACACTATCGCAGATTGTCCTGTGATACGATATTTAGTTGTGTAAATTCCAGTCTTAAGCCTTAGTCGCTGCTGATGCTTTCAAATCGAGCTACACTTGAAATCAATTTTACGGCGATGTATTGGCGTTTCAATTTTCTTACAAACTATAGTCACAATGATTTATTTCATAAATAGTGCAAAAGTTGATGCAACCTCCGCGATTTGCTAATAATTGCGAGATATTAACTTGACCACATATTTCTAAACGCCATATTGATTCTCACTACGTAAATTTGCCCGGCTTTTATGTCAGTTGCTAGTGTAATTAGATCTGTGGTTCGGGTACATTTAAAAGAAATACAGGGGGGAGCAGTAAGTTTTGGGGTGTTCATTTCCACTTCAACTATGGCGACCGTCGAAAGGAAAACGATAGAAAACATTCGCCAAATTTCACCAGAAATGTTAGCCCAATTAATTAATTGCTTCGTTCATATTACACTGGAAGAAAAAGAAGAATTATCTGGTTGGATTTGTACGATTGATCCTGTATCTTACACAATTGTAATCGCTAAGGACTTAGAAGGGACTCATGAAGAAAATAAATCGGTAGTGTTTGTAATGGAAAAAGCTGTAAAGCAAATTTACGTAGTCGGAAAAGTCGGAAATGAACCATCATGGGTTAAGAATTTTGCATTCAAGAAAAAAGCAAATCATACAGACGAAGAACTCCGTAAACGCAAAGAGAAATTAATCAAATGGTTAGAGAAAAATCGTGTGCCAATTCTTGCTGATTCGGCAGAAACAGAAAACATCCGAGTTGTTGGAAGTCTGGTAATAGAGCCACCTTATGATGAAAACTCATGTGAAGGAACAAATGAAATAGTTTTAGCGAGGATAAGAAAGCTGTTGTGTTCCATGCCTATAGAATGAAGAGGCAGGTTATTAAAGTTTTCAAATCTTGGTTGCGATTTCAAAAGGCAGACTAAAATTATTTTTGTACCACGCGCAAATTGCTAATTAAACTATGTCACAAAGGGACATTTCTTGACATTTGAGTTGCCATCAACATGGAATCATATAGTGGATTTAAAAGTAAAGAAAATGGATATGAATGTGATTGTAGCACAGACAAAGTTGAGAAGGTTTCACACCTCAACAAGTTAAAAATTTTGTGTGAACAAAACAAGGAATTGAAAAATCTACTGCAGATTGAACGAAGAAAATCGGAATCCTTATGAGAACAATTAAGACTTGGAAGGCCAATTGATACAGAAGAGATTTCGGAAAATTTCATCGAACATATCATGATAATGATGAAAGAAAAATTAGAGGAAAAAGAAAACCATTTCGTACATCTCGAGGGCTAACTTAAAATGATGAGCGACAAAATTGCTTCGCAAGAGGAGCAATTGACGCAAAACGCGTTGGAACATGAGCAACAAGTTAAACATTTTTTTTCACTAAAAGTAGTCACGTGATGCCAGACACATTTGTCATGCTTCCATTTCACGTTCGATTTTTCAACAATTAAAAAACGTGAATACAGCACCAAGCAGTACAATGACTACAAGAACGATTTTTTGTGTATTTTTTCTTATTTATCAAATATACAACGTGCAGGGGAAGATGTCGAAAAAAGTCTATCCGCCAATGAAAGAGGACATTCCATTTATTAAATGTGGTGTTTGCCAGAAAAGTTTGAGATACCTGTTTAGAAAAGTTAAATCTATGTGCGAGGACAGTAAAAAGGTTAGAGGTTCAACGTTTATAATACATAATATAGAGATAGAGCTTATGTGCTTACAACTATTACGGATTTAGGTTGGTGAAGAAAAGCTACAGGTGTTAGTTGAGAAGACATGTAACCCAGAGAGATTTGAAGGAGAATGGCTGACCAAATTAGATATAGAAGAAAAAAATAATGCTTTGATATTATCTGAGCACGAGGAGTTGGGATCATGTCAGTCTGAGTGTCGAACTATAGCTAAAGCATGTGATGAGACTATTGGTGAAACTGACTTGGATATTGCTGAAGAATTGTGAAAAAGTGAAATGATACTGTCTCAAATGATCAATCAAGTATGTCATGAAGAGACTGGCGCATGTACCAAAAATGAATTGACATACAAAAGTGGAAACAGAAAGGACGAAACATTCAAAGCAATGTCTGAAGATGAAAGAAAAGCTCAGGAGTACCTAAAGAAAGCAAGGTAAGATAATCCCATACTTAATTTCTTATTCTTGTTTTATCATGTGAATGTTTTACATCTTTATGAATCCTAGCATGTACATAATCTCTCATTCTTATGTTATCATGTGTACATTATGCATAGTGAAATGCCTGGAATGCCAAACATGCAATTGTATTCACGTGAAGAACTGATGCAACAGCAAGCAGAAATGGAAGCAATGCAAAGTCAACATTCAGAAAATGAAGTAGAAGAAGTAGAGAATATTTCCCATGATGAATTGTCATTATGGCAGACAATTGTTCAAATGTTTACTAATTGGTGGAACTGGCTCAAAAATATGTTAGGAATTAATTCCAAAATGATGAAGTCAGCAGAATTATGACAAGCACAATTTTGTACTTGATTCTTCTACGATAGTGACACTCCATTAAGATGTAGAAATTGCCTTTTTGAAAAGTGCATGCTGCTTTGGTTTAATTTTGACAATGATCAAGTGAAGCAAACTACTTACTTGCACATCAAGCAAATTCATTGCATTTAGTATCAACAATACAATAAAATTGCTTTTTACATGGGAACTTTTTACACAATTTCACATCTGTCCCTGTACCAACATACTTCACATGCTCCTTGGCTTTCCTGCATCACCAACACCTCGCGATTTTCATAAGTCCAGAAACCATTAAGATCAATGAGGATGCTTACCACAGTTTCCCCTTGACCACTGTAATGTAGGTATAATGTTCAAACTCTACCAAGCACTTTACATTTAATGTCAGAGACATTGCACAATGATTTATGACTGTGATAAAAACTGGGAAAAACCTGTTGACAAGATCTTGAAGAGTAATCTTATATGGATCTTTTGGTTTCACCATGTCAAATATTTCATCCTACAGGATATGTAATAAATTTTGCTGTGAGATATGATTTGCACCTGTGTACAAAGTACTCTATGAACTTTACCTGAATATCATGAAATAACACAGGATCATGGCCATGTTTCTGCATTTCCATTTGGATTTCCTGATAAGATTTCAATCGTTATGAAATATCAAGTTTTTACTACCAGACATGAAATAAACAGATTGGTAGTATTAATTAAATACTGACCCGAAAGAAATAGTTGAAAGCAAAGTTGTTAAGGTATCCTAATCCCTTGAAAACATAGGATTGAGTTAGTTGTCTGGATTTGTAAAAAATACCATAAAGACAAAAATATACCTGGATATCAAGCATTCGAAACAGATACTGCAAAGACTATATTGAAGAATAAATTCTTGTAAAGAATTGCTCTGTGGGTATGCTTTTTGACTCCATGTTAGAAAATTTACATAATTAAAATCAATATAGACATAATTAAATTAGATAAACCTGTGTTTCTTTGCGATTTTCTAGTGCCAAGACAAAATCTAAATATGTCTTATAGTCCTTAATGGATCAAGAGAACAATATTTTTAATCATTTTTGAGCGATGATGTTAACATGAAATTACCATACCATTTCACCTTCATAGGTCAAACATTCCTGAAAAACTCTGTCAATGAAGACTTTAGTGAGTGTTCCTGAGCCATATCTGTCAAAAAACAGAAATAAACATACAAACTTAACAGTGCAACTCCATCTTTATATCATACCTTTGCAGTTCCTCTTTGCTAAGCATTCCATTATGATCACTGTCCAAATTTAAATATTGCCCTGTCAAAACAAGTGTATGAATGATTATACAAATGTAGTCTTCTCACAAATATCTTATTATAACACATGATGTGTTTTACCAACCATAAACTCTCAAGGCAGAAGGTGCTGAGAACCAGTTGGAATCTTGTTGTTCTTTAGAGAGGTCCTCATCACGTAGCTGAAATTTTACAATTAAGGTCATATTACTCATTCTGACGATCTTTTTTCATATTGCACTATTATTTATGTCAAGGTTCCTATTGTACCTCCAACAAATCGTCAAGAAAACTACAAGCCAAGATATCTTGAATCTTAATTTTACCTGAAAAATTTACTGTGCTTTTAAATCATTCACAAAACAAAAGGACGAAAACACAATACTGACTTTACCCTTTCGCATTGAATCAAGAAAGAAAAAGAATTTTCTAACAGCTGTGCAGACATAAAATGAATAAAATGATTTCTCCAGGCCTTCAAGCTAGAAAAGAAAAATACCCTAGTCAAAATGTGCAAAAGTTTAAACTTACTTTCTTAAAAATGCACCTGTAGTAAAGTAGGAATAAGTTCCAAGATATAGTTCTCAAGATCCTAAAACAACAATTGAAAACTACCATGTTTATTGATTTTTATCCCAACATACAAATATAACTGAATCATTTGGATAATAGATTCCTGCTACCATCTGTGTTGTAGTTGACAAAATTACGCTTTGTATCGATTATATTTTTTGCACATTAAACAGGATCAACTATTGTTAAAGACAGATAAAAATGATGCTCTACATTCCCATGATACATTGTCAAAGAAATAGAGAGGGAAAAAATGAAAAAAATATATATGTTTCTTATTGATGTAATAGATTTTTTTATACAAATATCAAACACTGATTACTCACACATTCTCGAAGAAAACCTTGACCAGTCACATCATAAAGGCTAAGACCAATACGTGTTTGATGTAACCAAACTGAAAATAATTGATTACATTGAAAAATGACAAAATTGGAATGGAAATATTCATCAAACCCAAAAATATACAGCACCTTTTCTCATTACATAGTTGAAAAATTGCATGATCGATATCCTAAGGTGTTAGAAAATTATACAATTTAAATTCAACAATTCTAATTTACACACCAATAATTTTCAAAATCATGAAAACGCTACGTAATATCTGCTTAGAAGTTTTAACATTCATCTTATCTAGGATCCTTTGGATTGTATAGCAACCTACTTAAGATATTCCAAAATAAGGACTTAGATTAATGTACCTTCCAAATGGGTCATTATTATAAAGCTTGGAGAAAATTGTAGCTGTGAAAAACTTTTTACATTTTTCTCCAGTTTGGTGTTTGACCTTGATGAAGTCTTTGTAATTAATCATCTATTTATAATAAAGAAAGGGAATGAGAAAGAAAGTTAACTTAAATAACAAGACTAACAACAACAAAAACATTTCATTTCACACCTGTACATCACGGACTGCAGGTAGTGATTGATGTTGATCTAACAAAAACCACAAATTCTAAATATAATGAAAAAAATATCAAAATGAGAAGTATCACTGAACAACAGTTTTATTGTGATAAATAAGTACTTGAAGTTCATCATTGTCAAGTAACTCTCGACTCTTGCGCTGTAGGAAAGCTGCTCTTGCATCTTCTCGTAATTTCTGACGTAAAATTTCATCTTCTGAAGGAAGCTAGGTGAATATGAAATGAATCATGAATATAAAGAGCGGGTTTTTAACCTCTACATCTTTGTAATGCATGTAATTTTCAAGCAAGAGTAAATAACAAAGGAAAAATCAAACAAGATATGGTTTGTTCATTAGCAAGTTCAACAAATGGAAACTTTCTTTAGTTTTAACAAGGGCCGGCAATATTTTTGAAATTTCTGGTACATCCCTTGCTTTGTCTACATTTTACAACATGCAATTACAAGCAGAATTAAGTTATTGCTGTAAATAAATACTGAACAAAAATAATTTATGCATTAAGAATGAAATGTCAGTCTTAATCAACGAAGAAGCCAAAAAGGTACGTTTTATTGTATGCAGTATTTGAGTATATATTACTTCCAAATGGTGCTGAAGACATTTACCTTGTAGTAAAATCTTGGAATCGAAGAAGACGGATTGTCTTTGTGATTATTGTCCTTCCACTTCAAGTAATACTCGTTGAACAATTCATTGTCATCTTTCTTCTGCCTACTTTGTGCTACGATTTTAATAATATTAGAGGAATAATAACACCATAATACGTCAAGATCACGGATATGCTTTATTCTAACATGACATTTCTAACAAACACCACTAAAAAAGGTCATACTAACCGGAATTTGACCGAGAGATTGCTTTCTTTATCTTTTCCTTCCAATCCATAGAAAATCGATGTATATTTTATCATGATAAACTCTCCTCTTGCGGTAACGCTATTACAGTAACCATTATTTGACTTTGAGGGCCCGCGCACAGGCAGAGATTGAAACATTTTATTTATTACTTATTTGAAAATGAGTCAAGGCTAAAAAAATAGCACTATTTTTACATTGGTACTACGATAAAATATAATACAGTAAAAATATAACACACTTCAAGTCAAAAATTGAGGTTTTTAAAAAAGATGCATATGATAAATGGTAACTAACAACGTTTCAAGACAGATCTTGCCACAAGAAAAATGAGTATCATTTACTGATATTCTGCCCTAATGCCTGGGTTTTGCCTGCTTCTTTCGATGCTCTAAATTTCAGAAATATTCGGTATGATATTGCCAAAAACGCAATAACGACTCCAACTATAGCCTGGGAAGTAAGCGCATGTTTGTAAATGATGCATGACAATACAATACTGAGAATCATTCTTGTTGTCATTATTATAACAAAAACAATTGGACCAAAGTTGTTGATAGTATAAAATATAAACAATTGTCCAGTAGCAGAGGTCATAGAGAGGAGAAAAACTTGATATAATAACTGAGGATGTAGAGTCATTAGTGACAAAGAGTGAAAAAACCCACCTGTTTGAATTAAAGAACAGAAAGTGAACAAACTAGAAAAGACATTGGTTCCAAACATCATCTGCATGGATGACATTTTATGTTCTTTGAATAAGGCAGACTGCCAATTTGATGTGAAACTGTCAAAGATCATGTAACCAAGAAGAATGAAAAGTCCTATGACAGTTGTTGGTTTATTGTACAGTGAATGATCAGAATGATGTGAAAGAAGAAACAGACTGGTACCAAATGAAAGTAAGATTGCAACAAAGTATTCAGAGTATGGATAACTTTTTCCTGAGATAACTTTTCCCATTATCATGACAGGTATCATTTTTGATGCCTTACATAGGACTTGTGTAGGAAAGCTGACAAATTTTAAAGCCTCATATTGACACCAGCTGCTCATGATATTCGAGAAGGAGGAATAGGAATATTTGTAGAATGGTATTGTGTTTCTTGGCTGTTCTGCAATGGATATGTATAGACCAGACACCAATAGTGCTAGTAACCTGTTTCCAAAGACCAGAAACTGTGAATCTTCAAACTTCACCTTGTTTAATATTCCATCATCCGTAAGCTCATCGTATGTTTGCGTCATAATCTGCTCTTGCACAACTCCCCATGTAAGATATGAACTTTGAAGGCCAACAGCACAAAATATCAACTTTAGGGTAGTTGCACCAAGTGAAGACTCCTTTCCATTGATAGCTCGAGATGCACCTTCTTCTAAGCTTCGTTTTTCTTCTGGAGCACCATACACGAAGATTTGAATGATCTTAAATAGACAACCTCGTCCTACGTGGTATATAATTGACAATGTCAATATCAATCATACAATAGACGATGCTTTCATTTTATCAACTTTGTTAATATTTCTAGTAAAATTTCATGAACTGATCAAAATCAAATTACCCGCTTTCTCGTTGAAGTTTGAATTCTTCACTAAACGGATTAATATTGCTCCTGGCACAATGACCGTAGCATAGCCAAGTAAATTCCAAAATAAACCACCATACCAAGGCCGATCGTGAGATGAGTCATCTACATAACCGCAGCAAGCATGTAGAAATAACAATAGAACAAAAATTAATGTCAAGACAAGCATACTTTTTTCCACAAACGACAATGCAACAAATGAATTCTATTATTAAAGTCTGCCAACGTGTCAAACTCATAAAAATTTAGGGTCACTGGTTAGAGTACCTTTAAATGAAATACAGGGGGGGGGCAGTAAGTTTTGGGGTATTCATTTCCACTTCAACTATGGCGACCGTCGAAAGGAAAACGATAGAAAACATTCGCCAAATTTCACCAGAAATGTTAGCCCAATTAATTAATTGCTTCGTTCATATTACACTGGAAGAAAAAGAAGAATTATCTGGTTGGATTTGTACGATTGATCCTGTATCTTACACAATTGTAATCGCTAAGGACTTAAAAGGGAGTCATGAAGAAAATAAATCGGTAGTGTTTGTAATGGAAAAAGCTGTAAAGCAAATTTACGTAGTCGGAAAAGTCGGAAATGAACCATCATGGGTTAAGAATTTTGCATTCAAGAAAAAAGCAAATCATACAGACGAAGAACTTCGTAAACGCAAAGAGAAATTAATCAAATGGTTAGAGAAAAATCGTGTGCCAATTCTTGCTGATTCGGCAGAAACAGAAAACATCCGAGTTGTTGGTAGCCTGGTAATAGAGCCACCTTATGATGAAAACTCATGTGAAGGAACAAATGAAATAGTTTTAGCGAGGATAAGAAAGCTGTTGTGTTCCATGCCTATAGAATGAAGAGGCAGGTTATTAAAGTTTTCAAATCTTGGTTGCGATTTCAAAAGGCGGACTAAAATTATTTTTATACCACGCGCAAATTGCTAATTAAACTATGTCACAAAGTGACATTTCTTGACATTTGAGTTGCCATCAACATGGAATCATATAGTGGATTTAAAAGTAAAGAAAATGGATATGAATGTGATTGTAGCACAGACAAAGTTGAGAAGGTTTCACACCTCAACAACGAGTTAAAAATTTTGTGTGAACAAAACAAGGAATTGAAAAATCTACTGCAGATTGAACGAAGAAAATCGGAATCCTTACGAGAAGAATTAAGACTTGGAAGGCCAATTGATACAGAAGAGATTTCGGAAAATTTCATCGAACATATCATGATAATGATGAAAGAAAAGTTAGAGGAAAAAGAAAACCATTTCGTACATCTCGAGGGCAAACTTAAAATGATGAGTGACAAAATTGCCTCGCAAGAGGAGCAATTGACGCAAAACGCGTTGGAACATGAGCAACAAGTTAAACATCTTCATCATTTACTTGCAGAAGAGCGACATTTGAATAATGTCTTGAGTGAAGAAAGCGATCAAGTTGTCCGTGATTTAGAAACAAAACTTCAGCAAAAAGTTAAATTGAACGCAGAAATGAAAAATACACAAAAGGAAATGACTGAACGGTTAAGCGCTATGGAAGGACAATGTCAGTTTTACAGGGAGAGATGTGATAACAAGAAGAACGTCCATGTAATAAGAAAAGAAGATTTGGCATGTCAAGTAAAAGAAGAAGACTTTGAACATTTTCAAAGACAAGAGCAGCAAGAGTTTTATAATGATGAATTCCTTAACCATATCTTCATGCAGCTTTGGGAAGAAAGTTTTCCTGAAGTTTCGAAAATGAATAGTATGAAGCATTACAAAATATCTATCTTTAAAACGATAAGAAATGGCTTACAAAAATTCCTATTGGATATTTGACTTTCGATAGTTAACTATTTTTAATTTTCAATTGTGTTCAATTGTATAAAATTATTTATGTTATTTCATTATTAAAAATTATCACATGGGTTAAAATCAGTAAAAATTATTGATAAAATACATACACACGTAATTGTCAACATACGTCCTATCGCACATTAAAATATAGGTCACTTTCTTACTGGGTCTCGCTTCTTTTTAAAACATCTGCGGGCAGGGCTTCGAAAAACATTAGTACACTACCGTGTAAATAGTCAACAGGAGAGACTCTTATAGGAGGTGAAAGTGACTGCGATGAAGTTTTTCTCAAAAAGCGTCCTCTGATCAGGTCGTCTTATTGGTGATGTTTCCTCCATAGGCGCCGGTTTAATAACCTCCTTGTCTAGAAGACAAACACAATTTCCAGTTGACTTGCGCGACAAGGCTCGATCTTGAACTTTCCTCCCGGAAACGATCACGTAATATTTCTCCGTGGCACATGGTCCAGGCCCTGGGACCAATGTTAATGTACGCACGTAATCATCAAAGAGATCCCAACACGTGATTAGCTCACCGGACATTACGTCACATATGAGTAGCTTACCCCTGCCAGTTCCAATCCACAAGGTGTCGTGAACAACGAGAACACACGTCACAACAGATTCTAATGCGTCATAATCTGATGAAGGAAAAAACGACTTGCAGTCAATCTCGAGATATTTTTGTCGATTATTGATATCCCAAGCCGTAACTATGGAGTCTCCTTTCGATATGCTCCAAATCGCCTCATCGAAAAGACGAAGTTGAGAGAATGGAGCTGACGATGAACTAAATCGAACCGAATTGAGGTCAAAAACAGGTATTTTTGCGTCTCCATTGCTGTGAAATATTTGTATACCTTTTCCAGCAGTCAACCACAGTTCCTTTTTTTTTACAACTGTGACACACGTTACTGGTTCTAAACGAGTCACTTCAATAGAATGGAGAATTTTCGTCAATGTGGTAACCAAACATAAACCGCTGGCCATTCCCATATATATGTGGGAATCAGTTGAGCTAAGAGAGAAGACAGGTTCTTGCAATCTGATCGCAGCTTTAAGGCGATATGTTGCTGTGTCATAAATAGCAACAGCATTGCGGTCACCGCGTAATCCAATCAAAACATTGTTTAATGTCACGTGCATACAGTTGACTTGCAAACACAGCACTGGATCATCGCCACTCAACTTATTGATCGTGAATTTTTTCTTTAAAGTAAAACTGTGTAAGTTATAAATAAACACCATGGTTTTGACTTTGTCATCAACAACTACCCACAATTCCATTATTTTATCCATAACAGATTTCACTAGGCCTACATGACGTACTGATTGCTTCTCTGGTAATGCAATAAGGCCCAAGAATAGTTGAAATGACGTTGAGAGCATTTGCTCTTCCACTGTAGAGGCACTGGGACGAGAATCTGGCTCATATGAAAGACATATTTTCATTAAGGACGTAAGGCCAGCCAATCCCATCCTCGCCTGTAACACGTGATCCCATGAAGGTAACATTCCATCAACTACCATATTACTGATCTAAAATGTAGAGTGATATGCATCACAAACAGATCACTGAATAGTAAATAGAAACAAAATGCAATAAGTTTACAACAAGAAACTCAACTTCGTTATTGACAAACCTCGGCCTCAGATTGAGCGTTAAAGTATGGTTGTCTGCGGGTGATAAATTCGAACACCAGCATTCCAAAAGAAAATATATCGACTTTCTCGTTAAAACCATCCCGCTTGCTAAACTCCTTAAGCATTTCGGGGGCCTGAAAGCCAGCAGTGCCCGTGGCATCCATCAATCCTTCATTAAATCGGAAAGCAGCGGTCCCAAAATCCGTCAATTTGATGTTTACATCATCCAACTCGCTGTACGATATGACTAAGACATTGTCAGGTTTTAAATCCCGATATGTGACTTTCAGCGAATGTAAGAAACTCAAAGCGTTAGCTAACTGCCGTAACATTCGATGCATTACGACTCTTTCAAACAAGAATTGAGGATCCAGTAAGGTGGTAGCAAGCGATCCATGTTTTGCTAATTCCAAGACAAGACGAAGGGGACGTAAACAAATACCAATAAGATTAACAAGATACGGATGTTGACCGACTCTTCGAAGAATGTTCACTTCATTGCGAATATCACAATATTTCTTTACAGCATTATCTTCGCCAAATGGTGCGCAGTATTCTTTAATAGCGGCCTCCTTTCCACGACACTTACCAGAATACACCTTTCCAAAGCCGCCTAAACGAGTTATAAAGATCCGTTATCCAAATTACAATATCTTAATTACGATTGATGTGATTTTAAATATACATATTAACGATATATGATATTAAAAAAGATAGATACTGCAGATGCCCCCAAATCAGTGTTTTTTTATTGACAAGCTTTGGGCTGTCGTATAGAATGCCATTCAACCATTAGAGATGTTACAGCGATGTTTTACTCTAATGCTGCCAGCTTTCTATGTTGTTTTGAGACAGCCTCAACGTAAAATTATCCCTTTAACTTCTTCAGAGTTTACCTACTGAAGATCATGATTATGAAAGCGGAAAGCTCGTCAATAAATAAGTGATCAGAGAACGCTGTTATCTATGGTAATCCCAACCTCCTCCGATGAAGTTTTCCTCTGATCTCTCGTAGTTCAACTCGTTCTCTTGTAACAATAAATTGCTATCGATATCATGAAATACAATATCAGGAACGATATCTTGAAAGCTGACCTCATGTTCTGGACATTTCAAGAAATTACCCATACTGTACTGTGTGACACTGGCGTCAAACGTGAAAATGTGGGGTTTCAAACGACTGTCTTTTTCACAGCTTCGACAAGGGATAAGTTTTTGGACTGTAGGCTGCACACCCAATGACATCAAAAGACCTGGGTACCATTCATTGATGAGAGTATCCAAATGATCGACAACGAACGTCAAGAGACGTCGCCCAACGGAATTCGGAGAAACAGCAATTTCCACAACGACAGAATCCGACAGTTGACGATAAACAACATAAAGGAAGACACAACAGGGATCAATAAGACATACCCCAGAACCCCAACAATGTAAATATTTGCGTTCAATTAAATTAGCAACATCCAAAGAGATGGTAACAAGTTCATCAACAGGTACATTTTCCTTACATAAAGTACACTTCTTCATTTCACGTTCTTTGCAATTTTTAGAACTTGATTCACCGTCTTTATCTTTCCCAGCGTTGCCACAGCTATTTTGGCAATGCACGCGGTCTTCTTTCGGAATTTGATCTTTTTTTGTTTTATTTCTCTCAGCTCGTTCAATTTGACTTCTTGAGCCCACGCTAAGTGATGCTCCATCGCAATTATCAAACTCGACACCTTGTGATGGTGTCGATGTAATCACAATTTCCAGAGGTTTTTCTTCGTTTTCAATAACAGCATCGTTTTCTAATCTATCATTAGCCTTCAAACCCCATTCATTGTCAGACATTGTGTTATTGCAAACATTTAAACAAGAGTTCTCACAAGTGGACTGGTTTGGTTCCATTAACACTTCAACGCCTCTTAAATTTAGGGTATCCCGACGCTTGTTGGAATTTGATGTAGACACGCTTGACATTGAAAATGTGTCAGAATCTAGATCAGTCGGTTCGTCACTTCTGACCGAAGGTGTCGTACTTCTGCTTTTTATTTCAGCATCATCACAATCTGGACTAACTGGATGGGAATTGATGATATCATGAAATCCTTGATTTCGATCTACGGTATCGTTAAACTTATTGTCTCGGTTGTTGTCATTATAAACAACAGAAATATCGTCCATTGTTAAAGTCCCATGAGTTTCTATATAACTCGTGTCAATGGACGACGGACCCTTGCTGTCACGCCGCGAGGACAGACTAGAGGTAGATGAGACAAAACTACAGCTATATTCTTCTGATTCTATTCTATTCTTTTCGCTATTTATCTTTTCATCATCATCTTCCTCAGTGATTTTACCATTATCAACAACAACATCATTTGAAAAAACATTAGTATCTTTCAAGATCTCTATATTTTCCGTAGTAGCCTCTAAAGTCATTTTGTCTTTTACAGATTCGTCTACCCTCTTAACGTTATTTTCTCCATTTATTGTCGGGATATCATCGGAGTAAGTCGTAGAAATCTCGGAAGTTTCAGTCGATAACAAAACATCATTCGACATGCATAGACCTGACGCAATTTCATCAAGACATCTTGTTGCTTCATTTTCCCTAAAGAATATGCACATGAAATCAAGCAAATGAATAACATCAATGAATAAACTTCGACAAAAATACAAAATACCATTCAATTTTCTTTTCACCACGAGTCTCACCATCTGTTGCTTGAGTTTCCACTGTTGAGTTTCCTTGCACACTTGCGTCAAAAGAAGGAATTCGAAGAGTCTTTTCTACACGTTTTACCTCATTCGTCCTCTTACCGCCAACTGACCTGAAAATGATGAGAGAAATGATAGAAAAATGACCATGGTTAGTCTGCAATGGGGCATATGTCTCTAGGATGGGTAGAAATGTCATAGCATTGTCAATGTGCATTGGCACGAAAGTCTTGAGATTAGTCAAAACTTAAAGAACGTACAATAAAGAACACTGGAAAGCCAGACTTATGTGTAAGGTAGTTAATGGCTTAGCATCTCAAAAACTATTTAAAGTTTTTAGTCCGTGAATACCATTCGTGATCACAATTATGAAGTTCTACAACAAAACTTTATAATAAGAACCAAAATTTAAATTCCTAAAGAAGTTTTGGATGTAGTGGATCTATAAAACTGTGGAACCACATATAACAAGAAATACAAAATTCGATATCTTAAAGTCAATTTGCACCAATCTTTCCTCATCTACCTTAATCTTATTTGTGTTTAATACTATTGTATTCGTAAATTTTCGGACGTTTGATTAAAGTTAAATTTAAGTTGTAAGTAAGATAGTCATAATGTGTAAATTTTTAATCTCACAGCCCTTTTGAAAATCCCCATAAGCCAAAAAGGCTAATATGTTAAAACAAAGTCAAACATTATCATCAGCAAGCATGTTGATCATAAATATTTCATGGTAACGAATGACAATCTTACCGGCGTGACTTATCAATGGCAGTATTAACATCATTGAAGAGAATTCCATCAGTTTCACTCAACAATTCATCTTCGCTAAATACTTTCACGCACGGATCAAGCAACAGCGCTTGGTAATTAGATTGTCCAGCTGTCGTTACTTGATCTTTCAGAGGTGACGAAATAATCATGGGACGTGAAGTTTCTCGGACAACTGCATCTTTCAAACGATTAATTTTACCCGCTGATTTTTTTGGGCTCTTTTTCAAGAGCAAATGTTTACTATTTTTCGGAAGATGTTTTTTCATAGGGTCTTTATTAAAAGATTCTTTATTCAACGATTCTTTTTGCGATCTTCCATCAACATTAACTTCATTCTGTGAATCCGTAGTTTTGCTAATGACTTCTTCTGAACCTTCAGATTTCTTTTTGTTCATCCACTTATCGTCAGACAAGAAAGGTGTAAATGTCCTAGAGCAAGCAGGGTCCACTCTCAGACAGGAACGACAGAAATGTGCAAAACAGTTATCTTCATGTCCATCGATTGCGATCATTTCTTTCATGTAAAATAGAAAACGCGACATAAAACGTGACCAAAAACCATGAATTTTCGTATAATCAATTCTGTAGATCCTTCTCACGGGAGCATAAGTTAACTTTAGATTCGTAACTTCATCTGGCTGCAATTCCGGCAGCTTTGACGGAACGAGAATTCTTGTAGCATCGAGGAGGTAAACGATTTGGAATCGTATCAAAAGTCGAATGTACTGCCCATGAAAATGAAATGGTAATCTACCTTTAAATAGAGTTTTGGTTTTCTCAATTTCTAAGATCCCATTGACGACTAGATCTGCGTTTCCTCGTATCGTAATCACGCGAGCCATCAGTGAACATAGCCAGCGGGGATCAACAAAATAAAGATCACTCAAACCCTCGTTAGGATCATCAAAGTGCAGAATCACACCTAAAAATAAAAACAAAACTTTTACGCATTGAATTTTATATTGTCATACTTATGATTTGATCACGTGATACTTAAAAAATCGCGTGATACTTAAAATAGCAAACAAAATCACGTGATATTTACTATTAGAACAATAAACACCAAATTACAAGATGTGAAAGAGCTTGAATACCTTTTTCTCGTAAGAATACAGTCGCATCTCGAACGTCCCTCATTTCATAAATATCTCCTTTATTCTGCTGTGAATTTTCCAGAACCAATGCATGAAATTCCTCCTTACGAATAATAGGTAGCTCGTCCTTTCTCTCCTTTTCTCTCTTTAACCTCTCAATGCGATGAATTAAAGAAATAAAACTGGTGGGAATACGTTCTCCCATCACATGTGCTCGGCCTTTTTTCATATTGGAAGCTGTATCGTAGACAAGCAGGCGAAGACTGCTAATTTCTATAAGATATTATGTAAACAAAGGTCGAGTTAATAAAGTTAAATATAGATGATTTGTAGGTAAAACAGAAGTATCAAAAATTACAACGTTCTAAAACCAGGCAATTTTTTCCCTATTACTGTCCCTCTCTCCAAACATATATCTATCAAGTATCAATTAATGACTTCCTTATCGTTAGCCTGTTGAAAGTCTAAGTTCTTAGAGGCGAAGCCAGCCCGACCTTTTACTCTAATACAAATATTTCAGCAAAATTATTATTTACTTCTTTTATTCACTTCTTGCAATGCAGCAGTAAAAGACGTGTTTGCTTCGCTACTGCTAGTTATGAAACTCGAAAGCTTTTCACTAAAAATACCCCCTGCCCCCCAAAGTTAGAGTACATTAAAGAATATTACAAATAAAATAAATTCGCACCAGATCGAGAACCATTAACAACACAAGACACGGCACAGATACCATTTTCTGGTACTTTGATTTTTCCAATGTATCGAGGTTTCCTCGTTAAGTCAAACACCAGCCGTTTCATACGAGATACATACTCGTCCCCATGCTCCTCGGTGGTGATGCGATCCAAGTGAGTGCCAACAACAATGACGGTACTCTCAGGAGCTCTTGCAGCGATATTGTCTAACCTAAACACAAAAGAATCGTTAACAATGACATGGACATTCTTGTTTATGTGATAACAATAGCTTCACCAACCACGGTGTCAGGCCAGCAACACCAATTTCACCTTCATCTAAACGCCATACCAACAGATACAGTGACATACTCGACAAAAAACATTGATGTGTTGCATAGTAGTCTTCCTGTCCACCAAAATCCCAAACTTTAAAAGTGTATGCTTGATACAATGATCCACGTTTTATGATCAGATCTGATATCTCCACACCTTTAATAAATAACAACTAAAGATTTTTACTTGAGAAAAAATATAAAGACTGCCAACCTAAACAGGACAAAAGAGGACCACAAAAATCTTTTTTGACCACAAACCGCACCTAACTATATCTCCTTAGAATTAGTAATATTGGCGACTAAAATATCGAGCGATGTCTTTCTGCATGAAAGCCTGTACCAAATACTTACACTAAATACAAGCAAATAATAAGTGTGATAAACCTTATTCTAAAACTCGAATACCAGTCCTAGCCACAATCCTGCAATCTACAGACCTACTTAGACAAGCTACAAGCATATAAAACACGATAGCTATCCCCTAAAGGCTGTTTCTCTACAAGTCCTCCAAGTTGTTTGTCGTATCTATTGAGTTTATTCAGTCGTCTAAATAAAGCTCTGTTCCATAAGAGTTACGTCCGTCAAGCCTAACATGAAGGATAATTACCCTAACCTTAGCCATGATGTAGTTATTTATTTATGTATAACCATGTACCACGTGACCACATGCGGAGTTTTACTGCTTTTATGATATTATCATACCTTGAGTGAGATCATTTTCTTTAAATTCAAAATCATCCCGAAGGCGATGAACAAGTGTCGTTTTGCCTTGGCAGCCTTTTCCCACGAGCATCAACTTCATTGTATAATACGGTTCACAATTTCGAAGTCTCTGGCGTAAAGCCATAACCAAGTCTTCTGCATTCTGCCTCATGGGTTGTGGAGGATCGGTGATCTAAGACAGAACCAAACACAATGAAGAAAAAAACAAATAACAAATTTAATGCTTCACTAACCTGATCCAAATTTCTTAAACCGACGTATGTGAGATTACATAATTTACCCATTTTTTCTGGTAAATAGCCAATATCCAGATTGTCGCTCAGATCTAAACTCTTTAACGTAATAATCTCGCATAGGACTTCTGGCACTCTAATGAATTTATTCCGGCTTAGATTTAACGTCTGAAGGCATGATTTAGCAATGCCATCTGGAAGCAATTTCAGGTTGTTGTCACTAATATTCAATGACTTTAATGTTGGTCTCCACTGAATTATATCTGGAAGCTCTGCAATCAAATTACTTGCTAAATTCAATTCCCTTAAACAAATCATTGAAAATAGTTCACATGGAGCTATCTTCAGTTTGTTCTTGCTCAAATTCAAAGTGGCCACAAACTTCAAATCACTCATTCCCTCAGGCATTGCAGTAATTTTGTTGTGGGAGAGATTAAGATTTTGTACCCAGTCTTTAATGGCATCCAACCATGATTTGTCAAATGAAGTTAATGCTAATTTATTCCACTTCACTTTTTTCTCTTTCCTTGAACATGATGTATTCAACAGCAACACTTTCAGAATTGAAAAAGCATTCTCCAGGTCTGAGAGTTTTATCGCAACACTTGTGAATTCTTTAAGATTTTTCAAATTTTCCCTAAAGAGAAATTTAACTAGTTGTAACTACATTTTTCAACATTTATCGATCATGATATAACTTGTCTTTCTCTCCCATCTTACCTTACACTTTCAATCACAGTCAACATTGGTACATTGCCTTGGACAAACTGCTCAAACCATTTCTCACTTTCTAAATTTCTATCAAGTAATGCCTGAAGCATCACTAAGTTACGCTCCAATGCAGCATAACAAATCAAAAGCAATGCAACAATTTTATAATGTCCTTTTCTAATTGAAATACGACAACTTTCCATTATATTCTTAGCTCCGGCAGTCAATAGCATGCATGCAGCTTCAAAGTTGCCATAGTGACAAGCTTGGATCAATGCATTATCAAAACATGTTGGTGTAATTTCATTCATCAATGTTTCCTCAAGAAGACATTGTAGTTGCTGTGAATCATTTCCTGCAGCTTTAACAATCTCTAACAAACAGAATATTATAAATTGATTGCTAAAAGTATATGATTATACAGTAGTCACATGATTCATTACATGATGACTCATCTACTTGTCCTTACCTGCACTTTTCAAGCACTTGGCAGATTCCTTTCGACTATGTTGCATGGCAGTTTGATAAGGCGTTTTATCATAGTCATCCAAAGCTCTTATGTTCGCACCGTGCTTCAATAAAACCTTAAATAAGCAACACAATATTGCAGACAATATTGCGCTTGCGTATCATATTCGTTAAAATAACATGTCTCAGTAAAAACGATACAAATTATACCTCGATACATTTGACAAAGTTCATCGACGCTGAAATGTGTAGAGGTGTGTAGTTTCCATTAGCCTTTACATCAACATTACCTCCATAGATCAGAAGAAGTTGCAGTATATCTGCATGACCCTGACAAGCCGCTTCATGTAGTGGAGTATAGCCCGAGAAACCAATTCTCTCAGCAAGTTTGCTAGTAATATCCGTATTATTCTGTAAAATTTCTCGCACCTTGCGTAATTTTCCTTTAGCACAAGCATCATGCAGACTTTTATCTAACTTTTTCGACATTATCAAAACGCCTCTCAACGACGCACGTAAAGTTCTGGCTGAAAATGCATTGAAATACTTTACCTTCAAGGAAGGTATGAGGTACTTTACCTTCAAGGAAGTATCTCTTCTAAGAAATAACACTTAAAATGCTTAATAATCAAAATAAATTTCAGTCGACTTAAAGACACCTAAAATCACAATATACACTAATAAAACTCACGCAAACTCAGTGATTATCAGAACACAATATTCCCAAGACACTGCTTTGATTTTTAGGCAAAACTTCCTTTGTGTTTACCATTGACTTTGCCCCTGAAAGTCGGAAATTCACGAACGAGTCATGTGAGAGGAAGGTATGTAAAATGTGATGTAGTATGTGGGTAATATTGGCTAATATTGGTAATATGTTAAAAATAAAAAACGTTTTCACAATTTGAAAGAAATGTCAAATGTCTAGATTGTTTTAAATGTAAACATATTTAGACTTAACACAACTTAACATATGTCATTACGGAGAAGTAGAAGAAATTTGGTAATTTCTAAGTAAAAACCGCGAGGCCAATAAGAACTTTATCATATGGCTTTATTTGACCTGACACAAATCTTTCCTATCTTATTATAGCTGTTTTTCCAGGATTGACTTTCACTTTGTCAGTAAAAACTCAGCAAACAAACAAACAAACAACAGAAGTACAAACGTATCTTGCCACATAACATAATTTGTAATAACCTCACATAATCAGTCTTTACCAAGAAATCTAAAGGCATGTTCCATTCAAAAAGATTTCGTTCCGATTAAATTGTTTCTCGGAATAAGACCTTTTGCTTTTGAACAATAAGAGCTTAAAAACCAATTAACAAGTCATGAATAAAACAGACGTGCGCAAATACACTTCGGAGTTCCTATCAGTATCTGTGTTTGAGAACTTCTCCTTGAATTCTCAAATTTACATTTTTGTGTACTATTGTAATTGTAGATGGTAATAAGCAAATCAAGACGTTTTCTTACACGGCAGTTGATCGTTGTCGTAAAGGTAATCACCAATAAAATTATTCCAATGTCAAATAACTTAACATCGTTTAATGCGCTAACTCCAACAATCTGTGAGTTCAAATGCAGACAGAGCTTGAAAGCGGGAGGATTTTGCCTGAGACAGGATTTCACGAAGATAACATGGTTGAAATTATTACTTCATATTTTCCATGCACCCAAACAGTGAATGCACTAGACCACACTTCTTATTTAAGTCTTCCAATTGCACGAAGAGGAATGACGAAATTATTATAAATATTTTGGTGGGCATAAGGTCCTAAACGTTCACATTGTTCTTGTAAGAATCGTAAACGGAAGAATTGGAGAAGTTGCTTCGAGATCAACAGCAGACATGAAGCACTCACTTGCTTCTTCATATTGTTGTTTTTTTTGCAATACCATTCCCAAATGATGCCTGCAAATACAAAATAAAGGAAAATACATGCAAGCCATGAAAGAATATTATTTTGAGGTGATTTTCGCCATTTCACTCGTTTTTAATGGGATGATGGATGAGGCTAACAATCACATGATGAAATTCAAGCGTTTATGTCATAAAAAATATCAAGGAAATTGTGAGGGAGTTAGGGTGTCTTTCTTTTGACTCAAGAACATTTTTACTTTCGCTTAGGTTAAAGTACCAATGCAACAAAAGTTTTGATTGTGCTGAAAAGAAGAACGAATAAAACTATAATTGATTTTCTTTTTAACAATGTTGGCATGCTTATTTCAGGAACTATTGACGTTTTTGTGACATGTGAATTCTTATTGTCAATCGCTTTCTAATCAACAGATTTGTCGCTTGCATTTGTTATTATCAATAATAAACTAATTTACTTTATAACAAAGATGATCAATTTTCACATAACATTTAAAAATTTTAGATAAATCATAAGCAGGTGTGCAACATAACAACAAAAATAAACCACGATTTTAAGATATGGAAACTATTAATTCTCTAATTCATATAAATCATCTGGAAAAACTCTAACTGTTACAAAGGTAGGTAAGCATGTATACAAACATCAATGTTAAAAAGAAAAAGTGACAACAAAAAATTTCGTTGTATAGTAATTTAACTCATCAACAACAAGAAAATGATTTAGTTAATACGAACTTTAAAAATAAATATTTAACCTACCAAGATGTATGTAATGTTGGCTCTATATTGATAGCATCACGTACACATTTTTCAGCCATAGTGAAATTTTCCATTTCAAAATAGATGATTCCCTGTCACATTGCAAGATATCAATTAGGGAGAATTTGACCTTGAGGTATTGTGAAGTAGATTAGAGTAATATAGGCAAGATGATGTGTAGCAATGTGTGTAAAGTGTAAGAGATAACACACCCGTTTTGAGATAAAAAAATGTTGAGAGCAAGACCTACCAATCGTAGCAAAGCTTGTGAATGTTGAGGATTGACAGCGAGAGCATTTTCGTAAAACGTTCTAGCTTCGTTAAGATTTTTCTGGATTTCACTGACACGTCCTCGCTGAGATAAACGATTAAAATATCGGTTACGGTTGTTATGGTTACGGTTGTTAGTGAAGAGGGCAGATTCAAGAAGTAAAAATATTTTACCACAAACATGATATCAGCCGAATGTGGGATAAGGAGATTAGCTTCTTTTACACAAGCCAAAGCTTCTATGGACTTCCCAACACCAATGAAAACATCAGCTATGAAAAATAATTTTTGATTTTAAGCACTAAGATCCTAGTTGTGGGAAATGGACTTTTCAATTGGTAAAAACCTTTTACAAACTGTTCTTAAAACAATTTTGTCCGTCATACATCATACAACGCAATAGATAAACAGCATTTATTGAAGAAATATTCACGTACCTATGATTAACCATATACGAGCTTGCATCGCTAACGCAACTGGAGCACTAAGTTGTGAAAAAGACAATGAAACTGCTTCTTCAGATAGCGTACTTTCTAAACGAGTCGACGCCGCAATAGAAATTGAATCTACAAATGTTAATTGTGAAGAAAACACTTACATGCCATAACGGAGAAAAAAGTAAAGTAAAAAAAAATGACAAAACAAACCATCTTGTTCGTCACCAATACCAGCCAATTGCACGTTCTTTAAGCTTCGTTTGTCGGAGACAATCTTCTCAAGAAGTCCAGAACCTCTCTTTTTACACTCTGGATTCCTGAGTCGCATTTAAAACGCATGTAGTAAGTAGCAGGCAACGCCCTATTACAAAACTATGATTTTGGGAACGTGCTTACCTTTCAACTTCCAGTTCGTGAAGAGATTTCCACGCGACTAGCAAACGTTTGCACGTGATCAATGCATGATCACCGCCAATCATAACTTCTTCAAGCTTTACCTTGATCGTTAATAGGCTGCAATTCCATGAAGTGGCACATTGATGTACATTGGTTTACATTGATGTACATTGTTGAACATGTGTAGCTGTATACATACGTGTAGTCATCAGGAAACTCCAACAGAGCAGTGTCACATGCTTCCAAAGCTTCTCTATACTGAAGAACAAAAACTACATCAAATGTTCAGGACAAACTTTTCATAGGGGTACAATGGGGGATAAAACGAACATTAGTAAGTGATATCATTTATCACCTGAAAGTACAAACAATACAAATGAGCACTATCGTAAATTACATAAGAGGGATATACACTTGTGGTGTCGTGGACAATAAGAGATGTGAATAAGTAAATTATAAATTAGAAGGGAGCAAAAGAAATCCAAATAAATGACATCATTTATTAATTGGGGTCTCAAGGGATATGATTTTGACATAATGCATCATCATAGGATGCAAGAGTTATAAAGGAGTATTAAATGTTCACCTTGTGTCTCGCCGAAAGCAGCAGGGGAATCAACTGGAGTGAAGGCAAATAGCAACAGTCCAGTTTTAACGCTGCATATGCATTGCGTAGAGCTTTCGTCGTCTGAAAAATAAATAAAAAATTCATAAAAATAGTTAGTAATACCGAACATGACAAGCACGACCTCTAGCTACACAACTAGTTGTAAAAATATTAGTTTCACTAGGGTAGCCAGGCTGTCGAGCAGTGAAATATTTTTGTGTTCAGTCACAAGTACAGAGAGCATTCAGTATGTCCACTTTATTCATTTTTGTTGAAGCCTTGTGTGATGCACAACTTATGAGGAATATAGCTAATTACCATAATGGAGCCAGTCAATTTTATTTTCTTACCAATAGGAACACCGAGCTGGCTAACAGTAGAAAGTACGTAACATGCAGTAACATAATTAAAGACTTATTCAGCGCCATGTTGCCAAATCAAGTGGTCGCACTGTTCATTTTTTTTACTGAGATTCAGTCACTTTTGAAAAATAGCATTCTAATCTTCATGACTGAATAATGATCATGTTCAAAAACTTACATAGAAAGACTATACTTGGTATCGGTCTACTACTCTCAAAGAAACCTGCTCTTTTGACGAAATCTGAGTTCCTACCGAAATCGAAGTATATTTATTGAAAAATATTTTTACATTTTCTCACCTTTCTTATAAGCGATTGTGTTAATGCAAGGTGAAACAAAGCCTCTTTATCAAAAGCATCGTGTGCTAAAGCTCTAAAACATATTAATAAAATAGAGGATATTTGATTCACATGAGGTATAGATTTATGTATGCGATGATTGTGGGGACAAATTATCTGATACATACTTCTCAAAAGCGTTTAACGCTTGAACATGAAGTTCCTGTTTCTCCTTATTTGTCGATACTACAACACAAGAAGAATAGTGGTTGAATTCCTTCACGGAAATAATCATGATACAAAGGAATTGTTCGTTTAGAAGAATACATCACATCCTGCGTTGGTGTTTGATGTAGACGATACGAAATGGCCTGGATACACTCATTCTGAGTCAATGATGTTAAATTTATGATTAAGTTTGATTGGGGAAAGATTTTACTTGATAATTATGAGTTGCAAGTTGCAAAGAGATAGGTAAGGAAACCAGACCAGCGAGCATTATTTGGCACGAAGTTGTTGATTAGATCTCTGAGTCAGAATAATGTAGTAATTAGCTATAATATAAGTATCAATATAAAGTATTAAATATACTGCTATTTTGTGTAGTTTTTTAAAAAAAAACAGTACATATGCCGAAGAGCTACCGATATTAAATATGTATAAATAATAATTAAGATTAGTGAGTCCCTCTCAAAAGCAACATTCATAACTACGCAGAGGTTTTTTAAACACGAGATCTCACAATGCAAGAAGGAGTTACGGTAAACTTTATCACCTTGAGATGCTTTACAGCATAGAGAAATACCAAGAGCAACAAAACCTTTCCCAATCAATGTCGATTTTATATCCATATTAACAACGATTTTCGCCATTTCAATTCCATCGTCGTACTAAGAGAAGAAAGCCGTGAAGAAAACAGTCAAAGCCAACATAGGAAAACGATGATAACGTACCTGATGAAGGTGGTTTATATAGAGTTTTATAACATGAAGTAAAATAAGTGGGTCTTTAGGACGAAGTTCGTGGCACTGTTTGAGGACAAGCGCCGACATTGCAAACTGAAAGATATCAAAAAACAAATGCAAATAAATTATATTTCTTTCACTATAGTTCAATTAAATCAAATAACAGTCGATTCTATGAGATCAAGATATAACATGAGATCAAATGAGATCGACATTCAAAAAAGAGATGAAGACTCGACAGGGGATCAACTTCAAAATAAGATTAAACTTAAAAATAGGATCAAACTTCAACATGAGATCAAGCTTCAACATATTTAAGATGAGATCAAGCTAAGCTACCTTGCGCGCATTAGCTAAAGCAAGACCAAACTGTAGCCAAAGATGAGATTCCTGAAAAGCTAACTTCATTGCTCGTTCTAAACACTAAAAACAAAACAATACTTAACAACATTGTGAAATGAGAATCACAATGAGAAATACTAGTTAAAAGTTATTAACCTCAACAAGAAGCGGGTATTGCGCAGTTCTTGACAAAGCAATCACAAGTTGATTATATACATGATTTCCTTCTTTCACTGTCAGTTTTCTTGCTTCCTTATCGTTAGGTGCAATACTTGTAGTTGACTTTTGTAAAACCTAAACAATTTTGACTTATTCAAAGCATCACGTGTACAATTGTCAAATTGTAACAATGTACAATTATCAAAAATTATCACAGTACAACATACAATTCTTTATATTTAATAACAAAATACTGATAATCGCCGTAGCTCCAATACATTAGGAGATAGAATCAGTAAGATTCGCGCATGCTTAAAGTGTATCTCCTAAAGTATTGAGGTACGGCGACAATCTTTAGCCCATCTTAAAGCTCTCGTCAAGCACTTTCAAATGACCTAAAGATCATCGCCGTAACCTCAATACTTTAGGAGATAGCAACTGCGCATGCGTCGTACGATTTACGAGTAATGGAGCTACGGCGATCAATACACTTCTCCATGGTTACGTCAAAACATACATTTCGTTATGGTTTACAGTATATAACATACACTTCAAAATAGTTGATTACAATTTGTAACATACATCTCTCTATGGTTGATAACAATATTAATTCACACTTCTCTGTGGTTGAAAACAGTATAACATACACCTCTATATGGTTGATAACAATATAACATACACCTCTATATGGTTGATAACAATTTAACATACACCTCTATATGGTTGATAACAATATAACATACACCTCTATATGGTTGATAACAATATAACATACACCTCTATATGGTTGAAAACAGTATAACATACACTCTCTATGGTTGATGTTAGTGCAGTCAGAGAAATACTGGGCAAAAATTACAGCAATCTAAGCAGTAAAATCCGTCATTTATCTTTCTAGGTTTCATTTTTATTTCTTACCATTGCTTCCTTTATCAGCAGCAACAATAAAACATCTTCTGTCAAATTACATGGAATAAAACACAGACTACAGGAAACAGAAAACACAATGTTAACAATCACAATATTAAAACAACTACAACCATCTTTTAAACGGGAATTTGAGATTATATCATAAAAGCAGGGAATACAGATCGTGCAACAAAACGACAAAAATATACTCACCCTTTATCTAATTGAAGGTTTGATTGAGAAATTTGAGCAGATATCTTAGGAGACTGGGGACCAATAGTAGGAGTGACGTAGCTTTTTTCGCTTTTTCCTTTCATCATAATGTCGATTAACTGTTGTAGTAAGACCTAGACACGATGACATTACGGTGAACACCGAAGATAGCTGCTGCTGCGGTATTTCGATACAGTCGATAAATATCGCAAATTTAGAAATATCGACATACGATAATACAAGCAAAATATTGAAAAACACCGAAAACAAGGAAATATCAAAAAATCATTGGAGGTTTTATGAAACTGTTTTGCGGTACGTCTAGAAAACATGCGTTGGGCAAGTGTTTCTAAGAAACATCAACACCCATATTAGGGCGACAACACACGGGCACACGTCTGAGGCAGTCGAATCTTGAATAGCTGCGTAAGTTTGACATTTTTTTTACACCACAACAACCTACAGAGATGTTGAACAATTTGGAAATCTCTAATAAAGACTGATAAACACAGAAACAGCAAGCAATAATGTCATGCTGTAACTTCAATAAAGGTGAATTGATTTTAATCAAACCTTTCTCAATTCTTCATTTGACGATACATCAACATTTCTCAAAAAATTTCGCAGTTTTTCAATGGCTTTCTCAGTATTTCTAAAAGCATTAAATATACCTGGTGAAAGAAGTCAACAAATGATGAAAACACGAGAACTGATCTCACCCTTGTTTAACAGTGAGAAGTATAAAACAATGAAAAGCAGTCTGGAGTGCCAGACCCATAAAGGCATTGAGATCCTCAAAAAATAAATTTGATTGACTTTGAACTTTAGTGAGAGAATTTTTGCGATTGTTTGCTTCAAGCATATTGATGAAGGAATTAGTAGCGTTGTCATAACAGTTGATGATGTCGTTCTCTGTCACAACGTGATTGATTGCATCATCATATTGTTCAAGACATATACCTAAATAATATTTTATAGTAATAATGAATAACACATTATAACATGAGCAACAAGTCGAAACATTAAAAAAACAATACAAGAGAAACGACATATTGCAACATCAATAACATTAAAACATGAAAAAGACCTAACTAAATAAACAACACAACAGGACCAACACAATAGAACATGAATAACACATTGTAACATGAAGAACACAGTCTCTTGCTTTTTCTTCTAGTTTTGACTGTAAATTTAAACAAAAAAATGTGCGCTTATTAATCTTTAATAAACAACTTGGAGAACACACACATTTGATTACCAACAGTGGCAAATCTACATAAGTCAGAATACATTATTACCTATAAATATATTTTCAATTCAAAAAAAGTTTACAACTTTTTATTGGTACTTTTCAGCTTCTATTAAGTTTTTTAACTAATACTTTATTTGGCCAATGAAAAGAAAGAACATGAGAACATTTACATATTGACGAGAATGAACCAAGATTACAGAAAGAAAATCATAAGTCCACCGACATCTTAATTTATGAAGTGTCAAATGAAAACATGATGCAAACTAACATCTTATTGCAAACCTTTAATGGCAAACATTTCAGCAGCTATTTTTAGTCTTCGAAAAGAGCCTTCAGAAACAGGCAGATCTTTTTCAATCAGGGCAACAATCTTCAAGGTTTCCTCATATTCTTGAAACATGAACTTTATCTTGAGTCGAAGGAATTGTGCCTCTAATGCAACATTTTGCTATAAAAGAATTTTCTCACCATGAAAATGCTATTGTAAATCAAAGACGTGCAACAAGATGAAAATTAAATAAGTTGCATAATTATACCATCACCATTTAAAAACATACCAAGTCTTCATTAGAAGCAGTATGTTTTATGATTGACTTAAGTTTTGTCAGCAACATAGAAAGGTCAATCTTTAACGTTTCGTCGATACTACTTCCTATCTTATGTTTGTTGAAATGAATTTCAATTTGAAATTCACACTCAACTAAATTGCGAAAAGAATCTAGAAAAAAATAATCAAGAATTAAAATTATAACATAACATGAAATTTGGAGTATAAGTCAGCGCGTCAAATATAGCTGAAATATTTGTGTCTCACCAGGTACATTTATTTTGCTTGAATCTAAGTCACTTAACAATTTAGGAATATCAGACCAACGTTCCTCGTTTCTAGCCTTCTCCAACTCGAATTCTATTCCCCGAGTAATTTTCTTCGCCATTCGACCTTGCTCAACATGAAATTGTGATCATTTCAATTTTTTGTTTTGTAAAAACGCCTCTGTTATTAGTGTTCTTTTGTTTTAGTTTAGCCGCCATGTTGCTTTACTTGTCAATGACGTTGTACTTCATGTATGAAAACTGTAGAAAATGAATGTGTTCAAAATTCCACCACCTTGACTCTTCACTAAATATGTCCTTTGTAAGGTTACCACTCATTCTTCTTATGCAGTGAATTGGATGTGGAGGGTTTGGTTATTCAGTAAAATGTTGTAGAAAATTATTCTTTTGCTCTTTATGGAAGATGATCATGATTTAGTATCTTTCGATGTAAACTCGTTATTTACCAATACCAGCATTTATCTTTGTTTAGTTATCAAGAAAATCAGCATAGCCTGCATAGGCTGCATAGCATTGAGTCTATAACCATGAGTGAAATACACACACATATATATCTGTATATTTTACATTACTAATAAATTAGTTTGCTGATGGAAAAAAACTAGTTGTAGAAACTTAAAGCATCTACTGGAAATTTTGCAAAAAAATCAGGTAATTCAACCTGTTTCACTTCACCTTCAGGGTCTCAGAGAAGGGGGTCAAGGGGGGCAACTGCCCCCCACTTTTTTCCTAATCTCTTGCTTTGCAAAGTGTAAAAGTATAAAAATCCTCTTTAACAAATACTTACATTTGACAAAGTATGGATTTTTAACAGTATTTCATGTCTCACTTACGTTCCAGTTTCATTTTATAGTTGATGTTAGATTGATCAATTATGGCGCGTTTAGACTGATTGCTGGAGCACGATACCCTGGTTCGGGCAAAAATCTGCATGCCCTTCACACTGCGTAGTACCCACTAGCTTTGTCTATTTATAATTTCATGTTTTTCTTTGTAAACAAGTTTTGAAACCATGTGCTGAATACGTGTCTCTCTGTAACGTTACTCAGGTGTCGTCGTTCACATTGGTGCCCTTTCCCGAGCACCGTACTTCCATACTACCTCTTTTCCTGGTGCCCAGACCTGGGCACTTATACACGGGCACCATCAAAATGTTGTGTTCATACTGGTGCCTGTGCCTGAGCACCGTGCCAGGATACTCAGTCTGAACGCACTATATTAAACTTTACAAAGGAAATCAAACAAATTTTGTGTATTGAACGATTCCTGATAAAACTGTTAAAAACAACTTCGGCAAATAACAATCCGATTCTGCGACCTTCTTTTGCCCCTCACGTTTCAAACCTCTCCGCGACCCTGACCTCCCAGAAAAAGGACTTTCGGAACAGCCTGCCAAGAGGCATAAGTTAATAATGGGTTGAAGAAAAGATTCTTTGTGACCTGGCGTGAAAAGCGATGAAGCACTAAGAGTCAAATAAAACAAATTTGAATATTATTTTTACAAATTGCTAGGATACAATCCGGGTACAATATCTAAATATACAAAACTAATCTTCATTGACAATGGAGGAGAAGAGTAAGCAGTATTGCATTATTTTCGCCCTTTTTATTGCCATTGGAATATATTGGGGAGCTCTCTGGAACAAAAATGTTAAAACACTGCGACATGTGTTGAAATGTCATCATATAGTTTACTTGGTCGATACGAGCACCAATGTCGAAAGAAGACCAAATACTTTGAATGAGGAAGTTCAACAAGATACAACACTGTTACTTGTTGCAGTTTTATTGAAACCTGAACACGTTTACAAAAAAACGGGAACGCTTTACGAAGATTTCAAACAATCGAATGTTAAACTTTTGTACTTTACAACCGAGAGCTCAATTGTTGCTAAAAGCGTCGATGTCACATACATAGAGAATGGTAACGAGACTGATTTGACTTATTTAAACCTGTTCACGTACGTCTCAAAGATGTACGATAAGGACTTCAAATGGTTTCTTTTCACCCATGGCGCTTTTTTCTTTAACATCGATAAATTAGTAAGCTACATACGAAAACTTGACGATACTCGTCAATTCATACTGCAAGAGGAAGTCCACATAACGAACAGAAAAAGTGTTGCCCTCAAAGAGGACATCCGTGAAGATAGTAAAGAAAATCGTACTTCTGTTATAACAAGTAAATATAAAGGAAGAAATGAATTGGGTTTGGTGAAAATGAGTCTGTCGTCCATCATTCAAGCTGGTACCGTAATCAGTCAGATGTTGCTACGAAGGCTCGCTCGTGAAATCGTCAAGTCTTGTTCAATGAAGAGCGATAGTTTCACATCCTGCCAACAAAATGTTTCTATACTTATGAATGACTATTCCAATGTAAGGACATTGTCAATTATGGGGACTAAAGCAGGGTGGAAAATAGGTTTAGGCGAGTAAAAAATATGTTTTAATCTCTTTAAATAGAAGACTATCATAAGTACATTAAATTGTCATAACCCCTGCCAAGATTCGAATACAATTCTCTCTTTTGTACTTTTATCCTATCAGGAAGCAGAAGTCACGCTAAGCAAATACAACAATGCCTGCGAAGAAGATTATAAAGACATCACCTCGTTTATGGTTGCATTTGATCTATCAAAAAACACGAAGTGTTTGCACAGAGCGCGAATGCAACTGCTAACTGAAAAAGTTCGTAGTTTAAGTCGAAAGAATAAAAGACTTCAAAGAAAACTGAATGATTTGAAATGGTTCATCGATAATTCTGAAAATCAAGAGATTTCTACACAGTCATTGAGCAAAGTGCAGAAAGTTGAACGAAGCTACATGTTTATACAAGGAAAACATTTTATTCCTCATAATAAAGGATCTTGGTCGCTAAGAAGTCATTCTCAGAAACAAATCTCGCGTGTTATCGACTCAGTTATGCATAAAATACGCGCCGCACATCTCAATGAAAGCATACATTTTGATGCTCTGCATTATGGGTATCTGATAGAGCAGCCAATCAATGGTCTGGAATACCGTTTTAATATTTTTACAACGAACCATCAACGTCATTTAGCGAGGACGAAACAAGAATTTGGTGCCATCCAAAGTAAAACAATTTTTACCCCAAAAGAAACCACGGTCAATGTGGTCGTACCCTTGGCAGGTAGATTTGAAAATTTTCAGCTATTCCTGTTAAACTTAGAAAGAAATATCTTAAAACAACATGAACGAATCACAATCACGGTCGTATATTTCCCAGAAATCGAGTCGCCACAGAGGCACAGTAAGTTGTTCAACCGTTACAACCGGACGTACCCCAACATCTCATTTCATTGGTTGAATCTGCCAGGGCAGTTTTCACGAGCCCAGGCATTGCAGGCTGCGGTAGATTTTCATAAACACAACGGTCTGTTATTTTTGCAGATGTCGATTTAAATTTTAACAACGAGTTTCTGCATCGCTGTCGTTATAACACCGTTGCCAAGAAGCAAGTGTATTTCCCAGTAATGTTCAAGACATTCAATGCAAATATCACAGGCACAAAAATGAACTCGACGAAATACTTTATCTCATTCGACCGTAAGGAAGGAGATTGGGCGATGTATTCCTACGGTCCCGTGTGCGCCTACCGAGATGACGTTATCTCCGTGGGAGGTCTGAACGTTCATATCAAAGAATGGGGATTTGAAGACATCCAATTGTTTGAAGCATTTTTATCAAAACACTTCCACGTGATAAGAGTAGCCGACCCAGGCCTATGGCATATATATCACACTCATACGTCATGCAATGACATACATTCTTCTATACTTCGTGAAATGTGCAAGGGTGCGTTACTAGACAGCTTAGCATCGGTAGAAAGCATCGTCGAATATTTGCAAATAAAAAGATTTTGGAAAGAGGATGTCCTCTAGTTATAAGACTTCGCCAAAAGACAATGTTTGATTGAACAAAGCTTACAAATGTCGTATCGGCGTTATAATGATTTGGACAGAGTGCGGCAGGAGCGAAATAGTGCTGGCGTAAGAAAATGTTAAGCATACTGAAATATAAAGAAATTAAATAAGTCCTTAAAGCTCAATTTATAAGTAATAAAAACATTATAAATATTGTAAATATTATATTATATTATTAATTTATTATTTCTTTTTATTTCTGGCCAATTTCATACCGATGTTATAACTGAAGCAAACCCTCCTTTTTCCAAGCATTTGCAACTCATCAAATTTATTCATTCAATTTCTCGCAGCGTAGCCGAATGGAATAGGCATCAAATCAAGATACTCATCTCCATCATCACAGCCATTTTGATTTCTCCCTTGATCTCAATCCACAAATTATAATATCCGTCATAAATGCATTAGAGCATTGTTTATGCACCAAATATGCAGACACAAAGTTATGGAGAGAAATAAAAAAATCTCTAACATTGTCACGGATATTACGAGTGGCGTAACAAAGTGTTGATGAGTTTGATTTCTCAAAACAAGCTTAAGAGGACAAAGAGCATGCCAAATATATTTGATTGAAACTGCGCATACACAAACACCAATTTCAGAGCTCGCTCCCTCACAAATTAATTAAGAATTAATCTGAGCACGCGTAGTCAACTCCACCAACTCTCCAAGTTCATGGTCATGGCAACCACCAACTGTATGTACTAGTACCGATTAGAGGGAGTAATTAGCTCGCTCACTCACAAATTTTTAGATAAATTATCTGCGCATGCGCAATCTGCTTGAGCATGCGCAGTTTACTTGACCAGCTGCTCAAGTTCACACTCATGGCAACGACCAACTGCATCTACCAGAACCGATTTTGAAATAAATAGCATGCTTAGTAACATTTTAATAGAGAAATCATCTGCGCATGCGCTCCAGCATGCACAGTCCACTCGACTAATAGTTCGTAGTTAAGGAAACGACTAACTATACATACCTGCACTTCATTTGTAGCAATTAACCTACTTAGTCGAAAATTATTATAGAAATCATCTGCGCATGCGCAGTAACGATGTCAATTATACCACAACTTTCGTAAGCCTTTCAAATTTACGTATATACAGCACGTGTATATATATAAAGTAAATACTTTATATAGTACATGTCAACTAGCAGTGGAAGCTGGGTGCGATATAGTATGCAGTGGCTTAGGAGCCCAGACTTCGGTGGCGCCCGCACTCTCCCTGCGTACCCGAGCAAAGCCTATCGCAGGTGATCTCGGGGTCTGATGGGCGGAAGCTTGCTATTCCGTCTCCCAAGCAGGATAGCGTGGAGGGGCCGAAATCTCCTACCGAAACGTTAACATGCGGCGTTCTATTGCCTTACGTAAACAAGGTATCGGGAAGCAAGGCCCGAAAACGGTGTTTTTTTTGCTTTTGAATTTTATCTTTTATCTATTTTTTTATCTTCTCATAAAAGAAACTAGAGCATCCAAGTATACTGCAATTGTACAAACAGCTTCTGCAATTTTCTTCTAAACTATCTCTAAACATTTTTATACGTTTTTTTTTACTTGTTACCTTTTACAATGTAACTTTCTCATAACTCTCTCGTGATGAACGAGAGCCTCCTTAAGCCCAAACGCGTTTGATATTTGACTCATCTGTCACGAATGACAATTGTTGTTCAAAACTTTCGCGCACACTAGGAAATTTTGTCGATCACGCTTGTCACGAACAACAAGTACGCGTGGCAAGTTCACCATTGTGCGGCGGAATTATGTACAATATGACTCTCTCATTATGAGCGAGAAAGCATCCATGGGCTTCATGGAAAAAAGGGATTATCTACTTTGTTATAATAGTTTCTACAAAGATGACATTTAATAAGCCAAGCAATTTGTATAGTCTAAATTGAACCTCGCTTTGAACCATTATGTTATAAAATTTTGATTAACTTTGGATAGTAAGTAACTTCTCTTCTCGAGTAATTTTGCGATTAAACGGTACACTTTTCGGATTCAAAGGAATTCTTTTGATCGCAAAGAGACAACCGTCCAATTTATTACGTACCTAAGCGTATATAAAGCATTTACAAATCACGTACAAAATTTCCTTCACATGACCAAATGACCGTCTATTTATGTACACAATCAAAAGTTATCTTGACAACTGAAGCAAGCCCTACTTTTTCCAAGTAATTGCAACACCTAAAATTCATTCCGAACTCGAAGATACCCAAGACAACTTCATAGCGATTTTAATGAAATGTTCTATTAAAGTATACATTGCTCAGCACAATGTACAAGAGGAGTTAGATGGCAACTGAAGGTTTCTCACTACCCAATCTCATGCGGTAATTTATTATCGTTTCACTATATATGCAAAAAGATGAAGGGTTCCTTCGCAATTAAATTTGAAGAATTGTTTTTCCATTTTTTACTCTTATAGACTATCAAGCAGCTATGGAAGATTAATAGCTAATCATATCATTTCAAATTATCTTAGAAAGATTGTTCCTTCCTCCTCTTTCATCCTTAGAAAGATTGCAAGTTTTCCGGGTGTAAACAGGAATATTCATTGGCCAAAGGTCCCTTGCTTTACTTTCTTTTTTTATCTTTCCAACACCTTCCTTAAAATTCTGGCTGTACCTAACAAGGCTGTTTTCTTCAACAATTCCGTTGGGATTGCAATTCCAAGCTTCTCCGTGCAATCCATAAGTCCAACATTTTGCTAACAACACCAAGCCCACCGACCACAATCCTCGTTGAACTTCACTTTACAAAATGTTAGGGATTGGTGTTTTTTTGAACGCATTTACTAACACTATACTGAATTCTCAAAAGCGCTTTTGTTGCCTCCTAAGTGTTATGTATACGCTAATAGTTTCTTGCCATGCACATGTACCTCGATAATCGAGGCAGGTTATATACATACATGCAGGTTATAACTATAAGCCATAAATGACAATTTATTTCAAAAGCGCTGAAATTTGAAAAGGAATGCCGGATCGTTTAGAGTAAAATTTTAGTCTTTTTCCATAGGTTTAGGGGAATCGAGATTGGTCAAATTTGTTTGATTGCATGTATCCACGACTTAGTCAAGTGGGTCTTTCCACGTGACAAATTTAATGATCAATATCACGAGTATGTAATGACTTACTCATGATGAAAATATTAATTTGGTGTACATAAGAACTCAAAATCAGTACACTCCTGATAAAGACACTGGACGATTCTTTCAATAAAACCATTTCGTCATGTTGAGGCTACTTTTATTCACAGAACCTGAAGTAGACTTACTATCACGAGCAACTTATGTTGTTTTTAAAAAACTCAATTGAAGTCATGAGAGTTTTAGGTTTTTGTCACATGCACGGACTAGCCAGTTCTTATTTCCCCTCATAACAAAAACAAATGCAACGAAACAGATAACTGTCCAGTTCCGTTACTTGGACTATAATAAAGAAAGTTTTCTAAGACTTATTGTACATATATATATGTATGTATATATAAAAGATAAAAGTTTCTCCGGATTTAAAAAACTCACGAAAACTCACTTTAAATCCGGAGAAACTTTTATCTTTTATGTATTAAATGCCTGGATTACAAATTTTCAAACTTATATATATGTATGTATATATAATACAGTTCATTCAGCATTCACATGAATGCAGAGAAAATGATTGAAAGGCATTTCAAAATAAAGGAAATCAATATAAAAGAAGCTAAAAGAATATTTTACAAATATATAAGCTTTCAAAAATACCCTAATTCGTATCCTTTAGTTATGCCATTTAATTCATTGTGATACAGCAAATTGGACAGCTTCTTAAACAGCACATGCTATTGCAAGAGCAACAAGCAATGAGTACAATGTAATTTCAGCTGGTAACAGATTCAAAAGAATGACGATATTTTTGCAAATGCATGGAAGGGGACGACTCCTCTTTGGGAAGTTCAGACTTCTTACGGGACGTTTTCTTATGATTGATACCTTTGTTAGCCTGCATAGAGATAACTTACTATCATGAAAGATTTCAGGAGGACATACAACAGATTGCTTCGAAGAATGTAAACAAATTTTATAATAATCTTGGACAAAAAGTAAAATTTATCAATGTTGTGAATGGTAATGCCACACTAAGTTCCGTGCATGTGATTCTCACCAATATATCGTTATAACAGCATGTCTTTCAAATGCTTTAAGCATTAACACTTTAAAGGACGAGGCTGAAGCAAATAACTACAAACCTTATTATTTTGATTTTTTGTGTCTACTTTATTTGTGGTGGAGTTATCTTTTGAGAAGTAAACTTCGTTGCTATTAAACTCTGAAGGATGAGAACTTGATCTGTATACCCTATCGGTTATTTGCTTCAACTCTGGAACCATAAACGCCTGCAACAGAATTAACTTATTTCCGATCTCAAATGAGTTTCTACAGCCTTCTACAGTAAAAAGTAACTTTCATAATTACTAACATTAGGACTCTTGACAGCAAGCTGATGAATAATTCTCCAGTTTTCTTCGCGTTCTCGCTGTTTCTTAATCACACTGTTAAGGAAATAAAAATTCAACAATTGAATGAAGTCTAGTGACAAGAAACTGAGCAAAATAACGATTGCTCAAGGAAAATGTATTAATTTATATAAATGACATGATGGTCGATGGAAGTATGTGATTTACCTTGCTTGTTCTTCTTCAAAGTTCTGTGTGCATTCTGCAAACAATCTTTGGTCCATTTCCATGAATAACTTAAGAGCATTGTATATAAGACCATGGATGGTTCTGCATGAAATACACATCAGGAAAGCGTAACTACTGCATCAACGGACTGAATATTTTTAAAATGACTTACTTGTTCCAGTGTGATTTGGAGTTAATATACAGCGACGGGAAAACAATTGGCATTATCTTCGCGACATTGTCGCTCACTAAGCTCATTAAATATTCGTTATTCCAGAAGTACAAAGCTCTTTCTGCAACCTACATGACGAAGTGACATCATTTAGAGAAACTAAGAATTGATGTAACCAAAAAAGTGACGTCATATACGTACTCCCTGTGCAGCTTTACATGCAGTATATAACATAACAACATTTGAAAGTCAATTATAAAAATGAAATGGAAGTTAATGAACTATTTACTTTTGGCTAAAACAATACCAAAATAATAAGGTATAAGTTGGATAATGCATTATTTAAAATAGGACTTAGGTATAACTTATGGAGAATGCAGTGCCTGAAGGAGGACTAGTAGATAAGCTTATGAATAATGCATTACCTGAAAGTGTGGACTTGAAACACATTTCGAAAGTTGCTTGAACAAAATTTGACTGATCTTGATGAACTCAACAGGCTCAATCACATCAAGGATCTCTTCAAGTTCATTCAGGAACATAACCTATTGTTGTCCAACATACACATCCATAATATATAAGGTAAATTTTTAAAAATTAAATATTACAGATGCTACCTCCTTAGGGCTATGAACTTTAGGCCAAAACTTGAGGAGTCTGGTAACAACCTAAAAAGGGACAATAAAAAAATTTGACGATGATTGTGGCAAAGACTGAAATCATATACAACTACCGTGTGTGTGAGTTCTGAATCTTTCTCTAAATACTGAACAACACAGTATGCTAGCTGAAAGAAAAAAGGAAAAAATGTCCTTTATAGATATGTATTATGAAGAGAGGATTGGCTTACCATAGGACTGAAAAGTAAATTGAAAATATCTGGACTTCCTAAACAATGGTTCTTATACAACCTTGGATTACAAAGCATCTAGCACAATTTTAACCGTATCTGTGTTGGACACTTTTTAATCACAAATCTGTCCTTAATCTTTATTTGGATAAAAACATCCAACTGATGATTGGATGAACAGGTAGTGCAACATCTAGTTGATTGTTTAAACATACCTGAGGATGATACATGCTCAAACATTTTGTTTTATGAAGAGGCATAAGGATGTTCTTTAAGAAAAACTTGTGTTCTTCCTTTAAAGGTAATGCAAAGCCATTGATAATGCTAAAGATACATACAAATAATTATTCAATAATTATATTAATTATAATAATATTAACAATAGTAACACTGATTATAATTCATCATATGTCACTTACCTTCCAAGGATTTCAAGAAGTTCTGCTATGCCACTGTGGTGCTCAGTTTCATAAATAAATCGATAGAAAATGTTGTTGATCTGTTGGCGTATAAATGCTCTAAGATTCAGAAATTTGCCATAGATCCTGTGAAGAATAGTCTTTAAGAAGTCCCGTTCACGAGGGTCTTCTGTGTCAAACAAATCCAAGAGCTGGGAATTAAAGAGATCACTGTCAACATATATGCCATGAATAAGAGTAGTTGGAAAAGAAATATCAAATGCATAATGAACCTTCATTACAAACTTCGTATCTACATATTTCTTAGCAAGGTTTGGTTGAAAGTCTGGTGATTCAAGAATTCTCAGAAAGTATTCATAGACAATCTGGAAAAAATAGCAAAACATTTAATAGTCCACTAATTATTGACTAACTAGTTACATACATGGTATATACTAGCAAAAAAACAGTGTCAAGATCATTACTGTCAAATGTAATGTTTTGATTTCATGTCATATGTGGAAACATCACCTGTAAATGAGGCCATGAAGCTTCAAGTGATGGTTCATCCTCTTCTGGATCAAACTCTGCTCCATTGGGATTTGTAGGTGGTGGCAAAACACGAAATACATTTAAAGCAAACTAAATGACCATAAAATACAACAAGGTATTAAATAATATGAAGAGTATAATATTGAACCAATTGTATTCTTACCATCTCACAAGATGTTTTATAAATAGGTTCGCTGAGAACACCTCGATTTTGTGCAACATAATCTACTAACTCATATAAGGCCATTCGCTTTATTTCCTTCCATTTCAAATCACTCAAAGGGTCAGACACAAAGTCAAAGATTATACAACACTGTTTTAATTTTTTGATGAACAATTCTTCTCTCTTATCAAGTTGGGTATCTGCAAACATACAGAAAATATGAAGTCATATGGAAGGATTGCTGAGATCAGTAAATTTTCATTAACTGCAGGTGGTCAAATGAACTTTATCACAATTTACCACGAGTCAATAAGCTTGCTCTCGTGATTAGACTATTATTAATGAAACAAATTATCATATAGGACAAAAAAACTTTAACAAATAAACCTTCTGCTATTAACGAAAATAACAACAGCAGCATGATGATTAATTATGCTGTCTGAATAGGTGGCAATGGTATTAATTGCTCTTTCTTAAATCATTTTGTTTCAAATGAATGATATATCGTTTCAAATGAATGATTTATCGTTTCAAATGAACAAGTCTGAAACAACGAAATTTGACGAGTACAAAACCCCATTCCACAACAAGAAATATTGTACAATTATCTTGTTTTCGGAGAAAATGAAGAAAATAGGTGAATGTATTATTTACAAATAGTTTCGAGAAATTGCTGTTGTCACCTTATTTGGCAGTCAGGCCCGATGCAGCTGTCAAAGACGACACAAAAAAGAAAATGACCTGCCCGCTTTAATAGCTTGTTACAACGAACAATTCATTGTTTATTGTATAATACAATGCTTTTTAGAACAATGTTCTTTCATAAGGCCAAAAAAAGCGACTCGAAAATGCAGTGAATTACAAAGATAATATAGATGCACAATATTTTATTACATTGCACTTCATTATAAGATTCTTGTTATCCACTGTATAAGCTACAATAATCTTACCTTTCATAGCAGGCATGCGAAGTAATTCACGGTCAACAGAAATATCGAATGCAGAACCCTGTTGGCGATCTTTCTTTGTGAGAGATACGTTATTTGTACTATTGAGCATTCCCTCTTCACTTTGCTTCTCCGTCTAGAAAATTCAAAATATGCACATCCGGAAAGCCAATGGTCAATATTGGGTCAATTGCATTTGTCGGCTGTGTCAAGAACGTTATCAGATAAAGAGCAAATGTGACAAGTCAGTGTTTAAGTCAGAGGGCATATAAATCTTAAAGGTCTCTTGACAACAATTCCTTTAACTTACAAACCTCATTAAAATGTTTTCCCACGTCCTCCGAGGGGCTCTAAAAGTTTCAGGACGAAAATTTTCATAAAATCATGCAAGAAGTGTACAATGCAAAAGTGTAAATCTAACTTTGACACATCCACACGATGTAATAAACTGCAAACCATGATTTCCAAACAAACATTTAACACAAATAAAAAAACATGTAAAATAATACCTTGTCTTTTTTTG
Organism: Xenia sp. Carnegie-2017; assembly: GCF_021976095.1. NCBI lineage: Eukaryota > Metazoa > Cnidaria > Anthozoa > Malacalcyonacea > Xeniidae > Xenia > Xenia sp. Carnegie-2017. The sequence goes on along the minus strand of NW_025813483.1, from coordinate 13,774,587 downwards.
TTTTATTTAGCATCGCTAGGCAACAAAAAGCCTCTAAGATAGAAATGATTTGACAATCAAAGCAGTAAATGCTTTTCCAACATATTTACATTTCTTCGTTTCTTTGTCAAATCGTAAACAATATCACGTGATCGAAATTCATCCGTGCTATTGCAAGGAAATTGGGAACTAGTAATATTTTCAATTAGTTAATTTTGTAAAAATAAATTTGCTTCTGCGCAAACGCAGGGCATTTTCGATCATGCCGTTGGTTACACCGTAAAAAATAACTCATTTTTTAAGAAATAAAAAAGAATTCTGATAGTGTGGGATTAAACATTTTTCGTCTTTGGGCTTCACAAGCACAGTAAATTCCAAGCAAATAAGGAAACTTTACATATCATCTTATTCACAGCTCTTTCGAAAGCAATTTTCCAGAACGTTTTTTTCAATATCAGAACTCGTTTCCCACTAATTTCTCCTTGCTCAGTGTTCTGAACATAAAAGCGCACAGGTTGCTGGTAATGTAATCGTCCACCATTAATCATTCACTACATTTCCCGCGCAATAAACCTGTCAAATTCGATGTTCATTCATAAAGCTGTCCCGTGATGCACCCCAATATAAGACAGACCTCTCCAAATGCAGCTGTTACTAACGTACTATACGCTAAACAGACAGCGTACAACATTACAAACGTAATTACATAGATGGTGTTGGCTAAAGTGTTGATACAGAAACTGAACTAAGTCCGTTCCTGATTCGACAATAAATCCACAAACCTTATTGCGGAAAATGAAGAAATCTGTTGATCGATTTAACGTATGAATATCTCAAACGTAAATGAACTCTTCTCAAAGTCAGCTTGAAAAGGCGATTCCCTGACGATTAATTGATTTATGAAACGACAGTGGGTAAGATTTTTCTTTACTTCATCTGCAGGACAATATAAAGGAGGGAAAAGAAGCTTTTGACCTTTTCTTAGTAACGTATGTTCCAGGAAGCTTATGTATTACGCGGAAGATGCGCATAATTGTAAAAAAATTCGACCGTCGGCGCGACTGTACTGACATATACAACCTAACCAATTGATCGTTTGAAAAAGTTTCAGGAAAAATAACGTCATAAATTACGATCTATTTTGAATCATTTCAACGTTACAATACGAATAAAATGATTTGCAAAGAAAATCGAGTCAAAATGGTACGTGTCATGCACGACTTAAAACTCGGAATTACTGGCGAATTGCTTCACATTTTCAAATGCCAAATAGTTGGAAAAAATGTAATACTTTTCGTTAAATGGCAATACAATGTCGCACATTGAAAGGGCATCTCTAAGAAAATGGTTGGCGCGAATTTTTCCTATATGTTGGCGGTAACGTTGGCAATATTGAATCTTCTATAGTAAACACACATTTTCCCACTATAAATAATTAATAAAAACCCCTTCCACACGCTGTGTTCTGTTCTATGTACATTTTAAATATTTTATAACTTTTGAAAATAGATGTTGATTTTAATTGATGATCGAACCACAAATATAGAGGAGAATCGAAGATTTCGAAGAATGAAACCAATTCCTTTGCTTGCCTTCATTCGTGCTGCCTGATAAAAAAGCCATAGCCTATCGAAATATTGAGATGGAAGATATCTAGGCAGCTTCAGACAACTGAATAAATATTGATTTAATATTTTCTTACATCCATCAAAAAAATTAGCGATATCGAGTCACTTTTACCAATTGTGCTTATCGTAAATTAAAGTTTTACTCGAATGTTTCAACAGAGTTATCAAGTTACAACTTGTCTTAAAATTGCGCATGTTATAACGTTTGCTGTTATCGAGTGAGTATCTACAAACCAACGTAGGATTACATCCCCCATCTTTAAACAGTAGGGATACCAAATTATGTAGGTTTATCGACAAAATACTGAAATACACTCCTGCCGATACACACTGCACGTAAAGCATAAAGAATTTACAAAGATTCTAGCGTTTGTTAACTCTTAGACAGGATTTTCCCACGTTAAGACTTTGCGATTACAAAACATTCCTTATTAAAAATTTCCTCGCATCAATAACTTTGTTTGATAGCTTTTGCATAACTCTTCTTCCTGTAATTGAGTATGCTTTTAGACTATATTGAAGATTTTTCGTTATCAGTTCGAAACATCAGGCACGTTGCCTTACAAATAGTTTCCTTAAACGGCAAATAATTTGTCTGTAAGGTTTATTTCAATTGTATACATGCGAATCATGTGTGGCCCGCATATGTTTGAGGTTTAATAATAATGAGCGAATCACAAACACTCCACGATGACAAACGACGACAAACTACGTCCTAAGTGCTCTAAAACGTTTCTCGTTGCTGGAATTTGAATTGAACATATGCTATTGAACATTTAAAATCTGTTTAGACAAGATCGCCAGGAATGTAGAGGACATGAACTCCACCATTCTCCTCAACTATATCGGTGACATTCCCAGGATGTCGGCTGGTATGATGTGTCCAATTGTTAAGACAGATTACAGATGTCAAGCAAACAGAACTCGTTGGTCACGAGTTGGGGATCAAGCTGTAAAGACAGGGATACATCCACCAATATTATCCCATACATCCATCGCGACATCTACATTATCACCAGTTACCGCCTCTGAATTCCAGTTGTATAATCAACAACCGACACGACAAATCACAAATTTTAACAAAAAAAACAAAATACTGTCAAAAGAAATCACAGTTTCAGATAAATGTTGGAAACGTTCGACGGGATCAGTTGAACTTCATTTCAACCATAAACAAACACATTTTTCATCAGACAATAACGATTTCACAAACTTTGAGACTCCTAACCTTGGAAAAATTTCTAAATCTTTCAAAGTTAAAAAAACGCCATTATCTTCACTAGAAACTTTGACCGATTCAACATTATATACATCACAACAGACTCAAACAAGTGTTATAAAATATCAAGCTAAACATAAGAAACCAGTTACAACGAGCAAGCGAGCATGTTTGCTGCCGGCAACTTCCAACCATGCAAAAAGGCCAAAACGATGCGAGAAACAAAAAGTGTGCACAAACTATGGAAATGATGAAATGGATGTAGCTAGAATCATGATAAGTGATATACCGTTTCCTGTTGTCAGTTGCAACTCGACCGTAATCATGTATCATAACGCTTTATTGGATAGTCGAACAACATCAACGAGTAAGTTCAGTGGCGAAATAACAACAAAAAGACGAGGGAAAGTAACAGATCAAAGCAGTGGTGAAACAACCATGAAAAGAACAGGGACACTAGCAGATCAAAGCAATAGTGAAATAACCATTAAAAGAACAGGGACACTAGCAGATCAAAGCAATAGTGAAATAACTATTAAAAGAACAGGGACACTAGCAGATCAAAGCAATGGTGAAATAACCATTAAAAGAACAGGGACACTAGCAGATCAAAGCAATGGTGAAATAACCATTAAAAGAACAGAGACACTGGCAGATCAAAGCAATAGTGAAATAACCATTAAAAGAACAGGGACACTAGCAGATCAAAGCAATAGTAAAATAACCATTAAAAGAACAGGGACACTAGCAGATCAAAGCAATAGTGAAATAACCATTAAAAGAACAGGGACACTAGCAGATCTAAGCAGTGGTGAAATAACCATGGAGAGAAGTGAGACACTAGCAGATCAAAGCAGTGGTGAAATAACCATGAAGAGAAGAGACACTAGCAGATCAAAGCAGTGGTGAAATAACCATGAAGAGAAGTGAGACACTAGCAGATCAAAGCAGTTGTGAAATAACCATGAAGAGAAGTGAGACATTAGCAGATCAAAGCAATGGTGATATAACCATGAAGAGAAGTGAGACACTAGCAGATCAAAGCAGTGGTGAAATAACCATGAAGAGAAGAGAGACACTAGCAGATCAAAGCAGTGGTGAAATAACCATGAAGAGAAGTGAGACACTAGCAGATCAAAGCAGTGGTGAAATAACCATGAAGAGAAGAGACACTAGCAGATCAAAGCAGTTGTGAAATAACCATGAAGAGAAGTGAGACATTAGCAGATCAAAGCAATGGTGATATAACCATGAAGAGAAGAAGGACACTAGCAGATCAAAGCAGTGGTGAAACAACCATGAAGAGAAGAGGGACACTAGCAGATCAAAGCAGTGGTGAAATAACCATGAAGAGAAGAGAGACACTAGCAGATCAAAGCAGTGGTGAAATAACCATGAAGAGAAGAGAGACACTAGCAGATCAAAGCAGTTGTGAAATAACCATGAAGAGAAGTGAGACATTAGCAGATCAAAGCAGTTGTGAAATAACCATGAAGAGAAGTGAGACATTAGCAGATCAAAGCAATGGTGATATAACCATGAAGAGAAGTGAGACACTAGCAGATCAAAGCAGTGGTGAAATAACCATGAAGAGAAGAGAGACACTAGCAGATCAAAGCAGTGGTGAAATAACCATGAGAGAGTGAGACACTAGCAGATCAAAGCAGTGGTGAAAAACCATGAAGAGAAAGAGACACTAGCAGATCAAAGCAGTTGATGAAGAGAAGTGAGACATTAGCAGATCAAAGCAATGGTGATAACCATGAAGAGAAGACACTAGCAGATCAAAGCAGTGGTGAAACAACCATGAAGAGAAGAGGGACACTAGCAGATCAAAGCAGTGGTGAAATAACCATGAAGAGAAGAGAGACACTAGCAGATCAAAGCAGTGGTGAAATAACCATGGAGAGAAGTGAGACACTAGCAGATCAAAGCAGTGGTGAAATAACCATGAAGAGAAGAGAGACACTAGCATATCTAAGCAGTGGTGAAATAACCATGAAGAGAAGAGAGACACTAGCAGATCTAAGCAGTGGGGCATCTTTTAGCGAGATCAGAAAGAACATGGAGAATTCAATGAAGCCAGTGTTCATTAATGCTGTGTGTCAATCGTTAATTAACAAAGACACAGTACCTTCCTTAAAGATTAGAGATGTTGCAGCTGTCAATCATGAAGTTGCTGAGAAACAGAAAGATCCCAGCAATGATAGTATTTTCATCGATGGAATATCGTCCATGTGGAGCGGACCTGAAAAGTTGTTGGGCACACGTGATGCTGTCGTCAGCGAAATAACATTAGACACGAAGAAAGGAAACAGTTTGTGCAATAGCGATGCTGATTCCGAGAAAGAAAATCATTCAAATGAAACGGGCGAGAATGCCTTGACTTGTGAAAATTGTCACGTTAAAGTTTCTTCAAAGGAAGATCTTATTTCGCACCGCACAACCTGTCATGTCAGCAACGCTTTCATTTATCCATGTAACGTTTGTACTCAAGTATGTCGAAGTACTGCCGGTTTACAGAAACACATTGAATACCACGCAAATCACCAGAAGAACATGCAATGTAGTATATGTTTTCAAGAATTTACAAAGCGAGAGGATCTCGAGGAACACATCATCGCGATTCACATGGAAAAGAGGCCACACAAGTGTTCTTATTGCCCCAAAACCTTTCGAGATCCAGGCTCTCTTCAAAAACACGTAAGAATTCACACTGGAGAAAAACCATACAAATGCTCAGGTAAGGATTGATAGAGCCGATAAGGATCAAAGTAAAATTAAAATCACTATGTCTAGGAACGATCATCCGAGGCAATAGGGATTACTAATGCCACACGAACCATTTATTCCAATGAAGAACACACCCAGCCAATAAGAATCACCCCCGACTATAAAGATCCCCATTCCCATAAGAATCCCCAGCCAATAAGGACCACCCGATCAAACAAGGATTATCCCAACGGATAAGCAATCCTAAAAGGTCGATATGTCTAATTACATGATCAGGCTTAAATGTTTGGTTCGAAATAGAAGGAAAACCAAAGAAATGATAAATTCAACTAGTGAATATTTAGTCCTCATCTTTATTGTCTGATACACCCAAAATGTAGAAATTTGCAAAAAACACAGAGAGAGTAATAAGAACCGCCACTTCACGGATCTTATGTTTGTACAATGTTTTATTCGATTGTGTTTAGCCTGTGACAAATCGTTTGCCGAGTACAGTTCACTAAGGAAGCACAACAGGATACATACGGGAGAACAGCCATACAAGTGTCAGTATTGCTCTAAAGCATTCTCCATTTCTGGCAATCTTCAGCGTCATATATTAATACACACTGGAGAACGGCCGTACAAATGCAGCGAGTGTCCCAAGACCTTTAATAATCCCAGTCATCTACGACGTCACGAGAAGAATCTTCATTCCAAATTGGAATGCGAAAAATAAAATTATATTTACAGTAAGTGCCGATGCACTTTTTGCGTTTAGCTGTTTTTAAATAATTGCGGTACAAAAAATATGTTGAATCCTCTTCAATTTACTTTTCAATCAATTGATTACTATTTACAGTAGGTGCCCATGCACTGTTTTAAGTTTTTCTATTTTGAAAGCAGAGCGGTACGAAATTATGTTGAATCTTTTGCATTTTTGTTTTCAATCACTTGATTGCAAACCTTGTGTAATTGCTTATAAGTTGATGAAATTGTAGATTTAAAGTAGAAACAACACTGCATTACGAAAGAATGTCTTTTGATGAAAGTTAGTACTTTTAGTAATAGCTAATATACAGATAACCCAAACAGTCCAATATTATTTGATATTGCCTGAGAAAAACTGTAAAAAATGCAGTAGATGTTCTATTTTAGGGTCGTTTTTGTTAATATAGAGACTTTCAGGAGTTGGAGGGTAGAGGCGTTTTACAGAGATGTATTTCAAATGACCACCTATCTTGATGTATGCGCCTCTGTATCGACTCTCCTAGTTTTTTTATTAGGAAAACTGCGTTCATAAGTTTTTTTTGTTGGAAAAGCTAACTATTATTTACCAAAGTAGAATACCAAATTGGTACGCTTGTCTATGTAAGAATTTATAATTCATCGCGTGTATTATTTTCGATACTTTATTGTAAAGACTCACTTTGAGAATTATCTACATTATCTATTCTTTAACCTCGGAATTTATGCAACAAAATTTCAAACCATACGAAAACATATTCGAAATACTCAGATATGAAATTGCGTTGTATCAAATTGTAAGGTTATTTGAAATAATTTTATTCGTTAAGAAATTGACAGGTGTTTTTTGTAAGCATCGCGTGCGTGTGATGCAGAAATTTTAGATAGCAAACAAAAACACCTGTGGAACACGCTTCTTGTTTTGTGCAACGCCACGTTGCCATAAGAGAACAATCATAAATAACAAATATGTGTATTTGCACACTGAAAATAATTAGGAATAGAAATGTTACGTTGAGCAAGATATGTTATACAAAATAACTTGACACTTGGACTGTTATTAATATGTCAATATAATAAGTCAACATATAGTATGTTTTATATATAGAATTTTCTGTGTGCTCGATGCAAAGACTTAATAATTAAATACAATTAAAGATATATGTCTTTCTATTAGGGAATAAAATTTGTTTTGTTGGAAGTGTGTATGTGTCCAATCATATTCTTTCGGCATTAAAATGCCCTATCTTTTGAGATATATATGTTTAGCAGTCGATGTCCGGGGGCGAAAAATGCAGTCGCTACATGAATATTAATGCCCTGTCCACCAAAAAATTCATGACAGAAACATTACAAGATTTAAATGTACAAATACATATACATTTGAGATGACAACTTTGAACAAGGAATTCGGATGCTAACGAGCAACAACGGGATATCAAATAAGAGAGCAGCTTGCGAGAGATGCAATGTACGATTACTGTACCATGAAATAACAAAAAGCCAGAGTGATACATACGACTCACAAATACTCATATGGAGTATCCGTGAGTCAAAAATGGACTAAGAGATGACATATGTGAAATTTCCCACAGACTGTGACAAAGGCATTTTAATAAAGGGGTTTTAACTTGTTTGAAATCTTCGAAGGTTTCAAATGCCATTATCGAATTCTTCACAATAATTCAAGACACTTTCCCTAAGATGTCGACAGACAAAAGTCATTCTATGATTGGCCAAGATTTGGCGTACTGTATTTCACGTGTAAGACGCCCATTGATGAAAGGAAAGCTGTTGACACTTGCCAACAGCTAAAGCAATTACCAACGCACTTACAACAAATACAGAATATATATGCTTTTGAAGTTAATAAAAAATTGGCGGTGAAAGAAGTTGCCCATGTTTGGGGCGAGAAAAGAGTTTAATAATAAAAGTGTTGACAACAATATGGCAATGGACATCGCGCCAAAACGTATTTCGTTCATTCAAGATTTCGACATGGAGTTTCGAGAACAATTACGAGGCTACGTGAATGACTTAGGTAGAAAAAACGATCCACCGAACATTTGTAGAAACGGAGCAAGCAATAAGGAAAGGTATGCTTATTTGGAGGCTGCTTTACATTGGTTAAAAGACGAACTACAACAGATGCGAAGCCAAGATAGATCTCTTGCAAAGCAACTAATTGGCCTTCGAGCAAAAATTCAAAATATTATGCAAGAGGATGAGTACACTGTCGACGTGATAACTGTAAGAGTTAACGCTGAAAGCGAAGACACGAAATTGTAATGTAAATGAAATTCGCCCATACGCATGTTAGATATAAAGAATAGCAAAGATATAGTATATGCCGTGAGTTATCATTCCACTGAACGATACGCCATCAGAAACACAATACATAGTGATGAGATTTGCAAATAACCAGCCATCAACGTGATCATATTTAAAGAGCGAAATGGATTAAACCGGAAACATCAGGTTGATGTGTGGAAAGAATGATTACAGACAATCGAATACAAAAGTTATCGTTATGTATTTACTGTGTATCATTGTTCGCTTTTGTTAATAAAATATATATTATTCGTGCAACATTTGTGCTGCATTCTTTCATTTACAGAAATATTGGACTCAAAGCATGAATTCCTTGAATCGTTATTACAATATATAAGTGATGATTGATTCAAAATCTCGCGGTAAATTTACATCACAAAAAATAACATATCCAATTGACTTACCAAGGATCACATCTTACTGGTCAAATATGGCTTTCTTTCACTTCTAAGATCAAGAATTTTCTCTGAAAAACAAATGCAACTTATTAAGACGCTTCAGAGAAGGGACAGGTAGGATAAAATAGACAAAAAAGGATTGACAGGTACATGCAACAGCTTCATTAAAAATCAACTTACCTAAAGTGATAACGATATTGTACAAGTGAGATTGATCCGACACAATGACTACTTGTTCGGAGTCTCTTTTCCTTATAAATGAAGAAAACAACAATCTTCATAAAGCATGTAGCCGTGGAAGAAGTTCGAGCAAAAACTATTACATCACACGAAGACTTACAATGCTTTAACAACGTTCAGTTTTCCAAGAGATTTTATAGCATTTCGAAATAATTCCAAAGATTGAGTTTCTAGGACTTTAGTGGTACCTAGGATAACAAATTTATACACATCTACTGGTGGTTTTAACGATGCTTGTGTTTATCATAGATTTCTGGTTAACCTTTAACTTAAATCTTTTTATTTGTCAAAGAAATCAACGAATATTGCGCGAAAAAAGCGTGATTGCAAACAAAGATATGACAGTTTAACGCAGACGGTAATACCACAAAATAGTAACATACAGAAGGTCATCTTCAGTGGTTCTTTACTTCATTGATTACACACTCAGCTAGTGCCAAAAACAAAGGCCACCCTCCCCTCCACACCATAAAATAGTAACTCACAGAAGGTCATCTTCAGTGGTTCTTTACTTCATTGATTAGACACTGACCCAGTGCCAAAAACAAAGGCCACCCCCACCCCCCCATACATTCAAAAAAACAGACAGAAGATTATAACTAAAATTTATAGAAGGGGCTATCGCCTTAGTTTCCTACGTTGGCTAGGTAGTGCTTAGAAAAATCACTGGTACTCTGTGATAACACGAAGATTTCCATGAAAACGGAGAGTGGTCTGACATTAAGTTGTGTAATAGAAAGAGAAGAAAGAAAAAAAAAGAAGAAGAAGAAGAACACGAGAAAGAAGAAATCATATATCACCACAAATATATGAAATCACACGGACAAATTCGAGAAAAAATCAGAAAAGAAAGAGAATGTAAATTCTTACCAATTAAAAATAGATCCAAAGCTCTATCTTGACAACTTTTAACCAGCATGTTCACTGAATGCTCCTCACAACTGGAGTCCAGTATGAAGGAACTGATGATCCAATATGATATCACAATCGGTCTCCATAACCACGTGATATAACAATAATCATCTGTTTCATTAGCTTTCCATCTGTCGTCATGACAATGAAGTATTCCCACAAGTTGACATATTTTGAGAGCAGCAATGAAAAACTTGGAGCAAACAAAAGAAAAATGGAAAACTTAAAAAGTTATAGGGGATCATTTATAAATCTTAAGATAAGGATAAAAAAACCATTGACTCATATAGTAACATAGTAACTTGAAATTTACCTCATACGAAGGAAACTGTTCTTTGCCAACTTCTGCTGACACCAAGTCCCCAACTAACTTGACATTTCGGTAGAGTTCATCTGCAAACGACATAATGACAATATATGAACAACCACAACTTGTCGATACGCAAAGATTTAAGGCAGCGTAGTGTACCCCATTGTACCTTGGGAATACATCACCTCCTTTGATGAACCTGAAACCAATGCAATAATGGCAGGAATGTAAAACCAGTGAAGCAATTGGTTTCTTTGATGAGCCAATTGCAAATGGACACATGTCAAATGTATCATATAAAGTTTTTCATCTGCGCTTAAACTTTCAGAGATTTTTTCATCTTTTGCTTCTCGACAATGACCATCCTCACTAGATATACTCGCCGCGGTAATACTGTTCATATTTTCTTGATGACACAACATGAGCACTCGGTCTTTGAATTTCTTTGGATAATGTTCAGGATCGATAAGAAATATCTCATTCTCCTTTGTCACCTCCACAGAACTTTTTAACAGCTTCAAACTCTCCATAATTTCTTTCATGATGTCTTTTTCATCTAAGATAATGAAACAGGAAGAGTGAACTGATTTCAAGAACAAACTACAGTAAACCCTCGATAACTGGCATCTCTTCAGAGTAACGAACGAAAAATTGTTCGAGTTAGCAAATTTCGTATATTATGTCCATCTTATTGCTCATTTACAATAATGAACAAGCTACATCACTGCAATTAGAGTTAGTGCAAGTTTAATCATAAAATTTGAAAGATTTGTGATTTATATAGCGATATTTACGACTACAGAACGTTAGATCAGTAACATGAAGACAGTAATTGTGTTAAGACAGGTTGTTAGTGAGGAATCTTAAAGCTATGTGCATGAATAAATGGGTTAAATTCTCAAATCATTGTCGTTTGGATCAAATTTACACTTTCGATTTTTTACTACTATTTAGTGTTTCGAATAAAGAATTCGAGTAATCCAGGAAAATTTGACAAAAAGGAAATGAAATTTTTTTGAGTTAATGAGGAATTAGAGTTAACGAGGTTCTACTGTGGATCTGTTTAAGTTCCATTTAATGTCTTACCATTTCGTACGACAGGTACATTAAACTTCTGACACAACTCCAAAACACTTTGGTATTTTCCTTTTAAAAACTCTAACAAAGTGAATAAAAACTTTGAATTTTCATTCCTCAATGAAAAATCTCAGCTACGTTAAGAACACAAATTTACCTAACGTTGTACCCGTCGCATTTTGTAGAAGAATCGAAGCAACGATCATGTTTGGTAAAATGATCAAATGATCTTGGATTTTTTCTAAAATATAAGCGGCTAACTTTCGCACCGCATTCATTTCATCATTTGTGGCTTCGCTTCTAATTGACCTGTCAAAAAAATATGCATTACATAGGTAGTTTAAATGCAAGAGAAATATTTTGGGAGCGTTTATTCATTTATACATTCTTGTGTATATGGCAAAAACTCCACACAGAAGAATTTGAAGGATGACTAAAGATTCAGAAGAATGACGATATCACCTTGGGATGCAGGATCGCATGCTTCTGTCCACGTAATCTTGGGAAAATTCTCGTAATGATATCGGCTCTCCAAAATACATGTAAACGTGACCATAATCGTCCGAGAGAACTGAACGTGAGCTCAAGAGTCCCTTGAATTGGGAGAGAAAAATTATGATGACGGAAAAAGAAAGCTACGTTACAGAAAACATGGCAAATGAAAATATCTTTGCTAGTGACGTAGCCCGCAAAAAAGTCTGGTCGTCCTATGTAATTTTCATATCATTAGCAATTACTTATTTTTTTAAAAATTTACTGTTTGTACAGAGGTCGAATACCAAAACATTCAAATATCACGACAAAATCTTGTTCATATTATCTGATAATGAGTAGGGTGACAAACGAAGAGTACAAACCTTGAGTGATTCCTTGGGTTTTGGCACACCCAGCAGCTCACGAGCCATCAACGTCTCCTCGAGGACTCGGTCGTAACTGATGCTTATTGGACAGAATTTAATATCAGGAACTCTTGATGAAAAGTAGAGATCAGTGATGATCGACATGAGACCTGGACATAAAAGAAAGGAGGGAAATGGTACATTTTAAAGAAAAGCAACAAACTATTACAGTTTAATAACACAAAATAGAGAAAAAATATAAATGATCAGCTTTCAAGAAGATTTGGGCCAAAGATTTTGTTAGATGATTTACATCTAGTCATGATAATCTAATGTATCGAATAGAGATATTTAATATAATTAATGGTGTGTTGAATCACACCATAATTTATACATATACAAAATATTCAAAAAAAAACAAGTCAAACCTAATTTAGGAAGTAGACTCTTTCCAGATCTGCTTCTTGTTCCTTCAAGAAAAAACTCCATAGTTGTACCACTGTTCAAAAGCAAACATTGCACATATTCAGAAAACACAAGCCAGTAAAGTATGTCTGAACGAAATCTTCTTTTCATGTAAAATGCTCCACAGTTCCGTAGCAAACCACCAATGAGCTTCATGCTTTTAAAATCTGCAAACATCAAGTATTAAATACCATTTTATAAAACCTTAAAACAGAAAGAATATACACACAAAACCATATAGGCTTTGACATTGATATTTTTATCACATGAAAGACTGATTGAAAATAACCCAATACTATCTTATGGTATTCAAAGATGACACTTCTTTATCGATATTGATAAATATCATAAAAAAGATACTGGAAATAAACACAACCCCATACTATTCTACAGTATTCTAAAATGTCTAAAATTATTTTCTCTTACCCTGGGCTGCAGCAATGACAGGCATCGGCAATTGGAAGATGAAACAGACAAATGAAACAATAAGAAAATCAGTGTAACTACGATGTGTTGGTACAAGAATAACTGGACATTCCTTAGACATTAGCTTCACCTGCAAATTTATCAAAATTATGACATATTTAGAAATATTTTTCAAAAATTCATGGAACCAGATAATCTATTTATACCTTGTTAAGTCCATTCATATTAACTTTAATTCCAGAGAAAATGTTTCTAAATACTTTCCTTAAGATAAATGCCATAAAACGAATACTTTTCAAACTGAATGTATGACCAATGTCATTTAACATTTCTTTAACTTCTTTTAATATATCCTCGTCAGTCTTTCCTTGCATGTCAGCAAACTAAAGGCAAGTCAAGTTATTTAGCTAAGAATTTCCCTGTCAACTTATATCTACATATGGTGACAGTATATTTAAAAACATGCATTGTGTCATAATTGGTTTTTGATGTGAAACTGGCACAGATTGGCATATTTTTTGAGAAAAAATCCTGAATCCAAACATAAATTATTGGTGTAACTAAACGTACAAACCAACTTGTCTCATTTGGTGAGGGCAAATCTAGGTAGGGGATCTCATTAATGGGTTTAGTTAGTTGTCAACTTCATCCAGGCCAGTCAGAAATGTACGTATGTAGTGTTTTCACAAGATCTTCAGGATGCACAGTAAAATTATTAGAGTGATAATCAAATTTTGTAGTTCACATAAAACAAATAACATTATATTATTACTAATCATCGAAGTTTGTCATGTTTTACATGATGGTTTTTGGTTTTGCAAATTATGCAATAAAAATAAAACATAACTAGCTTTACCAAATAGTATACAAGATGAGAACCTAAGTATAGCATGCTTAACTATTTACTGTTTACCTAGCCACACAAATGCTGCTGGTTTGCAATGTTCACGTATGAAATGAAAACTTTGGTGTGCAAGACAAACTTTGCAGAGTAGCACTCATTCTCAGCAAAGGTACCAAAATTATTGGATTTTATTGGTTTTGATAAGGCAAAAACAACTGTACTAACCTAGTCTCACAATGCATTTGCGTATTTAAGTTTAACACAAACCTCTGAAGCAGCATTCTTAACTCGAACAGAATGCAATACGTGTTCAATAATTTTTGCTCCATTCAAACCAGTCGTGGCACTATGATCGTTGACCGGCGTGATCGGTGGATCAAAATCGTGAAGGGTAAATAAAATATCGCTGCCATGTTGTTTTATAGTTTCAAATGAATCCATACAGATACAATAAAAAACAACAGCGGTTTCTTCGGGGTTCACGTTGTTAAGTGAAGTTTAAACCACGTGAAAGTAACGAGAATGTAAACAGTTTTAGGGGGGGGGAGACAGCAGGAATGATTGTTCTGCACTGCATGACCAAAACACTGGAAAGTTTAAAAAATGGAAGGAATCTTCATGCATTTTCCTATTTTATTAAAAAAGTAGGCACTATCAACATACTATCTAAAATTAGCTCAGAAGCTGACCTCAAAACCATATGCAGCTTCAGTCAATATACATTACGGCCTCTTATCCAAAATACCTTCAGAACTAAACAATTGGTGGTTTTCATCTGCGCCATGCTGGTGGACTCCAAAAAAAATATCATAAGATTTTATTGTTACTGGGGAATAACATTTCATCAATCATGTTGTCTCTAATGTTCTTGAAAATCGTAAATACTAAATATATCCTGAAATGATTTTCTTGAGCAAAAACTCTTCATTTCATTATCATACCCCCCCCCCGGGAAGAGCTCACAAACTTCAATATGGCCGACAACAACGTAGTTTTTGACGAACTCAGTAAAATTGAATCATTAGGTTATTGCCTAATGCTAGCTATTTTGTATGTTTTAGTATTTTATATATGGAATGTGCCATATCATCGGTACGTCTTAGGTTTTCCAGAAGTTTATATAAGTGTTTCGGTTTATTAAGCAAATGAAAAATTAGGTAGTTAGATTTTAGTCAACACCATCTACTAATGACAAACCGTTTAGTTTACTACAATGCGTAAAGGAAATCATTGAACATCATAATAGTTTTGTCAATTTAATGACGATTTCCTTATTTACGAAGAATATTGTTTGCATTAAGCAGAGACCATCCCTCTACCATCAAGTTACGATGCATCAGAGCAATTGGATTCAGTATTGTGGCACCGATCTTTATTAAATACGTATCGCAGACATCTCCAAAAGTAAATCACCTTGCAACAATGGAAATGTTTGTGGCCAGAGATAATACAATAAATGATATAAAATTATAATCATTTTGTTCCTAGGGTGTACCTGTTCAAAGATGGCTTGGTATTCATGGCGAGAATCTTAATAAAGCAGCTGTTTTCCCTTCGCTGTTAATTATGGTAACTAAATATAGATTATATTTCCAGTAGAAATCTTAATTTACACTGCTTGGTCTCAACTCGTCTATTTTTAGATACTATTTGCTGGTCCTTTAACGATGATGTGTTTAGCAGAAGAATTACCTCTAATGAAAAGTAAGATCTCCATTTAATATCAACCATTCCTGTATAAAATATCATCGCGGACAGCGCGGATCATGAATACAGTGGAATAAATAATTTTCTATACTTAAAAAATTTGTCTTTATTTTAGAATTTTCACCGTCATTTGACCTGATAAACATAAGAAATCTAATAATCGTAAGAACTAAGTAAAATATGTGTTTGTTTGCCACAATCATTGACATAATATCTTACAGAAAATTGTTTCTGAAATGCTGTTTCAGGCTCCAATAACAGAAGAGTTTATTTACAGAGCATGTATGATTCCATTGCTGGTCCCGTCATTTGGTTTGATGGGTGCAATTTTTATTTGTCCCTTGTTGTTTGGTGTTGGTAAGGATGTAATTTTCTCTATTTTTACAGCTAACGATGCAGTTCATTTTTCTCAATAAGATAATCTCATTACAGCTCACTTCCATCATGCCATCGAAAGACTACAAGGATCTAAGTCCAACGTGTTGATTGTAACATGTAATACTTTACATGAATTATTTATTCAATACTTGATGTTTTCGTAATTTACCGGAATTTTTTAGTCTTTCAGTTTAGCTACACGACCTTATTTGGCGTCTACTCAGCATTCATATTTGTACGAACAGGTAAAGAGACAAGTTGTATAAAAAAACATGTAAAAGTTCACAGTCATCTAAAATTCGTTTTCTTTACAGGTCACTTGATTGGCTCATTTATTTCTCATAGTTTTTGTAATTACATGGGTGTTCCCGAATTTGAACAAATAAACAACACAAAGTTTCCGAAAGGTAATCAAACCTAACGATTAGAGCAATGTTTTTTTTAATCAAGTGCTTTTAAAAAATATTTTACATGTTTGTAAATGTAGATCGTCCAGGTTGGTATAGTCCTGAGGACTGTTTTTGTTGTTAACTGACGTTTCGACAACCTTAGCGGTATGACTCTGAAGATGACTACCTCGCTAAGGTTGTCGAAACGTCAGTCAACAACAACAAAAACAGTCCTTCTCAGGAATATACCAACCTGGACGATCTACATTTACAAACATGTAACGATACTCCCGGGTTCAAACCATTTACTTTAAAAAATATTTTACTATCGCTGATATAAAAAGCGATTTATTTTATACATATGGAGACATACGTATAAAAAATCATAAGTCTAAAAATCTCCTTTTCCTTTTATATAGTTGTGGCTGGAATGTTCGTTATTGGACTCGTACTCTTTTTATGTTTCCTCTTTCCACTGACAGAGCCAAATATGTACAATAGTATTTACTTTAAATGAATGAAAATTATGATTTATAGAAATGCAAGCAAATGGGTGATGTTTATAGAAGTGTGTTAACAATCTCGTTGTGATATTATGCATTAACTATATAAATGAATCATGTGAATGATGATTGAACAAGGTTGTATAGATGCATGCAATTTCAATATAACTTTTATGTTGTGTAAGAGCAATGAAGATTGAAAATATAATTATTTTGTATAATTCCACAATCTATACTGAGTATTTTATTCTGTTTCTTTATTTAACTTGGTTAAAAAAATTCTACATATCAACTGTAAAAATCAAAATCGTCATCATCATCGTTATTATTCTCGTTGTCGCCCTGACTGATTTGAAGATCCACCTCCGACTCGCTCTCAGATTGATTCCAAAAACCTGATGAAAATAAGATGTATATGCATGAGCTAAGGCGATTATTGAATTTCTCGCGATTGAAAAATTACAAACCTGCTTGTATCCTAGATGTTGTGTCCGATACTTGAAATTTCTTTCCAGATTCTTGTTTATTGACTTTTTTATTTTCTTTCAATTCTCCTTTAATGTTCTCTTCTTTTGCAGCAGCGCTTAAACTGGGAATGTCTCCTCCTGTGTCAGGAGAGAGTGGTGGTGACGAAAACGATTCTTGACTAGATCCTCTCCGGGTGGTAAAGTCACCATCAACAACATTGTCTTCTTTTACAACGCTACTGAATATATTTAACGCAGGCTTTGATGAAGACGCTACCAGCTGTGAAGTCACATCTTCTGTTCTTTTACTGTTGTCTTTTGTTTTACAACTACTGCCACCACTCTTACCTGTTGAGTTGGCTTCAGACATTGTGGCTGCAAAAAATTATAACAAGGAGGTATATTGACAAGAGAAACCTTTTTTACTCGTACTTATTTCGAAAACAACAGAATTTACACCTTGTAGAAATTCTTCTTCCAAATCCTCCTCTTCATCGCTGATATCTACTGCACTCAACATGTTTTTGTAAGCAGCACTTTGAGTAAGAGGAAGGCTCGCTTCAAAATCTTCACTGTAGGACAAGCTTTCTTTCGTCTTATTTTTTACCCTAACATGTATGCAAACATGAATCAATATTGGATGCAACAAATAAGCTATAAATAAGAAATATTAGCGAATACTACCTTGTCTTTGTATTCCGTTCAGAAAGAGATTCTGAACTTGATTCTGTAGAAGAGAACGATAAATTCGCAGGAACAGCTTTCTTAGATTTTCCACCATGACTTACTTTGACATCATTCTCACCATGACCTACTATGACATCTTTGTCGCCATGACCCACTATGACATCATTCTCACCATGACCTACTATGACATCATTGTCGCCATGACCTACTATGACATCATTCACACCATGACCTACTGTTACATCTTTCTCAGCATGACCTACTGCGACAGCGTCTTTCATTTTATCATCACCCCGTCCATGTTTTACAGAAGTCTTTTCATGGTCCAAAGTTTCTATTCCTCCACTCTTCTCATCACCATCAATATAGCCCCTGTCTGACGCTGATTGAACTGAGAAACTCAAGTTTTCAAGATCGTCTATTAAATCTTCATTAATAAAACCATCCCTTTCAGGAGAAGCAACCTTTCCGTTTAACACTGCTTCCGATGTACTACTCTTTGAACAATCAAGAACAACGTTTGATGGCAGATGCTCAGAAATAGGTTTTTCTTGTTTTCCAAAGACATCAACATTTTTATGTTCCGAAACTTCTGTCACCATATTTACAACATCGTTGCTAAAATTTGAAGAAGTAAAAAATTGCTTCTTAGTCTCTGTTTCATTTTCTGACTTCTCCGTTCTTTCATGACTAATAATGTCTTGTTTGACCCCAGATATTTCTTCAACGCCATCATCAATTTTGCTCTCATCTAAGGACCTACAATTCGTAGTTCCAGCGGTTTTTTCATTATCCATGACGTCACACGTGGCTGCCTTTTCAATTTCTTCGTCATCAGACATCTCAGGAGCATTGATATCAAACTCACCGACAACCTCACCTAATACGTCCTCTATTTCATTGTGTGGATTCTCAGATGTTTTTCGTGATCCAGTCTCCTTGTTGTTGGTTGCATCAACTTCCCTCTCTAAAAATAATGGCGACTGGTGTCGGACGTTGTTTTCTTTATCACTCAGTGGAGTGTCGGTACCTTTAAAACTACTGAAATCCTTATTGCCATCCCTGGGTTTATTACTCTCGTGTAAAATGTGATCCACATCTGTACCATAAGTATAACCAACGTCGTGCTCTTCTCTACCATCCACGATAACTTGCTCACGATTGGAAACAATTCCATCTTCATTATACTTATCCACAGTGTCTCTGGTCAGCGGTTCACTTCCAGATAAGTCACTAAACAAGTCACGTGGATCCCCCTCATATTGATGTATGGTGGGTAAACTCCCCGATTCTGTATTCAATCCAGACAAGTCATCATTCCATTTCCGTTTTTTTAGTTCTGTGATTCTGACGTCTATAGGAGGATCGTGTGGTAAAATGGCGTGATCGTTACTTTTAACATCCAGGTTTTCGGATACAGTAGTGCGATCAGTAGGGTCTTCGTTCATCGATCCATCAATTCTCAAATCATGACGTTGTCTGTCCTTTGCTTTTCCACCAAATTTAACTGCTTCCTTTTCGTTGTTTATGGAGCCATTGCATGATTTTTGAGTAGTATCATTTACCAAACCCACATTTTCTTGATGGGCATTGTTATAGAGTTCATCAGATTCTTTGATTTCTTGATTCTTGAGGTTTCTGTCATTATAGTCAATGGATTCTGGAAAGAGTCTTTCTCCATGATCTTCACTACTGCTTATAACTTTCTTTGTTTCAATAACTTCATCTGTATGATTTGTTTGTGTACCATTAGATGCTTTTTTCTCGTCGATAACCGCTACGCTTTCTTTTTCATGATAGTTTCTATCCTTGGTGTCTTTCTTGCTAAATGATAAATCACGACGTAAGTTTTGATCTCTTTCATTGAGAATGCGTCGTTCATTCTGAGCTTCATTCCACGTGTTCTCCTGTTCATAAAATCTTGGTCTACCCAACTCTAAAAACGAATATTCCTGTTGCACGCCAGGTGAGTGGTGGTTTCGCGTATTGTGAGGATTCATACCTGGAGTTGGATACTGTGTGGATAATAAAGGTCTAAAATGGTACATTGATGTATGTTCTAGATCATTTCTAGAATAACCACTATGACAGAGCAACTCATCCCAAGACATATCCACAGTGTTCCTAAATGACCTTTGATTTGTGTTCCTCATATATCCATTCCTACCCATATAAGGTAATGATAAACCATAGTTGTCCTCACAATACATGGCTTGCTCCCTCAAAAATTTGATTCTATCCTCGTGAGGTTCATCTTTTGACCTTTTTTTGTTATCATAACTAAGTGTTTCTTTAAATGACAGAGCAGGTTCGTTAAAATACCGTCCCAAATCCCTTTGTGGTCCTCCTGGTCCTGAATGTCCTAATAACCCCCTTGCATGCCTTAATCCTTCATCTTTGTCATTAAAAAACATATTGCTTTTATGTTCATCTAGTTTACTTTCATTAATTTCAAGATTCTTCTTGAAATCTCCAAACTTTTGTTGGGCATAATCATCCAATGAGATT
Source organism: Xenia sp. Carnegie-2017 (assembly GCF_021976095.1). NCBI lineage: Eukaryota > Metazoa > Cnidaria > Anthozoa > Malacalcyonacea > Xeniidae > Xenia > Xenia sp. Carnegie-2017. The sequence continues at coordinate 13,753,821 of NW_025813483.1, read as the reverse complement.
CCTTGATGTCCTATAGTATCCATCCTCTTGGGTGTTGAATGCATACCATGAAACTGACTTTCCTTATAAATATTTTGAGATTTCGCTTTCCTTTCATGCCATAGTTCAACATCTTTTTTCCATTGCGGGTACACAGATATTACATAGCTCAAAAAATTAGCCTAAAACCAATTACAACCTTTAGCAACTGGAACTATTTCCATTACTCACAATTGGTAGATGATCATGTCTCAAACCTTTTTCTTTTGAAGTTGTATTTCATTTTCTTTGCATTCTTCATAGAAATTCCTCATTTTTGCTTCTAGGTGCTCGAAATCCTCCAGCAACTTCCTATTCCTTGCAAGACATCTTTGGTCCTCCTCCAGCATTTGGCGATAGCTTGCTTCCCACAAACTATGTTAAATCACAATGTCAAGCCAGCAATCGTCACAGTCCTTCCCCACACAGCCAAAATAAAAATTTATTACAACTTAAAGGTAAAATGTGAGACTCAGTTTGACATAAAAGTTGGCTCATATAGAAATGCTTATTTATACCTTTAGTTCAAGTAGTTGTATATTAAACTCAATGTAAGTGACATTACATTTGACACCATCTTTTAAGGTTTAATAGTGTTAGACTCATTTTGCAACTAAGCAATTAGGAATTTGAAATGGTGGAGTCAACCTTTCTATTTTCTACACACTTACCGGCTGCTTTTATTGTTCATTGCGAAGTCTATTTACTATCGATGAAGGACAAAAAATACCCAAAACTTTGAAAACAATATGTCAATAACTGATTATTCATTATTACAAAATCTAAAATTCTTGATGACCAAAAAATGTAGGGTTCAAAATGTCTCATGCATTACGTAACAAACAAAGAAACGATACATGTACATAACAAAACAGAAAATTAACAAACTTGAAAAAAAAACAATAGTATTTTGCACATTTCCAAAATGGCCGCGAAAACACGTGAATTACGAATCACGCGCGTGGAGCACACGCAAATGATTGGCCGTTGATTCTCCTTTTACCTTGTGATTCAGACAAATAATTTCGAAGTTGAAATGAACAATCAAGGAATTCATTAATTAGTTCGTTTGAACTCATAGAATATGAAGCAACAATATTGCAATAATCATTTTATTCCAACAAATTGAACAACTTTCCACACAAATTTTTAACAACAATTATGAAAACAATGAACAAAGTCTTCGATGATCATGCAGACTTGCCACAGTGAGAGCAAAAACGATCTGAAGGTAATATCCAAGTTGAGCAACGACTACACGTGCGCGCGTCGCGCCTGTTAGTAGATTGGACCATCATTCCTCTTGCTTGTGGTGGAATGTAGGGATGATAAGGCATGCCAAAGTGATTTCCTCCAGTGAACATATATGGTCTGTATATGGACCGTATTGGGTAGGCAGGAGGAGTAAATGGTTGGACTATGGGTGGCGACAGGGCCGAAACCTGTGCTGGGGAAGTGTAAGAGACGATGTTGTTCGGGACTGGGGAGAAAGCTGAGGGACGTGTATGACTCGATTTACTATCGGAATCTTTCGTCGCGAAATAAGTACTGGACGAATTTTCGGGACTAACCGGAGGCGTGAGAAGTTGACGAGTCATGCCATTTTCGAGCATCAAGGACTCTGTTGCACGGACTATATCGTTGTCATATGCTTTCAATATCATTTCCAGTACTGATGGACTGTGATGAGGAAATATCCTACGCAAAATAGCAAAGGATTCTTCCTCAGGCTCGCTTTCTTTTCTAATGCATCGGTGAATCTTTGGCACATTCTCTGTCTTATTGGAAATGCCAAACCATGTCGTGGCTGAATGGTTCTCGTTCAGCGGAAACATTGCGTTACGATCTAAGGAGGCTACCTGACTTCCTGTTTCTGTTGGTTCCAAATCATCTTTATCTTCATTGTGGCTCGAAACAACATCAGGATCTTCTACAAATGAAAAACAAAATTTAATTAAAAGAATTCACCACCTTGTTTGTTCGCACCAGCACAAACAATCTTGAACAAGAAGTGTTCATTTTCTTTCCTGTCAGTTTCAAAGCGCGGACTCTTCACTTATAGATTATAAGAAAAGACTTTTGGGACAAAAGGAAACAGATACTTCATAAGATAAACAGACCGAAACAGACCATGCCGAAAAACTGTCACTTTTTTTGAATTCAAATGAGCGGTAAAAGATAGTCATATGATTTACTCACGAGTTGCTTTTCTCAAGTGGAAAACATACCAAGCGTTTTAAACACAGAATTTTCACAAACAAACCTTATCAGTCATAGCCGAATTTAAAGCATGAAAACCGTGTTAGACCAAGTACACTGTGGGTTTTTGCACAGTAAACTAAGTTTGCGCGTTCTTCCGTTGTCCTCCAGAGATTAGTAAAAATTAAAGTTACCAGAAAACGACTAAACGAGAAAGTTGGCAATTTCCATCAAAAAAATATTAAAACACTAAACATAATTACGTAAATTAAAAATCATTGAGGGGAGTGTCAGTCGTTTAATTTGCTACCTTCGTTATCTTCACACACATCGACACCATCTTCTTCATCTTTTTCGTGCGATTTTCCATCGTCTTCATCGTCATCATAAGCGTTTTGCTGAAATGTAACGTTTAGTTGTTCCTCTTGCGTTTGCTGTCGTCTTAAAGCTACTTGGGCAGCCATCACTCGCTGGCGCTCGGCGATTAACGTACACTGAGCACAGGTGCAATCACGCCAAGGACAAAACCGTTTGTGTCCCTTCAACCAAGATACGACACCATGATTTCGACATCGTGCACATTTCGGAGCTCGAGGAGGTTTGTGATCTGAAGCACCAGCCATTGTAACACAATCATTGCCTTCTGCCATCTATATACTGATACAACGCTAACGAACTTGTCAACTGTTTTATGCCAAGAGAGAAAATGCAAAGTAACTACAGTGTGACAGCTCTCTATTGTTACCAAATGCGTTGTATTGTGTTCAATTATTAAAACAAATTGCATGCAATTTGTAGCGATATCCTGATTGGTGAAAACAAAACACCACAATCAACAAACGGTACAAGCAGTTGTGTCAATACACTGTCGACAACCAAATTATATGATAGCAGATTAATAACATACACAAACGAGAAATCAAATAAAAGCTTGAAAAATTTATAGCCGGGTTTGATACGAGTAATAACGAAAAATAAACATGTTAAATGATTAAACAGGGCAGTATAACACAATTCATTCCCCTAAGACGATATCATTTGCAGCGGTAAGCCAATCTATAAACAGTTAACTTTATTTTATGCAAATGATGCTAGTTTTGTCACATTCAACTTGGATACAAGCTTGAGTAGTGTATGGGGATTAAGAAATAACAGTCAAGGTAAACTTGTCATGATAAAGGCCAAAGAAACATTCATGGATAAGTTAACAATAACATTGTTTCCGAACTAAGGTGTCCATGACATCATAAATCATTCCATTTTGACTAATCACGTATAGTAAAGCTATTATGACGCTCCTAAGAGGATGTCGAACACCATAGCTAGAAAAATTATAATAATTTTTAATGAATTCCAATCACAGTGATAATTCGCTCAAACCCCTAGGGTCTTTAACTAAAACCTTAAGTAAATCAACTGGTTTCCTGCTAAGCTTTTTTTTCAAATACAGTATCAACTACGATATGATGTAATTTTTTATAAAACAACATGCCTTAACTATAAAGTCTCAGTCAGAAGTTCAGATTAACGTTGGCAGCTGAGACGGAAATAGTTGTAACACATCACAAGAAATGATCACTTTTCATTCAGCCAGCCGTCTTTGAAACAGAGAAGAAGTTAAGCCAACAAACCGGAAACGTTAAAACCAATTGTACCTTTTGTTTGTTTTCAGTCTTTGTACTGAAACATTTCCACTGTACATTTCCTAGCACAGATGCGTTAATGTGTATCTTTAATCCGGAATATTGACCAGCATTGCGTAAACGTCCTAAAGAAAATGTCCCGACACTCAAATAGATCCCACGTGCAGTAAACAAACCATTATATGACAATAAAAAGGGAGAGTTATCACAAGCAAGGCATTATTGGATTGTTTGTTATAGGATTCTTGGATGTATTTTAACACTTTAATTAAATGTAGCCATAATGAAGAACGTCATTATTAACAAACGTTAAATGCTCCATGATAAAGTAAATAATGCATGCCATAAATCAAATGACATTTAGTAAATGTGATAGTAGAACGAAAGATGCGAGGAAGAAATATGACAAAACACATAAAATGAGAAGTAAGCCAACATGAGAAGTTAGCCATATATCAAAACATTATGAATGATCTCAGACGCATTTCTATGATCCGCTACACTGTTAAACATTGTTGTACAAATTTCTCTATGGTTGTTTACAGTATAACATGAACTTCTCTATGGTTGATTACAGTATAGCATACACTTCTCTACGGTTGATTACAGTAGAGCATACACTTCTCAACGGTTGATTACAGTAAAACATTCACTTCTCTATGTAGACTGAGGCTGTCGAAAATTAGATGAGGCGTAAGCCAGTTTGGTCAACCAAAAAACCATGTTTGCCTTCGCCAAGTTTACGCAAATTTTTCAACCAGACTTCAGCAGTAAAAGTGGACGTACCTACTACCATTGAAAGTTTTTTAAAATAAGCAACGTTTTATGAAAGCGCTTTATTACTTAAAAGGTACTTTGATACTGTTGAAAAGTAGCCAAAAACAAAATTTTATTGAACATTCTAAACAATCCGTGAGTTCGTTTTAAGATAAACATGCTTATTTAAATATTCCTACAGTCCATAGTTATCTTGTAAAAACATGTCTGCATCACTGACTTTACTAGATCACTAGAATTTCTCTACCACACAAGTAAGCTCAAGTCAAAATAAAATTTCTCAAGCGAAACCAACTCGAGCCCAGATTTCGTTACCGTGATTTTGAACAGCGTGCTATGATTGATTAAAGTAAATATCAAATAAACTTCTCGATGGTAAGCACACTAAGATAGACTTCTCTATGGTTAATTAATGAGTACCTACCTTGTAAGCATTGCTTAAGCTATTTCCACAATGACTGGAGCATCTTCTTCCGGTTCGTGGTCAAAATTCCACTGAAAATGCCTTGTCAAATATTCCTTGAATTTGTGAGCTTTTCTCTTCAGTTTTGTTGACACCGAGGAATCTTGAACATTTGTAAAAAACCTCTAAAGAATACAGTGGAAATTCAATTGACAATACTACGATTTGAAAATGTTCATTTTAGCATGCACTTGTTCTGATCATTCAAGAGGCCATGTTAATAACATGTCATCTCTATTTCCAACAAATTGTTCCTGCTAATTTTTTTGTTCTACCAACATGGTGGCCTGTGAAAACATTGACAACACTACATTGTTGGGGAAACTTTTTTACTTGGCAATTTTGCATCTCAATGCATTATATAAGCAAAAATAACAGATCGGCAAAATGACCTCCCCATCACCCCTTCCTTCAATCTCCCTCTCCCCCACCATCCCCCAGGTCCCCTTCCCTTCTCAAAAGCCTTAATTTTAAGGACACTACTAACATGTAAATTGTCAACAAGGAAATTATTCCTAGATACAATGTCGATAAAAAAGTCTTGAGGCATCTCAAGTAACTGGAAATGGAGGACACCTTGAGAAAAATATGGACATCATATGATAGGTTACAACAGAAGATAATAAACATGTTAAACACAAGAAAGCACATATAATTTCATACGTATGAATGCTTCAAAGATGTCAGGATGTTTGTCAATTGCATCCAAACAAGAGCAAAGTAGATAGATAAGATTTTTCCATTGTTCAAAAGCATCATACACTACACATGGAAACCAAAAATAATGATATTGACAACATGAGATAATGAAAGTGAATTTCTCACACAATACAAGTTGCACAGGCAGCTTGATTTTATGTCAACTAAACAATTTGAATTGCATATTTGCTAAATTGCTAGCCAATAAAAGAAGACAGATGTTTTCTTTAACCAAGAAATCAACCAACAAGTGGCCATCAATCTATGGTGAGCAACAACTAACAACTAAAAAATCTGCATTATCTTTCCCATCTTGTTATACTTCAACTTACACCATTTCATTTCACTTCATTCTAACCCACCCCATACTATTTTTTACTTGACTTGTTCCACTTATTTCACCATTTCATTCTACTTTGTCCCAATCATTAGTAAAAGCCCGTAGGAAGCTTTTTTTGATTGGAAAATGAGTTTGGAAATAAGACCTCTGTCTCAGGGCATAAGGTGAACTAGAGTCAGCTCACACAGTGTACTACAAATTTTGGTTTTGTAGCAAATTATTGAGGTGCACCCCCATTCCCCCTGGGCATGAGAAAGAAAAAGAAATACTTCATCATACCTTGGCCAACAAGGAAAGTGATGAAAGCCAATTGCAATTCACCAAGAATACCAGTATGTGCTACAAAACATCCACTATGGTAAAGATGTATCATTCAACAAATTTAGTAATAATCTGATCACCACAAACCAGTTGATCTGCTAATGATATCTTCCAACACTTGACTCTTGTCCATAGAGAGTTTGGTGATCTCTGCTGGTGTTGAATCCTTAGGGAAATGTCTGAAAGGTAAGGGTGTGAACCTGAGCATGGTATCACATGTCCCCACTGGTTGCTTGACATCCTCGTTCTTCACCTCGGTCAGTGAAGAAATCCTGTTGCAAACTGGTTGGATATTGTTCATGACGTCTTGAGTAACATGACTGGAAAGAGAGTGCCATTTCTTTAGGCTTTCAAATGGGTACTTTCCAAGATTGGAGTCCAGATTCTCAAGATCTAAACACGACCAAGCAATACTTTAAATTACAACTTGAATAACTTGATGACAGTATCAACCAGACTTACTTGCTCTTATTCTTTCTATTTCTTCTGCAGACAATGTCTGATCCACTAAATCTTCTATATTCGCGTCCCATTTCTTGACAATTATTTCTCTTTGCCCGAAATATTGAAAAAACCCAGTCCTTGGAGCTGTCTGCCCACTGTTATTGACTGCAGCATAGAAGACAAAATGGAAACCCGGGGGGATCATTTTAACACCTTTAAACTTAGGTCCTACGTTCCAAGAGTTGTAATCAATACCAAATTCAGTTCCTTGCGGAACGTCACGACATACAAGAATCGCTCCTTCGAAAAACAGAGTCTTTGCCATTTCATTACTAATCTCAGCCATATTCAAAAGGTTTATATAAATAAGAAGCTACTTTACCTATCTCAAAATGAATATTTTGCTGTTTTTTAAAATAAAATAATTAAAAACGTTCACATAATTATCGGTTATCAAGTGCATCAGCCGCCATGTTAAAGAACCTTAGGGGGGGGGAGAGAACGGAATTGGCGTAAAAAAGAGGAAGATGTTAATTATATGTCAGGAGGGAGAGGTAATAAGATTGCTGCAACCACATAAGGGATGTGTTGCAAATGAGTTGCAAATATATTTTCATCATAATCTTTTCAATGAGATGTGTATCATGTCCCTTCCATTAATTCATCATATTTACAATAATGTCAATGCATTTTTAATCATACTATTCAAAGTTCAACACATAACCACAACAACTTAGCATAAAACTAATCAAAAATGTTCTACAATAAGCAATGAGGTCACACAATTAGTCAACACAACGCCTTTGCGACACCATTCAGAGTGTGCTTCGGGCTAGGCAACAAACTTTCCATTTTAACAAGCAATCTTTCAACAGTGACCATTTCACCAGCAGCACCAACCTCAACTTGCTCGACTCTTGGATTGCATAATTTCACTTCTTGGAGTTTCTTACATTTCTGTTTTAGCTCGCGTATTATCTCCACATCTTGGGCTGAAGCCACTGTAAAATTGATGAAAGATACTGCCTCAATCTCCTTGCAATGACTGATGACACCTTTAACAAAGTTTGTATCAGACAATGCCTGTTTCTTGAGTGGACCAAACTCAAGAATTTTGAGCTGTGTCACAAGAGGAAGCATCTCCATCATGGCAGAAGGTCCAACTCGTGGAGAGTGGCTGATGCCAAGGTAATGAAGTCTTGGAGTTAACCGAAGAATGCATTCTAGGCACTCGGCTGACAACAAAAAGTTCCAACGTAAATCCAAAGTTTCAAGTAGAGTGAAATTGACTTGCGGACGAATTTCCTGATATACCAAGAGATTTAGAATGTGTCTGAACCCACATTGGTTCATTTTGAAGTATGTAAGCTGAGGTAAATGTGACAGCAATGTTGATAAGCCAGTTGTTGTTACATAGTAACAACCAGTTATATCAAGCTCTTTAATAACTGTTGACTCCCATTCCACAGAAAGAATTGTAACATCAGAAATTTTTGTAAATCTCATTAGCAAAGTTGACAGTGACTTACAGTGTTTAACAACTGTCGCAAGGGTTGTTCCTGCCACATACTTGCACTCATTAAGGCATATAGACTCCAGTTGTTGGCAACTTCTTGAGATCTTCTCCAAAGCGCAGTCATTAATTGCCTCGCATTCAGTACAGTCCAAAACGCGTAGATCATGCATCTTGCTGAAAATACATGGAATAAGGCAAGAAGATGACTGAAAACCCAAGCCAATGTACTTCATTGATGTGAAATGCCTTGGTAAACGTTTCATAAATTGAAAATCCCCCCGGCAATGTCTGATGTCCATGAGTTCCAAGGAAGCGGGGAACTGTCTGCTCTCCCCGGAGAAAGCAGGATCACCCGAAATTGCAACAGAATTGAACACAATACATTTCAAGTTGGGGCATTTTCTTGCAAGATCCTTCGCTATTTTAGCAGTCAGTTTTACTGGTCCGAGATTTAATGAGTGTAGAGTGGATATAAGGCGTGTTTTGATAATCATGATCATAACATCTTCGTTGATGTCTGGAGAAAACGACGTCAAATCCAAAACATGCCAAAACGTCTTATCGTAAGCGACACGACGCCAACGCTTCGAGACCTGAGCAACGACGCCAAGTTGTTGTTTGTTCAGATAACAAAATATCTCTAATAATATCGAGTCTGGCAAACGACTCTCCACGCATTGAGTCTTTTCTAACCATGCGACTGAACTTCGCTTAGTTTGAACTAGAGTAACACTCGGCACGCAATGTCGATGTAAGGTTCCACTTGATCTTCTTCGCGACATTTTCAAACAAAATACTTTTTATCTCACTTATCGAGCTTACTTCACACAAGCATGAATATAAAGTGAAACAAAAGTAGCATGTCTCGAGCAAATGCGGACTATCCGGCTCACAGAGTTTTTTAAAGTTTATCCATCACAAAGATGATCACTCGGCCTTGACCTCGTAATTTTTATGAAACACTTCTGATTGGTCAATTAGAAGTCCCTAGACAACTTTTGGAAAAATTTTAAAATTCAACATTATTTATCGCTAAACACTTTAGATTTTTGATGTAAGCCTTCTCTCCTTCGACCTTCTTGAAAAATGCAGCTTTTCCGGTTGCCCAGTGATAATTTTTTCGAAAAACTCGAAATGCCGGACCATGAATGTTGACTATAGATGTTTCCAAAGCATCAATTATAACCAACATTTTTTCAATTGTTTTATAATTAATGACTATTCCATTATTGCTTATTGAAAACAATCCACCCATCCAAAAAATGCCATTGTCATCGCCGCACCAGATTTAATTCAAATCAAGTGAGTCTAGTATTGCCTTTAATTTTTAAGAATATTAATAATATTAATGACAATAAATATTTATAGTCAATTTTAATGCAACACCGCATTTGGGGAAAACCCGCCTGCAAAGGGACCAATAAAAACTCATTAGTCAAATTCAAATACACAAAATATGCACAAATTCAAATACATGTGTGTGCACGTACGTTTGTAACATTCCATCAATGTTCAAAGAAGCACTATAATGTCCTGTTGCAGGACTTTTTGTTAAATTTCTTGTCCATTTTGCTGACTTTACTTTCCAGAGCAACCAATGAGAAGAGCAAACGGATTACCGGAAATGAGTGCAGTCCAAGATGGCGGAAACAGTTGATAGTTGTGTGCAAAACAACGAAGAAGAAAATCTGTCAGGTTTTTACTCAAAATATGAATCATATGTATGGAAGTTGAACAGGTTGAGTTCGGGAAAAACTGGAGAGCTTATATCAACTTTTTTGCTTGCTCTTTTATTATGGACAGCTACACTTACAGTGACGAAAAAAGAAAATCTTCCCGGAGGAAATTTGTTTGGCTTATTTGTAATCTTTTCTTGTTCTCTGTCACTGGGCACTATTTTTTCTCGTTTGCCATTCCTCCAACTTCCAAATCTCTTGGGTATGCTTTTAGCCGGTCTTTTACTTTCTAATATATCATCAATCAATGTTGTGAAGGACGTTAAAAACAGTTGGTCTATCGCATTGCGTAATATTGCTTTGGTTGTAATCCTAATACGTTCTGGGCTTGAGCTTGATCCGGTCGCGTTAAAAAAGCTTAAACGAACCGTTATTTTACTCGCTTTCATCCCATGTATAACTGAAGCATTAACAGTTACTGTTGCTGCCCAATTGTTGTTGCATATGCCGTGGTTGTGGGGTCTACAATTGGGGTAAATGTGTTTTTAACTTGTTCTTGTTTCCAGTCATCTTGAATTCCTTTCATGTTGTCCTACATTATCCTTAGGTTTGTCTTAGGAGCTGTTTCTCCTGCGATAGTTGTCCCTCAACTGCTCAAACTTCAAGAAAATGGCTATGGAGCTCATGATGGTATTCCCACTTTAGTTATGGCTGCTTCGTCATGCGATGATGTACTTGCAATAAGTCTTTTTACCGTCTTCCTTGGCGTCTCCTTTTCAACAGGTGAACACCACTGGTAATTTTCTGCATCTTGACAACTTTAACGAGAGTCGCAAATTGAACTCCCCATAAACACGTATCCTTTTATAAGCACGTAGTAAACATCATATGTCATTTTAGACAATCTTCTTTTCAACATCTTTCGTGGTCCTCTTGAAATCCTTCTGGGTATTACTATTGGTTGCTTTTCTGGCTTCATTCTCAGTATTTTACCCAGTAACGGACAGGTAAAGGACCATCGCTTTCTTCTGAACTTACATACTAAGCTAACAATCAGACACTGAACAATTTCAGATGAAGAATTTAAAAGAAAAGAGACTTGTCATGCTAGTTAGTTTGGGCATAATTTTACTATTTGGCAGTGAATGGATCAAATTTCCAGGAGCAGGAGCTTTGGCTGTCCTCACAACAGCATTTGTAGCCGGACATGGTTGGTTTGTCGAAGGCAAAGTATTATTTCAATACCAGTGCTTGCCATTAAACCATATCAGGTGGGAAAACTAACCGCAATTAACTCGAGCAAATGTCTTTCAGGTACCGGTGGTGAAACTTGTGGATAAACTTTGGATTGTTTTTGAGCCCTTGATGTTTGGTCTGATAGGCGCCGAGGTAAAACTGGAGTTCATGAGTACAAGGCTGGTTGGTGAGTACTTAGCTAATAAATGCATTTACTTGACTACAGACTAACAATCTAATACTTTCTTAGGTCGTGGTATCGCTGTATTGCTTATCGGTTTAACGACAAGGACTCTTGTTACATATGTAATCACATTTGGCAACAACCTTAACTTCAAAGAGAGAGTTTTCATATGCGTTGCATGGCTTCCTAAGGCGACAGTCCAGGTATCTCATGGTCCTGAGAACATGAATGGTTCTATTTGTGCTTGATTTTGTGATTTGCGATCCTTTCTTTCTCTTATCGTCTGATGACGATCATATACCGAATTTTATTGTTCGTCTAACCGTTAAATAACGATTGAAAGTCGATTTTAATTGTTTGTTTTACGGTCAGATAACGATTGAAAGTCGACTTTTATTCTTTGTTTTGCCGTCAGGTAACAACTGCATGTCGATGTTTATTGTAGGCAGCAATAGGAGCGTTGTCGCTAGAAACCGCTCGAAAGCTGGGATATTCTGGCAAACCACAAGAAGAATATGGTAAAAATGTAAGTAAAAGGATCAGGATTACCACCGCAGGTTTTTAAGCTCATAGCACGACTTTGATTTTTAGATTTTGACTCTAGCTGTACTTGTGATATTATTAACTGCTCCTCTTGGAGCTGTTGGGATAGCAGTCACTGGCCCCAGACTCCTACGAAAACACCCTAGCGCGGTCAGCCATGAAGAAATAAGGCTAAATCAGGCTTAGACTTCCTTATGATTAAGAAATTTGTAGACGTACGTAAAATTATATTTATTCAGGAGATGAGTAACAAATGTTTACTTAAATAATTTTGTACTTACTTAAGAGGCCGTTTAATTTGTTTTTAAATTGAGACGCCACTTCTATAAATTAAAGCAAACAAGAAATTAAGCCTCCATGTGTCGTCATTTTGCAAAAGCAAGTTTAAAACAAATCCCAATCATCCTGTTGCTTTATATAAAAATTCTCATTGCTGGGACGATAATTTCTCTTTTCATGGTTCTCATGGTAGAACTTAACCATTTCATGTTCAGTTTTCTGAACCAACATTTTGTCTTTCAAACTTTGTATTTCACTTTCCAATGTCTCGTTTGTATTTTCGTAATTCCTCAGTTCTTTTTGAGAAAGATAAAGTTCTCTTTTGAGAGATTTGAAATGATACTCCATCATTTCAATCTTATGGTCCTTTTGCAACAACTGCTCTTTAAAGAGGCGGCATTCCCGCTCACGACTTTCAATATTATTCTGCATTACTCTCAAATGTTCATCATAAATCTCTTTGATGATGGAAAAAAGTTTTTCGCCATAGATACCAGACAACAGTTTCACCAAGTTCTCGCCACCCGTCACCTTGGTCATACTTCTGACACTTTGGCTATTTTTCACAATTGTTTCACTCATGTTTTCAGTGATCTTCGACAGCTGCTTCAAACGCTGCTCCAAATGAGAAAGTTCCTGGTGTCCAACCGTTTCTTCATCCTCTTCCAATGCAGTGGTAGAAGTTTTCACGTCACTGTTATCCGTTAGAGTTGTGAAATTCTCCACGGATGAAACTGTTTCTATTGACATTTCAGGTTCCAGATCATCTGTGTTGAAAACGGATACCGTATGTCGTCTTTTGTTTTGTTCGATAATATAAGTACTTTGCTTCCGCCATAGTTGTAACGTGTTGATTGATGATTCAGAGTGACACTTTCTTCGGTGTTGGATTATTTTTTGCAATCGTCGCAACTCAGTACTCGGAAGAACTTGCTCATACTTTCTTTTGACGTCACTAGCGCCAGATCTCTTTGCGTATCGTTCCTTCAAATGTTCGAATTGTTGTTTCCATTTTGAACATTTTTTTCGAAGCGCTGTGTTAACCTTCATTAACTGATCATTTTTCTTCTCCAAATCTTTCGGTTGTACGTCCATTTCATTTCTCAAAAACAATAAAGAATGTTCGTTTAGTTTGCCGTAATAACGTTTCCTTAGAGTCAAAAGTGTATCTAAACTTGCGGAACGTTTCAGCAAAAAACCTCTTTTGGTGCATTGTTTCTTCGACATTGTTATTTGACAGTCATTTGGAGGCCTTTTGTCATCATAATCATGTTTGAGCTCATCCGAAAGCGACTGTCTTCTGCTTTTCAGCAAACCAACTAGTTCGTCCGGATTCGTCTCAGCATCATATTCAAAAGTTTCTTTCGACTGAGATTCTTTCGAGAATGTATCAAACATCGCGATTGCTTCAGTCATAAGCTGTTTCATAATATCATCATACTTATTCACCTGCATCTGACAGTATTCGGCGCTTTCCTGTAGGTCACTATTCTCGCATATTTTTTCTTGCAATTTACTACGGAGATCTTTAACTTGTTGACCTAATTGTGAAATTACCTTCTCTTTCTCTTCAGAAACCTCCGCTGCCTTTCTTTTCAAACCGTCTTCATATTTATAACAGTCTCGAATCAAGCCCTAACGAGAAAACAGAATGACACTAAAAAAATAAACGAATCGGGTGATACTTATATTTTTCAAAGGTACCTGAAGACGATTGTGTTCTCTATGCATATTGACATTATCCTTTTGTAAAGTATTTATTCTGTCGTGTTGTTGTTTACTCCTGTTAATAAGTTGTTCATATTGTTTCTCGTACTTGCGAACAAGTTGTCCAAGATCCTGCGAAGAAAACATATTGAACTGTCATTATTGTGAATTTCATATTTCTTGAAATAATTATATTGAGGATTGTCGTTATTGTATTTCTGCAAAGGCGCATCTACCTGTAGTCCAGAATTAGATACAAAATTTTTCCTCGGGATTTTCTCTCCTACGATTAAAGCGACATTAAAATATGAACTTGAAACATTTTTTAGTTCACATCGATCCCATCACATACAATAGTGATCATCCATGTAAATCGATCATCTATGCAGGTGTTCTTACCTCTAACAGAGATGACATCATCATCATCAGTCTCGCTATCACTATCGGTATCATCCTCGTCTCTTGCATTGTCCTTCTTGTATCCTTCATGATCATCTTTGTACACCTTGTTATTCATGCTGTTATCATTGAGAGACTCTTTACTCTTACGAACAGCAAGTGGACTCATTGGCCTCTCAGAGGAAGATGACGAGCGATGAACACGTTTCGTGTCAAGCATTGAATCAACTTGTTGTTCTCGGTAGAGAAGAATACCGGAAGGCGTCAAAAAACGTTTCTCAGCACTGGAACTACTCGATACAATAGAATCTAAAAACAGCACAGAAGTCACATAAAAGTTTAATCCTCAGTGTTCTTCATCTCTTAGCAACAACAAAGTATGATGAACATGTGAACCTATTTTTTCCCGTTTCCAATTTCCGACGATAAGCTCGCTCTCTGATGCAATATCGGAGTCTATTGTATCCTGGGATACAGACGATGATGTCATGTTTCCATCAAGAGGCACATTGACGTTTGACTCTAGGAAAATCTTCATGGCCTCGTCACCTTTCTCTTGCTGTGTTTCTATTGCATCCACATCAGACTCTTCGTCGCTAGTCGTTGGCATTTCGGAAATCTCAAGAACACTCTCCGGTCGACGTATTTCATGCTGCAGTTCCTCAATAGCTCGGAGTTTAGGAGAATTGGTGGCAATACTGGATAAATCGGTGTGCGATGGATGCAGGTGAACTATCTCGCTGAAACTCTTTGTGTGATGGAGTTCAACACTGCGATGAGGAGAAGATTGTGTTGTTCTTAAATTTTTCTGTATGGCACGATTCAGAGGACGGACGTAAAAGTCGCTTTGACACGATTCAACTTTATCGCTCGCAGAGTCATTTTTGTTCTTAGGAAGTTCCATCGTTGTATATCTCAAGTCCTTTATTCACTCCTTTCATCAACTGATGTTCCTCCAATATAAACAACAATCTTACAGTTACAACATATTGAACAAAAAATGAATATCTTTCAGACATACCTGAGTAAAGCTAAATAGTAAAAAAAAACTTTCACAGTTTTCCTTTCATCGTCAACATTATAGAAGATTTAAACATTTTAGTCGACACTGCTATTATGCCAATCCACCTCCCTTTAATGCGGGCGCTAATTGTGTCGTCACTTAATTAGCATAATTACAACCAAGCGCGCACTGGCATAATCTGGCATAAATTAGAAAGATTGTAACTGTAATATCTATAGTTGTTTGGATTAAAGCAAAGACAAGTACGCGTACACACGAATGAGCAATAAAATTATATTACATAAAATTGTATAATGATTGGTAATTTCATTACCGAGACTGAAGTTCACTCACTAAAGCTTGCACTAAATTATTAACGCTGATCTCTTGCCCCAACATATTCTGGACTAATTTTTTCGGTTCTCTAGCGCCTCCGTATTGAAGAAAGAGGCGTCTGTATCTCTCTCCTGCTTCTCTAGAGAGTGGATCTTTTATGAATGACTGATTCCAGATAAGGGAAGCAACTGCTCTGCACCAAAGATAGGAGTAGTATCGACCTGCATACCCACCATTTAGGTGTGAAAATCTTTGTTGCCATGATGTGCCTAGTATTGACGATGATATCATGACTTCCATTTTACTCACTACTATGATAATGACATTAAGAGCTACAACCAGTTCACCTAACTAGTGATTACCATGAAAGAATAAATACATACATAATTTTGCACAATCCCCATTCTTGCCTGTAAAAATTTTGGCAATATCACAGATAAATACACTTTACCTTCAACATATGGAGTTGTTCCATACTGTGTTTGTAATTCCTTCAGTATTTCAGTGGTTGTCTTGTGGAGGGGATGACCAGCATGGTAAATATGATCAACCATGGAATAAAATACTTGAGTCTGAACTTCTAGTGATTCAAACAAACATCTTGATTGACAAAGACCATTTAGAGCTTCATCCGGTAGCTGTTTGCCAGAAAGAAAATGTCTACCAAATTTGGAAAGAACAGCAGGATCTCGAGCATAGTGTTCCATAAGAATAGATGGTACTTCAACAATATCAGTTGCAGCTCTTGTTCCTGTTACATGTTGATATTGTGTTCGTCCCAACATGGAATGCATAGCATGACCCATTTCGTGGAAGAGATTTTCCAGCATGCCATGATTAAGTAAAACAATATTTTGTTGCTGTGACATTCGAAAGTTACAAACAATGGCAACAACAGGAAGTTGATAAGAACCATCAAGAAGATGGCACCCACCTGCAAAAAGAATTAACTATTCAATCAATCAACGTATATTTTCACACAACAATAAGTTATTGACAAACCTCGAATGGTAAAATGACAATCTTGTTGGACTTTGTCCTTTCGATACATGAGATCACAGTAAATATATCCCAGAATTCCCTCATCTTCATGCTTTACTGTGAGTTTAACAACAGATGGATGCCAGACTTCTCCCGACTCAGGTTCTGATGGCTCAAGTTGAATGCCATAAATGCTTTGGAATATTTTATTTAGACCTTCCATACATGTTCCCAGAGAGAAGTACACGCTGAATCTTTCAAGAAAATTTTGTAACACTTGAGATTTGGCTAAACCTGTGTAGTATTGTGTATCCCAAGTCATAACAGGAAAGCTATCAGAACTTTTGCTTTCTTTAATATTCATTAACATATCAATATCTTTTTGAACAATGCCACCAATGTTTTCAGTTATAGCAGTCAAAAATGAGTGAACATTTTCAGGTTCTCTTGCCATGGTTCCACGTAATGCACGAGTCAAAAAAGATGGAAAACCAACAAGACTTGCAAGATCATGTCTGTTTTGTAATAATTCATCTAAGATAGCCAATTGTTGAGGATTGGAATACATATAAGCTTTATAAACAATCTCTCTAAGTTTGGCATTTGAGGAATCATAACATAAACCATCAATAAATATATAATCATCATCGTTCTTAAACTCGTGCTCAACATGACTAGGCCAAAATTTTTTTGGAAACAATGATGGAGATGAACAACCAGCTGCAAATTGACTACCAAGACGTAATACATTGTCCTGAAGTTCCACAAACTTATTTCTTTTAATTTCATCTAAATGAATACCACTCTGTTCAAAATCAAATACTAATGATTCCGCAACTCTTCTACTTTCTTCGTCCAGGAATGAGGCATCTTCAGTAGCTAACGAGCTCGTTAAGGCATTGTATAGTGTAACATTAGTATTCAATTTCTCAACAAAGCTATTGATCTCAAGGCTTGCACTACACGCCGTCAAACGAAATTCTTCATCTGGATGAGATAACCGAACGAACTCTGCCAAGTCGGCAACATTACATATTGTGTTAGACAAGTGATCAAAAGTCTCTATTAAATTGACAACTGACATTCTCCCACATTTAATCTCATCTGCAATAAATAAAGCATCATCAATGATCTTCTGTGATTCATTCAGCACCCTCTCAGTCAGAACATGAAAACCAGAGCTTTCGTAAAGTTCGTTTACTCCAAACAGTCCAGTCCGTTTCGGTGAGATGAACGGAGAACTTCGAACGTCAAACGCATTAGTTAATTGTCCCCAAGTTGAAACTGTTTTAGCATTAAAAATGTTCAAAAATTTCTTTCCAATAAAGTTGTTTTTACTTCTTGTGGTCTTAATCAAAGATAACCACATAACTTTGACTTAAACAAGAATAAACATTCGTTTAGTCTTCCGCCATTACTGCAGTCTCTGTTAATAGAGAGTGTTGATTGGAGACTGAGACTGATAATGCCATACATTGATAATTCCTACAACATGATCACTGACACAAGAATGATGACCATGACTGCGAAACATGTGTAGTAAAAATATGTGTTCAAAAAGCAGGAATTCAGACGTCTGACATGTGGAACGCCTAGAACTTTAAGGTAGCCATCTACACTTTAAAAAAAACCATCAATTAACCCACCGTCGAAGGTACCAGAGATCGATAAATGACAGTTTTCTTTTTGCTATGACACTCGTATCCCATGGCACCGAAAAATCAACAAAAGTCTGCATTCTATGTTCCCCATTCAACATTGTCACTCAGAACTGGATGATTAGGTTCTGTTATCAGTGTTGACTCGACACTCTAATGAATTTTGTCTCACCGAATCTCAATCTCCACCATTTCATATATGGGTAGTCTCATAACTTTGGGAATCTCCTTTACCAAAAATTAGCACACTTCATTTCATATTTCCAAAACAATCCCTAAATGCTCTATTGACAGACTCCATCTCCTTATTTTACAAGAGACATTCTCTTTCTCGATCGTAGCACAAAAACAAGTGACACAAAGATAAAAGATTTAGCCTTTTCCCCATATAATCTTTAGTTTCCACTGTATTTGCTAATAATACAACGTTCTATTGTATGTAGAATAATTTTAATTGTTTCTATTGTACTGTAATATTATCGCCAAACGTAGTATGATATCTAAACTGCACTTTCATATTAAAGCTACTTGAGCGATGATTAAAAAAAATACAAAAGCGCAAGGATAAGTTCTTCAAAAACTATCAACCTCGAGGTCTCAACCCATTTCGTTGCGTCACTAAATAGTAATTGCAAATAAATGAAATGGCGGCCGATGACACACATTGTCAAGTGAAGTTTAAGCCAAGATGTAGAAGTTGTAAGCCAAAATTGAAATTAGATACTCGAACTATCAAAGTGTCCATTTGCAAGAGGTTTTTATCGGTTTTTGGTCAAATTTCTTTGGACGAAAAACTGTTGCAGCACGATATAAGAAGAAGATCAAAAAGCGCGCGTCTTATTAGAAATTTGCTATCATGTAGCCTGTCAGATGTGAAGACACCTGAATTTTTTCGCGACGATTTGAAGAAACTTTCCATGGAAGAATTGAAGGCATTACGCGACTCCTTTATGAAGAAATTAAATGAAAAACGAAAAGAGCATATAGAAGTCTTGCATTTAAAGGCAAAAGAATCTGAAAAAATGGTGAAAGTTATGAATGAGATACGCAAAATTGAAGAAACGACAAGAGCAGTTTTAAAGCCCTGCTTTAACGTATTGCCCCATTCAGACGATATGGCTCGTGTTTTATTACTGAATTAAGTATATGATTTGTAAGGCATATGTGATGACTATAAATAGCTATTACCAGTGATGCTGTGCAAAACGACAATTGTAAATACAAGCCAGACATCAATGTTGCTTTGTGTTTTACAGTATGAGATATATTAGCTTGCCAATCCAAATCAAATTACACCAGACACCAATTGCCATGGTAGAACGTTTCAATGCGTTATATTTGTCTAAGATTGTAAAACACACCCAAATACAAATGTACTATTGTACATTGTTGAGGCACCGTTAAGATAACGCGTTTATAATTTAACGCACATGTCTTAAAAACACGGGGTAGTTAATTTGCACAATTTGCGTTCTATCTAAAAATGTCACAAAATTTGAACGAGTTTTGAGCCAAGTGAAACGATAATTTATGATCTTGGGTTTTAAACATATTAAAAAAATAGTTTTACTGTCATTTTCTGCATGGAAGTTCCAATTAAATATATAACGTCCTACAACAATCGTTCGACATGAGCGCTATGTCATTGTGTAAATGAAATCGAGCGTTGCGGAAGAAAGCGCTTCAGTTATCTCTGCGATTTGATGTAGGAATTTGACGCAGTGTCGTTAATAAGGGCCACAGTAGCCAATGATTGATTGAATGAATTGGAACGATGAAAGCTTATTATTTATTGTAACTTAATCAATGCGTCTATATATTGTTTACATTGCACTGCTTTCCTGAGAGACCATTCTTTCCTCTCGATCCAAGCGTTTGGGCAATCTTGCGTTTATGAAAACGAAGGCATCCCGCTCGGAATAAATTTCTGATACTTTCGGATAAAAGAAATTGCAATTGTAAGGTAAGTCATGTAAACTGACTTTAAAGATGACGCAAGGAATCTAGATAAGGTGTGTAAGCGTGACCATCGTAGGAAAGGGTAGTTTAGCAGATTTTAATAGTTTATTTCACCATTAAATTACCGTTCCGTGTGAAGGGCAGACCATATCGGCAAAAATTAGCCTTGAATATAGCCAGAATATTAAACCATTAACTGTTGTTTTGACATGGTTGTCATCAAGATTGCCCAATCAAAAATTTTTTAGTTGCTTCAGCTAGTCAAAATACTGAAGCCCCTGCGGTTTTAAAAGCTAGTAATTTAGTTTCTTCGTAATGTCACTTTGTTATTGAATACGTTCTGCTAACGCGAATATTATGTACATGTGTTGTTTCCCAGGATGAAGACATTCTTTCATACAGTGCTAATTGTACTTGGCGTCTTCAATGTCATGGTAGGTGCCTTACAGATATGCATTTTTGCTCCCTTTTATGTACACAATTAAAAGATTGTGTGTTTGTGAGGCGCAGCTATTGGTTACATCAACACGTTTCGCAATATAGCACGAAAACTCACGCCCATAAGCAAATGTGCACATTCACCAAAGAAACAGACCACGGAAGGAGAAACAAAATTATAATATATTTGCATAATTAGCGTCGAACATACAATACATAAGTTATATAATATTTTACACGACTTTATGGCTAATTTAAGTAAATACAAGTTTAATGACTATTATCAAAATGATTTTTGGTTAGTCCTAAATTTTGATGTGAGCGCCATATTAAATAGCTGTATGTTGTGCAACAATTTTTTCCATCAAAAATATAATCTGACAAAGAGGCAGGTACAAACTGTTAATGAAAGAAGGATTAAGTCAAGTGTATAGCAGTCATAAGACTGTTAAAATTTCGACACCGAAATACTAAATAACGTTGAAGGTTTATAAAAAGCGGTATCAAAGTTTCATCGATGAAAAGTTGGTCTGATCTCTGATGTGCTTATCACGAATGACCTTATATACATTAAGTGATTATTTGCCAAGATGTTTCATGTTCACTTGCTGTTTATGACACAATAAAACAAATTTGCATAAGTGAGAACGAAATGATTACATCTCAATAAAGCACAGCTTATTATAAGACACAAAACATGCCGTTCCATGGCGCCAAACCACACTTGAATCATCAAAAATGCGAGACAAACCGAGGACTGTTTGATTGAATACTTTATCTAATGAAAGATAAAGTTTATGAAATCGTGTTTTGTTTTTCTTCACAACATAAGGAAGTAAATGAACTCAGCCATGTAACTGAATACATACAATTTTAAATGATGCCTCAACAATGGCTAATGTGTCAACAATACTTCTAAAAAATTAACAATATATTGCTCTAAAAAAGGCAGGAAAAATTGAGCAATTTAAGATGTCATCAAATGTGAGAAATATAATCACTCTAGGCTGTAAACAGCTGGAATAATCACAAACTTTAGCTTGGTCATGAATAAATACAAATGTAAAAAGGGAATAGTTTAGAAATTCAACGTATTGCTTCATTTATAAAAAAATCTGCCCCCAAGTCTCGGCGACAAATTCAATTTACTACAAATCAATGTGTTTGACGCGCAAATTATGTAAACGATCTAAAAAATGCGACATGATGACCATCGTAATGGTTTTCAACGTCGACTTTCAAAATTTCCACAAAGATATTTTAATGGACTTAAATTCAACTTCGTCTTTTTAACACTCACGATGAGAACAACAAGATCGCGAGAGAATATCTGTAATGGTCGTCATTAATTTCAATAATCTAAGCATAAACAAACAAACAGGAGTAGTTGATACTTTAATCACGTTAATAACGTTCTTTGGAATTCAATAACGTTGCACTTAGAAACACCAAAGAAAATTACAAGTAAAATTTTTCTACCTGGCGCGTAATTGAAAATTCGAAATATCACGCAATGAAGCCAATGATATTTCAGGGGAAATCTTTGCTCAAGTGTAGCACTAACCCTATGACTTTTGTTCACTAGTTCTTTAAAAACATGAAGATCATATCAATGATGTAGTTTTCGCGCTCTAACTACCAGAGATCTCGTGGCTTTGAAAGAAAGAAAGAGTGTATAATTAAAGCTTTGTACCATTTGATACTTGGAATGTTCTCAGAAGGAGACGAAAAGAGGATTATAACCTGCGGTGATAGCTAAGGGCCTACCCCACGTTTAAAATAACAAAAAGTTGATTTGACGACTATAACATGAGATGGGAGGACCGGCAAACAGTCTTCACAGAATTTAAAAAATGTCGAAACAATTTTATACTTTTTAAATTAAATTTCACTGTGGGCAGGCTACATGTCTGCGTTGAAATGACATAATTTCCGGCACGGTAGTGAAAATATAATGATGATGTTATTACAACAATCCAGAGTAAGAGTATTA
The DNA here is from genome assembly GCF_021976095.1 of Xenia sp. Carnegie-2017. NCBI lineage: Eukaryota > Metazoa > Cnidaria > Anthozoa > Malacalcyonacea > Xeniidae > Xenia > Xenia sp. Carnegie-2017. Next base: position 13,731,009 of record NW_025813483.1, on the reverse strand, counting down.
TAAAAACGATTTTTCTTGACACGTAATCCGGTATTACAACAGATCAAATCTTTATGATTGCTAAAAAATACGTGAAGTTCCGCATGAAGACAAGAATAAATTTTACGATGATTTGTTTCACAGTAAACCTGGAGATCTTTCACGGATTCAACGTTGGTAAACTGCAAAGACAGTTACGCACACTTTACAAACAAAATCCGGGCAGATAAAATCAAACTCTCGACACAATGGCGTAGCCAGCTCGTAGTTTGGTCGTACCATGTAAATAATTTGGTGTTCACTAACTGTAAAAAGCAATACATTTCGATAGAAATAAATCAATGACAGCATGACCAAACATGCGGGCTGGCTACCCTACTGGTAGTAGTAGCAGATATGCGGGCTGGCTACCCTACTGATAGTAGTAGCAGATATATGGTTTGCAGATAAAAATAACATAATGTTTTCAAGAAAAAACAAGTTCCGGTCATTTTCTCAGTCAATATTGACACCCACATTGTGCGTCAAATGTCAAATAAACTTTTGATGACTTTGTACGCTTTGTTCATTAAAATAAACACTTGTTTAAATAATGACAGGAAATTTGTTGATTTTGACAGTTTATCATATGTTTTTCTTAATCAAAGTAAGACAATGCTTGACTAAAAGGCCTGGACCGAGTGATTATTTTTTTTTGAAAATTCAAGTTTAACTGAAACGCGCAGAGCGTTCAAACGCGAATGAAGTATAAAAAGTAATTTTTATTATCATGTAATTACTAATGGAGCTAATAGTCATTGTTTGATTGTGTTCATTTTTAGGGAGACTGGAGCAAAGATAACGAATGGTCGCCATGCTCACGGTCATGTGGAGGTGGAATAACCCGTCAACAACGTATTTGTTTGAAAGGGTAAGTCACGTGATAATTACACATAGCCAATGAAGTGTCTTAAAGACAAGACGAAAAATCTACTATTTAGAAAGTGCGAAGGAGAAGCGACACTTTTTAAAACGTGTAACATTCAGGTAATAACCTCTAACAAGGATTCAACTAACAAATATACAGGAATCACAAAAATACTGTTGGCAATTTCTAGGATTGTCCTGATAAAAATGCTGACTTTCGGGCTGAGCAATGCGCTTCGTATAACTCCATAACGTTCAGAAACGAAACCTACGAATGGGTTCCGTACTCTGGTATTGGATTCATTTTCCTTTCCTAAGAATATGTAATGACTATTTGCAACTGATCAGATATTTTTATCTTATGATTATTATTAGGTCCACTGGACAATCCCTGTTCTCTGAGTTGCATGCCGAAAAATGCTTTCTTCTATAAATCCTTTAAAGAGAAAGTTGTTGATGGTACTCGTTGCTCTACATACTCCCATGACATGTGTGTAGAAGGTGAATGCAAGGTAAATAATAATTTATTCGTGAACGAACAATTGAAGTAAATACAACTATAAGGATACCTCCTGCCGAAATTTGAAGCCAGCAATTCAATCCACAGTCTTCTTTTTTTCACAGAAAGCCGGTTGTGACTTAATCCTTGGATCAGAATTGAAAGAAGACAAATGTCGAGTGTGTAATGGTAAAGGGCAGAACTGTCGAACAGTCAAGAATGAATACATAAAACAGTTGAAAGGAATAGGAGGTAAGACGTTTCTTTATTTGGAAAATACATGAACATAGATTATTAAAATAGAATGCATCGTTGCATCTCTTGTAGGTTATCACGATATTCTCGAGTTACCCAAGGGAGCCACAAATATTCTTATCACAGAAAAAGAAATTTCTTTGAAAAATTTCCTTGGTATGATAGTGATAAACAGTTTATCTTTATTAAAAATCCATTGTCTTAATACAAAGTTTCATTATTTAAACGCAGCCTTTTTTACAATGTTTACATGTGTAAGTGAAAACATCCTGAGTAAAGAGGTCATTTGTTGTCTTTAAAGCAATGAGAACGAACGATTCCTACATTTTTAACGGTAACCGTCGAATCAAAGGTTCTTCTTACAAATACAAAGCTGCGGGAAGTTTGGTGGATTACAGAAAAAAAGGCAGAAAAGAAAGCATTTTTGTTCTTGGACCAACATCTGAATCTCTCTACCTTGCGGTATTAGACACACTCCATTTAAAATACAATTTATTCTACAACTTTTTGAATCGAGATTGATCATTTTCTTGGCGTTTGCAGGTGCTACAATTGACCAAAGATGTTGCCATCACTTACGAATACTCCGTTCATAAATCTCAGACAAAAATAGACAGCATGATAACATATTCTTGGAAAGTTGGCAAATACGGACCTTGCGATAAAAGCTGCAATGGAGGTATTCAAAATTTGCTTTTACTCTCCAATAAAGTCTTTCCAACGACGCGATACGAATATGTTTCTCTTTTTCCTTACGTTTAGGAACAAAAAAACGCGACGTCCAATGCCTACAGGATCGTGATAAGTCACCGGTCGATGACGTGAAATGTGAGCCTGCGATAAAACCAGATAGCAAAACAGTCTGTAATACACAGCATTGTCCACCACGGTAGGAGTAAGCTGGGTCTCTGTAATCTCTCATATTCTTTCATAAAGATCTAAAAAACTTTATTTAACTTTTAAGATGGTTTATTGGCTCGTGGTCGCCGTGTAGCAGAAGTTGTGAAGAAGGAACACAAGTTAGACGAGTTCACTGCGAAATGGACACAAAAAGTGGAATAAAGATGGTAAATGAGAACCTCTGCTCAGGTACCAAGGTCATAACGCAGAGGAAATGTGTCGAGCTACCTGAATGCCCAAATTGGAAATTGGGAAATTGGTCAAAGGTATGAAATGAATATATTCTGATATTTCGCCTTACAAATGACGCGTTTGCTGGATATTGATGATGGGATTTAAATCCTTTTATATCAACGGTTATCTAATCGTTTAATGTTCAATCCATCAGTGTTCCAAGACTTGTGGTGGAGGAATTCGTTCACGTTCCGTGTATTGTATGGAGATCAACGATAACCTTATAAGTGACGACAGATGTCCGGAGCATAGCAGACCACGTGATCAGGAAAGATGCAACGAAATACCGTGTGAAGTACGTTGGGTCACCGGAGATTGGGGAAAAGTAAGTTAAAAATGATTGATTGAGGTGATGTAAGTTCACACTACGGAAAATTAGGAAAAGGAGCGTTCATAAGATAGGTGATTAAGTGAGTTTATACTATGGTGATTGAAAATAGAAGATTGGGAAGAGATGATAATCAAACCTTGTAATGTGCTGTAATCAAATTTAATACACAAATTATTTTACTAGTGTGAGCCGTCGTGTGAGAAAGGTATAAGAACAAGACCAGTGTACTGTGCCAGTGTATCACAGCCAGGTCGCAGGTATCCTGATTATATTTGCAATCCAAATGATAAACCCGATGATATGAAACAATGTAACAGCTCAGTGACGTGTCCTCCCATGTGGTATGCCTCTATGTGGAGTAAGGTAATTTTAAAGGACAAAGGACTTTTTAATTGTAGACTTGTTTCGGCAAACCTATGCCACCCTCACGACATTATGAGCGAGTTAATAAGTTACAAATGACTAAATATATAAACGCTGTATATATTCATTGGTAAATAATTAAATCACTCAAAAAGTGCCGGGAACGACATAAATTTGTCGAAACTCGTCTATGATGTAAAGCAATGTAGTTTATTTAAAATGTTTGTCTCTCAGCTCTACCAGAGAACAATTGTTATAAGTGTTATATATGTGTGTTTAGTGTACAGCAAAATGTGGCAAAGGGATTCAAATGCGGAATGTCTTTTGTGGCGTCAAAAAATCGACCAACACTTTAAATATCCTTCCCAATGGTAACTGCACCCTTCTCCCATTACTGAAGAAAACACAATACTGCATAATAAGACCATGCTACACACAGTGGATCGCGTTGTCTTGGCAACAGGTAGACTGATACCGCTGTACACCTGCTTTTTTAAAGCTCCAACACGTGATTGCTGCAAAACAGAAAGCTATTTACCCTACAAGAACACAAGTGCTTTCTTTACTTCAATTTTTTTTAAATTACAGTGTTCATCAACATGTGGGTCAGGTAAAAGACTTCGTGAAGTGAAATGTTACGCTGACAACGAAGAAGACAAGACGAGAAAGTCTTGCGATCCGAAGTTGAAACCTCCCACTGAAGATATCTGTAACTTGATAGATTGCCCAAATGGTACGTTTTATAGAGTGAGTCCTGACTTATGAAGCACTACACAGTTCACGTGGACTTTAGCAAGTTTTATGTTTTTCAGAGCCGAGGGAAACGAGACAAAAATCAACAGTAACACGGCCAATTTTAACCGTTACAACACCAAGAGCAACGAGAGGAACAACAACACAAGTAACTACACAGGCACCCCTGCTTACAACAAGACCAAATGTTGTTACGATCGTATCAAGAAAAGAAGATCTCTCAGACATCAAAAATACACTGGCAACAACTAAGGCAACAAAAATCAAGGCAATAACTGAAGTAACGACTAAAGCAACACGAGCAACAACACAAACGACAGTAACACAAACAAGCAAGCCAACTACGAAGAGGTTATCTACATTTCTTTTTCCACAAATCAACGACGAGAACAATGTCGCTGGAATGTCTAAGCTTGCTAAAATAGTTATTGGACCAGAGAGCTCGGGTAAGATTGACCATAAATTATTTAATGTAATATAGCGGACTGTGAAATGGTACATCGGTTTTATCGCAGGCTCGCATTTTATGTCTGTAGGCGATGAGTTCTTGAGCAAACAATTAATTTCTCCGAAAAATATTTCCAGAAACCGTAGCGGGAAGGGACATCACCATGCCGTGCGTCGCTACAGGCAACCCAAAACCGGAAATCTTTTGGCTTAAAGGTAATCTTGATGTCTCGGTGTTCGGGCAAAGGTTTAAAGTATTTCCTAATGGAACTTTAAAGATCAGTCAAGTACAAGAAGTAGACGAAGACCTTTATACATGTGTAGCAAACAACATTATCTCGAGAAGATCTCAAGCAGCCTATCTCAGCGTTTCAAGTAAGTATACTATCATGTCAACTAACCATCCTCAACATACCCAACTGCATACCCAACTGCACTTTAATATCATGCGGTGATTTCAATGTTTTAATATATTTTGCGTGGTTTGACAACTTGTATGATTTTTCTCAGTCCAATTCATCTTCAACATACCCTAGTGCACTTCAATGTACTAATGTGTCTTGTTATTGATTTACGTCAGCTCCTCCTCAAGTTACAATATCAAAGGGATACACTGTGAAACAAGGGGGAAAAGCAACAATTAATTGCACAGCAAGAGGTAGACCACGACCTACGCTACAATGGTACAAAAATGGTGTACCCCTGCCTTTACAGATATCCTCAAAAATACGTGTAACGTCAACTAAAATATACATTAGGAAAACCACAATAGAGGATCATGGCAACTATTATTGCAAAGCAACGAATAAGAATGGAGAGCGAGTAGCTCACATGATGCTTGACGTCATGCCAGGTATGACTAAAAAGAACGTGTTTGTCACATGAACAACGCAGAATTGCACTAAGCTTTCACTTGACAAACAAAGTTTTAAATAATATCAATATAGCAGTTGAAGTCACGCTATCCTGAAATCCTGCTCTTTGTAGATGAGAAAACTCGAATGCATGATCTTCTTAATGGAAACTGCGAAGACAGTACACTGGAGTCGTGCGCAATGATTGGTAAAATTGATGGCTACTGTGATAGACCATATTATCAAAAACTTTGCTGTTTAACTTGTCGCGCAAGAAATAAACTACAGCGTTTGAAAGGAATGTAGAAAGCTTGAGCAAAGCTTAAATATGTTAAGCAAAACTCTGTGATATATACATTACAGAATATTACTAAGATTTAAAATTGGTATGTGACGGAAAGCTTTGCAATTGTTTGTGAAAAACGAGAAAGTTATGTGATAGTATAGTATCATGTGTAAAGAAGGAAAGCATCTCCCGTTAAGACTAAAACGTCCAGTTATACAGGTCTATGTAATGGTTGTGTAACGCGAGTGGAGATTTTTTAGTCAAGTTTGTTTTTGTAATGAAATTAATTTTCTCGAAGTAATAAATGAACCATTTAGTAAACAATCGGGAAAAAATTATCGATGATTTGAATTAGGACGTATGTTAAAGAAATAATAATGCCGCTTGCTTTGTGATGAAAAAAATAGATATTCTTTGTTGAAGACAGACTAAAGTGTATAGATGTATTTTGATTTTGTCACTAAAAATGTTCCTTGTATGACTTGCATGATGGTTAACAGTACTTTGAAGAAAAAATGAATTTCGATGTTTTCTTTATGATTATTTTATTTCATATTGTAAAAATGTTTCAACGATTTCAAAGGAAAAGAAACACGAGAAGTCAGCAAGAGGGAAGAACAACAATAAGAAGAACAATATTTTAAAATTTTAATGTGCTCAACTATCAGGCGAAATAACTCACGTTTTATTTACTTTGATGTTTTGAAGAGAGTTATCCGATAATTATTATCAAAATCACAATTATCCGATAGCCGATAATTTTGATTACAATTTTAAATTTTCGTGTGTTTCCCCGTAAAAAACCGCGTGTTAGGGTGTAAGAACACGTGTGTCTGGGTGTAAAAACACGCGTGTAAGGGTGTACGAACATGCGTGTCCGAGTTTTAAAAATTCGGTAAACATTTCTATTGCAGGTACCGTTCAATGTATTTTAGTTTGATGCAGTAGCGAAGCCAGCTCGTTTTTTACTCCAACAGTGCAAATATTTTTGTGTTCAATCATTGGAAAAACAATGAATGGAATTAATTTTCTAAAGAAATGAAAAATAATTTTGCTGAAAAATTTGCATCGTATGAGTAAAAGATCAGACTGACTTCGCCACTGTTTTCATGTACCACTGTCTTCATCTACAGAAGTTACATTACATGTACAGACAGTATCGACTTGTCATTTGTTGGTCAGAAGATAGCAAACCTTCAGTTTTGAAACTGTTTGGCAAAACTGCTTTGGTGAAAACAAAAAGAAGGAAGTTTGGAAGGATACAAGCCACCAAAAATATTGCGGTGATTTTCATGTTATTTCCCCCACGTCTTTCAAATCGCATTTGTCAAACCCGAGAGCCATGACTGGACAAAATCCTTTAAATACACATATAACATCAAATTAATCAATTAAAACTTGATCCCAAGATTTTTATAAATAAGTACAAAGAGTTCCTACGTGTCCCTACCGTGTCATCCTGTGAGAACTCATAGATCTTTTAGCTGACCGTGGTCTAGATGGAGGTTTGGGAACAACCGACTGGTCACCGGTCTTATTGAATTTTTGCGCAGCTAGCCTTTCAATCAATAACTGCATATGTTTGTTGTATTCTTCTCTAGGCGATCCTATTCTATCCATCTTTGCACTTGAAGTTCTCTCTGATTTATCATCACCACCGCACGGGATCCTTATAGTCTTTGAATGACTACCTTGATCAATTTCAAAGATCTGCCTATCCACAGGTATCCCTTGAGTCAGGGTTGGATATTTCCTGTAGGATATATCATTAATGATCTCTCTAAAATGTGTTGGCATGGATGAAATTTGAAGTTCTTTTTCAAGTACATCGTTGTACGTTTTGTCAACGTTAAGAGTTCCGTCACCGATACAACTACCGGCAGTGTATCTCGAAACATTGCCATATGTACTCGTATGTCCTGGAGTTTCTTGGTTAGTTATAAAGTTTGCATTGTCCCGTGAGGAAAGATAAGAAATCGGCGTTCTTTCGCTTTCCTCAATCACACCATCACATCTCACGTTATCCCCACTATCAGCGGAATGATCTGTATTTTCTACTGGTTGCTGCATCCACTTGTTCGTTTCAATTTTCAAAGGACGTTTAGCGTGATACTGTCGCTCTGCCTGACGTCTTGCGAGTTGTTTCAAAGCTTCAGAAACTGGCTGCTTAATGGCAAGATGTTCTAATAACGATAAGTATTAGCAGTCACGATTTGAAATAAAGATAATGTAGAATAAAGATCTTTTTACCAAAAGCCATTGTTTCAGAACTTTTCGCTGATCCAGGGCGATTTAGTAAAGCACTCGATATTTGCTCTAAAAACGATGAAACGGCTGAGTCTGAAAACACACTATTCAAAATATGAACGTTAGTCAACATACTGCGATCAGACAGGACAGCGGATGTAGGCCTTCTCTTGCTTTTGTTGACGTTTAACGACTTCCCGTAAGCGGCAATGGCACCAGCAAGACGGCGATTGTGTTCGGACAAAACACGGGTGTTGAATAACTTCTTCTTCTCTGTTTCTTCGCAATTTGATTTTGATAAATCATGAGCACTATGACTAAAAATTACACAAAAAATGCTCAAAATTTGGGATGGTTTTGACTGTGTTGCACAAATATTATTTATACCAAATACAATTATCAATAATTTCTTAAGGTATCATATTATTATCTAGTGCTATAACAGGTCAGTGTTGTTTGACATTCATATAAATACATATTTTTATTATTATATCCACCTTCTCAAACGTTTGCCTTCTAGAAACCGCGGTACAGGAGGTTTGTTTGCTTTACACTGAGAAACAGTGGTCTGACTTGGAGGATTTCCAAGAAAAATACTGGTGTTCTTGTTTTCTTTGGTATATAAAGTCAAAACCTCCTCGAGCTCATTCTCACTAACAAATAAACCACAATAAAATTTATTCAGTTCAAAAATGGTATTCTTCTTCCGAAATCAAACGCCATTTACCTGGCATGTTTAAGAAATAAGTTAAAATCTTCGCTGGAAAGGGAACTTGATTCGTTTACTTCACTAGTCTCCTTCATTTGAGCTGTTTCCTGAACTCAGAATTTTCTTTTCATTAGTATTTTTTTAGAGATTTTTTATTAAACTTATCTAAATTATTTGTCGTCACATTAAACTCTAATGAAATAGTTCAACAGTCACAATTTTCAATTGATTTTCAAACATTTTTTCATGTAATTGAATTGCTTCAAGTCACTGTAATCCTAAACACTTGGTAATTTTCACTGCATTAAGGCTTAAAAGTTAAACATGTTAACGTCGTGAATATCTTTACCAAGATCAAACTATTTAGCCTTATCATTCACTAATGAGACAAATTATATAAATTTGTATAAGTGACTACAATTTTCAATTCAAAAATAAATAAATAAAACCTGTCGTTTCTACGTTTTGGAAAGTTGAACAATTCTCATTGTACCTTATCATAAATGTGAACAAAATCACCCAACTGTTGCGCCAGGATTCTCCGCCTTAAATTGCATAGAAAATATTTTGGTATAACGGTGTTTACGCTACACTACTTTATAGTTTTAAAATACTCTATAATAGGAATCAGGATACTGCAAAGATTCAAAAAAACTATTACTTTAAAATTTATGTCAACCTTCAACAAGTTTTATATATTTTTGATTGGTATGTATCATTCACGTTTTGACTCTTCTCATATACTGTTTCGTATATCATGAGCAAACCGTGTATTAGCTTTAAGACAAACAAGGATTATCTGCTTTTCTTGTCTATAGATTTTATAGTTTTTACAATGACAACATTTAATAAGTTAGGCCATTTGTATAGTCTAAATTGAGCCCCGCTTTTAACCCTTATGATATGAAAGTTTGAATCAATTTCTGTAGAAAACTGATCTAAATAAATTTATTCACCTTTTAGCTTATAAACTGCACATTTGCAATGTACTTCATTATGCTCACTAACGACTTCAAAGATCAAACATACTTACATGATTATAAAAACTATACTTACTCTTGACTTACATGAAATAATAATTTTATTGTTTGTTATATATACTTGAAAAAACACACCTGTCAGGCAGTGCAAGCTTGTGACTAGGAACAATAACTTTGAATTCGTGATGAAGATTTTTTGCCGCTCTTTTCAAGAAACGAATGACTAAACTCTGGAAAAAACGTCAATCATGTAAGACAGCAAACGTCGTATCTTCGGTACTTCATGAGATAATAATGATTCTCACAGACACATAGCTAGGTATCTTCAGGAGTAAAAATGGATCAACTGATTCTCACAGACACGTAGCTAGGTATCTTCAGGAGTAAAAATGGATCAACTGATTCTCACAGACACGTAGCTAGGTAACTTCAGGAGTAAAAATGGATCAACTGATTTTCACAGACACGTAGCTAGGTATCTTCAGGAGTAAAAATGGATCAACTGATTCTCATAGACACGTAGCTAGGTATCTTCAGGAGTAAAAATGGATCAACCAACTAACCATTTGTTCGTTGCTTTTCTTTTCATCTTCATCACCATTCTTTTCTTTAATAAAGCTACATTCAACATAATAATTCAAATTATTATTTCAAAAGATCGACAGTCCTATGGTTATGTAGACTGTAGTGTCGACATACGTTACTTCTTTAACAAGTCTGTCTTTCACGCGTCTCAGATAAGTCGCAAATGTCTTTCGTGCTTCTAATTTGCTGAAAACAAAACAAAATCCTCAAATATTGATATTACAGACAACCTTGTCTTTACAAAAACCAAGATAAGATCGCCAGCCATTCTTATGATGTCATCAACATTGATAACTTGATACTTCATGAAGGCAGGTGCTTTGTTAACGCTGTCTGTAGAAAAACTAACCTGAGATTACAAGCCATTTTGATGACGTTATTGACATTGATAACTGGATGGTTCATGAGATCAGAGTTATTAATCATGGTCTCATGAGTTAGCACAGTTTCAACATGGCGATTTTTCATCTCATTTTGAGTTGATGTTGCTGGTTGTCTTGTCTGGATGATCGCTGAAGTTGAGAAATGATAAAAATTGGCTTTATGGAAAAATAATATGAAAATAAACACCCCCATCAACAATATCCCTGTCAACAACAGTCCTCATCGAAAACATCCCCATCAACAATATCAATATCGCCATCAATAACATCCCATCAACAACATATCCACCAAAAATATCCCCATCAACAATATCCTCACCAAAAATATCCCCATCAATAACATCCCATCAACTATATCCCCATCAACAACATATCCACCAAAAATATCCCCATCAACTACATCCCCATCAACAATATCCTCACCAAAAATATCCCCATCAACTACATCCCCATCAAAAACATCCCAAACTTTAGCATACATATATCACACCACACTCTATGAACGACATCCCTATTAACTACATTCATATCAATGTTTAGGCATTGTTCAACCCAATCATTTAAAAAAACATTACATTCATCATTGATCTTTTCTCTCACAACAGCTTTAGGAGATGACATCTCCTGGAAATGTGAAAGTAAACCATGAACTGGGGAACCATTTAGGTGTCACGATAATTTGTAAGAATCAAAACATAAAAATCATTGCAACAACGATGAAAATTTAAGAAAAACCACAGAAACACAGACCAGTGAAGGCAATTGTCTAAGGTAACATTTCATTCTTTCGTCAAAAGTTTGCGAGAAAGTAAACACCATTGAAGGTTTGTCGTCGTCATTAAAAGTTATCATTGGTGCAGATCTATAAATATTGAGATGACATCACGAATATTTATAGAAAAAACAATAAAACTGATGTTGAATTCTTGATCGTGATAAATTTCATAATATTACTTGTGGAGAAACAGTCTTGCAAAAAGCATGCGGTTATTCGTCGTTCGAAACTCCAGAAAAGCACTGCAAAAACAAACATGGCGTTCGTATTATGATACATTATTTACCACCACCCCCTGATTTAAAGAAGGTAACCAATTCTACAGGGGCGAGGGGCACACATACCCGTATCTCTCACGTGATGTCGGTGTAGGAAATATTCTCACAAAATGTCCACGTCTTGAAAACTCATCTTTAGTATCTCGAAGCACACGAATTTCCTCGGTAGTGAGCCCACGTTCACTATCAACTGTGGTCAGTTTCTTCTCGTTAGTTGAAAGGGTTCGTGCTAACCCAGCAGAACGACATCTCTGTCTCTAAATAGATTTGTGAAAACTAACAATGACGTAATGAAATCATGATGATGACGTAATAAGACATACGAACTTGTAATGGATAATTTTGTTGACTTGTAGTTTTTCTCAACAATGGATCATGAACAATAAAGCCTAAATAAACATAGCTTTCATTGAACATTATTATCCATACATCAACACAACCTTACTCAATTACCCCAATAGTCTACTTCAAAATTGTTAAAGCATTATCATCGTTAATCGATACCTGTCAAATTAAACATATCTGTCAATAGGTTCGATTTTATTTTCAAATCCATAGGAGAATCGCTGTAAAATATGGAATAATAGAAATATATAAAAATCCAATAGGAGTTGAGCTGAAAGAAATCCACGAGATGAGTTGAGCTGAAAGAAATCCACAAGATGAGTTGAGCTGAAAGAAATCCATAAGATGAGTTGAACTGAAAGAAATCCACAAGATGAGTCGAGCTGAAAGAAATCCACAAGATGAGTTGAGCTGAAAGAAATCCACAAGATGAGTTGAGCTGAAAGAAATCCACAAGATGAGTTGAGCTGAAAGAAATCCACAAGATGAGTTGAGCTGAAAGAAATCCACAAGATGAGTTGAACTAAAAGAAATCCACAAGATGAGTTGAACTGAAAGAAATCCACAAGATGAGTTGAGCTGAAAGAAATCCACAAGATGAGTTGAGCTGAAAGAAATCCACAAGATGAGTTGAACTGAAAGAAATCCACAAGATGAGTTGAACTGAAAGAAATCCACAAGATGAAATGAGCTGAAAGAAATCCACAAGATGAAATGAGCTGAATGAAATCCACAAGATGAGTTGAGCTGAAAGAAATCCACAAGATGAGTTGAGCTGAAAGAAATCCACAAGATGAGTTGAGCTGAAAGAAATCCACAAGATGAAATGAGCTGAATGAAATCCACAAGATGTACAGTTTTATCACGTTTTTCTTACCAAGCCATGGATGGCGATAAATTTACTTCCATTAACCATGGTTTTAGATTATCGTCAATCAAAACATCAAATCCATAAATCTCTAAAAAATCCGCAGTATTTTAACAAATATGCACAAACAGTGTCAAGTTTAAATGAAACCAAAAATGTCGACCATTCCATTGCATTCAAATATCCAAATGATCACTACAATGTTCCGTTAAACAAAACTAAAATTGTTGACTATTCAATTGCGCAAAAATTCTCAAACAATTCTTTCTTAACTAAGTAGTAATTAAGTAGAAATGAAATAAAATATAGGATGAAAATTTTTTAAAGACATTCAACCAGACATTTCCTCTACATACCAAAACAATTTCCACAATGTGGTACAAACATTTTACAAGCAGTTGCGATGGCAAGTTCACCACAAATGATTGTCTTGATGATTAAATCTTCAATCTTTGCAACAAGACCTTTAACATAAGTACGTAATAGCTATATGTGAAGAGAAGGTTAATTATCCAAGATTAATTTTACATATTCTTACTTGACGTATCGATGCCTTTTGCTTTGAGAAATCTTAACAAGGCGCCAAAACTCCATTTATTACCGTAATCTTCAACATGAGGGTCGTTACAACTACAGAAATCAGAATGGTAATGATATGTGTAAAACGTGACGTAACTACATACGAAAGAGACAGTAAAATAGCAATATGTGTAAAACATGGCATAACTACGTGTGAAAGACGACTGAATAATGTGGTAAAACATGACGTAACAACACGTGACAACAGACAACAGTTATAAACAAGTATAACATACCTTACGTAATCATCATTCTTCTTATTCACGCTATAATTTGTCAAATGAATGCAGGAGTTTTTAATATTACGGTGACTTTGATCATATTTTACGGTCGCAAATCTAAAAAAAGAAAAATCTTCTTATTCCCAGTTGTTGTTCATCAACGAAAAGATAAAGGGCATCAATCAAAGCTTTGAAAAACAGGTACTTTTGACTACATAGTATGTGCAGTATGAGCATCAATCCATATGCATCGCTTTAGTACCTGGTCAATCCTTCTTCGTACAGATAGATACGTAAAGGATCAAAAGATGTTACTCCAACGTAGAGACGCAAATCAAATTTGAAACCATCAACTAGCAATGGATTCAAAATGTATTTTGATACCAATAATGTATCATCCAAGGGAATTTGACTTGGCTATAAAAAAACAAACGATTTTATTAGCACTATGACTGCATTAGTACTATGACTGCATTAGCACTATAACTGCATTAGCACTATGACTGCATTAGCACTATGACTGCACTAGCATAATGATTGCACTAGCGCTATGACTGCATTAGCACTATAACTGCATTAGCATAATGACTGCACTAGCGCTATGACTGCATTAGCACTATGACTGCACTAGCACTAAAACTGTACTAGCACTATGACTGTACTAGCACTAAAACTGTACTAGCACTATGACTTTACTAGCACTAAAACTGCACTAGCACTAAAACTGCACTAGCACTATAACTGCATTAGCACTATGACTGCCCTAGCATAATGACTGCACTAGCACTATGACTGTACTAGCACTAAAACTGCACTAGCACTATGACTACTAGCACTAAAACTGCACTAGCACTAAACTGCACTAGCACTATAACTGCATTAGCACTATGACTGCCCTAGCACTATGACTGCACTAGCACTATGACTGCACTAGCACTAAACTGCACTAGCACTATGACTGCACTAGCACTATGACCACTAGCACTAAACTGCACTAGCACTATGACTGCCAGCACTAAAACCGCACTAGCACTAAACTGCACTAGCACTATGACTGCACTAGCACTATGACTGCACTAACACTATGGTACTAGCACTATGACTGTACTGGCACTAAAACCGCACCACTAGCACTATGACCTGTACTAGCACTATGACGCACTAGCACTGCACTAGCACTATGACTGCACTAGCACTAAAACTGTACCAGCACTATGACCGTACTAGCACTAAAACTGTACCAGCACTGACTAGCACTGATGACCAGCACTATGACTGCACTAGCACTAAAACTGCACTAGCACTATGACTGCACTAGCACTAAAACTGCACTAGCACTATGACTGCACTAGCACTAAAACCGCACTAGCACTATGACCGTACTAGCACCTAGCACCAAAACCGCACCAGCACTATGACTGCACTTGCACTATGACCGTACTAGCACCAACCGCACTAGCACTATGACTGTACTAGCACTATGACTGCACTAGCACTAAAACTGCACTAGCACTATGACTGCACTAGCACTATGACTAGCACTAAAACTGCATTAGCACTATAACTGCACTAGCACTATAACTGCACTAGCACTATGACTGTACTAGCACTAAAACTGCACTAGCACTAAAACTGCATTAGCACTATGACTGCACTAGCGCTATGACTGCACTAGCACTATAACTGCACTAGCACTATGACTGCACTAGCACTATGACTGTACTAGCACTAAAACTGCACTAGCACTAAAACTGCATTAGCACTATGACTGCACTAGCACTATGACAAGTTAACATCAGGTATCCCAAGTTAACATCAGATGTCACAAGACAACAGCAAGTATCACAAAGATGTCATAAAATGTCTGCAAGCACCTTGTCATACCAATTAGGAAAATAATTACATGGTTTATGAGAAATATTCCACGACCTCGGGATGAAGCCACTGGTTTAACAATCCATAATCCTCTCTGTTTGGAGAATGATGCTGAAAGATTTAACAGGATGGTATAAAAATAATATCTTTAAAGTAAGGAAAAACGGCCAAGATTATGAGAAATAACCAACCACAAAATTGATTGTATTCCATAGGACTAACAAATGCTTCAGGAATAAAATCAAAATTCTTATAACCCTATATAAAAAAATCCAATACAATTAAAGTGGTGACAGAGTGGCATAATCATATTTAATTTTCATTTGGATACCTTGCTACTTTGCATTTTTTGAATGTTCTGGTAAAGTTTATCCTTTCTGGTAAGCTCATATGAACGAGGAAAATGATTAACTTTCTGAAACTGTTGTAGGGCTTGTAACGAGTGAAGCTTAAGATGTGAGCCTGTCCACATAAGATTGAAATCTGAACTGCTTTCATGAACCTAAATGAACAAACACTTTCTATTAATTTTGCTTTTCTAAAATGAAATAAATATCAGCATGGAGAGAAGAAATATGTACCTCTTTAAAACAATGTTCATGAAGGATATTTCTAACAATTTTGCATTCCGTTTTCACAAACTTATAAGTCAAATGAAATTTAGCTAGAAACACAATGATCTTGAATTTAAAATAAAATTAAATATTGTAATTCATCTGTTTTACGAGGGCTAGAAAATATCCAACAGTGTTGCTACCAGGAAGTACTCTACTCAGGCCTGCCATCAAGGCAACCTTAACTACAGTTAATACACCAACCTGCAAATGTCTTCTGATCTAAGGGAAGACCCCAGAAAATGTTTTCAATCATAAAGTTCACCAATGATTTCCGTTTTCTTGATTCACCACGTTGAATAATAAAGCGACTGAAACAATTCACCCGTTGATTAATAATTTGATGTATGGTTTATAGAAAATAACATTTTTGATTTTACTATTTAATTCATAATGTCAATGTGAATACCTTGTCTGATCATCTTTCCTGTTCTCCCTCTTCCATTTCTGTTTCCTATCAAAATCATTAACTCCAACAAAAGATCCATTCGACTCTCGCTCTGATTCAGCCATGTGAATCGCCACAGTACCACAACAACACAAACAATGAAATATTAATTATTTTGCAAAATGTCGTTTGGATTTGCGTAGGACGCCATAGTATTTTAAGTAAAAAGCCTAGTATATTATCAAAATTTTTCTTTTCATAAAAATATGATGTTTTCGTGGTGAAAGAAAAGTCATAAGAGCCTTCAACACTGTTGATAGATGTTTCAAGACGTTAAAACTTTTACTCTGTACTTTCACAGTTTCACTTTAGTTTTCAAATCCATCCCGCCATGTTTGTTTTTGAACGACAGCCACGTTTCCATCTTTCATAGCGACTTGCTGAACAAGTTAGACATACGCTCGCATACTCTTGAACAAAAGCGTAACCAGAACGTTATTGAGGGGGTGCATATTCATATATTCAGTTGTGCCCTACTAATTTCTTTTGAAATTCAAATTACTTTCAAAAGAAATAAGTAGGGCACAACGGAATATATGAATATGCACCCCCCAAACTAACGTTCAAGTTACGCCATTGCTCTTGAATAATATAACAATTCTTTGATAAAACCCCCCGTCAATACTTCCTGTCGATTTCTGATGAAACGATTCTATTGAGAGTTTTCTTCAAAAAAAAGTGTTTTCGTAGAAATGTGAATTTTTTTTTGTTTTGAGGAATTAGCTACATCAGGGGTCTCAAACTACGGCCCGCGGGCCAGATGCGGCCCGTCGGGCCTCTCAATCCGGCCCGCAGAGGCACTTAAGAAAAAATATAAACAAAATAAACTTTGTGCAGAAAGTTCACGTTATGATGCAAGCCAACTTGCAAGAGTGGCTTACGTCAATTTTTGTCCCAACTTCCTACTTCTGTTTCAAGCACATTGCGAAATTTAAAAAGCTGAAGGATAACGTGGAAATTTTTTATATTCTTCGGCCCTCAACATGCTGGATGAAAGTTCATGTGGCCCTCTGGCTGTAAAGTTTGGAGACCCCTGAGCTACATCATCGTCTTTAAAAGCCCGACAACAGCATGGATGGTAGACAGGTCAGGTGACAAACGACAAAGACAAGTTCTGACAGATCTTAAATCATTTCCGCTTAGCGCAGACAATATTACAGAAGGTATACTAGAAAGGAGTCATGAAATTTCTTATATTAAGCTGTGTTTTCCTTCTTTCACTGTTCTCAAGCCCAGCTGCACGGCCACATAATGATCCTGCTACCAAATGTGAACCATCGAGATGCAAACTACCAGATTGCCGTTGCTCCGGCACAGACATTCCTGGCAATTTAAATGCATCCAATATCCCACAAATCGTTATGGTGACGTTTGACGACGCAGTAAATGAACAGAACTTTAACTTCTACTTGAAATTATTCAATGGAAAAACAAATCCCAACGGCTGCAACATTTCAGGAACCTTTTTCGTCTCTCACGAGTACACAAACTATGTGATGGTGAATTTGCTTTATCACCAAGGTCACAGCATGGCTGACCACAGCATAACACACCGAACGCCAATTTCATGGTGGAAAAACGCCAACTATTCGCAATGGACTTCTGAGATTGTCGGACAGAGAACAATCCTCAATAAAGTGGGCTTTGTCGCTGTTGACCATGTTAAGGGCGTCCGTGCCCCGTTCTTACAAATAGGAGGAGATAACGAATTCAAAATGTTGTATGATAACAAGTTTTTGTTTGAATCATCAATGCCAACGATACAGAGAAATCCTCCATTGTGGCCATACACTTTTGATTATCGTTCAACACAGGAGTGTACTATTCCACCTTGTCCTCAAGGTAATGTGTTCACTTTGGTTGGATAGCAATGGAAGAAATACATTAATCATTTTCAATCAACTTCTAAAGTCTTCCATCCAATCATTGCAGATTCGTATCCAGGTGTTTGGGAGATCCCGATGATCGACTGGCGTGATAAGACGGGAGCACTTTGCAATATGGTCGACGCATGCGCGCCTCCAGCCAACGCAGAAGAAGCAATGGCTTTGTTCGTGAACAATTTTAACAATCATTATTATGCAAACCGAGCTCCGTTTCCCATGTTTTTTCACTCAGAATGGTTTAGCAAATATCCTTATACTTTGACGGGTAAGTCAAATCAGAAATGTATTTCTTTGGGGTCATTAAATAAGCACAAAAATTGTGTGTAGAAAAACATAAAATCTCGAGAACAGACAAAAATTTCTTCGCAAGGAAATATTTTCGGAAACGAATATCAGTGTATGAAATTGAAAGAGCGACGATATAGTAAAATATCCTCAATTTTTCACATCATTTTATTCATTTCTTTACAGCCTTGAACGAATTTTTCGAGAAGATTTTAAAATTGCACGATGTGTGGATTGTAAGTATACCAAAAGCAATCGACTGGATTCGTCAACCGACGACAAATGACAAAATTGCCAAATTTACACCTTGGATGTGTAATACTCCACCGCCACCGTTACAGTGCAACGCATCCACTCAGACCGTGTGTGGCTACGATGGTAACAGAAGACTGGTACCGAGAGGTCAACCCGCAGTGCATTACTTGTTTTCATGTTTGAGGGAATGTCTGAAGTGTTATCCGTGGGTGAATGATCCCATGGGGGTATTGTGTTGATGAGGAGTGTTAAAGGATTGACCACAAGTAGCAATCAGATATACAATATTGTTATTACGTGAATATAATAATTATTTTTTCTTATGAACAAACTGTAGTCATGAATATTGATAATTTGATTCAAATAAATATAACTTAGCCATAATCTGCCATTATCTCACATTTAATTATAAACCAATACTGCTTCAAACGGTCGTCAATGTTGACAATTTTTCATTCGAGATACTGTTTAAGGTGCGAACATCATTTGACGAATCCAGATGACAGGCAAATGTCGGTTCGCGATTTGATGAAGTTCTGAAACAAAATCAAAAACCAGTTTACAGTAGAACATGACTTCAATGAACAAAGTACTGCAATAATGCTTTTAACAGAAAACAACAACATGTAAAAATATTTTCAGAATAATACGTGCTTTATTTTCCAAACCATTTCCAACCAAATAATTAAAATACGACAAAAAAATAGTAAGCCAAAAGATATTGATTATGTACGTGACAGCACGTCGTTTTTTGCTTACCTTGTTTTTGAAATGAATAAATATCGAACAGCACTTGTCAGAGTGTTTCTCTTTCCTAATTTTTTTGGATTCGTTTGACCATCTACCAAACTACTTTTCCATGGTCGAACACGTTCACTTAATGTACGTTTTATACCTTTGTCAAAGGAATGTTTGTCCTCAATTCCGAGTTCCAATTCGCTGTCTTTGCATTTCTCAATATCGTCGGTATCAAAATGGTCATGCTCAGACGATAGAACGGAAGATTCACGTGATAGAGGAGTGCGACCACGTGACGTGCGGAGTGGTAACGTCCAGTGCTGATGAGTTTTTGGGGAATAACCATCACCTAATTCCGATGAAATGTCACATGATGTGGATGGGGTATGTGAAACAGGAAAATGATCACGTGACTTAACACAGTTCTTCGAATTAGAATCGTTTAGTTTTTCGAGAAAATCGCCCTCTGATCTTGAACCTTTGATGACTTCAACAAAACTGTCATCATCAGGAATTCTTGCTCGTCGGAATCTTGATAAAATGGAACGCGAATCAGAAATTCGATCTAAAGACGCGTTCTCATTAAGACAATCTTCACTGGACTTCGTTCGATGTCTTAGGCTGTCAAACTTGAGGCGAATAATACTAAAATAAACGAGAAAATATAGTTTTAATACCTGACATAAGACAGAAAAATCATCATTTGCCTTCAAGCAATAAATTGGTATTAGAGCATGCGCAGTATTGCTCACCTTCCGATACTATCTCGACTCATGGATCGTTTCAGGTGATCCTGTGATGTCGTTTGATTATGATGGATATTGTGATACACCTCAACCTCCGTCGTGCTGACTGGTCGACGTTTACCTCGCTTCGATTCGCTGTTTCCTCGCAATTTAACTTTGAAGAAACTGCTTCTTGACATGGAACTGTACAGAAATGGCGGTAGTAGAGTTAGATAATTTTTTATACCAAAATGAAACCATACAACAAAGATGGTAATAGAGTTAGGTAATATTTCTAACAACATGCAACCATACAAGAAAGATTGTGCTAGAAATGGGTAACATAAATGGTAATAGAGTTAGGTAAAATTTCTACAGACTAAATTAAGCCCAAGGCCTTCAGAAATGACTTTCCCGTTAACTTTCCTAAATCTCTCGACGTTAAGAATTGACTTTGTTCACATCTGTCATGGACTAGTTTACTAACCTAGAGGGAGAAGGTGTTCTTGAACATGAGTTTAAATCTGTACTTGACAGAAAATCGTTTCTTCTTGTTTGCTCAGGAATTGTTGATGTCGTCGGCGATGAAACATCAAAACGCGTTGGCGAGACCGAATTGGATACTTCTGACGATTCAGATTCATCTGATGATTTCCTGTAACAAAATAATGTATTTGTATTTTAAACACAACAAAAATGTTTTGTTTTATGAAATGGCGCATCATGTTTGAATTTTATTTTTTTCAGTGATCTATCAGGCTGTAACATGTTGTAACAAGTTGTAACAGCCGGTAAATAGCTTCAAAAGACTATGAGAGCTTGTAACAGGCTCTTACAGGCAGCAACAGGCTGTCGCAGACAGTAATAGGCTGCCATAGACAGTAATAGGCTGCCATAGACAGTAATAGGCTGCCACAGACAGTAGAGCTGCCCCAGACAGTAATAGGCTGCCATGGACAGTAATAGGCTGCCATAGACAGTAATAGGCTGCCATAGACAGTAATAGGCTGCCACAGACAGTAAGAGGCTGCCCCAGACAGTAATAGGCTGCCATGGACAGTAATAGGCTGCCATAGACAGTAATAGGCTGCCATAGACAGTAACAGGCTGCCATAGACAGTAATAGGCTGCCATAGACAGTAATAGGCTGCCACAGGCTATGACAGACATTAACAAGATTAAATAACTCTACGTTACCTTGAACTTGCCACGCTTGAATTCTCACTTTCTTTGACTTTAAACAAATTTCTTTTACGTCTGTAGAAAAAGAGGATCTTCTTCAAGAAAGTGAAACAATGGCTTAAAGCAAATTAGCCAGACAGTTCATTCATACCTTAGTTTTGTTGAGCGTCTCAAGGTGATTGAACGAACCACACGTGTGGAGTTTTGGATGGAGTTGTTTAATACATTAATGATGTCTATCATTTTTTCCAATGAAATCTCGATATGAAAGCTATCCGGATGATCAACATCTGTGTACTTCGCAAGTTGCTATTTAACACAAATGTTTACACTCAAATTGTGTTCACTAAATGAATTTTAAATTCAAAGCAAAGAAGAGCAAAAGTAATAAAATTATTAACTAACCCGTAACAAGAGCACGTATCGGGGTAAGCGTTGTATTGGAGTAAGAAGGAACGCCGTTATACTTAGACGCTGACATCTTTGATCATTACAGCATTTCTATTTCATAATTATAAGACATCTTATTGATCTTACAATCGTACATTTCACAAGCATAAGACATCTAAGGCAAGAAATCTTGCACCAAGTACATCCCAACATGGCTAAAATATCTTGATATAGCTATACCTTCAAAAACCGCTTGAACTTTTGATTATTTCTGGAATATTTGTTGATAGCGGAAACAGCTTTAGGAAAGTTGTCCACATATTCAGAATATATCTTCATGAAGTCCACCTTTCATAAAAACAAATGATTATTTTAATTATATGATAATAAATGAGAATGCACTATCCAATTTACATTCAGTTTTAAAACGACGGCATTCCCATTGCATTGAGGTACAACCCTCAATTAAGTATAACAAGTGAACTCAATATTTATATACCTAGAACCTCTTTTTTCTTTGGATAACCAAAGAAAAAAAAAGGCGAAAAAATCTTTGTCGTCATCATTCGTCGCGTCGTTTTACAGATAGCATTTAAATTTTTGGTGTCACTTTGAGGGTTGCAATCAGGGAAATGGAACTGAAGCACAAACCGCTAAAATGGAACTTTGAAGAAACTGGAACTGATGTAAAACCGCTAGACTAGGAATTTGACTTCAGTTTTGAATTTGTCAATTCACTTGTTGTTATCATTTCAGATGTATGTATACATATTGAGCTCACTGAATTTAAATTATGAATATGTTTCTTTCCCCCTTTTTCAACTTTAATTGAAAATTCTACTTGTCGAAACAATCATAAAGCATTGCGTAGCGTTATCTTTTTGATCACAGACAACAGTATATTGATGAAAGATTTTAAAAAACTTACATGATAAGAGTTTCCTAATTTTGTGAAGACATCACCAAGGACGCCTTGCCATGCAAAATTATTCAAGCGTTCTTCGAGTTCGTTCATAAAACGTTCGTGGCCGATCTTCATGGCAATAAGTTGTTTTGGAAACATAATTCTAATAAATTGACAAAGCGATACATCGATTAATGGCCCATTTGAAATATGCAGCAAGAAAAGGTATAATAACATTTAAAGAAATGTATAATAACGTTTAAGAAAATGTATAATAAAGTTTAAGAAAATGTATAATAACGTGTGTTTGAAACATAGACAGAGAATTTACAGCATTTGAAGGATGAAAACAAATCATTTTCCCATTACGTTGATCATCCTCGATTATCTCAACAATGAAAAATGAAAATTTTCATGAAATATTGTTCAAGTTCCTACCCTATATCTTTCTCCGGTACAACATTGGAATTCTTTAACGGCTCCATGAACACCTTCATAAAAATGAAACACGCATGAACAACAGCAAGGATTCGGATGCAAAACATTCGTTAAAATACCTCGTTCAATGTCTCCAACGCTTTAATGTACGTTTTCTCAGTTTCCAAGAACTCGTGAGCAACCATCATTCTTTTTTCTTGAAATAAAGGCAATATGATCGTAGAAATTTGATTTTTTCACATAGAAAATAACAAGACTGCGTTAAGGAACCACTGAGAAAGTTTCTATCTAGCAGACAGATCGCTTAGTGAGCTACTTTATTTAAAGATTAAAATATAATTAGTTCTCATATAATGTGACTTCTTACCTTCGTTCTTCTTCATAGCTGCCGTTCCTACGGCGATGCTAGTTTTACGACGAGAAAGTTCACTATGTTTCCAAGACGTATGATCGGGCCACGCTGACAGTTTTAACGTTGCCAACATTTCGTTCTTCGCTTTTTCACACGAGTTACTCACGATATGATGATCTGAACATTAAAAAAAGATCATTATAGAAATGTTGCCTTCACTTTGGCAGAAGCAAATAAAAAGGCTTGCTAGCTTACATAGCCAGTCAAATGTAAAGATTTTTTTATTAGATTCAATATGTAGTGTCAGATGTTGTAGTTTATAAGTCTCGCATTCAATATCAGTTAATACTTTATTCATCAATTCAAATTACGCTCACGAAATAAATCACCAAAAGAAAAATTATATTTACTATGGGTCAAAACATAAACCTACTAAGCTCAAAGAGGTCACTTTACAATTCATATATTTAACGAAATATGAAAGGCCGTTGCTAAATCCATGACTGTGTGAAATGTCTAAAATAGAACTGAAATGTTCGATATCCTACAGATAAATCAATTGAACAGCTGCAGCAAAATATCATCTGATAAAAAACATTTTCTTTGTATAGAAACAGAATTTTTGCGAGTAAGGGATCAAAAACACATAGAGTTGCAGTAAAAAGAGCAGCACATATCCTACCCGGGGAGGGGGTGAGGTGGACTGGAGAAAACAGTAAATTCGAATAATGTGGTGAATTTGTAATATTTAGCATTTTATTGTATATAAGAAAACCATGCGCCTCCACCATTTTAAAGACGATCAAAAACTTTACAGGTGTGGAAGCAAAAAAGTGACTAAAATACGTTAAAGAGTCTAATTACAGATCTGTTAACCTTCAGCAGTTCATCGTTAAACGATTAAAATCGTTCAGCATCAAAAAATGTAAAATATAGTGTAAGGTTCATACTGACTACTAAATTCAAGAAAGGCATAAAGTTATCAATAATATCGTGTTGAGGTAACTATGCTTCGTACCTGAAAAATGGCCAGCTCTCGACAATTTTCGACGAAGACCCAGAGGTACCGACAATGTATGTGGGAAGGCTTTCCTTCGGGTTGCTAACGATGACAACGCAGGTAGCTGATTAAAAGAATTCAAATATTGATAGCTTAGAGTATTAATGAAATATTCTATACAGTACTTAAGTCTACTTTCCGTATGGTTACGAGAGTGTATGTAAATTTTTTGCCGACAGCATCTAGATTTATATATAAGATATTAACACGACCATATGGAAAGCAAGTTTTTAAAGATGTATAAGAAGTTATACAACACATAACTCAAGCAAAGCAAGAGAGAACCGGACACACAAAGTTAAAACGATGAAAAAAAGAATAAAGACCTTTTACAAATAAGCGACGGCTTTCTCTCATGTTATCAAAAAACAATATTGCAATATTCATAATAATGAATTCCTAATAAGGAAGTCACGAAAATGCAGGAATAATTTGATTAAATTTTTATCTAGTTTATTCTATGAACGGAACTCTAGACAGTTAACTTCCTAAGTTCCAAAATGGAAGTAACGACGATGGATATTACCAAGAAAAGGTGCTATATAATATATTCAAGCTATTGTTAGAAAAAATCTTAAAGGAGATTTACTTGAAATTCAAGTATGTAAAGTTCAGCTTATTACGATAACATCAGGAATTTAAAAGATTGACTTTGAGAAAGAGACTGTAACGACTACTGCCATGATTACATAAAATGGGGCGAGGATTTACAAGATAATTCTATAAATCCTTAATCATAAGGAAACAATTGACTGTGCACTATAGTCGTAAACCTTTCATTTGTATTGTTTGAACAACATTTCTTAAAATCATCAACTAAAGTTCTCAAGTTTTTCAAAAGTACAAAACTACATAGATAAAGAGCTGATACTTCAACTCTCGAATTACAGAAAACCTTACAGGAAAACAAGCAAATCACAAGACGTTTTTAACGATGGTACATAGCGAACAATAATTTCAATGAAAACGACGAGACGACGAACTACAAACTTCAGTGAAAAGATCATACACGAAATAATTTCTTCTACCTCCTTGATCATAGGTTCATGGCTCCATAAACCAGTTTTACATAACTCCTCGAACACAGAAAAAGCAAAAGGTTCCGACTGTTCGTTCATTTCACTCACAACAAGCATTGTTATCACATCAACGAGAACGACAAAATAACTCCTGACAATGCTCTTGACTAAACAATACTCTCGCGAAAATCATATAATTTACACGCTCGATTGCACTGTAATCGCAAAGAATTGTGTTGACGACACCTCGGGGGATGTAAAGATTACATAAGCTCATGAAAGAACATATTAAGATTGCAAATAGAATAGAAACGATCACCGTAAGTCTCCGCCTATGAAAAAGAAGCGCGTGTTTTTAAAAAAGCAAAATGCTCATCCGAAGAATTCAAGTCAGCCGATGAAACTGATATTAAAGACGCATTGTCAGCAAAAGTTTGAAGTGGTCAACTTTAAATGTGAATCTAGACAACAATAGCTATATGACTAATATAACATTGAAGTACCTTAATGTAACAACTTAACCATTGTACTGCGAAAGAACATGACACAGAAGATTCTGATGTTCTAATAGAATGATGTTGAATTACAGGGAACAGAAATACGATGTTCTTTGAGGACAGAAAACGTTTTATTGACAATGTGAGAACAGAGGAAAATGGAAACAGCCGCGATACAAAAGACCAGCTGCAGAGTTTTTCACAGGAGGATTTCTGCTATTCCAGTGTGAAATGCATGCATGATAGTGACAAAATGTGTTCATATAGTCTATGAATAGCAGTATCGACTGCCTGGCGTACACACACAATGCATGCGTGCCCTGTTACCCCGCTTGCGTGGGATTTGGGCGGATTGCACTCTAGTCAGCTAATCTACTTAATCCAGACGTATTCGAGATTATATTGACGTGGGTCGTAATCCCAAATACATCCTGTGTTATACTTGGAACTTGTTTGCATTGAAATAAAACACGCTTTTCCTTGAAAATTATCTGATCGACAGAATTCCTGAACTGGAACGATATACGTGCAGAGTGCATTTCATAACGACAATTCACAGTTGAACATGCACAAACAAATTATCTAATTTGTAATAATCTTGCATCAAACCTGTAGTTTACAAAATTCTGATGTTTTTGATTGATACTGTTATACCAGGCAAATGTATGGTATATTTAACAATAATGCGTGTAAATATGGTTTTTTTCCGTACATCGAGAATCAGCAAGCCCAGCAATTGAAAAAATTTGTTCGATGTAGAATCTCTTGTACGAGAAAAACTAGACAAGAATATTTATATCTTAACAACCTACCTCGCTCATGCGTCGTTTATTTGTTGATGTCCGATGACGACTGCCATCCACACTTAAAGACTTTGCCTGCTTTATCCAAGCTAAATGTTTTTGTCTTCTATCCATGTTATTCATATTTCGACTTCTCCTGTGCTCCAAAGATGCTGTTAGATCGACACTCTATAAAAAAGCACGTTGTTAACCAACTGCTGTAAAACGATACGATAAGCTGCTATTTATGACTTAATGATAATGCGTCATCATATCATTATGAAGGGCGGACTTCCTTGAAAATATTACAAGGATTGTGAGAAATATTGCTGTTACTCTTTTAATCCTACATATGAAACAAACACTTATACAAAGTGTGATCTGTTAAGAATAAATTGCAAAACCAATTTATAATGGAATACAACTGATAAATATACAACGAGTAGATGTAACAAATATATGATTATGGATAAAAATGGTAATAATTTGTGATACAATGCAGTATTCACAGGACACAAACAGCATCACAACAAAAAACGCCGATGTTTATGACATGAAAATTTTTCCTTTTCTATATACGTCATATATAATCTATAATGTAAAGTCAACAGTCCGTCTTTACCAAAAAGCAACTTGAAACGCTCTCCTTATTTGAGTTTACATGAATTCTCGTGAAACTGTGAGACAAAGCAATTATAAAAGTGTTTGTAAGTCAAGCGCGTGAGACAAACAAAAAAACGTACGACATACTCTTTAATAACATCCGATGAAAGTAGAAAAAAAACCCTACTTTAGTACTTTACCAGCCAAAGTTTGAAGGACTTTCAACTTAAACAAATTGTCGACGAAACTGTGGGATCAGAAGTTGCAGATACCACAAAGATTTTGAAATGAAGTGCACGCAGTTGGTGACATGAAGAATGTCGTCTTTGTTACGGGAGAACGGTCACGTTTGACGAGATCAAAGAATTCAAACAAAGACATTAAACATCTTAGCATATTGTACATTGTCAAGACAAACGACGCATACGACACAAAAACGTATATCAACATTCAACAATAACGTTACTGTAAAAATCAACGGATATTTCTTACTAAATTTTACGAAATTTTTATTAAAAACAACTTTTTCTTATTTTATAAACAGGAAGAAAAAACAATCGAAATTATTTTACAAAGAAATACGTGATGGAATTTTAGGTGTTGTTCAACGCGCATGACATCATCACACAGTTTATTAGCAATTTCAACAATTTTTATTCACGAAGCCACTTATGATATGCATTTGTTGAGGTTACCAGTAGGCAGTAGCCAGTGTTCAATTATAGAAAGGGCGCGCGCAGACTGAGAATGAGAAATCAAACTTGGTGTGATAAAGAGAAGACTATGTAGACAGATGGGGCCAGGTTTTCAATAAGTGAGATCACCTTACACTTTACAGGCTCAACTCTGTTAGTACCACATCATCCAAACGGGTAAGTAGAGAAAGTGATGCCCAATATTATAAAAAGCATGCATTTATAAGACTCTATGTTAAACCAAAGATTTGGTTGTTGTAAGAAACTTAAATACTGTTTTAAAGAGCGTATATGTAATGGTAAATGACAACTATTGAACCTTGCAAGCTCTAAAAAGATCTGTTGAAAACCAAAATTATGATCAATTAAATTTATCTTCAAGTATTTATTTGAAGATTAAGTTGAATAATACAGGTATATAAAAAAATGCATTCAGATTATAGATATTCACACAAATTCATGGTGAACTTTGCCTTTACAAAATTGTACTAACCTCACGAGTGGGACTTTCCCAGCTGATGTCGTCGGAGTCATCGGAGTCATTCAATAAAAAAACATTTGTGTTCCAAGATTGCTCAAGTAGTAATGATGATGATGATGTATTAAGGGGAAGACTTAATCTTCTCCTTGCAAGGTCATAAGATGACAGCTTAAAATGATAAAAACATTTATCAAGATTGTTTTTTACTTGTTAACTTAAACATAATATTAGTTGCTACAGTCAAATACTCGAATTATTCATTACCTAAAGCAATGGTTGACTACGCTTGTACAATATAAACTGACGCTATACTATAGGCGAGGAAATACAGGTATTATACACTGTGAACATCTTCACTCACTAAAATTGTCTGATTTTTAGTTAAATGTCCACCATCACAAACTTTGTTACCAACATCAGCTTCTCGAATACTCTCCTTTTCTATTTTCACTGGAAAAGCAGTCTTCTCGTGAGTATAACTGTCTTCATGACGAGCGAATTCCCGCAGTGGACTTGGATCGGTCATACGATGTTTTAGTCCAGGGCGTTTAACGAGAGGACGATTTTCCAGCTTCATCGTTTTGATGGCTGATGAACTCGTTTTCATTTCATCACTACAATAGTCAAATTATTAAACACAAGAAAGACTTCAAATGATCAAATTCTTTTGAAGACCTTCCGTAGAGGAAAAAGAAAGTGTCCGTTGTTACCGGTGAAAGGAGAACGGTGAATGAATTTGATATTAAATATGCATACGTCAATTTCGTGTGTAGCTATTTAGCGTATTTAATGCAGGAAATTGTGTATTGTAGTCAAAACGATGAAACGTTACTCAATATTTTTTAAAACACCACATAACTCATGGCCTTATTTAATAAGGTATGGCAATGGTATTTATGAACTGCTGTACGCGGCCACCATGTATCTCAAATAAACCTTTAAATCGTTTGAGTTGTCTAAACTGAGTCGTTTCAGTTGTATGGATAGAGTTCTGTCCAATCGACTGGCGTTCTAGAAACGACTGAAAAGACTATTCGAGAACTGGGCTAAAGCGGACAGTTTGTAATGTTTAGAATTGAATCTCATACAATACGTAATAAACGAACCTCTAACAACCGGAACACAAAAATTATCAAATAAGCATGCAAAAAACTGTGTTTGATGAACAAAATTTTTCGAATGTATCAATTTTTTTCACAAGGCAATTCTCAACGTTAAAACAAGCATGAAGATGTTTGTCAATTGGTTCAAAATCTAACTATTAATTATGTGCATACCAATTGATACACCTACAAGATAATATCTTTAAATCAAAAATTTTCTTCAGTTTACTTTTTTTCAGACATTTTCTTGTAAACAAACTTTACGAAATCGTTCATATATATCTACACAATTTAGTCATCGATTTTCACATTTATGTCAGTATTTCTTCAATTACTGGGGCCCGGTGACGAGAGCCTATGATGAACGGACATCGCCATTTGATAACGATTTGACTATATTAAGAATGTAACTACTTTGTTACTAGTGTTATCAATGAATTTGATAACTTTCATGATCGTTTAGTAATCTTTAGTGAAGGTAATGCAGTCAGGCTTTCAAAGCAAACAAATTCAACTTAAACAATATGAACACTTTGGTAAGGACTGAAAGACAATGTTGACACAAACATACCAAAACGTAATCTATCATCAAAGGAAAATAGTATTCCCTCTAGTATAAGAAGTACAATTATCCTTTGTCTGATTATGCAAGAACTTACTATACAAGATTTTATTAAAATCCACTGTAAGGTGAATTTATTTTCTTTAATAGAAACTGGTATTCAGTTGGAAAATATCTTTATCGCTTAAGGTAAAATGCTGACTTCGAAACAAGCGTATTTGGAGGTAAAATTTTGGCTTCATTAAAGTAAAGACATGTTCACCTATAGATACGTCGCTTTTCACTTACAAAAGGTAAGGAAGAGTCGTGAAATGAGAAGTTGGGTTAAATATTCTCATTTTTCTCTCCAGTATGAATGAGAACAAAAAACAGAACTAATAATTTATTGTATTAGTAAAAAAATGTACCTTTTTAATTTCTCATTTTCAAGGTGGACCTTTCTCGTTCTCAAAGCTCTCGACAGATCTTCGTGTTCTTTACGTAACGTCCAAATATCACAAGGTTGCATCACCTGTAAATAAAATAACATTATTATGCGCACAATATATAGAGGGAGTTTATACAATTATTGACGTAAAAATAAGACATTGTTAATATAATGTTAAGACAAACCGCGAGAAACAATATAGAAACCTTTTGATTTGTACATCTTTTGAAAACTACTTTAAGTTTACAACTCAACACTGGAAACGGATCTTTCTTTTTAAATAAAAGCCCCCTCATTTCAAGATGTGTATATTTCTTCTTTCAGCTATATGGTTCTATTCAAAGTTTTCTCGTAAGTATAAGTTTTGCTCTAATTGCTGCATTCCAACGACAACAAACACTGATGCAAAATCAGCAAAGATTGAGTGAAAAGATGCTGAAACCACGGTGTCTATTTGAGCCTTTATGCACAGCAGTTTTAGTTGTGGTAATCTTTCCTGATCGACTTAGTTTGAACTAAGTCTTTAATTTAAAACAAAGAGAGTTTTGTTCGTGCTCTTGATGTTGCTGTAAACAAATACAAAACAAGCACACGAGAATGAATAGACCACAAGTGGTTTGTCAAAGTTTGCTACAGACGAGCAAACTCTACTGTTGAACAAATCAATCTCCTCCTGACAAACAATCAATCGCCTCTCATGCAATCGTTTTTTAGTCAAGACTTGCGGGCTTTATGAAAACTTAAAATTCAAACAAGGTTATACATGATAGTATGATAGTAATTGTTTCTATAGATATGCGTGGAGTTTTTTCCGGACAAAGAAGAAACAAGTGCATAATAGTTCCTGGACTCTGTGAGCAATTTTTGTATCACGAAGAAGAAATACAGCAGTACTTAGTTATAAATTGATAAAATATTGTAAACAGGAAGAAACAATTTGAATTTATAACTGGAAACGCGTGTGAAATACCGTCATTCCTACATCATCCAAAGATCCTTTGAAACGATACAAAATGTATAAAGCTCATCTCTATTACCATTACAGTACCTCGGTTTCCTTTGAAATTTTATACTTGTTTCATACGTCTTTCGTGTTCTGATTAATGTTCGAAATTATTAAATATAAAATATATGTATTCAACAAGAATTAGACCTCCCCGAGCGAATATCATTTTGAAATATTGACTCATGGTTTAGTGGTGAGAACAAGTACACTCCCAATCAAATTAACGTGATGCCCTTCTATGGAAGCATATATGACGCCTACAGATGGAGTCAATATTTCCTTTCAAATTCTATCACAATTTGCCGTTAATAATACACGTGTCTTAGTTCTCCTGGCTGTAGTCTCGAAATCAAGATATTCGCGGCTTTTCCCGTGCCCGGCTAAGGTCTTCATGTCATAGTGAAATAATCCCATTGCAAACAATAAGTCATAATATACATCAAAATCTTCAACTCAATACAACCGACTATAATTAGGAATCAAATGCACAACAGAACAAACAGATTGTTTTGATGAAAAAAAATCGCAAACAATCGAGAGTAGCTAATTGAGAGAGACGACGACGAAAGCGACTACCGGACAATGTAATTTGTATGTGCTCGCAGTTATAGCGAGGTTTTCTCTCGATTTTAAATAACAATACATGATTTGACTTTCTTTGTTTCCTAAAGATTACAAAACCCTGCAGTGTTTACGTCCTATGCAGCCCTACCGAGAATGCATAAGAGGAAGACAATAAAATTCCAAAAGGTTTTTTAAAATCAATCGGAATTCAGTCGGAGATCATTCGGAAATAAATTACAAATAGTAGAAGTGTCTTGTACCATAATGGTCACTGGTTTTGCGAGTTAGTTATACTGTACTAGGTGTGGATAAGGGAGTCAAAATATACACAAAAAATCACGGAATATGCGTGGCAAAATGCCAATGTTTGGCACTGCTTGTTATGTATTTTCATTTTAAGATAAATTTGCAGCATTAAAGGCACAATTCGAGAAAATTGTCGACTTCGAATTAATTTGGTTAGAACACATATGCGTAATGGAAAACAATCCTGTTTACATCCTAGTCACAATGAGAACATGAATTTATATATAAATTATACTTGATTGAACAAGCGGTTAACCACAAAAAGACAAACTTACGATATAAAGGGAACGAATAATTAAGTTGAACAAACCTCTTTTAACATTTTTTAAAAATATACCACATCACAAATACAACCAATGTTTACTCCTCGCTCATCTAAACTCATAGTCGATTCTTTAAAGCCTCTCGAACAGTGTGAAGGAATTTGCCTTGATCCACCAAACCCACAAACTCGCGGTAGTTCCTGTATGAAGACAAAACAAACAAACGTTATTAAAATTGCTATGTTGAACCAATCACTAAACGGTGTGTGCAAGGCACATGCAGGGACAAAAACAAAACGAACTTTAAAAACATTCTTTACTCATTCATTTTCGCATTTAGTAAGTTTTATTTATACTTACCGCATACCATGGCTGACATCCTTTGAAATAACGTTGGAATTTTATTATAAAAATTGTCTCTTCGTTATGTTCAACAACCACGATGATTCGGAATAATAATCTGCTTATTAAAGTGGACAGGAAAATAAAATATCCTTTAGAAATACTTTAAAAAAGAACTTTAGTTAAAAACGCTCTTGTGTACATTGTATGGTTCATCAAATTAAAAAGATAATTAAATCATTCATTTAGAAACGTCAGAGTTGCACAATGGTAAAGACGTAAGTTAAAAACCGCCTGTGAATACTTAAGATAATGTATGAAAACAGATAAACACGTATTTGATTACGTTAATATAGTCATCAATGCATTATTATATGTACAGTGTGTACAAGACAATGTGATACATCGTCTTCGCAGAAAAGAACATATGAAATTAAGTCGCGTTACATTTTATAAAAACAATAATAAAAATGTTGTTTATGAAATCACTGTCTTGTCTTAAATTATAAACTATCATTTTCTTTGTGATTATTCTCATCTATTTCTTCATGGTTAATAATGTCATTGTTATTACTAACTACGTCACTTTCCTGTTCATAATGCACAGGAATGCTCTCCTCGAAATGCCGCTGAAACGACGAGCCAGCAAGTCGATTTTGTTGTAGGAGTTCGTAACTCAAAGATCGTCTCTCCATCATTAAGAGCTTTTGTTTTTGTAAAAGGCTGTAGATCTACGCATAAAAACGCGTTTTAAATGAGAGTTGAGTTGGACAAATAATGATTTACATGTTTCAAATGTGTCCTGCTTTGACTTACCAGATTTCGCGATTTTTTATTTTCAGTTTTAAAGAACGTTATCTTTTCACTGATATTTCTTTTCTTTTGAATAAGGACACTTTTTTCATTGCTAATAACCTCATATTGTTCACGAGTCTTTTCCAGTTCTTGCTTTAAAGTACTCATATCATTCATCCATTTTGATTTCTCGGATCTAAAGGAATAGAGAAGAAAAAAGCGAACAAATAACTTCCACGTAGAGACAACGCTCTCGTTGAACAGTAAAGATTATAACTTGCACTGAAATACTTGTGGCTTTTAGTCTTATCCTCCAATTTTATGAGTAATCTTTTGTTTTCTTCTTTCAGATCAGAGGTCATCTTCATTTGTGCTTCCAACATCTTCTCTAACTTTTTTCGTAATACAACTGTCAAAAAAAAACGCAGAAACACATATAAGTACACAGGTGATGAAACATGAGTACACAGGTGATGAAACATGGGTACACAGGTGATGAAACATGGGTACACAGGTGATCATATACTCAAGGTATAGTCTTCAATTTGAAAAGTTCCATACTGTGTTTCTGCTCAGTTTCTTGTAAACTGTCAAGAAATATTTTTTCTCTTTGTTCATCTTGCTTTTCATAAAATTCTCGATTCTCTTCTTGAGTTTTTTCATAACTATTCTTGGACAACACCAGCTGATGAAGCTAAACAACAGTGATTATTTTACAAATGATAAAAATCTTAGTATAAAAATATAATCACCATAGACATGTTTTTCTTACTTCGTTCTCAGTTCTTTTCAACTTTTCGTCAATTTTAACATTTTTCTCGCGAGTTTCCACACATTCGTTATGAGCTTCCATTAAACGATGCTTTAAATTCTCAATTTCCATCTTCAACGAAATCTTAATCTGTGCAAAAAGTAAATTGAAGTTAAGTGAAACATACAAAACGTAACTTTTTATTCTGTCTAGGATAGATCAACTAGGAACAAATTAAGAATATTATTAGAGTGAGCTAAGTGAAACAATTCTTTGCAATTCTAAAGAATATACACCTGTTCATTATCTTTATCTTTTCTGTTCTTGTCGTTTTTTAGACGAGAAAGTTCTTCAGTTATTTCTGTCAATTTTCGAGTCATTTTTACCATCTCTTCATGACATTCAACTCTTAACTACTTGAATAAATGTAAACAAAACATCATAAAATGTTGACATTGTTGGATGTTTCATGTTCCTGCGCGGGATCCCTTATCAAAGATGATGTACTGCCTTATCAAGTAATGGGTGCAACAACTTATGTACTGCCTTATCAAGTTATATACTACTTTATCAAGTTTTGCACTACTTTATCAAGCTATGAACTACTTTATCACGTTAAGTACTACCATATAAAGTTATGTAGTACCCTATCACGATATGTACTACTTTATTAAGTATGTACTACCTTATCACGTTATGTACTACTTTATCAAATATGTATTACTTTATCACGTTTTGTACTACTTTATAAAGTCATATAATACCTTGTTCATTTCCATGTGTGCAGTCTGAAGTTCAACCGCTGTTTTCTCATAATCACACAGAAGATTTTCCTGGGGAAATATGAGATGCAGCTATTTGTGGTGTAAAAATGACGTGGGGCTGAGGATGACGTGAGCTGAAGATGACGTGGCCATCGAGTGTGTGCCACACCACAGTGCCCACAAGTCAACCACGTGCCCACATGTTCTAACCTTTTCCCTGGATAATTGCTCGTAATGATGATCTTTCTCATCGCATTTTTGTGTTAAGATTTCAATCTAAAAACAACTTTTTCAAAATTTCATGAACAGTGAAACAAAACTATGGATATAGTGTTGTACGTAAAACCTTATCTGAAAATTCTTTTTTCTTTTTGTCCAATCTCTCGACGATGCCATTAACTTCGCGTTGATTCTTTTCCCTCTCCATGTCCAATCTTTTTCTTTCATTTTCCAAACTACTTTCCAGTTGTTTAATCGATATGATCGCCTGAAACGATATAGTACAAATTATATTTTAATTTTAACATGTTTAATTGTATTTACTTTAATTGTATTGTTGATATCACAGTTTTAAATATTTTCCTACATCCTGATATAAGTTAGAAATTATGCTTAGAAATTATGCTTTATCTCTGTTCAGTAAACACCCTTCGAAGAAATCAGCTACGGTTAAGAGATAGTTATTTTATTATTTGTTAGAAGATAAAGGCATGATGTCAAAATTTCTTCAGACAAAAGCCTCGTTAAATCACCTTAGCTTTTTCCAGATTTGCATTTTCTGTAGATTCTGCCAACTTTTTGGCCTGCACTATTGCTTGAAACTCGCGATGTTCACATTGTTCTAACATAGAATTCTGTTTGGAAAGCATTTCAACGAGTTCATCCCTCTCTCTGAAAAAATATCGCGCGAATTAAATGATAAAATCTTCCCTATTCATCATTTAGTTTGTCTAGTTACTCCTATAAAATATTATTTTCACAACAGTTTGTAGGAATGACATATTAGAAAAAATTTATAAATTGTTCAAATTGTTTAATTAAGAATTTATCTGATTTCTAGATAGTAGTGGATCCAGTGTATGTCAAAATAAATTATAGCTCTTCAATTTCAAATTCAAATTGCATTCAGAAAAACACTATTGGTTTTTACTTTCTAAAGAATATAATTTCACCAATGGATATTTCCTTCTATGTTGCTTAGAAATGTAAATATATGCCAAATGGTGCTGCAGTAAGTTATTTTGACGTACTCTAATTCCACCACTGTTTCTAAATCTACATAGAAAACACCAAAATTGTTACTAACAGCTCAAAGTATTTTGGTACAATAAGCACGATATCATTATTTTTATAATGGAAAATTGCTGTCCCATGATCCTGAGAACTACAACTTTCCACACCAAGAATCAAGCATGTATGAAAACTTTAAGAAGTCAAATACCGGAACAGTAATTCCAGTGTTGTTTCATGAGCTTTAGATGGATGATGTGAGAAATATGAATGACTGCCACATTTTATACACACTGTTTCTTTTTTCTATACAAAATTAAAAACAAATATTGAGACTGTTATATTTTATCTTAACATAGATATTTCATTGTAACATGAAGTACTCCATACTTGGTCATTTTCAGCACCAACAGCTCTAGAATAAACAGATAAAATTTTGGCCATAATTTGCAAAAATGTAGAGCTGTTTAAAACTAAAAACTACCTGAGCTGGGACTGAAGTTTAGCAATTTGTTTCCTACTAGCCTCCAGTTGTTTTCTATATAATTATGATTATTACTAAGTTGAGACATACAAAGCAAGAGAAAATTTAATGACTGAACTTAAATATGCAAGAGTCTACCATCAGTAACCTTGTTGTTTTAATAATTATGTCCAAACGATCAGTTTTTTCTTGATTTAATCTCTTCACTTCATCCTTAGGTACAAAAATTTTAATGAAAAGTGACATTTAGTCAAACTCTATAAAGTTTTCCAAATCAAAATAAAATTCCAAAGGTTTCTTTAATTCCATTAGCTTGATTCAAATGAAATCAGGAAAACACATCAATTTCATTAATCTAATCCAAATCCAACCCAACATAATTCCTAACTCCATAACTCTAGTATCCTAATTGAGGTAAATTATACTGCATCCTTACACATCAAAAGTATTAATGTTCTACAAACCAGTTCATATTCCGGGTCATACAAGTGAATTTTATCCATATTTTGAGCAACCTTGAAGAAAAAATATAACATGTTACAATTGACTTTGATTCAAAAAACTTTGTTCTGAAATATTTTACATTTTGCTGCCAAAATTAGAAATTTTTACTAAGATTGAATGTTAACAATGTATCTTATTACAGGTCTTTTTATTTTTAACTATCATTGACAAAAAGCAATCCAGAGGCTTTGTTTTTCAATAAACTTTGATTTGCTGAAATTTTAAATTTGGCGGGTAATTTAAAAAGTTTGCAACATACCTAGTTTGGAAAATTTCAACAAAATAACAAAAATATCATTAGACAAGAGTGAGATGCAAAATTACTTTTATATTTGAAGGCATGTTATCAGAGGAAGATCTGACATTTAATTTTTGGTGGAGTGTTTCATTTTCCAAAATTACTTCTTTCGTTCTAGTCTTCAACTCAACCAATGAATTCTAGGAATTTAAAAGAAAAGTTAGAAGTGCTTGGTGCAGTTGGTAACAACAATATGTCATCTCAACTTCACCTGGTACAAAACATTTTGTTCCTTCAGATTTTTATCAACTTTTCAGCATCTTCCAATATGTTCATAATGTCGCTCAATGACCTAGGATCAAAGTCGTCGCTACTTAATCTCATCTTTCCCATAGACTTCTCTTTCAACGACTGGCGTCTCTCCAATAACAAACGCAGCTTGTCAGCTGATCAGAGTAAATATAAATTAGTATGATTGGACTGTAATCTTCTGAAAAATTCAACTAAAGTTCACGTTGGAGTTGAACTACCTGAAGATTGACTTTTTTCAACTTTTGAATCCTCCATCATTGCAAACCGTATATTTAACTCCAATATTTAATTCCAAAGCAGACTGTAATAACCGTTTTTGTCTCTGGATCTTCCAGTTCTTGATAAAAAGTAGTAAAAAGTTTAAAAAGAAACCAAGGACGCAGTTTATATCAAAGACATGTTCATACATACGGTGCTACCTGCTCGCAGGTAAAGATGATGGCGGCAGTGAACGAGAACTTCGAGAAGTATGAGTGGAAAATATCGAGGAGTGTTCGATATTTTAACAGGATTTCTGTTTGGTGCCAGTACTGTTAAACTTTACTACGAGAGCATCTCCGACGTGGACGATCCAGAATCCTTTATTTTTCGTCAAAATCAGAAAAAGATCGAGGAGATTTATTCTCAGCA
Organism: Xenia sp. Carnegie-2017; assembly: GCF_021976095.1. NCBI lineage: Eukaryota > Metazoa > Cnidaria > Anthozoa > Malacalcyonacea > Xeniidae > Xenia > Xenia sp. Carnegie-2017. The sequence goes on along the minus strand of NW_025813483.1, from coordinate 13,691,722 downwards.
TGATAATCTTACGTCGGGGAAGAATGACAGAATAATAAAACCTACCGACAACAATGCAGACTTCTTCCATGAAGCCTTGCGGTATGGTCAGCCATTGAGCATTCCAGCAATTATACCATACAAGAACCATGTTTTAGCATATGATACAACAAGAAAAGTTCCATTGTGGGTAGCAGAACACTTGACAAAAGACAAGTTAACGGTTAAGAATACACCTGCTGAAAGAAACAGGACAACCTTTAAACCTGATCCCAGCATTCCAATATTGCTCCAAGGAAAGAATGATGATTATCTTAAAAGTGGTTGGACACGTGGACATTTGGCGTCAGCAGGTTAGTTTGTCCATTCTTCACCATATTGCAATTTAAAAGTGGGTTTGTTGCAGATCTTGATTTTGAAACTGCATTATAGTTTAGGAGACAAATATTATAGCCACTCCTGCATATTTAGTTTCAAGCATTTCCCCCATAGGAACAATGAAAGAAAACATTGCAGTCACTAATCCAATGAATACAGTTTATTCCTACTGGCATAGCCAGCATGTTTATTGCTACTGGCATTGCCAGCATGTTTATGTAGTCATGCTATGCAAATGATAGGTCACTGTGAACACAAGTTATTTCCAAAGAAATAAATAACACCAAGGTTCTGAAATTTGCATAGCATGACAACTAGCAGGCTGGCTAAGCTGCTAAGCTGCTTTTTTTTACCTATTGTGGCTGTACGTATCACAGATTACACAGTAGGTCTACAGCTAATGAATTTCCACCATGGTTTCTTCACTTTAGGCAACAACAGATCAGACCAAGCAGCCATGAATGAGACATTTTTTCTATCAAACATTGTCCCTCAAAATTACAAAACAATGCCAATTTCTGGTATAGAATGGAGGCATTTGCTCGTCATCTTACCAACTGCTTTTCTGAGGTATATATCATTTCTGGTCCATTATGGTTGCCATGCCACCAAGATGGAAAGAAGATTGTGAAATATGAGGTATTTGATTGCTGATGATGTGCTAGGAACTGCATGGATAGTAAGATACATAGGAGTTTGATTGTGATATCAATAATCAACTTCGTAGGTTATTGGCGAAAGCAATGTGGCTGTACCAACTCATCTATTCAAAGTAATATTGACGACAAATTCACGGGGAATGGTACCTAATATAGCTGCTTTTGAAGTCCCAAACTCTCCAATCACGAGCGAGCGGGACTTGAAGAGTTTCCAAGTTCCATTAGAGAAACTTGAGAAAGACGCTGGCTTGCGTTTCTTTCCGTTGATTAGGAAATATGAGAACTTGTGTGATACAACGAGCTGTGAGTTGATATCTCAAGAGATGATGGACATAACGTTGTTAAAAAGACAGATAAATAGTGCAAAAACACTCGAACAACTAAATCTACTTTGGCGCTCAACAAAAACAAATAAGAGCAACCTTAAAGCACTCTACGAGAAAAAAACAATGGAATTGAAAAACAAGGATCTTACATCAAGCTAGTTGGTAGTTTATTAAATGAGGCGAATGTAAAAACTTGCTAAATATATTTCCCTATTCCTAATGGTACTAATTTTTCCATGAAATTTATGAAATTTATAAACTCTTCGGAGAAAAAGATCACTACATGATCATATCATTATGTAACAATAAATATTTAAAACTATCTTTCTACTCGGAGCTTTTCTTTATTATTTCCTTTTTCTAACTGACGTGGATTTATCGTGATTTCTTGATGAGATTTGCGATAATCCAATAACGTTAATAAGATAATTATTGCATACTTAAGTCTGATATTTCCTCCGGAATGCAATCATTACATCCTGATGTAAATATGTTAACGTTGACGCTGCATTGAATTTTCGGAGGCACAATCCTCAGCCAAATCCAGCTTAAACTATTTTTCCCAAGATTCATTTCGGCGACAAGGGGATAATTTGAACCATTTATCGGGTGTAATTTTTGAGAATGGGCGCGCTCCGAAATCATCTTACATCCTTTCAACTCTTTCAGATAGGAATTTCATATTGCAGTGTACTTCTTTTCATCAGGCGATTCTTTGTCTACTGTTGTCTCTTCATTTATGTCGTATTCAATGCCCGAATCGCTGATCAACATACTGATAAATTATAAACATTATTATACATTAAATTATTAATAATTACAATATATTCATTGAATTATTGAATGTAGAATGCGCCAAATCAGAGTGCCCGCGTTTTGAACTAGTCAGATTTTTTCTTACCTTTTTGAATTCTGTGAATGCTTTAAAGACATCGGATTAAGGATGATCTCAGAGTAACTCTTAAAATCTAAATCCACCGGATTATTGTTATTCAATCCCAAATTTTCAATCCGATGGTTTGTACCAGTGGTATAGCACGCATATCTTGTGTGTCGGTTAACAACGACATGTGATGATGGTACATCAAATCTCGCACGTTTTCGACATTGCTTTCGTACAAGGAATGCTAACGTAGTGAAGATAATAAGCGATGATAATATAGATAATACGCAGATCAGCCAGGTCATATCTGTAAAAATAAATTTAAGCTACCTGTCTGTTGTTCTCGTTTTGTTCAAAGTTTGTGAGCTTGAAATATATTTCAATGGCATATATGAGATTACCTGGACGGTCTTGAAGGGTTGATGTCGTCATTCTTATATGAGAAGATCCTAAAAACATGTCAAATGTTGCGATCGATGATTATTTTTCCTTTGACAAATCATACATATCATACATACATTCAATGACAAATCATACATATCATACATACCGTGTTCAACATTGGAGACGTTACAAAACAATCCAGTCCAGTTTTTATGACATATGCATTCGTTGGGTTTTTTACAGTAACCATGGATACAGGATGAACGTTTCACGCATTCCGAGCAGTTTTTGCCTTTCCATCCACTGCGGCATCTGAAAAATACAGTCACGTGAGTATTTTGGGCACGAGAACGAGTCACGCGACTATATAATAAGGTAAGTGGCTAGATTCTGCTGTATGTCATGGTGAATATTCTAATCAAGGGAATAACAAGAAACACCGCCAGAAATAAGCATTATGCATCTTAAAACATTGAACACAAACCGACAGACGTTTCCTTCGCATTTTCCCCTGCACGATGACGAACATTCTTAGTAAAAGAAAAAGAAAATACACAAGTTAATCATATACTTCCATGTGGATGATTGTATCCACTACTAACCTACGATGTCACAGTGAAATCCAGAGAATCCTTCTTTACAGTCGCAACGATGTTCATTCGAAGAAATATCGACGCAAGTGCCATTATTTTGACATGGATTTTGCGACTGTTGCTTACAATAGGAGACTGGCTGGCTACAATTCTCCCCTTGCCAACCATGATTACAAAGACACTGAAAGGGAGTTAAGCATACGCCGTATTTGCAGCCGGGGGATGGTAGACATTTGTTACAGTCGGGTCCAGTCCATCCCTGGCGACAGCTGAAATATAACAACAAGAATGGGAAAATAATAGAGGGCAACATGGCAACTCGAAGAAACTCGTCGCTTACTTGCATCTATCATTTGTGCAGTCAGCGTTGCTAAGATTACAAGAAGAGCTACAGGCAGCTGAAAGACACAATAAAAACGACCTTTTAATTGGCTGAGTAAAAGCATGAAGACCCTTTTCGCATTTTACTTTTCTCTTCCTACTTACGTTCATCACACAATTGTCCCTTCCATCCATTAAAACAAGAACAAGTGTAATTGGTCCGATAACTGTTATGGCATCTTCCATTACGACAAGGATTAAAACGAATGCAATAATTCATGACTAAGGGATGAATACATAAAACAAAATGATCACGAAAATGTGGTTAAAAAATCGTCTTCTAAACAAAGATTTAATAAAATGTTCCAAGTGCAAATTAAAATTTCATGCAATAATGAAACAATGGAAGCATTTGCTTCTCCCAGTTGTATAATCTCTTGTTTAACTCCAGAATATGAAGAAAACTCTTACCAACATCACAATATTGACCGGTCCACGAAGCTTTACAGAGACAATCGAAAGGTCTATCACAGTACCCATGGCGACATTTGGTATTAGGAATACATTCTGTACACTTTGGTCCTCTCCATCCAGATTTACAACTAGCAACAACACGTGATGACAATGAGAACGACAAGAGGCTAATGGTGTATCACGACTAAGTTGTTCAAACGTTGACTCGAGCTCAGATATAAGTCTTAGAATTCACCATAAAAAATGGAAAGTTTGTGAAACATTTCCAATCAAAAAAAGTTACTCAGGTGAGTGAAGATAATGCCACTAAAATTTCTAACACTGACCAACAAAGCCAAAGCCTCATAAACAGACAGGCACCAACAAATATACCTGCATTCAAAAGGCTGTTTGCAATTTCCATTCACACAGCCATCAGGACAATAAGCTACGAATAAAAATGGAAGGTATTTGAGCTGTTTGAAACACTAAAGCAAATTTTGTTTTCTTGAAATAAACTCATGAAATACTTACTTACGTTCAGTACATGATCTTCCTTTCCAACCATAAATGCATACTTTTGTACCATTCTGAAGACACCTACTATGACCGAATCTATCATTTCGACCCAGACAATATACACAGTTTTCACCATAATAATGTTTGGCACATGTCACATTTAAACGGTAGATAAACACGAACGTAATGTTGTTTTTTGAGTATGTTCGCTGAATCGGTGACGTAGGACGCGGTCTCAAGAATGTTTCAGTATGACTTGCAACTCTAACTGGGGTGGATGAATCGATGATGGAACTATCACGAGGGTAAATTGTGATAGTGAACGATGTAAGATCCTGAAGAAAGAGATATATATCGTTAGGTTTATCTCTTCGTACTAAGAACATTCAAAAAAAGTATTTTGGAATGTTATTTGTGCATGATCAAAGTCGTAATCTTTCATTAAAAGGCAAAACATCATAAGGATATCAGCATTTGTGAGGTGATGAAGAAAAATAATTGGCTATATAGAGTAATCAAAGCAACCTGACATAGTTCATATGGTATTGATAGGAAATCACGATAGAGTTGTAAGAAAAGGCATTAATTGAGTGAAAAACCATTGATAAATAAAAAAATAACAACAAGACAATAATACAGCATACCTTCACATTAACGTTGAACAACATGGATAGAAAGTTTCCAGAACTGTTTTTGTTTGATGATGTGCTGTTTTTCAAAGGCGATGAAAACTTAGACGAAGTGCGTAAGAATACCGAAGAGTTTTGACATAATGCTGGCTTGGGAATACAGACAACGAAATATATGTCACATATGTTTGTGCAAGATGAGCCACCATTCTTGTCGCAACATTCTCTTAATGTACTTCTATTTGACACTTTCGACAGCAAGACTTCTAACTTGACTTCGGCTTTGTCGTCACCATTGACGAGCTGAAATACAAACAAAATCAGTTGATCACGTGATTCGTGTTCACAAATGGTCAACGAACCAAACACAGCAGACAATTAAAGTGGCCCCATGGTGTCCGAGTTGATTTTTCAGGTCAGGTAATGAATAAACTTTTATGTTCAACATGTGTTTCACAGCAAAATATAAACCATTATCTTATTCAATAACTTCACTTGAACTAAGCTAAATACAGCGGACATTATATTCTACAGATTTTAAGAAAAAATAATAAACAAAACTCCCGAAATCGAAGATATTCATGTATTTTCTCTCTGTACAAAGAAGCGTTTCAATATGTTTTGCCATAAACCATGTATACAATATATTTATTTACCTCGCCAATTAATAAGCATGCGAGCAAAGAAGCCCAAAGGAAATTCGTCAACACTTGAAAGAACATGATCTTTATAACGTTTTGCTTTGAAGGCACAACGAGATCAACACTATAAGCAGACGAACGTCTCTATAAAGTTGATAAGATGAAGATTAGTGGCAATAATAGAACATATCTTCTAAGAGACGTTTAGTGCAATAACCACTACAGATATGTATAGACGATAGGACGATAGCAAATACTTGAGACGGCGCGATTGCAAGGCATGCTATCATCGTGACAACATAATGATATATATTTATGATAATTCCTATTTCATTTACACTCTCTGCGTTCATCCTTACACTTCCGTATTATTAACTCTTATCTGCTTATTGAATCTTTCTTACAACACCCCGAGGGTACTATACCCCACAACGATCGCTTAAAGCACTTCCTAAGCAAAGGATACCTATGTAGGGATTACCAAGAACACAACGTCATTAGTGGTATCGTGTTGGATCGATACTTAACTTTTTTAGTTAAAACACATACTTGATATTTGTTTATCATGTAGTTTACTCTGTCATGACAAAGCTTCACTTGCACCCCAGTAAGTCAAGTCAAGTTATGCCAACGTTAAAAATAGATTTATGATGTTCTGGCAACATGCACCATTTTAACTCAATACTTCCGTAAAAAAATTAAATTGTTGCTTAGACAAAATAACGACGGAACCAACTCACATAATCATAATCATCAAAATCATGCAAATGGTTTTAATTGACATTTTTACCACAGATGATATAAACAAGGGGAGTATATTATAGCTTTTTCGGGGAGAAATTTAATGAAAACGACCGGGAAAAGATGATATGAGCATTGGTATCACATCACCTGTGATATGAACTGGGTATCTTGGTTTTTACCATCACTTGATGAAATAATAAATTTCTCTGCAATCAGAGTGGATTATAAAAATTCATGTTGGTGGAGCAAGGTTTAATGTTTGTCATGTCACGTCTTGGTTTAATAAATCTTCACGCTGACTCCTTAAATAAACATGTCGGCAATTTTCGGTTTTGGCTCAAAATAATAGAAAATAGAAGAGAACGGTCGACATGAAAAATTATCCACATATCGATCTACAGCTCAGTACTACCATATTTATGATAGTCACGTGTGTTGGTGTTTTGGCGTGCAATACATGTTCGTGACTGCATCAAATTGTTTGAGTAAAAGCAATTTTGAATTCTTGTCATGCCTTTCGTGGTTTATGACAAAATGAGAAATGCGAAACATCATTCATCATTGCACACACAAATTTTGTATTCTTACATTAGGAAAGAACCTTTATGATATCCACTTAAATTAATCTCAGGTTTTAAGAATAATCTGCTTAGAATTAAATGCTCTTAACTACCCTGCTGCAACACAATGCATGCCTATAAGCATGACATCCATTGAATCTATCAAAAATATACATTGCGGTTGATATTAAAGGGTCGTCAGCCCGCAAGTTGGGTCGTACCATGTAGATATTTCGGAGTACACTTACAATTGTAAAACAATTTATTTCCAAAGAAATGATAATATTTCGAAATTTTTTGTCCTCATTTAAAACTAAAATTCTACTGGGAATCCATCGTAAGTGTGTAAACAATGGAAAATTGCAAATTGCTATAAAAATGCGCGCTATTTCTCACAACCAGACAAATGCGACATATCTAATCGATTGCGGAGTCTTTGATCAATTGTTCAGTGTCGTGTATTTAAGGTGGATACGTCAAAGTGACCAACCCAGTCCTTCGCTTCATAATTTGACTGTACATTCTTAAAATAACTTACGACTACGGTAAATAATCGACTGATATGAAAGGATATAAAACAGAGAGTAGCAAAAAACAGCTAATCATGATTTTCACCCATTCCAAGGATTAATGTCTTATGAACCAATAAGTAGACAAAAATCTGTCTTAATTATCGACAATGTCTTCCTTCTTAGACAAAACAAGTATTTAGTAGAGAAAATGACCTGGATTTCACAGACACAGCCGCCGAAAACTAAATTATTCGTTGACTCCTACGAGATATTGCCTCCGATGGAAAGCTGACAAAGAAGTAACTTATCATCGAATAAATCTCAAGCAGCGGAAACGCATCAACTAGAGCTAATAATTATGGATATTATCACGAATAAAATTATAGCAATGACGCGAGCAGCAGATGGTCACGGAGTGCGCCAGAAAGAGATTTATTTACCAAGAATAAAGACCCCAAAAGACTTCCGTCAAAATGATGTAAATAGGTAGGAAAATTTTCGTAAAGAGTTCTCAATAAAAGAAAAAAATTCCGTGGACCCCTTACAATGTATATTTACATTGATGTTATCCGACTGTCACGATATGATCACGGGGAAGTAAATTAAAAACATTCGCAACAATTATCATAAAAAATAGAATACTTTAAGATAATTTGTCGGATGTATAAATGTATTATGCGTTTGTCTTCCTGTTCAGTCAGAGAGATATGTTTACAGAAACATTTCGCTTAAATATATACAACAAAATAAAATTGAAGAAACTTTGCCCGTAAAGAAGTATATTTTGAGGAGAGAAGGCGCACGTTGAGGCAATGTCCTCGCTGTCGCTCATTTTAAATTGTCAATACGCATTTTATGCAAATGAGGTAAAATTCAAGGAAACGAGAACCTAAGTGTGGTTGAAATAAAATACAAGAAACAAAACGAGAATTATGTTTGACAGTTAAAATTTCCCGAGCGTTGTTCAAGTCTCTCAAGGAAATGTGTGTTGAACAGACTTAAAATAAACAAAATCATACAAAACAACATTGATAAATCATACTTACGTGAACGGAATAATCTTGAGTTGTTCTGTTTGATTTTAAGAAAATACGACAAGATCAGGGTAGAATATTCCCAAATGCTTTAGATTTTCATGATCAGTTCTTCGCTAGGAGTACCATCTAATAATGACATTAGAGAAAGATACTTTTAATGACATGGTAATCGAGAGGTAGTCATCACTGCATGATATCCGACAAATTAATCTTCAATAGAAAACAATTTGGATTCGTAGCAAAGCAACGCGCATTTTTATCATCATGATCAAGTTGTGTTGATATGTTCGGAAGTTCAGACATATATTTAATGGAGAATAAAATTTTAAAGAAAATAAATTTTAAGATATTAGTTTGATTAAAATGTTCAAAAAAAACAACATTTGCGTTAGCAACAGAATAAGCATGGCCTCTATAAAAAATCGCAACAATTTTTGAAGTGAAATTCTCTTTTTTGCTTTGTGATGGAAATACATGTTCAACAAAACCTGTAATGTTTGACCTTTAACGATTACTGATCGAAAATTGATTCGCTTAATTTCTTTAATAAACAGGCTTGATTGTTTGTGCAAGTTTTTAAGAACCGTCAGGTGTGAAATATTCACCGAACATTAACGTCAGAGATTAGTACGAACGGATCAAATGTACAAATTCGTGAAATCGACGAGAAATAACGCAATTCAACCACAATGCCGGAAACTTAATTAAAATACTATGATCGTGAAACATACTGTCAAATGTAGGGAAGACAATGTTTAAATTTTAAATTACCAAAACCCTTGCATTTTTCTCTAATGGACAATGCTTGATCGAAAATCGTCTTCACAAAGATGTCAAAAAAGCAGGACTAAATTATTTGATAATTTTTCTTCTCTTTACGAAGATGGTCGACACTTCCCATCGTTTGAACCCAATATACTTGTGTTTTGTGGGACAACACGTCTAGAGAAAACAAAACATTTTGAGTGAGGGACAAGAAATTAAAAAATTAAAAAAATATAGCAAAATTAAGGTGAAAATGTTATGGAGTCAAAAAATGCGTGGACGCACACTTGCCTCGTCCTTCATGGACTAAAATACATATGTTTAAGTTATACTGGCTTTCTCATTCATTTATAAGCAAGAAGGATGTACTTGTGCTGACGAAGCGTTTCTATTCAACAGCTTTCAAATTTCCAAACATCATGGGGAAGGGCGATGTCTGTCTCAGCGCGGTCTTCTTAGCAGAGCAGCATAATTGAAATAAAATTACTTAAATAATTAAAATATGATGTTCATAAAATAGCAGTCGTTTAACAACTTAATATTCACGTCAGGATATTAAGTGGCGAAAAAATAATTACAAAATAATTGCAAAATTTGCTTTAAGCTTTCACAGTTGAGCATCAATTTCACCTCATTCGTGACACATGAAGTGACGAGATAGTGTTGAAATTTTGAGAGAGATGTTCGCACGTGCTTCGCTGTAAAATCTTTATTGCTTCATAAAACTGTCATTCTATATCCTGAAGAAAAAGGTTTAATGATAAAGTATACTCACTGAGCACGAATAACGACTAAAAAAAACAAATCTTTTAATCCATTCTTAATCTATTATCCATATCACATGAAAACAATATACAGAAGTAAAATGATGAAAAACACTCATTTTAAGACGTATCCATTGTTCAATTCGTATACCATAAAATCATGAACAACTTGGGTTTATCTTTGAATATAATAAACAAAAAGTAGCTACAGACAGAAAATCTACAAAAGGGCACGATATATTTTGTGTTTCAAACGATCTGTCAGAATTAATCCTATTTTGAAAAGTGTTGACTAACACAGCTTGTGACCTGTAAAGACCTCACAAAAACAGAAAAAAACGTTAAAAAAATTACAAGTACAGGGACATGTCTCGCTTAAGTTAATAGTTTTTGTGGGTGTAAAATAATTTTATGCGCTTTCAAAATGCCTATACAGACTACAGTTAACTTAATCATTAGAAAACCAAACGGGAAGGTTCGCTTACATGTGCAATTCTCATCTATTCGCAAATTTAACTGAAAAAAATTTTTGCTGCAGTATGCTACAGTTAACTTGTCAGTCCTAAATAAAGTGATCAATATCGATATAAATTTGTCTTAATTCTTTCACTGCTATAACAATACCACAACAGAAAGCAATAATTTTCTAATTTCTAGTAATCAAAACAGAGCATGTTCGCGTGATGTGATAATGAAAGAAACATAGCAAATTACTATCTGAGCACGACGAACGCAGACAACCCCCCAAGAATTCCAGCTGTGAGGAAATTTCAACGAGGAATTTTAGCTATAAAATAGCACGCATTCTTTACATACTGACAATCAAAGGATGAATAAGAATTTCCCACGAGTAAGACAAATGACAAATGTTATGACAGCTGTTTCGCCGAGACCATATGGCTGTGTACAGCACAAATTCAGACTACAGATTTTACGATTTGTTACCAGCCCACAGACGTTAGAAGTAAAGCAAGCCTTGCTTACTGAATGTTTCTTTTAAGACACAATTCACTGAAAACTATTGAAAATAAGTGCAGTATTTAATGTGCGGTAAGGAACATGTAGAAACAGAGTCGTCCGAAGATCGATATTTGGGAGGTGGGGCGCTCATGTTCGTGATGTGCCGAATCTTGTTCCTTTTAAATACATTGTTTTCTACGGATTATAACAAACATATTATGAATATGAACTCCCATAATTATCAATCTTCCGACTGCCCTGCAGTTATGCATCTTTTTCAAATTAGTTTGATTAATTGCATTTTGATAAAATTGAAAGTTTGCATCGTCAGCTTTGCACCGTCCACGGGTGAAAAATCAAAACATCAGCCTCAACAAACAGTATTAATGAAAAATTGTTTATAAAGGTCTATAATGTGACATTTTAGCATTTGAATAAAGTTTATTAAGCTTAGTTCAAGCCTAACAACGGTTGCTGTGTTGGTTACGATATTGATTACTATAATGGTTACCGTGGTGATTCATAGAGTTTTGTTATTGTTGTGGTTACTGTGGTGTCAGGTTTGATGGATAGTATGGTTACATTGGTGTCAGGTTGGTGGATAGTGCGGTTGCTGTGGTGTCAGATTGGTGGATAGTGCGGTTGCTGTGGTGTCAGGTTGGTGAATAGTGTGGTTACATTGGTGTCAGGTTGGTGGATAGTGTGGTTGCTGTGGTGTCAGGTTGGTGAATAGTGTGGTTACATTGGTGTCAGGTTGGTGGATAGTGTGGTTGCTGTGGTGTCAGGTTGGTGAATAACGAGGTTACTGAGTTGGGTAATGTATTATTTACTAAAACATTGAATATGATAGTTGTTGCAGTTGATATAACTAGTTGAAAGACTTGAACAGAAAAGTTTACAAAATATTGTAAAAGTGCACGATACCTTTACGTTTTCATTGATACGTGTTTGTGTAAATCCTGTTTTGAGAAAATGTTGACAAACACAGTTCATGACCTGAAAAAACCTAATGAAGCAAGTCTTTGATGCATATTCATTTACAATCCAATAAAAACATAAAATGGCGATTGAACTATCTGGTTGTGTCAACTATAAAACTAATACGCTCAACAGTCCAGCTCATTTTTACTGTAAAAGAAGATCGCAATGAGTCAGATCAACAAAACGCAATGATCATGAATATGAAACAGAGCTTGCGTTTTGCTTTCTTTCCACTATAAAGTTTCAATAAGTAAATGCACTGGCGGTCTAAAGAAAATTTCGATGAGAAATACCTGTGAACCATGACATAACCTTATAAACGAAATGATACTGTCATGTGCAAAGGGTGTTACAATGTACAACATCATAATTATGCACTGTACAGCATCATAATATTGCAATGTGCAACACAATATTGCAATGTACTACAGGATATTACGATGTACAACAGATTATTACGATGTACAACAGATTATTACGATGTACAACAGAAAATTACGATGTACAACAGAATATTATGATGTACCACAGAATATTACGATGTACAACAGATTATTACGATGTACAACAGAATATTACGATGTACAACAGAATATTATGATGTACAACAGGATATTACGATGTACAACAGAATATTACGATGTACAACAGAACATTACGATGTACAACAGGATATTACGATGTACAACAGAATATTATGATGTACAACAGAATATTACGATGTACAACAGAATATTACGATGTACAACAGGATATTACGATGTACAACATAACATTGCAATGCAGCTACGACAAAAAAGCTGTTTCATCAGAAAAATACAGGAAATTATTTTTAATCAGCGCCTCATGCTTTACATAGCAAGCTAAGTTTTCAGATGATTTTCATTATTCCGTCTTAACTTTTTCACTGGTTACCACTCACAAGGATGTTACACTAAAGTGAACAAGATCCATTTATAAAGATATTTGATATCTCGCCGTCAAATGATTATGTCAATGCTACCTTCGCAGTTGTACCTTCACGTCTCTTCTTTTGTACTCTGCCCCAAAAAACAAAAATATGTACAATAATACGATACTAAATAGCTTGTTTGTCAATCTAGTAGACATCTCTATGGTATAATTTCTACTGTCTTATGAATATTTCAATTAAAGATAAAACATAAATTATCTAAATTGTAGATCGTTTATCTGTCTATAATAGACTGGTGTATGTTGCAAAAAAGCTCACAAGTTTCTTTATTTTATGTGAAGTACTTGAATAGTAAATTTTTGATATGTTTGTACTGTAGGAAACAACTGTATGTTGACAAACAATTTATACATTTCTTCATTTTATGTAAAATACCTGTGAATTGGATGATCCACCAAACAGCCTTCGGCTGAATAAACCACCCCACTGAGCACCTTGCTCTTTCTGCCTTTGATTTAACAATTCTTGTTGCTCACGTAACTTGGCTTGATTTCGTTTAAATGCAGAAATGACGTCATCTTCATCACGATAATAATCCAACACAGAACGAATATCTTCTACGTTTGATGTTGCAATAGCTATCAATATTAAGAATATCTCGATTAAAAACACTTCTATTGACAACATTTCTGTCAACAACATCTCTATAGACAACATCTCTATAGACAACATCTAGACAACATCTCTAGACAACATCTCTATAGACAACATCTCTATAGACAACATCTCTATGGACAACATCTCTATAGACAACATCTCTACAGACAACATCTCTAGACAACATCTCTATAGACAACATCTCTATAGACAACATCTCTATAGACAACATCTCTAGACAACATCTCTATAGACAACATCTCTATAGACAACATCTCTATAGACAACATCTCTATAGACAACATCTCTAGACAACATCTCTATGGACAACATCTCTATGGACAACATCTCAACATCTCTATAGACAACATCTCATCTATAGACAACATCTCTATAGACAACATCTATAGACAACATCTCTATGACAACATCTCTATGGACAACATCTCTATGGACAACATCTATAGACAACATCTCTATAGACAACATCTCTAGACAACATCTCATAGACAACATCTCTATAGACAACATCTCTATAGACAACATCTCTATGGACAACATCTCTATGGACAACATCTCACAACATCTCTATAGACAACATCATCTCTATAGACAACATCTCTATAGACAACATCTCTATAGACAACATCTCTCATCTCTATAGACAACATCTATAGACAACATCTCTATAGACAACATCTCATGACAACATCTATAGACAACATCTCTATAGACATCTCATCTATAGACAACACTATCATCTCATGGACAACATCTATAGACAACATCTCTATAGACAACATCTCTATAGACAACATCTCTATACAACATCTCTATGGACAACATCTCTATAGACAACATCTCTCTCTATAGACAACATCTCTATGGACAACATCTCTATGGACTCTATATACAACATCTCTATAGACAACATCTCTATAGACAACATCTCTATAGACAACATCTGACAACATCTCTATAGACAACATCTCTATAGACAACATCTCTATAGACAACATCTCTATAGACAACATCTCTATAGACAACATCTCTATGGACAACATCTGTATAGACAACATCTCTATAGACAACATCTCTATGGACAACATCTCTAGACAACATCTCTATGGACAACATCTCTATAGACAACATCTCTATAGACAACATCTCTATGGACAACATCTCTATAGACAACATCTCTATAGATAACACCTCTATGGACAACATTATCTTCATTAACAACTTTATAGATAAATCCCCCAAAAGAAAGCTCCTCAGGATAGAAAATCACTCTCCCTATATCATACCAAGTAAAAGTGGAACCAAATCCATTAATGTTCTATCATTGGGATCACCCTCCCATTTCTTTAAGATGATGCTGTTTCTTTCATATCCTATCGTTGCCTTAGCATCACAATCAATCATGATGACCTTGGACAAGTTACGATTCAAGCTACCGAGATCCTAGAGTGAAGATGGGGTATGTATTATGACATCACGCCATGGCATTTCCATTAGTACAAAAGTGAATTTAAATTCAGACTTCACCTTAACATGAGTGCCATTCGTGTACTTCGTTGCATCGCGAAACAGACGATATGTTATAAATCCATTAGGATCCAGTCCTTCTAATATTGGCATCGCTCCCTGACAAGACATCATGAATATGAACGAAAGTCAAATGACAAAAAGTGAAGGTGGTTAAACAGCAAAAATCAAATGACAAAAAAAGAAGGTGGTTAAAAAACAACTTACAAATCCATTTTCGTGTGTATAAACAACAATTTCAAAGAGTGGTGTCTTGCATTGTGAGAGAAATTCATCAACACCAGGTCTTTTACGAAACCTCCAACCACTTCGACGCTATTTACAACAAAAATAAGAATGTCTTGAACAACTTTATCATCAAAATAATTATTTGAACGATAGGCATTTAAATGTTCTGTGATGTACACACTTCCTATTCAGGATGTTTACCTACATGTTGATAGGGTTACGATAAGCATTATAATGTACAGTGATATACATACATCATACTCAGGGTGTATAAGAACATCTGTCATTTCAAGGACCAATGTGTACGGTGGTTGATAATATGGTTCTGTAAGTGGTTCAGGAAGAAGTAACTCACTGGATGGCTCCGAAAATATCTAGAAATAAGAAAATGATGATAAAGTTGCTCATAGAAACCTTCAAATGATTCAATGACATACTTCCCATGTTTCTTTTATTTTGTCCTTTGCACGATAGAAATATGACAGAGGTATTGGTTCTGTGAAGAAAATATTCTCAAATAATTCCTCCATTACCTCAGTCAACTTAGTTACATGAAGTAAAAAAGGTTTCATTTATTGAGGACAAAGGCTCATTAAAATGTGGCTTGTTGTCCATTTGGTTGTGTTTGCCACTTGGAATAGAGGTGTTATAAATAGCCTTAAAATTATAAATTTTGAACAGCTCTCTGTTACAGCATGAGCTCAAGTTGTGTCATTGTATTTTATTAACTTTCATAAATAGTAATAATTATGTAATATTTCATTGACTTATTTAATTAACTAACATAAAAAGTAATGAGATAGATGATTACTTTACTTGAAGAAGAGTGGAATATTTAATAAACATAAATGAAGAAGAATAGACAAACTCAACAAATTGCATGAATAGTATGTGATGCAAAATAGTATAGAAAAAAATATTCATTATCTTACCATTAGCATAAGCAACTACTTTCTAAAAGAAAAACAAATCATATTTGGTGATATTTTCTCAAAAGGCATATCCAAACTCATATCAAAAGCTTACTTTTCCATCAATACCAGTATCTGGCCAACCTATGGATAAAAAGCCTCACATAAGAAGACAGTCAACTAGTACAGTTGGTAGTGCTGTGCACCAATGTACCGGAGTTAGGTTGAAACACCGGCATCTCAGCAGCAGCTGAACAACTGAAGTTTGCAAAGCACTATCAGTTGTTGAGAAAAGCAAAAAATATAGCATGTGTCAGAATACACTGTAATGGGTGTACACTGGGGCAGATAAAATGAACAAAGAAAAGGGAAAGGAGACAAGCTTCTAACTAGTGAGTTTGTAAACTGCACACGCGAGACTAAACGTTTTACGTGTATAAATGCCTATTTTTCTCAAAATTGCACACCTGAGACCTTGGGTCTGCAAATTAGGGGTAAGCTATACTAAGTCAAAGACGTCTGTCTATGAGATTGTCTATGTTTGCCTTGTGCTTGCCAGAAAATTGGCCGAGGCCCGAGTATAACTTTCATCACTACATGGTAGTCAATAATCGTTTTCCCGGTACTGTAAACCAAAATGATAAGCAAAACAACTTACCGAGATAAACAATAATACCAGCACCACAGGCAATCACTCCTGCTCCAACAGAAAACCATGTTTTTAAAGACGGTCCTTTTCTCTCCTTGCTTTTTACATAGTATTTTGCAATGGGCATGTACCCAGCTAGAAATCGTTGTAAAAATGTTGTTCGACTAACTATACGACACTGAGAAGACCCTGCACTAAATTGACGCGACGATGAATACGTTTTTCTGAGTTTAAAATTAGAATAGCGACAAAGACAGGTTCTGAGTTGAAGAAATATACCGCCCTTGACGGCCATCTTGTTCGAAAGTCCATCCAGAAGACTGATTCGACTGATTCCCATCCGGTAAAATACCGTTATGTTATAATTATGTTATAATTTGATCTGACTTTTCACAAATATTTACTTTTTCCCCTCCCCATTTTAACTAATCTTAACTTATTTATGACCGTTCAATGACATTATCAATGAATGCTATATCATTACAATAATCTTTAACATTGAAGATTCCTCTTAGTTATTGTGAAAGTAGCCAATGTAGCTGCATTTACATAAAAACCACGCACAATTGCTGTGTCAAGTCCTCGAAAGAACACTTTAAGCCCATTAGAAGAGTAAGTCTGCCTAAAACAGTCAATCATTCCTTTGTATTTGCCTGTGTTGTCTGCTTGAATGCGTGTCTTAACTACATCAAGTGGATAGCTGAATACCCAAGACAGCGAACCGGCAATTCCACCAGCAATGAATAAATAAAACGCTCCAAGATTATGTATATCTTCCTGTGAGTTTGCCATTTGAAAACGCAGTTCTTCATAAGAAAAAAAGTACACTCCAAATGAGGGTGCTTCTCTTGCAACAGTTGCAAACAAGCCGCGATAAATATTTCTAAAACCTTCTATCTTGTAAATCTTTCTCAAACAATCCCAAGAATTATTGTAGTATAGAGTTTTGTCTCCACCAGAATGCAGCAAGTGTCCATATTTTTTCCCTTGTCCTTGAAGTTGCATCCGAGTTTTGACAAGGTCAATTGGACATACAACCATAGATTGTACAGTACCTGCAATGATGCCTGACAAAAACATGCTAAACCGACCAGGTTCTAATTTTCGATATACTATTCCCTGAACACCAAATGTTATGGCATTTACTGCTGCTGAACCAGCTAAAGGAGGAGGTAGTCCTTTGTATAAACCAAATATCTACAAGAGAATATAAGATGTCTGCCAGATAGCAATATCTCAACATTGTACATTATCTTGAGAAAGAATATTCCTACCGACTCTTCTCTTATTATTTTGAAAAAATAATTCATCATTCCAGAGTAACTGCTACCAGGATGAGTTTGTAATCTGACCTTCACAGTGTCGAAGGGATGACCAACTACGACACCAGAAACACCTAAAAAGTTCAAAATAACAGTGTTCCACATGCTGCCTTTCTATAAATGAAAAAACTGTTTTTCGAAAATACAGTTATTTTACAACTGTTCACGCCGAAACTGTTTGTGTTTCATAGCCTCGTGTGGCTATGAAAAAACTTTATAAACAAATTCTACCTCCGATTGATCCGGCCAAAAAATCAAGTGACATTGCCATAATTTCGGTTGTTCTTTCGATAAATTGTCTTTCCTATGTCATAAATTCCATATAGATACCTGTTCATATTTTATGTCCATTGTCTATATACGAGAAAGGCCAAAACAACAATGATTTGTAACTTTTCGAAGAATGCGTAGGGATTAATAGATTAGAAAAAAATTGTTTTCGTAAGCTATAAAAGCGTACACTGACTTTGTCAACAAATAACTAATAATGAGAAATCGGTAAGTGCGAGCAGTTACCTAAATGCAAATATTTTAATTGATGTAAGGCTTTAACTGGATTCCATGCTTTTACAGGCGAGTACATGAATCTTATAAAGTCCAGGCAATTTAAAAATAAACACTACTCTTTAAGAAAACCTGGTCTCATTACTAGGTTTCTTTAAAATAATTTGAAAAATAATTAGTATTCAGTTGTTCTTATTGGTACGCTCTGACACAACCAGTTTGATTTATGGACATAGCACAGTGTTCAGTTGTAAGCTTCTCTTAAACGATGCCCAAGCTGTCAAAGCTCTTCAGGAACTTTAGTCCAGTCAATCTACGACCAAAAACACTCTAACCTTGAACAAATTTCCACAAAAGAAATTCCAACTGATTTTGGTATATTTGATATCCCTTTACAACATATCGAAAGTCCCACAAAATCCTAGCACGGCAACATCGTGTAAATTACGTTTTATTTGAGGCATTTGGATTGAAAATCTGAGCGACATGGAAACGAGGCTCAAAAATTAATGTTTTAGATTTTATCCTTTTAGAACACTTAGTAAAGCACAAATATAAATATTATAGATTAAAAACCATTGTAAGCATTAAAGAACTTTACAAGAGTGTGGAGGAAGTAAGATGTAAGATTTACCACTCAATGCCTGGCATTGGCATTAACATGGCAAGGTACAACTTGCCTCCTAATAAAGATTGTCTGGAGAAACACATCAAACCTGCGAATTACCAAGCAGCAAAATGGAAATCGCTACTGTGCCCCGCCAAATCTGTCCAACCATGGATGGAAAATAGACAAAAAGAAGTCTATCTCCATCGATTGGATAGAATCTATCTAATAGATGGTAGTTGTGCACCAATCGATGTGCTAAATATTTACAATTGTACGTATATGCACTGCTGGTTGCTCAAAAAATAGATGTTCGTGTAAGAAAGCATCCATTTCTTGCACTGAACTCTGTTAATGCCTTTCGTGCTTTAAAAAAAACAGAAGAATTGGAAACAGATGTGTATGGAGAGGTTATGGATGCAAAAATTACAGACGAAGAATTGTCAAGAGGCAATGAAGTAAATGAACAGTGAAATTAACAAGTAGCATCACGATTTCACATCTTTGTCGATTGAACCTTCTCTTCGAATTATAACACCTATTTATTAAATTATTCGTAAATGGATTTGACCTTGTAGCAAGCTTCAATATTCTGTCAACTTGTATAATCTTTCATACAATGTATATTTTAAAATATATTTCATTCCCCATTAAATGTACCAGAATATGAGAAAAAAAGAATTTCATAAGAATATACGTTGTAGGACAAAGTAACATATTGTTCCTGCTCGTCCATGACTTTAGGTTTAACAACCATAGAGGGCAAAACTGCGACATTCAATTTTATATTTGTTGCGCAGTGTATCATTTTGTACGTTTTATATAAATGTTCGTGCACTTAAAAAAATACTGTGAAAAATCCTAAATGGATTGCCAGCTGATGCAAAAATCATTTAGCACCTCATTGTTTCTTCCTCTAGAATGTTTTCATCAGTAGGAAGAAAATCCCATATAGTGAATAGAATTTCTGCTAATTCTATGCTCTGTTGAGCATCGGCACTTTGATATACTCTACTAACATGGCCTCTTTACGTCAAATGCAAACACTCTTTAGCTTCGGTTAAGTGAAGACAGCCCCAAACATCAAAATTTATTATTACAAAACAGCGATTTTGTACGCGTTGTGATGACAAATTTTCATATTGCATTGAAAAGCGTTTTTCGAGACACAATTATCGAAGGCTGACACTTGCATGGTGACATGGTGGCCATGTTCAATTAAATACATATGCATATCTTATATTGACAGTTCTTTGAAAACTACCGATGGGTGTTTTTATTTGTCACGGCATTTACGCTTTTCAAAGCAACATTATCATTATAAAATCATTACTTAATGGAAATTTGTACAACACTATTCCAAAATAGGTGGCAGAAGCCTACTTTGAAATACTTTACCACAGAATTCTTTTCTAAATTAGAGAGCGAGGGAACTCTCTAAGTTATAGTAAAAGAATACGCCAAATACAATAGCGTATCTGTGTTTGTAAAACATCTTTGCTCTTTCAAAATCCAAGATTTCTTAAAAATCGTTTGCTAGCTCTGAAAAATCGAAAATAAACGTCGAAAATAATAATTTGATTAACATCTATCCAAAAGAACCTGAAAAAAGACTTAAGTCACTAAGCTAAAAGTCAGTGGAACAAATAAAAACTAATATTTATACCTTATTTTGTTTGTCCTCCTCGTCGCTCCATCAGCATCCTCTCGTCCCTCCATCAGCATCCTCCTCGTCCCTCCATCAGCATCTTCCTCGTCCCTCCATCAGCATCCTCGTCGCTCCATCAACATCCTCGTCGCTCCATCAACATCTTCCTCGTCCCTCCATCAACATCCTCCTCGTCGCTCCATCAACATCTTCCCAATTCCATTCTTTTCGCTCCATCATCTTCGTTATCATCCGTCGTCGTTATTATCTTTGTCTTCTTGTTGTCGATCAGTGCGATCAACATCTTCGTCGTCCATCATTAGATCTTGTTTCAGATTCTTTGTTCCATCCATTATTCTCGTTCATCTTTGTTGTTATCTTTGTTCATCATTATCTCCTTCATCCTCGTCATCCTCCTCGTCCTTCATCAACATCCCTCGTCCTCCATCATATCCTCGTCCCTCCATCAGCATCCTCCTCGTCGCTCCATCAACATCCTCGTCGCTCCATCAACATCCTCCTCGTCCCTCCATCAACATCCTCCTCGTCCCTCCATCAGCATCTTCCTTGTCCTTCCATCAGCATTCTCCTCGTCGCTCCATCAGCATCCTCCTCGTCCCTCCATCAGCATCCTCCTCGTCTCTTCATCAGCATCCTCCTCATCTAAACGAAACACGTTAACATTATGACAGGAAAAAATAGCATACCCTCTGTCTTCTTCTTGATCTTCGTCCCTTGCATCTAAAAAAAGCACATACCACTGTTAGGGTTCTCTTCTACTGTCCATAAGCACGACATGTCTACATAAATGCAACACCAATTGATGAATTAAAATCATAGCAAGCGATTATAGAGATCGTGCTTATACGTTGTAATAGTTCTATCATGCCAAAACATTGATATCCATGACTGTACATGATTGACCATGTATGTTAAGTAAAAACTCTTTGAGGATTATTAAACTCGCGGAAAACTCATCGTTTGAACCGTGCATTGTGTTGTAACATCCCTCAATGTTATAACACATGCAGTGTTCTGTAACATTGTCAAACGATTTATTACTTGCGATATAATTCAAAAATGCCTAGATAAAAACACGATAATTAAAGAGTGTCCATACAATTACAATATATTCTCTTCTCGACTCTATTCGATTTCATCCAAAAGGTTGTTTATTTATTACGGTAAGGTACGAAGGTTTATAAAGACCATCGACTTTAAAGATTTTGCAACATTCTGCCCGCATGTTGCAATATCTTGTATATTCTATAATATATATTTGAGGTAATTTATTTAAACTCCTCGTCTCTTCATCTGCATCTTCCTCGTCTTCTCATCAGCATCCTCCTCATATAAACGAAACATCTATAAACAAGTTAAGATTATGACATGAAAAAGCATCACATCGTCCCTTGTATGAAAAAAACTGAAGAAGTTATTTGTTTGATGGAAACAAAAAATTATAAGCACATACCCCTGTTAGAGTTCTTGTTCTTTCACTGTCAGTGAGCCCGACATGTCTACTAAACTGCAACAACAATTGTTCAATTAATACCATGGCAAGCAATTATGGAGATCGCGCTTTCAGGAGACATACAAGTTATCTACCATATTATATCCTTTGGTTACAAAGATTAAAGGATTGAAATTGCTAATTCTAACATTGGCCAGTTGTTAGAAATAGGCAATATACAAAATCACCACCTTATGTGAATGATAACGATAAATGCAAAATTAAAATAGTTTCTTGACATGTATTGATAGAGGTCCAATAATTGATGTCGAGAATAGTGGGAAAATTTTGGCAGTTCCGTGTTCTCACTTCATTATATACCTGGATCTTGACAACAACTTTGTGGTCGAAGATCGAAACATAGAAATACCAAGAAACCAACGAAATTGATCATTCCTTTGAACACATAGGATTCTTAACGATGCTTTGAATATGCTGTATCGCGAATGCCCATCACAATTGGTTATACATGTTAATTCATCGATTGTAGACTATCTTTATATGTTCAAAGATGTTTCTGTATTTAATCTGGTGCATTCAAACATAGGTAAAATATCTTAGTAGTTTGTTGGCCGTGTCATGTGTCATGTCTTCAGTTGCTCGTCCTTTCCATTGATAAGAGTCCTTGTGGTATTACTCGCATCACAGCCTTCGTTGTTCTCTAAGTCTTTTGCTATTCTAAACTGCACAAATATTTGAATCATCTGGTTTCAAGGTGAATTTTGCAGCAGGTACTTGTAATTCTTAAAGGCTGTCTTTGACTTTCACGGAGAGCCTTCAGCAGACGAATAGTTCTGTCAAATAGGTTTATCGAAGTGAAAGACCGTAGTTTTTATTTTGATAACTTTCATATATCACACGAATTAATTTATTAGTTCATTTGTTTTGTCGTCAATTTTGTTGAAACCATAAGAAAAAGAGATCAAATTCATTGATTGCATGAAACTATATGCAGAGAAAGACAAAAGGATTAAGCCTGGCTTTAAGTTAACTAACGACATTGGTTAGTAATAGGAAGCAATGCCTTTTCTCCGGAGGCTTGGAGAAAACAAAAGAAATTTTCTTTTCTTTTCTCAGTGAAAAAGTGAGAAAATGTATGCAAATGCGTGAATTATAGTCTTTATGTGAAAAAGTGAGAAAATGTATGAAAATGCGTGAATTATAGTCTTTTTGTGAGAACCATCAACTTTGCTTTATAACTCAGCCATGGTTCAATCATCATTCATGTTACGAAATGTAATGGTAAACATGAAAGAACAAAGACATTTCTTTACGTAAAGAAAATGCAGTGATTGTTCAATCGATAATGATTCAGAAAAGAAAACGGATGACAATGATGACAGCAAAAACATAAAAATCAAAACTTAAACATGAGATAAACTGTTCGTATCCCGATATCCATGATCTGAACAGAAGAAAATTCGTAAATTTTGGCACGGTCAGTGCATGACCCAGATCCGCCCCTGGAAACTTACCACATGACATTTCTCAATGCCAAATATAACCACTTCTTTTTCAAACTTAACGTAGCAAAATTTCTCTGTTGACTTATTCTAAAAATAACTACGTTCTAACAAAATTAATAATGGTATTTATTCAAAAAGCTGCCTAAGCTGTGCAAAACCCAACAACAAATAGTGGCTAGCACATTTCCTCCTGTTTTGCAAATGTTTTTGTGCTCAATCTAGGAAAATTGGAAAAACAATGAATATTATAAATTTTTGACAAATGAATAATAATTTCGCTGAAAAATTTGCATTGCAGAAGTAAAAATTCGAGCCAACTAAGCAACTTGCAACATGTAGACACTAGGAGAAAAGCAATTACTGAGCACTTGGAGAATGGGACACCTTCAACTCTCTATGGCATGGGCAGAGTTCTTTTGATGGCTGACTTCATTCGATCAAATGATGTTGAGCTGAAGTTAACCTTCTGTAGGTTTTACAGTAATTAGAAGCAGTAACATACACAGACAAATTATTTCGTCATTCTATGCAAGTTTTTCTTCATTCACTCATTTTGAAAACAATAGATTATAAAAAAATGTTTGCCACTTGTGACATAGTTACGTACTCCAGCCATGTAAATAATTCTATGTTTGTTCATTGTAAAAACCATAAAATTTGTTCTGAAATTAACGTTGCAGGGACTAAATGTAACGAGTTGGTTATACACCACTTATTGCCACATCAGCTAATATGTCTTTGTTTACATTGAAAAACAACAAAAATTCTATCATATCACCACATATCATTATCCTCTCCATACACAAATCTTGCAAACAGCACAACTGCACCAAAGGTGGCTGCATTTGATGGAAAGGCTCGTATTATGGTTGTGTTGATGCCTTGAAAAAACATATGCCAGCCTTCAGCATGGTAGCTCTTTATAGCACAATCTATGCTACTAGTGTAAAGACCTTTCATGTCACCCTGAAATCTTGATTTGATCACATCACAAGGATAAGTTACAACCCATGAAAGAATACCAGCTATACCCCCAGCAAATATAATAGTAACAGGCTTTGTTTCATTCCTAGTCTCTGTCCGAGGTCCTACTTTACACAATTCATCATATGTAAAAAAATAAACACCAGTTGCAGGGATTTCACGGACCAAAGTAACACACGTTCCTTTAAAGAAAGAATGAATACCTTCTGTTCTAAGTATTTTCCATAAACAATCAATTGACCCTGAATATTTCATATTCTGTCTTTCAGCAAGAGTCATTTTACTTGGATTGACACCTTTGCCTTGTAATTGCACACGGATCTTTGCTAACTCCAGTGGTGCAGTAATGATACCCTGCACTATCCCTGCCACACACCCTGCCCAAAACACTGGATATGAAAAATTTTGAAGACGTCGATAAGACTCACTATAGGCACCAAATACACAACCATTTATTAAAGCTTGCCCTGCAAGGGGAGATGCCATTCCTTTGAACAAACCTGCGACCTGAACATGGATTTAGAGGAGAACAACATATGCTCAATTAAATCGACCAGAGTCAGTTGTATCAATGAAAAAATACACTTACTGATTCTGATTTGGCAATTTCAAAAATGGACTGAAAAACACCACGATAAACTTGACCGCCATATCGCTGCATTTGAAGTCGGACCTACAAAAATATAATTTAGATTGTAAAGCCACCAAAATGATGCGTACGCAATTCTTACTAAATATTGTCGAAATTACATTGCTTGCACATAAGGGCTTGTATTAATACATAGATCGTGTTGAACATACGCTTTATTTAACATACGTCGTGAAACGAATTTCATGAAAGACATAACAGAAAATTACAAACAATGAGCTAGGATTAAGTAGTAAAACAATTATTGCTCAATGAATATGATTGAAATACTAACTTTCACAGTATCAAAAGGATGTCCTGCAACCGTACCGGCAATACCTGTGCGTATCAAGATACAAACAATTAAAATTTGTAAATATTTGGACACATTTTATGTACATCTTCATTCTACTTTTTCGATGTCATGGCAAACACAAAGACATCAAGAGCGGACCACAAAACTAGTTATTTTACCTCCAAGACATCCGCCGAGAAAATCAACGATGTTTTCGTTCATTTCTCTCTGTATTAATGCACAGGAATCAGGCAATAATGCATTTCAAAAATTTCTTCACTCACAAAAAGGAACGATCGTTTTCCCTCATAATATGGGTACATTTTAGTTTGTTTGCAAGTCAAGGCTACTACGAAGTACGACCTCACGCGTCGTCTCAAAGTCCTCAATTACTTAGTATTTATTCAACCAAAAACGTATAATCTTGACCGATGAAGTGCCGTCATGTACCTAAAAGAGACAACGTGCTCGGCGATGTGATTTTGACATTTTAGAAAACATTTTATTCCATCGATAACAAATTTACAGACATGTATACTGTGACCTACTAACAATAAACAGAAACGAAACGCATTTGTTAAGGTTTGGTCATGAATTTTCCCACGCAGTCACTTGCAAGGTTTCAGAACTGCTTGTTTTGCACAACACAGGCAAACTTCGTATAAAATCAATGTGTCATCATGATAGAAAAATGTCCATAAGTTTGCAATTTTTAAGAAGGGTGATTCCTAAAATTTATGAAGTAAAATTTGCTTTATTGTAATTTAAAGTTGCTGAGCTTTCCGGTTTCCACCGCCAGCTGTTCGGTAAGCCCCGTACCCGTTTACGGTAGGCGGAGCATTGAGAATGATGACATGAGAATATTTTAAATATACAATCTTTTAATTATCATTTGAGGCGTGAACTAATTCGCAAAGTAATATGTTTAGCGTTGATTTTAGCAAAACATAACCATTAACAAGTAATTTCTATCACATCATTGACTCATCGTGAGCTAAAATCATGAAATCATGAAAGTAAGCCAACAAGATTGTATTTTCTAAATGCCTTGATGCTTATATGTCAGATTTGTTACAAGATCTAGATTTTTCCTTGTTACAAGAAAAAAATAGATTTTAATACATTCAAAAATAAGACAAGCAAAATCAGTGTACTTCAATAAACAGCATTTACTTCTAGGTAGAAGTTCTTGTCCACATGTGTTGCTAAATCGTCGTCAAAACTAAAGTAGGCGGGCTTTTCCCATAGGAAGACAGCAATATGACATTATGTCATTCCAAACGACAAGAAACATATACTAGTATCATTTATTTTATCCTTTGATATTGTTGTTAAACAAAGGCTGCTTCATACTAAATAATATCAATCATATCCGTTAAAATATCTACCCGACTTCACCAGACTTCAAATTATACAAATAAGATTGAAACATTTATTTCTAGAATTTTGAAAATACCACAGGAATCAGGCAATAATGCATTTCAAAAATTTCTTCACTCACAAAAGGAACGATCGTTTTCCCTCATAATATGGGTACATTTTAGTTTGTTTGCAAGTCAAGGCTACTACGAAGTACGACCTCACGCGTCGTCTCAAAGTCCTCAATTACTTAGTATTTATTCAACCAAAAACGTATAATCTTGACCGATGAAGTGCCGTCATATACCTAAAAGTGACAACGTGCTCGGCGATGTGATTTTAACATTTTAGAAAACATTTATTCCATCGATAACAAATTTACAGACATGTATACTGTGACCTACTAACAATAAACTGAAACGAAACGCATTTGTTAAGGTTTGGTCATGAATTTTCCCACACAGTCACGTGCAAGGTTTCAGAACTGCTTGTTTTGCATAACACAGGCAAACTTTGTATAAAATCAATGTGTCATCATGATAGAAAAATGTCCATGAGTTTGCAATTTTTAAGAAGGGTGATTCCTAAAATGTATGAAGTAAAATTTGCTTTATTGTAATTCAAAAATTTGCTGAACTTTCCGGTTTCCATCGCCAGCTGTTCGGTAAACCCCGTACCATTTACGGTAGGCGGAGCATTGAGAATGATGACATGAGAATATTTTAAATATACAATCTTTTAATTATCATTTGAGGCGTGAACTAATTCGCAAAGTAATATGTTTAGCGTTGATTTTAGCAAAACATAACCATTAACAAGTAATTTCTATCACATCATTGACTCATCGTGAGCTAAAATCATGAAAGTCTGCCAACAAGATTGTATTTTCTAAATGCCTTGATGCTTATATGTCAGATTTGTTACAAGATCTAGATTTTTCCTTGTTACAAGAAAAAAATAGATTTTTAATACATTCAAAAATAAGACAAGCAAAATCAGTGTACTTCAATAAACAGCATTTACTTCTAGGTAGAAGTTCTTGTCCACATGTGTTGCTAAATTGTCGTCAAAACTAAAGTAGGCGGGCTTTTCCCATAGGAAGACAGCAATATGACATTATGTCATTCCAAACGACAAGAAACATATACTAGTAGCATTTATTTTATCCTTTGATATTGTTGTTAAACAAAGGCTGCTTCATACTAAAACAATATCAATCACATCCGTTAAAATATCTACCCGACTTCACCAGACTTCAAATTATACAAATAAGATTGAAACATTTATTTCTAGAATTTTGAAAAATACCAAATTCAATGCGTCGTCAAACACCTACGCATCATATTTTCTACTTAAACTCTTGGAAAAGAAATTTGACAAAATAGATTGACGATTTCAAATTTATTGTTCGCTTCCTGTCCAAAATCGAACAAGTTCAAGCATGTGGAATTCTCATATTGGACTTCCCCTACTTATTGCAATGAAGTAATCAATAATTTATGCAATATTCTTTCTCGCTAGAAATTTCTTAACAAAGCAATAAAAACAACACAAACCATTCATAGTGTTTATAAAATGATATATTTGCAGCAAAAACAATCTTTTTCCAAAAGATATCTAAATTTACTCTAAAGTTCAGAAACTAAATGACTTTGTCACAAAGTTGTAATCTTCCTCCTTCATCGAAGACAAAATGTGTACACCTGTCGCAGTATAATTTGCATGCTACTAAAATAGAAACATGCGTAATGTTAAGATTTCAAGATATTACGCCATGATGACGGCTGGTGGTTTTGTAAGAATGTTACAACGCCAGCTAAAATTTTCCTGACTCATAAAAGAGCCCTAAAATAATTACGTTTCAAAAAATTGAGTAACTATCCAAATTTGCAAAAACATTAGATCATTTTGGCCGCTAAAAATAAAATCCACCAGTATATAAGCCCAAGCTTTACAGTTTTACCCAACTCACTGAAAATAAGATATACTTCCGAGTTAAATTTGAAAAATATCATGGCTCAGATTAGCGTTAGCAAAAAAGTTATGATTACTCCAAAAGCAAGAAATCCTGCTAACAGCATTAAGATTTCGGGCGCTAAGAATGCAGCTCTTCCTTTAATGGCTGCTAGTATTTTGACTGATGAAGAGATCACTTTAAAAAATGTTCCTGTTATCAGCGATGTTCATGTCATGAAGTCACATTTAGAATCATACGGGGTTACTGTAAACTTTGACCACAGTTCTCACGTAATGAAACTTCGGGCTGCGGGAAGATGCATGCATATGCCATCAAATAGTGAACGTTCTCTAATAAGAGCATCTTTCACTGTCCTAGGTCCACTCATAGCTCGTTTTAAAGACACAAAAGTGGGTCTCCCAGGCGGAGATAATATTGGTGGTTCTCAAGGCCGTCCAATCAACTATCACGTAGAAGCATTGAAGAAAATGGGAGCAACTTTAGTGTCGCAAGATAATTTCGTACATTTAACCGCGCGTCAAGGATTGAAGGGTGCAAGGATTGAGCTACAAAATATTTCCGTTGGTGCTACCCAAAACATTGTGATGGCAGCTTGTCTTGCTGAGGGAACGACTGAAATTCTCAATGCAGCAATGGAGCCGGAGGTTAGAGCACTAATAGATATGTTGGAGAAGATGAATATGAATGGGAGTATAGTTGTTGACGAAACTGGAAAGATGATCACAATACAAGGAAGTGGAGGCAAACTATTAAATGGTTGCGAGTTTGAAGTGATTCCAGGTAAGAAAGACATATTTTTTTCTGTATCTGTAGGCTGTTTCTTTTTGCTCAACGCTGAAATCTAATTTGACGCTTTTCGGCGTTTTTTCTTATGATAAGATATTCGTACGTTAGCCTATAACAAAACAAATCACAAAGTTATAACATAAAAATATTCTCTTCAAATATTCAATGACAAGTTTTCTTCTTCTTTCAGATCGAATTGAAGCAGGGACTTGGGCGATTGCTGCTGCAGTTACCAGTCATTCAATGCTTTTGACGATGGAAACAGCTGCTGGAATGAAAATCATGAAAAATATAATCGAAAAACTTGATCTTGCTGGAGTGAAATGTAAATGGACACAGAATGGTTTACAGGTTCAACCTTCTCGAATGATCAACCCGGTAAACGTTACAGCCGAGCCTTATCCTGGATTTCCAACCGATCTCATACCCCAATGGGTAACTCTCATGACATTGGCTAATGGTTCTTCCACTGTCAAAGATAATGTCTTCAAAGATCGCTTCAAGCATGTGAAAGATCTGAAGAATATGGGTGCAAACATCCAGCAGTTGCCAACACAAGAATTTAAAATTTTTGGAGTTGGAAAGTTAAAAAGACGTACAGACTTGAGAGCAACTGATCTCAGAGCCGGAGCAGCGCTTGCGTTGGCAGCCCTAGCAGCTGATGGTCCAACGATGATACTAGAATTCCAACACCTTGAACGAGGTTATGAAAAAGTGATGGAGAAAATTCGTCAATTTGGAGCTGGTGTGGATGAGGACAAGTCTAAACCGCGCTCTGGCTTCCATGGTAGCGCTTAATTTTCCTTTGTTCATTAGAACGTTAATGTTTATCAACTATCATAATTAATTCTTGTTATTTTCACTTCTAATAATTGTAAAGAAGTAACTACATGCCCATTTTGAAAGATATGAATTTACTTCGAACAATCATTTTCTCTGAACTATGTCATAAATTTGTTGTTAATAAATTTTATTGCAATGTAGTATGGCTGAATTCCATAAAACTAGTATTAACATTATAGTAAAATTTATATCCTTGATTGTTACAATCTATCAAGCACATAAATTCTGTTAACTAGTTATTTCATCAAAATCATGTCTGTTTTTGCAAAATTTGAATAATGAAGTATAAACAAATGGGAAAACCCGCATCAGTAAAATATGTCGTAATTTATCTCAGCGAGAATAAATTATAGATTTTGTTGTTTACTCCACGGCGGCAGCGTCGGAGATGGCGATCTTTATCCTGTTTTACTTGCATTCGGATTTGTTAAGAAAGAAAATAAAAGACTCAATCTAGCCATGCTCCAATCTAAGAAAAGTTTTAAATTCATCACAACTAGAATAATATTATTACTAATGTGTAAAAAATCCCCTTATTGTAATGAGATGATGTCAGTGTCAATTTGGCGCGATTACACAAAAAATTAATTCATTGCTTGCTTGGCGATTTTTTTCCTGACTCACACTCGGGAACAGAAACCAAAAAAATCCCTAATTGACATTACAATTTTTCCCAAATTAGAAAATCCCTTGCCTGTATTTGCCTATAAAAGCACGAACATTTTCCACACACTATCATACCACTAAAATCGAGCGAAAATTTTGAGAGAAGTAAACACAAGAGACATACTTGGCAGATTTGAAAAATTTTGTTGCAATAATGGCCGAAGTTATGATTACTGGAAAACGTCCTCTTAAAGGAGAAATAAAAATTTCTGGGTCGAAAAATGCCGTACTCCCAGAAATGGCAGCTTGTCTTTTGACCGAAGAAAAAGTTGTTTTGACAAATGTGCCTGAGATAAGCGACAAAGAAGAAATGATCAAAACGTTACAAAGTTACCAAGTTTCGGTAAATTCTTCAAGCGATAAGTTAGAGATTCAAGCAGGTATATACTGTCGAAAAGTACAAAAATAGCAGAATTTTGAGTGTCGTTTTCCAGCACAAACAATTAGCTACAACACTACAAAAAATTAAATATCTACAGTAGAGTTTGCCTAAATTTTTTGAAATTGTATTTAGGGAACGTTACAAGTGACTACGATTTTAGTTTGATGTCGGTTTGTAGCCATTTTTCTGTATGCCATAATTATAAATTTACATTTAGGGAATTTGTCAGATCGACCATCTGAAAATGCTGGAGATAAAACTCGTGCATCTTTTCTCGTGTTGGGTCCACTCTTAGCAAGAAAAGAGAAGCTCTTGTTTATAAACCAGGTGGTTGCTCACTTCAAAATGATGGACGACCTGTCGATTTTCACATTGAAGCCATGAAAGAAATGGGTGCCGAACTCGTTGAAGAAACCACAAACAAGGTATTGATGAAGGCGACGCATGGCCTGAAACCAGCGACAATAACTTTTCCTAAAAGTTCAGTTGGTGCAACCCAAACGGTTATGATGGCGGCTAGTCTTAGTGAAAGGTTTGTAATACATTTAGTCTATAAACTGCAATATATTCATATTGGCAAAAGTAGGCTATGCCAAGTTAAAAGGAGAAAAGATCAAAAAAATTTATTGAAAACTTTCCATGTACATAGGCGAAACAGTTATCAGGCATGCAGCCATTGAACCTGAAGTGTTGGATCTAGCAGAGATGCTGAAAAAATGGGTGCTAAGATCATTATCAAAGAGAATGTCTTAATTCAGGAAAGAATCACAGAGTTTGATATAAGTGAATACATATCAACGTGGAATGTTATAATAGTGCGAGGGCGCAATTCTCTTCGTGGTGTAAGACATGAAGTAATGCCTGATCGTATTGAATTTGGAACTTACGCCATCGCTGCAGCTATGAATAAAGGTATGATGTATTTTAGATATCAAAGGTATTTAAATGTCATGAGCGTATGTCTGTGAAAACGTGATAAATTTAACACAGACATTAATCATGCATATTTAGGCTCCATTCTGTTGAAAGTAAAAGAAGAAATGCAGGAGAAAATGCTAAAGTCAATTGAAAAACCTTTGTATCAGGCAGGAGTGAAAATAACCCGTGAGCATAATGGTGTTAGAGTCTCGTTGCCAGGCAACGACATCGAGCCTGCTGATATCGAAACAGGTCCATATCCTTCCTTTCCCACAGATCTTTTGCCACAATGGGTCACCTTCATGACGCAAGCACGACCAACACATTGTAAGCCTTATTCCACCATCAAAGAAAACATCTGGAACAGTCGTTTCAATTTATCGATGGTTTAAGAAAGCTTGGTGCAAAATTTATCGAGTTAATGACCATGAATATCAGGTTAAAGCAGGTATGCCATCATAATGAAGAGTATCATTTATTATGAAAACGAGCTTTCTCTTATCTTATAAAATCATCTGTTATTTTAGGCACTCCACTTACTGGGGATCATGTACAGGCAACAGATCTGCGCGGGGGAGCCGCACTTGTGCTGGCTGGTCTGGTTGCTCAAGGTAGCACGGTGGTCAAAAATTTTGAACATATCAAGCGTGGCTACCCGGATATGATAGGAAAATTGAATGGATGTGGTGCTAAACTGGAAATTTTAAAACCACCTCGTCATGGATTTCATGGAGGGCCCGAAGGTAGTTTATTGATGTTGTTATTTGTCATTGATGTAATTCATTAATAAAGTAAATGGTTTGAACCCGGGAGTATCGTTACATGTTTGTAGATGTAGATCGTCCAGGTTAGTATGGTCCTGAGAAGGACTGACTCTGAAGATGACTACCGCTAAGGTTGTCCTTCGCAGGACTATACTAACCTGGACGATCTACATCTACAAACACGTAATGCCTTAAATTAACAATACACAATCGAATCTTCTATTTCGAAAAATAATGTACCAAATAGAAGAAAACATACGCCAAATTTTAACATCAGCCTTCCATTAATTGGTAAAATTTTGAATAAATCCACTCAGCTTTATATTTTTTCTTATAGGTCAGTTTTCTCGTCTTCGCATCGACTGAAATGGTCAAGTCAAGCATTTATGAAATTTGCCGACTCATTGTCAACAAAAAACTTTCATTTTATATACTTCATTTTACTTTTTTTTGACTTTTGTTATTCTTTACATTACTGTAGATGCAATTGTGTCATGGTTCAAAATCATGATGTAATTAGTTGTGCATCGAGTATTTAGTTATTTTTATGTTGATTGCATTAATGAAAACATGTAGTGACTTTTACTGTAGCAAATTAAATAAAGTACTGAATTAAATAAAGTGCGTCTAAATTGACAGACCTTTTGCAGTAATTTTTTGTCGCAGTACCAGTTGGCGGCGAGGAAAATCTTCGCAGTCCTTTGTGACAATGAAAGAGCGTAGAGCGGGGGGTGCCATAAAACGTTTTTTGAGGGGGAAACATAATTTGTGACCATGAAAAAATGGGCTTTTTAAAAAAGGGAAATGGCCAAAAATTTAACTGACATATTGTGTACTGTACTATTAGGTACAATTTCGCAAACCGCTAAGTTGAATTTCAAAAGAAGTGCTTCTACGAAAGTAAGGAAAAATTATTTTAAACTAGAAAGCTTGACTTGAAGTACAATGCAACAACAACAGAAAAACAATGAAACTGGTTTACAAAGCTCTGTTTAATTTAAATTGTCCAAGTAAGATTAAAAAAACTCATATATAGCGTTGTATAATTAAATCATTTAATTGGCTCATATGTTCATGAGTGATGAGTCAATGCGCTACGCAGAGGCGGCGGAAGAATAGAAGCTTGACAAAATAGAATACACCCGTTCGCAGGTTGTTAGTAAATCAGAATGAAGAGAGCAAAGAATGGATAATCTTGTGATACAAGATTTAAAGATTGTACCTTGCGAAAACTCGAAATATGTGCAACCTTCGAGACTTGAGTTTACTCAGGTACTAAAAGATGTAAAA
This sequence comes from Xenia sp. Carnegie-2017, assembly GCF_021976095.1. Taxonomy (NCBI): domain Eukaryota; kingdom Metazoa; phylum Cnidaria; class Anthozoa; order Malacalcyonacea; family Xeniidae; genus Xenia; species Xenia sp. Carnegie-2017. The sequence goes on along the minus strand of NW_025813483.1, from coordinate 13,656,775 downwards.
CTTACAGGCATGTTTTTATCCAGTATTGATGATAAAATATGAAAATTAACATGTTATCTTGTGTTATTACCAATACAGAATGGAATGAAACGACATTGGGATTACATCAGTGTTCACGATAGCGTTGCAGCGTTAATTTTTAACGTCTCCAGGAAATCATTTATTTTGGTAAAGCAATTTAGACCAGGTATTGTATGGAATTGAGATAAACCCCTGGCCATGGCCAGAGATGTAAATAATCTAATATGTAGTCTGATCTTTGTTCAAGCTGTGTACACGAGTCAGAACAGAAAACTGAACGAGAAAGAGGAGTCAGATAAATCAAGTGTTACACAAGATTCTAGCAGACAAACATTTCGAGCTGACATAAACAATGCAGTTACATATGAATTGTGTGCTGGTATTGTTGATAAAAACATCCCATTGCAGTCAGTTGTGAGAGAGGAAATTATTGAGGAGTGTGGCTATGATGTCCCCGAATCCAGTATACAAAGAGTCTACTCTGTTTGGGGATCCATTGGGTTTGCTGGGTCATTGCAGACCTTGTACTATGTTGAAGTAACTGATGACATGAAAGTAAGCGAAGGTGGAGGGAACAGAAGTGAAGGAGAAAGGATCGAAGTATTTTATCTACCTCAGGATAAAGTTTTAGAGTTTTTGTACAATGAAAGTTTGCCTAAACCACCATCACTCATGGCTGCTTTCTTTTGGTACTTACATGAAAAACAATCTCATTAATTTAATGATTTACAGTGAACATGTGAATGACACTTCAATTGTTGAAATAAAAAATTGAAATAATGGAACACATTTTGTCTCTATGTGCTCAAATAATTTTTAACAAATTTGGTTGGTGCCCTCACCTTACCATGTATCTGGGATATGCAAGTACAAATACATTAACATGCCTAATTTCTTAATGAGACAACCAATGCATGTTCCTGATAGCTTTTTATCCCACCTCAATACAAGAAAGATTTCAAACCTTTAAATTAACACTCATCACAGTGATAAGAAATATTTTTCTTCACATTTAATCATAGCACAAAATCAAAGTCAATAATATAGCAGAGAGCATGATAAACTAAAGCAAAACAAGAGTACTCCAGCAACACAAGTTACACAAATCAACTATTTCTACAGGTAATTTATAATTGCAACCTATTTATGCTTAGAAACAAGTCAATAGTGGAAGCTTTATTAAATAATGTCAAGCAGAACTAAAATTGTTTGGTTTACAAGCGTTTTTAAACAGTTTAATCGACTTCTTCCATTTTGCTAGCATCTTCGTCTCCCCCTTCTTCCAGAGGAGGCATGTCTTCCTCATTTGCATCATCTGAGATAAAAAATAAAATATTTACCAGTTAATCTCTTTAGTAAACTGGAGGAATCAGAAACACAATTATATTTATTGTGGATTTCAACATGATTTAGTAAAAATTTCCAACACCAATGGAAATATTCAAATTTAATTTACTTTTCAAAGAAATTCAAATATTTTTAATCAGATCTTCAAACTTAGATCAGATAGGTTAATATTAATGAATATTAAAAACAGAAAAAATATAAAAAATGATCAGATAAGTTAATACTAACAAATATTAAAAGCATTTTTCAAAAGCAAGTTAAATTCACAGTTAAAAGTTGAAACCCCCAACTTTCAGATCAATGTGAGGTAAATAATTACCTTCAACTATATCCTCATCAATTCCTAAACCAAGGTTGATCATTCTGTATATACGAGCAGAGTGAACTTGAGGTTCATCAAGTGAGAAGCCAGAAGATAACAACGATGTTTCAAATAACAAGTGAACAAGATCCTTCACTGATTTGTCATTCTTATCTTCAGAAACTTTATTTTTCAATGCCTTGATAATTGAATGATCTGGGTTGATTTCAAGATGTTTCTTTGCAGCCATGTATCCCATGGTGCTTGAGTCGCGCAAGGCTTGGGCTTTCATGATACGTTCCATATTTGCAGACCATCCATATTGACTGGTAACAATACAACATGGCGATGACACAAGACGGGTGGACAGTACAACCTTTTCCACTTTTTTGTCAAGTATTTCCTTGACGAGCTAACATCAAAACCAAAAAGTAAACTGCCATTAATAAAAGATATAAGTTCAATTCATACACCTTCCATAAATTTGTTATTTACCTTGCAAAGGTCTTCAAAAGCAGCTTTCTGCTCTTCACGCTTTTTCTTTTCCTCTTCATCTTCAGGGAGCTCAAGACCTTCCTTTGTGACACTAACCAGTTTCTTGCCATCATACTCCTTCAACTGTTGAATGGAATACTCATCAATAGGCTCAGTCATGTAGAGGACTTCAAAGCCTTGTTTCAAAACACGTTCAACAAATGAGGAATGGGCAACTTGATCTTTTGACTCTCCAGTTATATAGTAGATATCTTTTTGGGCTTCTTTCATGCGAGATACATATTCTTTCAAAGAAGTCATCTCATCACTGTTGGAGGAGTGGTAGCGGAGTAGATCTGCAAGCTTTGCACGATTGGTACTGTCTTCATGGATGCCCAATTTTAGGTTCTTTGAGAATTGTTCATAAAAGGTCTTGTAGTTATCCTTGTCTTCAGCAACTTCGTTGAATAATTCCATGCACTTCTTAACAAGATTCTTACGGATGACCTTCAAGATCTTGCTTTGCTGCAATGTTTCACGAGAAATGTTAAGAGGAAGATCTTCTGAATCAACGACACCTTTCACAAAGTTGAGATACTCTGGAATCAGGTCATCACAAGTATCCATAATGAAGACACGCCGAACATACAGCTTGATGTTATTCCTCTTCTTGCGATTCTCAAACAGATCAAACGGTGCACGCTTTGGAACAAAAAGAATGGCACGGAACTCAAGTTGACCTTCAACAGAGAAATGCTTGACAGCTAAATGTTCTTCCCAGTCATTTGTCAGGCTTTTGTAGAACTCAGCATACTGTTCACTTGTGATGTCACTTGGATTTCTCATCCATAATGGCTTTGTCTTGTTTAATTCCTCTTCATCAATGTATTTCTCTTTTATCTTCTTCTTCTTTTTTGTTTCATCTTTTAAAACATAATGCATAATGATATACCAAATTCTCCTTTTTTGTTTAACAAAAATGAAAAAAATATACTGTGACACAAGTTTATTCATCATACCTTCTTTCTCACCATCCTCACTTATATCTTCTATTTTTGCTTTATCTTTTTCTTCTTCATCTCCTCCATCTTCTTCAGCTTCCCCATTTTCCTTTTTTTCATCCTCATCTTCTCCTTCCTTCTTGTCGTCATCTTCATCCTCGTCATCACTAACCTCCTTTTCACGTTCTTTTTGAACCTTAACATACCATGAAAAAACAACATTAATTATGCACAAAGTATTTTCTTGCAACACATAATCATCAAAGTACCTTCAAAATGATTGGATATCCAATGAACTGGCTGTGCTTCTTCACAACATCTTTCACTTTCTTGTCATCCAAATATTCCAACTGATCTTCTTTCATGTGAAGTACAATCTTTGTACCACGACCATACAGCTCTGAATTGTCATGAGCAACAGTGAAAGAGCCACCAGCAGATGACTCCCAAACATACTGCTCGTCATCATTGTTCTTTGTGTGCACGACAACTTTATCTGCAACCAGGTAAGCAGAATAGAAACCAACACCAAACTGACCAATCATGGAAATGTCAGCACCGGACTGTCAAAAAATGATCAGTTAGTAAAAATTGAGCAATTAAAAAGCAGACATGCAACTTTCAAAATGCTTTCCATTAACCTGTAATGCTTCCATGAATGCTTTTGTACCAGACTTGGCAATAGTACCCAAGTTGTTCACAAGATCTGCTTTGGTCATTCCAATTCCAGTGTCAATAATTGTTAAGGTGTTGTCATCTTTGTTAGGAATGATCTCAATCTTTAAGTCTTTACAACTATCCAATTTACTTGCATCAGTCAGACTTTCATAACGGATCTTATCTAGGGCCTTTGCAAATGAAATAGCTTTAAGAACAAAATACAATGACATTACCAATCTACATTCAACCACTAGACAAAAATGGTAGTCCCTTAATGTTCCCACGAATTTTAGGCCTTCTTAATGGATAGTACAAACCAAAAATTCAGCCAAGTTCTGAACCAATGGCTTTTATTTTCAAAAATAACTTTCACATGAAACAAAACGTTAGAAAGTGAAGAAAATTTGTCATGACTTAATCCGGAACATTAATTCAACGACAACGCATCATACGACCCAACACGTGGTCCTTTGTGAAGCTTCACGGTTTCTCACTACGGATGATTTTGCTTTTGAAAGTTTATAACATTATGCCTTCACTTTACAAGGCGTTAAAAATATCCAATAAAAAAACGCTTCTATTTTCAACATCGAGTCAAAATAGATCGCCTTATACTAGCTAATGAAATGCACTTAATTTAGGTACCAGCAAAAAGGTTAAACAAACGCCTAAATATAACAAAAAACAATGCTCTACAACGTAAGTTTGGAAAAGAAACAAATCCTTGCACTTTCGTTTTGATATTTCAAGAGAAAAGCGATTAATTTATGAACAAACATGGCGTTAAATAACATGCCACATTTTGATGATTTCCCCCCTTTTTAAAGTATAAATCAAGATAATACATTAGTGTTATGCTTTGTCAAACGAAAGTTGACAAGTTTAAAAGCAGTCGTTCACAAAAATCAAATTTAACGCACTTAGATAGCATAAAAAGTTGACAAATTTGATTCAGTGCACAACTTACATCCGACGAGTTGGAAATAAGTTCACGGAGGAAAATTTCCTTGTTTGAGTAAAAGGTGTTAATAATCAAGCTCATCAATTGGGCAATTTCTGCTTGAAAGGCAAAAGTTTCCACTTCCCCATCTTCTTCCATCGTTTTCATCTCTGCTTCGCTCATTTTGAAGGTAGAATACTGATATAATATCGCTCGAATGCAATAAAAATCGCTTACGACAATGACAACGTGCGCTGAAAAGAATGCCTAAAGGAGACGCATGTTGAATATACTCATCGTGACTTTGCTGTATATCAAGGTTTATGATTGGTTTAAAATTTTGGTGTGGCTTGCCGTGATTGGTTCGAAGCTAGGGAAGCGATGATTGGCTAAGTCGGTCAGTTTTCCCACGAATTTTTAACCATTTTGAGCAGTGATTCTGAGAACGAGAGAATAGACAGAAAAAAACGTTTGTCTTAAAAAAGAAAAGATCATCAGGAGGTAATGGTAATTTGAAAATGAAATCGAAAACGCACTTTACCAGTAATTTCGTCAAAGGTAATCATCGCTCATGGCTGGGTAAACATTTTGATTTTGTTGGTGGCAAACACACCACGTCTTAGCATGCTGAAATCGTTTAAAACGACGGCCTTGCAACAAAGTGAGCAAATTCAAAATAACAAGGACACCTGCTGTTTCAAGTTAAAGTAAATATTATATGCAATCAAGATCACCAAAAAGTGACGGAATCCACAAGTTCGATAAAGCTCACCCAGTGACGACTGTTGATTGTGTTTACAAGCGATTTAATGATTAATTGATATAGAAACCATGGATTTGATGAATATTGATCGGATAATTAGTGACGTCAAATGGATGCACAATGTCATTAATTTGATAAAAGTAACAGGGAAATATAAACAAGTATATATGATATAGATGTTAGTTCTGTTCAATGACCACGCACGGCGATAATGAAAAATGTTTGCAGCATGATTAGTGATAATGGAGTTCAATGTTCTGATGGTGATCTTCACGAATCCTCGCGTGGTGAAATGATAACACACAGATGGTGAATACTTCAAGTAGTCCAGGTATCGAGTGCGCGTGACGTGTAGAGCGAGTGACAAAATGATATTAACTAAATCCTAGATCACAGTAATACGTTAGTAATAAAGTAGTCGAGATCGTAAATGGCCAATGAAGATAAAAGGTTCGCTAAATGTGTCTTTGAAAATGACACACACTATCGTGCAAAACAGGGAAATGAATAGGAAAAAGTGAAAGTGAGAAAAACCAACAAACAGAAAACGGAAGGATTAAGACTGATGAGGAAAATAAGAAAGCGGGAAGGAATATACACTCATTACACTGCAACGAAAAATAGGGACTTTTGCCAACATATCATTGAATAGACAAATCACATGGCGATCAGAAAAGATGTAGAAACGTCAAAGTAAAATGTACTACACGAACGGGTTGCCTAGTTTAGGTGCTTCTTGAAGAATCTTTTGAGTCATGAGAAAATATGCGGTTTGCACCGAAGACGGATCACCGGTTATAACAACCTTACGATTTGTTGTACCAGTAATGTATTCCCCTTTATTTGAGACAGTGATTACGGCACTACTGAATTGTATAAACTCATTGAGAGTTTTACCATTTTTCCCTAAGATTATTCCGATCAAATGATCAGGAACGGACATTTCATATGTCGCTGTTGTAGTGATTGCGTTGTTAGTGTTACCCCCAAGTTGTTGCATACCCAGCATGGCGCTTAGTGGGTTACCAGTCCCCAGAGGGTTATTTTGCATCAACGAGTTAGAGGAATTTGAACTGAGTAGGTTGGCTTGGGCAAGAAAATTGGAGGGAGATGTTTCTTGGTTGTTTGTAGTGAGACCAAGTAGTTGGGAAAGATTTCCTATTGCCGCCATAGAAGATGCTGGGTTATTCTGATAACCGGATTTATTTTTAGTAAAGCCAGAGTAGTTCAGGTTTGTATTTTGTCCATGTTCTGGGTCCTCCTGACATTTGGTCACCACTGCAGATGTAGCCGCCCTTACTTGGTCATGTTCACCTGTGATAGTGACAACTCGTTCACCAGATATTTCTGTGTCCTTCTGTGAAATCTGTAGTTTGGCTCCAGTCTCTTCAGTGATACTACGAATGAAGCTACCACCCTTTCCTATCACCATACCTGCAGTTGAGTGTGGTACAATGAGTTTGACCATGTTTGCACGTTCAGATGGAGCACTCCCTCGGCTTGGCAGTTCACTGCGGACCTTCTCCATGATGAGATCCAAAGTAGCAAGGATTTGATGAAGCTCACCAAAAATAATCACAACTCTCTCATTAGTGCCTGGAAAGAACTCATTTGCTGCAGAGAGTTTAAGTCGGGACCCCGTTTGTTGTTGTAGGATTTGTATTGTTTGACCCTTCTTACCAATGACAGAACCAGCAACATGGTTTGGAACCATGGTCTTTAACATAGGAGACTTTCCTATACAAATGTACACGTACAACAGATAAACATAATCACATCTGTTAACCCTTTGACAAAGTTTTGTCAATTGAGTTTAATTTCGTTTCAAGATTGTTGAAAATTTGCAACAATGATGAGTCAAGGTTTAAAAAACATTTTCAAGCTAATTTTTAACTTCACCATTTTGCTGTGAACTAAGCAAGCCACTTTTCTTCTAGGTTCATCATTATCAACCATATAAAGCAACATCAATTATAAGCATAAAAGTATCAACGGAAAATTGGTGAAGTTTGAGATGGGAAATACAAAGTAAGGCCTTATGTTCAGCTTTTTAAAATTGTCGTTCTTCCTTCATCCCCGAAGATCTTGTATATTTTATCATACTATGATTTTATTGAACACATAAAATAGACATTAAAATAAGCCATGTCTCGTTTTGTCATTTGGAAGTACGTGAAGTGCTGCTTTTGATGTCAAACAATTGAATCATTCGTCTATATAAAGAGCTTCACCAGCTTTTATCAGCTGTTATATATTCGATGAACACAACCCGTCTAATCAGCAAAAATTTGTTCATGCGAAACTTGACGTTTTTTTTCAAACGAAGCATGTCGATAATATTACATCAGTAAGGCCTCATTCACAAGACACATTCATAGCCATTACACTTTACTTAAAACGAGTAAAATTATGAACGGCATATCAACTGCCTTTCGTAATCGTTACCTTTAGCGTGAGATGTATAAGGAACATAGAGCGGCCTGTCTATTTGATCTATATTTTCGTCCATTGAACATAACTCGTTTTGAAACGGACTCTTGTTGATATTGGACTATTATAATGCGAGATGGACTTTGGGAAGTGCAATTAAATACCGAGGAACCCAAATAAAATTGTATGTTTATCATTTTCAACCTATTCCGAGCTTAATTTCCTTTCAGGCTACGACTTAACGATATCGAGGCGCCTGTCATAACAAAACACTAAAGTATTTTGTGAGAAATATGCACTAAAGCGAAAGCCTAGGCGACAGATAAGGAATCATGAACATCGTTTGCATTCTTTCATAAGGCAGACGCATATCACGAATGCACCCTAGAGAACTTCAACACATCCGGTTGCATTGCACAACAAACAACGTGACATTATCTAAATTTAAGCGCGTGAAACACTTATAATGAGTCTAGCAGCTTCTTACCACCAGAATTCGCCTTTTTCGAACAAACAAAGTCTTCTCGATCTGTTTCCAAAGCTCTCTTGTTTCTTTCATGGCCCTGATCGTTTTTTCTTTCACTCTTATTTAACCCATATTGAGTGTCATTCAAAACAAGCGTTTGGTCCGCCATTTTTCATAAATTGAGTGGGATATTCATGATTAACTTGACACGCATGCCCAGTAGCTTCCCACGCGTGCACAACTGGCTTGTTCAAAAATATGTTCAGAACATTCCAATAATTTAATATTTCCTTGCAAATTCGTTTCTCTTTTTCTTTTCTCAAAAAATATATGAAGATATCAATATAATGGCTCTTTAACAAGTCCAACAAAAAATATTTTCATTAATCTATTCACATGTTAATGGGGTTTGATATTGAATATTTCGAGTTTTGACCTTAATAAATGTTCCCATAAAACACGCATGCGCAGTCAGTAATCCATGATGTTGCTCAGGCAGGCAACAACAACAACAACGATAACAACAACAAAAACAAAAGAAGGGAAATTTCTCGGCAGTTGTGAATTTCATTCATAATTGAACTTCAGCTGAAGCAAATACTTCATGTTTACTTGCGCCACATCGTAGACAATGTATCTGAGAGTTCGACTTAAGGAAAATCTTAAACCATGGAAAGAAAATTCTAAACTAGGACAATCAGCGTGTTGTATACAACAGTGGCGTAGCCAGCTCGCAAGTTTGTTTATGCTATGTAAATATTTTCGAGTTCAGTAAAATGGATAGATTTCTAAAGAACAATGCATAATGCAAATGATGAAAATTTTACATAACACGAACTAATTTGCGGGCTGGCATAAAACCTGTTCCCTTTTCTCGGACATCTACTAAGAGACAAATATGGATGAGTTTAGATAAAAGGATACTCATTGTAAAGAAGACTTGATTCCTCGATGACTGTGTCGATTCCTTTACCACAAGGAACAATCGTCCCATCCGTCATTGTGAGATCTGATGTTGGATCGGGCGCTGTCCTACCACAACCTGAGACGACAAAACATGCAAGAGCTTGAGTACTTCTTTAAATATTTTACATCATCAAAACAGAAATCTCTTTTTAGAGACTACAAACCTTTAACACTGTGTTTACCCGCTGGAAGTTTCTTGATAAACTTTGCTGATGTCAGTTCGTGCCTTAAGAAATGAGATCAATATTGAAAAATCCTTTTGAACAAGTTTGACGAATACTAGCGCACACAATAATTGACAATATACCCTATTCTTTATGATTAATGGCAGTAAAACATACAATTCTCAATGACTAATAACAGTATAGCAGTACACTTCTCTATGTTTGATTTCAATATAACCTACACTTATCTTTGATTATGGTATAACCTACACTTCTCTATAGCTGATTACCGTAAAACCTACACTTCTTTATGTTTGATTACTGTATAAACAACTCTTCTCTATGTTTGATTACTGTACAACCTACACTTCTCTATGGCTGATTACCGTAAAACCTACACTTCTTTATGTTTGATTACTGTATAAACAACTCTTCTCTATGTTTGATTACTGTACAACCTACACTTCTCTATGGTTGATTACCGTAAAACCTACTTCTCTATGTTTGATTACTGTATAAACTACACTTCTCTATGTTTGATTACCGTACAACCTACATTTCTCTTTGTTTGATTATGGTAAAACCAACACTTCTGTATGGCTGAAGATTCAAATTTCAAACGAAAAACTATTCAAAGGAAACGATTTCCTGAACTCGGTAACTAATCAATGGCATAACTGTATACAGGTATTCTGTGATTACTGCTTACATGTTTCCTAGTGCAACTTCGCATAACAGCATGAGGCCAACTGGGTTAGAGTAGGTTGTATTACAGTAGTTGGCTGATTTAGATACCATATCTGCAAGCATAAAGGAAAAATTAAAGAAAGCTGAAGAACCTCATTAAAATACAAACTTGAATCGCTACCAGCAAAATAGATTCCTTTACCAAACATATAACCAGTCTAAAACGAAGTTGAAAACTAATTCACATCTTGAACAATGCGAATAATGTATGGCTTGTGTAATTGACTATGAAACATGGTAAATAATATTTTCATCACATACGACTGGGGCCTCAGGAGGAGCAATCCTTAGACCTTGAGATAGTATACCAGCAAAGTTTGTGGTTCTAGAGCCATGCCAAAGTAATCTACGATTAGGAAGTTCTTTAAAAGGTTTATAACGTTTTGTTTCACTTTCGCGATCAATCTTAAAAATCTTGAAAACAAATCAAGGACGTTAATAATGAAATTTTATGAAATGAAATCCCATCAACGGAATCTACTTTTCCTCTAAAATACAAGCAATCCCTCACATACCTCCTCAATTTCCAACCGATAGTGTCGATGAGTTGACGCATGCGTGTTACGGACGTATTTTTGAATGATGTCATATTCATCATCGTCCTTGTTTATTGGCTATGAAAAAATAAATGCATTGAAGAATCATGGTCTTAATAGGATTAAAAGACTTGTTTATTGTCTTACTTTAATATGACTGTTGAGTTTCTTGTAATAGGCATCTAAAGGATCTTCATCGTCAGTGGTTTCTTTAATCAAACTATAGGCGACCTCGATATCCAAAAGGTTTTCAAGCATTTCTACTTTATTCTGGACAGAAATACACATTCATTACCGGTCTGACCAAAAAATCAAAAATTGTCAAAATTAAAAAACACCTTGATCAAATTTAAGTTATCTAACAATGGCGGTTTCTTCATGCCAAAATCGTGCGGAATTAAAGTATAGAATCGGTTTGATGCATCAAGAATCAAGCCCTTGCTACCTTGCGTCTCGATGAGCTGTAAAATTATAATATAATAATTCAAGATCACATCGCCACAACATCGCTTTTATTTATACTTTTTGAAAAAAGTTGATACAGAAAAATACTTATTTTCTCATACTAAAGCTGTGTAGATCACTTTGCTATCATTTGCTTCAGAGCAACCAGTTGGAACTTTGTTTTTTACATCCCATTTTATTGGATACATAGCTGCTTGATTCCTTCACGAGCTTATCACATGATCACTGAATCTACCTCGTGTACAATTCTTCAAACTGGAATATATTCTAACCGTTTATTACTCCCTGAACATCTTTTTATTGAATTAAACCACATAAAAACATTCGCTATAGTAGCTACAAGTGCGAACATTTGCAGCTTAATTCTATTCGAGTTAAACTTTGAAATGAAAGCCTGTGTATTGCAACTTGAAACAGATTTCAAGAATTCTAGCTCAAACTATGCAATAAATCAACGTTGGGTTTTTACCTTTTGAGCTTCATTAAGAATGGCGTATCCACTTTCGATTTGTTTTCGTGATAATTTACCAAGAGGCATCTTCTTTAGATCAATCTAAAGGGAGGGAAAGAAATGTCCGGGTTACCTCCATATCTTCTGAATGATTAGGATGAACTGTGTTCAAAACTTATTCAAAAAGCAGTATCTACCTCAAATTCCAACATTGCCTTTTTCATTGACTCGATGTCAAAAATCATTTGTACCAATTTTGGACAGAAATCGGAAGCGTGCACTTGCTATTTACAGTGATGGCTTTTTCACTAGTTTTAACGTTATCTTCCTATGACAAAAACGTTAAAAAACTAGAACTGTCTCCAAAACAAAGACATAACAAAAAGTTCGAATATTTTAAATTCGAATATTTCAACTACAACTTTAGTTCTTCCATAATAAGCGAATGCCTTTAATCTTAATCTTGATCGAGTAACGCAGATGTCGTGATTTCAGCCGAGAGTCATTCAAAGACAATTCAAGCATTTGTAAAAATTATTTAAAAAATAAAAGATGTTTACTGTGTTTGCACAGGCTTATGCAAACCGAGGAGACCTTTAAGAGAACTCGAGAGCAGATCAGTGCAAGCTCGAGACCGAAGGTTGTACATGCTCGAGAGTTCTCACAAAACGTCTCAGAGGTTTGCATAAGCCAGTGCAAAAACGAAAAACATCTTTTTTTATAAAATAACAATAATGCAAAACAGACAAATTTAAAGTAAACGTTTTAATTTTTTCTCTAAAATGTATTCATGATCGATTTGCAAATTCTCTTCGATTGATTGATTGTTATGATTGATTTGATTGGTTGAGCTCAGATGTGTTTTGCGCAGGCTAATGCAAACACAGCTCTAGACCAATCAGCGCACGCGCTTCATTGTGTTTATTTCGTAACACTTTATATCATGGTATTAACTTGATGACGTAAATTAACAATGTCACCTTAAGAAATCAAAATGACTATAAGTTTCGCATTAAAACAACAACATTACCTGCCCATAGTCGATCTCAAGAGGATAGAATTTACCAGCTTGTTTAACAAAGTTTTCCGGTTTTTCCAATCATTGCCTGAATATGAAAGAAACATTTTAACTTTCTTTTTAATTCAAAAAGACGCACTATACATGTACAAAGACGACACCAGTTTTGCGCATATTCATGACAGTGGTTACGTATCGATGACTGGAAAATGTTTTATAACCAGGACCGCAGGAACGAGGGAGGGTGGGGGGTTACTTTGCCAAGGGCCTTCAAACTAAATAAACTGATGTTTTTCATTAAAGTTTTACTTGAACCTCAGATCCATTTGAAACACTTTATGCCTCGCTGTCAATAATAATTCTTAAAAAATGAAGCCATAAGTCGCCTGGAGAAATTTTTGCCCCGGGCTCTGCATTATCTGTCAGCAATCTGTTCATTACAACTACACACCTGTTTTGTCGAGATAAAGATCATTAAAACGTGCAATGGCGTCGTCAATATCGCGACCGAAACTCTTAGAAAAGATGAGTGATAGATTCAATGGTCACATGACAAAAAATTTATCAATAACCACAACACCAGATGAGCCCACCTCCAGTTTCTTTCCTCCGATAGCCGTCCCCACTCTTCCCCATGAACGGAATAGGAAAAAACTGAATTTATGAAAAATTTACAAGTAAAGTTTGATGGATATTAGAGGATAAGTAAATTACGATAAGGGACACGTAATGATGGAGGGGGAGAGGGGGTGATTAAAGGCATTGAAGGATGAGTAAAGAAGACATGAGACGCATGATGATGACGGATAAGTAAGACAATGATGATGGACGTACGTAAATGAAGGTAAGGGATCAATGATGATGATTCAAAAGGTGATAGGAATTGATGAACTTACGTTTTTTTGATGTCGTTCTTCAATATTTGAAGTTTATAATAGGAGTTTGTACCACGGGTAATGTCTACTATGCCCAGGACAGCGTTGTACACTTGACCGCTGACCTCATAAACATGCGCAGAATCAGACATTCCTAAGGAAAGTGAATGTCGCTATCTGCTGTTATGTTCACTAAATTATCAAGTTGAAACCTTAACGACAACATGAACAATGTTATTCTTCAAAAAAAAGTAGAGATCGGTTACCTGAGTCGGGATCAACGACTCCTCCGCCTTTTACTGATAATTTTACTTTCTTTTCAAGGGGTAAAACCGAGGCTGAAATATAATAGGTTGTAAAGCACTTCAACATGTATGAACAATTGATATTTGCAGAATACAATCGCACCTTGCGATTTAACCGCTTTCCTCTTCTTTGCAGGCCCATCGGTAACATCATAGCCAGTGGGTTGTCGGGAACTCTTGTTGGTACCCCACGTGACCAGAGCATGTTTGGTAATCGCAGAAAATAGTTCCTCGACATGAACAGCTTGTAAAAATTCTTCAGAGACAACGGGAATGTCAGCTTTCTCAGCATCTTGAATCTTTTTACTTTTTTTACTGACCTCCGCTGCTCGCAGAACAATACAAATGAGAAGGAATCATCATTCTTGACTAGGCTACAAGAATTGTCTCTTGAAGCAAGGAAGTTTGGATGAAAATAGGTATTAAATCCAATGCATGGATGCAAGTTACCTGCCGTGCTTATGCAACATGTAATTTCTCCTGATATTTTATTTTTCAGCTTTCCACCTAATTCCTCAATCTTAGTTTTTGCAGACGCCTGAAATATGACGTAATCCGTTAGTGGGATGTACTTTTCGGATATCTAGTGATCGAAATGATGTTTGTTAGATTGAGTAAAGAGAACAAACATTGACGAAGGTAGTCATATTTTTGTGTTCACTCACTGCAAAAACAATTCATAAATCTAATTTTAAAGTAAATGGTTTAAGCCCGGGAGTATCGTTACATGTTTGTAGATGTAGATCACACAAGAGAGAACACACATTTCCTCTACACACAATACAATGAAGTAAGAACCAGATAACAAATACGGCTAACCTGACGTTTACTCTTCATTTGACTCCGAAGATGACTACCGCTAAGGTTGTCGAAACGTCAGTCAACAACAACAAAAACAGTCCTTCTCAGGACTATACCAACCTGGACGATCTACATCTACAAACATGTAAATCTAATTTTCTAAAGAAATTAAAAATGAATGTAGAAAAATTCGGGTCGCCAAGAAAAGGCAAAAATATAATAAATAAAATGAACACATATTTATTTAATTAGCAGTTAATGACCTTGTCGGTTGTTTCAAGTTTACCAATAATGTTAAACGCCAGACCGCTTAACAGTCGCGCAGACCTAAAAAACAAAGAACTTGAAGAAAGAACTTAAAAATTTAACCGAGGATAGACTTGAGGGATCAATAAGGATAATTGGAATTTTCCTTCAAACAAGTAAGGATGTGATTTGCGTAATGATTCTATACTTATCAGTCTGTCTCGGAAACAATCGTTTTCCAACATTGAGTTTGAATTTCTTTCTAAAACGAAATAAGGAGAAAGACCCTCGGCAGGTTCATTATAGCTAATAAAATACACAGCTACTAAAGGTCAGTTTTTTATTACAGAAAGTTATGGTTCTCCTTCATTTCCTCCGGAATAATCCATTTAGTCCTCTCCGGATCTTTAGTAACGTTTGTGCATTTTGTCCATTCAGTAATATTACCAGTACAGTAATAACCATCGTTTCTAAAGTAAAATGAGTGATTAAATCATATTTCCCATTGTGGATTATATAAGAATGATGCTCATTACCTAATGCTAAAATGACCATCTTTGCACTCATTACAGCGTTTCAAAGCGCCAAACGCCAACCCATCAGTACATCTGTCTAACAACTTCGATAATGAAGAAAATAAAAAACCACACTGACGTTGATTGAAATTAATTCACATATAATGAATAACGAACACACAAGCATACCACATTTTCTCCGCCGTGACTTTTCTGATCATTTTCCGCCAACATTGCTTTCAATTCAGCAACACTACAATAATTCTTCAGCGAATCACGTATTTTCCAAAGTTTCTTACTCTGAGCCTGAAGGTAGACGTATAAGTTGCATGAATAACATCATGTAGGAGAGAAAAATGATTACTAGTTAAACAATGCTATGAACAACTGTGTTTGTAGCTAAAACAAATTTTTTCATCTGTTGATAAAATTAAGAAAAACCTTCAAAGCAGTCTCTTCTTTTTTTTCATCGTCTGTCATTTGAGCTTTTTCCTCCTTCATTTTCTTGTTTAACTGTTGTTTTTCAGCACCAGTTGCTTTTCGTTTCTTCCCAGATTTTTCTGTTGTTCCCAGTTTCGTTTTAAGCATCATCTGATCTTCTTCATTTAACATTGAAAAACCAGGAATCATTTCTGCAGTAAGACCTTCTGCAACATTCAGTTCACACCTAGAGTATTAGGTGTTTAAAATTTTACAGACCTTCATTGAAAGATATGGAAAATCGTAATATAGCCAAAAGAGAAACTTATTCAAGCAATCATACATAGAAATGCCAATTTACTTTGAACATACCAAAATAAATTGGTAATTAAACTCTTATCCTTTGCAATTCATGAAAAGCCATCCATTTGTATGGATAATATGCAAAAATTGTGAAAAAAGAATATTTCAATCTTGAAATACCTTTTCTCCACAAAACAATCAACATGAAACCATCGAGTCAGCATGGAGACTCTTCCAAATGCACTGGACTCTACACTTGGTTCCATGCTTTTACCAATACGAACTTCACCCTTGTGAAAGAAAGTTTGAATCTTAAGAGCGAAAACAACAGCAGATAATTACAGGTTTTGCACAATAAAAAACACAGTCCTTCATGAACCTTTGCCATCCTTTACAATATGCAACAAACCTTAGTGATCTTATCTTCACAAGATTTGCAAAAGCTCCTGTTGGATTTTGCATACTCCACAACAAGCATGTCATCTTTAGACAGACCATCTACTTCACAAATCCCAACAATCTCCCCCATCAATTTTTTTTTGATTTTCTCTTGGTCATCCCATCTTAGCAAGTCAAACCCATTGAACTCAGACACATCTGTTTTTTTGAACTTTTTTGTGAAAAAACAAGCGAAGTGAAACCAATTCGGCACCTGAAATGTCCACAATATTTGAGATGTCAAAATATTTTAACTTAGTGCAACATCAGTCATAAATCCATGATTATCCATCATCTTAATTGAGCTTTCTTGTAATTATAGCTCTGTTACCTTTCCATCGAAGTGAGGTGACTAAAAAAAGAGAACAAGTATAAAAAAATGCACGTAAAATATTTATCGGGCAGTTGAACCCACCATTATCAACGGATAACGTTATGAAAGCATTTGCAAACGAAGAACATACAACTTATAAAATTATAAATCAAAACATTCATGAAATCACACCAAAATCAAATTTTACACTTGTACCTGTACAATTTTCGCAATCCGAAGTGAATCTTTATCAATTTTTTGTTTGCATGCCTTGCAAGAGGAACGATTTGACTTCGCGTATTCCACTTGAAATGGCAGATCACTCGCCATCTTGTTCCACGTGCAATTTAGTTGAAGCCACGTGGTTACATATATGTTTGTCTTGGTCGTGTTGGTAATCACGACGATGGTCATTCATTTCAAAGAATGTCAACGTAGGTGGTGAAAAACTCTGGAAAAAATTTAAATAAAAGAATTAATTTTATAGAATGTGTTTCTATTTATTTGTTTTTGCCTTCCAGCGTTTCTGTTGTTTCTCCTGTTAGATAGTAGTAGTAGTTTCGTATGGTCACACCTCCATGTGTGTCTCATCAAGCCAGCTTGCGAAGTTATCATCTGCTTTGTGCACTGTTGCGTAGCCGCCTTCAATGCGTGTGAACGGACATTGCAGGATGATATGGTCCATATTCTGGTTGGTGGCGTTACATGATGGGCAAGTTGGCGAGTCTTTGTAGCCCCATCGGTATAGGTTGTTAGCTGTTCTGCCCTGTTTCGATCTTATTCGGTTACAAGTGCTCCATTGTTTACGAGTTAGCTTCTTGAAACCAGGAAGAGGGACATTTGTGGGATCTTTCATTAGATCAGCACCCCTTGGTTTATTTTCGTACCATTGCATGTTCCTTCCATGTATTGTTGAGGTCAAACGATTCAATCTTGGAGTTATAAAAAGGTTTTCGTGATTTAAGTCTCGAAGTAGTTGGGGCAGACTGGATAATAGTTTTTAGTGGAGTGTCAATTAGTGTATTTTTAATGCGATGATGTTGTTTCTGTGTTGCTTCCTGTCTACGTATGTTAGGTGGAGCTATAGCACTCATTACAGGTAGCCAAGAGGTTGGGGTTGATTTTAATGTCCCGGAAATTGTTCGCATTGTGTCATTTAGCAATACATCTAGCTTATTGACGTGTTTAGAGCGAGACCAAACTGGAGCACAATATTCTGCAACACTGTATGATAGGGCAAGAGATGATGTCCTAAGTACCGTTGGAGTGGCGCCCCACGATGTTCCTGCCAGTTTTTTAATTATGCCATTTCGTTTTCGCAGTTTTGTGGCAGTGTTTTCAATGTGCTGTTTGTATGTTAGCGAGCGATCTAAAGTCACACCCAGGTTTAAGATAATGCAAGCCAGTTGATCGCCTTGTGGCCTAAATGTTTGATCATGTCTGGATAGATACCATCTATTCCGGCTGCCTTGCCAGCTTTCATTTGTTTAATTGCAGTGTCAACTTCTTGCTTACTAACTGGCATTGAAGAAAAGCTGTCATCCGGGCTTGATTTGTATAAGCGTTGGTATTCATGTCTGATTTCTTATTCGAATTTATGGATTGGTTTATGGGTGCTACGCTGTTTTATTTGTTTTGCGATATCTTCAATGTTAATCGGTGCCTCCTGTGTTGTTTGCGGGCGTTTATCTGGGTCAAGTTTTTTCAAGAGGTTCCATGCCTTTCTGCTTGAGTGGCAGAAGTCCGTGTTTTCTACTGTTTCCTGCCATTTCTTGCAACGTCCTTTTTGTAGAGATTTTAGGAGTTCCTCAGCTATGCTTTGGTCCTGTGTTTCTTCATATCTTTTAAGAAGAGTTTGACTTTCTTCTGTCCAGCAAGGGATGTAAGTAGATCGCTGGCCTCTTGGAATAAATTTTCTGGCACTACGTAGAATGAGTTTGGTGAAGCGGGGGATGTTTTCCTGTACGGGTTGTATTCTTGGGCATGTCCCCTGCGCCTGGATCATCACGTTGCCGTCGTGCAGGGGCTTAAGTACTTCACTGAAGGAAAACTAAGAATGATCCAAACCCGGTTTCCGAACTTCGATGTCGAACTCCCGGAACCACACCTCCAAACTCATGAATAGTCCTGTTAGATGAAATGTTGGAAGGGTTTTTGCTAGTAGGTCGAGAGCATCCTGACAGGCAATGCGAGTTTAAGACATCCAAGACAGCACGGATCTGGAACTTGGGTAGGAAGGAGTATTAAACAGTTCTCAAACAAGGGGAGTTAGTTTTTTCAAGATGGGGTGGCACTTCGGTAAAAGGGGGATTCAAGACTAGCATCTCAACCAAAGAGTTTCATAACCAATCCTGTTGACGCAAAAATGCATTGTATACAGACAAGAATGAGTTTATGCCAGGTTTTTAGCACAATAGACGCAAAAATATGAATAAGAATTTGAAATGAGTAAAGATGTAAAGGCTTTACTGTTTTGTTGTAAGACTATGTAGTATGTACCACATCTACAGACGATCTTTGTTATTGAGCGTTTACTTCATTTAGTCGGGGTAATCAATAACCATGGCTACCTGAAGAAT
The DNA here is from genome assembly GCF_021976095.1 of Xenia sp. Carnegie-2017. NCBI lineage: Eukaryota > Metazoa > Cnidaria > Anthozoa > Malacalcyonacea > Xeniidae > Xenia > Xenia sp. Carnegie-2017. The sequence continues at coordinate 13,637,230 of NW_025813483.1, read as the reverse complement.
TTTTTTAGCAGATAGTAACATGTAGTGGCTCTGGAATGACCGGGGCAATTCTTCCCGAATTAGACTATGTTTGTAAATGTAGATCGTCCAGGTTGGTATAATCCTGAGAAGGACTGTTTTTGTTGTTGTTGACTGACGTTTCGACAACCTTAGCGGTAGTCATCTTCAGAGTCCAATGAGGAGTAAACGTCAGGAGTAAACGAGAACCAAACTGGACGATCTACATTTACAAACATGTAACGATACTCCCGGGTTCAAACCATTTACTTTGTTACGAATAAGACTATGTTATTCATGAGTGCAAATAAAAACACAGTAAGTTTATAAAACAATTTATGAGGGAATCTTACGTCATCCAAAAGAAAACTTTGCTGGCGCCCTCTAAAATACTTTCATTGCGAGAAACTGTAAGGAGACACCAAGAAAAGGCTTACTGGCTTAGCTAAAGCAAATCGATGGTACCTGTTTCATCCGATAATCCAATATCTTTTCACGATTCCCGTGGCCTGAGCGCATCGCAGAACTGTCAAAGAAATTATTTACCTTACACTGTGGATTGCACAAAAACCTTTTATCGTCACCATAACGCACTTTGATAAACATTTTCACGAAAGCAGACATTACAAAATCAAAACATTAAGGGTGAAGAGGATGATAGGAGCCAGATTTATTTGCATTGCAACTACGCAAGGATTAATTAGGAGACGTTTGTTTGTGTAGCTAATCAAACTGCTTTCGAATGTTTGAAAAAGATTAACCTCCAAATGAATGACACGTAAAGGAAATAATGTAGTTCGAGTAGGGTTATTGCTGTCTTTCAATTGGTTTCATTGAGGTCACGTGAGTTAGCGATCCATCGCGTCCACCCTCGCAATACACAATTTTGTCATTATTATAAGTTTGTTTGAAAAATATAGGTTTAAGCATCATCCAAGCCCCCCGGCCTTTGTAGGATTTTGCGAAAACTGGCGATGTATCACGGAAATATGTATATGAAAATATCATTAAATTAAGTAAATACAGTGGGTGTATATTACTAAAACCCATTAATTATTATAAATAAGTAATCTCACTGAACTATGAATGTATTCTAATTTCATAATGTATGAATTATGAATGTACGTACAGTCTTAATATACATTGCAGAGTGATAGTTTGCCCCAAGATAAGTAAAACGAGTAGAGATAAAAATTATAAATAAATGTCAATGGTTTTGAGTTCTATAAGGAGAGAACATAAACTGTTCATACAAAATGGCGCTGTTGAAAGTAAAATGGACTTATCTATAAACACTGAATGCATGCGTGTGATGAGATTTGAACTGAATAAAACAAACCGATTTCGATAAAAGCAATTTTGGAAAGTGCTTATTCTATTAAAACCGTCTCCAAAAAAGACCAGAATAAAAAAAGGATTTATAGCTAATAGTTTATAGGTAGATTATTTTATGAATGTAGAAAATGACTTTCCGAGAAAAAAAACACCACCGAATGTTTTTATTTGCTACTTCTGCCCAACTAAAAGATAGAAACAGAAACACCACAGACAAAAGCAATTTTAAGCAATAGATAAATAATTCATTATTTGTGTACTGCATTATACAGGATTTAAACATCTTAACAAACGCCCATCGATTTAGCTAGCTATCTCACTTGAATTATAGCTATGTCGTGAAAGTGGCGTCGAAATATGCCAGTTTTCATGACAAATTGTTTAATCACTTTTCCTTGTTATAAATATCTTGAAGAGCATTAGTTTGTGTCGTTCAACGACTTTAATAACCTGACGAGAACACTTGTGCGAACTGGAGAAGACTTACTACCATCAATCGCTTCACATAAAAATGAGAGAGACGAAAGAAAAAAAGGAAAAACTGCAAGAGGTAAACAAATAATTTTTGCGAATGATTTCGTCAAACTTCAATCTGGAGATAATTCATATGATATTCATATGTTGTCTTTTCCAGCGCAAATCTTCCCTCTAAAGAATATTTTTGTTCTCTTTAGTTAGATACATACATCTTACAAGAATATATTTATCAAAGTTTTTTTTAACCTAAAATAAACAACCAGTCTTATGCACGTAGACTAAAGCGTGCAGATAAAAAAAACAAATATATCGAACAAAGAAAGAAAACGAAAACAAACTACTAATACTGAGAGATAGACAAAGACCATTTTCCTCAGTTAACTAAAGAGCATGCTGTTGTAAAAAGATAGACAATGACGTCTCAGACGTGGGACGTTATAAAAAAATGATTACAAGGTTTAATTTAACGCATTTCAGCAAACACTTTCATCAAACTTCAAATGAGGTAAGTATGTCAGTGTCACAATTATATCAGTTATTACACATCACAAACTGACATAAGGGACATAAAAGGTGTAATGTCACTTACTTGACAGTATTTGATCGTTTGCAATAACAGACAATTAAACAGCTAAACATAGCAAAGAACCTTATTCCATAATTAAATTTGAGAGCGTGTAACTGCGCGTTAAAATTAGAAAAGTAAAAAGGAAACTATTCATTTTTGTTGAATTCTGCCCTGTTTTAAAACCGATAATATTGACTGACGATAATTCAAAACAACGAATGCATCCCAAAACAGATGTGAATTAACATGAATTTCAAGTACATTTCAAGGATTCAATTAATAAATTTCGACTTCAAAGCAATAATAATAATAATAACAATAAAACTCATAAATAACAAATGAATATTTTTGGACGAGCGTTTTTTTGGTGATGCTGCAGGGAATAAATACCACTTGATGACTGAAATATTTTGCATACCATTAAAACATACGAGTACTTTACTTTGCCATGTTTAATTACGCTTTTTAAAGTTCTCAATTGTGCCGTGAAAGATTTGCGGTCTAAAAATACTCGATAAACGGGATTGTGACATTATTATTGTGTTAAACTTCCTTATCTCAAGGACGCAATTGTAAAAAATCACTTAAATAATACAGTGAGGATAAGGTACTATTAAAGCGTTTGTTTGTGGCATAATTTACTGCTAATAGGACAGAAAAATTTAGCGAGTGTCATAATTAGAAATAAACATACAATCATCAGCTTTGATGCCTGCAGTGAAAAAATGTCAACATGTAAAGGAGATGTCTTGTGGTAACTTGTATATGGCATATATACAATGCTCGCTAATAATTCGCTCATTTGAAGCGGTAGTGTTGTTGCTAAACTCGCGATAAATCTCGACGCATCATCACAGACAATAATGGCGTTGATTTCATTTTGCATCGAACGATTGTTGCAAAGTTAATAACAATTTTGCAAACATGAGGTTTAAATGATAGCTCTTCAACAGAAAGTGATCTTTTGTATTATTACTCAGGGTAACTGCCCGCCTTGCTGTCAAGTCAACTTTTGTAGGCGTTTTTTGAGACAGCATGTTGTCGGCCAAATAAACAAAGCCATTCGGATTCCGCGACTGGATACCGCACACACGCTGGGCTCTCAAGCACTTAAAATGCGCACCCTAAATAATTCTTTGATCTTTGCCTTTGCAGAAATTTTGCGCAAAAGCGCACGTGAGCAGTGGAATTTTGAATTCCTTTTTCTTCTAATCGGTTTAACTTACTCTAGAAATATATATGCAGTTTGCGGAGGGGTATTTAACTCTCGTTTCTGGCTTGCAAGCAGACAAAGATTGTGTTCGCGGCAGGCGACTGCATGGTTTTTGTCAATCATGATCGAGCTCAAGTGTGCTGTATTCTAGACATATTTATGATTTGTTTTGCGTATTAATTAACACAAGCGCGATTTCTGCCCGCTTGCGTTCGAACAAACTCGCTAAATACACGGAAATTATTGCGTTGCCAAATGGAGGAAATCGCTTGTCATTTCGTGAATTGGTTTAAAGGAAAATTTCAACTATGAGATTTGAAGGCGCTGACACGCCTCTCGCAACGACAGTATAACATGATATCATTAGTCAGACAATGTGAAATGTGAAATGTTTGAACTTATCATTTTGCATGCGATAGTAAATCAAATGTGATTGGTTGAGGAACTAAATTGTTTTTATTCTGTGGTGTTATGCGATAGCCCTAAGTTATGAGTTGAGTGTAAAGAATTTATACTCCACATATTGTCTGTCCGTCCCACTCACAGACAATAAAATGAACAAAATGTGCCAAATTCAACATAGTTTTCACAATAAAGGCACTCTATAGATAATAAAGCTTACATTTACTACTCTGCCTTTGCAAAAACGGTAACTATTCTTCGTACATGACAGCAATAGCGATTAACGTACGATAACATGAAATGTTAAATTCTCCCAACATTGTCTAATTAAAACTTCTATGGAAACTAAACATTTGATTGACAGTAGATGTGGCGAGCGGCCATGATACGAGGACTGACAATACGTTACAAGTTGTGTTGACGGGAAATATGGGTCCTCATTTAGATGACGGGTTGTAAGCTTAGAGAGCCGTCCTACTGAGTTGGTCTGTTAAACTGACAGCATAGTGGAACATAATTGTAATCAGTAAAAAACCTAATTTACCGAACTCATTCATCGTACATCAAAGCTCTCGTACAGCGACGTGCATGGCTCAACGGGTAAGACAAACTTTGCGATCAAGTCGAACTTACCGCGCGTGCACCGTAGCGCAACGAATGTCGTCTGTACGAATTCAAAGCCTTTTTATTATGTTGCCTTTTAATAGTCTGCATTCACAATGGCTTTTATTACTCGTGAATTAATTTCTCTTTAATGTAGCCGTACGATGAGCAAGCCGGCTACGGACAGGCCATGGATGCAGGCAGCGCAGCAACTAGTCTATATAATGCGTATCCCAATCCTGGCGCTGCTGCTATTCACCTAGTCTCTGGTCAACATCCTACAGCAGGCTTTAGTAACGCGCCGAATCCAAGCTATCATGGAACTGCAGCAGCAAACGTACCGACCGTAATCAGCGCTGTTTCGGACATTCACAAAAGGGATAAAGAATTAATCTATGGGTAAGTAGAAGTCACTCAACATTATTATTTTGACAGCAAAATCACACCTCTTATTATACGCTCAGATCATCTCACCGATAGATGATTTGTCGTCTACTCGTGAACATATATCAACAATAAATCGGAGTTCCGCTTTCAACTCAAGCTGAGAGTTCGCCGTAAATCGTTGTCAGAAATGTCAACGTCGCTTAACGTTGCCCATGAAAGGGCTTCATATAAACTTCGTTAACATAAAAGTTCTGAATGATAGCGAGCGAGTGACACGAGCAGCGTAGCCATGTAAACGAGAATGTTTTTTTTTGTGTTACAGCCATCCGCTCTTTCCATTGCTCGCTTTGATTTTTGAAAAATGTGAACTGGCGACTTGCGCACCTCGCGAGCCTGGTGCTGTTGGTGGGGATGTATGTTCGTCAGCGTCGTTCAGCGAGGATATTTCTGTGTTTGCAAAACAGGTAGTTAGTTTTCATTGCTTGTCTTAAATACAACAAGCGTACATAACCATACTTAGCTCGCTAATCACTTTATAATATATTATTATATTCTCGTAGCAACAACAATCTAGCAACATCGGTTATTTCGGCCTTGTGGATTGAACTTGTTACAGAAGTTTTATGTTTTGTTCTTTCAGTTCAAAAGCGAGAAACCTTTATTCAGTCAAAATCATGAAATTGACAGTCTGGTAGGTGAAAATTTCCGTGACTGTGCCATGTGTTCGTTAGAATTTTCTAAGTAATTTCACTAGTAAAATGATCAACAATCAGCTGCTTATGGGTATATTAGTGGAAAATTAAAAGAAATTAAAGCTTATTGAATTTAAATCACCCAAACGATGCTTCCTTAGTGTATTGCCACCGAGAAATTCGCTGTTGGCCCGACTGAATCACGTATTGCATAAACATTTTTAAATCAAGATCATTTTTGTGTGCGCATTCGGTAAAAGCAATGCACTTTTTTCCCTTTCTCAGATGGTACAAGCAATACAAGTTCTTCGCTTTCACTTACTCGAGCTTGAAAAGGTATTAAATATATAACTATCTCGAGTTATAATCTTTTTGTTATTGTTAAAGTAATTGTTATTTACTATATGAAATTATCAGTTACTTTCCGGGGTGTCTCGTTGTAAGCAAGACATATAATGCCTTAACTCAAACTCATGTTTGCTTAGTGAGCGTATGGAGGCTGAAATTTACATATGGACACTGTGTATTTGTATATCAATATGTGAACGCAATATTTGTTGCCAATACATTAGGTTTGCGGAACAATGAGACGAAAGCTTCCTGACTCTCCATAACCTATATTGTATTCATCGACTTGCTTTTGATGTATCACAACAAATGGCATAAATACAAAGCAGCATTTTACGGTGCCATTATTATCCACTTAGCCACTTTCCGCAAACACACAAACCTCGCATTGCTTGTAAACTTTAGATGCTTTTATACGTAGTTTTATATCGGCCTTTGAAAACTAAAACCTCGGAGTACATCAATGATTGAATAATATACCATACATTTAAATAAGCTTACCCTTATTTCAATTTTATTTTTGATAGGTACACGAGTTGTGCGATAACTTTTGCAAAAGGTACATATCCTGTTTGAAGGGGAAAATGCCCATAGATTTGGTTATGGACGAACGCGACGCTGATGGTAAATTGCGGTCAGATAGTGTAGGCTCCGACGACAGCGGTGACAATCGCGGAAATGCTGAAAACATTCAGGTATGCTTCGTGTTGATTTTTGACACGGTTGTGTCATGATATTTAACGAAGTTTTCGACAACCCATGGACAGATATGAAGACGTTACAAGCACGCGTGATAGCCTGACGGCGTGATATCACAAATTGACATGAAAATTGCAACATGAAATTGACATTTAGAACGCTAATCGCTTGAAAGTATTTTCAAGAAACTGATTTCAAAATTGACCGAAGATTGACACCTATCTACACTGTAGTACTAAAACAGGAAACCGACTTAAATTGAGCTGCCATTTTTGTTTCGTTTAATGTATCTGATCAGATCGCGAACTGTGTGACAGTTACGTTGTGGCCGCTATTACTTGATAAAGCATTCCTTTTAATATTTCAAAACGCCCAAACATTAGTGAACAACTTGAGAAAATTGTGAGATAAATTAGATTGGTTCTAAGTACAAATACGCGCGATAACATCGAGTTTGAAATTCATGAAACAATGAAGCAATTTAATTGTTAGCAAGTGTTTGAATTCATTTTGCATGTACGTGTTTTATGATCACTCGAGCGGAACTTTCCAAGATTGGTCAGCATTGCAATTAGAAAACAAGATTAACACTTATTGCTGGAAAATATTATAGATTGATTCTGGCAAAGCGAAACATAATCTTTGTTTGTTTTCCTTCAGTCAAATTTCCTGGTTTGATGATTTTTTGTAGCTTGTTGAACAGCTGTCTATCTATTATCGTGAGTATAACACATCGATTTCTGATAATTTATGCGAGACTTGCACTGAAAATCATTAATTTATATTTGAAATCGACGTCGTGATGAAAAAAAGGATTGAGGGCAAACGCTCTTATAATAATTTCGGATTTTTAATAATCTCTTTTTTGTAAACGAAAACCGCATGAAGCCGTAATCATGGAGACGATTGATATAAATGATAGCGATGAAATATATTGGTTAAGTCGTTGTGTAACTCCTACAGAAAATGCACTCGTGTCGTAATGTTTCAATTTATAATGTCACACGAAAATCACGCGGAAAACTGATTATGTGCGAAGTACTCTACTCTAGATTCCCCTGATCACAGTGTAGAGCTAATGTTAAAGGCTCGAAAACTGATGCATATTTGTTTATTTGTGATTGAGCGCGCAACAAGTTCCACCTGAATATAAGTGAGAATCGATGATTTTCACTTTAATGTTTTTGAGTTTTTCCCCCTGTAGAGTACAAGTGAAACACCAAGTTGGTCACATGACTCTGGACTAGACTTAAGTCACGCGGACTCTAGAGTTTCTATGACGTCACAATCTTCACTGGGGGCTGACACGTCTTCGCCTGAAGGTAAATTGACAAAGTAAAGTATTTTAGAGAAACAATTCTTGGTGGTTTGTCTAGCGACTAACTTTCAGAGGTTTTTTGTAAGGTCAAAATATTTTGACAATTTTCTCTTTGACAATTTTCTTCAAATATTTTTTGCTTATTAAAAGCATATACTATCTTTGTATTTCTTTTTTCCATGAGAAAATTTCTAAATAAATTCATGTTGTCGTATGTGATATTGGTAATGAATCAATTGCCTATACAATGGTTGAATTCATAGCAAACATTTCGTGTCAAATGAATACATCTGCTTTCTGTCAAAACTCTATCAGCTAAGACAAGCGTCAATTTTCTGTTTCATTAAAACTGCGCTTGCAAACAACCAAAAGCAATTTGAGCTTTAAAGGTTTCATGTTTGTTTGCTCAGCTGCCGGATGCATTTGTGAAATTTGAATGTGAAAATAAGCAGTATTTACAAATGGCTTTTCCACACCTTTTGTTATTCATGTTACGAGTTTAACAGACCACCTAATGCACGTTTTGCGTGTATTGCTAAAAAATGAATGTTTTTTTTTCATTAAGTGCTCCATATGCGTCATTGGGCATATTTTTATCAAATGAAGTATACAAACGATCTTTATACACGTTGAAAAATCTTAACGAAATTTTGGCTGCACAAACAATTTCTACTCTCAGCACTGCAAAATCACTAGATTATTGCTTTAAATTCGCCTCGACTTTAAATTCACTGTTTTTAATGTGTTTATATTTTGTCTGACTTGAATAGTTGAAATAGTTTGAAATTTATGACTTCCCCGAGATAAAGTTGAAATTGTATGGATGGATAGGAAACAGCTGTAAGCTTTCTCCACTTATGATGTTGCTCCTTTTCCTTTTTCCATCTAAGAATCTCAAAAGTATTTTTGCAACTTGATAAATGAGCGCAGATCGTTTAAAAAATCAGCATTAATAGAACATCGATCTAGGTTAGTTTTGTTTTACTAAATGACCTTGTAAGACTAGTAAAAGATAATTTTTCGTTGTTTTTTTTATGGTTGCAACCATTTCTTTTCAGAATTTTTTCTTTTCATTTATTCACAGGATTAGACGCCAGTCTTCACGCGGCTCTCGGTGGAGACGATAGCGTTTTCGATGACGATGAAAACGACAAGGATAAGAAGAAGCAAAAGAAAAGAGGAATATTTCCTAAAGCAGCGACAAACATCATGAAAGCTTGGCTATTTCAGCATCTTACGGTTTGTTTTAAATAAACACTCAAAGGCCTTAAAACACACCGGATTCTTCTTATGTAATCATTTCTAAAAACTTATGACAGACTATATTATAAGGGCTTTTCAAGATATTCTGCACAGAAAGCTCTCAAGGTTGCCTTTTATTTAATACTCTTCGGTTGTTTAACAAAGACAAAGCTTGCGTGCTAAATCGCTTTAACATAGCAATTGTTTATCATGCAATATTTAAGACACTCCAAGTGTCGGGCTGTATGTCTTTGTTTTTGAGAGCTTTATTCAAGGCTATGTTACGAGAATTTATCGTGTTATCTTACAGTGAGAGTTATTCGAGTATATTTAAACTAATTTAAGGAAAAATCGTTATTGTTGTCTGCCTTTCATAAAATCCCGAACATCATAAGATCTTTTCCATTTTTAAGTTGTTCATTTAATTAAAATGCATCAAGATCCATCACTCGAAGTCGATGTAATTAATGATAATATGCGTTTATGTACTGTAGCATCCTTACCCATCTGAGGAACAGAAAAGGACTTTAGCTCAGGAAACTGGACTTACAATCTTACAAGTCAACAATTGGTGAGTTTAGCGGTTTTTCATGTTTTGATTGAAGTAACGGTCAAAGCAATCTCGTTGTATATTTTTATCTTTCTAGCTTATATTGAACCTTATATATTTTGCCTTGAGCAAAAAAAGAATCTCTTTATAAACTAATTGTTGACCAGACTGAAGTATGCAAATTCGGATTTCAAATCTCTATATGATCACACCTTTTAGTCCATTACAGACGAAAAAGTTTTCTCCAACAAATACTTGATACAGCAACTTTTTTACGACAAATTTTTATTTGGCAAATTTTCTATGTTCGTCTGTACGTGTCAAAATCTGGTTGACTTGCCATATCTATGTAGACCGTACGGATGAAAAAAATTGGTCACGAATGCACTATTTGTCAAAAAAAGTGCCAAAGTTTCCCGTACAGACGGACAAGCACAAAAAATTTTTCATAAAAAATTGCTCTTCTGTAAAGCGGCTTTAACATGTGGCGATGAAAATTTAAGCAAATACTTTCCCTACATGAGCTGTCAGTTACACACTCGAAATAGTCAAGCGACCTAGACAAGATCATCTTGATTGCATCAGAAATTATCGATGATTAAACCATTAAAGACAATCAACATTTGACATGAAAAAATAAACAAGAAAATTACTGTGCCGTGCTTAAAAGTTTGTTTGTATTTCGCAGCCCTTTGAAACACTGGAGGCAAGAGTTGATTTCTTTTGCCGCCGCTAATGACTTTATAAAAACAAAAACATTGCTAATGTACAAGAGCGGACATGTTGACGTCAGGTGTTTCTTATGATCAAATCTCGACTGGGCATGATTTTCAATCTTTTGCTCGTAAATTACTAATGATAATGATTGCTATATACGTTATTTAATATAGCAATAAAAAATACATTATTGAAAACCTTTTTATTCATTTGTAGAAGTTATGCATGAAAATAGCGCGTGTTAAGTGCGACTCATAATTTTTCAAAACATATGATAATAATGTTAAACTATTATAGGTCATGTTACGAACTACTATACAACTAACATTTTAGTTGCATGTATGTTTATATATTTGTATGAGGAACTTTTTTAATAAGTTTACTGAAGATAAAAACGCGTGGTGGCACACTAATTAACATATTTCGCGCCTACGCAAATATCTTTCGTCGTCTTTCGTAGACATTCTTTTATATATTACGATAAACCCTTGTAAAAATAATGCACAGCTTCCTTGTTACCAGGCTCATTCATTCCTGAACATGGTTACAATTTGAACAATTGTTACAACTGTATTTTGACGGACAATACGATGATAAGATGGTCATAAATTTATACAGGATGCTCAAGATAATTAGTTTAATGCAATTCATTCGTTATCACACCTTAATGTCTGCGCTATCTTTTGTGGTCAACCATGATTAAAAAAACTGACTGTTGATTGAGGATCGACTTGTTCATATCTTTGAAATAAGTCAATTTAGTATTTGCTTAAATATTTTCGGTGAACTAAAGCATTACTTTGACGCAACTACATACGATATATTTAATGTGTATGTGAACTAAACCATTTAGTCAGGAAGGATCCACACCTTCATAGTGGACGAATCCTCCAAACAAGCTTAAGGATGGGTTTAAGAGCAAACATATGGCAAGTGCCTTCACCTTCACTGGCTAACTTAAATTTCTTTAAGGAATACTTCAATAATGACCCCCGGTTGTTCAAATGTATCAGAAATGTCAATAAGTTGAATCATCGTTGTTCGTTGACAAACCATCATTTTACATCAAAATTTGCATTTAATTGTCTTAACCTTAGTGTAATTATCTTCTCCGCTTTTTTGGCAGTGCTTCGCATTTACTCGCTGCATTATGCATGTCGCAGCGTATGCTAATTAACTAATTGCGCTTCCTCTCGGTCTGGGCCACCATGTGGTTTGTCAATAAGAAATACCATAGGAATTTAACTCACCCGATGACTGACGCTGTGTTTATTACGAATGGAATGAAAAACATGTGGGCGAACAGCATTGCAATAAACTTTGTTTATCTTGTTTGGCTAAACATAACATTGTGTTTAGCGCGAGTAAATTAAGTAAAGGACAAACATCTTTGAGGAAGATGTTATCTGGAAGCCTTCTTTTGCTTGGCTTTTTTTTCGGATGAATTTCAAATTTTTTTATCATTTTTTCTTGTCTAATTTAATCTATTATCGAACAGACGACCGTTGTTCGTTCATCTCATTAAAACAATGAATCTTGTAGTTATCCATATCACTTGCAACGAGTAAACTAATTTTTTTTTTATCCAGAGTAGAACTTACTAAATTATAAAAGTTATTACTTGAATGCTTGGAAACACCAAGTGAAAAGCTTTAAATTAGCTAAGAAAAAGCTCCAACGCTTTCTTCATCGACCTAATTATAAAAGTGACGGATCTGCAATATACATTACAGCAGTTTACTTATTGATTGACAACAATGAAAATTCATATGAGATTGACATTAAGATGTTTTGAATTGAAAACGGATGGCTGTAATTTATTTTGCCTAACCCCCTGGATCTGTAACAGAGGGTCCACAAAGACTGTTAGAACAACCTCATCATTGAAGAGCGAGCGTTGATAGTGTTTGAGACTCATTTCCACATTAAGATTGATATTACGTACAATGATGTCTACCGAATGATTTGCTATTAAGATATATTTCGATACATGAACTAACTATGTTTTGTTTTCTTTATCTCAGAGTAACTTTTTTTCTCATTTTCTGTTAGGTTTATCAACGCTAGACGACGTATTGTCCAACCAATGATTGACGCGTCGAACCGAGCCGGAAAGTCGCCAGTCGTCACTGTGTTCAAGTCACCGAGACGACGCGGAGGAAAGAACGGAAGCCAAGGGATACCCTCACCATCGAGATTTGGACCCTCTGGTCCTGGACATCTGACCCCACCTGGATATTACCCAGAGCACGCTCAGATGCACCCCAACTACCATATGCCCGAACCTGTATCAGGTCAATCACCGCACTTTTCACCCCGGGGTTATATTCCAGGTGGTGAACCCTCACCCGGAGGAATGCCTGGTCATCTGGGAAGCTCCCCCGTGCCTCATAGCATGCATGCGCAAATGCAGGCAGCACATGCTTATCGAGCTCAAGTACCGACTGGGCAAGGACACTCGCAGGCGATGTACATACCTAGTCACCAAATGATTATGACGCCAGCAGGACATGCTCATGCTCAGTTTCCTCCATCACACGGTCAAGTATTAACTCCTAGTCACCAGTCTTCATCTCCGTCTTTACTCCCTCCTGATACAATGACTCAACAGGTCGTAGATATTCATTCTTCGTGAAAGGGACGAAAATGAACGACAACCTGAATCAAAAAAGGAAGGAAAAAATCTTGGTGTTTGTTTCGTACTTCATATCGTGAAAAACGATGCTCACGTCACCAATAAACTACGTCAAGCTGAATACGTCAGATGTAAATAACGAGAAGATGTTTTACGCAATGTTGAGGGAACAACAAACAATGTTTCTAATTTAAAAATAGAGAACTAAAAGAAATAATAATATTTTGTTCGCATAGTTGAAGAATTATATTTTGTACATTGTATTTTGAATTACGTCAAATGATTATTGTTAATGTGCAGTCGAAATATTAGAAAATTATTTGAAACGTTGGTGATTTTATTCTTTTCGTTCATATCGCAACTCGTTTTGTTTCTTGAGAAAAAAAATGTGTAAATGACAAATTTATTGTTTTATGTTGATATGTACATATATATGAATAAGCAAGTTTCGTGTTTGGAAGAAAGAAAATACTACACAAAAACCTCTGTCCATATAAATTATTTAGTGAGAAATGGTAATAATTGTTACGTCATTTCCGTGTTTTCCTTGTGGTCATTGACCGCTATGAACCATATATTTGTGTACCATAGCAACGTAGTGATCGTAAAATCTATTTGACTCCAATTTATGTAAACACAGAGAGAATCTTTTCAAAAGACTTAAGCCGGGCAGACACAAATGACATAAAATGGACGGGTATTTTGAGTAATTTCGTTTTGTACGTATAGTCAATGTCTGAAGCAATCTTTTCTTCACTTAAATTTAATGGGTAAAACTAAACAGCGAAGTGAACGCTTCGTCGCATGAAATGAGTATTTTTATGGAAAGACAAAGCAGCTCACGTCCATATACAGTGGGTAGTTTTGGTCGTAAATTGAAGTTATTTCAGACTTATATAGAAGAGTTTACTCACGTGGACGAAGAACTAAATCCTGAAGAACGAAGAATAGAACTTCAGGAACGATTGACAAATGGTACGCCGGGGGAGTGGGTTTAATCTATAGTAACGTGTAGTAGGAAAGAGAGTTGAAACTGAGAAGCACATACAGTGACATACTAGAAAACAGAAAAGAATGAGACTTGTAATTTTTTGCCGCTTTTTTGTTCCACAGTGAACATCAAGAGTTCGGGATATCAGTCACTTATCTCTCTCTTTGACATAATACAATCCTTCGCGATGTGTGCATATGTTCTTCAGTGTTATAATTTGCTAATAAAAGTACTACATCTCTATGACAGGTTACGAACCATTCTCTGCTGAAATAAACAAACTCTTTGGTTCAGATGTCAGTAGTCATGACGTGAAGGCGTTGTTTAGAAAGATTGCGGCAAATCCCGAAGCAGAGGTGGATTGGAGCGAAGTAATTTCAGCATTTCGCCGTTCTTCTCATATGCTTTCCGATATCCATTATATACGTCTTCATTGTCTTACTTTGATTGATGTTATTTAGTTGTTTGGAATTGGAAACACTAGTCTAGAGCAAACAGAACAGCTGTTATCCGATGAAGGATATTCAATCTTTACCGTTTCAAAGCGAACTTATCTCGGAGACGCGGGAGGTTTGCCGTAGAAATAAATTGTCTTAGTGACATACATAAGAGACATCTTCATAAATCTGAATACGAACATAATTTTATCATTAGGTGATATGAAACGTCGAGATTTTCTGCGCAATATAAAACATGTGCCGAAGCTGGATATATTTCTGAGTTCGTCCGAAAAAGGCGTTGTTTGTCAATGGAACAGTAAGGTAGATTTGTGATTGGTCATTTCATGCTTGAATCAGTTGAATCTAACTAAAAGAAATTATTGTTTGTAGTTTCGTTTGCAAGGATGCATCGATATAAACGTAAGCTTAAAACGTGATAATTGAATTCCTTTTTCTCCGATGTTGACCTGATCTGAAGTCGTGTAATTTATCTTGGTTTTGTCTTTCAAGGAAACATCTTGGATCACTGGCAGTGATTATTGCCCAGGCTTGAGAAAAATCATTGTACGAAGATAAATATTATACTTGAGAATGAATGTTTTGGAAAATATGATGTAGCATGTCATTGTCTGCTAGGAAAAGATTATGCTAGGATGATATCAATGAGTTTTTGCAGTCGATGCGCTGCCATAATGACGTAACAGTTCACCGTCTTTCAATTCGTAGATTTCTTGTGAACGCTCTCTGTGTGTTTGGGACTACAGGGCAAAACAAAAGCATTCTGTATGTAAACTGAGTTCATATCAATCATATGGTCAAACCTACATAAGCCTGTTCCTCAGACTCAAACCAAGTTATTCTACCATATAGAATGTTGTACAAATCAAACCACTTGAACAAACAATCCACTGTATGACATATGTTCCGTGGAAACTGGATAGATTACCAGATGATTGTATCTTGTATGGTGATGAACATGGTTGCATAAACATATTACGACTTTCATCGAAAGATCTGCACATGAAGAACACACATAATGACTCACAGAAAATGGTCATCGACCCAGTTAAACTTAGCAAGTAAGATGATTGGGAGATGGATTTGAAAATAATATCGGAAAACTAAATAATTATGCATGTGATCGAGTGAATAATTTCTTCATTTAGTGAAATTTTGCGAAGAAAAGTGCACAATGATTGGGTTGTTAAGGTAACGGAAGAGCAATAGGGAAACCGTGGGACGATGTAGGTTTACGGTGGGATTTACTATGGGATGATAGAGTTTTATGGTGAAGAGATAGAGGTTTACGGTGGAATGATGGTGTTTTAAAGTGGGAAGATAGAGGTTTACCTTGGGATAATAGAGATTTAAGATAAGAAGACAAATGTTTATCGTGGGAAGATACACGATGGGATGATAGGTGTCGAATTTCTGCTCTTTAACAAAATCTTTAGGTAAAATATCTTCCTCAACTCGAATTGTTTGGTTCATGTTCACCATGTTCTGTAACGTCGTTTGTTCTCGGTGATTTGGATAAACTTCTTGGTCAACAGTATGTACTTTGATGTTCTCATCGTAGCAATTTATTCAGCTGTATTCTGAGACTTGAAGTGCATTATTTCCTCTATTCTTCAAGAGCATTTTTTCTTTTCCTCTTCAGACCTTTGCGCGAGTTGTCAGTACCGAAAGGTGTGAATTGTTTTGGTTATTGCGCTAGAGCAAATGTTATTGCAACCGCAGGTAAACGACATGAATTTGAAATACGTCATTTAGCACAATTGAAATAATAAAGTCTACATTCACATTATGAACAGGAGCTGATAAAATTATTCGTATGTGGCATCCTTTAATCTTGACTAGACCTACAGGTGATGTTCACTCATCTTACACATGTTTTGGTCATTTTTTTAAAGTTCATTTCTTCAACACTCTCCGTGTTCATATAGGCAAATTAATAGGACATCTGTTTACGATATCAGAACTTGCAGTTAACGAAAATGATCAGCACTTGATTAGCTTGTCCACAGCTAGGGTAAAGAATCTAGAAAGCAACCTCTCTGTTTTCATATTCCGACTTTATTAAATATGATTTCTTTACATGAAGGTGTTCAGGGTGTGGGATGTCCAGACGCTCTCGTGCCTTCAGGTATCATCACAATTATGATATAATCATAAATTTTGCGTTGTGTCTCTTTATCACGTTGCCTCCACGTGAACTTCACGTTTAGGTTTTTACAAGTTGTGATGTTAGTCCAAGTGAAAAGAGGATCGATGCGATGATTTATGATCCCAAGAGAGACAGACTGATAACAGGTTAATAACAATATTTCGCACTAAGCTTTAAGATTTAGAATTCCTCCTGAATGGGATGAAGATGTTTACAATAACTTCGTTCCTTCCTCTATCTGAAGGATGCAGTACAATCGAGACGTGGCCGCTGACACGTGCGATTCAGGACTCTCTCCAGCTGCCTCACACGCATGATAGATCAGTATCACTTGTTGCTTACAATAGTCAAATGAAGCAAGTTGTGAGCATTTGTCAAGAACCTGTTGTCAAGGTAAAATGACAAGGTGATGACGTCACCAAATAAATCGTCTTTTTGATTGAGCTGATAGAGCAATTATTACGAATATTCGAAAAGTCCATGCAATCAGTTGTAAAATTATTTCTCAAATATTTCAGGTGTGGGAGATGGAAACAGGACAACTTGTTTATCAAATACACGAACCACATGGAACGGGTCAGGAGGTAACGGCCATAAACGTGAACACGAGTGGCTACCGGCTAGTTACGGGGCTTACAATGGTATGGACCGTCATTGATAGATTGAATGTTTTTAAGACGTAACCTTAATTGACATTATTTATTAGGTACAATCCGGATATGGGATTTTGGTAGTGGACAACTTCACAAGTCTTTCGAACCCAAGTCAATTGGAGACTCGGAAGTAGAAAATCCTACCATAACAGGAATTGTCTACATCAACTGGACTGGTAAACAGTGTTTGTTTGTATCAAGTTGGGGACACAACATTCGAGTGTTTGAGGTAGCGAAATTAAAACTCCTTTATTAGCACTCGATGTGATCGTTTTCATAAACTTTAAACAAAAAGCCTAGGTCATACATCGATCATTTGTTGAAGTATTTTGAACGTAATGTACAATTACTCTTCTTCTTCTTCCTTGTAAATTCTAGCAAAGAAAGGATTGTTAAATGTAAATAAAATTAATGTTTAGGATAACGTGAACAAAGCATCGTTGGAACAACTTTCAATCTTACCTGACGAATATATTTATTCAATGAAACACGAAGGTACGATGACCAAAAAAACAGCAGAGAAACTTCAAAGTGCGACGAAATTTAAAGTTTTTTCTTTGTCATGTTTCTTTTTACAAAAAGTATTTCCTACTAAACGCCCACTGCCACCGATTGGCGAAACTTTGACTAACAATGACAACGAATCTGAGATGGTAAGTGGTCATGCCCATGTTATCAAGGCTGACGTAATTTCTTCAGTATGATGATTATTTACCATCGTTCAAAATGAAGATCGTCAACGTACTTTCAACATGTCAAGTCACGTGTCTGGATTTTATGCCACCGCAACTGCTTGTTGCCAGCACAACCAACGGGCTCCTCATTTTATGGGATATCGAGGACATGAAGGTGATACGAAGGTATGTAGGTGATAGAACTCGACAATATGCTTTACACACAAATCTGATCGACTGATGAACTTTTTTGTTTGTCTCAGATTCGATCGAGGTGAGTCCAATGCCGAAAATAACAGACGTCTCTCAAGACACACTGAAGATTTCCAAAACAAACTTGTGCACGCATGTCAGTTCGTTGTCGGTGAAACACCAATGTCACACGACATGACCAGGTAGGATATTTATGTACATAATAGGATTTACTAGCTCCCAACATGTACAACCATATGGCTTATGTGGTCAAAAATCAACGAAACTCACAAATATTTTGTCTTCGTTTCACAGCATACCTGAAGATGTTATTAAATATGTGGAGCCATCATCAAGTATCGAGGAACGTCACGATGATGACGTCATGAAATACGAAAGTGAAGCAATAAAAAACGATGAGTGCAATGAAGAAAAAACTGGAGAAATGACGAACGTTACCGAAAGTAAAATTTTAAGAAATGGAGACACTTTTGTGACTCATGATGATGACGTCATTAATAATAAAAGTGAAACGACAACTCACAAATGTAAAGAAGAAGAAAAAATTGTTTTAAATGGTCAAGTGATGAATGTAACTGAGAGTAGTGATAAAAGAAGTGGACTTGAATTAATGAGTCTTGACGATAAGAAGAATAATGGGAAACAATTTGAACGAAATTTAACTCACATTGGAATCATTTCTATACATCAAGACGGTTTTATACGATTTTGGAGTAGTAAGGTAAATCGATTCCTAATTACCACTAGCTTTCCCTAGTTGATCAATGGAATAATAAGGTGAATCTATTGCTAATTATCACTAGCTTTCCCTAGTTCATTCATGGAGTGGTAAGGTAAATCGATTCTTTATTACCTCTAGCTTTGATTACTTGTTTCAAACTCTTTGGTTACTAACCATTGTTGCACCAAACACAGAACGATCTGTGTCTGTCCTAAAAATCTAATAACTGCTTGAGAGACGATTTTAAGGTGAACTGAACGGTCAAAATAGAACTTGAGTCATGACAGTTTACTATTATGTATGTTTGTTTAAGGGTGAACTCTTTAATGAAGTAAGAATGACGATAAACCAGCGATCGTCGCCGGTGACCGCATTATCGTGTCTTCGTTATTCCAACTTGCTCATCACTTCTGATACCAGTAAGTATGGCCCAACAACGGCATTTGTATAATCATCCTCTTTTCAAATAGACATCAATCATCGTTGAAAGTTTTATTCGACAACTTTTTAACAGGAGGTTACGTGATGAAGTGGGATATTGAAAACTTCATTAATTACTTAAATCGAGGGGAGAATGCCACGATAAATATAGAAGAAGTAAGACCAGTTCTTTGTCTGATTATTAGCCTCTGCACATTCCCCAATAGCCATTTTTGTATGTTTTTTTTTAGAGAAACGTTGATCAAATATTATACTGGAGGGCACATATGAATAAGATAGTTGCTCTGGAACAGATCAAAGATAATAATGTACTTATATCTGCATCAACTGATGCATCAGTCAGGTAAACTCAGCTCGTTGACTGTTGTTGGGAAGATCACCTACAATGATTTTCTTCTCTAGAATATGGCATTTACACACAGGACATTTTATTGGTTTTTTTGGACAACCACGACGGTGGCAAGTCCCAACAACAACAGCCATTCCATCGACTCCATTACGACCTTATGACATATCGGAGGTGATGTCTACCATATCACAAGTTTCTTATTGAGTTCATAACCTTGAATAAAGAATTTCTGCATGTTTTATTTCACAAAGGTACCAAAAAAACTGCTACGAAAGACAAAGCAAGTAAAAAATAAACCAAAATCGAACAGAACTGTGGAATGTCCGCTAGCATTTGATGATCAGAGGCAAGTTTAACATGACTTACAATGTCGATGTTCAAAACTCAAATCATTATTAGTTAAATACTTTGTTTTTTTTTAAGATGGCGGCCTTTTAGGTATTCTGCAAGAGAAGAAACGCGAAGCACTACTGACAACAAGAAATTTTTTCATTCTCTCACAAAACCAAGGGTCAGCAATGACGATGTTTATCTCATTTCTCAACAAAGTTTTTTCAGTAATAAACTATTTTTCAACATAGCATTACAATTTCCATCTGGATAGCAGTCAATCGGGATTAAGCGACCCTGCGGCTGTCTTTCGATCTCTACCAGTGTACAAAGTACGTATATTCTCTAATTGCGACATCGCAGCATACTAATTGCGACATATTAGCAGCTACGATTAATTGCGACAAACTAGTGAAAATTTACAAGTTTTGAATCCTACACATAGTTATTGATTTATTAAAAGATTGAGGAACCTGAAAGATTAAAAACGCCTGCAGTAAATAGTTCATCTTGGTTGACTAACCCCATTACAGGAACGGCTTACGCTGTGAGTAACGTACTAAAGATCCGTTTTACATTGTAAAGTTTGAATCATTCGTTACCCCATTACAATTTTTTTTATGTAGGCAAATAAACCATTGGGCAGAATGAACAGCGAACTTCCTCAGAATGCAGTGAGTATTACTACTTTATCAAACACTGATGAAATGGCTCACTAAAAATAACATTATATTTTCGATTTAGGAGAATTTGATTTGTCGTTTTCCTCATGCTGTTCATCATAATAGTTAGGGAAGAGCACATATTTATTTATAAAAAATGTCATCCAGACAATCGTAATCATCTCCATAGCAATTTTCAAATCATCATACAGCAAAAATGCTTTCATCATGTATTTTTCTACACATTGCAACAATTAATTCAGTTCAATAAAATATGAATAATAAAAATTCGTTAAATTATCAAGAACAGAATCATAGTTTCATTTAATGCTCATATTGGGTTAAGTGAATGCTCCCTTGTATCCTTTAATAACTACTGGTGTTTCAAACCACAACAGGTCATTCTCCACCAACATCCCTACATGGCCATCAACATCCTTACTTTCCATCACATCCTTGGATACCATTTTACTATCATCTTTAGCCCCCTGTATTTTTATCTTATACGGTTTAATCTTGCATGGAAGCTTGAATGATGCCCTTGGACGAAGCCAGCTAGTTTCTGTTGTTCTTGGAGCCAAAATCAAACAATGCATAGATGTTGTACCAAGCTCACCAAGCTTGTTGAGAGATGGGTTTGTAAACAAACATTTTGCCAGTTTCCGACAACACTTGTCTTGAAATTTTGATCGAGTTCTTGAGTGGTTTTCCTTGCCAGTTGCGCAAGCAATTTTTACTTCATCCATGCTAGTTAACTCATGATTGCCTTCAAATTTTATAGAATAAATTTCCTTAGGACTGACCAGAGTTGCCCCAAACAACAAAATCATTTCTACCACATCCGTTTGCAAGAATACTTGATATAAATTTATTAACAAATCGTCTACTTCCGCAAGAAATTTCCGTTTCTTCTTTAACACGGCAGGAATAGGACGGTGTCTCGGTGAACGTCTAGCATTCTCATGTCTTCTGTCGCGCTCGTCTTCCGCTTGAAGTTGATCGATAGGTAACGGCGTTTGATATCGATGAAACATCAAATATTTCACTGATTCTATCAGTAATGATGCGAAAGTAACTTTTTCCAGACTTTCAGGGAACGATATATCAATTTCCATTTAAAAAACAGTAAAAATATAAGTACAAAATTGTTTGGTGAGAACAAAATTTAAAATTAGCGGTTGTCAATGTCAACTTTGCAGAATGGTATGTCGGAAATGTACGGTGACTCACGGCGGGTTACGTGTACATTTAAAATTCAAAATTTAACCCAAACTGCTGAACTGTAAATGCAACTGGAGTGAATTGATAACATGGCGACCAAAACACGTCGACAAATGAAAATTTCAGTATCGACATTGTGCACTTTGTAAAACGATTTAATCGACTATATTTCACAATGGGAGAAAGCGAGAGGGAAATAATGGTGGAGCCTAATTCATCTTGTTTTACAAAAAACGATTTCATGCAAGATGACTTTCAAGTTGATAAGTTCGTTTCAAATTGTAAAAAGATCGTACCTCTTAATGTGTTTAAAAAACAACTTGATGATTACATGAGACTGCTAAAGAACGCCTTGATTGAGCTTATCAATCAGGACTATGCAGACTTCGTTAATCTCTCCACTGATCTTGTAAGTATTCTACGATAACTGACAGTACTGTGTTATTATACAGTTGACTATACTATTCTATGTTAGTTGATTAAATTAAAAAAAAATTATAGGTTGGGATGGACAAAGCTATCAATAATCTCACAGTACCTCTTGGGCAATTGAGAGAGGAGATTTTGGTAAATGAATGGTTATACATGCTATTCACAAGGGATTGCTATTCACAAGGGATTGCTATCCACTTTGTATCGTTTTATTTATAATGTCCTAATTTTAACAGTCTATTCAAAGCGATTTGGACATAACAATACGATCTGTTGAGACAAAGTTGAAACAAAGAGCAGAATTAAGAGAGAAAAAGGTTCGAGATGATGCATTATCAAACATTTCATAAGAGACAGAATGTCATTTAATAGATTTCTTTAGGTTTTTACCCAGAACCTGCTCAACATTACACATTGTATGGAAAAGATTGAGCGAGTCTTAAAGACTTCTGTTACAACAGATGAGAGCACGGACAGGTAAAACAAAATGTAAAGCAAAGCGTATAATCTTTTGACTATTTTGCAATTTGTAAGGCAACTCTATACCATGCTTGGGAGAAGTGAAGGTACAAATTTTGAAAATATGATTATTTTGATTGGCATTTAGACATAAAATGTGGCATTTAGTGAAAATGCATATTCCTTGGCGAGTAACTTTTTTTGGGTTGTATTTTTGTCATATGATTTCAAACACTCTGATATGTCTCACTAATATGTTACTAGTTTTTCTTAATGTTAAGGAGAGTTTTCAAATAAGCAATAAATTTTTCAAAGCTGTTTTGACTCCTTAATTTTTACCCTGCGCACTTAATCTTGTTGTTTAAATACACTGAAAGTTAACTCACTAACCTTCATCATAGTTCCGAGCAAGGAGGTGGTCACCTCATTGAGAGGGTTGCCAGTGACTTTAACCAACTCCAGTTCTATGTCACCCAATGCCAGGGACATCCTATGGTGGAAAAAATAAGATCAGTATGCAAAGTCATTTTTCACATTTCCTTTTATAATAATGTTGATGTTTATTGTCAATTAAATTGTGTAGCGTATATCTGAGATTACAAGTACCCTTCAGAAGAATCTCGAGACATCTTTTCAAGAAGGATACAAACAGGGAGATATCAAAGTTCTTACACAATGCCTTCGGACATATGCCATTATTGATAAAATATCTTTTGCTGAGAACCTATTTCAAAGTTTTGCAGTCAAACCTTACATGAAGGTATAAATGGGCAAATTGACTATTTCACTTAAATTGATTTTTTTTTCAAACACAAGATAACTTGTCATCAATGATATTTCTTAGATCATAAATGAGCAATCACTAAAAGCAAATGGTAATGGACTGCTTGGGATGTATAAGGACATACTTGCATTTATCCCAAACTACTGTGGCAAACTTATTGATATTACTTTGGGGAAGACATTGAGTGCCCATGATGTATTAAATGTGAATGAGAGCATGCAAAGCATTACGGGATATAATTTTATTATCAATTCTGTATGGCCAGAAATATCATCAGCCTTACAAAACAACCTAACTTCAATATTTGCTGCTGGTGATCCTGTTATCTTTCATAAGGTTTGTTTTTGTTTTACCTGAATCATTTTGAAGGATGTTATTTGAACCTTGTGTATTTGAGCCTTTCATTATGAAGTTTTGTATCTCTCGCTCGTTTCACAAGCTGTGTAATGTTTTCATTTCTAGTTCAATTTAAAGTCAAATTTTAATTGAACTCGAATTTCCCGCCATTTTTTGAGCCTACGGCACTTTTATTTTGGTCAGCAACAAAAAATGTACCTTGTACCCAATTGTTCCTCCTGCTGTCCTCTTCTTGTCTCTTGAGACTTAAAACGTTTTACCGTCCATAAGATTTTTATCTTTCCTAATTTTTTTTCAGTAAAACATTCGTCACGAAAGTCCTGAAGAAGCCGTTGCTTTTATATGTACATCCCCTTTGCAAGAAACGCTAATGCTGAGAGAAATAATGTTTCAATAAAATTAATATTTTAAGTACAATAAGAACAACTTATTAATTGAACATTAGAACAAGTGAAAATGATTTCGTGGTACAAAAGCTTTTGTTATTGTTTTTGCCATCAAAGAAAAACTTTTAACATAAAACTGCCGTAACAGTCTCCTCACCTCCCCCCAAGAAAAAGAAAGTGTTGTGTTTTGCTAAGCGTTATCGATATCTTCCTCTTTCAGAATTACACGACAAGTATGAACTTCTTGCGAGAATTTGAAAAGTATTGTCGTTCAAAAGAAAATATTCTGAAACTACGAAGTCATCCATCTTATGTATCGTTTATCTCTCGTTGGAGTTTACCCATTTACTTTCAGATAAGGTTGGAAAAACTGATTCTTACTGTTCACATTACGTTATCTGTAAAAAAGGACATCAATAATTACTGATCCGAGGAAAGGCCGATCCATTATCTTCAAGCAGAGTAAAATCAATCTTAACGATAATCCAATACCCTTACGATAATCCAATCCCAAATGAAGGTTTTCTATCTCCTAGGTTTAAAGAAATCGCTGGCAGTTTTGAAAGCTCAATGTTGAATCAGTGTTCTGTTAATCAAGGTATACAATGAGCACAATCCTATTACAATCCTATCATCATCCTATGGACAACTTGATATCCTTTCTAGGATATAACTATAACAATAGTTGCTCTATTTGCATTGTTTTTTTTCAAAACGGTCGTGATGAAGCTAAATGATTGCTCTATCTAGCCTACATTTCACTATAGTTTCTCAAACCAATATCGATTCCAGCTATTTGACTTTCCTTACAACGGAGCACAGTATAAGTGCCCTTTGTGTGAGCAGTTAACTCCTTGTAAAATCCAATATCTAAAAGATCCTAAATCAATACCATTTTATTCTTTAGAAGAAAATGGTCTATGCATAAATGTGATACAAGAATTCTGGAAATCTTTCGAGAGGTGTTGGGATGAAAAAGTTTTCCTCTTTGCATTATCCCATCGTTTTTGGAAACTGACTTTACAGGCATTATAATCCTTCATGTTTTCAGCAATTCTTACTTTTGTCTATTCAATCTAAAACTCTAGTAGTGATCTTCAATTTTCTTTTATAATCCCAGCTCATCTCAAGGCTAGCCGAGTGGCTCAAGAGTTTAAAACTCCGAGAGGTATTGCGTACTCTGTGAGATGATTGCTATTGTTTAAATTCCTTTATATGTTGCAATATTCACCTTCAGCAAATCAACGCCACGAACAAGAAACCACCGTCTGCTTCCTTGCCAGCTTCCTCTGAAGGGGATCTGGAAACAAGCACTTCAAGTCACGTGACTATGACCATTCTACTACATGTAGTCGCTGACGTAATGGAAATTCTTAAAAAGGTTGAAGTGATTGCATGATTTGAATCATCTGTATAATGATTTTGATACACTACAATCCTGTAGGATCGGTATTAGGTTAACCGTCTCAAATTTACACGACACCAAAAGAGATCGGATAAAATAGCACCTCAAGAATTTCTTTGTAGCTTCAAAAAAAACGTCTGAACAGATTGAGCCTGGACTGATTTTGATGAATAATCTCCTTTTTATCACAAGACCTACCACAAAAAATCCGAATTTATAAATAAAATGTATCTTTCCCTAGATCCCTCACTTTTGGGAACATACAGTATTGAAGAAACTTCCTGACATTAGCAGAAAAGAAAAAGACAATTTGAATGGTAAAAATAATTTGTGTTAATCTGCTGTATAACTTATATATTGTTATCAACCATAGAGAAGTGTATGTTATACTGTAATGAGCTATAGAGAAGTGCGTTGTGTTGTATGTATTTTATGTAGATATATTGTTAAACAAGCGCTGTTCACAACTTCAAGAAACATTACCGTACATCTCATCATTGATTGTTCAAAACGTCACAACTTTGTGTTGCAATTTTTTGGATGGAGCCAAAAACATTCCTCGTTTATATAGAAGGACAAATCGTGAGGTACACTCACTATCTAATCAACCTAAGCAGAAATACGAGCACAAAGTGTTATTTCAAATACAATAGCATTTCTTTGATGCCAAACCAAATGACAATGAGAACTTTTAACCTTTTTTCTTGTGACAACACATTTTTCCCAACATTTGGCATTCTCCTTAATCAAAAAGCTGAGAATATGCTATGGTGTCTCCATCTTCATAGCCAAGTCATACCCTTCTAATCTACAAGTCCTAATGGTTGTTTTCATTTTACTTAGGCACCTTTAAAACCATCCTCATATATCAACAATGTTATTGAGCCATTAAAAACTTTCATGACAGAGAATGAAACCATAGTGAGTGCTGAAAGGTTGCAAGAGTGGTTGCTGATGATATCAGAGAATGTGGCAGCAAAGTAAGTAAAGTAGGAACAGCTAAGAGTGAGGTAGACTTGAAATAACTTCATTGTGTTTGCTACACGTGGAAAATGATAGTATAGCCTGTATGGGCATACTTCATGTCATTTTAAACATTTGTCCAAAGCATTGTTTTATTACTCTTACATTGCTTGATACTGTCTTTCAGGTTCTATAACCTTACATCTGAAGTGCTGACATCAATAAAGAGAACAGAAGACAGTTTGCTGAGGTTGAAACGCATTCGTAAGAATGACATTGCCACAGCAAATGTTTCAATTACTGAGGGCGACAAGATAACTGATGATGACAAGATTAGAATGCAATTTGCCTTAGATACAGAAGAGTTTGGGAAACAGGTAATCATCAAATAAAGAGGAAATCATCAAAATAACATTAACTAATACTTTCACTCTTTAGATTTCATTACTTGGGATCTCTGTGAAAGAAGTTGCCTCTTACAAACAACTATCTGCTTTTGTTGAGAATGCGAAAAACACTTCAAATAGTTACACCTCAACATAGTTAGAAAACAAATAAAATTATTCTCGCCATCAAAAGAACATGTCAGTTGTTGCATATTTTTTAACATGAGTAAGAGGAGAGGTGTTCATGATATCATTGTAGCATCTCATCTCTTAATATCATTTCTTGTGAATATTTTTTGCTTAAATCCACTCATATTTCTCCTCTAATGAACTTGTATATCAATGATTACATGATAAAGCTATGTTAAATATATGTAATTTAAACTAGTAAAGGCCCTTGATTAAGGTTGACACTTTCCTTTGATAAATTTTTGACAAGTTGCCATGTAACTTGATCTCCTGTCATTCAAAACATGATGAAAGTTATAACTCCACTCATGGTACATATTCAATAGTTATCAACCATCAGGGTTGTAACTCTACATGTCCAATGATACATATTCAATAGTTAGCAACTATCAGGGTAGCAACTTTGCATATCCAATGGTACATATTCAATAGTTAGCAACCATCAGAGTAGCAACTCTACATATCCAATGGTACATATTCAATAGTTATCAACCATCAGGGTAGCAACTCTACATATCCAATAGTTATCAACCATCAGGGTCGCAACTCTAGTCACGGTATAGTCAATAGTTATCACCCAACTGCACCTGCACCAAACTTTAATTCTTTTTCAAACTGTTCACCAGACAAAGTTCCATCAATTGCTTCACAATTGTCATTGAAAACTGAGTAAGCACTAGGCTCCCATCGCTTGCGTGTTCCACTCTTCATACTTACATACATGAAGTAGAAGAGTGAAAAAATGAAGAAGACAGAACCAAAGTTGATTTGGACAAAAAATCCAAAACAAGAGCACCATAAAATAAACTTTAGAAAGACTCTTAAGCGCGGATACAAAACCACATACTCCTCGGAAATGTCGGCACTAATGTTCTCGGGAAAAAGGCGATTAGAGTTAGACTCACTTTTACCAATACTGGAGCCAAACACGTTCTTACTTGCATTAGAAAGAGCATTAGCAAACGTCCATTTTTTTTGATAAGCCTCCTTTGTCTTTTTGGCTCTATACTCTGCTAGCTGCTTCTCCATTTATGAAGTTTTACAAGTCTGTTTTTAGTAAATGAGTAATAGTTGTACATTCATAAATTCTTCGCGTCTTTTTGAAGCAGGGAAACGAATGATCTTTAAACTTAGTCGTTTCCAGGCCGTTCCCTGACGAACGAGACTTGGGAAGAAACTGATCTTGGTCGATACTGAAATATGTTTATTGCATAGAAACCGAAACGATGTTTAAAAGTGGCAAAAAAAAACAAAAAGTGAAAGAGACAATGAAGTAATTGGAGAATATCTTCTTAAAGAATACAAGATGTTTGGTTCTACATTTCACATTTGTAGAGTAAGTATAAAGTATGTATTAATAACTTCGTAGGGACTGGGGAGTCCATCGTCGACTGCCAAGAGAATTCCTCGAATCTGTCACTGCCAGGGAGTCCTCAGTCATTACACGAAGTCTGATTGCCCAAATACACGAAACCTATATTATTGTTCCAGACAGTACTATTGAAATATCGCCAACAGAAAGATTACACTGATGGTTGTAGTGAATTTGATCGATCAGCGATGAATGGTAAATACGTGTTGGCAATTCGTTCTAATGATCATTTCATTAATTAGCCAGGTCACCCTCTTTGATTTTATGTTCAATGTTGCAAGAATTTCATCAGTTGATTGAAGACTACACCAAATTACATTGAAACAAAAGATTAATTGAAGACAGTATTCATGCAAGTAATATGTCAGAAGCTTAAAATGCAAACTGTGAACAATGTAATGTAATTGTTTGATAAAAAATAGTTTCAAACTGACAAAAATCATTCAATTTTATTAACAGAATGTTTAAACAAAAAATACATAGATTCAATATGCGCATTAACTTCAAAGAACTACAATTTCAAGACATACACCTATATCATAGTGGATTATAGCCATGTCCAATAAGGATCTTTGAAAAACTATAACTAATACGAAAATTATGGTCATAAAGACTGTGAGAGAATTATATGGTCATTTTCCCTTGATCAGACTTTCTTTCCTAAGGTCATCCATATCAGTTGCTTCTATATATTTGATACTATCAAATACTTTTTTCAACTCAGCAAATGTACTTGCGGTCATCATCTTCTTCTTGGCTTTTGCATTGTCTGGGGCCCTTAAGTCACACGATAATAGTTATACATGATTGGAACTTATTCTCAGGACCAGCCATGAATAGTTTTGAAGTAGAGATACTCTCTCTTCATTGCAACGGCATAAATGAACTTACTTGCAAAAAGCATAGGCTAGTCTACTAAACAAATAAGTTTACTTGACTTATTGTAATTTAAGCAACTAACAATATAAAAAAGTCATGTGTGTGTATGCATTACGAGTTGAAATATAGCTAAAATTTTTACTGATACTAACCACTTGATCAAAATAAGTTTTCCTTCATAGTCGTACAATGCATAACAACAGTCAGTTTTTCTTGCTTCATGAGAAAAGTATTCATGTAACTTTTCTATTGGACAATCACCATGAACGCTGTCTGCCTCTCGTTGAACTACAGTTTTCTCATCATCAGAAAAACCCATCACTAACAACTTTATGGGATGCTTTTGAAGCTTCATTTGATTAAAGATCTCTTTCAAACTTCCATCAACCTCAATTCCTGACTGCGCCTAAAAAGTTACAACTTTTTCAGTCCAAGTTTTATACTACACTTTCTTCCCTCTTAAAGACACATATGTTATCTTTGTAAGATTTCAGTATTTCAGGACACACATGTATGTCCTAACATTAGTGGTTTAAATTAAAACACGTTTTTGTTCAATATCAAGGGTAAATATAATAATACTTGGAGTAGTTTCCCAGTTTTAAGAGCTGATAGCAGAAAAAAGGTAATAACTAAACTTATCAGGGAAGTAACTTGAAAGATGTTTGATTGCCCCTGATTTTTCAGGTTAGTAATATGACTAAGAGTATTTCCAAAGCACAAGTTCACTTTGATTGAAAGATAGAGCATGTTTAATTGCTTATTGACAGACAGGACCTTAGAGAAGTAGTAAAGGGACGTTTAGGTACATAATAAATACTGCCAATCACAGTAGATCTAATGTTGGCTAAAATGACATTAAGAACATTTCTTATATCATGACAGTCCACCACGTATCAATCGCTCATATGTACATTCCAACGACTAATCAAAGCAGCATATTTTGAAATGTTGAATAAACAATTATAAACCATCAGTTTACGAACTAATTTTCTCAAGATCCATAAATGCCGCTTTAAGCAACAAAAAATTTTAACTTACTCACGATGACATACAATGTGCCGTGTGTTGGTAGATTATGTACACTAGTCAACTTAAGACACCCTCGACACACTTCCGACTAACTTTAAACATCAAAGATTTATATTTACTAAAAATACAGATTAACATTTGCAAGTTATACTCCAGTAGAACGACTGGATGTTAAAGGAAAGAACAATAATCTTTAGGTTCGATATTTGTGGAGTAAACTCACTAAAACATGCATGAAAAAGTTTATAGGATGTATCATTCCAAGAACCTAGAAGTCGTTTATATATTAGCATCGTAAATACGTTAAGTAACAAAATGTATACATTTATTTATGGTTAATACAACTTATGTTGTTTTAGAATTACATACCATTTTGTTGTAAGAGTATGATCAGAAGCAACCGATAAATGTTCTCGATTACAGCAGGACGCACCCAGTATAAAGTTTGTGAGAGCAAAGAACAGCAATGTGACGTCGACCGGACAAACTTCCTTCCTCCATTTTTGAGCCACGTGGTACATTTCTGCAAGCTCATTGGTCAACAATGACGATTATATGTCCATATTTGGTCATGGTAATGACATTACCTTTTATGGAAAGCATGGCAAAATGCGAATAAAATACAAAATATACATAAAACATTTGAAAGTTATAGCGAGAAATTGGGAACTTTAAAACAAAATACAGTAAGAAAATTTCAACAAAATACAGAACACATTATTTGAAACGCATTACAAACGTATTGCCGAGAAGTGCTTTTCATAATTTCATATGAAAACTTATGCTTCCATCTGAATGCTTCCATCTGAATGGGTGCTTTTCGGTCATTCCTCAACTTCCTTAGTCACTGATCCATCAAGATCACAGCTTATACATTTTTCTTTTTCACCGTTTCATTAAAAAACATTGAAAACAAGACGAATGTGAAATAAAACATTTGTCAGTAACACTAAAATTACACATCACCATTAAACGCTTTTTAAATTCAATTTTTTTTACATGATAGGTTGTTCCTAGACTTCTACACGTAAAAATTGGACTCCCACGTTAATCCCTTTTATATTTGAAAAATAATTGCTAAATTCCATAAAATAGTTACCAATCTAATTAATCTTCAACAATCTCGATAAGTAGATCACCTGCCTGAATAGTCTCACCATTCGTGACCGCGATTTGCGAAACCACTCCCTTAACTGGTGACGTCACATTTGTTTCCATTTTCATAGCGCTAAGCACAACAAGTGGATCACCTTTATCCACCTTCTGTCCTTGTTTTACCCTAACAGCCACGACTTCTCCTGGCATTGGAGCACCCACGGATCCCTTATTGTCGCGATGAGCTTTTGGCCTCGTTGCGACTTGCTAAAATTAAAAAAACCAAACAAAAGACAATTTAGTGAAAAGATAGAAAGAACACAAAATAAAAATAGTAAAAGATTTAAAATCAGTTATCTCAACAAACAGTATGTACTTTGAGCTTCTACAATAACAAAATGTAAGTCATAAAACAACACGTATTCCATACAAGAATTACACTAAATACCTCGATTCCAGTCTTATCAGTGATATACACGGCTCGCAATTGCCCATTCATTTCACAGAAAACTTCGCGCTGTCCATCGGGTAAGAGATCACCAATTGCAAGAATTTTCACGTTCAGAACTTTACCATCCTCAATTTCAATATGAAACTGTTCTCCTATTTCGGGCCCAGTCAGGTAAAGTCGTGTCGGCAATGGCTCCATCGGTCCAAACTCATCTTTAAATCTCATGTACTCTCTGAAGACACTGGGATAAAGCGCAGCGCTAACAACGTCACATTCACGTATATTATTGTCACCTAAACCAATATAA
The DNA here is from genome assembly GCF_021976095.1 of Xenia sp. Carnegie-2017. NCBI lineage: Eukaryota > Metazoa > Cnidaria > Anthozoa > Malacalcyonacea > Xeniidae > Xenia > Xenia sp. Carnegie-2017. The sequence goes on along the minus strand of NW_025813483.1, from coordinate 13,604,688 downwards.
ATCTCATGTCGATAGAAAAACATGGCTAATGAGGAAAAAGCCTGGATATCAACAGCCAAACGATAAAAAATATCAATGCAATAATCATACCGTGCTCTTTCTTCAATTCTCTCTCTAGCTTTTTAAAGTCCAACTCTTCCATACTCGCCCCAGGTCTTCCATCAACTGTCGGTTTACCTTTAAGAACCTACATAGAGATAAATGATGAATAAAGTGGGTAGCTGGTGGTTTGGACAAATATATGGAATCGTCAACTCACCTGTGTCCTTAGAGGTTCAGGAAATCCACCATATGGTTGTCCTAGCTCTCCTTGCATAAAACCAACAACTGAATTAGGAAAGTCTAACTCACTCGCTTTGGCCAGAACGTCATGTTCATCCAAATCATTTTGAACCATAAACTGTGCAAGATCGCCAACAACTTTTGACGATGGCGTCACCTGAATTACAGAAATATGAACAATTACGAAGTAGTCGGAGAATTTCACACAGGAAACCACTAGTTCTAAATAAAAGCAAAGAAACCAATATTTGACTTTCACAAACTAAACTTACCTTGATCACATCACCCAGAATGCGATTTGCGATGGCATACTTCTTCTTCACTTCTGTGAACTGGTCATTGAGACCAAGACTGAAAGCTTGAAATTGAAGATTTGTGTACTGACCACCAGGTATTTCATTCTCATACACGTCAGAATAACCACTCTTCATCGTCGTCGTACATTCAAATGGTGCATACAACAACCGTGCTTGTTCCCAATAACTACTATAGTCGAACACTTTATCCAGCGCAATCCCTGCAATAACGATTTTACGATTCACATCCTTACAAATTCACAGTCATACATAGAGATTGTTGGTAGTTCTTACCTGTATCTACTTTTGTATTCTGTACAGACGCAATAACAGCACCCATACTTGGTTGTGACGTCATCCCGGACATGGAATCGACTGCAACGTCAACGACATCGGCTCCAGCCTCTGAGCAGGCAAGCATAGACGCGACACCAGCTCCCGAGGTATCATGGGTATGTACATGAATAGGCATGTTGGGAAACTCGGCACGAAGAGCTCCGATCAATAGTCTTGCGGCTTCGGGTCGCAAGAGGCCAGCCATGTCCTTACAAAAGAGTAAAATAAAGGATTGGAAGGGTTTGACAGAAGTGTTGCAACAATAGTGTATTGCTTACGCTTTAAGATTATATATTTATTTAACAATTATATTAATAAGGATGCTCACATCCCTTGTGTGTTTTACAGTTGGATTCTGCCTGCATCATGCCATCATTAAAATACACATACATAAACATACATATACACAAACAAAAAAGTACAAAAGGTAAGGATAGGCAAAGTGTAAAGTTAGGGCAAGGATATCAAAAGTACTTTAGGTAACATAAGAGTTGTATAGATACTTAGTGATGCTCGTAAAGTCAAAATCATACAAGTATCCTCAACCACTTGACTCTCACCTTGATGCAAAGGATATGCGTTCCACCTTTCACTAGTTCTCTGGCGAGCTCCATGTAGTACTCAATAGTGTATTTTGTCTTATTAGGATCAGCTACGTTTCCGCTGTACGATATTGCGGCCTCAACTACACCCCCAGCAGCACCTGCAGCTTCCATTCCCAACTGAAAACGCACATTTGTTATAGGTGAGCATTAAAATTAAACAATCAATTACCATAGTAGTCATGATAATAATACCTGAAGATTAGGTACGTAATTCAGCGAATCAAAAACCCGGAATATATCCATCCCATGTTCCACAGCAAGCTTGCAGAACTTATAGACTACATTATCTGGGTAACTGGTGTAGCCTACAGCATTCGCTCCTCGCAGTAACATTTGCAAGGGCACATTTGGGATGTCCTGGCGCAGCTTTGCTAATCGATCCCATGGACACTCGTTCAGGAATCGCATTGCCACATCAAATGTTGCTCCTTATAGAAATTTCAAAAGAAATCGTCCAAATCAAATGAACAACAATGTCGAGTATAGGAACGAGATACTGATTGTTAAAACATTTTGGCAAGTGCTAGAAATTATGGCATTCACAAACATAACATAACTGACTCTTTGGGTTTACTTAAGTTTGACAGATAATGAAACCCAGCACATATATATTGCCGATATATTGTACAGTGACTAACCTCCCCAGCATTCGACACTAAATAATTTCGAGAAGTTCGTGGAAACGAATGGGGCAATCTTTCTTAAGTCAGTCGTACGGACTCGGGTCGCCAAAAGCGATTGGTGGGCATCACGAAACGTGGTGTCCGTTAAGAGAAGGGATTCGGTATTCCTTACAGCACGCGCTAAGCCTTCTGGACCTTCTTGCGTGAGAACATCTTTGAAGCCAGGTGGTCGATCACGGGCGTTGCTCACAGGTATCTATAGAAGTATAGAAATTATACTTTTTTATGCTTGTTTTTAGCTTTTTATCTCACCATGCTATCATCAAAATCCAACTCACTCCACGATAACCACAAACTTGCTTGACCAGCACCCCTACCCAACTAAAGCTTTATCTTACCATAGCTGTCATAAGGTGCCATGACAACTAAAACTCATCAACATTTTGCAGACAAAATATTTTAAAGAATATTTATATATTCGTATTTCCATATTAAATTAATTAAACAACTAACAAATAAAATACCACTACGAACGATATGCTACACACATCTAACCTTTGGTACTTTTGGTTCAATTTTCTTGGGTTTGGCGTCGGTCGCTAAAGGCGTGACAGGACCATTTATCATTACATTACCTAAGTAATGCAGTAATTTCTGAGCACGATTCTGACTTCCAGCGATGGAAAGAAGGTGAGGATTGTCGTTGATGAAATCGGTGTTGACCACACCATCGAGGAATTCAGGATGTTCCAATACATTAAGAAGAAATGGAATGTTGGTCTTGGAAAAAAGAAAAAATCGCGTGTCAAAATCACATCAAAATCAAGGAGTATTTAACGAGTATCTGTTGATACTATTTCAGTTTTTTTATGTTCTACCAACAATAATTCCTAGTTCTATTTCATCACTTGTGACGTCGTGACGGAGTCATACGAGATAGCACGCGCCTGCTCACATCACATCAGTGTACGCCAACATTGCTCTACGTCGATTACTTTGGATTAGTAATACAAGAAACCTTTTCAGATTTCAATAACACAAAAGCGTATATCTCCAAAAAAAGACCCTTTTGTGATGAAGAGGTTATTGAACGATAAATAATAGTAATGTCGGACGACAAAGTTATGAGTGATTTTAAGTTTTCTAAGCAGAGTGTATAAACGCAAACTTTTCTCAATAGTCAACAGCAATTTGAGACAGTTCACTAATTTATCCCACCGACCTTTACTCCTCGTACTCGAAATTCCTGTAGGGCACGATGTAATTTCATGGATGCATCACGATGCGTCTGCGCATGGCTGATGATTTTGACCAATAGTGAGTCGTAATGTGGTGTAATTACCGTCCCAGGAAAGACCGCTGCGCCATCCAGACGTATTCCCATGCCTTCGCCAGCTCTAAAAACCTAAAATAACAAGATTACTTGAGCTTAACAACTAAGCAATAATACTTTTTTAAAAAAACACAAAGTACGATCACATCACAAAAATCAGATACATTATATAAAGATATGACTAATAATACCCACCTCTATCCTACCAGTGTTATAAAGTTATGATCAATAATACCCACCTCTATCCTACCAGTGTCGGGTGTAAAATTATTTGTGGGATCTTCAGTGGTAACCCGTGCCTGAATGGACGAACCGGTCACTTTGACATTTTCTTGAGTCAGCCCAAGGTCAGGAAGACTTTTACCTTCCGCGATGCCGATCTGAGTTTGGACTAAATCAACCCTATACAAGATGATTGAACATAAGTATTCCATCCATTGTTTTAGAACCCAGTTCCTTCCTCACTTAAGAGTTTTGTGTGTTTATGGCAACCTTATAAAATTTAAAAATTTGTTTTTTCCTATAATTCACAAATGTGGGCATGAATTTATTTCATAAGGTAAGATGAATGAACCAATATGAACCCTGATCTGATAGGACGATACTGACAATACAAATCAAAATGCCATTCACAAACAGTATGATTGAGCAGTGTCATTGAACTAGTAGTAGTAGTAGTTTCGTATGGTCAAACTAAATGGTCAAACTAAACCTTCATGAACTAAATTCATTGAACTAAAACTCCTATATCCCATTGCATTTACAATATGCCCTATTTCTTACCCAGTAACTTCCTCAGTGACGGTGTGCTCAACCTGAAGTCTGGCATTCACTTCAATGAAGTAATAATTTCCTTTTTCGTCCAACAAAAACTCAACAGTGCCAGCATTTTCATAGCCCACAAAATTGGCAAGTTTAACCGCATCAGATGTCATCGCTTTGCGAAGCTCGGGGTCCAAAACCGGAGCTGGAGCGATCTCAACAAGTTTTTGGTGTCTACGTTGAACAGAACAGTCTCGTTCATAGAGATGAACGACGTTGCCATAGGCGTCACCCAGTATCTGAACCTCGATGTGACGAGGGTTCTCTAAAAAATGTAGGTTTTGTCCACAGTGTTATAAACCTTACCATAATATAGTTTTGTTATAAACAAAACTATAGTGTTATAGACATGTCTCTTATTGTTACGTAACAACGCTGGTGTTTATGAATATATGATAATGAAACATAAAAGTGTTATTTTATGAAACTCATAAACAATCTTCTCACCAATATATTTTTCAATAAACAAGGAGCCATCATTAAATGCAGTTAAAGCTTCATTCCTAGCAAGAGTAAACAATTCCTCCAACTCATCTATACTCCTGACTATCCGCATTCCTCGACCTCCTCCGCCATATGCTGCCTTCAACATTACAGGAAAACCTGAATGATTTACACAAAACTCGCGAGCGGCTTGAAGATCATCAACAGGATGGTCTGTTCCAGGGATGACATGAATACCAGCTTGAATAGCTGTAGCACGTGCAGCAATCTTGTCACCCATGGTGGACAAAACTTCAGGAGTTGGTCCAATAAATTTAATACCAGAGTTGACACATGCACGGGCAAAGTCTGCTTGCTCTGAGAGAAAGCCATAACCAGGATGGATAGCATCAACATCACGTTCCTAGACAAAAGAAAATAATCAAAATGTTTTATACCAAATCACATTTTGTGATACAAAGAACAAGTCTATGACTAACCTTAGCAACTCTGATGATTTCTGGTATGTTAAGGTAAGCTGCAACTGGTGCTAAACCCTTTCCAATCAAAAATGCTTCATCAGCTTTCTGTCTATGCATGTGATTTATATCCTCTTGTGAGTAAACTGCAACAGTTCTTATTCCTTTCTCTGTTGCAGCACGAAAAATCCTGATGGCAATCTCACCTCGATTGGCCACCAATAGTTTTTTTATGCTCCCATGCTCTGGTAATGGTTTTGTGTCAACATCACCCTTGTGACAGGATTGTGTGCCATGAATGGACCGTATGCTTTGAACACCAGCAAGTCGTGAAAATTGTTGAAAGTTGACAAGGTTTATCTGACCTGTTTTAAAGCGAAACATCATCAAAGATGCACTGATCCAGACAAAACTTTCATTTGCACTAGAAAAAGATAATGTATCTGTGAAACTTGTAAAAATGAAAACTTTTGGGAAACATAATTATGAAGATCAGTTTCAAGCAAGTATTTTTTCTACCAAGAATAAACACATGTTGCAATGATAAATCATTAACAATATTTTCAACAAAAACAATGCTAATTAGCCAAGCGTGAAACACGTAGATTTTCACACATCCAAAAACATTCATCTACAGGAAACCATTATGTACACCAAAGATCAAATTTCTTTCCAATGATAAAGAAGTTGTTTTAACAACACGATATTTTATCATGCTGATGTAGCGTGACTGCCTCGTTGAACACGACCAAATAAAAGATTTATTTCAACACTGTCACTGATTGCATAAGTTTATAGTTTTAAGAAATTTCGATATATGAGTAGAATATCGTGATGTTGTTTAGTTTTATGAGATTTCTTTCTACTTTAATTATTGTGGATTAGCAAATTCATAACCATTGCAGCACCACAAATTCTTCACGAACTTTAATAACAATCACCACTATCGTGAACAGTAAACAATGTTTTAGAAAGATAGTAGAGTAAGAGTTGTTAGGTAAAAACAAGAAAGATAGACAATTGTAAACAAATACGTACCTCGATAGCTAATAATTAATTACTCAAGTGTAGCAGCTGAAAAATCAAACAGAGATTTGTAGAATAAAGAAGAGAATACAATAGTGACAATAGCTTCTCTCCTACCTTCGGCCACGTACAACACAATGCTTTTACAACTATTCGATTCTCGTGCGAGAAATCATTAAATCAAGTTGACGCGCACGCGCTAAAGACTCAACCAAACTGCTCTGGCAACTGGTAAACACAACGCAATACATGCAAATGACAGAGATTAAAATTAAATTACCAATAAAGTAGACTCCCTGCCGTTACGTTGTGTTATATATTTTAAGTATTTTCAATCCTTATTTAAGGCTTTCCTCTTAGTTGTTCGCCAGCATTAAAATGGTTGTTGAAAAAGACGCCAGTCCACAGTGACAAGAATTCTTTAAAAATGGTCTATACGCTCTTACGACAAGCAAAAGTAATATTTTAAGCATGCGCATATGAATTAAAAGTTTGCTATCCCGTTTTCTCTGGTTAAAACGTTAAATTTTGACGGCAGTATCTACATGTTTTATGAGGGTTTAAGTCTTAGTGATGACTGATGAGTTCAAAGTACAACGAAGGACATTAATCTATAAAAGCGAGTGACAGTGTTCGTTTCTATTGTTTGGTTGATCCAATCAGAAAACCAATACATATTACGTAGGTACTTAGATTGTTTTAAAACATACATAAGTGGATGAAATAAATTTTTGAAATTCTTGTGATGCTTGAAAAACATTCAATTATAACAAGCATTATTAAGACACTAGATCTTGTTAATTTTACAATATCGATGAAAAAAACGTAAAACACTTTCAAAAATTTTGCTATATCTAAAACATTTCATCTATTTTTATTTTTGAAATAAATACATAACTCACAACAATAAATTAGCTATTGTACAGAAATACAGAGATTAATTCGTTAAAATGAATTTCATGTTTTCGTGTTTCTTTTTCATTTCCCTTACAGGCATTTCCAAACGAAAACACTAAGAAAGAAATAGACGCGAGGAAATACAAGACGATTTTCAAATCGACAAAGAAAAATGTGAAGACTGACCTTGAGTCATCTCCTCCAGTACTTAAAAGAAAGCGATCATCATGAGAAAAGCGAACATTAGTCACGTGAGCAGAGTGACCAATGTAGAGCTTGAAAGGAGCCTGGGGATACAAAGATATGATAAATTATGTCATTAAAGCAGTCCATGCAATGATTTTAATGTATGGTTCCTGAATGGATCAGGGAGCGCGGAACCTTTCAATTGTTTATTTTTTTGGGGGGGGCGGCTAAAACATCTTCGTGTTATAAAGTTTTTTTGGAGGGGGGAAGGGTGCTAACGAAGATTGGTACTTACAAACTTTTCAGTGACAGGAAATTGAAATAACTTTACAAAACCAAAGTCATCACCAGTTGCAAGAGCGTTTCCAGAATGAGAAAGATTGGAGCAGTTTACGTCTGCACTGTCAGCATTTTTTGGCCAAATGCCGATGACCTCCGTCCCGAGAACACTGAAATATCAATGATACGTATTGCTTTCATGAAGTAAAACAAAGCAAATAATAGACCGCTGTAACGCAAGCTAACCTCGTCCACGATGCCCACGTGATATTATTTATTTCTTCCTGTGAAGTGACTGGAACACCTTTAGGTACAGTAAACACAAGCTTTTCGTAGGATCCTGTCGATACCTAACATATAGTATATGACTTGTGAGCTATAGTAGACAAATCATAAAATATTTGTTTGAAGACTCTTACCTGCACGTGTTGTCCGTTTGCTGAGAAATCAATCTGGGTGACAAAACTGGGGATATTCTTACAGTAACCAACTCTGGTCAGCGGTTGACCAGATGATAATTCGTAAAAGTCTACGGCATGGTCATCTGAGCCCACGGCAAGATAACGGCCATCTGGACTGAACCTGTACAGACATGGCGTTATCTTGTTAATAATACAACTTGTGATGAAGTGAAAATCAAACCATGTCTAAATATTGCCTGATATCCTGAACTGCTTTACTGCGATCACGTTTTCTTGAAACAATTTTCAAATTAGCAAAGTTCATGATAATGAATTCTCCATTTTTACATCCAGCTGCAATGAGTTCTCCTTCAGGTGAAATGCTTACACAACGTACTCCCACCTCAAATTTGATGAAGTTGATCAAGACCTGAAGAAAGCACGTCGATAATAATAATACAAATAACATGAGTCTCGTTCCCAGGGTTTATCTCCTCAACTCAAAATAATACATTAAATATGAACCATAGAGTCTACTCATGGAGTCTATCCCTTAAAAATAGGGATGTCCGCAAAGACAACACAACATTATGTACACCAAACATTTTACCTTTTTGTCGAGGTCCCAGAGTCTCACGGTTTTGTCGTCACTACCCGTAACAAAGACGTCTTTCTCCGGGTGAGTGCATAGTCCCCATATCTCCCCTTCCGTGTGGCTTTTCATAATCACGTGAGCCGCAGATGACTTTTCTGTGATATCATAGATATCACCTGATTTTGTCCCAACTAAAATGCTTCCCTGAAGAAACAGAAGTTTAGATAAACCAAAGAAAATAAGTAATCAATGAAAAACAAAAGTAGAACAATCAATAACCTTATAACGGCAAACAGACTTTACAACATCGATTTCGGAGCCACTTCCCAAATTAAACGAACGACATCTTTTCATTTCCTGATCCCAAAGCTTCACAGAGCCGCCATCTTTTATGTTTCTAAATGAAGAGAACTCGAAGTTTCATGCAGACTATAATCTTGATAAGAATTACAACAGTCCTGAATAAAGTATTCCCATTCCTCATGGCAAAAAATAAAAATTCTCATGCTGAACTTAAAAATTCCAGTAAAAAAATTTCATTAATAACTCCTGAAGACAAGCATTTGAATGCAGTTATTAGTTTCTAAATGGTAGGATATAAATCAGAATACAAATTGCAATGTAATCTGGTACAACTGTATTCTTAATCTATTCTATATTTTCGAAAAATTTCTTGAGAGTTACAAAACTATTTTCCGCAAGTAATTTTGTGAAAAAATTTCCTAGCAGCGACGCTGGTAGACATTTTCTAGCCATGCATTACATCACGTAAACATTGAACATTCAATTTAAACAAACCCCATTTCTTTTCCTCCGGATACGATCAAACCATCACTTAGGGTGGTAAACAGGGTAAACACAGGTCCATTGTGAGCTTTTTGTACCATACGAATCATTTTTTGATTTTGCCACACGTAGACATCACCACTCATGGCGCCTGTGAAAGTGACGCCATCCTAAAAAAGAACAAAAACATCACAAAGATGTAACCTCAATTTGCGTTGTCATGTTAAATATTCGATTATCAACAACGAAAATTCATTGTAGCGAGTGAGATACCCAGTGACATGCCCAACAAGACTAGGCCACTCAGGGTTCACCGACTGTAAAAACAATACAATTTTTAAGAAATTATAAATGGTAGTGAGAAAAGAACATAGCGGGTCTAAATCTGATGGCAGATTCCTAGTGACATGCGCATTGGCATAGCCAGCTAGAGAATGCCACTTGATATTCTCTGACAGTGAAAACAATAAATCTTTAAAGAAATTAAGAACAGTAATGATTAAAGAACATACCGGGGCTAAATCTGCTGGCTCACCAGCTGATCCCGGGTAGGTCAGAATAAAGTATTAAAAACATCTTTAATTGTAAAAACTTTAGGGCAAAGATTATTGGGTGTTAAACATTAAAAATATTTTCAACTGAGAATCAGCCATTGTAATTTATTTTGACCGACTCTAGACCCGCCATCGTGTACGGTGTTAACTCTGCTGAATAATACCAAATACCAAGTAATCAGTTATTCTTAGCATTACAAAAATTGCTCAAAAAACAACAAAAAAAGAGCATTACATACTGCAGCAAAGGCAACAGACAACATTGTCTGCATTTTCACAGTTGTTCCTGAATCTCCTTCCTCAAATATGTTCGTTAAAACTCCTCTTTTAGCAACCAATTGACAGCCAGCAACGCTCCAAAAACACACGTGTTTCACTCCACACGTCACAAATTTTGTATCGGAGTCGGGACGGAATTCTCCAACGAAAATTCTACGAGCATGACCCGAAACGCAAGCGAGTTTTGTACCTGATGAAGATAAGAGATAAAATGACCTGATTACTTTTGACAAACATTTCCTTTAAAAAATTATCACCACAAGTGTTTCAACGTCAAGCACTTTAAGGGAACATCAAATTACTTCAAGGGAACATCAAGAAGTTGACAAAAAGCATGCAAATAAAACTACGTCAAAGACAATATTTAATTACAAACGTTCAAAAGACAAACCTTCAGACCATTTCCATACAGTAAGTGTGTGGTTGTCATCGACTCCTACAGTCAACAACAGTTTACCGCTGCTACTGAAGTTTAAACTACATACACCAACAGTGTGAGAAGTCTGGAGAATAGATAACGTTTCTTTGCTTGTGCTATCCCACACATGAACCGTCGGCTCATTACCAATCTGTCCACTAGCCACGACGCTCTAAGAGTAAATAGGTTATCGTTCTGTAGCCATTGTACTAAACAACTAAGACGAATAGTTTCAAACAATAATTTCCACCAAGAGTATTTTATAATTCGATAAAAATTGATGAAAATTATTTAATAAAGTATTTTTGACGGAGGGTCTTCGAGAGAAGCTTACCTTAAACTTTGGATGTCTATTTACAGCAAGAGATATGATGTCATCTGTGTGTTCCACATAAAAACTCTGAGTTCCATCTTTTAGATTAAGGACGATACCGGTCGCAGCCGTATGATACACGATATCTCCATTGGGAAGATAATGAACATTATTTCGGGTGTCAAAACCCCGGTATCCGTGCACGTGATCCAACTTAAGATCCTGTACGTTACTTATGCGCCTACGACGATTAACCGAATCCTTAGCCTTTTGACGAACTTTCGGTGGTGTATTGGAGCCCCGACTGAAGACAGTCCTGATTACAACATATGATTACAATTAATTACCACACAATATACAATACAGTGGATATTTCTCAGAATAAACAAATCCCTATTCTTTACTTTTCCACAATCGTTTCTTCCTTCAAGTGTGGCTTTGTTCCTGTAGTTTTCCTCATGGAATTGACGTAGATTTTATCTTTATATGTTCGATTTTTCTCCAGTTCAACGTCACTGTCAAAGCCTCCTTCTTCCTCGCTATCCGTATCAGAATCATCACTATCTCCTGTTTTATCTAAGATAGATAAGAACATTCTCACTATCATCACTATCTTCTGTTTTATCTACGATAGAGAAAAACATTCTCAAAATCATCACTATCTCCTGTTTTATCTACGATAGAGAAAAACATTCTCACTATCATCACTATCTCCTGTTTTATCTACGATAGAGAAAAACATTCTCACTATCATCACTATCTTCTATTTTATCTACGATAGAGAAAAACATCCTCAAAATCTTCACTATCTTCCGTTTTATCTACGATAGAGAAAAACATTCTCAGAATCATCACTATCTCCTGTTTTATCTACGATAGAGAAAAACATTCTCACTATCATCTGTTTAATCTACGGTAGAGAAAACATTCTCAGAATTGTCACTATCTCCCGTTTTATGTAAGATAAAGAGAAACATTCTAAGAATTGTGACTATCTCTTGTTTTAGGTAGGATAGAGACAAACGTTCTCAGAATTTCACTATCTTATGTAAGATAGACGTTTCATAACACAATACTTGAATAAATCGGAAAACAGCTTTGAGCAACTATAGTTGGTAATTTTCCACTGCTTTGTCCTACAATCCAATTGATTTTTGCGCTAAAATTTACCTGAATAATTTTGTCGTTGTTTCAAACGATTACGTCGCCACACCATCACAGATGTATCATCTCCTCCTGTCGATACCAGGTGCCCGTCGTCGTGTGTCCAGCGGACGTTTGTTACATGGGCAGAATGACCATTGTATTTCTTACATTTACCGTTTTTACCCTTGGTCAAAAAAAATATATGCCAGTCAAAAAACGAAACATTTCACATCATAAAGTCGTATCTTTATTTATACCTTTGCTGGAAACTGAAAAAGTTTAACGTATCCAAAATCGTCGCCTGTTGCGATCATGCTTTTATCACTTGTCGTGCACGTGGCATTCACGTCAGTGATGTCAGAATATTGAGGCCAAATGCCTTCAACTTCTCGACCCAGTACTCCTGTCCACGTTGACCAGTCTATTTTATCAAGTTCGTTAGTCGCAATGACCTGTCTCTCGCCACGAGGAGCCTCAAAAAACAAATGCTCTTTCGCGCCAGAGTTGGATTGAATAAGTTTACCTGAAATTTTTTTCATGATGAATACAATTTAGTAATACTCTATAATCAAGAGTCCATCAAGATCACTACTATGTGATCCATTCTTTCGCTAAAAATGAATATACGATGGTTTCTGTTTCCTTTCATAACAATGTCATTCAAACTCTTGAATTTCACAGAACATTCGAAAATTTTTCAACACAATTCAATCCACAATTGTACTTGACAAAACTCTCTTTAAAAGCGAACGTTTTTCTCACCTCTGCTATCCCAGTCAATATGGGTAATATAACTTGAGTTTCCTTTACCAACGCCAACACGTTTACCGCTGACCACGTTGTAAATATCAACATAGTTATCATGAGAAGCGACGGCCAAATATTTACCTTGACCAGGAGAAAATTTGATGTCAGATATTTCTTCTTTACGGTGTTGAAACTCGATTATGTCGTCGAGAGTTGAAGCATCAACGACAACAAAACTGCCATTTTTAAAACCAATTGCAATGGCTTTTCCATCCGGGGAATAACCTAAGGATCTTGCTGGATATTTTAACACGCGGCCGTTAATGAAGCGATGGGTATCTAGATCCCAGACTCTCAACGTTTTATCGTCACTTGCAGTCGCGCAAATATTTTCGCTAGGATGTACTGCTAGGCCCCAGACTTCTCCTTCTTTGTGACCCTATAGAGAGGTTCAAAGTAAAGATCTACAAGTGCTACCAAGTAACACTAAATATCCTCAAGTCATCCCTGGTGATGCTCAATCTGACATACTTGAATGAGAACTGTAATAGGACCAGTTTTATCAATCTCCAGGATCTATTAAAGATAAAACACACATTTCAACTTACAGCCAAAAATCTGTTAGATCTTTCACAACAACGCTGACCTCGCTGTTCGTCGTTCCAACAAGAACTTTTCCCTGGCCTAATGAGATTGCTCTGACGGGTGGCGAGTCTGCAAGCAGAGAACATGACGCAATACCAGAACGTAAACTACTTCGTGCTATTTTGTATGTTTTCAAACAGCGACTGAAGTTCTGGTCCCAGAGACCAATAACGCCATCTTTTCCGCCAGTCACAAAACCCTGAATGACAAACAATTTATTTTACGTGAGATTGTTACACAAAATGAAAAATGAAAATGCTTTTACACTTTGTTTTAGAACTTTATATTTAAAAAGGGCGGGAGCGATGGAGATCTCCCGGACAGATAAGAAAATCCTCAACGTTTATAATGATTGGAAGCGATGAGAAGATTCCCAAAGTTGATTAAGATTGGAAGTGGTGAGAAGATCCCCAACGTTGACTAAGATTGGAAGCGATGAGAAGATCCCCAAAGTTGATTAAGATTGGAAGTGGTGAGAAGATCCCCAACGTTGACTAAGATTGAAAGTGACGAGAAGATCCCCAACGTTGACTAAGATTGGAAGTGATGAGAAGATCCTTAACGTTGACTAAGATTGGAAGTGGTGAGAAAATCCCCAACGTTAACCAAGAACTCTAAAATTCTAATGAAACTTTCCAATAATCATTTTTAGGATTTTAAGTACCTTTTCTAAAGTTTGTATTGCCATCACGGTGCCTTTATGAGCTTCAATAGTCTCTTTCAGAGTATTACCCTCCCAAACAAACACTTTACCACTTGTTCCTCCCGAATAAACTGTGTCAGCGGTCTTACCATAGGTCGCACATAGCATAGTATCTTGCTTTGCTACATTGCCAAAAATGCCTCGTTTTGATGTAAATCCACCTCCAGTCTGAGTCCAAAATTTAATATGTTTTATTCCAACGGTGACTAACTTATCGGAAGAGAATGGATTCCATTTCACGACGAATATTTTGTCCTTGTGTCCTCTGAAAAATAATAGACTCTCAATTACTCTAATATTTGTTGAAAACTAAAAACAAAAAAAGCAAAAAAAGAAAGCCTCGTTTAAACGCCAAAGAAAAAGAGCAAAACGCAATACATGATGATTAAATCAATAAATTAAATAAGTTTACTCACGCCAATTTTCTATTAAATTCTACAGTCAATCAATGCATACCACAATTTAAGATCAGTATCAGTGTTCAAAACAGGAGAGCAGATTGTACCTCGTTGTAGCTAGTTTATCCCCTCGTTTCCAATCCCAAACAACAATACAATGTTCATTATCTAGACCAACACTCGCTAATTTTTTCCCGTCTCCTATGAATCAAGAAAGTTATTTCAGGTATATTTGAAAATAATGAGATTTCAGTATACTTCATTTAAGCTGTCAACAAAATAATCAACTCCTACCAGAGAAATCAACAGCGCAAACGCCTCTTTGATGTTGACCTTTTAAGACAGACAGACATTCAAGATTTTCAGCATGCCAAATATGAATACAAGGATCCCGACCAACCTTAATAGAAACTTTAAAAAATATTGATTGCCTTAAAAAGATCAATAACCCATTCAGTAAATCCCTACCTGTCCTGTGGCAACAATGTCCTTCACAGGATGGATGCCCAGACACAATATATCATCAGTGTGTCCAAGGTAAAACCGCTGGGAATGTTGATCACGGTCGTATACAATGCCAACAGCGGCTACATGATAGATTATCTCTCCGTTTTGTAAGTAAAAAAGATTATTATGGCAATCATAACCACGATATCTGGAAAGAAAAATAATAATTTCTCAAGAGTTTTTATACTCAAATAGCCTGGTGTTTGGAAAATGTTTCTAATTATATTATCCATCATTTTCCTCTTTTCACCATTACCACCTTATTGCAATAGGACACAGAAATTCGACTAAATATTGATGATGGTAGGCCCTTGTTTTGGGACAATTTAATACACAGAGGAGCTGCACTTTAGAAGAACATCATGGAATTGATTCATAATTTATAATGAGGATACATTATGTTTCGTAAAAACATAATTATAAAACGCTCGAAAGAAGTGTCATCTAAAAAGATAACGTCAATTATTCAAAAAATAATCGGTCTATTTACCCGTGTACAAAATGCAACTGCAGTCCTTGGTTCAGCGGTTTATTCTGCGCACTCTTCAGCACTCTATGTTGTTCTTCTTGGGACTGTAATTTAAGTTTTCTTTTTAAGGTGGACAAATCCTCTTTATAAATCGCTCGGTCGTAATTAACTTGCGCTTCCTGTGTGAATGACACGTTGGGTAAGGAATATTGTTTCAACAATTGTTTAATTCAGCCATTAAATCCAATGATAAATATATTCCTACATTCTCAACATCACTATCTAGTTCTCCAACATCCGATGCATCTGAGTCACTGAGACCGTCATCTGAGTCAACGTATTCCTCGCTTGTTTCTGAAAGATCCTCTCCACTTTCTTTGAAACCATCGGGATAAAATTGCCATTGAAATATGGAGTGATCAGCCCCGCCAGTCGTTATCACCTTACCGTAATCATGACTGAATCTTACGTTGGTCACGTGGGCTGAATGACCGATATACTTTCTGAAATGTGCACCTAAATAAGGAATAAGAAACTAGATAAGGATACGGAGCAATCCAGCAACACGGGATTGATTGTAAGTCCACTTATAGAGTCTCTTTCAAATTTTTCATGTAAAAACCGCATTTTCTAAATGATGAATGACGCTACTCTAACAAATAAATCAATGTTGAGAATACAAGGTTTAACATTTACAATGTAACACACGAGTTTCATATTTTTCTATATGAGTGTGGCACATCATTACATCAGATGTTTACCTAGGTACACTAAGTGCACATATATGGATACTCAAGGATCTCTGTACTTAAAAAGATCAACAGACTGCGCCATTATCTAAATATATGACAAAATAAAGCACGACAAACCTTTTTTGACACAAGGAAAGCGAAATAACTTCACCAAACCAAAATCATCTCCTGATACCAACGTGTTGCTACGAAACGATGTATCAATAGCATTGACGTCATTTGTATCTGTATATTTTCCCCATATTCCATTAACTTCAGTTCCCAGGACTCCAGTCCAAGTGGCCCAGTTTATTTCCTTTATTTCCTCCTTGTTCGTCACCCTTTTCCCCGCTGGCAAAAAAAGATATAAATTCCTTGCTAGACATGTCCTGGAAACTAAAGTTAAAATTCCCGACATAGTCTTAAGAAGTAAATCCAAAATTTCCTAGCTTTATTTAGTCCTGGGTACTAGAGCTGAAAATCCAGACATAGTTCTGAGTACTTAATCTGAAACTTCATAACTCGATTTGTCCTGGGTACTAAAGATGAATTGAATAAGAAAGGTTAAAAGAAAACTTGCCAGGAATTTTAAAGAAGAGCCTTTCAACAGCACCAGAGTTCGTTTGTATATACTTGCTATCCTCTGACCAATCCAAATGTGTTATAAAACTAGAATTTCCACGACACTCGCCAACTTTCTTGTATCGTTGGGACGTCGCGTAAATGTCGACAAAATTGTCGTTAGATCCGACCGCCAAATATGCACCATCTGGCGAGTACTTTAGCTCGTGAATAACCTCATTGCGATCTTTAGTTCGTAAGATCTCCGAAAGATCTCTACAAATGAAGAACAACACTGTTCATTTGAAGTTAAGACATTAGCAATTAAAAGAAGTTATGTTAATTAATTACAACAGTAATTTATTTGTTAATTTTGTTATAATATTATTGTATTTAATCAGGATTCCCGTGTCTCCGAAGAGTTTTTCAAGGAAACCCTTATAAGAAGGCCGTGGAGGCTTTTCGATAAAAATCTCAACGCCTTAAAAAAGCTAATATTACATGTGACAAGATATAATACTTATTTTGTAACAAGAAACTACTTCTAACAAACAGCGCAATTTAGCTGTGATCAAAAACACAAATGTATTTTCACTGAAAATGCTTGCCAACGAAGGAAAATTTAAAGTTATCACACGTTTTCGTCAACCGTGAATTCGACTTCGAATTTCAAATGTTTTTATGGTTAAATTACTTTCAGATCTAATCTGACAGCTTTGCCCTAAGTTGTCAATGACAGTCACATTTATCCTTGAGTGCATAGAGATCACAAGGAGTAAATATGAAAGGAGCTGTGCGTTAGACATGGATTAGT
The DNA here is from genome assembly GCF_021976095.1 of Xenia sp. Carnegie-2017. Lineage (NCBI taxonomy): Eukaryota > Metazoa > Cnidaria > Anthozoa > Malacalcyonacea > Xeniidae > Xenia > Xenia sp. Carnegie-2017. The sequence continues at coordinate 13,587,034 of NW_025813483.1, read as the reverse complement.
ACAGCTATGAAATCTACCAAGACTAAAGTTGATATATAGAATATGAAGAGTTGAAATTTCAGATGGAAGTACACCTTGTTTTGAGAACGATGAATGAGCCATTTGACAAACCTCCCGCAATTTGGCTGCCATCGGGATGAAACGCCAGAGAACGAATCATGTGATCAAGATCGATTCGTGCCAGCAGTAAGCGGTCCGAAAAACTCCATAGCCTAGAAATGGAATTATTACATTGTGATGTGACTACATTTGAAATAAGTTGATTGTAGCTACAAGGGACGCAAGTCAACTTGCTCATAATACTCATAGTAAGACAAGTAAACCGTATTGCGAACACAACGACCGTTCTAAGGAAAGATAGACACAAAACACAAATCTTCCAGAATTAAGAAGATAAAATAAGCAGGGGAAATAAAGTACAAAAAGGAGTAATTGGGAAAGAATAGATCAATATAATGGTAGTGATCGAGAAAATTCTTTTTGTACAAAACCAAGACACGAGTGACTTCACCAAGTTATTTTACGTCTAACCAATATATCTCACTACCGTATGCTGCAATCGTCACTTCCGGTGGCAAACATCGTTTTTTTAGGATGAACGGCAAGTGCCCAAAGTTCACCTTCCGCATGACCCTGTATGAAGGAAGAAAAAGTGAAGATGGCTTCTTTGCTTGCGATTACAAACATCGAATAGAGTTGTCACAAAGATGTTAAAAGATTTTTTCAGCGGTGTTTGTAAAAAAAATCACTTGTTCTAGAGAGTTTTGCACAAGGAAACAAATGATTAAACAGTCCATTCAAACAATCAACAGTAACTCTTGGCACTGCTCTGCAAGTAACTACCTCGCTCTCTCATAAACTATGATAAAAAACATTTGAGTATTTCGAGTTCATAGTTTAATGCATCATAAACGAAAGTATACATGATCATCATAGCAAAGAAGGATTATCTGCTTTCCTTGTCTCATTTAATGTCGAAATAAATAATTGAGTAAAACACTTTACAGTTTTTACAATAATGGCATTTAAAAAGCCAACAATTTGTATATTTTAAATTGAACCCTTTCAACCCCTATATAATGAAATTTTATAACATTTTGGATAGAAAACTGACTTAAATAAATTTATTAAAGTTTTAGCTTATTAACGAAAATTAAAAAAATAATGGAAATCGAAACGAAATGAGGTTTTTTCCCAAAACATCGAAACCGAGATAAAATTTCAGGAATCTTTCACAGCACCGAAAAAGACGATGGTAGACCATTCATGTTCTCAATATATTTGCCATTTTCATCTGTATTGGTATATCCTTCATTGATGGTGTTATGGTCAACCAACTCCTCATTAAACTACGTGATAACTACTTCAAAACACAAAAAATAACCGCCTTACCTGTACTATTGTTCTAGCAGATTCCTTATTTGACGCAAGGACTTCCAGTATTTCACTGTCATTCGTCCCAACAATGATTCTATCTCCAGACCAACAAACACTGCGCAAGGAGAGACCTGCGACCATTTAAAAACAAAAAATCACCAAGACCGGCGATACAAAATGAATTCATTGTTTTTTCGAACATACCTTTATAGCCAATATCACTATTCACAAGGTCAATTTTAGTAACAACTTTGAAATTGTTATCCCATAAAATGATGCTGCCATCTTTTGAGCCGGTAGCAAAACCATCAGTCGACTTATGAATTGTAAAAACCGCTGCCTTGGAAAAAAGAAATATGGAATGAGTTTTTTATCACTAAAACACCTGTTCCTTGATCGTTTCATTGCAGATATTTTACCTGATGTCCATGGATGCTACCAACCAAGTTGTTTTTCTCCCATTTATAAATATCTCCTGCAAGCGTTCCTGCATATGCAATGCCATTTAAGCCGAATACCACACAAAGCATGGTTTGAATTTCTCCACCCTTTCCAAAAATTCCTAGCAGACAAAGGTTGAGCAGAGTGTTTAATTTTTAGTTACAAAATAATATTCTCGCACCTTTCTGTGGCTTCAACGAGTTTCCTTGCCATTTCCAGAACTTGATATGTTTCACACCACATGAAACCATTTGGTTGTCATTATTTGGATTGAAGTTCAAATCAAAAACCTCAAAAACATTGCAAAGAAAACATGAGAGAAATCCAACAAGTTTTCCAAACATTAACAAATCTCTAAGCATACTCGATCTGAGTGACCATTGACAGATGCCAAAAGTTTCCCTCGCTTCCAATCCCAAATGCAAATAAGATGATAATCCTCTAATCCAACAGATGCTAAATTCTAAATAAATCCAATCCCAAATATAGATATGATAAAAATCCTTTAATTCAAGGTGCACAACAACTTAATAAAAAATAAGACAATATTGACTATGTTAAAAAAATTAATGAGAACATACATTTCCACTAGCATTGAATGACAAGCTAGCAACTCCTTGTTGATGTGCATCTTTCAAAATAGACACATTTTTGCAATTCTTGGTGTCCCAAACACAGATATATGGATCTTTACCAACTTGACCAGTGGCCACAAATTGCTTCTCAGGATGTAAAGCGAGACTTAAATAAATATTAATAATGAATGTTTAAATGATATAAACATCATAGATTACAGTGAAAGGTTCTGAAATCATTGATCTTTCTCATCTTATCTTATATGCATATCAGATGTGTATGAATATTAATAAATCTTGGATTAATTATTAACAAACACGGATCTTGGATGAAACAAAATCTGAGAATTGCAACTCAGTAAAAATGTTTAAAAATTGATTAAACAAATTACAACAGTGCACAGATTACAATTAAAGAGGTAATCCAGTAAATCTAGAAATGTAAATGATTGAAAACAAAACAGCTGCAATGAGTTGCAAAACATTGTGCTCATTAAGACATTTTATGCTGGAGAATGGAGTTTATCACTTTAGAAAATCACATTGCAAGCAAATCATTGCTTGATTTTCCAGAAGCGTGAAATACGTTATGAAAACATCATTCTATGTGATGTTTTCATTGGGTATGAAGTGGATCAAAATAAAAAAAGGAAAGCTTATCAGTCCAATTTATTCATTATTTATGCTTTTCTTAACAACGAAAAACATACAAACCAAATTATATCATCATTATGACCAAGAAAAAACCGTTGAGTATTTCCTTTTAAGTTATAAACGATTCCAACTCCAGCAACAAAATACACCAGGTCTTTTGAAGCAGTAAAATAAAGATTATTTCGACATTGATGCCCTCGGTAGCCGTACACCCATTCCAAACGCAGCTGAGATCTTGGTGCTGTCCTATCGCTCATTATTAACCTTTTGAAACAGTCCAAAAACGGCGCAGGTTAGTTTCTTTTAAAGATGCTATTTTTTCCAAAATACACGTCGTTTTGTTGGGTGAAAATGGCAAGAAAACCATGCATATAGTCTAAGGCAAGACAGTGGTTTGTATCTCTTTTTCCAATCCACCTTTGTTGTCGTTGTCACGACCACAACACGATGATCGTGGACCACACGCGGGAGTCCCATGTAAAATAATGGCGATTTTGCACCAAATGTTTCGATTTTCGACCACAAGCAGTAAGTACAAGAAAATAATTATTTTTGAACTAGTTTATTTTTCCGCTATTGTACCTTTAATATCGTCAATATTTCAAAAAGAAATTTATGCTTTAATGTAGTACGCATTAAATACTATATAGCTCTTAACGAAAAATACAATCAATAATACAATATCTTTTCCAAAAACTACAACGAACTTAAGAGTGGAGAGCTAAAACACCATCTTTGTTTTTACTCAAAAACTTTTCATGAAAGTTCTTACCAATTATTGAGGAACAATTCATATATAGTATATACATAAAGAAAACACAATCGCGATTAAAATATTTTGATTCTGTAGCACTAGAGTTTTTTATTGCACCGATCCACCAGTTAATTTAAAGAACAATTCGTGATCCACTGGTTGATTGACATCTTTGCGCATCGAAAGGAAAATATAGCCACCAATAAACTCATGAATGCTCTTAATGTCAGCAGTTGTGCAGACAAAGCAAATTCTTTCTCCTTCACAATCAATGATCATTTCTTTCGTTTCCCAGTTCACATTCCATTGTCTCATCACACTGTAGCGCCAGCTATTGAGTACTTTACCATTGGTCGCATCTATCTTCGTTATCCTGTTGTCAGCAATGCCCAAGATCTCCTAAAACACAAAGGAAAAAACCATGTCAGAATTAGGATGCGTAAAAAAACCTAAAACTAGTAGTTTGACTAACGTTTCGACACATTTAGCGGTCAAATAAAGAGTATACAAAACTCTTCAGTCAACACCAACAGTCCTGAGGACTGCACTAACCTGAACGATCAAGATCTACAAACATGTAACATTAAATTTAAAGATATTTCAAATTATTTTGAAGAGACGAAGTGGTCACAATCTTCGACAACAATTTTTCCATTTCAACGCAAAGAGGTATACAGTATAAGTTAAAGATCTTACGTCTTTCTTTGAGTGCTTTTCGGATCTAAATTTTACACCATAGTGAGTTATACCAAAGTCCGGTAACTCTTGCCACTTTCTGATATAATTCATCTTCGCTTCCATTACAGTCATCAAATTAAGTGAAGAATGAGCCTCCAAGATACGAGCTGCAATCTAAAGATTAAAAGTATAGTTTACCTTCATAAAAGCATAATTTAGCTATCGACAAATATTATGTTCAAAGCACAAACCTGTTTAGCTTTGAATTTTTTCAAAATGCGGTTTGGAACAAAATTTTCGGGCTGGATTTGAACCTAAAAATGAAAAGATAATTAGAAAAACTCCTAGTTCATTTTTGTGTAGAAAAACAAAGGTAGAAATTCAGAGAAAATCAAAACTAACCCCGCCTGGAGCCGTTGTATTTTTAAAACCATTAACTTGCATTGCCAGGAAAGCTTGGATACCATTAACCTCAGATTCATACGAACTATCTGCCATGGTTTTTCCTTTTGCGGCGAGACGAAAAGCAGCCATCCACTTCGAATACTGTCCTTCCTGATAACACCAAGAAGAATTTATGTTTAGAAAAGGATGATGAGGACGAGAGAAAAGAAGAAAAGAAGAAAAAAAAGACGAAAGCCGATCGTTTAAATGATAGTTCTTCGCAAAATAGTAGAATGTACCCCGGTTTCACATCTGTTTATGAAAAATAATCTAAGAACGCATCGACTTCAACTCATCAAAATTCTAATGACAAACACAACACGAAAACTCGGGAAATCACTTTGTGCACATTTGTGATGATAGAAATCCATCAAAATAACAACATGAAAAAATGCAAAAGAACGGGACACCATTCAAAATCTCAGGAAATCATTATGCGCACATTGATGATGATAAAAATCCATCAAACGAACAACAAAATTTACGCACACTGGATAATCCAAGCTCCAGATCGTGAACTTCCTCGTTTTCTGGAAATTTAAGTTTCACAACAAACTTTTCTTTCTGCACATTTACCTCTGGATAAACCTCGCTGCCTAAGAAGGCAAAAGAATACGAAAATTATGTCTCTTTTAGTGAACTTAACACATATAAGATCAACCATGCAGTATTTTCATGTATAGTGTTTTTAAAATCAGTGGTGTGGTGGGGAAAAAATCACGTCACTGATTTTGCATGATATCGCCAAATTCTTACCTCGTAAATCAATTTTTTGTATGGGGGCGCCTGACGACTCTTCGTTCGACTTAAAGTATGAAAAATACGTGTCTAGAAAAAGAATAAATAATTTCCACAACTGCAGAATTTATGAGAAAACAAGTATTCACATGCACAACTAAACTACAATACAAAAAGGTGTTGTCGGACCTCGAAAGACACACCAGAACTTCTTCTTTTCTTTCATTCCTAACATTTTATGCCTGAGGAAAAAAGTGTGATGTTAATGCCTGATTTTTATATAAAATAAGACTAAATTTGAGTAATTAAATTTTCACTTAGCATGTAGTGCTATACAGTGTGGGAAAATTAATTGGTATTAAACACTTACTTGATTAACAACAACCAATCACTCAACTCTGGTAGTTGGTTTAAAGTCTTTAAAACAGGAAAACATAAAGTGTTTAGAAATTAGAGGTTTGTAAGTTTGTATGGGAAGAAATTTAGTTCATGTAGAATTGATTAAACCATCTAAAAGTATGAAATACAACAAAAGATCACATTACAACAAATAAGCAAGTCATGCGAGCATAGACTGTGGAATGAAAATTGCCTTGGGAACAAAACAAACCTTTTGTGATGAAAATACAACAAAAGATCACATTACAACAAATAAGCAAGTCATGCGAGCACAGACTGTGGAATGAAAATTGCCTTGGGAACAAAACAAACCTTTTGTGATGATGGAGAACTTGTGCCTTCTAATGTCAGCTAAAATATTGATACATTAAAATTAATTCACAAGAAGTTTAAGAGACTTGTGATACTATTACTTGTACACATAAAAGAAAACCTAAACATAATCAGAAGTTATATATTGCAATGTAGTACAATTTACTCTAGCTATCACAAGCACATTATTTGAAACATTCACAGCAATCGTACCTGCAGATCATTTAAAGCACTTGTAATGTCGTCATCTTTATCTTGTTTTTTATTATCATCAACTGGAGGACTTGATGTTGCAATATTCACTTGAAACTAATGAAATATAAACCAAACAATCATTTAGTCATTTATTCCTATGTCCCATGTATCACTAGGTGTACCCCAAAATTCATGCCATGTTGACACAATGTGATATCAATAAACCTGCAAAGCAGCAAATGTCATCACTTCTTCTTCAGTACAATCAACTTCTTCGACTTGTACAGACCATTTAGCTTGCTCATAAATCTGATTAATACGAACTTCATCCACCTACAGCATAAACCATAAAGTTCAACAGAATACGAAAGAAAATGTTGTATACTAAAAGACACATCAAAAAGTTTTACATATTTTGGCAACATGTATAATTCTGAAACATTTCCATTGTAAATTAACTTACAGCTGGTTTAAGGTCAAAGAAGGAATAATATTTAAATCTCATCATCAAATGCTCATCTTCTTCAACATCCTACATAGAACATAGGACATAAATGAAATACAAGTCCAATATGTACAGATTTGTGAGAAGAAGATAAATGAGGATAACCTGTTCCATAAGTGATCTTGATGAATCCAGCCATCTAAATAAGAAAAACATGCTCACAAGCCATAGTATGAGATACGTATGTAACCTAGTTTAACAGGAATTTTATTTTACTTTCAAATAAAATGAAGAATATTTAAGAGTGACTTTCATGTGATCAACCTAATCAAAAGCTATATGACACACTTCCTCACTTCATAATTTTGCATGCAAAAGAAAAACAAAGTTCAATATTTACTTAATTTTTCAAAGATAAGTACATATGACAAGTTTATCCCTTATAACCTATATAGCCAAAATATATCTTGTAAAAATTTCTATTGTCATTTTGCACATATGCTTGCATGATAATAAATTGGGCAAACTAGATTGCAATGAATTAATTCTTCTTGAATGCTGTTCCCGATGATGTAATATACTGGTATTAGCTTGTGTTTTGGTATCAGCTCTACATCACACATCTCAAATGTCACTTGTTGCCAAGACAACTACTTTGTATTAGCCTATTAGCCAATCAGATGCCAAGAATCATTTAAAAAATAACACATGCTCATCACAACTTACACTATCATTTTGATACAGGAGGTTGATAAATATACTTCTGTGTAAACAAAAGAAGCTACATGATTGAACATTGTATTTGCAAGAAAATATACGATTTGATTAGCAAAACTCATATGAAACTGAACCTCATCATTGTAATCACCACAATTGTTTACAATTGCTTATGAACGCTTGGATTATATGAAAAATGATTGGCAAGCATAGCAATAAAATAATACTTAACGAATTGAGAAGCATTTAAACAAACTTTTGAAAACAAAACGTGAGTTGAATAATTGAGACTTGTCTAAATATTAAACACTTAGCACTTTATCGTTTCATATCCTACCTACCCAGCATGAAAAATTACTTTTTCTTGAAGAGTTTTTGCTTTGTATATTGAATCCAAGGCTTCTTGAGATGGAACTGAAGGGCTGGATGCTAGAATATGATTGTCAGAGTCAAAGCTGTCGAATGAATGATGACTCCTAGGCGAACCTGGAGTAGAAGCACTGTGCTGTGATGCGCCATCAACACTGCCAGTTTTTCCAGGGACTGTAAGCCTTCCATCTGATGAAACAGCCGTAGTCTGAGCCTCATCGGAGTTAATGCTGTGCTCAGAACCTTGCGAGTTACGGCGTTTGCTGATTTTACGTGTTCTCTTCTCTTTCTTTTCGCGAGCAGGCGGACGCAAGAAGGATAATTCTTCAGGATGGCGTATGCCAAAATGAGAACACACTTCAGTAATAGCGTGAAATACTTTCTTCGAGAAATCCACTGTAGTATCGATGAACTGTAAATCGGGCATTTGTAGATGGACATTTTTATGCTTGGGTGTGAACAACAAGCGTGAGTCAGCTTGAACACCGCAAACATCAAGCGTAACTCGGGAACGAATAAGCCATGTCTTTCGCTGTGGCCACCACAAAGCGTGATCTGACCAATCTCTAGTAACACCTGCAAAAACAATATAAAATAAGTCGCATTTTATTCCAAACACCCTGAAGTTTACTTTCATAAAAGTTTTCTAAGATCAAAGACAACAACCCGCACCTCAAATAAATATAAATTGAAATATATCAAAAACAAACAGAAACAAGTGTATAGATCTTTGATGTTTTCGCTGTTTATCAATCATTAATAGGTGAATATTCCAAGCATTGCCAAATATGAAACTACACTAAATCTTAAAAGATAGGTTGCATTTTGCTTTCATACACACGGCATTCATGTGTTACTAAAACAGTCTTTACCAATACGATAATAGGCGCTGTACCTAATCTGTTCACGAGTTCCACCATGAGATTACCGACAAATGTTTGACCAGTAACTTCCAAAGTCTTCTCAACATTGAGATCGGATACGTAGATGCTAAGAAGCCATTTATGCTGTCGAGACATCGTCAAAGGCGGCGTTTTAGAACGTCAACGTTTATCCTCCACGTTCGCCAATACAAAAACCACTCAGAGAAATATATGCTTGGAAATTTCAAGGAAATAGAACGTAAAATAAGATACTGATCCGTTTATTTGCACACAGCTCAACACAAATAAAATTCCTCAGAACATGGCAGACGTATAAATCATAAATTGTCGACAAATTACGCCCGAATAACCACAATTTAACGAAAATATTTCAAAGCGTGACTTTCGAAGTGCCCCTTCGGTTTACGATTTATTCGTTTAGGGCGGACTTCCGGTTCTGGAGTCACGTGACAGCTGTTATAGCAAATTGGAATGCCACTGAATACAATTGCAACGAAAACTATGAACCATTTAAATAGTTTGTTTAGTTTATTGGATAATTTCATTTTTCATGCGAAAGAGCCTTAAAACAAAGAACCTCAGACGATGGATTTTTGGCCTTCACGGGGCGTCACATACCTAACTACAGACTCCCTTATATGGTAAACGCAAAAGGTCGGATGTCGCATTGTAAATAGCATATTTTTGCACTGCAATGTTATATTGGTTTGCATATTGCAACAAGGTCAGACATCAAGATATTTTTTGATTGAGTGTTTACAGGATTGAGTGTTTACAGGATCTGTGAAACTGACTTTTATAAAAGAGTTGTTTTGTTTCGTCGAGAAAATATATTCACTAAGACTTTTGTGTTGATTTACATATGAAATGCTAGACATTTTATACCCCCTGCCGATAAATGAAAAATCTAAAATGCAACCAATCAAATTTTAACAACTCCTTGTGTGATTAAAATACACAAGACAAAAATGGACGCCCAACACATTGAACATAAACTGTTTTTATTCAAAGAAAAGCATCAAACATGAGAAAAATGAAAGAAAAATTAAAGTAACCTTGGCAAATTATCATCATGATGCTCTAAGACAACATGGGTCGTACTACTAAAAAACCTTATCATACTGAAGTCGTGCATTTTAAGTGCGCAAAATATGCTAATTATCCCAGACCACGTGCTTCCAGAGTCTGACCGTGTGACAGTCGTATAAATAATAAATTAAGTAATTATAACCACGGAACCTCACAATATTATTCATGAGTATAAATCACCACTCGAATAAGCAAGTTGAGTAATTTCTATATTGTAACAATATTATTTTCCATCAACAGAGAGCAGACACGATGCACTACAAAATCATCCATCAAAGTACTCAGACAGACATGACCTTCGACCTCCAATGACATTTGTTCAATTTAATACCGGACACTGTCCATAAAAAAATCGAGCTCACAAGTTCCAAGTTTGAGGAAAAGGATAATTTTTCTCTATGAATACATAAGTACACATTGCTCAAAACAAAGACTGTAATATCTCTTCTGCTTCCTTAGCGTGGACCTTTCCAATTCCAACAGCTGGTGTCGCTAAACTTTTCCTTCCAACGTATTTTAACTACACAACAAAAGTAATACATGTTCTTTCTGTGTTTTTTTTTAATAATATCACGATTGCCTCAATTTCTTTTGCTCTAATAATAGACGAATTAATAACGTATGTTGATACGTAATAAGAATTCACTATTCAAATACAACGGTCGTATTACTTAACCTTCCTCGGCTTTTGAGTATATTTAATCACTGCGCAAGTAACCTTATTACCAAGGTTTTACTTACAAATATATTTAACGACCTTAAAATTATCAACGTGCTGGAAGAAATAAGGGACAGAATCTATTCATTTGACCAAATCTTGTACGCATTTCTTGGACTAGCAAATGTATAAAAAATTCAAGAACACAAAACAATTACCTTTACACCAAGCAGATTTAAAAATCGCGGATTGACAAACGTCCATGGGCCCATGTTTCGATGCTCCTCTTGACACCAGATATGCGCTACATCGCAGAGAGAGGGACATTACTTACAAAATGTCAGATAGATTGCTGAAAAATACTTGTATTTTTTGTATTAAAATACTTGGTGAAATGAAAAAAATTTCGTTCTTACACAAAGCATTGGGATATTTCTTTAATTCATTCTTGATTTCTTCAACTGGAAATGGAGTGAGCGCCTTCGGAAAGAAAAAACTGGTACCGATTGATTTTCATCACTTTTTACACAAAGCAACACCACAGAGTAACGCAACCAAATAACAATACATGGTAACATTATGGATTAACACCAAAGAGTAACATGAATTAACACCAAAGAGTAACATTATGGATTAACACCAAAGAGTAACATTATGGATTAACACCAAAGAGTAACATTATGGATTAACACCAAAGAGTAACATTATGGATTAACACCAAAGAGTAACATTATGGATTAACAACAAAGAGTAACATTATGGATTAACAACATAGAGTAACATTATGGATTAACAACAAAGAGTAACATTATGGATTAACACCAAAGAGTAACATTATGGATTAGAGTAACATTATGGATTAACAACAAAGAGTAACATTATGGATTAACAACATGGATTAACACCAAAGAGTAACATTATGGATTAACACCAAAGAGTAACATTATGGATTAACACCAAAGAGTAACATTATGGATTAACACCAAAGAGTAACATTATGGATTAACACCAAAGAGTAACATTATGGATTAACACCAAAGAGTAACATTATGGATTAACACCAAAGAGTAACATTATGGATTAACAACAAAGAGTAACATTATGGATTAACAACATAGAGTAACATTATGGATTAACACCAAAGAGTAACATTATGGATTAACACCAAAGAGTAACATCATGAATTAACAACAAAGAGTAACATCTTGGATTAACAACAAAGAGTAACATTATGGATTAACACCAAAGAGTAACATTATGGATTATCACCAAAGATTAACATCATGGATTAACACCAAAGAGTAACATCTTGGATTAACAACAAAGAGTAACATGGATTAACAACAAAGAGTAACATTATGGATTAACAACGAAGAGTAACATTATGGATTAACAACAAAGAGTAACATCACAAGCAGAGACAGACTTGAGATACAAATCCAGCTAATAGGCGTAACTGGAGTTAATGTTTCACTTTGAACAACGTTTTTCCAAAAGCTTTACAATTTCACACACGCAAGAAAAATTTTGACCACCGAAAGCAACAAAAGTTGTAAAACATTAATCAAAACACGGGGTAGAATACTTGGATTCAGCGCACTTACCAAGCTAGGAGCCATGCTATACATTAATGTGTGCTTTCCGCTTAAACAAATACAAATTGTGCGAAGTACAAACCTCCAAACGAACAATAGCCATATCATGTGCATGTCTGTTCTCTCTTTCCTTCAGTAAAGTGTAATAGTATTTCCCCGAACAAAACACGACACATTTTACATGACTTGGATCGACTTTTTCATCACCCAGGACTGGGTGAAAGTGAGAACCCGGAGCCATTTCATTTAGCTTTGAAACAGCTACCTGTTTAAGAGAAGACCCGTAAACTTATATACCAGAGATGAATGTTGTACGAAATAATCATTAAAATATTAAATAACAATTGAAATGCATTATTAATGGTAAAATCATGAAGAGGAAAATGCTTTGCGTCAGCTCACCGCAGATCGAAGGAGAAGTTTAGGAGATGCAACAACCAAAGGTTTTCTAAAGTTACGAACGATCTAAACAACGAAAACATGTAATAAAAAGATGGGACAAAAGATGCCTAACCAAATGAATATTTTCAACTAGGGTACATGAGTCTAGAGTATTAGTCTCCACTTTCTAAATCATCGGTTATCTTGTGTGACTCGCTCTAATTAGTTTTATCAACAAGATTGATTGACAGACAACAAGAATGTATGAAAATAAACTTAAAAATTGAACCTGTCTTCTAAGAAGATGAAAGTACTGCGCAGGCGTCGTAGGATTCACAACATGAATGTTAACATTATCGCCATCTACCGTGTCTTCTTCGCTGTCACTCAACTACAGGAAAAAGAGGGAAAAGAAACTTTTAGCAAAAACTTTATAAACGCTTATAGTCATTTTAAGACAATTTCAACATGTGGAAGTCGTTAGTTGCAGTCGTCAATTAACCATACAAGTAAACTAATTTTAAAGAGAAACAAGTGAATGCACCTGTAGAAAACGTTCAATGCGACATGATGAATGTTCAGGACCCATACCATCCATACCGTGAGGAAGTAACATGACAAGACCACTTTGCAACAACCATTTTGCTGGTAAACATCAACATTGCTAAGTATTTTAGCTGCATTAAAACATGTTTAGTCGTGTTATCCGAATATTGAAAACAATAAAATGAATTCAGACATAAAAAAAGTTCATGTTGTCCGATAGTTTACTAGACAATTCACAGTATCACACTATTGTTTTGACACAATACCAGTGGCCGAAGGCGGGAAAATTCGAAATCATTTGACTATTTTCAAACCCCCCCCCCCAAAAAAAAATAATTAAGTGCTTTCCACTGCTCAATGTGTCAAATCAGGATTTAACTTTGCTGTACAAAATTCAACTTTCACGAATTCATAAACATCATCAATCTTGTTCAACACTTACTTTCACCAGCCGCTACAAACGTGTCGACAATAACCTGTGCACCGTTATAAAAATCGCCAAACTGCGCTTCCCAGATAATCAAATTATTAGGATCGTCAATACTCATGCCGTACTCAAAGCCTAACACTGCTTCCTCCGACAGGGGACTGTTGCATACCTACAGATTTAAAGAAAAGGTACAGAATAAAGATGTTGAGGCAAAGTATCACTTAATTCAGTATTAAACATTCACAGGGCTTTTACCTAACAGAGAATGCAAGAAAACATTATAATTCATAATTCATAAAAGACAAAATGTAGGTTAAAAGATGTGCATGAATGCGAAGACTTAAATGTTAATAGAGTTAAGTCCAGTGTAAATATTTATAAATTTTATAGTTATTATGCACCTAAGAAACATGTATTTTGTACACGTCCCCTGTGAAAACTTAGATTGACGGCGTCAACGTGTACAAATAAAGTTTTTCTATTCTTTATTCTATACTACCATAGTTTAATATTCCCTGTAAAAACTTAGGTTGATGGAGTCAACGTGTACAAATAAAGTTTTTCTATTCTATATTCAATACTGAAATAGTTTAAATATATCCACAATGAATTGGACAAGTTACATACTTCAAGGAAGGAATTTTGGCCTGAAAACATATGGTTCAGCGGTATGTAAATCTTCTCGGAATCTTGACAGACTAACATGACATGACGATGACTAAATGTTCCTCTTCCAACATCCTGACCGCTTACACGAACATTGTGACCTATAACGAAGAAAGAATGATAAAATAACGGACGAAAAAAGCTGATCAAGTTAGCCTATGGTTAACCTACGCTTATTAAACGAACCTTGATACAGCAAAGAGCCAATTGCTAGGGCCTCGGCACAAGCCCAGTCTATACTACTTTCGGCTTCGAGTTTTGACATTCGGGCATTACAGAATGTTTTGCGTAAATGAGGATGAACATTAACTGATCTTTCCACTTCACAAGACTTTGCGCCAACGAAAAGAAGGACGTCCAGATCACAACCTGAAAAAAACAAATTTCTTTAAAAATTAAAGACGTAAAAAGATTGGGGAGTTTATGAGCCTTGGGAGTCTTGTGAAACAAACATAAGTTGAATGCCGAAAAATTGCGTGTACGCATGCATGGTTTCGATAACACATAGGTACTTCAATGTAAACAAAGTCAGTGGAAAATACCACGAAATCATTTCCACAATGGTCACAACCACTATAAACCTGTAACCACTAAGACTGTGATAGAGAAGTTACTCCAGTACAACCAATGACAATAACAAACTACTTAATGAAAACAAAATAGCTAGAGCCATAATCAACCTGTGTCAAAATGAGTGACCACGCCTGATTTTGCAGGTTGCAAACCCCTCCATTGTTTCTGAAAACTTGTTGCCAGAGATTGATGACTCTCAGCCTTCTTACTCTCTTCAGATAAAAAGTCCTTGTAAGGTTCGAGTTCTCTCACAATCTCTTCGACGTCGACACCGTGCTCCGCAACTCTGCGCAGATAGAGGTCTGGGACTCGCTCACGTGCTACGATATCGTCGTACATTGTGGGCTGAGTGAACGCAGGCTCATCCATTTCGTTGTGCCCCCTGGAAAACATCATAAAAACAAAAACTATAGAGTGAAGCTCGTTCAAAGTACGAGAAAATTATTTTTAACAATTCATTCAGTTGATCATTGAGTCACTCAATTTTAGAAAAGATTTTTTGCGAACAACAAGTATGTCAATTAAATGAACTTTACCATCTTCTGTAACATAACATGTCGACAATTACATCTTTACGATACTTCATTCTGTATTCCATTGCAAGACGGCAGGCTCTCATTACTTCCTAAACACCAAAATACACCATTTGTCAAATATATATGCGCAAATTGACTCAATGTAACCATAAATCAATACACTTGAATACATACCTCAGGATGATCACCGTTGACATGAAACACAGGACATTCAATCATTTTGCCTATATCACTTGAATAACGAGATGATCTGAAATAGAAATATAAGGACAGTCGTCGGACAGCAATCAACACACTTCTGCAAACGAACAGGGGGGTCAGGTCATTGTTTATAGTCACATTTATAGATCATGTCATATCCTATTCAGCAAAGACAACGCTTCTCATCAATACCTTCCCTGTTCTGGTGGGGTTGTGAAACCCAGTTGGTTGTTGACGATCAAATGTACCGAGCCACCGACGGTGTAATGAGGAAGATTTGCCATACACAACGTCTCCGCAACAATGCCCTGAAAAAAACAAAGAATAGTTCATGACCATAGGTAAAGAAACAGTGAAATGGACAAAAAACAAGCAAAGAAAGCTGTAAATCACAACCTGAGCAGTGAACGCTGCATCTCCATGGACTTGTAAGCAAAGAGTCTAAGAAAAATGATCCAATCCCTCAGAATTATTCAATAAAATTCATAAATTTTGATCGTTTGAAGTTTACCCTGTCACCACAGCGACTTTCTGGATTGTTGCCATAGTGACCTTCACGTAATCTCAGCTGTTTGGAACGCGTCTTGCCACAAGCGACGGGATCCTGTGCCTCCAGATGTGAGGGGTTTGGAATCAAACTAACATGTAATGGTTTTTCACCTCCGTAATTCACGTCTGTTGAAATTGCTACAGAGAATCATCAGGCCACACAATCACATAGATGTATGTATGAAAGCATTCTACAAATCTAGTAAGTAAAAAGAGAAGCAACGATTTTTCAAACATTTTTACTCACACAAGTGTGAAGCAACATCTCCAGTGCCAAGATGTTCTGGAAACTCTGGTTTACCAATGATCTTAAAGAAATGTTAAATGTAAAAAGCATTGAATGTTTTATTGTGCTGACGTCATGGTTGGCATGACACTCACTTTACTAAATACTTTTACAGGTGAATAATCAAGAATGCAAACTAACAGTTCCAGTTTCCCACGATGAGCCATACCAATGACAACATCTTCAATTCCATAGACTGGATTTGAAAGAAGCGCAGATGTATAAAAAGATAAGGTAAATGGTTTGAACCCGGGAGTATCGTAACATGTTTGTGGATGAAGATTGTCCAGGTTAGTAGAGTCCTGAGAAGGACTGTTGGTATTGATGTAGACTGATGTTTTGACAACCTTAGTGGTAGTCATCTTCAGAGTCAAGTGAGGAATAAACGTTAGGTTAGTCGTATTTGTTATCTGGGTCTTAAGCCTGTAGAACACGAGAGGTACTAGCTGAAGTAAAAGTTTACTCGTGCCCGTTAGCTCAGGCTAGAGCTCGCTATGCGGATGAATTTTACTGAGTTTTACGGCCTATGCAACCTTTTCTCGCATATCAAGCATGTTTGATATTTTTAGCCACGCGAGGCAAAAAAACTCGCCGTTTGCACTGAATGTGAGCTAGATGCTTCACATATAATCAATTGAAGAACCAATAGTAACGCGTCCTTTTTCTCGTGAAAAAACAGCAAAATATCGATTACAAACGAGTGATGAACGAATACCCATTCCAGAGGCGTAACTAGAACGTTAATTGGGGGGTGCATATTCATACATTCCGTTGTGCCCTACTGATTTCTTTTGAAAGTGATTTGAATTTCAAAAGAAATCAGTAGGGCACAACGGAATGTATAAATATGCACCCCCCACTTAACGTTCTAGTTACGCCTCTGACCCATTCATGCTTTAGTTGACCCGCTCAACTACATATTTTCAAAAATTTCATGATGTTATGGGATTAAAGTCGAGAACAAAATTGTCTTAACGGTCAACATGGAAATAGTTCTATTCCAAAGATTTTGTCACTTGTACTTAGTGGTAGTTTGGCCATGGCGTCGACTAGTTTGTAAATGACTTAAATTTGTCTAGCATGTACTCGCTCATCAATTCGCTTGTTGCGGTAGCCTATATATATATATTGCTATTTGTTCGCAAGATAAAAGGACGCATCACTATATTGGTTCTTCAATTGGTTATGTGAGCAACTAGCTTACATTCGGCGCAAACGGTGAGTTTTTTGCCTCGCGGGGCCAAAATTATCAAACATGCTTGATATGCGAGAAAAGGTTACATGAGCGATAAAAGTCAGTAAAATTCATCCACACTCATCGAGCTATTGCCTGAGCTAACGGGTACGAGTAACTTTTAGCTAAGCTGATAGCTCTCGTGTGCTGCAGGCTTTACGTCATCGTATTGTGTGCACGGGAAATGTTTGGGTGTTTGGGTTTCTTGTTATCGTGGATTAGTCTAAAGTAATGTGTTCGTTGCTTGTTTGTTTGTATTGTAAATGAGTCGTTTGTAAGGTGCCGGTAATTGTTGTGATCTGTTCAGGGGGTTTTG
Organism: Xenia sp. Carnegie-2017; assembly: GCF_021976095.1. Taxonomy (NCBI): domain Eukaryota; kingdom Metazoa; phylum Cnidaria; class Anthozoa; order Malacalcyonacea; family Xeniidae; genus Xenia; species Xenia sp. Carnegie-2017. Next base: position 13,568,992 of record NW_025813483.1, on the reverse strand, counting down.
TTCTAAGTTGGTCTACCAACTTTCTAATGTAAGGCGTTGTCTATAGTCAGTGCTGTATGTAATACATTTTGCCGAGTCCCAGTCAATGTTGTGTTTTGTCAGTCGATGGTGTTCGGCAATGTGATTGGTTTTATCTTGTTTCTTTGTAGCTCGTTTGTGTTCAGTAAGTCTTATGTTTAGGTTCCTGCCAGTCTCCCCGATAGAGAAAGCGTGGCAGTCGGAGCAGTTTATTTTGTAAACTACACCTTGTCGTTCGTTGGGTTGTTCTTTGTCCTTTATGTTCGTTAGCACTTGTCGTAACGTTGTGATTGGTTTATGTGCGACACGTATGTTGTATGGTCGTAAGATACGCGAGATAGTCTCATACGTACTTTTATTATAAGGTATCGTTGCTATTGTCGTTGAGTTGTTAGTTTCGTTCGGTTCATTGTACTTGTAAGTGTTGCGTTTGATGAAGTCAGAGTATAGCAAAAAGATAAAGTTATGAATCATCACGTGTTTTCCACGTGTTTATAATATATATGATCCACCAATGGTCATTGCATACCAGCTGATGCCTCTGAAAGCAACTCATCAATAAATGGTAATGCACTCTCAGCACCAGCTCCACAATAACGTTTAAATGTTGGGAATTTTTTGGCCAGGAAATCATCAAAGGTCTAGAGTGTACAAGCAAAAGAACATGTACAAGACACTCCTGGGATATTAACTTAATCTAATGCAACAACATTTCAACTATGATGGATATTAACTTACCCATATTCACAACAATTTTTACTCTGTGTTTAACCTATCCTTATATCTATCTACTAATATTACCTGTGCTCTTAATTTAAGTTCCACTCCTGAGAAATGAATGTCTTATCTTCACTCCCCTTTCATTCCTATCACGTCATACAACCTGTGTTTATCTTCACTATACTCCCACAGTCCCACCATGGACTATTAACAGTCCATCTCTATTCCACTTTCTTTCCTATTCACAATCTATCCTATCTACCCCCTCACATTACCTTAGCTTTCATCAAAAGTTTTGCAACATGTTTCTTTTTCTCTGAAGACAATGAGAACTGAAAAGTACTTTCTTCCAATTTATGTGCAAGCCATTGCTTTTCCTCTTCATTCTGGTCAGATAGATAATAAATAAAATAATACAATAATATAATAGAAAGGATATACAAATTGCTTTCTTATTGAAAAGGAGCTAACAGGAAGCTCTTGAAAGTGTGAGGTATTCCACCTTTATCTCCAAAAAAGTATAAAAATAAACCTACGGATAAATGATTTAATTCCACAGAAAGATGTCCACAGTAAATGCTTTCAAGATGTCTGATAACTTCAGATAAAGGTGCTGCTTCTTTGTCAGGAATGTTGAGAATGCCTAAAAAGACAAGGATTTAGTACGTCCAAATTCACAAATATGATGCAAATTTTAAATGTTCCTGAACAATGTAGATGCAGGTTTTGTAGAGAATGCATCTAATTGGCTCAGAAATGCACATACATAGTTTATGTATCTGTTATAGTTCAAATTAAGAAATTCTGTATATTTCACTAATAATAAAACTACTAATCTTCATAAAAAAAACTAAAAAACAAATTATCTCACCATGGCAAAGGATGCATTTGTAGAATGTAGAAAAACCTACCCAGCAGACTAACATCCTTATTATTGTTCATAACATTATACAATGATGAAAAATTGTCAATTTCCTCACATATTCTGAAAGATATTATACATTTGTAAGTCATTGAGTACTTTCACATAATTATTTTGAATGAAGCAATCATTCATCAAGACTAGAAAGTTTGCAAATTGTGCAAAGGACAAACATATAAGTGCAGATCTTTACATTCAATCAATGTCAGCAAAAGAAGAAACCCTTTGCACAGAAAAAACTTATCATACTAGCCAGATGTTCAACTGGTAGCCACCTTGGAATTCTGTTCAATGGATCAATTAATGCCTTTTTGTGTCCATAGTCTCTGTATTTCCAAGCAAGTTGACAAAGATTGGAATTATCAACAGCTAAATTGATGTGCTGATTTTGAGTGTCTGAAAGAATAGCGGTTAAAAACAACTGATAAAGAACTTATGATACTTGACTACGAGTGGATAAACACAAACTAGACAAAAGAAAACTAAATACAATAAATTTACGACAATCTTATTTCAACAAATTACCATCAGATGCGATGGTCGTCTCTTTATAGCCAAAACGATTCGTTCTTGCTTTGTAGCAACGGTAAAATACATTTCTGAAAACAATAGTTCGATAACGAAATGAATTCAACATTTTTACTATAAATTGCATTTAAATACTGAAAAATGACTACCATGAAATTGGCACCACATTGGGCACCACATTCAACACAACATTCATCACAACATTCATCACCACATTCAACTAAAATTTATCATTCAAAATGATAAATCGAAAAATCGTCTTTAAAACACGTTTCCCATCAAATACAACAGTAAAAAACAATTCTTAACTGTTTATTACTATTTTACAGTCCTTAACTATCACAAAAATGTATAAAAGTCAAGAAATTGAAGAAAACACTAAGATTTATATTACAGTGTACTTTCCATTTCTCTTAATTAGCCTATAATTTAAAAACTACACGGTAGAATTTTTTTAAACTTGCCCAGAATATAGATAATTATATTGTCTAAAATATATCCAAAATCTGGAGGTGGCACAAAAAAATAAGTTGTAGAAAATCATCGACAAAGTCGGATGACACGAATGCGCGTAATATAATCTTATATAATTATGTTGAGAATTTCAAGACATTGAAAACAAAGGCCTGTAAATAAAAAACTACGCGGTAGAATTTTTTTAAACTTGACCAGAATATAGATAATTATATTGTCTATAACATATCCAAAATCTGGAAGTGGCACAAAAAAAAAAAGAAATAATATTCCTTGAGAATGTACTCTGGTATTAACTGTGAAGTTGGCACCACATTCGACAAACAGCTCTATATTTAAAAAACTACACGGTAGAATTTTTTAAAATTTGGCCATGTTGTAGATATTCTTACTGTCTAAAATATATCCAAAATCTGGAGGTGGCACAAAAAAATAAGTTGTAGAAAATCATCGACAAAGTCGGATGACACGAATGCGCGTAATATGATCTTGCATATTTAAGTTAAGAATTCCTGTTCTTTAACAAACAAAGGCCTATAAATAAAAAACTACACGGTAGAATTTTTTTAAACTTGGCCAGAATATAGATAATTATATTGTCTAAAATATATCAAAAATCTGGAGGTGGCACAAAAAAATAAGTTGTAGAAAATCATCAACAAAGTCGGATGACACGAATGCGCGTAATATAATCTTATATAATTATGTTGAGAATTTCAAGTCGTTGAAAACAAAGGCCTGTAAATAAAAAACTACACGGTAGAATTTTTTTAAACTTGGCCAGAATATAGATAATTATATTGTCTATAACATATCTAAAATCTGGAGGTGGCACAAAAAATAAAAGAAATAATATTCCTTGAGAATGTACTCTGGTATTAACTGTGAAGTTGGCACCACATTCGACAAACAGCTCTATAGTTAAAAAACTACACAGTAGAATTTTTTTAAATTTGGCCATGTTGTAGATATTCTTACTGTCTAAAATATATCCAAAATCTGGAGGTGGCACAAAAAAATAAGTTATAGAAAATCATCGACAAAGTCGGATGACACGAATGCGCGTAATATAATCTTGCATATTTAAGTTAAGAATTCCGGTTCTTTAACAAACAAAGGCCTATAAATAAAAAACTACACGGTAGAATTTTTTTAAACTTGGCCAGAATATAGATAATTATATTGTCTAAAATATATCCAAAATCTGGAGGTGGCACAAAAAAATAAGTTGTAGAAAATCATCAACAAAGTCGGATGACACGAATGCGCGTAATATAATCTTGCATATTTAAGTTAAGAATTCCGATTCTTTAACAAACAAAGGCCTATAAATAAAAACTACACGGTAGAATTTTTTAAACTTGGCCAGAATATAGATAATTATATTGTCTAAAATATATCCAAAATCTGGAGGTGGCACAAAAAAATACGTTGTAGAAAATCATCGACAAAGTTGGATGACACGAATGCGCGTAATATAATCTTGCATATTTAAGTTAAGAATTCCGGTTCTTTAACAAACAAAGGCCTATAAATAAAAAACTACACGGTAGAATTTTTAAACTTGGCCAGAATATAGATAATTATATTGCCTAAAATATATCCAAAATCTGGAGGTGGCACAAAAATAAGTTGTAGAAAATCATCGACAAAGTCGGATGACACGAATGCGCGTAATATAATCTTATATAATTATGTTGAGAATTTCAAGTCATTAAAAACAAAGGCCTATAAATAAAAACTACACGGTAGAAATTTTTTAAACTTGGCCAGAATATAGATAATTATATTGTCTAAAATATATCCAAAATCTGGAGGTGGCACAAAAAAATAAAAGAAATAATATTCCTTGAGAATGTACTCTGGTATTAACCGTGAAGTTGGCACCACATTCGACAAACAGCTCTATAGTTAAAAACTACACGGTAGAATTTTTTAAACTTGGCCATGTTGTAGATATTCTTATTGTCTAAAATATATCCAAAATCTGGAGGTGGCACAAAAAAATAAGTTGTAGAAAATCATCGACAAAGTCGGATGACACGAATGCGCGTAATATAATCTTATATAATTATGTTGAGAATTTCAAGTCATTGAAAACAAAGGCCTGTAAATAAAAAACTACACGGTAGAATTTTTAAACTTGGCCAGAATATAGATAATTATATTGTCTATAACATATCCAAAATCTGGAGGTGGCACAAAAAAATAATATTCCTTGAGAATGTACTCTGGTATTAACTGTGAAGTTGGCACCACATTCGACAAACAGCTCTATATTTAAAAACTACACGGTAGAATTTTTAAAATTTGGCCATATTGTAGATATTCTTATTGTCTAAAATATATCCAAAATCTGGAGGCACAAAAAAAAATAAGTAGAAAATCATCGACAAAGTCGGATGACACGAATGCGCGTAATATAATCTTGCATATTTAAGTTAAGAATTCCGGTTCTTTAACAAACAAAGCCTTATAAATAAAACTACACGGTAGAATTTTTAAACTTGGCCAGAATATAGATAATTATATTGTCTAAAATATATCCAAAATCTGGAGGTGGCACAAAAAAATAAGTTGTAGAAAATCATCGACAAAGTCGGATGACACGAATGCGCGTAATATAATCTTGCATATTTAAGTTAAGAATTCCTGTTCTTTAACAAACAAAGGCCTATAAATAAAAAACTACACGGTAGAATTTTTTTAAACTTGGCCAGAATATAGATAATTATATTGTCTAAAATATATCCAAAATCTGAGGTGGCACAAAAATAAGTTGTAGAAAATCATCGACAAAGTGGATGACACGAATGCGCGTAATATAATCTTATATAATTGAGTTGAGAATTTCAAGTCATTGCTAAACAAAGGCCTGTAAATAAAAAACTCTACGGTAGAATTTTTTTAAACTTGGCCATATCGTAGACATTCTTATTGTCTATAACATATCCAAAACCTGGAGGTGGCACAAAAAAATAAAAGGAATAATATTCCTTGAGAATGTACTCTGGTATTAACCGTGAAGTTGGCACCACATTCGACAAACAGCTCTATAGCTAAAAAACTACACGGTAGAATTTTTTTAAACTTGGCCGTAATGTAGATATTCTTATTGTCTATAGCATATCCAAAATCTGGAGGTGGCACAAAAAAATAAATGATAGAAAACCATCGACATAGTTAGATGACACGAATTCGCGTAATATAATATTGCATGTGATGAACAGTTGTTTTTATTTTGTTTTGTTGTGACGTAGCGCGTGCATTTCACGTGATTGACATTTTGGGATTATCACAGAAGGGGGGAGTATTGTTGAAAATAAAACAATTCGAGATGTTGTTGTTGTTGAATAACGTAGTGTTTTTCTTTTGACGACTTCGTTGTAAAAAAATAACGATTTTATCATGCAACGTGCATGACATTGCATATTTAAGTTAAGAATTCCTGTTCTTTAACAAACAAAGCCTTATAAATAAAAAACTACACGGTAGAATTTTTTAAACTTTGCCATATTGTAGATATTCTTATTGTCTATAACATATCCAAAATCTGGAGGTGGCACAAAAAACAAATGATAGAAAATTATCTTATAATTAGAAAACGGCTATTATTTACCACAGTATTTTTCTTTCTATCGCATTTTTTTTACGTTGTTGACACGATCAGAATATCGATTAACGATTTCAATTTTCTGAAAATGTTCCTCTTGCATTCTGAACCTATATGAAGTTACTTTTCTTCGACGATGAATAGAGAATTGAACGTGACTTTTGGCAGATTTTAGTTACTACGCTCTTGCCCGTTTCCGCTTTTAACACGTCATCATCATCATCATCATCATCAGCCGTTCACGCCACTGCTGGCAGATGGCCTCCACAACTTCTTCCACTATATTCGGTCTTTAGCTCTCCTCATCCAGGTCTTTCCAGTTTCCTCTTCGATCTCGTCTCTCCATCTTCTCTTTGGCTTTCCTCTTCCTCTGGTGCAGTTTCTTGGGTACCATTCTGTTGTCAATTTGGCCCATCTGTTGTTTTCCATTCTTGCCACATGTCCTGCCCATCTGCCTTTCATTTCTTTTGCTGTTTGGATGACATCTTTCACCCTAGTTCTCTCTCTTATTACTTCATTCCTGATCTTGTCTTTTAGCTTGATATTTAGTATGCTCCTCTCCATGAGAGAAGCAAACACCAAGAGAATCAGAGAAGCAGTTGAAAGTTGCAAAGGTTGAAAAAGAGCACAACAGGAGATGGAAAGAAGGCTCTGATTCAAGCGCTGAAGGAGAAGGATGGAAAGGTAACAACAGACAGAAAAAGAATCCTCGAGAGATGTGCAGAATTCTATCAGGCACTGTACGAAGATCCCTCCCAAAACATTCAGTTGAGACCAGCAGAAGAGACTCCAGTAATCATGAAATGCGAAGTGGAGAAGGCAATCCATCAGATGAAAAATGGAAAATCACCCGGTGAAGATCTTGTGGTGATAGAGATGATAAAGGCCGGAGGTGACATCCTAATGGAAAAACTTCAGCATCTTTACAACAAAGCCATTGAGACGGAAAAAGTGCCAAAAAAAGTGGAAGAACGCCATCATTATTCTACTCTTCAAGAAGGGAGACAAGAAAGATCTTGCAAACTACCGCCCCATCAGTTTGCTATCCCACATCTACAAGTTGTTCATGAAAATCATCAAGAACAGGATCAGTGGCACTCTGGATGAACATCAACCCCCAGAGCAAGCAGCATACAGGAAAGGACTCTCCACTGCAGACCACCTGCATGCTACAGGACAAATACTCGAGAAAACCAACGAGTACCAACAACCACTGTTCATGGCATTTGTAGATTACGAAAAGGCATTCGATTCCATCAAGCATGCGCCCCAGTATTCCAATCACTTGAGAAACACGGAGTACCAGGAAAGATCATAAACAGCATAAAGGAAACATACAGAGAAGGCACAGCGCAAATAAGAACAGAGAAGCTGAGCGAAAAGATCAAGATAAAGAAAGGTGTCCGCGAAGGAGACATACTGTGACCTATCATGTTCACTGCTGCCATTGAAGAGATCTTCAAAAGAATACCATTGGAAAAAGGCATCAACATCAACGGAAGAGTAATGAACAACTTAAGATTCGCAGATGACATCATCTTGTTTGCAAACAAAGAGGAAGATCTCCAAGAACTTTTGACGAAACTGAATGAAGAAGGAAAGAAAGATGGTATGAAAATGAATAAGAAAAAACCAATATCATGTGCAATGACATCGCAAGGAGGAAGCAAAGAAGAGGATCACAGTTGACGGAGAGAAGTTGGAGGAGGTGGAGGAGTACAAATACCTTGGAAAAATGTTAACACCAAGAAATGAAATCAGTGTTGAGGTCAATCAAAGAATCAATGTCGGATGGAGAAGATTCGGGCAATACAGTCACTTTCTAAAGGAGAAGAACATCAAACAGTTTGAAGAGGAAAATAATGGACACTGTCATTTTACCATCTATGACATACGGAGCAGAAACATGGGCGCTTACAAAACACCAATCAAGGAAGCTGGCAGTCACACAAAGGAGCATGAGAGGAGCATAATAAATATCAAGCTAAAAGACAAGATCAGGAATGAAGTAATCAGAGAGAGAACTAGGGTGAAAGATGTCATCAAACAGCAAAAGAAATGAAAGGCAGATGGGCAGGACATGTGGCAAGAATGGAAAACAACAGATGGGCCAAATTGACAACAGAATGGTACAAAACTGCACCAGAGGAAGAGGAAAGCCAAAGAGAAGATGGAGAGACGAGATCGAAGAGGAAACTGGAAAGACCTGGATGAGGAGAGCTAAAGACCGAATATAGTGGAAGAAGTTGTGGAGGCCATCTGCCAGCAGTGGCGTGAACGGCTGATGATGATGATGATGATGATGATGACGTGTTAAAAAAGCGGAAACGGGCAAGAGCGTAGTAACTAAAATCTGCCAAAAGTCACGTTCAATTCTCTATTCATCGTCGAAGAAAAGTAACTTCATATAGGTTCAGAATGCAAAAGGAACATTTTCAGAAAAATTGAAATCGTTAATCGATATTCTGATCGTGTCAACAACGTAAAAAAAATGCGATAGAAAGAAAAATACTGTGGTAAATAATAGCCGTTTTCTAATTATAAGATAATTTTCTATCATTTGTTTTATTGTGCCACCTCCAGATTTTGGATATGTTATAGACAATAAGAATATCTACAATATGGCAAAGTTTAAAAAATTCTACCGTGTAGTTTTTTATTTATATAAAGCTTTGTTTGTTAAAGAACAGGAATTCTTAACTTAAATATGCAATGTCATGCACGTTGCATGATAAAATCGTTATTTTTTTACAACGAAGTCGTCAAAAGAAAAACACTACGTTATTCAACAACAACAACATCTCGAATTGTTTTATTTTCAACAATACTCCCCCCTTCTGTGATAATCCCAAAATGTCAATCACGTGAAATGCACGCGCTACGTCACAACAAAACAAAATAAAAACAACTGTTCATCACATGCAATATTATATTACGCGAATTCGTGTCATCTAACTATGTCGATGGTTTTCTATCATTTATTTTTTTGTGCCACCTCCAGATTTTGGATATGCTATAGACAATAAGAATATCTACATTACGGCCAAGTTTAAAAAAATTCTACCGTGTAGTTTTTTAGCTATAGAGCTGTTTGTCGAATGTGGTGCCAACTTCACGGTTAATACCAGAGTACATTCTCAAGGAATATTATTCCTTTTATTTTTTTGTGCCACCTCCAGGTTTTGGATATGTTATAGACAATAAGAATGTCTACGATATGGCCAAGTTTAAAAAAATTCTACCGTAGAGTTTTTTATTTACAGGCCTTTGTTTAGCAATGACTTGAAATTCTCAACTCAATTATATAAGATCATATTAGGCGCATTCGTGTCATCTCACTATGTCGATGATTTTCTACAACTTATTTTTTTGTGCCACCTCCAGATTTTTGATATATTTTAGACAATATAATTATCTATATTCTGGCCAAGTTTAAAAAAATTCTACCGTGTAGTTTTTTATTTATAGGCCTTTGTTTGTTAAAGAACAGGAATTCTTAACTTAAATATGCAAGATTATATTACGCGCATTCGTGTCATCCGACTTTGTCGATGATTTTCTACAACTTATTTTTTTGTGCCACCTCCAGATTTTGGATATATTTTAGACAATATAATTATCTATATTCTGGCCAAGTTTAAAAAAATTCTACCGTGTAGTTTTTTATTGATAAGGCTTTGTTTTGTTAAAGAACCGGAATTCTTAACTTAAATATGCAAGATTATATTACGCGCATTCGTGTCATCCGACTTTGTCGATGATTTTCTACAACTTATTTTTTTGTGCCACCTCCAGATTTTGGATATATTTTAGACAGTAAGAATATCTACAACATGGCCAAATTTTAAAAATTCTACCGTGTAGTTTTTATTTATAGAGCTGTTTGTCGAATGTGGTGCCAACTTCACAGTTAATACCAGAGTACATTCTCAAGGAATATTATTTTTTTTTTGTGCCACTTCCAGATTTTGGATATGTTATAGACAATATAATTATCTATATTCTGGTCAAGTTTAAAAAAATTCTACCGCGTAGTTTTTTATTTACAGGCCTTTGTTTTCAATGACTTGAAATTCTCAACATAATTATATAAGATTATATTACGCGCATTCGTGTCATCCGACTTTGTCGATGATTTTCTACAACTTATTTTTTTGTGCCACCTCCAGATTTTGGATATATTTTAGACAGTAAGAATATCTACAACATGGCCAAATTTAAAAAAATTCTACCGTGTAGTTTTTTAACTATAGAGCTGTTTGTCGAATGTGGTGCCAACTTCACAGTTAATACCAGAGTACATTCTCAAGGAATATTATTTCTTTTATTTTTTGTGCCACCTCCAGATTTTGGATATGTTATAGACAATATAATTATCTATATTCTGGCCAAGTTTAAAAATTCTACCGTGTAGTTTTTATTTACAGGCCTTTGTTTTAATGACTTGAATTCTCAACATAATTATATAAGATTATATTACGCGCATTCGTGTCATCCGACTTTGTCGATGATTTTCTACAACTTATTTTTTGTGCCACCTCCAGATTTTTGATATATTTTAGGCAATATAATTATCTATATTCTGGCCAAGTTTAAAAAAATTCTACCATGTAGTTTTTTATTTATAGGCCTTTGTTTGTTAAAGAACCGGAATTCTTAACTTAAATATGCAAGATTATATTACGCGCATTCGTGTCATCCAACTTTGTCGATGATTTTCTACAACGTATTTTTTTGTGCCACCTCCAGATTTTGGATATATTTTAGACAATATAATTATCTATATTCTGGCCAAGTTTAAACAAATTCTACCGTGTAGTTTTTTATTTATAGGCCTTTGTTTGTTAAAGAATCGGAATTCTTAACTTAAATATGCAAGATTATATTACGCGCATTCGTGTCATCCGACTTTGTTGATGATTTTCTACAACTTATTTTTTTGTGCCACCTCCAGATTTTGGATATATTTTAGACAATATAATTATCTATATTCTGGCCAAGTTTAAAAAATTCTACCGTGTAGTTTTTATTTATAGGCCTTTGTTTGTTTAAAGAACCGGAATTCTTAACTTAAATATGCAAGATTATATTACGCGCATTCGTGTCATCCGACTTTGTCGATGATTTTCTATAACTTATTTTTGTGCCACCTCCAGATTTTGGATATATTTTAGACAGTAAGAATATCTACAACATGGCCAAGTTTAAAAATTCTACTGTGTAGTTTTTAACTATAGAGCTGTTTGTCGAATGTGGTGCCAACTTCACAGTTAATACCAGAGTACATTCTCAGGAATATTATTTCTTTTATTTTTTGTGCCACCTCCAGATTTTAGATATGTTATAGACAATATAATTATCTATATTCTGGCCAAGTTTAAAAAAATTCTACCGTGTAGTTTTTTATTTACAGGCCTTTGTTTTCAACGACTTGAAATTCTCAACATAATTATATAAGATTATATTACGCGCATTCGTGTCATCCGACTTTGTTGATGATTTTCTACAACTTATTTTTTTGTGCCACCTCCAGATTTTTGATATATTTTAGACAATATAATTATCTATATTCTGGCCAAGTTTAAAAAAATTCTACCGTGTAGTTTTTTATTTATAGGCCTTTGTTTGTTAAAGAACAGGAATTCTTAACTTAAATATGCAAGATCATATTACGCGCATTCGTGTCATCCAACTTTGTCGATGATTTTCTACAACGTATTTTTTTGTGCCACCTCCAGATTTTGGATATATTTTAGACAATATAATTATCTATATTCTGGCCAAGTTTAAAAATTCTACCGTGTAGTTTTTATTTATAAGGCTTTTGTTTTGTTAAAGAACTGGAATTCTTAACTTAAATATGCAAGATTATATTACGCGCATTCGTGTCATCCGACTTTGTCGATGATTTTCTACAACTTATTTTTTGTGCCACCTCCAGATTTTGATATATTTTAGACAATATAATTATCTATATTCTGGCCAAGTTTAAAAAAATTCTACCGTGTAGTTTTTTATTTATAGGCCTTTGTTTGTTAAAGAACCGGAATTCTTAACTTAAATATGCAAGATTATATTACGCGCATTCGTGTCATCCGACTTTGTCGATGATTTTCTACAACTTATTTTTTGTGCCACCTCCAGATTTTGGATATATTTTAGACAGTAAGAATATCTACAACATGGCCAAATTTAAAAAAATTCTACCGTGTAGTTTTTTAACTATAGAGCTGTTTGTCGAATGTGGTGCCAACTTCACAGTTAATACCAAAGTACATTCTCAAGGAATATTATTTCTTTTATTTTTTGTGCCACCTCCAGATTTTGGATATATCTTAGACAATATAATTATCTATATTCTGGCCAAGTTTAAAAAAATTCTACCGTGTAGTTTTTTATTTACAGGCCTTTGTTTTCAACGACTTGAAATTCTCAACATAATTATATAAGATTATATTACGCGCATTCGTGTCATCCGACTTTGTCGATGATTTTCTACAACTTATTTTTTGTGCCACCTCCAGATTTTTGATATATTTTAGACAATATAATTATCTATATTCTGGCCAAGTTTAAAAAAATTCTACCGTGTAGTTTTTTATTTATAAGGCTTTGTTTGTTAAAGAACCGGAATTCTTAACTTAAATATGCAAGATTATATTACGCGCATTCGTGTCATCCAACTTTGTCGATGATTTTCTACAACTTATTTTTGTGCCACCTCCAGATTTTGATATATTTTAGACAATATAATTATCTATATTCTGGCCAAGTTTAAAAAAATTCTACCGTGTAGTTTTTTATTTATAAGGCTTTGTTTGTTAAAGAACCGGAATTCTTAACTTAAATATGCAAGATTATATTACGCGCATTCGTGTCATCCGACTTTGTCGATGATTTTCTACAACTTATTTTTTTGTGCCACTTCCAGATTTTGGATATGTTATAGACAATATAATTATCTATATTCTGGTCAAGTTTAAAAAAATTCTACCGTGTAGTTTTTTATTTACAGGCCTTTGTTTTCAATGTCTTGAAATTCTCAACATAATTATATAAGATTATATTACGTGCATTCGTGTCATCCGACTTTGTCGATGATTTTCTACAAATTATTTTTTGTGCCACCTCCAGATTTTGGATATATTTTAGACAGTAAGAATATCTACAATATGGCCAAATTTAAAAAAATTCTACCGTGTAGTTTTTTATTTATAGGCTAATTAAGAGAAATGGAAAGTACACTGTAATATAAATCTTAGTGTTTTCTTCAATTTCTTGACTTTTATACATTTTTGTGATAGTTAAGGACTGTAAAATAGTAATAAACAGTTAAGAATTGTTTTTTACTGTTGTATTTGATGGGAAACGTGTTTTAAAGACGATTTTTCGATTTATCATTTTGAATGATAAATTTTAGTTGAATGTGGTGATGAATGTTGTGATGAATGTTGTGTTGAATGTGGTGCCCAATGTGGTGCCAATTTCACGGTAGTTGAAAAATGGCAGTGTGACGTTACAAAAGAACTCTTTATCACTCTCATTTATCATATCCCCCCCGGAGTTACAAAGAAGAACTATATATATACTGATGTTCCTTTATAAAAGTAAAATAGTAAAAAGTACAATTAGGAAGTTTCCATGCATTTGAAGAGAGACGCATTCATTGAAGAGTGGTACAAGCGAAGAACTGTCAATGAAGCATTGCAGCTTGTACTAAAACAACAAAATCTCTTTTGTTGCTCTTTTAAAGTCTTTATATAACACATTCCTGAAATTGCTATAATTGAATATGATCAATAAATAATATACATAGAATGTATAACGTACAACGTTTTGTTTAATATACGCAATTGTATGTAAGCAATCTGAATTATGAACGAATATATGAACGATTTCAGTAGCCAGAATCATTTGAAACATAATTATTCTCTTCAGTTGGACTGTTCATTTCTTTTCCTTGTCACCATGTGCTGTAGAGCGAGCACGTCGCCATAAAATAAAGTAATAAACAGCTTCAAAAAGGAATAGGAACATTGTTATATAACCAAACGCAGCTCCAGCTTGTATAGCAGTATTGTTTTTGTCTTTTGCAACGACAATACTGGCTGCAATCAACCAGGTTAGAACAGCAACGCAACAACAAACTAGGAAGACAAGTGGTTGAGTTATAACAGATGGAAGCTTTTCGATGAGATGTGGTATGCCCAAAGCCATATGTACACAGACGATAATCCAACTAAAAATACCCACAAATACGAAGAATTCATATCTCGACTCCTCGTTGAATGAGTTTACAGTTGCAACGCAAATGAAACCAAGAAATGTCGTCAAAAATTCAGCTGCTTTAAAGCGTCCTGGCCAAGAGAATATTATCCATCCAAAATCTAGACATTTCCATCGAAGTCTTTCATGAAGATCCGTGGATTGCCCTTGAGTTTGATAAACGTTTCCTTCGCTTGAAATTTCCTCCATTACTTCACAGTTCGAAGATGCATAAAACGATACCCACTTAGACCTTAGACTAACGACAAACAATCAAAATTCAAAGTCCTGCCGGGGGGGGTATCTTAAAGTTTTACTTTCATAAAATAAAGGTAATAAAGACTCTTTCTTCAAAACTCTCAACCAAATAACCAAATGTTTTCTCGTTTTCTTTACTTCCATCACGTTTTAAATTTTCAAATTACATATAAAACAGCAACATCAAGTCGATGTCATAATATCACTCTGAGACACTCGGGAATTGTTTTACAAGTCATTACAACAATTAAAACCTGTTAACCCGTCCCTCTTTACACCCACGTGTTTTACTATTGTGTGGATATGATGTCATTGAGTTCGTTTTATTACGGCTGAAGGAAGCTTGAACTTGAAGGTAAAATTTTTGTTGTCATCATTTCTTAACAAAACAAATTATTCTTGATCTTTTTAATGATAAACTATTTTAATAGCGACTTGGGTTCAGTCACGAAGACAAGCTGTTGCAGCCATTTTCTGCAATTGCACAAATATTTTGTGTTCATTCACTAGAAACATTACAAATGATATTTTTACTCTAAATAAATGAGAAATAGTTTTACTGTTAGATTTGCATTGTTAGAGTAAAAGATTGAGCTGGCTTTGCCACTGTTTGGGTTGACACTTCCATGTACAGATTTGTTCAGAGTTGGCAAATTTTGTAATTCATTTGTTCTATATGTAAATTTTATTTTCTTCATTAAAAATGACGATATTGTTTTTTTTATAAATGACCTCTTTTGTTTTGTTTTATCTTTTTCAATTTCTTTAAAACAAAAAAATCTTAAATACTTTTCCTCTTTTTTCCTTGAAAGTTCAGTTACTTTAAACACTATAATTCATTTAGTCCAGCTATGTAAATTCTGGTAATTATCATTATTTCAATAATCTATTGTCTACACAATGCACAAATGCTCAAAACTTTACACCAGCATGAGTATATAATTGCTATAGCCTTGCCACTGGTATGATTCACACTTGATTTTTGGCTACTGTTTATTTATTTATTTTTATTATGAATTTATTAAGAGACAATGGTCATTTCAAAACTTGCCACCAATTGTTCAAGAATTTCAAATGCACAATGGTACAAAACGGTAATGATGTGCCGTCCAAAGTATTTTGATGTGTGCCATCATCTTCTTAATGCCCACATGGAGATGAAAATTCCCGTGAAAAAGGGTCTCGCTGCCAAACAATGGGAGAATGCCTATAATACACTTCATGCGAACAATGTGAAAGTGGAACTTTTGGAGCCCCAACAGGGCTTACCTGATATGGTATTCACAGCAAATGCCGGTATTGTCCATGGCAATATAGCTGTTGTCTCCAGCTTTGGTGCTGTACCTCGTCAGCCAGAAACTCAACACCACATTCATTTTTTCAAAGATCGAGGTTTTGAAGTCATTATCCCCTCAGATCATAATGTTCAAATTGAGGGCTGTGGTGATTTTATGCCCACACATGATGGTGAAAATTATTTTGTAGCTTATGGTTTCCGAAGTGCATTTAAAGCATATGCCTTTATTAAGGATGCCTTATCTCTCCCAAAAGATCGTTTACATCACATGAAATTAATGGATCCCCATTTCTACCACATTGACACAGCATTGATGAGCCTAACACGTGGACATCTTATGTACTATCCTGGTGCTTTTGATAAAGAATCAGAGAAGAAGATATTGGATATTGGAAGTCATAAAGTCATCCCAATTGACCGGCAAGATGCCATGGATTTTGCCTGTAATTCAGTGAATTTCATTGACAACGATGAACATATTCTGGTGGGAAACAAATTTAGCAATGATCTCAAAAGAAAACTCAATGACTTTGGTTATAAAGTAATAGAGACACCGTATGAACAGTTCTTATTGGCTGGTGGAAGTATCAGGTGTTCTGTTCTTGACATTGGAAAATCTGACTTGTACGAAAATGAATAATGTTATTTAGAGAATATATTAAAATCTGAAAGAATCTTTGTCATTTGTAGCTTTGTTGATTAAGAACATCAAGAAATTAGTAATTAATTTTCACAATTACATCATTGATAAATTCATTACAAATCTTTGTTGTTTCCAAGGTTGTGCTGATATGGGACAATCAGGTTACTTCAGAGTTTCTATCTTATGAAGGTTTCATTTAGGGATGACAAGCCATCCACAAATGGCGCATTTTCCATTAGGAGAGTAAGAAACCTCTCCAACATCATTTTTATTGCTTTGCAATATTTAGATCCATGAACTTCACATCCTAAATGATAGAAAGAAATTTAATGGAATGGGATGGGGGTACAGATGGAATAGGTTGGGGATAAAAGTAGATTAAATTTCTTAACCAAAAAAACCTCCCAATCATGATATAAGATTAAGAGTAATAGAATTTAACAAAAAATATCTGCACTTACAAATAATTAGCTTCTTAAATCTAATCCAAACTAGAATACCACCACCCTACAAAATCATCCTAGATCATTTAATACCTTTGACAAAAAACGACCAATGGAGGTTCGATAAAAGTCAAATATTTTCTGAGAGCAATCACGCGCCACCATCAAACATGTCTCAAACTGGGAAAATTTAATTATGACATCTCTTCAATTTTCCAAAATGACAATTGTAATAAATTACATAGATAAATACCTTTGGTGAATAGAGTTAGAAATCTACCTGATTTATACTAAATTTTCCTTTGCTGGTCAATAGAATTATATCTTTGTTGACTGAATCAAAGGCAAATGTAATAACTGCTTTTGCATTCTGCAAGTATAATAACACAAAACAACATTAATCTTGAACATTTAATAAGTTCATCCATAAAAAAACTTAAGAAACAAATTTATATAAAGTGCACCTTTTCTTGTTTGCCATCTGGGTCTGTTATAATTACATCATCATCCAGTATCGCTATGGTAATTGAGGCTATAAGGTATCTCATTGGATAACCAGCATTCAACATTGCCATACACCCTGCATTGATACAACATGATATCAACTAGACATTGTTCAGGTACATATATGTTCTGATGATGATAGAGTCTCAGAAATCTCCATGAATTCAAAGTGAACACGATATTATGAACATCAAAGGATACAGATCCATCATTGCAGATTTCTTGTAACACAATAGTCATAGCTGATCGTGGATGCATTGATGTCAGTATAGCAGATTCACAAGTATTTCTGATCAATCTTTCCATTGATTTCTCAGCACAACCTAAAAAAATACATTGTATATACTTTATTGGGTCATGGGATATTATTATATAGGATTTGATTGTTGAAAGATGGGCTGTGCCAGTAAATATGAATAAAACTAAAGAATTCACTCCTATACTAAAGCCACAAAAATTGAGGTCGACGTAGATAGCTAATAAAGTAATGAAATGGAAATATTATAAGGTATTTCAATACTACTTTACCAGGAATGCCGGTTTTTGGACGATACACCACTTCAACAGTAGCTTTATTAACTATCTCTTTATTAAATCGTACTTCAGCAGGACCATAAACTCCTGCCATCGCTGATGTATTGCCTGAGAGAAAATTAATGATATTTAATTGCATTACAAACATAGTATTCAGTCAAAATTCTCAATGTATATGTTTAAATTTTAATTATATTTCTTTCAGTTCACGAGTTTGTCGCGTATTTAGTGCAAGAAACTGAGCTCAATTTTACTAGATTTTGCAAAAATATTGTACTATAGCATTGGCTATACCATGCGAAAAGCAAGCAGATCCATCTGTTTTATTTAAAAGACCTAAATCCCCGCTAAGTGAGCGCAATGCCGCAGAATTCTTTATTTCTCTATCTTCGTTCGCCATGTTGGATGTTTGATGATATACTTTGTGTAAGCCCAACATGAGTGGGAAAAGAATAATTCTAACAACTACAGTTATAAATGAATAAAATGATATTGAATAGAATGGCATTCTTGCTTAAAAATATTTTGTGTCGACCGCTGGCAGTCCGTGGATGTGCAAAACGTGCTCTTGTTATGGGAAGGAAGGTATATGTTTAGACAAAACGCATCAAATAATATCATATGTCGCGTGATAAGTGGTAATAATCAATGTAGTGGCTTGGTAATTAATCAGACGGGGAAATTAAACCATTGTGTTGGTGGCGCCAAATATTTTGCCCATTTTCATCCCTTAGCTTCAAGGTGTTACTAATATTCTTACAAATTAAAATTATTCTGTAAGATGGTTTTAGACCCCTAATCACTCTCTTCTCTTCATACCTACACAAAATATGTACAGAAACCTGAAAATTTCTTTAAACTTTCTCTTCACTAGTGTTTCTCCAATTTATCTGATGAAACCCTAAAAATAGATGCCAATGATGAATTTGCTCAATTCCCTGGATCAAAGTCAAAGTTTACAGATAAATTAGAATTTGTCAATGCAGACGAAGAAAGCCATATTCCTGTGTACAGAGTGATGAATCGTGATGGCATTGTAACAATGAAAGAAAATGAACCAGAGGTATTTTTTTGAAAAAGGAAAACATGATAAGGAATACATCAAATTTTCATGTTATGGTTCATTTAAATTATTATTCTGATAAACAGTTAGGTCGTGATGTGATTGAGAAAATCTACCAAAAATGACATTACTTAGCACAATGGATAGAATCTTGTATGAATCACAGCGGCAGGTAATATTTCTGTGCAAAAAATTTTTCCCAAGTAACAAAAGCATCCTTTACATCAGGCAACTCATCTTTGTCTCACTTCAGTAACCAAACAACGTGAATACAACTTTTCAGGGTCGAATCTCGTTTTATATGACCAATTATGGTGAGGAAGCTGTTCATTTTGGCACAGCATCTGCACTAGATATGGAAGATCTCATATTTGGGCAGTATCGTGAGACTGGTGTTTTCTTCTGGCGAGGTTTTACTCTGGACGATTGTATGAATCAATGTTTTGCAACTAGTTTGGATCCAGGCAAGGGAAGACAGATGCCTGTCCATTATGGATCAAGAAAACTCAATTTCGTCACTATTTCTTCTCCACTGGGCACACAAATGCCACAAGGTAGAAACTTCTTGAAAGTACAACCGCAAGATCAATATATTTGCAACATTACTTTCATTCGTAAAATCATAAAGAAGTCAGAACATGATAACACAAGTTAATTGGCAGTCTTTGTACTCATATCATCTTTTTCATCTAGCTCCAGGAGCAGCATATGCCATTAAAAGAGCGAGAAAACCCAACTGCGTTGTCTGTTATTTTGGCGAGGGAGCTGCAAGCGAAGGTGACGCTCATCCAGCATTTAACTTTGCTGCTACATTAGAAGTGCCTGTGCTGTTTATATGGTGAGGGCCCATGGTTGTTTCTTCCTAATACTGACTCTTGACAAATTCACTGTGGAATAACTACTAGGAAAATCTTATTCTGCTATATTGACTGTAATATATTCCAATAAGAGTTGACAGTCAGTTTCTTTCGTGTTTGCCATTTACATTGAAGTAATGCGTAACAAGACCGATATTTCACTCGCGGAAAACAATACATTTTTAAAGAAATATACAATGTCAACCCTTTGTCACGCGAGTTACATTTTTATGTGAGTTTGATTGGATTTCTTTTGCGGTTGCCATTTGGCACAACGCGCAATGAAGTGTTAATAATTTAAAATTTACACAGAATGGGCAAACTTACGAGCTGGTTATATGTCACTGTATGTAAGTGATGATCATCACAATCGGGATGTTGAAACATATCTATTTTTTAAAAAGTTTCTTGTATTCATTTAATGTTCCATTTTTTTATTACTTAACATTTCTATTGTTATAGTCGTAATAATGGTTACGCAATATCTACACCAACATCTGAGCAGTATCGAGGCGACGGCATTGGTGAGTGACGCTGTATATTGATAACTTTCTCAAAAATTTTTGGATATGTATCAGGCAACTGCCAAATATATTTCAACTACGACAAATATAGTAGGGAGGCCAAGGTTGGGCAAGGTCGGGTTATGACTTTCAAAAGAATAAAATCTTACCATTTAAGTATTTTGCCGTAGGTTAGATCTGTCCTTAGACAAAACCAGCTTGAAAAATGATTTTAGCTACATGAGAAAAACTCGTAGTTCTCAACCTATTTGTCCAGATGTTGATTTATTCAATAATAATTTAACCATTACCAATGCTTTACTAAGATGCAACTTACGCAATCAAAACGTGCCTTTTAATGCTTTCATCTATGACTTAGTTACTATTTTCCTGTCTTTCTTTACAGCTGGCCGTGGTCCTGCATACGGAATTCGGTCTATTAGAGTGGACGGAAATGATCTCTTTGCTGTTTATAATGCAACGAAAGCAGCTAGAGATTATTGCGTGCAGGAATCAAAACCTGCAATAATCGAAGCTATGACATACAGGTACATATTTCTAAATTATACCAGATTATTCCTATTGTCTCGTATCGTTCCTCACCATTGTTGGAAACATTTGAAGAAATTATGATGAAAGTAGAAGTTTGTAGGTAACGTTATAGTCATTGTATAATAGAATTGGTCATCACAGTACAAGCGATGATTCAACGGCATATCGTTCACAAGACGAGGTGAACTATTGGGATAAACTGGATCATCCTATTGCTAGACTGAGGTCTGTATTTGTCATCAAATGATATGTTTTTATGTCTTCACATCCATCTAATGTCGCAGAACTGTTTGCTAGACGTTTCATGGTTTCCAAAGAATGGTGGAATGATGAACAGGAAGAGAAATGGAAACGTGATGCGCGTTTGCAGGTTATGGAGGCGTTTGGGCGAGCGGAGAAGGCCAAGAAGCCGCCAATTAAGTACATGTTCACCGATGTTTACGACGAAATGCCGCTACATTTGAAAGAACAGTATGAAGAATGCATGGCGCATGTGCAAAACTACCCCAACGATTATCCTGTCGATAATCATGCAAGTGACGATGCTACTTAGAGTTTAGGGACGATGGACATCCGGAATAATGTCACTTACTATACGAAGGACATCTGAGATACTATCATGTACTATAAAATGTATTCCTAAAACAACAATTCATATCTCAAATTTACAGACCACTTAAAGAAAGCAAGCTTTGTAGAAAAATCGCAAAATTACAATCAGTGATAAGACATTGTCGTCAGCAATAAAACTTGAAGTGATAAAATCTATGAATCTTTCTCGTGTTTGTGACTTCGTAAAGCCACATTGCAGCAAACAGGTGTGCATTGGGCATAAATAAAAAAACTACTGAATTAAATGTTTCATGGAAGAAATTTAGCTAGTTTCTATTCGTGGAATGGTCGTGAAAGTGTTAGGAACGGTAGATATATAATCACTTATTTTATTGTCAGTCACAATATCTTTTGCTGCGACTTCACTGAAGCTCTTGAATAAAATGGAGTTGAATGTCTTTTTGCTTTAGATAATGGGAGTTATCTAGTTTGCTTGCTGATAGCCTGGGGAGAAACAGACGTTTGACAAATCTTTTCTTGTTGTGCATTGGTCTCAGGTCTACAACTCCAAATAACTCTCTTAGGTGCTATAATCCAATAATTTTCACATGGTTCATCCAGTCTTGTGAAGCGATGTGAGAAAATCAACGTTGCTACAATTTCAGCTTTCAAGTTAGCATAGCACACCTTTAGTCGAGGATAAAGGCTCGCAACACAAGTATGAATTTCTGCCGTATTCAAAGCCTTCAAGGGAGAGCTGCATATTGCTTTTTCAATCAAATCTTCAAATGAAAATGTTTGTGGTAAATCCGTCGTAAACGCATGCCTCGCGTTAAGATGCGCGTCATGTACGTTCTGATGATTTTTTTCTAAGCAACTCCTTTTACTTCGTTTATTTGATCTTTTACGAATGACTCTTGTATTATCCTTAGCGGTGTCAAACAATTTTTTCTTCTTAAAATCTTTAACATCAATCGACTTTTGTCTTACTGACGGTACTGTCCTATTTGCCATGGTCGAAATATTGAAATAAATTCGTGAGATGAATAGTGTATGTAAATAGTGTTAGAGCGAAGTACCTGACGTCATAGCCGTCGTGTTGGTGTACAAATTGAAAAGAATTTTGAAATGATTCGAAGTTCTTTTGTTTGGTAGGCTGCTCCTCCCTTGTCATGTTGATCTCTAGATGACAACTATTTTTTATTTGTATAGCCATGAATAAGAAAAAGTCTTAATGAATAGGCAAAAAGGTGTCAAGCATTTACAATAGATGAAATTGAGGATGAAATCTGAATGAATTATCAAAGGATACTTTCAAAAACTTAAAAGTTGTAGAAAATTTTAATTCGGATAATCGGATTTTTACCACGCAAACATCTCGCAGCCCACGCATGCAATCTCTGCGCGCGTTTTGATTATAGTTTTAGAATTTTGTCATCCCCCCCTGATTACATTTACCACCGCCATTTTGTTACATTGTAAATTGTGAAATTGTGAAACGTTTTCGCCATTTTTTAAAAATATCGGGAATAAGATTCTCATAATGGTTGTTTTTGTCAATATTTTGAATAAAAATGGGGTGTGTTGGATATAAATAGATGTCACGAATTTTCAAGTCTAGAGCTGAAGCGTCAAATCAGCGAAAAAACGGTATGAAATTGAAATATAATAAAAGAGTAGATGATGGCATTTAAATTTTAAAATTTATTTAGAGCATAGCAAGTGATGACATTTACATGACTATTAACGGTCGCAAATTTGAAAACCATTGTAAAGTTGAATTAAATCATGATGTCATCATTCAATGTCATCTCAAAGTGCATGGTGGGAAGGGTGGCTTTGGTTCCATGCTTCGTGCTATTGGTGCACAAATTGAGAAGACAACCAATAGAGAGGCTTGTAGAGATTTGAGCGGTCGACGAATGCGAGATGTCAATGACGAGAAGAAGTGAGTTTTTATTCTTATTAGGTACATATAGGGACATTACAATTCCTGTCCTTGTAAAATTGAGTACATGGAGTAATGATGAATTTCTTACTGTAGAATTGCCGACTGGTTAGCGAAACAAGCAGAAAGAGACCAAGAGAAGGCAAGAAAGAAGCAGGAAAGACTCGAAAGACTACAATCACACCCCAAACATGTCTTTGAGGAAAGTAGCAGCTACACAAATCAACTTCAAAATAACATGGATAGTGTTGATGATGCTTTACGGAAAGGTGATGTTTAAACCACTGTCATGTCTTTGTCTGAAATCATTATAGTAGTGCTTTAAAGAAAGGTGTTGATGTCAGTGTGATGTCATTGTCTAACAACTATATAGTAGTGGTGATGTAACTACGATGTCATTATCTGACATCACTATAGTAGTGGTGATGTCACTATGATGTCATTGTCTGATATCACTATAGTAGTGGGGATGTCACTGTGTAATGTTGCTAAAGTGGTTGCTAATATTGATTGTATTTTTGCAGGTTTAAAATCTAGTAAGGCAGGAAAAAGAAAATTGGAAGGGAAAAATGAAAAAGCAAAGAAACAAAAACTATGGTTTGAATTTGAATTGAACGTTTTCCCGTTTAGCAAAACAAACCTTCAACATATACAAACAATTTCTACCAGTTACACAAATTCAACACTTTCCCTGTTGTCTTACCGTTATTCTTATGTATAATACAAATGTCTTTTTTATTGCTTAAAATTTCACTTCATAACGAAAAACTCTGAAAAACATTAATGGTCGATCGGTCGTTGTTTCATAGGCTAGATATTGATGAAGAATTGAGCAGTGATGATGAAGTCAGTGATTCCTCGACATCTAGTCCTTCAATGACCAAAGCCATTTACAGCACGTCTGAAAAGTCCATCGAAAATAGTGGCATTAAATGCATTAACAAACGAGTTGTTGAATCAGTCGAACTAAATGATAATAACGTTGAAAATACCAGCGATATTAAAACCAGATACGAACAACTTCAAAAACACGATGAAACGCCCAAAATTGAAAGTGAAAATTCCAAAATCCAGTTTGAAAAATCTGTTAAACATACTGAGACAAGTCCTTCACGAAATGACGATACCTGCACAAGTTCTAATGCCGAGAATGATAAAAAAGTTGTGCAAAACGAAGCGACTAGTGGAAAGTTGGAGGAAGAAAAATCGGTATCATTTTTAATTCTTTATACACTTGAAACTTTTGAAACATTAAAGGCGATCAATTGTCAACAGTGAAGGTGACCAGAACAGATGTCATCAAAATCACTAATGTAGATTTTAACTTAGATAATGCTCTAATATTTACCATTTGTTTTGTCAAGGTAACGTTTCCTTTAAATTTGGACGACTATGGATCAGTAAAGGAATTGGAAGAACTTGGTTTGGATGTTTTGAAAAAGGCGTTGATCTCACTTGGAATGAAATGTGGTGGTACTTTACAACAGCGGGCAGAACGATTATTTTCGGTCAGAGGACTAGCACTAGAAAACATCGATCTGTCATTGCTGGCAAAACCACTGGTGGAAAGAAAAATGGGAAAAATAAATGACTGTTTACGAGTCATATGATAAAGCTTGTCGATGTGTTGATTTAGGAACGTGTTGCAAAGTTTTCAAAATGGGTTTTTAGTGCTTTAATGTTTATTTAGTTCACTGTATACTTGTGTTTTGAAAGAGTTACATTTATATGTGTACAAAACTTCAGGTTTCTTGTATATGTCATTCAAAATATTAGTACTTTTGTAGATATAGTGCAGTCTTCATTTCAACAAAAATATTGCTGTAATGTGTTTTATTTTTGTTTTGCAAAAAACTGCCTTTTTGTGAGTTGCTTTGTCGTAATACTTCAAAGCTAGAAATATGTGTTCTTGAAAAAAATAAAGACGACAACGATGGATCTTTGAATCTTTAGTTTAACGATCTATAGTATGTCATATGCTTTCATCTCTGTCATGCCACTCAACACAGGAAGAAACAACTTTTGGACAACTTCCTTACATGTTATATACAATTTTGATCAAAGTCCATAGGAACACAATCATTTTTAAAGTTTTTTTTTATGTGTATCATATATCAAAAAACGAAACTTATTCACCATTCCTTCAACGTTGAACATATGTTTGACACCGTAGAACAATCTCTCATATTCTATTTCTTACATCTACCATGGTCATATAGTCTTTGAATAATTTTGAAGACAAACATAGACTTGTAACGATTTCTACAATGGATATTTGATGACATTGCTTATCAAAATGACCTTCTCAAGGTGATCCACAAGATTACCCAATGATGTTCTCATGATCAACAAGATCACCCAATGATGATCTCATGATCTACAAGATCACCCAATGATGTTCTCATGATCCACAAATTTCCTGTAAAAAACGATTAAAACTCACTAAACTCTTCATGTTCAGACAAAGAGTCAAGACCAAGCTGCTAAGTATTCACAGCAAATGAGAAGTTGTCTTTGGTGAAGAACAATCAACTGTGAAGCATTTGGAAGAAATTCTTATTCACAATGAATTATTTGGCAGTGATCATTCTCATAATTTCGTGCATTTTTCCACTATTCTTGAGTGTGGTAGGTTTTGCGTCTAAAAGTCAAACTTTTTTGAATTCGTCGAAATAACACAGCAATTTAATGTGTACAACCGTTTCCCTTCAGAAAATCGTGAATATCGACGACTATGACCCAGGCAGCTGTAACAAAACCAACGCGTTCCAAGTATATTCTGTGAAAGACAGAAACGATAAAACGAGACTGTGGATATGTAGCAAAGAAAATGGAAAATATTTGTGGAAATCTGTTAATGGTTGGTGTTTATATATAAATTTAAATGATGGATCAAGAACTAAAGAGACAATATTTACAGCATTACTGCATTATAAGTTTTCTACCCAGCAGAAGATGAAAAAATTATACTTTGGAAGTGATTAACATTAATTTTTCTCTACGTAACAATGATTTCATTTAGGTAAGTCATTTGTCGGTGAATACCTGAGCCCAGGCTACGATTGCTCAGATATTTTAAATCGAGAGGAAAATGTTCAGGATGGATATTATTGGATAAATCTGGGAGGCAGCAATAAACGAAAGGTAAATGTTGGATATTCAAAAGATGATGACGTCATAATTTTTATGATTTGAAAAGTGATGCATCTTTATTGAAGGTATGGTGTGACATGAAGACAGATGGTGGTGGATTTATACTTGTTGCTAGAAAACATGATGCTATCACGTGGAACGTTCCCTCAAAAGACAAACCGGTGAATCCATCTGGCAAAGACAAATATTGGACAAGTCAACTGGGAGATCTTCCCATCTTGGATTTCAGAATACAGATGTCAACAAGTGACTCGTTTGTTGACACCAAAGCTCATTGGTAAGTATTAGACTAAGAACAAAACGCAAATTCCGTTTTAATGCTCGCTCATACAACACGATCCCCATTCTTTTAAATTGAAGACCTTGATTTTTTTTAATCAGGTTTTACAGATTGAATGGAACCAGAAAGCTTGAGAACTTAATGATCACAGACCAAGGATGTGATACACTTTCTCCGGGAATTGGAGGCATAGCTTACGTTAAAGATTTGATAGCAAATAAAATTGTAACGACATCTTTTAAATGTTCCGTGTTTGGTCAAAATACAGCAGCAAAAGAAAAATTGGCTGGGTAAATAATTGATAGAGTTTGTTTTACTAAACAATAACACTAATCTGTTAAAGCTTACTTCTATCGTAAAAGGTATTTCTTATATTTTAGTCGATGATGAATGACTGCCTAAAAATCCGTGTGGAGGATCAGGGTATTTACATTTCACAGGTCAAAAACCAATAAAGTTTGAGGAAAACGGTGTATTTAGGTAACAAAATAATGATTTAAATTAGCAACACTTGATGTTTTCAGATTATCTTACTCATAAAAGATCATAAAAGATTAAAAGTTCGGTAAAATTAAAAATTCAATAGATTTGAAAACAATGTATTTGTGTCCGAATCATTTAGTTACAGTGTGTCGAACTCAAAGTCAGGGCTGTTTAGGAATGCAACCGCATATCTTGGCTGTTTACATGGCAAGGTACTTATGAAAAATATCTTAAGTGAAACGTTGAACTGGTAGTGAATAACTTTTTCTTCAGTGTTGTGGATGTTATGGTCCACCAGGAGGAACAGATAATTACTGTGATACAAAATGTAACGCTATCAATGGTGGATCGGTAATCAGTGATAAAAATATTTATACCTGGATCTGGGTAAGATCCAGTCTTCCTAAGCGAATCTGGGACAAATGTATGGAGTATCAAAGTGAAGATGAATTTGGTCAGATACAATGGTACACCTTAAAGGGAGATTCTGTCGTTCCTCAAAAGGTAAAAATGCAAACAAAATTGAATAAATTGATATTTGAAATTATAGAAGAGAAAATTTGTAGCTACGTGCGATCTCTTGATGTATTTAAGATTTATTTCTTTAAAGAGCATAAAATAAGAGATTACAGTAATGTAAAAATACAGCTTGACAAAATCAACATTTATCATTCTCCACACAAAGATATTTCTGCTAATCATGATTTTTACATTAATTACTCAGGGAAAATGTCAGAAGAAAGACAAACCACGTTTAAATAGTGGGGTAAGAACGCAATCCATTTGGGATTTTATCAAAATAATATAAATCCAATGTTTAAAAACTTATAAACGATTGAAGGTTGTCGTTGTTTCTGATAACAAAACTGCAGAAAAAGTTCCTCAAATACCAGGATTGTTGGAATTTCGCCTGGATCAAAAGGAACTTTATGTTAGAGCAAACAAATCATGGAACATTCTTCCACAGGAAAAAGAGGTAAATGAGTAACAGCAATTTTAGTTTTGAATTTCGATGATTCAACATTACAATGTGGGAAAGAGTTTATGTAAAAGAAAACGAAGACAGAGCTGAGGAACTCTAGTTAATATTTAAAAAAAACTAAGCTGGTAGCAAAGCTGTGATGCAGGATGAATTTCAATGATAATTTTTTCCTTATGTGATAGATCAACGGAAAATTTACAAACTTGCAAAAAAATCTGGAAGCAAAACTAAATGAACTAATGAAGAAAATTGAGGAAACGGACGTTGAGTTAAAAAAGAAACTCAATTCGAGCTACACAGAACTGAAAAATGACATGAAAACAACAGATTCACAGTTTAAGAAAAAACTTACCAATCTTGAAGCAGACTTTAAACAAAAACTCAACACAAAATCTGCTGAACTGAACAAGAAGATTAATGATGAAAATACAAAAATAAAGACGAAATTGGTTTTTTCTAAATCAAATCATAAAGAGATCACTGGAGGTTAGCTTATTTTGGTGATTTATAAAAACTTTTTTTCATTCAATTACTTATACTCTAGAAGTTTTATTCTTAACATTGAGAACTGAATATGAAAGAAACAGGCAATAATTTTATTGAATTATTTCATTTTGCAGGGACGACAAGCATTTTGATTGGCTAATAGAAAAAATAAAATAAAGTATTTAATGTCACGAAATTTTCACCCCACACTTTTAATAGCTCTAAATAATTGCAAAGACTATTTTGTGATGAGTTTTTAGTTGATCTGTGTTTGAAGATATATTTTCTGTCGATGATAACTAATAATCACAAAAGTTGATTATTATATTTACTAATAATCCCGCGTTTCTTTATTTTTAAAACATTTCAGTATGCGGAGGACAATATAGATGGTTGACAAGCTCCACAAGGACGTATAACTACAGATCGAACAGCTACTGTGACTCATCTTTATCTGGTTGGTACAGATTTGGAGGAAGTGCTGGAACTATGATGTTCTCAGGGTGTGTTAGAGGTGGTAGAAGCCGTTGTGGTTCATATTTTTCGGGACATTTAACAGGAGGTCATCCAGGAGTGAATGATGGGATTGTTGAACGCGTTGTTTGTTTTTCTCATCGTAGCGGTTCCTATGAATATTGTTGTTTGTACAGACGTACAATCAAAGTTCTCAACTGTGGCTCATTTTATGTTTACAAATTGAATGGAGTACCAACTTGCAACTCAAGATATTGTTCTACAGGATGAAAAAAAGGGAAATAACCAAGTAATAAAAAAGCAATTTGAATTTAAAATTATGGTCAATATTTTCAAAATGATTAAATAAATGATTCCATTTAATATATTTTAAAGTTATGTTACATGTACAAAATGTTATAATGCATTGGGTTATTAAAAATTTTGCAAAGATTGCCTTTAACTATCTTGTTGTTGATTTTTGTAAGGTGAAATAATTTTAGGGTCAGAATTTCTTCTTAACATCCAACGTAAAGATTATCTCCTTTCAAACAAACAAAAATATCTGTAAAGAACTGAAAGGATGAATTATCACAAAAAATCGATCTTAAGCCCCAGCTTTGAATAATCTATTAACTGGAATTTCAAATACAACAAAAATTGCCCTGCTTGATTGAAAACTAATGACTATTAGCTAACTGTTCGTCAGAAGTCAGAAAGTCTCAAATGATGGAAACTTTCTCCATTTCTTCGTTCATATCTTTCTTAAAATTAATTGCAAACATGACACGAGTTGTTTTTTTTTCAAAATGAAAAATGAATAAGTGAAAGTAGAAAAACGAAAATTAGAAAACACTAAAACGATTTTTGTACTACTTCTGACCTCCAATAAAATAAATTCAATTTACCAAATTACAATGTTACAATGATATAAATCACAATGTTACAATGTTAACGAGTAAAGATTTTTAACTTTGTAATTTTTTTAGAGAACATAATTTTTCCGCATAGTAAAAACATTTTATTTACAAGCACAACACTTTATCGAATTCATATGCAGTTTAATACGCGTTTAACGGTACAAGAGTTAGGTATGTATAACAATCAATTAAAACAATTTTCTCCATGATTCAATAATGATATTCATCAATAATTATTCACGCACTTGTTTATTTCAAATTCTACAACATTTCAGTAAGTGGAGTTTAGTACAAGTGGTTAAAAGAGCCTACCGAGAGATATAGAAATATGTTATCTGATGATACTGTCACAACGGGAAGAAGTATGGTTGGTACAAATTTGGTGGAAGTGCTGAAACTATGATGTTTCACAATGTTTAAAGAAGGTGAAAAACATTGTGGTGCAAAATATCCAAGGCATTTAACAGGAGATCAACCCAGAATGAATGATGGGATTGTTGAACGGGATGATCTGCTGTTAAATGAAACTTCAAAATTTTGATAAGGGTTGAATGCTATTTTTTTAAAACAGTTTGCATTTTGTGGTTAAGTTCATATGATTTGATGATATTATATGATTCAATGATATTGAATCTATTATATTAATGATTTCACCAGTAGTGCATTCAGTGAGTGTATTTATGTTATGTGTCTCAAAAAAGGTCATTTATTCAGTAATTTACACCACATAACATTTTTTTGACACACTGTACAACAAAAACAACAAAAGCAAATGCAGTTAAAGCTGTCGTCAAAAAATGTTTTATAATATCAATCTAAAGAAACACTTGTCGTTTTAACCAACCAAAACAACCAATTAATCTGATCTTGAATATTGAGTCCGAATATACTTCAGTCTAGAGTCTCTATGATTAGTAGGATAGCCAACCCAGAGAATTTTTTCCTGCTATGTATGCCTGGACATTGTCATAATTCATTTCTTTATATTGTTACGCTTTCTCAGAGATTGAACACAGAATAAAATTGCATTGTAGGAGTAAACAAGAAAGCTGTCTATATACCATTGTCAATGAAACTATTATAAATTTGATCTTTCTGCATATTGTAAATCTCTCTGATTTCAAACTTGAGTTTCTCCATGCTGCATACAAAGTGTCTTTATCTGCAGTAGAATAGCCAGCCTGCAAAGTTTGTTCATGCTATGTAAATTTTTAGTGTTCACTTAGTGTAAAAACCACAAATTTCTAAAGAAATGAATTAGCTAATGATGACAAATTTACACAGCATGATCAAATTTGCTAGCTGGCTATTCCACTTTTCATCTGGAGTGACAAATCTTGATTGAATGTTAATCATCCATCTCATTATAAAGAATATAAACAATATATATTATGCAATCAAGTAAATCATGTGAATTTTTATTAAAACTATTTTAAAAATGAAATACTTAGTGATCAAAGTTACAAACAATGTGACAATGTTACAAGACCCAATCATTGTCAAGCAATATATAAATCAAATTAGATCCCACTCACTTACAATGAAAATGGTCATTATGCCTCAATACCTTGACCACAGAAACTCTTTCTGGTGGAGGCTGCCATCATGGGAAATGCCCAAATCAACAAGTAAGGCACCATTGATATTAAAATATCGACAACAAGCACAATACGTCAACAGCTTTTATTACCAATCTACCATTGCTGCCCTTTGTATTAATATGGACAGAAAGCTGATAAAAAAAAAACACTCGCAACGTTCAACATAGGTTGCCAGTGTAATTTTAGTTATTCTTCAACGGTTAAGTGTTAAAAGTCGAAAAAATTGATAAATCGATGTCGAAAATGCAAGACTACTATTTACAGTAAGACAGCGTCAGTGGTACATCTGAGGCATCTGGGGTCTGGGGTGCAAAATAAAGGTACATAAAGGTACATGTTTTAAATGGTTAGGATATAAAACAAAATTTCCCGCCGAAGTCGCATCGTAATCTTATTGGGTGATTTACACCAATGACAAGCTGAATTAATAAAGTCCAGCCCATGTGCTAACCTCATTTCTTGTTCAGTTGATTCATTACTATTCTTCAAGAAGACCTCACCTCTCTTAAGTTTTGACAAAAATTTTGAAGATAAATCGCTGAAAGAAGAAGAATTGATAAAATTATCGTTAATTGAATGGAAGGTAACGAATTTCTTGTGGTTTAGAAATTTTCTGTTGAAATTCATCGAATTTTTGAGGTTGAAAGAAAGGAGCTCGGCATGTTTGTCATTTTGCGAAAGATGAAATACTGTGATACTGTCGTAATCCTTCCCATTCCAATTTTTTATCAACTGTTTTGCAATATAGCTTTGTTTCATCCTTTCTTGCATGTTTTGGAATGCTTGGAAGCAAAATTAAGTTGAAACTTTTCGTTTTTTAGGACAAAGTGTGTAGCTACTTCATTCGGCTTGCGCGACAAGCTAACTCTGAACGGTGTCCCATGAATGAAACAACAAACAGCCAGCGCTAACAGGCAACAAACTCCGAAATGAAGATGTCAACTAAAAATACCTAAAGGTAGGACGTGAATGAACTTCTTCATTGTTTAATTTAAGCCAAAAGCGAGTTTTCTTGCTGAAAATTACGAAAGTTAGTTTTGGGCGGTTTATGCAGAATGAAAACTGCAATCCTTTGAAGTCACCGGACGTTTAAAATTTGCATCATTCAGCAGTTAACGATTCCCCAAGGAGATGTGTAACGTGTAAGAACAATTGAATACAATGAAATATACAAGTTGAGGCTACTGCACATTGCAAATGCTGACATCCATTTGAGATATAAAAGCCATTGATGCTCGAAACATGCTAATTAGCTACCTGCCAACTTTAAAACCTTCTAGTACTGAACTATTTTTGTTATTGACAACGAGGATGTTTGTATTAGTTATAAAGTGTCCAGCAAAATAGTTTACGACGAAACGCTTTAATAATTTTCGGTTTGCTAGTAAATTTATGGAAATCAGAACGTTTCTATGAAAAGACGTCTAAGTCACGTTTAAAATTAGTTTATAAGCTAAGCTCCGAGTAAAGATGGGATATTTTGATAAAATTTTCCATTTTTTCGTCAAGATCAGTCTTTCACTCGTGCAATAAAGTTCAAAATATTATTGTTTCTTTCGTATTTGTAATGAAATATAACTTGAAGTATAACATACTAAACGCAAATAACTTGATTTCGTAGGAACTGAGGGGACAATCAAGCTTATACATCGGTTTCCTTGTGCACATATTCAAAAAAATTTTTCAGAACAGAGCTCATTATTTCCAACGCTTTTCAGCTCACCTTTACCTCACCAATGCTAACACTTTGCTTTAAGCTTTCCTTTATATATATTACATATAGTGTTTTAATATGTTAAATAAAGTTAACGGAAAAGGCTGATTGATTAAATGAAAAGTATAAGCCAAAAAGATGAGAGCAGGGTCTGCAATACAGAAGACAATATGAAAGACGATAACAGAAGCTTTAAAGAAAATTTCTACGAACAGAAACACGAAAAAAGGATGTCTGCTACTGGAAGTTGCTTCATTATTTCTTTAAAGTGTTGCGTACTTGGTTGTAAGTTTGCATTATCGGTTCTAAGCACGTTATCTTTTCAATGGATTAAGTTAACGTTATGGGAAATGCTGAAGTATTTGAAAAGCAAAATATAGAAAAGATGAGAGCAAGGATTTAGTGGAATGTGAAGGTGGATAGCAAACGTTTAAAGTAAATTTCAACAAACATGGAAACTTGAGAGAAGTTTACAACTGTCAAAGCTACAAAGAACTCATTTTGCTTTCATCAGGTTTTGCAAGTTCAACGTCTTCCTCTGTTCAGTTGCTTCGTCAGCTATTGCAAACGCAGTGTCTTCATTTGTTCGGTTGCTTCGTCAGCTATTGCAAACGCAGCGTCTTCATTTGTTCGGTTGCTTCGTCAGCTATCGCAAACGCAGCGTCTTCCTCTGTTCGGTTGCTTCGTCAGCTATCGCAAACGCAGCGTCTTCATTTGTCTGGTTGTTTCTGTCAGCTATCGCAAACGCAGCGTCTTCATTTGTTCGGTTGTTTGTCAGCTATCGCAAACGCAGCGTCTTCATTTGTTCGCTTGTTTGTCAACATCGCAAACGCAGCGTCTTCATTTGTTCGCTTGCTTCGTCAGCTATTGCAAACGCGGCGTCTTCATTTGTTCGGTTGCTTCGTCAGCTATTGCAAACGCAGCGTCTTCATTTGTTCGGTTGCTTCGTCAGCTATCGCAAACGCAGTTCTTCATTTGTCTGCTTCGTCAGCTATCGCAAACGCAGCGTCTTCATTTGTTCGGTTGTTTGTCAGCTATCGCAAGCGCAGCGTCTTCATTTGTCTGGTTGTTTGTCAGCTATCGCAAACGCAGCGTCTTCATTTGTTCGGTTGCTTCGTCAGCTATCGCAAACGCAGCGTCTTCATTTGTTCGGTTGCTTCGTCAGCTATCGCAAACGCAGCGTCTTCATTTGTTCGGTTGCTTCGTCAGCTATCGCAAGCGCAGCGTCTTCATTTGTTCGGTTGCTTCGTCAGCTATCGCAAACGCAGCGTCTTCATTTGTTCGGTTACTCCATCAGCTCTTGCAAACTCAGTGTTTTCCTTTTCAGGCTGCTTCATCTAATCTCGTGAGTGCAGCGTTTTCAATTGTTCCGTTGCTACTTCAGCTTCTGCTAAATCAGGGTCTTTATTTTTCGGTTGCTTCATTGCTCTAGACAAAGCGGAGTCTTTTATTTTGTTGCCTTTTCTTGTGAAAGAGAAGTGAGACAGACGAAAAAGTTAATAAAAAGGAGAATGGTTGTTAAATGAAAATTGATATTGAAAGCTACGCCTGAAAGCTGGCAAACTGACAAGTTATAAAGAAGAGAGTCACTGAAGAAGAATATATTTTAACGTTTGATTAGATGTTACAATAATGGCATTTGTTGGGTTGTGTCATCGATATTTGTAAATTAGAATTCAGAGGCAGACACAAAAGAATGTAAGAGACCATCCATTGAAAAGAAAGTTCAACAGCCAAAGAAGAAATGTTAAAGACAAGAGTGATTTAAATGAGGCTATACTGTAACCTGTAAATAGCTAATGTAGTGTTTCTCTTCTCCCTTGTTTTCTTTTAGTTATAAGCCCATTAAGAGTTTTCCATAAAGTTTCATTTGCCTCTTCTTTTGCGTGCACGATTATCATGTTGCTCTATCATGACATTGAGCGTTTTTTTTAACAATGGCCAAACGTTTAGTTTAGTAAACCTTGCTATAAGCTTGGAGTACAGAATAACCGTTATTTACGAAACTAGTCTGAGCTGAAAAACGTTTCTTAGAAAAATATTTTGGTTACGTATTCAACGTTTCATACTGTATATGTGCACAAGTAAATCACTGTTAATGGCTTACGATGAAAAATTGATGTCGACACAGATGAAACACTATTGGACAGTAGTAATGATATGAAAAGATGTTATCGACATGTTTTTGTGTCTCATCAAGAACGAGCTTTGTTAATTATAAATCGTTCTAAAGAAAAATTGGAGTAAACTACCATCTTAACGAAATTAAAGCTCGTGATTAAAATGTTCAGCTAATATATGATGCCTAGTGGAATCTTGTGACGATATCATACACGTTTGAACACTTCTGATACAATGTTTGTGTCAAACTGCATACTGGGAACATATTGCTCGTCGTACAATTATGGACTAATGTTACTTGGAAAGAATCAAAGGTATTCAAAATACGAGAAAAGAAATACATTATTCAATCGAGCATGAACTTCCCCAAAAACCTTGGCAAGATTTCACCTTCATCATCGCTGAACATTACGTATTTATATATCACACATGGCTCTGTTGTCAACATCAAACTTACAGGTATATGTTCAAGGCTGTGTTATCTTTTCCTTCCATATAATATAATTCGAGAAAACCAGTTAAATGTTTTTACATAAATCAATCTTTTATATTCAAAAACACACTTGTTCATTTTTACTAAAAAAGCCGTCTCATATTAAGGAATGAAGCCTCAGGTCGACGGAATACAACATGGATATCATAGATCACATATTGCATATCATGGATTATATCATCAATCTTGTGGGTTATTCAATTTCATAAATATCGTGGATTAATATCATGGATGTCGTGAAGTACATTGTAATTATCATGGATTGTATAATCTGTAACGGATATCGTGGACTTAATCATAAATGTCGTGAAGTACGTTGTGGATATAGATTAAATCATCTATCACGGATATCGTGCACTAAATCAGAAATTTCGTGAACTACATTTTATGGATTGTATCATCTATCACGGATATTGAGGATTAAATCAAATGCCGTGACGAACACATGTATATATATGAATCATATCACAGATACCATGAACTATATCATAATTGTCTTGGATAACATTTTGGGTATCGTGGATTCTATGTCGGATTTTATGGATTCTATGTCGGAAATGTCGTGAACTACATTACGGTTATCACGGACTGTACCATGACTACCATAAAATACATTACAAGTATCATGGATTATATATCAGATACCTGGATTTTACTGTCGGTATCATAAACTATATCACGAACATAATGAACTGACTCATAAATAACCTGGATTACTTACGGATATCATGGACATCGTGGATTATATCATGGACATCGTGGATTATGTCATGGACATCGTGGATTATGTCATGGACATCGTGGATGACGTAATTGTATCCTACAAATGACGACGATAAAGGTGCAATGATTACATTTATTTAATATCTTGGTGATCAGCATTAACAGGAGGATAATTGACGAATGGCTGAGTTGTAAAACAAAGTTATTGGCTCTCTTGATTCCTGTTAGTGTATATACATATAGTTCATAATGTTTTTGTTTCATGGTTATAACGCAACGCGGTACTTTTCAGCGCAAATATTTTCTAGGAAATAATGGTACATCCTATATTGAACGAAAACTTTTAGTAGGCTATCGTTCAATGTGAGACTATCGTTATTTCAAAGCTTCTAAAAACAACATGCATGTAATGTTTTAATGCATGTCAACAGTCTTAACAGGAAAACTGTTGAAGAATGCGATATTTGATCACCAAGATACACGATGCAAACTTCAAGGAAATAAGCATGGGTTTTTTTGAGTTTTTGGTCGTGAGTATGAATACTTAAAATTAAAAATAGAAATTAAAAAGCATAACTAAACATTAACAACATAAAGGTCTGAGTTAAAGCGCGACGTGTACAACAAAATAAATATGGAATGGCGAAAAAATATGGCGAAATCTGTTACGGAAAAATTCGGCATGGCAGGATTCAGCATGGCAGGCGCGTAAAGCAAATTAATAAATTAAATATAATTATAAATGTCTAAAATATTCTTGCTTGATGATGAACATTCAACTTTCACGTTTCGTTTGTATCGTTTGAGTAAAGTTTTGAACCATGCACAAATCAAAAATTGTTTATTATTGACTATTATAAAATGAAAGAAACGAATGAATGTGTTTATCTATTTTTTTCATCGTCAAGAAGAATATGTCTTTCGTGTAACAACAACTGTCTGATGAACAACGAGTGGCGCATAGACAATCTGTAAGTTTGGTCTTGCTCAAATCAATTTCCTATCAGCGTGACTCTTCAAAAATATGTTGTTTTTATCATCAGTGAACATCAAAATACTTACACAGCAACGGCCAAACTTGTTGTTACCTAAGCCACTCTGAACAACAAAACAGAATAGGTGCATGGAAACCTGGCATTGATTTTGCCAGTCGATTAAAATCAATGTTAAGACAGTGGCATGCTCAATTTAAAAAACTCATTGTTATTTAAATTGAAGAAAAATTAATTGCATTAGAAAGATATTTGGATGCCAATCGCCTTGCTTGAAGCGAAATCAATAAGGATTGTTTGGCCGTTTGGTAATGTATAAGGGACCAGGAAGGCGGTTCCCTTCTCTTATGTTTCATTCCGGTTCGGGTACTTAACGTTGCTTTGCTGGTGTCTCATCGTTCAAATGTTTGTCAAAAGCTTAGTTTGTAGGTAGATGTTAAAATCAGTTATTTCATGCCACTGATCGACAGGGTTAGCTAAGGATGCGCATAAGTAAAAAAAAGCGCGCAAATGTCGAAAGCGACTTAAAAATGGCGTTTCGTGTCAGATTCAAAATTTTTTGTTTTCAAAGACTTTTTTTCGAGAATGGATGCTGCTTCTGTCACCTTTTTCCTCAATCTTGCAAAGATAAAAACAGTCTAATTGATTTTGTAAATATAATTAGGGCTTTAAAAGTATAAACATCTTTTGTAAAGATAACTGGTGAAAATAGACAAGGTGACAAAGCAATTTGCATCCAGCAAATTTCTTGATTGAGGGTTTTCCTCCGGCGTATCGCCGGTTTCCCTCAATTGAACATTTTTCAGAGTTTCCTCCAAAAAAGTGTGGCCATTCCTGGGACCATCCCATAGGTTCCCAAATGGAAATTGATGGTTATTGGGGTAATATCCCAATCCACTTGGACAAGTAAATAATAAATGATACAATTTCTCTAAACATTATTCAACACAGCCAAACTTTGGAAGGAAAAGGTACAAAACTTTCACGTCAACTATACATGTTTTGTCGTTAATTATTATATTTTAATAAATGTTGTCTAGCATTGTTTTTTTTTAACATTTTTGTTTGTCTTTTTGTTTAAATTTCTGGGTTTTTCATAGTTTCAGCAACATGCTTCAAAGTAAAATTGACAGTGCCAGCAACGACCGGCAATGCATTGATCCCGTTCCGTGGATCAGAATGTCATATACAGTTAAGAAGACTGTTATACGCATACCGTATGCTTTTGGCATTCAGAAATAGGCCTAACGTATATCTTCTGCGTGTCATAAAAAGCAAATAAAAAACGGCGATGTCAGAAAAGGTGTTTGGCTGGGCAAAAACTATACTTTAATTCTGAAGTGGCAAAGAGTTTGGATAAGTGTAGCTTAAGGATGATAGAGATTATGTTATGTACAGACAAAACCAGGTTAAAATTAAAGATGCACATGTAGAAAAGTGTAGCCAGTTGAAAATACCAATGGTATCGCAGATGGTTTGGTATTCTTCGGACACACTTCTGGTCTTCTCTTGATATATACGATAATAACGCATGAATTAATGAGACTATTACATAGTCTCATTAATTCATGCGTTATTATAGAAAAAAGCCAGGCAACAAAAATGTCCCCTGCAAAATGATATATACATGCATTTTATAATTTTTAGTGCATTAAGCGTCTCAAAAGATTTAAAACATTTAATCAATCTTCTGAATTTTTTGATTATTTAATGAATTTCGTTTTCATCTCACATGCGTTACATTATTTGTTACAACCAAGTAAATCGTGTTTTTTAATTGTTGTTTCATCCTGTAGAACAATATCTTGAGTTGCAAGTTGGTGTTCCATTCAGTTTATAAACGTAAAATGTGCCACAGTTGAGAACTTTGATTGTGCGTCTGTAGTAACAACAATATTCACTATAATAATATCGACTGTAGTGATATGTACGTTGAGTGTGCGAAAAACAAACGACACGAGAGACAATCCCATCATTCACTCCGGGATGACCTCCTGTTAAATGTCCCGGATAATTTGTACCACAACGGCTGCTTCTATGTCTAATACATCCCGAAAACATCATAGTTCCAGCACTTCCTCCAAATCTGTACCAACCAGATAAAGATGAGTCACAGTAGCTGTTTGAGGTATAGCTGTATCTCCTTGTAGACTCGTTTAACCACTTGTACTTACCACCACACACTAAAAATTTTTCAAAGTTTTTCAACATATAAAATTTCTCTGTTGTCAGTAGATTTCCTTATTTTATCTAATTTGTAAGCTAATGCTTGTCCACAAAGTCAAACTGTTTGTCCATCATATTTAACTATCTTGAAATCATCTTATTAAATTTAGTTTTACAGCAATGAGTAAAAGGGGACAGTCTAATATTAAATATACGACAAAAAAAAGTGTCAAAAAATCTCACCTGAAGTAATATTTTCATAGCTTGGTTGGGAGAAAACCAATTTTGTCTTCAATTTTGCGTTTTCAGCTTCAAGTTTTGCAATAGTCTCTCTTAAAGTTACATTTATAGCCTCAATCATTTCTTTTAAATTTTCCGATTTCTTTTCAAAATTTTGCTTTACGTTGACCAATTTTTTCTCCACCTGTGCAATCATTGATTAAATCATTTTTTGGTGTTATCTTTCATCGAACTTGTAGTTATTATCTATGTGTAAGAATTCGTCTGACAAACCTGTTCTTCTTGATTCAGTAGTTTCCATGTTTTGTTTGCTCTTACATAAAGTTTCTTTTGGTCTAAACGATACTCCAACAATCCTGGGATTTTAGGAACATTTTTTGCAGCAACGTTATCGGGTACAACGACGATCTTAAATGATAAATAGGAATATTACCGTTTTACGACATTTCTTGACAATTTTACTTTTTAATTTTCATATTTACACTCACCCCGCTATTTAAACGCAGTTTGTCCCTATTTTTACATCTTCCCTGAAAGTGTCAAGTAGGAAATTATGTTATTGATATAACAAAAAATACCTTATGATGTATTTTTATATTTGCACCATTGGTATATTCATTTCGGCTATTATATTTAATTTTTTGTTTCTGTAATTTTTTCTAAACTTGCCTTCTCAGGAAGGACAGAATCTCCCTTTAAGATATACCATTGCATTTGACCTAATTCATCTTCACTTTGATACTCCATACATTTATTCCAAACACGTTTAGGGTGG
The DNA here is from genome assembly GCF_021976095.1 of Xenia sp. Carnegie-2017. NCBI lineage: Eukaryota > Metazoa > Cnidaria > Anthozoa > Malacalcyonacea > Xeniidae > Xenia > Xenia sp. Carnegie-2017. Next base: position 13,527,716 of record NW_025813483.1, on the reverse strand, counting down.
GTAGATCTCACCCAAATCCAAACATAGACATTTTTAGCATCAACTATCGTCCCACCATTTGAAGTGTTACAATATGCGTTGCAATAATTCCCTGTTCCTCCTTTAGGACCATAACATCCACAACACTGCAGTTGAAAATACAGACTAAATATCTATTAAACTTTAACCTTGAAAATTCAATTCATTGGTCGAATTTCACCTTTTTGTTCACACATCCTACGAAGGCAGTCGAGTCATATATCATTCCAGACTTGTTACTCGAAGCACTAAAACTTTTGGTGGTAAAATATTAAGATATTCTAAGTAATTCACTCTATAAATTCTGTGTTTAATTTTTTCCTGTTCTAAGAACCTTAACTTGCAGTTTTGCACTTCCTGCGAAACTTGCGTATAAATGACTTGTCACGTGTACTGTTTGTCAATTGAGCTTGTTTACCTGAAAACACCTGAATGATCAAGTGCAATTAGCGGTACATCTTTTTGATGAATAAATCCAGAGCCAGAGCAGGGCGTCTTTAAACATTTGTTCATCATTGACTATTAAATCATACAAACATATGTGAATAACATAAATTTTTAACATACTGTCCATTGCTTACACGACAGCCTCAAATAGATGAACTACAAATTTTTCTCTAATCATGGCATTGAATGATTCTTGTAAGACAGAATCTGTTCAGAAGATCTTTAAACAATCACTATTATACTGATGTAAATTCAGGATAATCTTACCCAGCCTATCTTCCCACTTGACTGCAAACTTCCAAATACGGAGCATTGGAACGATGTTGAAACTATTTTCTCTGTGATGAGCTCCTTTATGTAAGCTATATCTCCAATGCCTGGCTCAAGGTTACTGCATCCACGATTGTTGATCATCAACTTCCCCAACGCTCTTTTATTTTTCAGTCGAAAATACCTTAAAATATTTGATAAAAGGTTTGCCATTGATTGCTTAGAAACTCTTTAAAATCACAGAAATATTTGCTCAAATTGAAATCGTCATCCTTATTTTGTAGCTACTTTATGGTAATTTAGTTTCTTGATTCTTACCAATGAGCTTTGGTATCATCAAATGAGTCACTTGTTGACATCTGCACTCTGAAATCCAAGATAGGAAGATCTCCCAGTTGAGTGGTCCAATATTTGTCTTTCATGGAAGGACCAACTGGCTTATCTTTTGAGGGAACGTTCCACGTGATAGCATCATGTTTTCTAGCAACAAGTATAAATCCACCACCATCTGTCTTCATGTCACACCATACCTTCAGTAAAGATGCATCACTTTTCAAATCATAAAAAATATGACGTCATCATCTTTTTAATATCCAACATTTACCTTCCGTTTATTGCTGCCTCCCAGATTTATCCAATAATATCCATCCTGAACATTTTCCTCTCGATTTAAAATATCTGAGCAATCGTAGCCTGGGCTCAGGTATTCGCCGACAAATGACTTACCTAAATGAAATCATTGTTATGTAGAGAAAAATTAATGTTAATCACTTCCAAAGTATAATTTTTTCATCTTCTGCTGGGTTTAAAACTTATAATGCAGTAATGCTATAAATATTGTTTATATAGTTCTTGATCCATCATTTAAATTTATATATAAACACCAACCATTAACAGATTTCCACAAATATTTTCCATTTTCTTTGCTACATATCCACAGTCTCGTTTTATCGCTTCTGTCTTTCACAGAATATACTTGGAACGCGTTGGTTTTGTTACAGCTGCCTGGGTCATAGTCGTCGATATTCACGATTTTCTGATGGGAAACAGTAGTACACATTAAAATGCAAAGTTATTTCGACGAATTCTAAAAAACAGTTTGAATTAAGATGGAAAACCTACCACACTCAAGAATAGTGGAAAAATGCACGAAATTATGAGGAGAATGATCACGGCCAAATAATTCATTGGGAATAAGAATTTCTTTCAAATACTTCGCAGTTGATTGTTCTTCACCAAAGACAACTTCTCATTTGCTGTGAATACTACAGCAGCTTGGTCTTGACGCTTTATCTGAACATGAAGAGTTAAGTGAGTTTTAATCGTTTTTTATAGGAAATTTGTTGATCATGAGAACATCATTGGGTGATCTTGTGGATCACCTTGAGAAGGTCATTTTGATAAACAATGTCATCAAATATCCATTGTAGAAATCGTTACACGTCAATGTTTGTCTTCAAAATTATTCAAAGACTATATGACCATGGTAGATGTAAGAAATAGAATATCAGAGATTGTTCTATGGTGTCAAACATTTGTTCAACGTTAAAGGAATGGTGAATAAGTTTCGTTTTTTGATATATGATACACATAAAAAAACTTTAAAAATGATTCTGTTCCTGTGGACTTTGATCAAAATTATATATAACATGTAAGGAATTTGTCCAAAACGTTGTTTCTTCCTGTGTTGAGTGGCATGACAGAGATGAAAGCATTCGACATACTATAGATCGTTAAACTAAAGATTCAAAGATCCATCGTTGTCGTCTTTATTTTTTCAAGAACACATATTTCTAGTTTTGAAGTATTACGAAAAAGCAACTGACCAAAAGGCAGTTTTTTGCAAAACAAAAATAAAACACATGAATACAATATTTTTATTGAAATGAAGACTGCACTATGTCTACAAATATAGTCGTTGTTGTAACAAATTGAAGATAACAAGTACTAATATTTTGAATGACATATACAAGAAACTTGAAGTTTTTGTACACATATAAATATAACTCTTTCAAAACACAAGTATACACGGTACAGTGAACTAAATAAAAATTAAAGCATTAAAAATCCATTTTAAAAACTTTGCAATACTTTCCAAAATCAACATATCGACAAGCTTTATCATATGATTCGTAAATTAGTCATTTATTTTTCCCATTTTTCTTTCCACCAGTGGTTTTTGCCATCAATGACAGGTCGATGTTTTCCAGTGCTAGTCCTCTGACCGAAAATAATCGTTCTGCCCGCTGTTGTAAAGTACCACCACATTTCATTCCAAGTGAGATCAATGCAGCACCCTGGTCATAATCGTCGATTTTCACTATAAAATGAAACTATAGTTTTGTTAAAACATGAAATCAAAAGTTATGTCTATATTTCTCAATCTATGTCCCGTCATTTTTAAACTTACCATCAAAAGGTTTCCATAAGTATTTTTAATCTTCTTTACTGCAATTCCACAATTTCGTTTTATCGTTTCTGTCCTTTACAGAATACACTTGAAACGTTGGTTTTTTGTTACATAGCCAATAATCGATTTTACAATATTCTGAGAATAATCAATTTGAAGAACAAAGTTGGTTAGTTGACTCCTTGAAATAACTCAAATAAATTTTATTTTTAGCTGCATTACTTACCACACTTACGGACAGTGTAAATGCAATAAGGCTAGATAACGTTAAAAGAAAAATCATCAAATGGTTCATTGCTGTTGAAGAGAAACACTAGTTTGTTGTGATGCGAGATCTTAATCACAAAACGACAGTGATATGTATATGATTTTTCTGGAAGATTTCCTTTCCAAGCACGACGCAAACCGTCCTAATTGAAGTTCACAGAAATACGATATGAGTTAAAGCGACCTGTTGGGCAATCACTTCTGGTCAATAGATCGAGGTTATGTTACCCTTTGAAGTTTCAATCATTAATAATACAACGGATTCCATAAACTTCATTGAACCACTAAACGCTGATAGTATTGCATAATAACATCGAAAGCAAGTGAAATAAAGAGTTTTTAAACATCATTGTTCCAGTTCTATTTTTCTTAAAGAGTTTTTTATTTTTGATTTCGATAGCAATATTAAAGGGTGATATCGGGATAATTATGAGCTGCCATACCAGTTCCTCGATACATCGGAAGTAAACGATAGGAGTCAAAACATCATTCGTTAGTCTTATCTGTATGCCTACAGTTTTATTTCAAATTATTATTGGTGATATCAGCATTTTTGTATAACCTCCTTACCAGTCTCCTACAGTTGACGTTGCAAGAATTGCAATCAGTGGTTTCAGCTCATTGAGTGAAGATTTTTTACAGTCTCTGATGGAAGAAGGTTTCCGATCAGTAACCATTACTTTTCTATAAATCTTTGAGTTCGAGTCAATTAAATTTGTATAATAGTGGGCTGAATTTATCCTGTGTTCTCATCAAGTGACATTCGATCAAGTTTTTCCCGTTCTTTACAGATAAAAACATCTCCATCTCTTAGGTTTCCTTTCGGCTTGGGTACTTAACTTTGCTTTGCTGGTGTCTCATCGTTCAAATGTTTGTCAAAAGCTTAGTTTGTAGGTAGATGTTAAAATCAGTTATTTATGCACTGATCAACAGGGTTAGCTAAGGATGCGTAAGAGTAGAAAAAAAACGCAAATGTCGAAAGAGACTTAAAAATGGCGTTTCGTGTCAGATTCAATATTTTTTGTTTTTTAAAGGCTTTTTTCGAGAATGGATGCTGCTTCTGTCACCTTTTTCCTCAATCTTGTAAAGATAAAAACAGTCTAATTATTTTTGTAAATATAGTTAGGGCTTTAAAAGTAAAAACATCTTTTGTAAAGATAACTGTTAAAAATAGACAAGGTGACACGGCAATTTGCATCCAGCAATTTTCTTGCTTGAGGGTTTTCCTCCGGCGTATCGCCGGTTTCCCTCAATTGAACATTTTCCAAAGTTCCCACCAAAAAAGGATGGCCATTCCTGGGACCATCCCTTAGGTTCCCAAATGGAAATTGATGGTTATTGGGGTAATATCCCAATCCACTCGGACAAGTAAATAATAAATGATACAATTTCTCCAAACATGATTCAACACAGCCAAACTTTGGAAGGAAAAGGTACAAAACTTTCACGTCAACTATACATGTTTTGTCGTTAATTATTATATTTTCATAAATGTTGTCTAGCATTGTTTTTTTGAACATTTTTGTTTGTCTTTTTGTTTAAATTTCTGGGTTTTTTATAGTTTCAGCAACTTGCTTCAAAATAGAAATGACAGTGCCTGCAACGACTGACAATGTATTGATCCTGTTCCATGGATCAGAATGTCACATACAGTTAAGAAGACTGTTATACGCATACCGTATGCTTTTGGCGTTCAGAAATAGGCCTAACGTGTATAACCTCAGCTTGTCGTAAAAGGCAAATAAAAGACGGTGATGTCAGAAAAGGTGTTTGGCTGAGCAAAAACTACACTTTAATTCTAAAGTGGCAAAGAGTTTGGATAAGTGTAGCTTAAAATGATAGAGATTATGTTATGTACAGACAAAACCAGGTTAAAATTAAGGATGCACATGTAGAAAAGTGTAGCCAGTTGAAAATATCAATGTTATAGAAGATGTTTGGTATTCTTCGGACACACTTCTGGTCTTCTCTTGAAATAGACATTTATAACACATAAATTAATAAGTCTGTTACATGAATACAAAAAAGCCAGGCAATATAAGTGTCCCCTGCAAAATGATGTATACATGCATTTTATAATTTTTAGTGCATTAAGCGTCTCAATAGACTTAAAACATTTAATCAAACTTTTGAATTTTTTGATTATTTAATGAACTTTGTTTTCATCTCACATGCGTTACATTATTTGTTACAACCAAGTAAATCGTGTTTTTTAATTGGTTGTTTCATTCTGATGAACAATATCTTGAGTTGCAAGTTGGTGTTCCATTCAGTTTATAAACGTAAAATGTGCCACAGTTAAGAATTTTGATGGTACGTCTGTAGTAACAACAATATTCTTTATACGAATATCGATTGTAGTGACTATACGAACTGTGAGTGTACGAAAAACAAGCAACACGAGAGACGATCCCATCATTCACTCCGGGATGACCTCCTGTTAAATGTCCCGGATAATTTGTACCACAACGGCTGCTTCCATGTCTAATACATCCTGAGAACATCATAGTTCCAGCGCTTCCTCCAAATCTGTACCAACCAGATAAAGATGAGTCACAGTATCTGTTTGAGCTATAGTTGTATCTCCTTGTGGACTCGTTTAGCCACTTGTACTCACCTCCACACACTGAAAATTTTTCAAAGTTTTTCAACATATAAAATTTTTCTCTTGTCAGAAGATTTCCTTATTTTATCTAATTTATAAGCTAATGCTTGTCCACAAAGTCAAACTGTTTGTCCATCATATTTAACTATCTTGAAATCATCTTATTAAATTTAGTTTTATAGCAATGAGTAAAAGGGGACAGTCTAATATTAAATATACGATGAATGAAAGTGACAAAAAATCTCACCTGAAGTAATATTTTCATAGCTTGGTTGAGAGAAAACCAATTTTGTCTTCAATTTTGCGTTTTCAGCTTCAAGTTTTGCAATAGTCTCTCTTAAAGTTACATTTATAGCCTCAATCATTTCTTTTAACTTTTCCGATTTCTTTTCAAAATTTTGCTCTAGGTTGATCAATTTTTCCTTCACCTGTGCAATCATTGATTAAATCATTCTTTGGTCTTACCTTTCATTGAACTTGTAGTTGTTATCTATGTGTAAAAAATCTTCTGACAAACCTGTTCTTCTGGATTCAGTTGTTTCCATGTTTTGTTTGCTCTTACATAAAGTTTCTTTTGGTCCAAACGATACTCCAACAATCCTGGGATTTTAGGAACATTTTTTGCAGCAACGTTATCGGGGACAACGACGATCTTAAATGATAAATAGAAATATTACCGTTTTACGACATTTTCTGTCAATTTTACTTTTTAATTTCATATTTACACTCACCCCGCTATTTAAACGCAGTTTGTCCCTATTTTTACATCTTCCCTGAAAGTGTCAAGTAGGAAATTATGTTATTGATATAACAAAAAATACCTTATGATATATTTTTACATTTGCACCATTGGTATATTCATTTCGGCTATTATATTTAATTTTTTGTTGCTGTAATTTTTTCTAAACTTGCCTTCTCAGGAACGACAGAATCTCCCTTTAAGATATACCATTGCATTTGACCTAATTCATCTTCACTTTGATACTCCATACATTTATCCCAAACACGTTTAGGGTGGGTAGATCTCACCCAAATCCAAACATAGACATTTTTAGCATCAACTATCGTCCCACCATTTGAAGTATTACAATATGCGTTGCAATAATTCCCTGTTCCTCCTTTAGGACCATAACATCCACAACACTGCAGTTGAAAATACAGACCAAATATCTATTAAACTTTAACCTTGAAAATTTAGTTCATTGGTTGAATTTCACCTTTTTGTTCACACATCCTACGAAGGCAGTCGCATCATTAATCATTCCAGACTTGTTACTCGAAGCACTAAAACTTTTGGTGATAAAATATTAAGATATTGTAAGTAATCCACTCTATAAATTCTCTTTTTAGTTTTTTCCTGTTCTAAGAACCTTAACTTGCAGTTTTGCCCTTCCTGCGAAACTTGCGTATAAGTGACTTGTTACGTGTAATGTTTGTCAATTGAACTTGTTTACCTGAAAACACCTGAATGATCAAGTGCAATTAGCGGTACATCTTTTTGATGAATAAATCCAGAGCCAGAGCAGGGCGTCTTTAAACATTCGTTCATCATTGACTATTAAATCATATAAACATATGTGAATAACATAAATTTTTAACATACTGTCCATTGCTTACACGACAGCCTCAAATAGATGAGCTACAAATATTTCTCTAATCATGGCATTGAATGATTCGTGTAAGACAGAATCTGCTCAGAAGATCTTTAAACAATCACTATTATAGTGATGTAAATTCAGGATAATCTTACCCAGCCTATCTTCCCACTAGACTGCAAACTTCCAAATACGGAGCATTGGAACGATGTTGAAACTATTTTCTCTGTGATGAGCTCCTTTATGTAAGCTATATCTCCAATGCCTGGCTCAAGGTTACTGCATCCACGATTGTTGATCATCAACTTCCCCAACACTCTTTTATTTTCAGTCGAAAATACCTTAAAATATTTGGAAAAAGGTTTGCCATTGATTGCTTACAAACTCTTTAAAATCACAGAAATATTTGCTCAAATTGAAATCTTCATCTTTATTTTGTAGCTAATTTCTTGATTCTTACCAATGAGCTTTGGTATCATCAAATGAGTCACTTGTTGACATCTGCACTCTGAAATCCAAGATAGGAAGATCTCCCAGTTGAGTGGTCCAATATTTGTCTTTCATGGAAGGACCAACTGGCTTATCTTTTGACGGGACGTCCCATGTGGTTCCATTCTGTTTCCTAGCAACAAGTAAAAATCCACCACCATCTGTCGTCATGTCACACCACACCTTCAATAGAAACGCATCACTTTTCAAATCATAAAACATATGGCGTCCTCATCTTTTGAATATCCAACATTTACCTTTCGTTTATTGCTGCCTCCAAGATTTATCCAATAATATCCATCCTGAACATTTTCCTCTCGATTTAAAATATCTGAGCAATCGTAGCCTGGGTTCAAGAATTCACCGACAAATGCCTTTTCTGTAGATGTAACTGAATAGGAGAAAAAAGTTGTGTTGAAAGGTCAAACTAAGGTTTTATTAAAACATGAAGTCAAAAGTTATGTCTATATTTCTCAATCTATGTCCCGTCATTTTTAAAATTTACCATCAAAAGGTTTCCATAAGTATTTTTCATCTTCTTTACTGCAAATCCACAATTTCGTTTTATCGTTTCTGTCCTTTACAGAATACACTTGGAACGCGTTGGTTTTGTTACAGCAGCCTGGGTCATAATCGTCGATTTTTACAATATTCTGAGAATAATCAATTTGAAGAACAAAGTTGGTTAGTTGACTCCTTGAAATAACTCAAATAAATTTTATTTTTAGCTGCATTACTTACCACACTTACGGACAGTGTAAATGCAATAAGGCTAGATAACGTTAAAAGAAAAGCCATCAAGTGATTCATTGCTGTTGAAGAGAAACACTAGTTTGTTGTGATGCGAGATCTTAATCACAAAACGACAGTGATATGTATATGATTTTTCTGGATGATTTCCTTTCCAAGCTTGACGCAAACCGTCCTAATGGCAGTTCACGGAAATACGATATGAGCTATAGCGAACTGTTGGTCAATCACTTGTGGTCAATAGATCGAGGTTATGTTACCCTTTGAAGTTTCAATCATTAATAACACAACGGATTCTATGAGCTTCATTGAACCACTCAACGCTGATAGTATTGCATAATAACATTGAAAGCAAGTGAAATAAAGAGTTTTTAAACATCATTGTTCCAGTTCTATTTTTCTTAAAGAGTTGTCTTATTTTTGATGTTAGTAGCAATATTAAAGGGTGATATCGGGATAATTATGAGCTGCCATACCAGTTCCTCGATACATCGGAAGTAAACGATAGGAGTCAAAACATCGTGCTTTCGTTTTATCTCTGTATGCCTACAGTTTTATTTCATATTACTAGTGGTGATATCAGCAGTATTGTATAACCTCCTTACCAGTCTCCTACTTTTGACGTTGCAAGAGTTCCAATCAGTGGTTTACAGTCTCTAATGGGAGAAGGTTTCCGATCAGTAACCATTACTTTTCTATAAATCTTTAAGTTCGAGTCAATTAAATTTATATAGTAGTGGGCTGAATTTATCCTGTGTTACTCATCAAGTGACATTCGATCAAACTTTTTCCAGTTCTTTATAGATACAAACACAACGAAAGGAACTAGTGTCAAAATAGTACAATATATTTCAAAACTCGTAGGTAAGGTGGTCAACAATGCCAACATTTCTATGAAGACTGAAAATACTGAAAACGTAGAAAAACATTTCTCGAATAATGATCAGATTTGAAGTACTACAGTTTAAAAACAAAGAAAGGGGCATTATTTCAAAGTCTTCTTTATACCGGTTAACTTCAAAAATAATATCTTGTAAAAGCCACGAGGTCTTTATGTATCACATGCAACAATCTCTAGTCTTGACAATTTGTAAATGTTTACTTCATCAAAAAAGCACGAAACGAAATACAAGCATTACTGGTTGTCAATTGTATAAAACAAAAAATTCAAAATAACAATTAGGAGGAATAGAAAAACGTTTGTAAGCGATGTAACTCCGGTGTTACAAAGATCAGTACTACAACATTTACCAGAACATTTCTTGAGAAAGAACTTTTTCGATAATCTTCCACATGCTACTGTAGCATTTGGACAATATCTTTCGTTGAAGTCACATCCCTTAACAATCCAAGTTACATTATTGAAATCTACACTTTCCTCAGTAAAACAATACCCAGTTTGACATTTCACAGTTGCACATTTTTGTGGAGATTTTTTGACAGCAGAATTATAATTGCATTGGTAACAACGCAAAGTCTTTCGAGGTTTATTGAATGGGGGAACATCCTTATTGCATTTAGCTGTTCGACAACAAGTTCCCGTACACGATGTGCCCTTAAATTTTCGTCTAACAAAATAACAAACAGAGTTATTCCGGCAAGAAGGCTCCTTTTCTTTTCCTGCCAAATCAAATCCGCAACCACGTCTATATTGTATACTATTACGAATAAGGTATGTAGCAGAATAACAGAAACTGTCTCCTCGTGAGCATCTTGTTGTTACGTCATATTTGCAAGTTGGTTTATCATTCATGGAGTTCAGCACATCATGACAATACCGACATAACAAGGTATTACCTAAAAAGATTTGTGAACAATACAAGAATGAGTTGACACTGCAAAGAGACACTGCACAAACGCCAACAACTAAAAATTCAAATAAATTATAAAGCAAACGATGAGAGACACACGACAGAAAACAAGGCAAGCTAAACTCAAATTCGTTAAGATCAATAAATACGTGACTCGAACAGGAAGTCATTGCTTCTAAAGGAGTATAACAATTTCTGTTAAGAGTCTGCTAAACTGACCTAATTCCACGAAACATAACACGATCGTTGTAATCGTCATGAAGTTCATCCTTCTGGGAAACCTACACTAATAACCTGAAAAAAACAAACATTTCTAATGAGTGAGTAACCTTTAGTTATGCTTATGTAAATAAGAAATATACTATCCATCGATCTTACTAAGAGATCAACTCGGTTTATGAATGCAAGTAACTACTAACTGTGACGTTCTTCCAAAGTTTAAAATGTCTTCACGTTCATTTATGATTCATTAAAGTGAAATAAATGCGCAATATCGATAGCAATGAATCATAGAAATGCAACACCCTGAGAAACAACCTATGTGGCTGCTATAAACGTTAAGCTTTGAGTACAATCATTACATAAACTGGTTTTGTTGCATTGGTATTTGGTAACATGAGATTCAGTGATGAAAGATGACCGCGTAAGATATACACAAGCAAGGACTATGTACGAGTAGTGTTTGGAAAACAACAACAACGGAGATGACGAAGTCCAAATTGGTGTTCTCTGATGGATGTATTTAATACTTAACGGTTTGCTAAATCAGTCTTCACTGATCTGTGATCACTTGTGGAGGTATTTTTCTCCTCCGTCCTGTTCTGTACTTTGCAGAGATTAGGGTAGCAACATGAACCGGAACACGATTGCAATGAAAATTCAAGAGACTTCCTTCGACGAGTATTTGTTTGATTTGGACAAAGCGATCAGTTGGTGAAATTTCACATCCCTCGTCAACGAAAAATACTCCGTTAGGGCCGGTGTAATTCACCAAGTAGCAGCATCAGGATTGGCAAATTGCTCTGGCAATTACACAGATGACATGGGTTTAGCTTGCCTTTTCTTGAATGGTCAAAGATCATTGTTGCATTTTTAGAGAAGAAGTTAACTACGTTTGCAACGCCTTCATAACTCCCTTTGTTATTTCCCATTCTTCCGGACATACTCAATTTTGCTACGTTTGAATAGAAGATGTGGGTGTTCCGCTTTGACGACTCTGGACAACAGACTTCTAAGTACTTAATATATAAATTCTTTCCTTTGATTTCATTAAATCACAGCCTTCAATTCGTCGAACTGAAGTTTGAAAACAATTACATACTTTAAACGCAACAATTAACATTGGTCTTTTTATCAGTTAAAAATACAATGAAGTGAATATGAAAAATCCATTTTTTAAGTGGAAAATTGCTGAATATTATTTTACGAGCGATAGACACCATCTGCAAAGTGGTACAAAAGAACAGTCTCTTAGATACAGAAATGTATAAAAATATCCGTTGAATGCATGACCGGAGAACTCATGCACGTTCTTATGTACGCTGTGGATATTAAACCTAAATCAGAAAACAAGACGATACTAAATTGTATAATTCATTAATACTAACACGTTAGGTAGATCTAGGGATACTTAACCGAAAGAGAAAATCATTAATTTAATTGAAATTTGAACTCCACGAAACAACACAATTGTTGTTATGATTAACAAGAATTTGCAGTTCATCCTGGGAAACCGACGTTAGTTAACTTTGGAACGATTACACTTGATAAGATCATGGATCATATATTTTACAGTTATGAAGTAGCTACTTCAAATTAATTACTCATGAGTAATTTTCTCTTTCACGATAATTTGATTTTTTTTAATTAACTACTTTTTTAGACCTCTTCTTGTACATTTATGATTCAGCGAGTTGTGTATTAAATAAACGCTGAATATATATTGATATAAACAAAGCATGGAAATGCAACAGTCAAAGAAACAAACACATGTGAGTTATGCTGTTCATTGATGAAAATTGACGGAGTAAAATATACGAGGACTCTAAGCGAGTAAAGTCATGTAATATTTGTTACTTCATATCTATGTTTCGTTCACTTTTAGCTACAATTTAGGGCCTGTATTTATATGATCATAAATTGTATATGATGATATACAATTTAAAAACCACAAAAAATTGCCGATTGTTTTCCTGTGTGGTTATGAAACGGAGTGATCGTCTTCACGAGATTAAATAAAGCATACTTAAATGTGTCCTGTCGTATTCTGCTGGCGCACTCTCCTGTATCTTCTTTGCAGCAAAGAAAAACTTCACACTTGCAACCCTGGACGCATTCACTGGAGAATTTTCGACTTTCTTTAAACATGAAAATACATATAAACAAGAAAGTGGAGTAAAAAAAAGGGAAACTAATTCATAAAAGGCTTTTTGTAATTGAAACTGCCATCTTAACACCCTTGCAATCTTTGTTATTTGCTTGCCCATAAAAACAGCCTCTTTCATGACTGTGGGTGGGCCTCCAGCCCATGTGCCTATGAGGATAACATTGTCGAAGGCGATAACAAACATTTAAACCTATTCATGCTATAACCTACTGATATGCGCAGTAAACATTTAAGAAAATCCAGCTTAATGAAGCACGTTCGTAGATGACGTTCGGTCATCAACCGATTAACAGGATGACCGATATTTTGCAGTAAACAAGCTAGCTTGTTTTTTGAGCATAAAGTATCAAAGGTTACAAGTAATGAAATTAATCAATTCATATTCATTTGAACTTGAAGGTTATGTTTTATATTTGTCAGTGCGTATGTTGGATTCAAAAAAATAACAGTTCCTATGAATTATTGAAAAACTTGTGTGAATAATGTTGTAATTTAGTGACAATAGTTATTGCCAATGTTATTCATTCATAAATTCCCAACGAAAAGACATGCTTAAAAACATCCTTGCAATCCAACAAATTCCCACGTTCAGTTATAACGTGGTGACCAAAGATCTTCATGTGCTTCATGTGACAATTATTGGTAAACAACTTTGAAGGATAGCGATGGATATACTGTAATCAATAACAACAACACTTGATATCTGAGAAGATCTATGTTAATAAGTACTTTTATTGTGAATATTCACTAAAAATTATTTTACAAACAATGAATACCACCTAGGAAAAGTTGGAAAGAAACTCAAGGAAAATTTCCTTTGCATGTGCGAGCAGAGAAGTTAAAGAACAGTTACAACACACATTATACCTGGTGCTGAAAGCAAAATGAAGGGAAACACACAAAGCTGTTATTCAACAGCCAAATATGGCATTATGATGTAAAGATTCTCGAGACACGATCGTGACATTTCGAGACAGGCCGGAACTGGTTTGGGCGCAAATACCGAGCGGTTTATTTGGGTTAGCTGGCATTCTTGTTTTTTACTGGCTCGCAAAACATGGCTGGTATTTTATTGACATTTTCACCACATGCAGTGAATATTGACACGCTAGTACTTCATAGCATGTAGTGTTAATCAACGACAGACGTATTTGGTTGTCGTGGTAGCACTTGCTATCTGTACATGTCGCTGCGTTGTTCATACTCTGAATTTGTGTAAATACATAAGAAAGAACCTTGGCCAGAAACAAAACGACAGGATATTCAACAGAAATAAAATAGGTCATTACAGGCATCAGACAGCGCACAACTCATATCGTGCGGAAACACAGACGCTTTGTGTTACTGTTTGAACATTATAGTTAGCATGGCGAAAGAAAGGGAAATGGAAGACGATTTGAAGAAGGATGAATGTTCACATTACACTGCGCAGGATGCAAAGACCATAAATCATAATATTTACGAAAATCTAAAAGATGTTGAGCTGAGCGATATTGATGTTGATTTCTCGATTGAAGAAAACTATGGTTACGTAGTTTTCGATGGAAAATCTTTTCCCAAGGATAAAGCCAAGGATAAAGACACAACACATTACGCTGAAATTGTGAAAGGAACACCACGTAATGTTGAAAAAACAGTACAGAGAAGGAGACAAACAAGAGAATCCGATCATCCAATATTGCAACTCAGTTCTGATTACAAAGAAAGACAACTGGAGGACTGCGATGAAGGTCTTGTTATGGCAGATGACGTCTCAGTAACAGTCAGTGACGAATACGCAGAAAGTTTAACATCCAACGGCGAGAATTGTTCTGTAAGCCGGTTAGATTCGGAACTCGTATATAAAGATATTCATTCTGAAGTACTTTACACGAACACACGCGAGACAGAAGTTTTGTACGAGAATGCTTCCGTGCCTACTGAACATATCTACGAAAATGTTGAATGTGAGAAAAAGAAAAAACAACGTGAGAAATCAATAACGTCAAACTGTTCCTTTGATACGGAGTCGCTTTATGAACACATCGACATTTACGAATCAATGACTTCACCTCGGCGAAGGTTTGCTTCAGAGCCCATAGATATTGTAAAATCCTCAGTGAACTTCAATAGCAGTGTGTCAAGTGAATCACCAAGGTCCTTGGAATCTTACAGCAACTCAGGTTCGCTCACATCGTATGGAAGTTTTGAGAGACCAGATCTAAGAAGATGCACGTCTTATTGCTACGGAAATGCACCCTTTGGCGTGGGCAGACCTCCAGAGCTGCCACAAAGAGATAGTGTAAACTTTACCAAAAAATGCAGACCACGAAGCTTCTATTTGGGAAATGAAGAAGGCTATCAAGCCGATAATCAAGGCTTGGGTTGTTACACTGGAACTTTAGTAGGCAGTGGTATTGTGAAGAAAACTAGTCCAAAGTCTGTGCAAAAAATCATTGGGGATTATCTATCACGCGAAAAGAAAGATTTCTCTAAACCAGTCAGTCTTCAAATCACGAACGAGTTTATTTGCCTCAGCTATAACTGCGCACCATGGTGGTTGTTAGCAAAGAACAGTTTAGATGATATTGGTTGTATAACAACGTATAACAACAACAGCAAGACAGCATTAGGCTACACGATTAGTAAACCAGGGGAAGATACAAGATTGTTTGTTGTGCATTGCTCAGACGCTGACCAAATTAAAGACGTCATCGTCAAGAATTTTAGACAACCCTACGCACCTAATTCGGTAAGTTTTGAAACTCAACCTAATTTGTCGTTAAGCGAGTCGTAAAAAATGAGTTGCATTCGCTTGCAACAATCTAGGGAAAAAACGGAATGATATAATGTATGAAATTACCATAATAAGCGCTTTTTGTATCTACTTAGTACTAACACGTACGAAGAAAGTGCATATAATGAGAAAACACGCGCGCAAAGTTCAACGTAGTTATGTAGACCTATGTCATCGAGTTAATCTGACATTTATGCTTCTTCAATATCTTAAGCTAATTTGGGTTTAAAAAATGGACATGGGTTCTAGAATTACTTTACGCAAACAAAAACATAAAACACTCGACCGCAAATCAAAACAACAAAGTCTCATTATTTTCGAAAGATTTTAGAAATTTTCCGATTGTGAAACATAGTTGTAAATTATTCTATTGTTTCAAAGAAAAAGATTAAAGTGTCAAATATTTGATTGCTTGATGAAAATCAATTGACGGGCAATTCTTGGTTTGTTTGGTCATAAATTCATCAAACTCGTTTTGTTTTACTAGTTTTATTAAGCACATTTTGATAAAACAAATATTTGGTCTCGACTTGAGAATACAAACATACAGATAAGTTCATGTGCGGGCACCTCACACGATGATTAAACAAAAAGAACATAACATTGTACATTATACTGATTTATAATTGTACCCTATGATAATACAATGTACCATTAAGATGACCATGAAATTTGGTATAAAATGAAAATAACAATAAAATGCACCATTAACTAATAATCAGTGAAATCTGTTTTGATAAGCTGGCCGATCTTCGGCCGTTTCCCGATTACAGCTTTAAAAGACTAAATTTAGAAAACCACAGAGACTGAAAATAGTAAAAAAGCCTTGTGTTTCAGCCAGATCTTTTCAATTCCAACGGAAGCGGTGCATGAACACCGGAAAAATGGTTTCACTGAATATAATCTGCAAATTTTTTTTAATTTGTCATCGCAATAATTTTTCATTTATGTCATCAATTAGAAAGCACGCAATCGCAGACACAAACACGGTCTGAATTCTTTCATAAAATCAAAACAGTGAAAAACATGTGAAATGGTGTAAAAAATTTGGCAAATGACGGGTTGTTTTTTATTTTGTTTTGGAACTATCGCTTTTAAACTTTGCTATTTTATCAAATTAACTTTGTTATTACAAGTCTTAGATGGACCAGAACTTTTGCCGACTTTTCTTTAGTCAATTGTCAAATATTTGACTCAAAAATGGTACAAAAATAATCACCGCGATTAGAGCTTCGAAAATATAAACGAAAAAACCGGAAATTGTCGAAATGGCTGACCTTAGCGGTGACAGGACGTCTTACCAACCAACATACGTATGAGATGAACTCAATTTCTTCACGAACGATGAACCATTTAAGATTATAGTGAAACTCATGGTTCACTACCTGGTTTACAATCATAATGACCTTTAGGCAACGTAGAATGGTAACTAACTGGTTTTTGCCAACGGAATGTTTGTAAACTAATCACTTTGTGTATGGAATAATTTGGTAAAAGTTATAGTGAAAAAGTTTAAAGGCTTTTGCCCTCTGTTCTATGAGTCGACTTGAACAGAATCAAATTTTTGCTTTGACTAGGTTATGGTTAAACTAATCAAACATATAATTACATGTGCGTGGACCCTTCATAAGACCATGCACAATCTTCAAAGGAAAATAAATTAAAAATATCATTCCAAAATGGTCATTTGCAGGGTATATTTTTCCTTGTACAACAACTAAAGGAATACGCCGTTGGGGATTATTAAAATTAACAACGTAATACACACTTATTTGCCGCCAACGGATGCGACAGAACACGTACAGACAACTAGCTGCAGGCCATTCAATGTTTCACGTTTTCAAAACAAAAACGTGTTTAAGTGGAAAAAATCGTGTGCATAAAGATAACACGAGCTTATCACGATGATCACACGTTATTGAAAAGTTTCACTTTTATGAATATGTTAGAAAATAAATGAAATGAATCAAAAAAATTTTCAATTAAAAGACGGCAAAGTTCAACCGTTCAGAGTAGAAAAACCAATAAAAAAGTTGCAAAACTTCAATTACTCTCCTCGCTAAATGGTGGAGTCATTTCTCACCAGAAAACCAATGTTCCCATATGTCAAGCCATCAATCAACGGGTCACCTCCTAGAGGGCGACATTTCAAAACATCAAAACATAAGGAAGAGTAATGGTATTATCTTAAGGCACCGGGCTGAAATTGCTCCATGTAATCGGCCCCTAACACCGTTTATGTGAATAAGTAGTCGAAGCGAAATGGCGATTCAAGTATAACACAGCTTATAGTCTTATGGTTTCCGTCTTAAAACTCTCGTAAAGAGCGTTTCCTTGAAATGGCATTTTAAAGATGGTGCTTAGATTATGAAGAGACGAAGGTTTATATCAACAATAAGGAAAATCTATTTTCATCATGTGTATATTTTTCAACGACGTCGTAGCTGGCACTCAAAAATTAAATATTTGTGCTTGCATCAAGTATTTCATAATAATATAAACATTTTCCTAAGGTCAAGGCTGCGTGCGCAGTTGTAAAACAACCATGTAAAGTTCTCGTCCAGACGCATTTACAAATTCTATTGATTAACGACAAGAACAGCACTGCACGCTTCGACGAGAAATAAACACGAAAATTGGCAGGGTCGAAGATGATCTTCGTAAAAAATCTTTGTAAAAAATCTGAAGCTTTCATGATCTGTTCGAGTTCCTTCATGCAAGATCACGCAATTTAAAGCTTTTAAGCGGTAGGGAAGGTGCTGAATATTATCAACGCTTAAAGTTCCTATATTTGCCGCCTGCGGGGAAAAATCTTTAACTGTGTTTTTGATTATGAAAGCATTCTTTCTTATTTCTCAAAAGCGATCACACTCGCCAAAATCTTTATTTATGGTCTGAACATTCAATCGTAATCTCAAATCAATTTTCGACACATCCAAAAACCTCCTGCTGAGTTCTCTACGTATGTTAATTAGATTTGTCTTGTATTTTTCCAGATTTCCAGATGGGGCTCATTGAACGTCCTGAGCACGCCAAGGTCGGGCAATTCAAGGTCATTACCGCGCATTCGTTCAATGCAAATACCACAGGCCAATGAGATCGCCAGCTATGATGATATTCTATATTTGGGCTGTCAAAAAGTGAGGAAGTCTTTTCTTGTAGTAAATGATAACATTAGCTTAGTTATGGATGGTACGCAGTCCAAAGATTATACCACAGCTAGAATAGAACTCTACCGGGATGGAATTCATCTAAAACACAGTCAACAAGATCGTGTTATGGACATTCACAAACTGGAGTGGATCCTCTCAATGGGTCTCTTTGACGAGGATCGTCGTTACTTCGGATACATATCGTCCAAGGCATTTCAAGGGAAAAAGATTAGCACTTCGTGTCACGTATTTCGTTGTAATCGAGTTGGACTAGCCAGTCAGATAATGGAGACTATACGAAAAGCCTGTCAGGCAACTTACCTTGCTCGCACTAGTCCACCCAAATTTCGCTTTCGGGCATACTCTGGTGGCTCAACAAGCTCCGAGGGATCCGTTTGTTCAAATTCAGAAACATCAAGCCTGGGATCTAATGTAAGCATGCAGCTAAAAGAATTAAGGGTATTTTGCCATTTTCTAAACAACTGAAAAATAACTGGGAGAAAAATTGAACTATTCTCCCCATCCGACATCCTTTTT
Organism: Xenia sp. Carnegie-2017; assembly: GCF_021976095.1. Lineage (NCBI taxonomy): Eukaryota > Metazoa > Cnidaria > Anthozoa > Malacalcyonacea > Xeniidae > Xenia > Xenia sp. Carnegie-2017. The sequence continues at coordinate 13,508,203 of NW_025813483.1, read as the reverse complement.
CTGTCGTTCATTCGTTGATTATTTCTCTTTGTTTTTTAGAGTTCCACTTCTCCAGAAGCAGAAAGAAGTCAGACGTTACCAGCTCGTTTTCGTAAAAGACCAGGACGAAGCATATCCAAACGCATGAGTAACAATCGTATGTCGACCATTCAGTCGTTCGGAGAAGATGACAATGATACGGGTTTTGACACTATCGGAGACGAATCTTCCTATGTATCAGAAGATAGTTCTTGCTCAAGAGAGAGTTGGTATGGAGGTTTACCTCAGATACCGGACAATGTTCTTAAATCAAGAGAAAAAACCTACATGGTTAAAGAGGAAGAGCCCACACAAATAACTTCTACACAATCAGAAGAAACACTTATTCCATCTGACCTATCATCGATCGATAGTGTAAGTTTAACGAGAAGTGTAGCAGGGGAAAGGTCCTCCATTGACACGACTTTAGAGAGGACATTCAGTGTACAATACCTTACCTCAACAATCGTCAGTTCGCCATTGAAATCAAAACACGTCAAGGAATGTCTCAAGCAGTACCAAAAGAACATTGATAAGGCAACGAAAAAGTCTGATGACCATACTCGACATAATAAGAAGGCCCAACTCATAATCAGTCCTCGTGGAGTTACGATTGTGGACGACAAAATCCGAACTTCACAGGCATTCTACGAACATTCCCTCATCTCTGGTGTTCAAACTCATCCGAATGGCAAAAGCGCCTTCGCGTTTACTACTGTGGTCAGCGGCAGCTCGAAACAAAAATGCCACCTTTTCCTCGAAGACAGTGAATCCATTAACGTCATTGTCGAGGAAATAAAAAAATTCACTTCACGGTGATCAAAAATATTTTTCATTCAACGCCGAAGATAGTCAACGTTTATTAAGAGAAATGGTTTTTCATTTCAGACTGGACGTTCTTTATCAAATAATAACAAATGTGATTTAATGTCCCCGCGACAAGAATTTTGTATTGTCTTAAGATATCTAAACTGCAATCAAGTTTTCAACATCATTGTTGACATGCTCACTTCTGGAACTATTGAAGTTTTAGTAATATGTAACTTAGAGAATTTATGTGAGTTGTTTTCGAAAATATTCGTTACTGCTTACAGATATTCTTTTATTTCCATATGACGAAAACTTCAACAGTTTCAAAAGTATGCAAACATTAAAGTTGAAAAGAAAGGACATCTTTTAAGGTTTGTTTAGGGACATCTTTTATTAAGAGGATGAAAAATTCCATGTCGCAGGCAACAATGTTTCACGGTAACATTATGGAGATTGGAAAGCACAATGTGAAATTCATGCAATACTTTATGGGAGGAAAATGAACAAATTCATTAACTTTAACTAATTTAATTTTCTATTTTAATATTGTTTAATTGAACTTTATTTTATTGTTCGACGACGACAAGTGAAAATCGTTGGAGGCTGTAAAATTTTTGTAATATAAATGATTTTCATGCATCGAAAGTATTTGTCATGTAATTAATATATTTGTTAATGTAAATAGACATAGTTTAAGAAATTTACAACAACTAGATGATTCTAGGAGTCTATTTAATAAAATAAACAATTAGGTATGATTTACTAAGTTAATATTAAAACAAAAACACTTTTAAAATCACTCTTCGTTACACAAAGCGTTTATTATCACATTTGTAACTTCATGTTCAACCGAGCCACCGCAGAGACTGTCGGGAAATACTTTGGCATAATGTGTAGCGTCATGGACAGCACTCAGGCGCGGGTTCGATATTTGAAAAGCATCAACTACCTGAATACCTACATCTTTCATTGCATTGTCAAGGATCGAATTCAAATAACTTGTTGTAGATGGTGCTGGCGTCATTGTCCACTTAATAACTTGATGATCTTCGCGCCATTTTAAACTCAAATTGTTCACCCACAAAAACCGCTTTTTTGACGTCTTTGTCACGTGGGAATTCTCCAGCTTCTCACTCGAATAGAGAGTTTGGTTCATTTTTTGAATGGCTTCTATGAAAGACGTAATTTTGGCTCTTATGAAATTGTTAAATGTCATTTCACGAAGGATCCAATGTCCGAAATTCATAATATACAAGTCGCCTTCCAAAATAGAATAGGGAAGTTCGTATGAAAACACAGAGCGCCTAGTTCTAGATTCAACATAAATTTCGTTTGGCCTTCTGATGAACATGGGAAACGTGGCTGGCCATCGTGTACCACGTGCGTCAAACATCCACTCTACTCGGGGCACGTCATTGAAAATGGTCTTGATTTGATTCTTACTGCAGTTCGGGCATGTGCCGTGAAGACGTGTGACCCAATGATAAGTGCGAAATCTTGAATGTGAGTCACCGGTAAAAACTATTCTTTTCCAATCGTTTTTCAAAAGACAATTTTCATATTAAAATCAGTGTAACGATGAAGTTGGCAAGAATATGGTAGCCAAAAAAAACCATGAAGGTAGTCGAAATCGTATCTTGCATCAAACTGCCAAAAACCACAACTGAAAGAAACATTGACATCACGGAATGTTGACTTTCACTTGTCTACTAGAGTAGAGGAAGGTGATAAATATATGTAAATCCTACAGCACAAACTAAGAGAGAGAATGGCGTTTCTTACCGATCAATACCCTTAATAGAACCACATTTCACCCATCTACCCTTCTCTGTTCCGCTTTCCAGCTGTGTACAGTAGCGCGTAATGTTTCTATCTTGTACTCGATCCCACACAAAGACCTGGAAAGGAGAGCCAGATACGTTGATGTATCTGGCCCTTACGTGACGTGAAAAATGTTCAAACTGTTCGCCATTAATATAGGTCAACATTATGTCCACTGTGTACAGGCCAGCAAACGTCGGTGTAAAAGAGGCTCTGTAGACGTCACTACCCACGTGACTGATGTCTAATGCAATTATTTCTAATTTGTGGACAGCTCGCGCCCAGAATGTCGAACGACCGACTTGAATGCCGTCGTGTCTTTTGGCGGGCATCACATGAAGTACGACTTCTTGCCAAGCAAATGCTGGGTTCACCATTTCCACAGCAATATACAAACTTTTACGAAATTTACCTTCACACGACGTGCAATAAAAGAAAGGACGATATTGTTCAACCATCGGTAATTGAGCTATGATAAATTTCCACAGAAACAGCGACGTAAATATAGCAAACCCAAGACATCTATAAAAACATTGTCCACTAACGAATTTCACAATTTTTTTCATGGAAATTAACAATTTTCTATACAACATCAAATGGAGGTAACAGTTAAAGGAAAGACAATTCTTTAATTTATAGTTCATTTGAAGCATATGAAAGCTAAAAGTTGCGTCAACACTTTTGTCTTCTATAAAAGTTGCGAAAAATACAGCGAGCGGAGCACGGAAACAAACATAAAACAGCGACAAATATCAATAAGACCAACACTGTAGCTCGTGTGAAATAAGCCAAGATTCTTTTAAAATGCGGTTGTCATGGTTGCTACTGGTCATTACCACAGGTGACCACACCAGACCACCGTATTCAAAGAAAGTATTGTTCTTTACAAAAGTAGATATATCGCTTGTTTTTAAACTCATCAACTTATGAAAAGAACATAAAAAATATCACGAACGGTGAAGGTCATGCTGTGCAAATCTCAACATAACTTTAAATTTTCTCAGACATTCATTTCTGAGGTCCTGCAGACAAAAGATGTGGGCTGGCTTTATTATTGATAGAGAAGTCAGCTATTTTTGTCTATTTCACCACGTACTGAGTACATCCGCTTCGGACTGGCCTGGTTTTGAAATTGATTGATTTTTTCCTCGTCAGCCACGTTGGAAGTCTTAGACAACAGAATCCTTAATTTACGAATATCTTATTGTGGACTTGAAAAGGCGCGTATTTGAGCGTTATCACACAACATTTGTTTTCAAATCAATAATAAACCATGAAATTTGTTCGAGTTTGTTCACCAAATATCAAAATAAATATTCCCGAGTATCATAAAGCAAATCATGGATAAGAAAATCGTAGAGGTTGTACAACAATTTTAAGCGTTATTTGAAGTTTAAAAATATATTATCATACTCTAAAGAAAACGACGTACGTGAGCACATTAATAGAAAAAAGGTCTCCAATATCCATGCATATCCACAAAATATCATACGCTTGTCTGTCTACATTTGTACATCCATGTCAATATAATTTCGTTGGATTTGTTCATAAGCAGCTTGCAGTAAAAACTGAAAAGTCGCATTGTCAGTCAATCCTGCTGTTATAAGATCATCGCTTGTCAAAACACTCTCCATTGAAGGAAGACAGGAGTGCAGATCGTGACCTTAAAACATATTGACACACATTAGAAATCTCACAAAATTATTAATTAAAAACGTAATTTCTTTACTGATAACTTGATGTAAACAACAAAGTAATTGAAATAACGTACCGGCACGGGAAAGATTTTCAACTGTCTTGAAGAATACAGTATCCTTAGCAGATAGAACTGGATCATCTGATTTAAGGTTATTCCAGCTATAACAAAAATCAATATTAATATCTAAAAACATTTTGATAGGAAAATCAAAAAATCTGGTACTGATAAAAATTGACGAAATCTAAAACTTCTGTGTATCAACAATGCAACATTTCTTCAACTAACTTACTCGTCAACAAGAAGCGCTTGAGTCCATATTTTTAATTTCAACATGTTGTATCTTTCGTGTTCAGTTGCTTCCTACATTTAAGAAAATATTGCCTTGTAAATACAACTGCTCTGTGTTACACATAGAGTAACGATTAAATTAAAGAAATATAACAAGAAAATGAAATACCGAGTATGATATTTTTAATATGTCAATGCCTTCATAAAGTCGTTTTCATTACGTTGTTTGTTCACGTCACTGATAAGAAGCTACACAATATATTCATAAAAACATTACAAATGTTAAAACGTCGTCCGTCGTTGTTCTATTATATTTTCGTTGTCCCATGGAATACTTCATATAGTTCCATGCACTTTAATAACCATCCATGTAATTCCCCGTCACCTCACAGCCTCTCCCGTAATCAAACGATTTCCCCCCTATCACCCTCCCCCCCTAATTTTATAAGTTTAGAAACCTCGATTAACTCTTCTGGTGTTAGCGGAGCCATTTGAACAGGATCAAGAGAGGCATTCTAAAATAACATCAAATCAGACGAAATAATAAACGGTCAACTAGAAAAATCAAGTTAAAGTTTTCACCAAAAAAGTTTGCATTGATCGAGAAGGTAAATAAATCTATGGAAAATATATAGTATTACCAACCTGTAATATGTCAATTGGTAAACTTTCTTGATACATTACGAGTGTTTGTTTGTTTGATATTTCTACAAAGAACAGGAAAAACTAGTCATAAATATTAAAGATAAGATCAATTCGTAGAGGTGTATTTGTAAACAGCTACCTTGAATTATCTTCTCAACATGATCCGTCTCGTCTTTATCCGAGGCAAGCAAAGCGAGTTTCGCTAGACTTAGCAAAGTCTACAGAGAAAAAAGTTCAAATCGACAAAATTCACAACTTCACTGGAAATAGACAATATTTTCCTTGTGTAAACATTACCTTTTTTCTTCCAATATAATGTTTTTCACTCTCGGAAAGCTCTTTCAATGTTTCAAAAGCCTTTAACAATTTTGAAAATTTATTCATTGCTAATGAGTATACAAATCATGCAACACATAGCGTCTATACTTAACTACATGCTCTATAACTTAATGGTAAGTTTATGAACCTTGATTTAGCAATACTTACTGTAAAATAAATATCGCTGAACACAAGTTTTGTTTTACTCACATTATAAAACGAGTTTCTGTCAATGTCATGTAACCATTTTAAGTGATCATGAGAAGATAAGAATTTGGAAAGGTTTTCATGTTGTGTCCACGGTTGACTCATTAGCTTACTCCTTTTACCTGGTTAAAACAAAGCATACACTTCCTTATGAAAGACCATCAGTTTATGATACACATTTTTTATGGTTGATAACGGAATAGCATACACTTCTCTATGGTTGATTACAGTATAGCATACACTTCTCTATGGTTGATTACAGTATAACATACACTTCTATGGTTGATTACAGTATAACATACACTTCTCTATGGTTGATTACAGTGTAGCATACACTTCTCTATGGTTGATTACAGTATAACATACATTTCTCTATGATGTGAGAACAGTACAACATAAACTTCTCTATGGTTGATTACAGTAAAGCATACACTTCTCTATGGTTGATTACAGTAAACCATACACTTCCCTATGATGTGAGAACAGTAAAACATAAACTTCTCTATGGTTGATTACAGTAAACCATACACTTCCCTATAGTTGATAACATTATAGCATACACTTTTCTAATAACATACATTCTCTACGGTTCACTACTGTAAAACATAATTTTACCTCTATCCATATACCACTTGAACGCAACATCCGAGAAATTCTATTCAGTAAAATAAAATATTAATGGCGGAATATGTAGAATGTATGAAATTTCCAATGAAGTATATTGATTCAAAACAACTCTAACGAACATCATACTTCGTTGCGGAATTTATTCATGTAATTCTGAAGCTTCTCTTGATCATCTAGTTCTTCACATATTTCAATCAGTAAGTGAAAATCACGATACTTCTCAGCCAATGACAAAGCTTCCTCCAAATAACCACGTGATACTAAAAAAGAAAGACGCCTTATTGTTTTGATATGCAAACAGACCATCAACATATGTATATTTCTGCAACTCTTGTATCACCTAGGGGATATATTACGGAGCGTCTGTCATGCTCAAACATCTGGTTGATTTTGTGAAATCTTCCTTGGTCTTCAAAATTCCTGAGTAGCGGAATGGAAGTCAGTTAGTCGTGAATCAATGCAAAATCTTATTCCATTTATCCCAAAGTCTCACCTCAAGGAATTTAACTGCGTAACGTAGCTAACCAATACTATATCAGAGAGATTAACCAATTGCTGCACCAAAGTCGCCTTCGTCTAAAGATACCATGTATAAATATTTCATACAATGTAACAACGGCGACATAACATAGAGACGCCATCGCTTGTTTTGGACACAAAAACAATGTTGTGAACTAGAGATCCAAGGATAGTGCAGAATTTAAAAAGCACATTGCTTTCGTCAATTGAATCAAACATAAAATGTTTCACATATTTATTTCATTTCTCCATTATCTCCAATTTAATTTTGATTCACGTATAATGAGGTGAACATCCATGGACCACGTGGAATACTATTTCTTAAATTCTCACCTTCTGATCCTCCGCCAAAGGGAAGGCTCTTTCAGAAGATATTTCTAACTTTAAGAAAAAACCGCATAAATAGTTATTTACGAAGAACATCTATAGGGCGATTGAAATCATCATTGTTCACTTAATGTCATAAACGACAACTGGTACGATGTTCGTGCAATTTGTGCGCTAACCTGTTCCAAAATTAGAGTTCTCATGCCATCCGGGGAACTTGAAGCTATTAAAAAAATTATACCGCTAACAGCTTGCAAAACTATAAGTTATCAGCAATGTTTTTTTCTATCGATATATGTGCTCTGAACGACCCTATACACAAAATCATATATTGCAAAGGTGTGTGCGCGAACTCGCTTATCATTATGAGCATTCGAGTGCAAAACTCTTTCCACAAAATAATTGAAATTTTTGTGAAACAGTCCCATATACATATTTGCACACTATCCCACCAGTCCACGGTTGAATCTCCACGATAATATCATCGTCGTTAGAGCTCCATAGATTTCATAGTTTCCTTTACGATAAAGCCAAACTTCTTTTAAAGCATTCTGAAAATTATAATGAAAGAGGGCCATGTTATTGATAAATGTAAAGTCGTGTTGCATGAAAGTACATCGAAGTCTGCATCGAGGGAAATGCTTTTAGTAATACTGTTTACAATGCTCTCCGTCATTTGCTATATACGGAATAAACAATCACTTTACTATGCAACTTGTTGATTAGCGAGGTCGTGTTCCTATTGGTTAGAAAATACAAATGACATGCTCCCAATATGACAATCAAATGTTACGTAATACGATTTATGAGTGACCCGAAAAATTTCAATGGACTGGCAAAACTGATTGTCCCCTGTACTCCTGTACTACATGTCCAGATCATTGGCTTCCATAGTTGACATCAGAAAGCGTAATATCAATAAATGTAAACCTCTAAAACAGTGTTGACAGTCATGATAATTTCTCGATGATCTTCTTGCGATGGTTGTTTAGATAGTCGTAATTTCTCGCACTCCAAAAGACAAGGAACAATATCAGAGACACGATTGACCTGTAATAAAGAAAACAATTTTTTGCTTATGAAATTTGCACTGGGAATAGCATTAATTGCATTCTATATTGACGAACAACCTCACGATAGAATAAATCTTGTTGCGTCAAATCCTTTGGTGAGGAGTCGAGATCCCTGTTTTTCATAACCAGTTGTATGGCTTCGTCAACAATCTCCTGGTATCTGTAAAAATGAAAGTGTTCAACAAACAAACGGATACATTAAAAATTAAATATTTAAAGCCATGTATTGAGTAATGGCCATTTAATTTTGCCCATAATGCTAACACTTATTAGTAACAAATTGTGTACCAAAACAGGCTCTTTTATCTTGACTCATATGGATAAACAACTGGTTGAATAAATTTCGCTTAAGACATTATTTTGAAACTTTACTTTACTAACTTGTTGTGTTGTCGCCTCAAAGCTACAGCAAACTTCAACTTCTCCGCTTGTTCACACAACAAATACCTCGTATTTACCATTTTACCCAAGTGCTGCGTTGTACTTAACTAAACAGAACGCAGTTACAAGAGTAAGAACTCAAACAAAGCATATGTAAAAGTCCTCTCTCTCCCCACAGTGGTTTTCAAGAAAGAAAAAGTAAAAGTCCTAAAATTTCCATTCTACACCTTTTGAAATAGAAGCATTTCTTTTAAGAACTGCAAAAAGTAACCGTGAGCTTTAAGTTTGTCCTCCAACTGATGAATTATAATAAGGGACGCCGATGACGTGTAGGAATCTATAGTGACAGTTCATTGTATAATGATAGAATATCTGTAAAATAATATGGTGAAGATCCATGTTTGTAAGTATGGGTAAGGCTACTCCTTGTACCTGAAGGTACAGCCTCAGCCCATCTCGGATCTGAAGCAGGATAATCGTCTATGATTTCTTGGCCAACAGAAATGCAAGCAAAATCCAAACTATTCCCATTTTCTCGTTCACCAATATCTCCAAACTGCTCATCACATATAGTTTGTGCTTCATCCTTGTAAAAACATTTAACTAAATCATCACAACACAATACGTATAGTGATTTCCGTAACCCATGGACAGTTTTTAGTTAGAATTTCTGTCGCCTATATTTAATATTTCCAACGGGCTCTGTTTCCTACAATCGTTCTTGATTGGCAAATCAATGACGCAAAAAAAGACTCAACACGACTTTTTGTATTCTGGTATTCTGTGGTAAAGATTTTTACATACCTACAATAATTTTATTTTTCCTACCTGATTTCCTTGACAAAATATCAAAAACGCTTCTCTTAACTTTGTCAAGTTGTCATCCTTGCTATTTTCTTTTAAAGGCGTCATGGATGAAAGCTAAGAGCGTAAGAAATAGCACTTAATAAGGCATATGAACAAACACAATGACATTAAGAGCCTCACTCCCAATCTAAACTACCTGACGGTTAGTAGATGATGAAGGGACTGTTTCGCTGCAATAAAAACAGTGAAATATGAAATGGTTTAGAGTAATCAATGCTTGATATTCTATTCATTAAGCAATATAAAATCAATGTTATTTGAAATAAACTAAAAATTCACACAGTACAACGTCTAATGTTTATAATACAAATCACTCTGTTCATCTTCTGCATATAAATATAAAATATATATAAATATTTTAAGAGGTAAATATTTAAACAACATAGTAAGATAACATACTTTTCTATCTCAGTATTTCCGACCACAGTAACCAGTATGATACCATGTTTACGTGCAAAGAATAACGCATTTTCACTTGTAGAGCCTTAAGAAAACCCGTATTGTTAGCGGGGAAAATTAAAGTTTAAAATTAGTGTAATGTTTTCAATCGCCTATCCCAAATCTTACCAGATCCAACAATGGATTCATCGTCTTGAGGGAATTCGATTTTGTTCAAAACTTCGTCAGTTTTATCGACTAAAAATGAAATTTTGATGTAAATACGTATGACTAAACATTGAGAAAACACTGAGTAACCAGATGAAGGTTGAAAAATGACAAATCCAGCCCTTGATTTAGTTGAAAAATGTGTTGATTTCAGTGTACAAATGCGTCAATTCTCTACGACATGTCATGGTCATTCATGGTAAAGTTGGATTGCTAAGGTGAATCATTAGACTAAATGGATAGAGAACCTACTAAAGAAGTGAAACTCTGAATAAATGTTGCACTTACTTGAAAATGGAACGATGATATTTTCACTGTACAAAAGGCGTATTTACTCAACGCAGGAACACAAAGCTTAAAGTCAATCAGTTGTTGATGCAATTCTTCCTAAAATAATCAGAATCATAAACGACCTTTACAAGCGTAATTCTTGCTACAATGCTATAACGTACAACACCTTAGGGAAAACATACCTTGTAATCTTCGGCAAATTTTAGTTGCACGAACGCGAGAAAGCGACCATATGTGTCACTGTTTTCTTTCACATCAAGGGATCCTTTTATGAAAAAAAATACCAATTTAAAATTCCTTCAAAACTTCATCAAAATCAACTGTGAAATATACCCAGAAAATAGTACATGCGAGTTTCATCCATTTCTGGGTTCTCAACAAGTACTGCGCATAAAATGGATACGCCATAACTAGACAACCAGCAAATTGTTAGCAACTGATGTGGTGAGCGAACTACGTTCCATATGATATGGACTAAGTTAAAGATAGAAATTGCAAACGATTCAAAAAAGGACATTCCTAAATGTACCTTGATTCCTGCGCATCGATACAGAATGGTTTTACTTTATTCAAATCAACCTTAAAGTAAGAAAACAAGCAGAAAAGACACATAAAGTTTACACTCCAAGTTGTCCATTCCACAAAAAAATTTACAAAAAACAGTCCCAATACCCGAAATGTTAGAGACGAATGTTGTTGGAAAAGTTTTCCCACACTCCATTCATCTTCCATCTGAAAACAAACACAATGATATAATGTCATTTTCAAAGTTGTCATTGCTTCTTGCACCATCAAAAAAATCAACAATTAAAAAGAGAAAACTTGCCTTCTCATCAAACACTTTACTGCCTCCGCGCGAATCAACGCTCCACTTATAAAGATTGTTACCACGCAGAACATAGAAACTTCTGCATAGAAATACATCAAGAAATATGTTATTTATTGCTTTCCTAAGGGTAGAAAAGCAATTTTGACTTTTCCAAAAGAAAATTCATCTAACCTTAAATTGCTTTCTAAATTGTTTGACTTCTTGGTAAAAACTTTATGAACCACCTTAAGTCAAAAAGATTCAAAGAGCTCGAAACTGTGGTCGGCTTTTTGGAACACAAAGTATGATTTATTGGTGTGTTTGCATGTAGGAAGAGAGGGTGTGGAGTAGTCTCGACCATGAGGGTAAGGCAAATCCTAAAACCTCATAAAAACTTCTTGAACTTTATAAATTTGGTGTTAATTGCAATCAAATGAATCAAATTAATGCCAAATACTGACAGTCTAAAACCAACTAAAGCCTGATATTTACACCTACAAGGGAAGGACCTTGCATGGGCTAAAAAACATAATCTAAAACCCTGTTGTATTTAACTGTAACAGTAACAGTAACAACACTCAGTTTAAATAGTAAATAAAGATAACTGCCATAAAGGATGTGTCCATTCTTTAACAATTAAAAACAGCTTCAAAGACCTCTACTGACAGGAGTAACAAACCATGGATGATTGGTCTGTTCCTCCAAAAATGAACGAAGACATTCTTCGACCAAAACCTGAGAAAACTCCACCCGGTTGACGGAAATGCTGATACAAAATGGATTTCTATACGAAATTGAAAACATAGAAATATAAAAGAGTCGATTGGAAATTTTTTCCGTCATAAGCAAATGGTACCTTCTGAATGTATAATAAAAGAATTTCATTGGTTGTAGTGGTCATTAGGTATCCATGAGGCTGGATTGAATAGAAATAAAAACTGCATTCCTCAAAACAGCACATACCAGGTATAGCAACTTCTTACAATTTTTTGAACACACATACCTGAAACTCCAGTAAAGAATGACATTCCTGGCCAACAAGTCCAGTACATGTCTCAATAGGACTGCTTTCATGTATCATATTTGGCCAATAACATACTGTGCCTTCGGGTGAAACCACAAGCACTCCACATTGCTGGGAATCCATCCCTGATGCTCGAACTAGGCACACAAGTTTGGCATTGTGATAAAGTTCTGTTGGAGGCAACAAAAATTCTTTGCAAAATGTGACCTAAGGCATCATAGAGTAAAAGAAAGATTTCATAACATTTTGAAGACACCTACAACTTCAAGAATATAAACATTATCTTATCAAACAAACCTTTGATCTTTCTGTGGAAAGGTAACGCCAAACAAGCAGTCGTCTTTCATGCACTAACCATGCCCAGCCTGCAGGGTCGATGTAGACAGTGATTGGAGATTGAGCTGGAAGGACACAAGAAAACCAATCAAAAACTTGTATCAAGTCAACTATTTTCCTGAGAAGACTTACAGCCACTGGAAGAGCCAATAATCTCATTAACTTGAACTGGAAGTGCAAGTCCATAAGTCTCGACACGATGTAAGGAATTTTCATTGATAACTCGAGTGGAAATAACTGATTTTGGTGTTCTGCTGTTTAACCTTAAGATGGAGATTAAAACAGTTGAACTTATTTGTCAAATAAACAGATTGCATTCCGTAGTCAATACTTGACTTTAGAAACAGCTTAACACAAAGCACTAATTTGCCTTAATCCATCAAATGCAGTCATGTTTTCTGTAAAAAAATATTGCTTACAAAGTTGTACTAACTTTAGTACACTAAATTTGAATAAAATATAAAGTCAAACTGAACCTGGTTGAACGCGGAAACAGACGGCTAGTTTGTCCAGGAGATATTATACTTCTTCTTGACGTATTTCTCGGCGTAAAAGCCGATAAAGAAGAACGAGACAATTCGGTTGAATTAAACATTATTGAAGGAAAAAATTACTCCACAAAATAAAATATGTATGCGCCGAACGGCGCCAAAATTAATTTACCAAATTACCATTCCCATATACTACGAGACTATTATGTCAACAAAACTGGGGGCTTGGGGCGAGAAAGCAGGCCACGTTTATGTTCTTCCCGCTTCACGCGTCTTGTTCAAAAACATCTCATGTTTATATTGAAAAATATTTTTTGTAAGTATTTTATGTAATTTATACTTGTTGCCGGATTAGATAGGGTAGTAGCATTCTACTAAGTTTGAATTAACTGTTAATACACGATTATTTTATTTGAAGCTTTTGGGAAAAGACTCTCACGAACTCAGTGAAACGTTGACAAGGCGATTTGTCAAGGAAGGTAGGGAAGTTTTAATGAATATTTTTTTGTTAATTTCCTCCCCTAATACTCGATCATAGATTTGAGCCCTAACTTACGGAGGACATCATTATCATGCATGCCTAGATGATAACTCTGATAATTTACGACTAAATGAGCTAATTGCCACAATCGTAGTGCAAGTACATATAGTTAGTCAATGCCATAACTATGATCAATTATGAAACTTGAAAATGAAACTTCCAACCGTGAAACAAAATCAAGCATGACAGAGAAAAGACAAAGACGCCAGGTTGAAGATAGCTCTATGAAATTGAACGTAGTAGAAGCACCTAGCGTACGCTCGAGAATTTTGGATGAGAACTCGTGGACCAATGAAAGCACGAATGATTCCAAGTATGTTGAAGACGATAAAAGCTCTAGCGAAGACGAGGTTCCAATGGAATATTTTTAAATCATATGGAATATTTTTCAATCCATATGGAATATTTTTAAATCCATATGGAATATTTTAAATCCATATGGAATATTTTAAATCCAATATAGAATATTTTTAATTGAAGATTCAAATATATTAAATAAATCGAATAAAGATATGTTCGGCGCGCCATAGCACCTAGCGTACGCTCGAGAATTTTGGATGAGAACTCGTGGACCAATGAAAACACGAATGATTCCAAGTATGTTGAAGACGATAAAAGCTCTAGCGAAGACGAGGTTCCAATGCAGAAACAATCCATCAAGATATGTTCAAAAGAAATATCGATAAATGACATATTCAGTTTGGAAGCTCGTTGGCTCACGAGGTACAGAAGCTTTGATTTATAGGGTGCAGTAGCTTACTACTTTCCTAACTTTGTAATGTATTCAAGAGCCATTCATTGGAGTAATTTATTATCACATGCAGATTTTGTGTTTTAAATCATTTGGTCAAATTGAAATGAAATCCTTTCAAGCCTGTAACCTCCAATTTCAAATTGTTCCGGTTGCTTGTAGACGATTTAAATGGGTTAGGGGTATACCCCTGGGAAATTTTTGATTTCTTGAATCTGTAAATTGCTATTTAATGCAATTTGAGGAGACTTCTTAACTAGAAAGTATAGTAGAAACAGTGAAAATTATCCAAAAACGTATGCATATAACCATGATATTTCAAACAAACTTCAGTTTTTAAACATTCAATATTGCTTATCTTAGTTATGTGTAATATATATGGATAATCTTTTATTTAAAGCAAGGATTAGTTTTCCATGAATGGTCATTAAGCTGAGTATTAATCCCTAAATATTCAGAAGTGTAAAGAGGCTCATTTAAGCTCAGCTCTTTTTCTAACAATTGCTCTGTACATGCGAGCGATTACATTGACGTGTTTCCTGTGTCGATGTTTCGAGTGTAAGTCGTGTCTGTTTGGCATTTCTGTCAATGTCTTAACGTAAAATCTTCGACGAAACATTTTGCATATTAATTTCTCTCTTGTTTCTGCAATCTGGCTCGCCTAGAAATGAACAAAAATAGGTAGGCAGAGCGTCTAGGTGAAGAAATGCCCAGTTTTTTCTACAGAGTTCATAATGACAAAATATATTCCTTTACAAGACCTCTTACTGACTTTCGTAGTCATTTGCCTAGAGAAGTATTGAGAGCGTGCACGGGGGGGGACATACGTAGGGGAGTTGGAGGTTATGACACCCCAGGTTTTATAAAATATGTAAAAAAAAAGTTTATAAAGAAACTGATAGAGGACGAAAAAAGTCTTTCCAGCAAAATTTGTGGATTTCTCTATCAAATAAGTGAGACTCTACAAATGTTGGTGTCAGAACGTAAAATCTTCCAAGCTTTGAGGAATATGTGTCCCTGGGAACATCACACATGAAACAACGTTTAGTGGTCTGCGAAATGGCTAGCCGCACACAAAATGACGCACCTGTAGCGAAACAAGATTTATTTCGGCTTTTTTTCTCACTGCCTCTATATCACCAACGGCAAGACCAATCTGCAATCATGAATGAATACTGTCGAAACTCTGGTTATAGGAATACTATAATGACGGAATTTAATCCAGCGTACATCTGTAGTTAGTAAACCCAACTCAGCGTACACTTAAAGTTACCGTACACTTGAAAGAATTCACGTAGTTGTCCGCTGAATAGAGGTTCAACGAAACAAATACTGAGGAGTCTTGTTTTAGTTGAAAGCTCACTCACCAAGATATTATTTACGACCAGAGATACGGTCACGCAAAATACAATGAAGACACATATGGCCCCATATTGTAGTTGAAAGCTCACTCACCAAAAGATTATTTACGACCAGAGATACGGTCACACAAAATACAATGAAGACACATATGGCCCCATATTGTAGTTGAAAGCTCACTCACCAAAAGATTATTTACGACTAGAGATACGGTCACACAAAATACAATGAAGACACATATGGCCCCATATTGTAGTTGAAAGCTCACTCACCAAGATATTATTTACGACCAGAGATACGGTCACACAAAATACAATGAAGACACATATGGTCCCATATTGTAGTTGAAAGCTCACTCACCAAAAGATTATTTACGACTAGAGATACCGTCACACAAAATACAATGAAGACACATATGGCCCCATATTGTAGTTGAAAGCTCACTCAGCAAGAGATTATTTACGACTAGAGATACGGTCACACAAAATACAATGAAGACACATATGGCCCCATATTGTAATTGAAAGCTCACTCACCAAGAGATTATTTACGACCAGAGATACGGTCACACAAAATACAATGAAGACACATATGACCACATATTGTAGTTGAAAGCTCACTCACCAAGAGATTATTTACGACCAGAGATACGGTCACACAAACTACTATGAAAACACCTATTGCAACATATTGTCGTTGAAAGCTCACTCACCAAGAGATTATTTACGACCAGAGATACGGTCACACAAAATACAATGAAAACACCTATTGCAACATATTCCATTCCCATAGTTAACAACTCTGTTCTGTGGCGAAATCCTGAATAGTCAAGTTCCCCCATGAGCATTATCATTACTTTAAGAGATGACTCGTGAAACACCTTAAAATCCTCGTGTATCTGAAATGTAAAACACTTGGTGTTTAAAAGACGAATATGAACCTATGCAAAGAGCTTTATTGACGTTAGAAATCAAAAGAACATTTTTTCTCGACTGTTTTCATGGCAAACCAGTAAAAAAACTTTTGACGACAAGTTGGTCTTTGTCATTTGTCTCTATATCAATAACTTCTATAAAATCGGTGATCGAGGAAACATCCGTATTTGTCATTTATCTCTATATCAATATCTATGAAACTGGTGATTGAGAAAGCATTACTGATTTTTATAGATATTTTAATGAAATTAGAAATGAGTGTAGTTCTTATAGAGTTAAAAAGATAGTTAAGTAAATGAGCATTTCTATGCTGCCTTTTAACTGTCTTTAATTCCGTAAAAAAGCACTTTACTGATTTCGGTAATATATATAAAGACATATACTCACTATTGTAGTAAATATGACATAAAATGTTACAGCAAAACAAAGGAGTAGAACAGCAAAAGCAGACATCACCTATCATACAAAATTAAAATTCCTCGTTTGGACATTATCAAATACGTTTTGAAATAATTCACGAAATGTCTACCTTAAGGAGCGTCGCCAATACTTCGAGAAACATCGTAATGTAAACACCAAAACGAGTGAGGCTGAAAAAAGAAGAAATGAAATGAGTAATAACTATGAAAGACCTTGGTGCATCGTTATAATGAAGTCATCAAGTATTGCATTGAATATGGTTTTCAGTGTGTAATAAGTTGCTACACTCGTAACAGCTATTGCAGTATATACAATACATAAATATTATCTTATTCTTATTTTCGATTGACCTCTAAGTAGTCTGCACATTAAATCCTATGTACATGAAAGAATGGCTAATTCAATATCTTTCGACATACCCTCGAGTCCATAGAAACATTAATAAATAATATGCAAATATCCCCATTATTCCGAATTTGAGACGAACATAGGGAATGGGCATTTCGCTTGGAATTTTGACAAACAGGAGAAACAAGACGGCGACCGTCACATCAAGATAGTTTGTTATTTCGAGAAAGTATTCCCAACGCTAAAGAAAAATTGTTAAACTCGTGAAGAATTCAAACCAAAAACCATGACCAGCCGACAATTTGAAGAAATATAGTATAAAGCCTCATTCTGTCTGAGGATGACTTTGAAATAAAGTCGAAAATTTACAGTTCACTTCTCGTCTTGTTTTGATGCATATTTTGCAATCTCAAGATGTCTTGTTTTTTCGGAATTTGTTTTATACTATATTTCATGAAGAATTCCATCACAGCTTTTCTTGTTGATACAAAATTATGAAATAGAAAAAGGTTTTATCTCCATTGATTTGATAAAAATTTGAATGTTTACCTCTAATCTCAGTTGGTTCAATTCCTTCCCAAGATACAAGAGAAAGTATACAAACATAATGGATCTTTTTGCAAGCGTTTTACCTGGCGAATGATTGACCTTAGAGAAAAATAGAACACACAAGGCAAATGTTGAGTGAGAAACGCGAACGATATTTTAAAATACTTTGCTCAAATAGCTTTACCACTTGTAAAATTTAGACTGAAAGATGGATGTTGTTTTACTCTGCTTCAACCTTGCTGGAAAGTGGCTGCAACCTGACTCCCACCTGCTTTAACTTACTCCAACCTACTGCAATCTTACTCCCATCTACTGCAATCTTACTCCCATCTGCTTTAACTTACTCCAACCTCCTGCAATCTTATTCCCATCTGCTTTAACTTACTCCAACCTCCTGCAATCTTACTCCCATCTGCTTTAACTTACTCCCACCTTCTGCAATCCTACTCCCACCTAATGCAACTTTTCTTCCACCTACTGTAATCTTAGTTCAGTGTACCGCAACCGTATTCCAAACTACCGTAATATTACTCAAACCTACTGCAATGTTCTTTACCTTCACGCAACTTGTTTCATTATCTTGATAAAATTGATGGTTACGGGAAAGACAACTTTTATTTTGATAGCATGAGTGGTTCTTCGAATAACCTTCATCTTCTGAAAGTTTGTCATAGCACTCTCCTAAAACTCGTGTAAACCACACAAGAAACACTGTCGTTATGACCAATGCTACAGCCAACAAAAGCATTTGGGAGTAGTAGATGTAACGAACGCCATTTATCCTAGAAAAATCACAACAGAATATACAAATAAAATAAACTATTATAGATTAACTTAGATACAAACAACAGGAATTTATGCTAGATAAGAAATTGGAACTCGTCTCAAATCTTTCATTTCCTGGTATGACAATAACGACTCTGGTGTTTCTCCTAAATAGTCCCTATGGACCGTCAAGACACGATCGATTCAACATTCAGGTGCGGTTACATGTGAAAATTTACAGAGATTCGTTTACTGACCAGTTTGTGTCTAGAAGTTTTCGAGTCAAGGGATGCATTAACAGCTCGTTTCGGCGGGCGATTTTCATCGTCTGAAAGGAAAAATAGATTTTTCGCTTTTCATGAAAATATATCTTTGTGCGATGAATCAAACTGATAATATTATGCTCGTTCTTAGAGTACATAGTTTCCTTCAACTACCATTGGTCCATAATAGTCTTCATCCTCATCCGTGGGTGGATCAAGGAGGTCAAAATTATAGGTCACCTAAGATAAAAGACAGCTCATATACTTAAATGTAAGTGGAACTCAAAGTGAGATGGTTATCTTTAAGGAGTATACTTTATAATCTGCGTCGATTTCTCTTCCACTATACTCGATACATTTGTCTAGAATAACCTGACAAGAATAAAGAAAGAAACTACAAAACCACGATATTTATTGCAAGTAAAATTGTATTTTCTTATCGATAACCTTTGCAACTTCTGGCGAATACTCCAGACATTTTTCCATTATGGAACAAGTGACCAAACTTTTCCACCTGGGGATAGTAGAAATAATCTATATTTGACTGAAAGTCAACTTTGGCTAAAATTCTCTGTAAGAAGAGTTCCTACAACAACAACCGTTAATGCTAACTGTGTAAGATAACTAAGTGAACAAAATTTCTAACAAATAGTTGTGTATTTACTTTTCATTAATGGCAAAATCATCAAACCAATACTTGTCGAGCACATTGCGTAGAACTCAATATAACATGAAGTATATAATCGTTTTCCATTTTATCACTCACTTGTCACTTTTTGCTAGCACCATACAGACATCATGGTGACGATTGTCGAGCGCAATATCCATACAACTGAGATTATCACAATTGAGAATGGTTGGATTAGCGCCATGTTGCAGCAACACCTCCACTGCTTCAGCACAATTGTTTTTCGCGGCCAAACATAACGCTGTCATCTGTTACAAGTAAAGGAAGGAAGCCATGTTTATGAAACTTTGCCAAGAATGACATATATGGTTGTTGATGTCACGAAATTCAAAATCTTAAGTAAGACTTCTGACTGTAAAGGGCAAATCAGATGAATATGGTTAAAAGTTAATTTGAATCTGTTTTAGTCGGCAAACATTTTCTCTGTTGAGCTCAGATGTCAAGAAAACACATACATAGTTCCTTGTAAGTTAGATATAACCCAAATTATTATAGAGAGCATCCAGCATGCTATCTATAATGATTAAAAAATGCAAGTTCTCACTTTGTTTTTATCGCACAAGTTGATATCTGCCCCATACTTGACCAATAGCTGAGTGACGTAAGGGCATCCTTTTGTAGCTACATACAACAACGGTGTCCATCGTCTGTCATCTCTATACAAAGAAATACCAATTACACCCACGCAGCTGTATCATTTAAAAGGGATCTAGAGGGATCATCACCATAAGAACATATTTTTATTACCTTGCGTTTGGATCAGCTCCGTGCTCCAGTAACAGTTCAACTATTTTTAAGTCGCTTCTTGAAAGACACGCAAGATGTAATGCTGTTCGCCACATAAAGTCAGTCACATTTGTAGAACATTTGCAAGATTCAAGAAACAACTTGAGACATTCATATCTTCCATTCCTAGAGGAAAAGACATCAGCTATAGAACAACAACCAAAGATGGTATTCATTATAAACACATTGATACAAAAAGCACACGTGGCACAAAGAAATTACTTACTCAGCGGCAATGTGTATTGCAACCTTTCCTCTGTCATTTATTGCTTTTGTGTTGGGATTGTACGCTAACAAGATGTCAAAAACCTGAAAATGTTCGTTGAAAATGCTCATTATGAAGTACTTGTACGACATTCGACTTTTAAAAAGTTGTGTTTTAATCCTAAGTTTTCATATCTCTTTTGATACTCTTCAATTTTCATTCCTCGAAGTTATCATGCCTCTAAGTAATTCCTATAAATTTTGACCCTTCTAAGTTTCATGTCTCTAAATATCCTCACATCTACCTTTCAACAAATCTAAATTTTTATATCTTTAAATTTTCACATCTCTATGTTTTCATATTTCTATGTTTTCATGTCTTCATATCTTCTCATACCTCTGTGCTTCCATGTCTCTAAACATCTCTATATTTTGATCATTCTAAGTTTTTATACCTCTAAGTTACCAGTTGTTGCTGCCAAATGCAAAGCGGTGTTTTCGTTCTTATCTTTCAGTTCCAACAATTCTCGACCACATTTCTTAGAAAATGTAGAAACCATGTCAGTTCAGAAAAAGACTAGTGAAAAAATCCAAAAACAACGTTGGTATACATGGGGCACGTTGTATACTCGATCGGTGAAAGATACTGAAATTTCAATACAATCAGAGAAGATAATTAAATAAAAAAATTTATTTACCTCCATGATTATCTTAACAGTTGCTACATCAGCATTTTTAACTGCAATATGCAAGCAAGTGTCCAGCATAGTATTACGCATGCTCGGTGATGCACCTTGGTCGAGAAGGAACTTGACAGCTTCGTGTTGTTGAAAGCGGCTAGCAGTTATCAATGCTGTACCACAGGGATGATTGGTGTCTATGAAAGCGCCCTGTGATAAATAAAAAAGTCTTGAAAAATACGTTTCATGAGCATGCAATCACACTTTCGTCACTTTAACAAACAAAAAATCGAGGTTCAACACATACTTTTAACAATTTTATGAAAAAAGACTATCAAAACCTAAATGACCATACTCCCTCTTGCCGATGGTTAACTTTCTTATGCGTTTTCAAGCGTTATAAAAATGATGGAAAATCATGCTTTTCTAAAATCTGAAACAGCCATATCTCTTATAACAGGAAAACATATTGTCATTTGCCAAAGTCTTCAAAGTTTATTACCTTCTTCAAAAGTAAATCACAAACTTCAACACTTCCTTTTGCAGCAGCTCTGAATGGAATAAAATTCATATTTGATGAAGCTGAAAACGTTCCACAATCTTTCTGGTCAAAGCATACCTGTGAATACAATGGCGATTTGTCTTATCCACAATGCCTAGATCTGCTCCGTTCTCCAAAAGAATTTTTGTCGTGCTGGCGTTTCCCTTACAACAGGCAATATGGAGCGGTGTATCTCCATCAGACTATTGAAGGAGGAAATAAAACAAAATTTGATTGAGTACTTGTAGTTTGAAAGCATTTAAAAGGCCACAGGATTAAATCACCGTCTTTTTGTTGATATCAGCTTTGTAATCAAGGCATTTTTGAATAATCTAAACACAAAAGATAGGGGTTTTTGCTACGCGGGTTTTTGCTATGCGGGGACCCATAGCGTACAATAAACGACAAATAGATGATGTCTTAAATACTTTATCGCTGTTGTGTATAACTGCAAGATGGAGGCAGTTATTGCCATCTTTTCCTGGCTTGTCTAAAACTTGCGCAATGCTTGTGAATCCACTTTCATTCTGTTGGAAATGTATTCCTATTAATAGGTAATCAAAAATGAAAACCGAATATTCCACTCATTTTTACATTGAATAATACAATCTTTGGGGTTGGGGGTAAGTAGAGTTGAAGAAAATGTCGGTGCTTCGAGGTACCTTTGTTTTCAATCAAAATATCAAGAACATCATCAACATTATTTCTTGCAGCTTCATGAAATACAGTATTTCCATCGTTGTCTTCACTTAACGAACAGGCACCATTATTTAACTGTAAACATTCAGCAATTCGCATGTATGATTTCATCACTGTGATTTTGTAATGTAGCTTTCTCTCCTTGTTGAAAAAATCTTACCAAAGTTTGGACGATTTTTGAGCGTTCATTGTCATTTCCAGGTGTAGCTGAAAGATGTAATGGGGTGACCATGTCGTTGTCAGTGCAGTTTACACTTACTTTGCCGTGGTTGATTAGGATCTAAAATGGATAATATGAATAAAGGACATAGGGAATAGGTAATAATGATAGGGTTACATTTTTCTACTGATGATGACGTGTAACACTTGTCGACACGTTTAGATTAAATTATGTTTACTATGTACGGAGTGTCTATTGTTTTGTGTTTTACTAGAATGCTTTATGTGTCAGAGTCAGTGGTCAGAGTTCAACTTACGTCAATGACGTCATTGAGTTTTCTTCTCGCCGCCATGTGTAAAGGAGTTTGACCAAATAAGTTTTTGACATTTGCATCTGCGCCATTATCAAGAAGAATTTTTAAACATTCTTTTCTGTCGTACTTTGCTGCCACGTGACACGGAGTGATTTTAATTCCTTCCTCGAGAATTGCTTGTTGATTTACATCTGACGTAATATATATATATATACATCAAACATGTGATAATGATATTCTGATTCTATTATTCATAAACAGACATCACGCAAGATGTTCACAAGTTTATTTTTAGTCATTTTTCAGCTGAGAGTTTCAGCCAAATCACAACGAAGGATAGTCCGAAAGTGGGCGTTGTACAAATGAGCATGATATATTGACAAAAACACGAAAATTTCTATAATTGTAAATATCGATTTAAATATGTACCATCTTAACTAGAATAATGTACTATATCCACTTTTGGAATATCCTTCGTTTCATGTTTAAGTGAATGAAAAAAAGGAAATGCTCAGTTTTTTTCAACAGACAAATACCAGATGTTTCATGCAACAAAATATAGTATAAATTTTCAACCCGTTTAAAAGAAACTATTTTGTAATGAGTCTTACTGGCTCCAGCATTAATAAGATCTCGGACCAGTACAACTCTATCTTTCTGAATGCAATAAAATAGTGCTGTACAGCCATTGCTATCTGGTTGATTGACATCTGTACGTCTAATGTTAATATACCATCGAACTGCCTCGACATCGCCAACTAGACAAGCCTACAGAGAGAGTATGAGTTGATTGGAAATGTCTGTTCTTAAAATATTCTCTGTCACGATTGCTGTAGAAACACAATGCTATTCAGGATTTAGGAAATATTATAGCATACTTTTATCGCTTGTTATTAATACCAACACTATGTACGAATGGAACCACAATTTCGCACGCAAAGGAGGGTAGATCAGCCTATCTACGAGCGTAGTAACCCAATAAAGTTATTTTATATACAATTTTTTTTACATATCTATAATAAACTTGAGCCAAACTCAATCTCCTAGCTCAGGTGAGTAGACTAACCTTTGACAATTTCTGCTATTTACCGAAGGCGAGAAATTTATTGAGTTTACAACTTTTGGATCGTGCGATAAATGCCTTCTACATTCTGCTATTTCATTAAAAAATGAAACTTCACTAGAGTCCATGAGTAGTTATAAAATGAAAAATGTTTTGATAGAGAGAGAGCTTAAACGCGATCTCGCTAACTATATAGATCGTCAATAGACATTAATAACAACAACAAAAATATTAATTATTTAAAAAAGATAGATGTCTTGCTTTTTGGGATAAGTTGAAAAACACAGAGCAGATGATTTACAATCTTTTTGAAATCATTCTCACCTGATAAAGACCAAAGCAGGTCGTCATATATTGATTTCCAAATTCCTGATCAAGTTTTAACTCTTCCTCGTCGTTCGATACTCGCTTTAATTTTTTGCGACAAAACTCCACAAAATACCGGGACATTTTGCTAACCTTCACATGCGGCGACGCAAAAGTAAGTGTTTTCTCCCACTGTAGGATGAGATGTTGAATTATTAAGAGCGTATTGATTACAAAGCTGTACAGAGATTAATTAAGTTATCAGCAAAAAAGTTTTAATCAACTCAAAGTTGTTTTTATAATTAATTTTAAATTACTTTTATGAGGTTTTCTCTTATAGTTTGTTTGCTTATTTTAACAAAGAAGTTTTAGATCGGAGCGCATTAGTCGAATGACAATTTTTTAATAGATAAGACAACATACCAAAAATTATTTAATTGTTGAAAGTCGCAATAAAGAAGAAATATTACATCTTAGATATTTGACATTTTTCTAATTGCATTTAAGTATAAGTCACATGAAATTTTCTTCCGTCCTCAAAACTTCAAATTTACAATATGTTTGCTTAAATTCAGATATTTATTTTTGAATATTTACATCTTGCATTAACATGTATATAACGTATGCAGATAAAGAGGCATTACTCAGAGATGTCATGGGGTGTGAATTATATGACAGAGCATAACATAAAACCGATTTTAATTAAATTCGTGTTTTAATGTGTGTTTTTGTGAAAAACATATATGATTGACTGAGGCAGCATTCATTAAAACGCTTTTTAAAGTCATTGCACAGTTAGCTATCTCTTCGGGTCCGCCTCCGTCATGGAGAAACGCAGCTGCTAGTTGATGGAAAATTCATCACGAAAACGGGAGAGTAATTGGGGAATTATGAATGTCCTTGATTTTGGGAAAAGTTACGGATACTTTGA
The DNA here is from genome assembly GCF_021976095.1 of Xenia sp. Carnegie-2017. Classification (NCBI taxonomy): domain Eukaryota; kingdom Metazoa; phylum Cnidaria; class Anthozoa; order Malacalcyonacea; family Xeniidae; genus Xenia; species Xenia sp. Carnegie-2017. The sequence goes on along the minus strand of NW_025813483.1, from coordinate 13,482,745 downwards.
AATGGTTCTTGTTCATTTGGGAAATCTCAAGCCATAAGTAGCGATAATTGTGGATAATGTGAACACCTGAAGATTGTCAGAGTTGTATGAAGAAACCAGTGAGTGTCGTGCAACAAAATTAATAACATCCGTCACATAATGCCACTTGTTCCTTTCTATAGTCTCGACATGGACACAATCTTCGTACTAAAGGTTGCTTAGCAACACATGAAAACAGCATAACATTCTCTTGAAGATTGCAGGCGTCGTTTTCACTGTTCAACGACGGTGCATGGAGAGCGCTGACTACTTCATATGATCGACATTTTCTTAATCTAGAAAAGAGAAAAGCGTTCTTGTAACCTTTTATAAATAGAACTGTGGTTATGCTCTTTTAACATCAACTACTCACTTCTTCAAGAATGCCCTCTGGTTGATATCTTCCCAATACGCGGGCTCACAAATCTGTCCTGAAGAAAAATTACCATTTAGGTAGAGAGATGACAAGCAAACCGAACCTCACACCACTTACCATGAGCTGCACAAGTCTCCTTACATGAATCGCCAGGTTGGCTTAAAATAATCTTTAGTTTCTTCAACGGGGGCCATAAAATTCGTTCACAAAAATCCTACATAAGAGCAGATGAAGGAATAAGAAAATACTCGAGTTCTAAACGAACTAAAGTAAGATTACCTGGTTCGTAACAAGAGCATCGACTCGCTCTAACATCCCCAGACACGTAAACTCCAATGGTAGAAATGGTGGAACCTTTTAATGTGAAAATTGTTTCAATAAGAAATATGAAAGAAAGCAAGCGACATATTTTGCACGCACAAAATACAACAATTTTTTACAAGACACGTTTTATTATGTTTTGTCTGACACATTACATTATGTACATTACATAGTTTAAGCAATTGCAATATGGGCTAATCAAGGCGGGTTTAGAAGACAACATAAAGCACATAGAATTGGTTTATGAACAGTTTAAACTATAACCGCTTTCAAGCATGTACAAGTAATGTTTTTCTCATTTTATAACGTTCTTTTAAGTGCGCACCTTCTTTTTCAAAATCATTTTTAAAGTTTCGTTTACTTCGGTAAGATTTTTAATGTCAATTGTGTAAACGTAAGGTTTGCCGACAAACTCTTCCAGGTAAGGACTTTGTGATGTTAGCTTAGAAAAACAAAAATATCCTTGGATTAGATGTATAAATATTTGAAATGTAATAATGCATAAAATTTCAACCGGTTACATCATCTTACCGATCTTCCTGTTGGCTTTGCCTTAAAAAATTTTGTATTGAAACGGTTCCTCGGTTCCGTGAACTGGTGACAAATAAAATGTTTAGTAAGATCAATATCTTGAAATGGAAAACGATTAGTTCATGTTTTGTAATGGTTTTGTTACAGATCTCCAACTAACGCAGTTTTTGTGTACTGAAGTATTTGAAACTGCTGAATCGACATAAAAGGTTTATGAAATGACCGTATGAATGAACAGCATTTATTTATGTAACAATAGGAATAATATTTCATTAAGTGCACCTTTGGATTAATAAATACTGCTCCATTGGCAATAGCTTCAAGAGGAGCTGGACCTTCATAGGGAAAACCAAGTCCGATAAATATCTATGTGAAACATAAGAACATGTAGATCTACTTAACGCCTGTGCACAACATCCAGTTATTACTTTCATAAACATACAGAGGAGGTTCTTCAAGGAAATTTTATATTGTTTTCATACCTTAGACTTTTGTAAAAGATTCACGACAGCGCCATGTTGAAGGATTCCATGATTTTCCACATATCCAGGTAATTTGACTCTTTCTCCTTGTTTCTAGAGTAAATAGAAGAATAAACAATCAATAAATACAGAAGTGTGAAAGATAAACCAAAACATAATTATATGATAATACATACGTCACTGATGTCCATACTGATCGTCGTTGCATGAACCTTGACATACTGACTTAGCAGTTTTAAATACTGCATATTACCCTACGGAATCAATTTAAAAGGTACGTTGGTTTCAAATCACTTAAAGCAACATAACAAAATACCAACTAACCCTCCAGTATTCCAGGACTTTGCCATACACTAAACCTTGATCCCTTTTCTTCGCCATGATGCGCTTACTTTCAGACGAACTTAGCTTAACTCCGGACACAAAACCCAAGAATGTGTTGTCGGGACTGTGAGCTAGACATTACAACACAATTGAATGTCACAGAAGAATAAAGGCAGAGCAATAACATCACGTGAATGTGCAACATTAAAATCACTGACTTGACTGGATAACACGCACTTTCATGAAGATCAACAATACAAGTTGAAATGTAGTATCATCGAATATATGATGAGGAACTTTGAATCGTTTACAAGTAGAATGAAGAGGGTGACGTTTTGTCACACCCCCTTGCCTCTGGAACTTAAAAAATGGGATAGTTGTTCGGCATCTTAAATGTTCCGACCTTTTTTGCTGTCCGATTTTATGGCAAGTTTTATGAATGATCTTTGCCCATAGAAGGACAAAGATTTTGCAAAAGAATTCCGATTTATTACAACTTACGGAACATTGTCATGAACTGTCGAAGATCTAGATCCAGGCCTCCCCAAGGTGACTTTCCTCCCTGAATATGTTTCCTGTATCCACGATGATTGAACTCTGCTTCCGTACCAAAGGAGTCCACGACACGTAAACGACATCTATAAAAGTGAGATATCAACAAATATGGATGGAGTCGTTAGAGTTAAAGAATATCAGATACAGACCTTTTAACAACATTTTAATTTATTAAATGCGATCTGAATGTACCTTGGTCATAAATATCCCTTCATGTGGAATATATCGTGAATATTGTACCTCATAAAAAAAGTATCGTATCCGTCCACTTACTTATACTTTGAAAAAAGTGAGCCAGTTGTATTCTTTATGTGAAGAACACCGACGATGTCTGTAAATATGATATCGAATGGAGAAGCCCGCGCGTGTTTGTCAGGAACACAGCCATCTTTATCCGGTTGACCAAGAAGACTAAAGTACGATATATCATTCATAAACAGAGAAACAAAAACCTAGATTTCCCCAATATCCTAAACGAATCTAACCAACATATAATTCGGCTAGTTCACTTACTCGATTATTTGCTTCCGCGATGCACTCACAGTTAGATCATGTCCCAGTAAATATAACGATGTTATGAGATCAGTCCACTGCACAAGTTCTCCCAGAGGGCCGCCAGACGTAGCACCATAAAATAATGCAGGAACGTCAGCGAAAGAGCCGAGATGAACGAGAATCTGATAAAGAACATTATTTGTGTTAGTTCAAATCCTTCCTACATAATGATTTACTCCGGTGTATAAAATGCTAACTAAATAAGTGCTGATGAAACGAGAAGAAAAAAGCGGCGTACACTTTTCGACAAAAATATAATCGAGGACATAGAAATTCAATTCTAAGAACAAGACATAAAAACATGCAAAGGTTAAATAAAATAACCTATGGCCTAATTTCCTATTTTACCGGCCACAACCTGTCGCTACTTATTCATCATTTTAATTAGATAATGACCTTCTGTTTAACTCTCCTTCGTTTTTTGTGGCGCTTCACGGCCAGAGTATCAACGCCATCAATCCATCGGGACCACCAACTGGACAATCGATTTCGACTCCATTTAAAATAAGACTTCTTAAGGATATTAAAAGCACCTTCTATGTTCCGACGTAGGTGCGCCTATCATCGTGAAAAAATTATTAAGACAAGTAAACACAAGTAACAAAGGAGAAAAAGTTATCTATACGTACGTCCTCTACAGATTTCTCTGTGGAAATGTTTCTTCCAGGCTGAAGTGGACACCAATTTTCAACCTGAAAATAACACAAGCCGGAAATTCATCAAAACTTTCTACATGAAGAAGGAATGCATAAAACGTTAAAGTGAAAAACGGTTTTCTTCATTCATTTACACCATTATCTTTTCTTTACCTCACTAAGATATTTCAAAATGGAGCAATCGTCATATTTGTCCACACCAAATTTTTGTAACAAACCCGATCACCATAATCCCACAGTTTCTAAGAAGAAGGTGATAAACATGAAGGTGGTTTCATTGAAAGGCACGTTTCCTCCACGTCACCTTACCACGACATTTTCCTGACAAAAAGGATAAACTCTACTAGGTTCAGGTAGTGGACACTGTAAAGTTTCTGCTCGAATTTCCTCAGACGTCCAAACGTCGGCAGTATTCGTTACTACTAGCGATGAGTTAAGAGGAGCTAAACACACATACATAGTGCAAATTCATATGGGTCACACAGCAGATAAAGGAATTTCTGAGGAATTTAATGAAACGGTAATAAACCTCCGTGATGCTTGTTTACGTTATTTTTACATGTATATCACAACTTACAATAATCATTTTGCCGTTCATAGAGTGGTTCGGTAAAGGTTTTCGTTGGTATGGACTGAGGATCTGGTGAGCCTGATCATTGCAATGAAAGAAGAAATAAAGAAAGAAAAACTCTCATTATAATGCTCTTAAAATTTTAAAATAATTTGTCCTCACGTACCCAAATTGGTGATATATGAAAATATGACGATGAGTGAGCCAAACCACGCGATGATTATGAGCTGATACAGCCGCATTCTTATTGACATTATTATGTTTTCAACATTATATGTCTCAAGGAAACGACTCTTGAATTTTTACAGTGAAAGTTCGTTCATCTAACCGAGAATAAAAAGCTGACAACCAGCCTAAAGATTCATGAAGTTGGAACATTAATACAAGACATTTCACTCTGTCATAACAACAATCCTCAAAATTAAATCTTTTCAAATACGTAATAATAGCAAAGTTGAGTTTTTAATCAAGAAACGTCACCTTTCGGAGAAATTCGAGGTAAATACGTCCATTATAAAATTGTAACTTTGTATTTTGTATTTGAAAGCATGTTCTATATAGTTTGTTGACTTGTAGTTTGTAAACAGCATTAATTATTTCTTGTTGTTAAATACATTTGCATATCAAATGTTAATCACTGGTGCACTTGTCGTGCACATGCATGAAACTCACGTGTGATAGCTGTGACCTACACATTATTCGTTGTCTGGCAACAATTTCAGATTTATTTGAAATATTCGTATTTTTATGAAAGTAGACAATTCTAGCTTTCCTCTTGCTTACGAATCTTTACAGGACTGCATATGAAACAAGCAAAATATTAGGATGCATAGTTATCTTTAAACACTCGTTAAACCTCCTGTTCACGGCGTTTTTTCTCCTCCTACATAACATCATGTAAGGTTTTTATTGAAAAGGAATAATCGTAAGTAACTACCCAAGATGGATGGATTTCCGATTGGGTAAATCACTAATTAATAGTCCAAGATAAGTAGATTTATAATTTCTAAAGTGTATCGTACCTCATTCTACTTCAGAACCAATCATAATTCGTCATTTTATGAGTATATATCGTATTTGTTCAGCGCACACTTGAGACATTTCTTACGCGTGATAGTTTTTGATTTTGGGACGCAAGTGATGAAAAATTTAAATAGTTTGCGCAGTGTTGGAACATGTGAATAGACAACAGATGGCATTTATGACAGTTTGTGAGCGAGGAAGTTATCAATTGCGCCAGGGTTAAAATTTAGGTGACCAGACATGCTTTGCACGATGTATTGTCTTGTCTTCAAACCACCCTGGAGTCTTCTAAAACCCGATACCAAAGGCTCTGCTTCATAAATCTGCACTTCTTAACATTGAAAACGTGAACTTATTTTCCGAATGATCGGATCGTTACGACCTTTTTTTTGCATCATTTGAAGCATTTCATTTACAAGTTTGACAGCTGCTACACAATGTCATATCCGGGTCAAAATAAATCCTATAACCTTTATTTTGTTGTTTTTAGCAAAGCTAAAACTATCATCATTTATTATATGTCAGACTGATGTTTTAGTTAGACGCCTTCAAATCTATTTTCTAAACTACAGCATCGAAGCAAATATAAGCTTTTTACGCTATTTTTGTAACGGAAAGAATTCAACTGTGAACAATCATGCTGGTAAAAGATAGCTCTTACTCGGCAATTTAAGATCACACGCAGTGTTGTCGTGCTCTATCGTCAACATCTGAACGTCAAAAAATCTTAGGCACTCATTGAGTTGAATTTGAGATTAATGGACGTTACATCAACACCTATGACACAAAACACTCAACTGAACGACTACAATAACCCAAAACAATACGTTAAAGTCTGTTAAAGATAAAGTCTTCGAAGAGTTTTCACAAGTTTCCCTTTTGCTTTAATATAATTATAGGACGCTGTTCCTTTGTAAGACGTTAGTTTATGTTCTTGAGAACTAGTATTTAAGAGTAACAAAAATATTTCCTTTTCGTAAGACGGGCTGATAAGTTACAATAATCAAACAATATATTCCGTATTTCATTCAACAATTATTTCAAATCTTTGTCGTAGAAATTCTCTCATTGTAAATTCGTGAAATTATCAACACAGTCGCAAGCACATACCTTTTATTGACCTAATGAGCCATTATAACTGTTGATCCTTGTACAATAATTGAATATTTTATGTCAAAGAACAAATAGAGCGCGACTTTATTTCGTACTGTTACAACACTTCCACTCCCGAGCGCGCGTTATGTTAATGAATTTTAATTGCAAAGTATAATTGAGATGCGTCGCTTAGAAACTATTGTGCGCAGTTTGCATTCGTGAAATACTTTAAGACACCACAAACGTTTTTCTTATATTAGAGTCCCAGGAACTCTTTTCAGGAACTCTTGGAAATAAAAATCATTAAATTAAAACGGTTCATTGCTGCTGAATTATTTGAGTCAATCAAGAAAAAACCAAACTGTGATAATCCTCATTCAGTACCCCTTATGGTTCGTAGTGAAACCCACTCATTCCTCTTGATCATATCAAGTTATTTGTAACCTGAAACTTTTTAATTATATTATTTGCTTTATCACCAATATAATCTATCGCAATCACCCCGATTCACCCCTGTATATAAAATTAAAACTGTGTTCTCCGGATCATTATTGGCAAACAAAACTGAAAAAAATTCAGTGCTTTCATTATCTTTTGCTGTCAATACACGAATGTCGTGCTATAGGAAATATTGTTTCGAAAAATATTTTAAAAATAACAATTGCCATGGTGGAAAACAATTTTTAGACTTTTTACTGCTGTATTTTAAATATTGTTTTACTGAAAATATTCTCAATATCTTACAGAAAGTGATCAAAACACTCAAAATGTTCTTTCCTATTGGCTAATTTTATCTCATTTCTTACTCTTAAGGTTATGTTGCTTCAGCAATAAGAGCCATCAACAAATATAATCATTAAGAAAACACCTGCAACTGCAATTCAAATGCAATATATTATTGGCGCCACTTATTCAAATGTTTGTTCTGTCGACTGCTCAGGTCATCTATGATTTCAATGCACCTGAAGCCGTATTTCTCAAAGCAAGATCATACTATCGTTTTCGTTAAGCAATGTCGAATCTTGATAGCAAATAAGCTCGTTGAATAAGTGAACTTCATTTAGAAATACGAATGCCATCTTTATGAGATACAGGCACTTACAGATATTTTATTGATATACAATACGTCAACAGTTTATTTTGAGATTCATGTAAGACGACTCCCAATGAATTGATACTCCTTGGATACATAGGGTTTTTAGGTCTTGCTATATAAACAAAGTCTTGCTATAAATTCAATTTCATCGAGTGTGCATTTTTAAATAATCTTTCTGCCACAAAGATTATTATTAAACTTAATAATCTTTGTGGCAGAAAAATCAATATAGCTGCATCCTTTCTCCACGGTGTAAACGATAAATTTGAACTGTTGAATGATAGAAACCGTGTTCTAACCATTGAGTTCTATAATAACTCAATGGTTCTAACACGATACTTAAATGAAGGACATGTTCTGAGAAAATTAAATAGTTTAGGCTGATATGAAAATATCTTGAAAAATATACTGAAATATATTTTAGAAATTTTTTCTGATTTTGCCAGACGAACCATATTAGCTTCATTTCAAAATTTTCTGCCAACTAAATTAACGCAGTACAAATAGAAAGATAATAAGGAATCTTAACATAATATCCACTTGTACAACACTATTCTCTTTGAATTTGACTTTTTTTGTGCACTTGTGACATGTCGTACAAGTTGAAACTTACATTTCAAGGAAAAACCACTACATGTTAACTTGCACATTCACACCATATTAGTTTAACTGAAATTTTCCCATTGTCAACGCCGAAACTCCTTTGGATAACAAAATCAATTCATCGACCCTCTTTGACAACAAATTGATAAAAAAATTCATGTTAATTTACGATCGCACACAATATCATGATATATTAGTAATGTTTTTCGTCTATCTCGACTGAAATCTACCGAGGCGATGTTGACCTGTTGTAAATCAAATAAAATTTTATCGTCTGCACTTTCTCACGCATTTAATGCATTCGAATGATTCTATACATTTAAGATATTGGTGAATGATACTTCCTCGATTTCAATGCTATTTTTATTGTAATATAAGCCGGACTATTTAACAAAGAATGTTGAAAATTGTGGCCGTAAGAGGTCTTTCAGTTATTAGTAAAGCTGTTTTTTCATCGTTGTTAATTGAATTATTGGACTAAAATAGTTTCTGCAAAATACGGACTATTTAAGATGTTTAGAAGGAAAAAACCTTTAACCATTCTTTATGCATTAAATGCAGACTTTAAATGCAGATATGAATTGTATAAAAACAATGTTCTATGTATGTCATATTTCATTTTTGTTTTCTATGCATTCCATTGACGATGGGTCCCATACTGTGACATAATTAATAATCGGAGAATGATCTAATGATATTACATCATTTTATTTTTGATTTCCTGCAATCTGATTGGCTGCAGCAGTGAGCAACTTTAACGACATCTTCACATGGTCCCAAAGTAGTTTTTGCTGCAAATTTGTTAACAAAATGAAATTAACAATTTTAAAATTGATTTAAACGCGATTTAAATTCTTAACGACAAAGCAAAATGTATGTACATGGTACTTATCATAGCGAGAGTAAATTTTACTATCAAAGAAAAAGTAAACATTGCAGAAAACAATGCATTTTCAGTCTCAACAAGAAACATCGATCATTTTACAAATGAATTGCTCAATAATAAAAATAAATAAAACAGTAAACATTATTTACCGTTTCAGTTGGTTCTTACTGAAAAAATATTTTCCTTATTCTAAAAAGGGTAAAAATATTTTCAGTACAGACCTCTCACCCAGTAAATATGTATATTGCATAAAAATGACATATATTGTGTGGTTAGGGAATGTGCTACGACCTGAGCGTTAAGGAATCCCAATAACCATGTACTATATTGTATGACGTTCTATTTAATAACTTTTTTAATTTTTAAATGTTCTAAATGTTAAATCTTCCATTTATTTGGTGTTCTATTGCGTCGGATATTTGTTTTACCAAAATCGACTAAATCATGAATTATTTAAAAACTGCATGAATGATGAGAATATTTAACAAAGAAAAGTAGAAAAATTATGCTCTAAAAAATGTGTGAAAATGCATGAATTATAGTCTTTATGTGAAAAAGTAAGAAAATATATGAAAACGCGTGAATTATAGTCTTTTTGTAAAAATGTGTGAAAATGTATATACCTAGCAATCGTGTAATCGATTACAGTTTATGTGATTATCGACCAGTACAATCATGTAATTCGTTACAAGGTAATCGTGTAATCGATTTACACGATTTACACATTTACATTGAAATCGATTAAGCAATTTCGATGTCATTACAATGTGATTACACGAATCGATGACATTTTCACAACAAAGACTATGGTCCAAGCATTTTTACGCAAAAGACTATAGTTCACGAATTTTCATGCAAAAGACGAATTTTCATGTAAAAGACGATTTTTCATGCAAAAGACTATAGTTCACGATTTTTCATGTGATAGACTATAATTCACGCATCTTCATGCAAAAGACTATAGTTCACGCATTTTTTTGCAAAAGACTATAGTTCACGAATTTCTATGCAAAAACTATAGTTCACGAACTTTTGTGTAAGAGAATATAGTTCACGAATTTTAATGGAAAGACTATAGTACATGCATTTTCACGCCAAAGACTATAGTACAAGCATTTTCACCAAAACACTCTAGTTCACACATTTTCATGCCTGTACATTTTCTGCATGAGATCTTCAACTAAATTTAAAAATTGACAAAAATTAAAATAGCAATTAAATCTTTACGTTATGTATATTACAAATGATAAATAAATACTTCTATTTTCAACTCTTGCACCTAGTTAACTATTGTTTAGCGAATTTCTGAGGTTTATAATATGACAGTTTAGTTTCATAGCAGGTCCGAGTTTCAATTTCATCCATTGAATGAGCAAATCCTGATTGAGTAAAGTCAGCGCTTTGCCGTCAATTTCCTAACAGAATAACACAAAATGGATATTGAAGACTGCGCTATTACGTAAGTGAATTATAAACATTAAATACATGGACAAAGATTAACCAAGATAACAATTTTTGATAAAAAAGTCAAATCTACAACTTACTTGATCAACAAAGACGTGCGCATACTCGGAGCAATCCGTTTCTCGTACAAACTTCGCTACATCTTCGGCTGTCCACCTTGTGAGCTCTTTATCACAAATATCACGAACGTTGATACAATCCTCTAGTCTAAGTTCATTCTGCCCCAAATTCACCTCTTTTGGTACAAACACGTCACGTGAGGGCACTGGTGTCAAATTTGTCATCTTTGATTGAGATTTATTCGGTAAGCAGACACCCATTTTGGAGTTGGTCTCAGGTCGAGCTATGGAGCTCGTTTCAGCCCTTACCGAAACAGTTTGGGTTGTCGATAATTCATGTTGCGTTGGTGAAAATTGCTTGTATCCTTGTATCTTTTCAATCCTTTCTTTTTGCATTCTTTGCAACGGAAGACTGTTAAGGAGAGATGGTCGATGTTGAGGAGAATCGACCGTGCTTTTCGAACGAACATCTGGAAGTTGGCTTGGAAACGTTCTGCTTATGGTAGGAACTGCTGAAGTGTTGTTCGCAGTTACCCAGTCGGGTGATGAGGCAATATTGTGGGGTAAGGAGGGGGTGTTGTGTGACGACGAGGAGACATTGTGGGATAAAGAAGTGATGTTGTGGGGTGAGGTAATGCTGCAGGATGACACAATTATATTACTAGTTTGATTGTCTATTTCAGGTTGTGTGACATGACGTTGACAGGGAGAATTCAGTCTTGTTTCACCAGGATTTGTCATTGTTTCTAAAACGAAGAGTTTGGGGTAAGTATTTGGTTTTGATGATTAAGACAGGATGGTAAATAGGTAACACAAATTAACAATCTAGATTTTATCATTGCATTTTTCATAGCATGAACTGACTTTTAGAACGATGAAACATAACAATCAGTGTAGTGTCAAGAGTATTGTTCGCGCCATAGACATAAGGTCTGTTTTTTACGGAAAGCATTTAGACAAAAAAGTAGCAGATATCATCCAAATCTTTCCCTCGAAAAATTAAAAGACATCACTACTCTTTAAAAAAAGAAACTTGCCGTATAGCATCAAAATACCTGTAGTCTCCATTGCGTGACTTGACTGTCCTATGGTCGATGGCTTTTCGTAGGCCAGATTATCTCGTGGCACAATTTGCTTTGTCTTTGTATCTTTTTGAAAGAAAGGATTATAAAAATTACATTGAGATGATATGGTCAATACCCGTTTTGAGCAAGGTAGGTTATGTGTATTCATATAGAATACGTTCCAGCTAACTTCCATTGAATAGTTCATTGTGTTTGTGGTTTGATAGCTTTCATGACAAAAACTCAACAAGTAATGTTTTTAAAATAAGTTATCAAACACATCTTACCAAACAAAACAATTTTCAGATGGCAGTCGCTGATTGTTTCCTCGAATAAAACAGGTTCCTCGACAATCAACAAAGACGTCTGAAATTAAAAACACAGAAAAATCAACATTATGTCCCATTACTCATTCATGTTATAGTAGGGGACTATGACATTATAGAATTGAACCAATGGTGTCCATAAACTACTGGAAAATTGAAGACATGAATGTACTTGAGGTGGAGAAGTCCTAAACGAAGACACTCGCATTACACAACTCCTTGCCTTGGTGTTTGCATTTACATTTTTTCCCGTATTACCTCATAAAAAAGACGAGGTTCTCTTTTTGGGTAGTTTAAATCATCCAAGAGGTTAACATTAGTCAATGAGCTCAAACGCCTACCTGAAGTATTGTTTGGAAGTTTTTGCGTTTTTGCGCCATTTTTTCCACGGCACTAAAAGAATGTGTTCGCGGGCTCCCCATAGCTTGCGAAGGATAATAAAAGGGCGAAATGCGCTTCTCCACAGGAATCGGTACAGTTGACACACACGGTATATCAGAGTCCAGACCGTCACATGACTGATCATCCCCGTCATATCTCTCTATCTTGATTGGTAGGTGGACCATCGTGGGTGGTTCGTATACACCAGGTTGATTAATCTCCATTGCCACGTTGGTTAGCTGTGAAAAGACACAAATTGAGGGCTTAGACACTAGAAATCAATTAAAACCAAATAAATTTTAACTATTTTAGATTCAATGACGCTGCATCGCCTACCACTTGAGATGTTTTTAGAAGGAAAATTTAAGTCGAACAAATGTTTGCGTCGTATTTAAGTATTATTTCCGATCTATAGATTAGACAAAAGTAAATTATAAACATTTGGAAAATTCTCATTAGTAAATCCTTTGTATGTAAACATGTCTTATGCTCGCATTTACAATCCACTAGTGATTTTGTTATGATACTTTTGAAAATCTTCATTTCATACAGATATTTTCCAAATAACGCAATCAATATGGTTGTTCATATTTTAAGCCGAAATTTATTTTGACTAGAAAGAAGATCTCAAATCTTTCATAAGAAGATTACTTATACATATTTCTGAGGATTTTCATTCATAAAACTGCAATTGTCAAAACAAATCTTTCACTATAGGTTACGTTAAATGTTCTTGGACTCATAAGGAAGTCAGCTTATACTAGCGGTGCTTTGAGTAAGATATATTGGAACGCCAATATTAGTAAGTGTTTAATAATAAAGTTTATAGGCTAAACTTTGTCGTCTAAAAGGCACAAGTGCAATTTTCTTTTGTGTCACGACATGTCTTTCACACGCAAGCTTTCAAGCACCATTAATTCAGCTGTTCTGACAACATTGTGATGTATGTTTGTCATATGAATTTAATCTAATTTAAACGACTTGCAATTTCACACAAATACCGGCACTTGTTTGTTAGTTAATGAAACGTGGCAAAAAAAATGTCTAAAAAGAAATATCTATTAAACACTGTTTAGATGGGACTTATATTTTAAAATCATGAGCGCTTCCTTTCTTTTTAATTAACAAATCAGCGAGCGGGAAAAATGTTGCTTTCATACCAAAACAGTTTCGAACTGTTGATTCATGTATATTCTCACAAGAGCAAGCCAAATAATTTTCCTACTCATTTTCCTTTGCTTTAAATTATTATTCCATCTTGCTTGTTTATCTCATACACTTCAATAATGATTTACACTCATTCAATACAAACGACGATTAAATTACAAAATTATGTTGCCCCCTCATGGTCGAGTTCCTTTCTCAAAGACGATGAGCTAGCTACCGTCTTCTTTCGCTTTGAAAATTGAAATCAACAAAATGAATACGAGAAACAAATAAAGAGCGGCAGGTTTGATACAAAAAATTTCATTAAAAGAGAACAACACGCGGGGGCAAGTTTTCATGAAATATTGACACAGGCGAACATATTTATTTCGCAAACGCATGATTAACGAGTAGTGGATCATTAAGGCAAATTTTCACAACATAAAATATTCAATTTAAACATATAATCGTGCAAGCCTAGCAATTCTGACTTTGCTAATACTTGAACTGTACAGCCTGCCGTTTACGAGTCGAAAAATATAAAAAACTGAAGCAATCAATGTGCGGACTTTTAACGAGAAATACTGATTAAAGTCAATCATGAATTAAAGAAATTTGCATGCAAGCGAGCGAGATTATTTCCTAACAATAAATCGTTGAACACCCGCATCCATTTCATTTAACTGTTTCACAAAATGATATGAAGTTCCAGCGGCTACCTTACCTCAGACTTGCGAAAGTTTTAAACTGATAATTCAACAAACGAAGACATTAATTGCTTCTAGTCTCTTTACCCACAGGAAAAAATAATTATTCATGTTCGAGGCAAGATATAATTATTGATTGGAACGGTTGCCTTGACAACACGGCTTATAATGATGTCAGGGCCAATCAGAGAGCTTGTGTAATTAGGGAGATAAAACCTTATTAAGAATAATTTTAAATAGAAACATATCCGGTTTTGCCATAAATGGCGAAAGTCAGCAGGCAAAAATATTCTCCACAACTAGAATAGGAAGGATCAGACTAACAAGAATATGTCTGATTGCTACAAAATTAGTGCATTAAGTATCTTTCAAACTTTTCAGTGATGTTTCCCAAACTCACGCAATGTGTTTCATTTCTAAGGCACGCAATATAATTAACAGCATATTTGCATAGTGGCAAGACAAAGAAATGTGAACATGGTCTTTGTCTTAGTTTGATCGAAACAGGAAAATAAAGCGACACATGACTGTAAGTGAATTATGACAAACATTTAGATATAATGACCTGAAGGCATAATTAAACTCACGCAAGAAATAATATTTGGTCGGAGAAAAATTATGACGTAAAGCTCATTTTGACGATTTTTATCAACTGTATTTGTATTTATTCACATCTTTTCCTTTTCACTCGACTTTTATTACGCCGAAATTTCTTTGAAAACTTTTCTGAATTGCAAACAGTAACAAGGAAATTACAGTAAAAATATGGCAAACATTCATTATTGTCGACAAAATGCATAACTCGTAATTAATCAAATCATAGATCACAAAACAAGCCAAAGAAAGACTCTAATGTACACATTATTACGTATATTCAATAATGTATCGTATTCTTTATATTCATTAATAATTTACACAGTATTGAAGTTTGTTTCGCTGGAATTGACTTAATCTACGTCACTGGCAGAGTTCCCATTATACTTTGCAGCAAAGCTTGAAGAAGTCAATCCAGTCCCTTTTTTAGTTCCACTACCATTGGACGCGATGGTTCCTGACGTCACAGGGCTGACATGGCTTGATGGGGCAGCTGGGGTATTTGCTTGATAACTGAAGCCGTACGCTGCATACGCAGCAGCTGACCCGGCTGCTGCGCCAGCCATTGCAGCTGCTGCCGCTGCCATTGCTCCCGAAGCCCCGCGGGCTCTACCACGTGCACGTCCGCGGGTGGTTACACGTCCTAGGAATTAAATGAAAGAAAATAATCCCTTGGAAAGATTCTAACAAGAATAAACGTTCTTTATCAAGCTAAAAAGAACAAGAATGACAAAAACTACCTCGAGTTCGTCCTCTTCCTCTTACTCGGCCGCGCGATTTTGAACCGGACAGAGGAATGGGACTGTCACGACTAGTGTCCGGATCACTTTTACCTGGTGTAGTGTGCATACTAAGGTCAATAACAAGGCCATCACCAGATGCCACTGAAACTAAAGACAAGCACAAGTCTCACGTTGCAGTTTATCAAATGGTGTAAAAATATTAAACAAATTTACCATCGTCCAAACTTTGAATGCTAACGTCATCTGCAATCGATACATCTATGTCAGCGGTTTCCATCTTCATGTTAACTATCTCGCCATTTGCCGAACCAATGTCAGAAGGTGCACGGGTTTCGCTCGCCATAGGATATGGCAACTCCTCAAATAATTTCTTTTTGCGACCACGTTTCTTTGGTACAGCGTTCTCTTGCTCACTTTCTTTATTCACCTGCAAATGACATCAAGGAAAATGTCCAAAGCCTTACAAGCAATTAACGTTAACATTTCCACTAGGGAAATATAATTAGCATTTTTTCACAGTTTACAAAAAGAGATATAAACCAAGTAAGATAGGGATTAGTGACAAAAGCCTAACCGTTTTCATTGAGAACGATAATGCGAAAATATTTAATAAATGCTGCAATAAATAAAAATATTAACAGCAAATTGTCATTAAAACAAACCTTTCATTGAAAATAAATTTACTTGTGAACACTTCAACAATAAACACACAATAATATAAAAATTTCATTTGGGTTTTCTTGATTTAAGCTGCAGTAGCATTCATTAAAGAACACTCAATGTGTAAATGTATGTTTGACCATCACAAGTTGTTTTATCTCTAATTAAGGCAGTGTTTTACTGTTACACGTGACTAGGTACACAGTTTGTCTGATCTCTAATTAAGGCAGTGTTTTACTGTTACACGTGACTAGGTACACAGTTTGTCTGATCTCTAATTAAGGCAGTGTTTTACTGTTACACGTGACTAGGTACACAGTTTGTCTGATCTCTAATTAAGGCAGTGTTTTACTGTTACACGTGACTAGGTACACAGTTTGTCTGATCTCTAATTAAGGCAGTGTTTTACTGTTACACGTGACTAGGTACACAGTTTGTCTGATCTCTAATTAAGGCAGTGTTTTACTGTTACACGTGACGAGGTACACAGTTTGTCTGATCTCTAATTAAGGCAGTGTTTTACTGTTACACGTGACTAGGTACACAGTTTGTCTGATCTCTAATTAAGGCAGTGTTTTACTGTTACACGTGACGAGGTACACAGTTTGTCTGATCTCTAACTAAGGCAGTGTTTTACTGTTACACGTGACGAGGTACACAGTTTGTCTGATCTCTAATTAAGGCAGTGTTTTACTGTTACACGTGACGAGGTACACAGTTTGTCTGAAACCTAACCTGGTGTTTACACTTTTGACTCGATCTCTTCTCAAAAAAGATCTTACATATTATTCAAACTAGCCACTCTAATAATTAACAATTGGTCTGTAAGACATGTACACACAAACCTGTACTAAAGGACCGCTTTCAGGCGTCTTTCGTTTTTTCTCCCGCCTTTTCTTCTGATCGTCCGCCTTCTTTTCTGCCTGTTTCTGTATAAACTTACATTCCATCTCGGCATCGTCAAGCAACAGGGATACGACCTCTTTGGGTTTGAGCGCATCAGGTTTAAACTGACCTCCAGATATAACCATCTTTTGAATCTAAATAATTTAAAGAACATAATTTAGTGGAACAACGCAATGCAATGACCTCGCTCATTCCGAGGTTGGCAGAGAAATATCATGAAACGCAGGAAAATTTTCTTCAGAGGCACTAAATAACTGCGTCTGCAAAGCATTTCAGAGTGATGTAAAAAAGTGAATAAACAATCAAAATTACTGTCTTTATCTCAAGCTTTTCCATAATTGAGGCAAACCTTTAGGTTGAGAGTTAAGGGGGAAATGCTTTTCAACGCTCGTACACAGTCCCTCTCGATCAATATACCTCACTCTTTTCTTGTGCTCGCTGTAATATCCTTTCCTCGATGGTTCCCCTTGCTATTAATCTGTAAACGGTCACTTGTCTTGTCTGCCCAAGTCGATGAGCTCTGTCCATTGCTTGTTGATCAACTGTTGGATTCCAATCGCTATCGTAGAATATTACAGTGTCTGCTGCAGTAAGGTTTATTCCCAGTCCCCCAGCTCGAGTACTCAACAAGAAAGCAAAGATATCCGTTCTGCAACGAATTAACGTGAAATACTTTTGTTATTGCTACAATTAATAAATTCACGTTCTACACTCTAAAATCGACAAAGAGACAGTTAATAAACAAAAAATAACTATGAAACTTAAACATAAAATGTCTTATTAACTTTCCACAAAAGGTTTTCCCAAAACTTAATCTGATTCTAAAACTTAATAGTTGGTACTTGCATCAGACTTATCTTCTCACATTCATTAAAATTATTATAACTAATATTCATCTTCATTTGACAAAGTATCATCATAAAACGATATCCATACTTCATATAAGCTTACTTTGTTTGAAAGTTTGCCACCATATCTCGTCTCTCAGATATCTTCGATGAGCCATCGAGTCTCATGTATTTATGTTGGCGAAATGCCATGTATTCCTCCAGAAGATCAATCATTCGCGTCATTTGAGAGTAGATCAAGACGCGATGACCTTGAAATTTTAATCTCGTCAATAAGCGATCTAACTCTTTCATTTTACCACTATCTGTGACAAGAATTTCGCGATCTAAATGTGTCAAAAAAAATCCTTCATCAAAGATGGTCGGTTAAAATCAAGGAGACTATTTTCCCATAATAAACTTCTTCATAAAAGCAATCTAGTGTATAAAACTTCCACTCCCCCCGTACTTGTACATTTTACAATACCTGGGATCTGTATATGTGACCAGCCTCCTTGTGGGTCCATACCAATAAACCCACCCAAAGTTTGAGGAAAGAAATGATGTTTCCTCTGTTCCAAATATTCATAATCCAGAGCGCCGTACAGAACTAGATTGTTGTGTAAATCTGACGAAGATCTTTTCATTTCCCGCGCTTTGTACGCCGCATTGCGGTCGCAGGTGTAAAAGCCCGCAGGCTGGGATATCACCTTGGGAACATAAGATAATAAAAACTTTGGAGGTGATGTCGGTTGTAATTTTCTAAGAACAATTTCATTCTTTCTCCTTTCAGTGGTCTTTCCTTGAGAAAAGTTAGGATTGATGCTGTGCCTCAATTGTGACGTCTCGTCGTTGGTAACAGGATAAGAAAGATCCGATTCGATACAGTGAAAATCAGTGTTTTTAGAAAGGGGATGTTTAGGGATCGAAAAAGAGCTTTTAGTTGGTGAAGGTGGATGATGTTTTAACCGTGAAGAAGAGACGTCCATGGAGTGTGAGAGGGGTTGGTCGAGCAATGGGGAATCTTCTATCGCACGTGGACTGTTCTTTTCAACCACGTGATGACGTTTATGATCATCGTCAGATATGATGGGAAGTATCTTGTGAGTCATGTGACCACTAATTGACATTGTTGGTCTCGTGAAAACAAGCTCGTTCATGATTGGACCAGAATGTATTGCGGGATAAGAAAATCGAAAAGATGGCCACAATATCAAGTCGCTTCGATTTAGACACTTGCGTCTAAAGTAAAAAGAAAGAATTTTCAACCCTAAATAAAAGATATCATCGGAGACATGTTATAACTCTTTTCATTCATTTTCATACTTACAAACTAGTCTGAGTGTCTTTATCCTCCCAAAGTCTGCGATGATACAGTCGATAAGCGTCCTCCAAAAGTAGCAACAAAACATAAACCTTCATAAAAGAAACGAGACACTTCAACTGGATTGACAAAAACATGGCTAAACATTTGATTACCAAACGGATAAGCAGTTATGATAAAAAAATAACGAAGAAAAGTTGGAGAAATAAAGAGACCTGAATGCTATGTCTTTGTTCATAATGGCACAAGCCTCAGACGATGACAGGTTGATAAACCGAAGAAATGAAAACATCGAAGACTTTCACCTAAGAAAACAGTTCTTTAAAACAAACAATACATACATATATGTTTAAGATCATTAATATCCACCATGTTCCTCTCATTACTCACGTTCAGAATTTTCTTTGGGAAACATGGAATAATGAATATACTTTTCTGTCCCAACATTCATCAAATTGTACAAAATTCTAGGAATATACGTAGACAATCAGATTCTATGGTTTTAGAATAAATACGTATTCAGATTAAGATAAACAAATATGTCCAAGGAGGAGAGTGTCTTGTTAGAAATAAAATCTTACTTGGATTTCATTGGATTATTAAAACACAGCAGGCCTACAAGGAATAAACAAAATATGCAATCACAATTGGGAGAAAAACACATTTGAAACGCAATGCTTGAGGTCATACCTTCTCGAAATATCAACTTTGGTAACGGGAATGATTTGAGGGATAAATTAAGAGGTGAAGTTACTTCATGTCGTTCAAATAATTCTGGATGATTGCAGACCTAAAAATGACCATATAGAGTTGCTATCAGAGACCAGACTATGCAGTAATACTAAAGACCAGACTATGCAGTAACACAGAAGACCTGATTATGCAGTAACACAAAAGACCAGACTCTACAGTAACCCAAGACACTAGGCAATGCTGGTACATAAGAGACCAGGCTATGTGATGAAACGTGCAACAACACTTTGTACGTATTTGTATCCAACCTTTCTAAACTGCATAACAATATTCATGAGGTTATTGGTAGCAGATGATGACGTTGATGTTGATGTAGAGGTTTGAACAAGATCTTCAATGGAAATTTTATTTCGTATGGCACGATAAAGCCATTTTTGACGTGATGTTAATTCACAAATCACTTTTACTTCAATCTGCAAAAATACAACGAGTATATCAAAATATTTTGCAAACGAACACCGCAAACTGTTCCATTCTTTAATCAACCTTTTCTGACAATTCATTTTCAACGTCTTTCTTAATTCTTCGCAACATAAACGGTTTGAGGATCATATGAAGACGCGACAGCTGATCTAAACCAAGCAAGTTACACATTAAGTCAAGGAAGTCTCTATGAATCCAAGATATTAGAAATAATACCATAAATATTACGTAATCTATCTATGCACGTGACATAAAACATGTCCTCACATGAACCTACTTTGATCCATCGTTGATCCTTTCTCCGCTGAACTTTCAATGTCTTTTGAAAACCATTCATTAAACTCGTCGTGTGAATCAAACAATGTTGGCATAATAAAATGAAGCAATGCCCAAAGCTGTGGAAAACACACATTTAACACGTGAAAAACTTTATTTACTGCACTCCAAATGAGGAAAACTGATATTTAGAATATTATCTCTAGTGATTTTAAATCCCAAGGATACATGAAAATATATAGATTCAAACAAAAAACTACCCGGGGAAACGGGGGAGAGAAATTGCATCTGTTTCTTACCCAGGCTCAATGACGAATCAATGACTGGTAGCCTTCATACAAAAATCACAGAAGGAAACCTTCTGTTTCTTAATATTCTGTTTGTGCTACAAGTGAAAGCATTATGAAATATTTATAAGAACTAGACAAACAATACCTCAGCCATACTGTTTTGTATGGGAGTTCCAGTAAGAAGAAGACGATTTCGACATGTAAAACCAAGAAGAATCTTCCAACGTACACTACAAACAAAAGCAAGAAGAAATTAGAAATAACCTCGACCATGTTCACAGTGCCATCATTTGCTTCGTTGATCGTGTCCCAAAAATATTTCAAACGACGAGTACACAACAACGGGGATTAATAATGGGTACAAGTGACAGAGGAGGATTAATAATGGGTACAAGTGACAGAGGGGGATTAATAATGGGTACAAGTGACAGATATTTTGTTATCATACAGAATTTTTCCATCAATGCATTATACCTGGAACTACTCTTTATTGCCTGTGCCTCATCTAGCACAAGATTTTGCCATTTCACTCGCTGAAAATAGCGTACATCTTGCACAACCTAAAAAAAAGTGTAACATAAATTCTACAATTCAACTCGTCTCCACAACTTCAAATTAAAATGATAAAAAACTTCCAGAAACAAGTTAAAAATCTGGTTTTTAATAATCTGCACATTGGTCTAACGCAAAAACTTTCAACGCAACTAAAATCGTTCCGAAAGGTGTTCCTAGAATATGTCTTGCTCCTGATGTATTATCCAACTACAACTATTGACATGAGGGATTATTGGTGTATACCAGTTGATAGCTGGTGATCAACGTTTCGAATGTTATATAATCCTAATATATCATCCAGCACTGCTATTGACATAAACGATCATAATGCTTACCAGTTGATAGCTAGTGATCAACACGTGAAATGGGGCGTTCTCTCGATCGTGAATATCCGTTTGTTTCTACAAAATAAAAATACAGTTAAAGCTAACCAACCCATCTTAATTTAAACAAAGGACTCAAAGATTGTGCAAAGTTTCTCATGAACTTTCTTCTAATTTAAAGCTGATTAAATGCACGAGTGAATGTTAGAATGACGTACGTAAGTGATAATAAAAACATAAACTTGAATAAATAAAAAGTATTACGAAAATGAAGAAACGACAAAACTTCCAGTTTAGACAAGTTGGGAGGTGAACTTAATATATATCAAATTTTCGAAAATTTTGATAGAATGCACAACAAAGTTCAAACTTTCACCTCTTTGAATTAAAAGAGATTTGGAACCTTTCCTTTCTTAGCACAATCGGTTAAAATTGAAGCTTTTACAAGCCGTTCTCCCGCTTTCCAAGATTAATTTTTCAGGTTATTTTTACTGATAGTTCTCTAGACATTTTTAAATCATCTAACTTTTTTGATACACTTTGTATGATTCTCTCATTCATTATTTAATGCACCATGAATGAAAGCATCTATGCCTTCAAGGCAAACAATGATTATCGGCTTCCCTTCTTACTTTTAAGATTGAAATACATTATTGAGTCCAAAACTTTAAAGTTTTACAATGCTAACACTTCATCACAGAAGCCATTTGTATTGTCTAAATTGAACCCCACTTTCAACCCTTACGTTATAAAATGTTAATAAGTTTTGAATAGAAAACTGACCAAAATAAAATAACTAATAGTTTATCAACTTAACACACGCAACGTAATTTCTGATAGAGAAAGGCATCACATTATAATGAAATATGTTATTAGTTCTCTTACTTTGTACTTGTATACCTGTGATTATTTCATTTTATTTGGAAGTATATTATTTAAGTTCACTAGTTTAAGTGGTTTTTTAGGCTTTTATTCAATGATATTGTACAACATATTAATTGACCTTTGTTTCATTAATCTCAGTGTTAATCAAAAATGTACAGTGTTTTCACTAACAACGCGATTCCTGTTAATTTAATGGTGAGACATCGTAAATACACAGCTTTCAGCTGATGTACAAATAATAAACATCACGTGTATTTAGCGTGGCGTATCACAGAGCATTGAACAACAATGCAACAAGCACACAACAGCTTCGTTTTTGAATACAATAAGAAAGTACTCACTCTGTTCCAATATTTGCGCAGAGATTTTCGATCACTTTGATTGCCCCAATATGGAAGAACCTGAAAGAATAAATAAAACAGTCAGGAGTAATGCACTTTAATGGATACAGTAAAAACGAACGCCTTCATTAAGGACAAACGCACTAACCTTAAAAGCAGGCACAAATCTTGTCACCTCTTGTTGCCAGTTATGTAGAGTGGAGGCTGGTGCAACAACAAGGAAAGGACCCCAGATATTGTGAGCCTATTGTCAACAAGAGATTGGTTAGCTAGAATATTTCACAAAACTTCAATAACTTTATAATATATAATCTTTTACCTCAGCAAGATACGAAAGAAAAGCAATGGATTGGACTGTCTTCCCAAGCCCCATTTCATCTGCCAAAATCCCATTAATACCCTAAAAACATCCATGATCAAATCTATCGCGAAATTCCCTCAAAAACCTGCATAGACCTAAATAAAAATCACCTTACCTGTTCATATAAGTTCACAAGCCAATTCATACCCTACGACATAAAATGAAATCACTATTAAGAAATGGCCTCAAACATGTTTCATACCACATGCTTAATGCAACACAGATTGGTAACTATCTACTATGAACATGTTTTATACCACAAGCTTAATGCACATTGGTAACTATCTACTATGCACATGTTTTATACCACATATTTAATGCAAATTGGTAACTATGTACTATAAACATGCTTTCCCATTGAATGAATCAGTCAAATAGGGATGAACACTTATTATTTACTCTTCCATTTATCCATTCTATAGAGTACTTGCACTTCATATTGTATACATCGAACCAATCATAATCGCTGATTATTTAGCTCTAATGCATTTTTGACAATACCTTGAGTTGGTATGATTTTAGTTTACCATCAAATATCGTGGGTTGTTCAACGTCCTGACCTTTGATTGTGGGGTCAGCAAGACTAAACGCTTGATCAACTGAAAATTCAACATAGAAATGATGAAGCATCAAAAAGTAAAAAGCAAATATCTTACTCCTCCACGAGCAATACAATGACCAATGGATCTCAAAACTTACAGTTTTGTTGGTTCATCGGTTTTTTGACCTCATCATCAAATGCCTTTGTCTAAATAGAGTTACGTTGGAGTTTAACAAATGTTCACTCTTCCAAAATCCTTACTACAACGACGTGCCGCCCCATAACTTCATGAAAATGGCGTGAACTAGACTATACATCGCCATACAACGCCATTTATAGCTACGGCAATTTCACGATGTCTTTGTGGCGTCACGTCGTGTTTTCTAAATTTCATGAATGACCAACCCATGATTCGTGAGCTTTGAAAGCTTTTTTTGCGTTCTCAAATGCTTGATTTTTCACTGCTTCACAATCTGCAAAAGACAAATTAAAAATACAACATGACAAACACGTTGCAACGACAACAGATCGTTTTGCGTATGGTTTCCATGATGCTTTGAATCCATCACATGTATAGAGCAAAAGACAAAAAAAAACACATGTACAAAGAATGGATATTTCAAAGCTTCCTTGTACCGTAATCATCTTTATGTTCGAGATCAACCACCATACTCCCACCAATGTTTTTTACTCTCGATCCACCTGTATCAAGTTCTAACTTCTTTAAAATACCATCAACTTGGGCATTTTCTGATGATACAGATTCTTATAAAAAGAAAAACAATAAAATTTGGCAATACCATCTCAACTGATATGGACCGGATTTAATGTACCAGCACATCTGCTTCAAACTCAGGGTAGGAGGTTGTTTCAAATTTTGATGAATAATTGAATGGGAAAGAAGGGAAAATACGTATGGGTTATAATTTCATATTCTTTAATCCTTTAACGTATTGGGTTGCGGCCAAAATATTGCTTCGAGATTGCATAAATCCTTAAACGTACTATAGGTTATGTCCGGGATACTGCTACGAGATTGGATTAAAAATCTATTTTGTGGACTTGTAGAACGCAGAGTCGCCAGACATGTAAATATCTTAGATTAAAATATTTCAGGAATGATTGACTGAAACAAATATTATTACTAATCGTACCTTTTAGTTTCCTGCTCATAAAATGAGCGTAAAGTTCGGTTTGTGTGATGAGAAAGTTTAATTTGCGTTGCTGCCTTTTGGCCTACAAGACGAAAAGAATATTTATCAATTGAGCACCACATAAAGATATCTTTAATAAAAAAGAATCAAACCTCGTTCATTTCAAAATCAATCTTTCTTTGTTCAATAGCTTCTTTCTCTGCTTTCTTACGATGTTCCTTTTCGACTTTTTCATATTTCTTCCAGTAAAGTAACATCTACACGATAAAAAAAATTAACATGATATTCAGAAACATCCAGCCTTCTTACTACAAGGACAATTAAAGCTAAATTAACCGTTAACGTTCAATTTTTAATAAGAAAAACAAATTTCACTAATCACTAAATACCTCCTTTGCAAGTCTTCTTGCTCGAGGGACAGTTTGAGATGCTGCTTTCTGTGATCTTAAAGCTTCTCGCTTCATTTCTTTTTGACACAACTGTGCAAGCTTAAACATCAAAATATACATTTAAATTATATGTACATATTGAGACTATAAAAGAAAACAACACAGCATTTCCATGACTGTTTAAAAGTTAAATACCTTTTTGGCATTCTGCAAACTTGTATTCCTTGATGTTGTCTTGTGTCTTTGTGTCTAGAATCAAAGATTAAATGTCAATTTCATAACTTAGCTATAAACTAGAAACAGATTTTGTTAACATTGTATAACATAAAGTATTTCATTTGATAGAGTTAATGTTACTTCAGTTAATAGAAATAGATCATCACACACTTAACAATTAAATGTTTATCTAAATTTGCCATGGCCTTTACAAGTTTGAGTATAGAAAGTGTATTGTAAAATTAACAATATCCATATGTAAAACACATATTCTAACAGATTTTACATGTGACAACCTCTCAAACCCAAACTAACCTTTGGTATCTCCTTGCGCACAATAAAAGCCCAAATCTTCCTCCTTTTAACATCAGCATCTTTTGCCCTTTCCTTCCTCTTCTTGGATGGTTTCTCATCCACTGTTTTCTTGCCCCCATTCTAGTAACATAACAAAAATTTTCAATGCAATTAAACCTCGGGATGCATGTGAATTGGGAACCCAAGAACTTTTCTGTAATACATATAAAAGGTCAGTCCAGATATAGCACAAAAAAGTTGATATGGCTCAAATTGTACATTTTTCTATCAACTCTAATTTGAAGAATTTAAAACAATCTCCATTAAGTCTGGATGTCTCTGGAAATGGACATATAGAAGCATGCACAAAAATCACCTGTTCAGGTACTTTCTTCTTTTGCTTCCACTTCAACTTTTCCTTCCTTCCTTTCGATTTTTCTTTCAAAAAAATCCATTTAAAATTTAACTGCAGAGACTTACATTGTAAACTTAACTTTAATGGTTCCTTACCACTAACAGTTGTCTTCTCTTTGAGTTTTTTCTGCACCAGAGGTCTTGGGATGTCATGAAATCTATCTTGACCATTTACCAAACCAATACTGTAGTGTTTGTAGCGCTCCAGCTGAATAGAATATGACCGAAATGAACCCATAAATTTATTACTTAAGTAGAATGCTTTTTTAATTCTTACATTTCTGTCATTTAAAAATCTTTTCCTACAAAGTTTTTGTTCCTTATGAACACGAAGCATTTGTTTGAAATCTTCTTCTGTAACTGGATCATCTTCATCATTGGAACTTTCAGAGCTATCACTCAGCAAAACTTCCTGTAGCAAATAAGGACTTTTCATTCCAAGGTGTCTCATAGTTAACACTAAGTTGACTGCAATGGGGGACTATTAGTTGACTGAAAAACTTTTAAGCTAATGATACATACTTTAACTTCATATACTTAAAATAAGAAACAATTTGAACCAACAATAGAATCTTTTCAAAAGAAGTTCAAAGATAGCACAAAAATACCTTCAGCCACTGTCTGTTCTTCTTCACTTTTGAAAAATCATAAAGACTTCTTTTGTCCCAGAACGGACCTCAATACATAAATAAAAATGTAAAAATACATCATTGATATGAAATGAATATGAAAGTCAGTGTGGAAATGCTTTAAGTTCATTGCACTTCAAAAAAATCTTCATTGTACCTACAAAATATACACAATTTCACTTGATGATACCTTCCTCATTGATTCCATTTGCTTTTTGAGATTTTGAAATCAATTTCTGATCGTAATTGATGTCTAGATCACTCACGCTGCTTTCTTCAGTTTCACTATATTGTAAAGATATATTTACAGAGCGTTCATATTTGTATTGACAAAGAAAGTGAGAATGAAGACTACCTGACATCATCTTTCAATATCTGCTCTGCCTGCCGAAGAAAGATGTCTAAATTCAGGGCCTTGTGAAGCCTCTGAACATGTAATGGTGCTGCAACTGTGAACTTTTGTCCCTGTGAATGGGACACGTCCATCTTGAACTAATCACAGATCTAAAAAATACAAAGATCTTTACACATCGTAAGGTCAGCTTTGGCATTTGTCTCAAATATTACTTTTCAACGCATAGTGAACTAAGATTTTGCCTTTAATCCTTAGGAAGTTACAATTGCTCTAATTCCTACACATGTTAACATGACAACATAAAAAAATTCCCAACAATCCATTCAAAAGTAAAATCATATTGAGAGACATTCATACATATAACTCTACTATGCTATGAGCAGAAAATTTAAGAACTATATTCTACAATCAATTTACCGTAGACATTTCACAGACAAACACAGTCAGCATATTTCAGCCGACGAGCACTAAATGCAACTTTCTATTTTGCCAAAACGGCAAAGCGTGTTGGTTAAAGCGATACTAATCTATAAGTCTTTCCTTCACGATTTTATGGGCAAAAAAGTGCTTAAAATCCTAAATTATTGTTCCTAAAACCCAAATACGACCATAAAGACAACAAACCTCGAAGGATTCCAGCTTTTCTTTGAACATAGTCGCTCAAACAACACTTGCGTGCCTTTAAATGGGCTATGAAAGCCTCGCAGCAATAATATGGCGGAACAATGTTTAGAGATGAATTTCATGACCGAATTCATCGCCGTCATCTTCCTTCGCAGGGGGTCCCTCAACGCCATTTGTAATGTGTGTACTGAACATGCGTGTGATAACCAATACCTAAGAATATTTTCATCACCGAACTTCTTTCAGTTCTTTGGTTGGGTTTACCATGAGAAAAATGTAATAGCAAACGATACGTAATGTAACTATTATTTGAACGTAAAATTGGTAAAAAATGTTCATTAAGTTTGTTCGTCATTCTATGGCGTTAGTGCTATTAGGGCGTGCTTTGCTTGACAACATTGAGCTACCTTTCCAAATAAATGGTCAAACAAGAAACTTATCAAAATTTAAAATTCAACAAACGATGAAAGTCATCACATTTCACTTTTACATGTTTTGAGCATGAGCTGTTGCAATCGGACTACATTTGGTTGGGATCTTGCTCATAAACTGCATTTTTACAATTATACATTTCAACTAACCGCTGGCTCGGTTTTCCAAGCTTATTTCCATAAGGCGAGTTCTCTGGAATGAAATCGTGAATCCCAAGATCGCAAACGAACAACCAAATTCAAATACTAGTAGTTAACAGAAGATTACAGTAGTAGCAGTAAATGCAATCATACTTTAAAAGTTCATATTCATGTTAAAACACTCGCTACGTACAAAACGAGGGTTACGTAAATTTAATTGTGAGACAAACGAAGCCGTTTCGCGGGTCATGCAAATAAAGAAGAAAACGAAGTAAAAAACAACTTTTCTTGTTTTCCAGTAGTTCATTCGCTGCAATGCAGGCAGGTGGATTTTCCTTCTTTTTTCTCAAGTTGATTTTTTTATCTTCGTGATGTAGTGGTCATCTAAACTCTCCTTGAAAAAAACACGAGTAAACATTGATAAATGAATATACACAGCTTCAGATGGAACCTTAATAAGTTAATACATAGCTAAACTTACCTTTTTCCATTCATTTTCCCCCAATTTTCATTCAGCGAGAACATTCCCCTGTAAATAGGCAAATAAAATATATCAGAACCAAATTAATGACTTGAAGCAGACATAGAAGAAAAAGTCGAGATCAAAGCATTATAAGCATGCAAAAAAGATCAATTTAATGTGCTATGTTGTTTCAAAAATTGATTTATATACTGTTCATGCATTCAACATTTCAGGTGTCAAGTCGACAGGAAGAACCCATTCAATTTATTACGTACTTAAGCATATAAACAGCATTTCCAAATCACGTACAAAATTTCCTTCACATGACAAAATTAACGTCTATTAAAACGATGTTATATATAATAAAAAGTTACCTTGACAATTGAAACAAATCCTCCTTTTTCAAAGCATTTGCAACACCTCAAATTCATTCTGAGCTCTTGAATTTCTCAAAGCGTAGCCGAAAGGAATAGGCATATCAAATCACGATACTCATCTCCATCATAACAGCTATTTTGATTTCTACCTTGATCTTTTTCAGCGTCGAGCTTATCTGAAGTGATTTTATTTGCTTAAACAAAACGACATGGGATTTGGAGAGATAAAAGGACGTCCAAGAAGCTGCTGTGCTAAGCATTAGTTAAGGTTCTCCGGATATAAACATCTATACAAAGTATATGACATTAAAAGACAGTAGCTATTAATTCTTCGTCACTTTAATGCTTGTTTTTTCTTAGATCTTCATTTTTTCAAGTGGAACCTTTGAGTGGAAGTTTTAAAAACATCTCTAACATTGCAAAGATATTACGAGTGGCGTAACAAAGTGTTGATGAGTTTCATATGCATTTGTCAAAACAAGCATAAGAAGACAAAGAGCGTAGCAAAAAATGTATGATTGAAAATTTGCTTCAGAGCTCGCTCCCTCACAAATTAATCGAGAGTTAATCTGAGCACGTGTATTCAACTCCACCAACTCTCCAAGGTTATGGCAACAACCAACTGTATGCACTAGTACAGATTAGAAGGGGGTAATTAGCTCGCTCAGTCACAAATTTTTAGATAAATCATCTGCGCATGCGCAGTTGACTTGACCAACTGCCCAAGCTTATACTCATGGCAACGATCAACTGCATCATAGAAGGGGTAATTAGCTCGCTCAGTCGCAAATTTTTAGATAAATCATCTGCGCATGCGCAGTACACTTAAGCACGCGCAGTCGACTTGACCAGCTGCCCAAGCTTATACTCATGGCAACGATCAACTGCATCTACTAGCACCGATTTTGAAGTAGATAGCAGGCTTAGTAACAATTTAAGAGAGAAATAATCTGCGCATGCGCTCAATAGCATGCGCAGTCCACTCGACTAATTGTTCATAGTCATGGTAACGACTAACTATATGTACTTGCACTACATTTGTGACAATTAGCTCACTTAGTCGCAAATTATCAAAGAAATAATCTGGGCATGCGCAGTTGTGACATTTATAATACCATAACTTTCGTAAGCCTTTGAATTTACGTATATATATCTATAAAGCTAAAACTTCATATAGTAGATGTCAATTAGCAGTGGAAGCTGGGTGCGATATAGTATGCAGTGGCTTAGGGGCCCAGACTTCGGTTGCGACCGCACTCTCCCTGCGTACCCCGAGCAAAGCCTATGGCAGATGATCTCGGGGTCTTATGGGCGGAAGCTTGCTATTGCATCTCCCAAGTAGGATAGCGTGGAGGGGCCGAAATCTCCTACCGAAACGTTAACATGCGGCGTTCTAATGCCTTACGTATAACAAGGTATTGGGAAGCATGGCCCGAAAACGGGATTTTTTGCTTTTGAATTTTATCTTTTATCTATTTTTTTTATCTTCTCATAAAGAAACTAGAACATCCAAGTATACTGCAAAGGTTCAACTTCTGCATTTATCTTCTAAACCATCTCTAAACATTTTTATACGTTTTTTACTTGTTACCTTTTACAATGTAACTTTCTCATAACTCTCTCGTGATAAACGAGAGCCTCCTTATATACAATATGACTCTCTCATTATGAACGAAAGTATCCATGGGCTTCGTGGATTATCTACTTTGTTGTAATAGTTTTTGCAAAGATAACATTTAATAAGCCAAGCAATTTGTATTGTCTAAATTGAACCTCGCTTTGATTCATTATGTTTTAAAATTTTGATTCGTTTTGGATAATGAACTTCTTTTTACCTTACAATATTTTTATGGTTCAATCTAGAAATTAAACTTTTCTTCTCGAGCAATTTTACGATTTAACAGCACACTTTTCGAATTCGACGGAATTCTTTTGATGGCATAGAGACAGCCGTCCAATTTATTACGTACCTAAGCGTATATAAAGCATTTTCAAATCACGTACAAAATTTCCTTCACATGACAAAATTACCGTCTATTAAAACAATGTTGTATAAAATAAGAAGCTACCTAGACAACTGAAGCAAACCCTCCTTTTTCCAAGCATTTGAAACACCTCGAATTTATTCTGAACTCACGAATTTCTCAAAGCGTAGCCGAAAGGAATAGGCATATCAAATCAGGATACTCATCTCCATCCATAACAGCTATTTTGATTTCTCCCTTGATCTTTTTCAGCGTTAAGCTTATCTCAACTAATTCTTCTACAATCTTACGGAGAATCTGCCACATTCTCTGTCGGTCCTTGCATTATCCCTCGTCAACAGCATTCCTTAGAGTTCTCTTCTCACAATACTTCATCAGTATATACAAAGTTTGCAGAGTACACTTTGAATCTTCTTGCAAATTTCTTGTGGTGATTGCTTCCTCTTCACTTTCGAAATCAGATTCCTCGTCCTAAAGGAAAGACGCAGGTACTTATTTTTACATATGTTCAGCGACATCATGAACAGTTGCCACTACTATATAACACGTGAGCCAACGAGCTTCCAAACTGTATATGCAATTCAACGATATTTCTTTTGAACATATCTTCAGTAGACTCCGTGTTATCAATGGACTGTTTTTTTATTGGAGCCTCGTCCTCGCTACAGCTTTTGTCGTCGTCATCATGCTTGGAATCATTCGAGTTTTCATTGGTCAACGAGTTCTCATCCAAAACTCTCGAGCTTACGCTGGGTGCTTGAATTACGTTCAATTTTTATTAAGCTATCTTCAATCTGGGCGTCGTTGTTTCTCCTCTGTCACGCTTGATTTTGTTTCACCGTTGTTAGTTTCATCTTCAAGTTTATCTTCTACCTCAATCCACGAATTGCAATATCTTAACTTTAATGGTCCTTTACCAATTATCTTCTCTTTCAAATTTTTTGCACCAGAGGTCTCAGGATGCCATGAAATCCATCTTGACCATTTACCAAAGCAATACTGTAGTGTTTGTAGCGCTCCAGCTGAATAGAATATGACCGAAACGAACCCATAAATTTAATACTTAAGTAGAATGTTTTTTTTAATTCTTACATTTCTGTCATTTAAAAATCTTTTCCTAGAAAGTTTTTGTTCCTTATGAACACGAAGCATTTGTTTGAGATCTTCTGTAACTGAATCATCTTCATCATTGGAGCTTTCAGAGCTATCACACAGCAAATCTTCCTGCATCAAACAATGATTTTTATTCCAAGGTGTGTCATAGTTAACACTAAGTTGATTGCCAAAACGGCAAAGCATGTTGATTAAAGCGATACTAATCTAGCAGTCTTTCCTTCACAATTTTATGGGCAAAAAAGTGCTCAAAATCCTAAATTATTGTTCCTAATACCCAAATACGACCATAAAGACAACAAACTTTGAAGGATTCCAGCTTTTCTTTGAACATAGTCGCTCAAATAACACTTGCGGGCCTTTAAATGGGCTATGAAAGCCTCGCAGCAATAATATGGCGGAACAATGTTTGGTGGTATGTTTTACTACTGGAAAATGGTATGCATAACCACACTTACAACCATCTACATTTTACAAACTTTTTTATGTTTTAACACGTATAGAGTGATCATTAATGGAATCTTAATGTTTTATTTGAAATAATATGTTTAAAAGAACTCTCACAGTTAACACAAGTTGGCAACTTGGCATATTTACACTTGTAGTAGATTTGCTACTAGATATTTAATTCATATGATAATGAAATTGATATCTTCCGTTAAATCAAAGTCACATGGAGTAGTAACTTCCTAACAACAAATTGGCTATTGGAGTTTCGAAGGTTAATGAAAAAATGTATCGTTTTGGGAAAAAGTTTAAGCGTTCAAAGACGTTTTTCTACACTCGAGGCCCTCGACGATCACCTATTGATTCGGTAGGATAAAAATTAATTTGTTTCAAGTAACTCAATTTCAGCTTCAACTTAAGAAATGAAGTTTCATTTCAACTACCACATCTGATCTTTGAGATAATACTCTCCATCCATATACTTTCATGATGGAAATTTGCTGTTGGTGGGCTACAAACAATCAAGCTGCTTTTCGTATTACATAATGCTTATGATTGTGAAATTATTAAAGCCATTCATTCACTTGCATTTGTAGGGAGTTATCTACGGATGATAATTGTGGTGGTATACATTGTTTCAAGTACATATAGATAGCCCTCTTTGGTTTAAATATTTTAACATATTCACTAATGTGCAAGAATTGATAGTTGACTTTGGAATTTGTGAACTATTTTGGAGTTCCTACTTTGCTCTCTGCAAGGTCTCTGTACATATTAGTACAATTATGTTGCTTATAAAATTTTGGCATGTCCAAAGCTTGTACAGAAAGGTAAGAAGGAAATATGTTGCATTTAAGCTTGATTGTTGTAAGCCCACCAGCAGCCGAACAGATACATTTTCTTCCTATTGCAAGTTAATTGTTTAGTGGTAGTAAACATATGTGTGAAATATGTTTTAGTTGACAACTTATAATACATTGTTTCATCACAAAATAGATGGCCCCTCATAGCAGTCAATCTAAATCAAACGAAGACTACGAAGTGGAATGTAATGTGGTTAGTCTCTATGTATCTCAAAATTATGAAGTCTGAAATATCTGTGTGGGATGTGTTGCATTAAAGTTGTGAACCTTAGGTGAAATGAAAAATTAAATATGTTACTTATATATGGAGCATTGCAAACTTTCTCTTAGGAAATGCATGATGATCATCCATTGTTAGAAGAATGTGTTGAGTCAAACATCACTCTTGAACAACCGTTGCATCTGGTTAGTTTTTAGTTGAATTATTCAGGTTTCTGTAAAGTAATACAGTAAATTCTTTATGCTTGTCAGATAGCCAAAGTAATATTGTAAACTCTTTAGATTTCCCAGAATATTGATGAAACTATTACCGTTGATGTCGACAAATCTCAACCTGATGAAGTAAGTGCAACTTGCAGATACAAATATAGTGCTCAGAGCAATATGAAATAAAGTAGCACAGATAAGATGAAATCTTAATAGTTTAAAACTTAACTCAGGATTTATGCTTGATGCAATCTACTATAATGTATTTAATGTGATCCTCACCTATAATATGCAATAATATACTTTCTGCCAAAGTGCAGGGTTACCATCTATGTATATGGTAATCATGAGGAGGACACAATGTTTATGTATAAATATATAAAAGTGACTATAAGTTGACTAAGCTTATTGTGAGTAATGTTTATAGTGAAACACCTTAATCATGTTTTCATTTCTCAAATTAATAAGCATATCATAAAATATTATATATCAAATAAATCTTTAAATACTTCAGTTAGCATTCATAATCAAACATTATTGACAATCATAACAACTTATTCATGACTCAATAATCACTATGTCAACAAGATAAATATTTCTCCCTTAATGGAAACTTGTTCAAATAATCACCAAGATAATGTAAAACTTTAGGAGAAACAACACACTCATAACATGCATTGGTCTCAGAAAAGAACCCTACCACAACCTAGGAAGCACATATGCGTGTTAACACTGACCACTCTAACCCTGGCATACAATGTTTTCATATGAAACTTATCATGAATGTAATTTCCGTTCTCTGCCTAGAAGAAAAACTGTAACCACTTGTTGACTGGAGTTATTTTCCCTCTTGAAACAATTTAAACTTGAGTCAAAGAATTTAAGTTCCCAACAAAATGTATTGTTTTTTTCTAGAAAAATATTGCAGCTGTTTTGCATTATACTGGGTTATTGCTTCAATTTTCTGCAGTAACAAATTTGGGGGAACATCAATCATTTGCTATTCTTGACTATAATGTGGAGAAAAGAAAAATTATGGTGAGCTCCTTAGTAGTGAATGTATTTTATAATGTTATATTCATATATATTTTACATTTAATTAAGCACACTTCATATGTGTTTGTTCATCGGTACCCTCATTATCATGTAAATGGATTTGTCTGGTTGTTTGGCTGTTCATGTGATCGATTGACTGGAATTTGTGCAGGCCCTTAGCTCAAATACTAATTTAAGTACAGATAAAGGTATACAAGATTATTAAAAATGACTAATTGTAAATTTAAGCACTAACTTCTGGAATACTCTTTTAATAGTTGTAAGCTATCCAAAATGCTTACATATATTGGCAATGGAAAGATTTTTGGAGACTTATGATGAAAATTTGGGAATAACCTCACAAGAATCAAGTTTTTTCAAGAGTATGTTATTGTTCTCATAATGCAGAATAAAGTAAATGGTTTGAACTCGGAGTATCGTGACATGTTTGTGGATGTAGGTCGTCCAGGTAGTTGAGTCCTGAGAAGGACTGTTTGTGTTGATGTTCAGATCAAAAATTTTGAAGATGACTACCACTAAGGTTGTAGAAACGTCAGTCAACACCAACAATAACAGTCATTTTCAGGACTCTACTAACCTGGACGATCTACATCCAGAAACATGTAATAATGCAGAATGGTGGTTATTTTGCTATATGAGAACAGTATGCTAATATCATGCCAACCTGTGAAAAAAGTAATTTTGCATAAAATTGATGGTATGTTTGTTTTTAATTTTTAAGTTGTGGAAAAATCAGGAACATCTGACCCAATAGATCATTCATACTGTGGAATGTTTCCTAAAGAGGTTTTTACTTGCAGTCATTGATTAAATTATAATATGTTCTACGATAGCTCCTTTCATGTTACAGGACTTGTTTAAAGCCGTTAGTGGTGGTCCCAACTGGATTGCTGTAAAACCAGTCAATCGCGAATGGGGCGTGTGCACATTTACTTATTCTAAAGTAGCACTACCTCAAGCAGAGCTAAGATGTTCTAATTGTTCATCTTACCTCTGCATTCATGTTACAACTCTTGGGAAGGCGCTGGAAGTCGTACAAGATGATGACGACTCGCAGCTAGCATATTTTAAGTTAGCTTTTGAAACCTCACCTGAAATGAGAAATTACTACGAGTTGGCAACTCGTAGTGAAAAAAAGTTAAATTATTTGAAATAGGTAAAGTAGTGTAGTAAATGGAAATAATATATGTGTGTTTGTGTAATGGGTGGCCAAAAAACATGGAATCGTCATTTAAATTTCAATACTCATTTTTTCACACAGGTTGTGATGAGAATGATGCCAATAATTTTGCTAAGCTTCTGGCTATGAACTGGTCAAAGATATTCGTACCTAGTGCTTGTGGTACTTGCTCTTGTGGTGCTGCTTGGGATAAGCGTGATGTATCAGATGACTGGCTGGATGTGGAAGGCTGTCATGTGGCGTATCTTTATGATTTCCACTGTGTGAATGGTTTGTAAACTGAATTATTTATTACTTTCTTTGTATTAGTGTCACGACTACAATCTTCTGTGAATTTTTAGTGTATTATCGACCGTGTTCTACATGCACAAACAAGAAGCGGTACGATGGTATCGAGAACAACGTCTTGTGGTTTGGATCATTTTCCATTTCGCATGCAGTCCTCAAAGATTATATAAGGCATTTTTTGGTTTCAAGGTACGTGTGATAGTCAGTTATCAAGTATGAAGTAAACATTTTTATCTACATGATTAATTATGAATTCATGAAAATATCTTTTCATCTTTTAAATGGTTTAGCCTGCCCATGTATAAATATTACGTGACGTACGTCCAAAGACAAGTTATGTCAGGAAATTTGAATTTTTCTGGCATTATAACTTACACCAAGTTTCGTCTGGCAGTTACTGCAATGATTAGGTAACTTTGTTTTTTTTATTTCAACCTGCACCAATTTTTTTGGTGAGTTACATGTATTTAAAAGTTTATTTGATCGGATATTCGTTTGTTTAAATTAACTTTTGTTGTAATGCTAAATATAAATGATAAAAGTACGTATGCTACCAATATATATATATATCTGTAGCACTTACGTATGTTTAGCATTTGATCATTTCATTGGTGGTGAATTTATGATAAGGGTGGGGAGTGTAGGTGCACAGAGGTGCTCCCACCTGTAGGTAATGGTCAACAAAGGGTACATAGAGAGGTACAAAAAATGAAAACACTATCCTACTTTTAATGTCCAAGAAAGTCTGAACATTTATTTACTATCATTTTACTTTCCTTATGAAGTGGCAACACTGAATAGATCAAATGGCATTCTTATTTATTTTGTTGACAAAACAGGCAGTATTGTATCCGCTTTTAAGAATAACTATGTTAATTGGTTTTTAACCATAGATCTAAAAAATCCTTGCTGGATACAACACTGATTTTTTACGCTATTTAGATTACTTGACATTGACTTTGTTGACGCTTTTCATTGTAACATCTGTGGAAAACATCCGAAAAAAGTTGTTATGGACGGTACGGCACTTGGTATCCAAAAAACCTTCTTGCCTCGTAAGGTAGCTCCCCAGAAGGCCCTACGATGGATGGAAGATAAGTGTTTTTCTGGGTGTGTATTTTTCATTGGCTAGCTGGACATGTGTTTTATTTTGGGGCGGATTTTTCCAACACTAGGTTCGAACGCGGAACTTCCTCAATCGGAAGAGGCAGAGAGTTGTTGAAGAAATTTATAAAGAACCAAATTACAGAAGACGAACTCGTGGAATTAACCTCGGAAGTATGAATGTTGTTAGTTGTTTATTGATGTACAATATGCTAAGAACATGTTGTAGCTATTTTACAGGCTATTTTACTATTGCTCGTTTATTTAGATTTCATCTCCTGGCCTAAAATGCTAATCGTATCCCTTAGAGAGGAACATTTTGGTGTCACGTTTCCAGAACCTTGCATAAGACTTCTCAAAGCACTTGCGTCAGATAAACCTGTTTGTGCAATTGTACCTCCTGTGAGAGAGGTGAAGGATTTGTTGATCAGAATTGCCAACGGAGCAAATCCAAAGGACAATCCATTGTCTGATTTACAACTTTTGCACGAACAGGTCCCCCTCTTGTTTTGTCTTTGCAATCATTTTGCAGAGCTGCCAAACCCCATACGTGTTTGTGTGGGGAAATGGTCGCCAAAGCGTCCAGTCCTTTTACTGACCAAAACGGGTGTGAGCGTTTGCCCACAACCTTCCCAAGTTCAGTGTGATGGTCAGTTAGGTTTTTTCCATCTTTGCCTTCTCTTGTTGAACGTGGGCACTATGTTCTTGACACAAAAGAGCTGGTCATTTAGATGATTGTGCCAAAGGCGTTCGTTCAAAGAAGAAGCATGGGTCTTTAATTCCTGGGATATTCCTTATTTTATGTCCGCACGGTATGGCAAAGAAGCATTAATGTTCTTGATCATAGAATGACAGGAAAATTCATCCCGTAAACTCTCCTCATTGAAAAATTATGAGATTTTTATTGTTTTTAGGTATTTGTTACGGCTTTCAAGTGATGCCCGATCATGAATCACCCAATGTTCCTTTTACCATTTTAAGAACTCGATTTTCTGAAGGTAATTTGAAGTTTTGAGGTATTTCTCATTCTTTTATGAGAATTGTGAAATTGTTAGCGTTTCGTTACTCCCAATTGTAAACAAATAAACTTATAATGTTTAGCTCCTGAACTAGTGATCTATGACAACGCGTGCAAACTACACGAGTACTGCCTTAACCGCGATCCTGCTTTTTAAAAATCCAAATTCATCGTCGACAAGTTTCATTGGAGAAACCATTCTGGTATAAAACTCGTATTTTATTATGCTAAGTGTGTCGAAATTGAAACGACTCATATCTTTGACTCTTATAGGTTGCTCTGAGGGATACGATATTAATAGATATCCCATTTTAAAAACGCACAACAGCCAAGCTGCAGAGCAGTGTAACTCTGTAATGAAGCCACTTGCGTCAATGGTTTCATACATGGAATATGACAACTTTTTGCTATTTTCGAAATTGTATATTTGGTACAGAAACATGTTGCGCATAATAAAATGCAATCCTGGACGGGATGTTCCAGAGGGAAACGTTTCTTGCAATCAGCAATATTATCAGATAAGTAGTATTTGAAAACCAGTATTATTTAATTGGGAACCATGTTGAAACGAAATGCTAACACTTTGGAACAAACAAAAAAAAGTCTAAGTAACAGTTGAAATATTTTTCTAAATTCATCATTTTTAAAGAAAATACGTCATATTTATGACATGTCTGCGTAACGTATAGCTGTAACATTTTGTCCTCAAACAGCTTCATATTTTTCGCATTTATAGCATAATGAAAAATTTTGGATATGAAAATGAATGAAATCAATTTTTAAAATGTTGAAATCATAACTCGCACGATATTATAGCTTTTCAACGTCAATGGATAATGCTGGTACTCATTAGTTATTAAGTATATATATTTACTCCACGATTATTCTATGTAGTAGTAATGTTGCACCTCATGACACAATCAGAGTTTATATGAAGAAGTAATTGAACAAATGTGCCGAGCATTGACCATTTATATAACGCCTGTTTTTCATTGTGTGTAAACAGGTCGACTGTTACAGGGACTGAAGAAGCTCTTTTAGCTGCGTACGTCTTCCCTCACTGTTTATATTTTCTATCGATGAGTTGATGCATCCCTAAAATATGATAAAATTATCTGTTATATGTCACATACTGGAATATGTTGCTTTTAAATTATTTGCGTATTTTGCGACAGCAAATGTCTACATAACAAAATACCTCCTTTATTATTACTCTTGCAAACTCTAACAAATATACGCCGCAATCGTGACCATTTTTTTGCCTTGCAACCTGAATGGTGATTAAATAACAACGTTTGTGACATATCCATACATTGACTTTATAGATCAATGTGTTTATGCTTGTCAAACAATTACTCGACTTACATCCGCATAAATAGGCTCTGAAATGCTTCCCATGTGGTCTGGCCATTGCTCTTCTTTTTATGTGTTGGAGATACCTTAACGTTAAAAAGCTGTTTATGAAGTTAGAAAACATGTCGGTACATATCAAAAGAGGCAACCTGTTAGTTCAGTATGTATAGAAATAACAACCTTCTTATGTTTGAAGCAACAGTTTTATTCTTCCAACCCATGCTGCACAACACGTATAAACGACTTGTGAAAACTTCAAAGACCACTAGCCACCAATGTGTCCTTTAAAATATATCATGTCTCAAGTATCTCATAGAATTGAACTATAGAAACTGATTTTCTTTGTAAAATTCTTACATGTCGCAGACTGGTATAAAAATCATTTTATATTGATACATGTTCTTAGGTGTGTATCTCCTCACTCCATGTAAGTTGCATCCCGAAAGATCTAATGGTCGCTTTGATCTGAAAAAATTGCAAATATTATAACATGTAATTATCTCTAGAATCTAGGGTGAAATCTTAACCGGACACTTACACGTGTCCTTTCATGAGTAGTTTCTGTTGGAAAAACTAGAAAAGGCATAATATT
The DNA here is from genome assembly GCF_021976095.1 of Xenia sp. Carnegie-2017. Classification (NCBI taxonomy): domain Eukaryota; kingdom Metazoa; phylum Cnidaria; class Anthozoa; order Malacalcyonacea; family Xeniidae; genus Xenia; species Xenia sp. Carnegie-2017. The sequence goes on along the minus strand of NW_025813483.1, from coordinate 13,441,792 downwards.
GTTCCCCATCGTCTTTTCTTTCTGCCGTTTTGCAGTAATACCTATTGCATTCATGTAATTTAAGTTAGCTTGTAAAGTTTTTATTGCTTCCTTCTATATGTTAGATTTGAATCATTTCACATTACCTTAAAAAGTCAATTATGGTATCACACAACCACTTGCTTCCATTTAATGTTTCGACATCACTCTTGTATATTACAATGCCATCAAAACAGTTCACTCTAAAAGGCATTGATGCTACCTTTGTCGTTTTCCTTTTGTCAAATATTTTCAATATATGAATGTCACCTTTCACTCTCTTCACTGCATTCTTTCCTGTCAAAGATATAGTTTTCTATTATCGTCAGGAATTTTCTTCACATATTCAATAGAAACATTTACATGAGACATTCAATTTTTATTGACCTGATTGTAGTTGCTGGCTTTTTCTTCTAGTCGGTCTCTTTTCAGATGTTTGCTCCATAAATACATAACTATTTTGAAAAGTTTTGCCAACTGTCAAACTAAAGTAGCCTATTCCTCCGTTGTCCGTAACTTGGCATAAACACGGAAAATAGATATGGAATAGTTCAAACTGGGGACTCCATATTTCCAATGACGCACGAAGTGCTCCAGCAATGCATTGAACATGCGTGTTAGTAAGGGTAACCTCTAAAAAAGGGAATAATTTGCTTGTCATGTAGGTTTTCTAAATTTGTTTAATATTAAAGAATTTTCTTCGTGATTTGAATTTTGAGAATGTTCACCTTCAGTGTTGAAATCTTGTATTTCTTTTATAATTTCTTCATTTGAAATTGCTTTACTTGTTTGTCGTGAGCGCTAGAAAAGATGTGTTTCTTTTATAAATAAAAACTTAGAGATTTACAGAGCAAAATATTACTTCGGATGCCAAATGACATTGATGTGCAACTCCGTATAGAAATGAATCGAGTTGAAGTCTATTGGGATCAATGCTTAAAGCGTTGAAAATGTCTCCAGGACAACTTGTGTCGTAATCATGTGGAACGCCCATGAGGTCTTTTTCGTGTGACCTACTCAAATATTATTAAGGAATCAACAAATTGTCATTTAGATTAGAACCGTTCAATCAGTCAATAAACATTAGCATTTCATACTTTAAATTTTTCGTAATAGGATGTTGATGTGTATCAGCTAAGTCCAACAATTCGTAGGCTGTTTCAACATATTTTAGGGGGTCTTTTAACATTGCGCGAACAATACAAGCTATTTCTCTCTAAAATGGATTGTGGTATCGTTTTGAAATTTAAAAAAATAAATGTGAGTTTCTAAAAGTTTTCTTACTTTTTCGTACATGTCTCTCATCTGTTGTAAATTCACTAATTGTGTATCCTCTTCCTGATGGGTATAGAAAAAAACGTTCATTTTTGGTACGCTGTTTTTTGTAATTTCCTGGACGTTCATTTACCCTTTCATCCTCTTTTATGTTATTTAATGCAGCTTCGTTATCAACAAATTTGTTTTCGAAATCTTCTCTTTTCTCGCTCTCATCACTTCTTTTATCTTCTTCGCTTGTATACGTATCTTTTCCAACATTCGCATCTCGATTAGTTTTCTTGGGAATAAAAGCAAATAGCAGTTCGTGTTTAAATGTTCTTATATTATTTCTTAAAAGATGGTTAGTGTGTACCTCTTGTCTTCCTTGACCAAATGATTGTGTTGTCTCTTCATTTTTTTCATTTCCAGTAAACTAATTAAACAAAAGTTAAGAGAAGCAGTGAGTTGTCTTCTATATACTAAATCTACAACAATAATACTCACTTCATGAACGTATTCTCCATACGATAGAGCGATCTCTATCAGTTCTTTCTTATTTAAAATTTTTCTCGAGCGTTCTGTTTTATCATCAAATTCTTCTTCATCGTAATCATCCTCTGAGAATGGTGTACAATATGTAAATAAAAACAATGAAAATATTGAAGATTGATTCACTTGATTTACCTGAAGGTTGATTAATCCTGGCAGATGGCGAAACAAATGGGATGTGAGGAGGCCAAAACAACGGTTTCTCTGCTTTAAGCCAAAAGTCTCTCACTCTAGCCACTTTCCACTTCCGTTTTCCTTTCTTGTCTAAAACCAATCTTGAATTCACGAGGTCTGCCGTTGTATATCAGAAATTAGTTACTCACAAATATACAAAAATAGTTTTTACCGATGTCAGCTGTTCTTGGGAGAACCATATTTAAAACCAGTTTCCGTAGCTCTTTGCACGACCAAGTCCCTTGTTTTATTTCTTCCAAAGCATCAGGATCAACAAGATCAGAGCGTATCTCCTGCACTTGATAAACGTCTTCACAGCTTTCTAATATAAAATGATACAGACTTTATTGCAGCATTGTGACACCTTTATTTGTTTTTATACAATTTAGAAACAACAAAATAAAAGTTAGTACTTGGGGAGTCAGTTGTAATCAAAGAATTGTCTTCAACATATTTGCACATGGCATCTCGGGAAATATTCAAGATTTCTCGACGAAGGCCGGGCGTTCCTGTTTAAATGAATTGATTACATTACTTCTATACCGACAATCGTATTTTAAACACAAAAATAATCCAATTCAATTCTTAACTTCTACACAAGTCTAAAATCTTTTTGATAGAAGAATTACCAGCAGCTTTAACCGTTCCATGTCCATCAAGATATAGCAAAACCATCGGATTGAGGCTCTTCTCCGATGACATTAGATCAATCTAAAATATTTATAGAGCATGTGATTTATAGCTGTTACATTTCAAATTTAGTCAATATTTTCTGCATTAATCAAAGAGGGTACAAAAAGTTTATCATTCTTTTACCCTGTCTGCAATACGTTTTTTCTTTCTGTACACATTGTGCGCTTCACTTTGAGAAATCGATAGCTCTTTTTTCTTCAAAAATAAACTTGACGTTCAGATAGAACTCTGGTTGAGAATTCATTTACTGTCAACGTACATATAATCTTACCGGTCTCTTGCTTTTTAGAATAAACTTTTCCCTCGTGAATTTACTTTACTTTTTATATTGGAAGACATCTCAACAATAATTTGAAGCAGTTTTCAGTAAATAAGCGACCTAATCAAATTCTAACAAACCTTGCAGAAATATTAAAGCAAATGTTTTCGGTGCCAAGTAATTTATAACGGATCGAGATGCAGCTATTTATTTATCCTGTGCGTCAAAGAATTTAAGTGTGATCTGTCATATTAGTGTTTTTATAAAAGGAAATGACAAACTTCCGTGACACATTGTGTAAACCAGGTGAGAAAATTAGTAAAATTTCAGATATTATAAAACATACCGGAAAATGGTATGTATAACCATGATGAAATGATGGATAAAAACAAGTAAATTTTACGAGGACTTAAAATTTCGTGTTTGTGTGTCACAATGGTGTAAACCAGATGAGAAAATTAGTAAAATTTCAGATATTATAAAACATACCGGAAAATGGTATGTATAACCATGATGAAATGATGGATAAAAACAAGTAAATTTTACGAGGACTTAAAATTTCGTGTTTGTGTGTCACTATGGTGTAAACCAGATGAGAAAATTAGTAAAATTTCAGATATTATAAAACATACCGGAAAATGGTATGTATAACCATGATGAAATGATGGATAAAAACAAGTAAAATTTTACGAGGACTTAAAATTTCGTGTTTGTGTGTCACTATGGTGTAAACCAGATGAGAAAATTAGTAAAATTTCAGAGATTATAAAACATACCGGAAAATGGTATGTATAACCATGATGAAATGATGATCTAAAAACAAGTAAATTTTACGAGGACTTAAAATTTCGTGTTTGTGTGTCACTATGGTGTAAACCAGATGAGAAAATTAGTAAAATTTCAGATATTATAAAACATACCGGAAAATGGTATGTATAACCATGATGAAATGATGGATAAAAACAAGTAAATTTTACGAGGACTTAAAATTTCGTGTTTGTGTGTCACTATGGTGTAAACCAGATGAGAAAATTAGTAAAATTTCAGATATTATAAAACATACCGGAAAATGGTATGTATAACCATGATGAAATGATAAAAAACAAGTTTTACGAGGACTTAAAATTTCGTGTTTGTGTCACAATGGTGTAAACCAGATGAGAAAATTAGTAAAATTTCAGATATTATAAAACATACCGGAAAATGGTATGTATAACCATGATGAAATGATGGATAAAAACAAGTAAATTTTACGAGGACTTAAAATTTCGTGTTTGTGTGTCACTATGGTGTAAACCAGATGAGAAAATTAGTAAAATTTCAGATATTATAAAACATACCGGAAAATGGTATGTATAACCATGATGAAATGATGTCTAAAAAACAAGTAAATTTTTACGAGGACTTAAAATTTCGTGTTTGTGCGACAGTATGGTGTAAACCAGATGAGAAAATTAGTAAAATTTCAGATATTATAAAACATACCGGAAAATGGTATGTATAACCATGATGAAATGATGGATAAAAAACAAGTCAATTTTTACGAGGACTTAAAATTTCGTGTTTGTGTGTCACTATGGTGTAAACCATATGAGAAAATTAGTAAAATTTCAGATATTATAAAACATACCGGAAAATGGTATGTATAACCATGATGAAATGATGTCTAAAAAACAAGTAAATTTTACGAGGACTTAAAATTTCGTGTTTGTGTGTCACTATGGTGTAAACCAGATGAGAAAATTAGTAAAATTTCAGATATTATAAAACATACCGGAAAATGGTATGTATAACCATGATGAAATGATGGATAAAAAACAAGTAAATTTTTACGAGGACTTAAAATTTCGTGTTTTTGTGTCACTATGGTGTAAACCAGATGAGAAAATTAGTAAAATTTCAGATATTATAAAACATACCGGAAAATGGTATGTATAACCATGATGAAATGATGTCTAAAAACAAGTAAATATTTACGAGGACTTAAAATTTCGTGTTTGTGCGTCACAATGGTGTAAAACCAGATGAGAAAATTAGTAAAATTTCAGATATTATAAAACATACCGGAAAATGGTATGTATAACCATGATGAAATGATGGCTAAAAACAAGTAAATATTTACGAGGACTTAAAATTTCGTGTTTGTGTGTCACTATGGTGTAAACCAGATGAGAAAATTAGTAAAATTTCAGATATTATAAAACATACCGGAAAATGGTATGTATAACCATGATGAAATGATGGATAAAAACAAGTAAATTTTACGAGGACTTAAAATTTCGTGTTTGTGTGTCACTATGGTGTAAACCAGATGAGAAAATTAGTAAAATTTCAGAGATTATAAAACATACCGGAAAATGGTATGTATAACCATGATGAAATGATGTCTAAAAACAAGTAAATTTTACGAGGACTTAAAATTTCGTGTTTGTGTGTCACTATGGTGTAAACCAGATGAGAAAATTAGTAAAATTTCAGATATTATAAAACATACCGGAAAATGGTATGTATAACCATGATGAAATGATGGATAAAAACAAGTAAATTTTACGAGGACTTAAAATTTCGTGTTTGTGTGTCACTATGGTGTAAACCAGATGAGAAAATTAGTAAAATTTCAGATATTATAAAACATACCGGAAAATGGTATGTATAACCATGATGAAATGATGTCTAAAAACAAGTAAATTTTACGAGGACTTAAAATTTCGTGTTTGTGTGACACTATGGTGTAAACCAGATGAGAAAATTAGTAAAATTTCAGATATTATAAAACATACCGGAAAATGGTATGTATAACCATGATGAAATGATGGATAAAAACAAGTAAATTTTTACGAGGACTTAAAATTTCGTGTTTGTGTGTCACTATGGTGTAAACCAGATGAGAAAATTAGTAAAATTTCAGATATTATAAAACATACCGGAAAATGGTATGTATAACCATGATGAAATGATGTCTAAAAAACAAGTAAATTTTTACGAGGACTTAAAATTTCGTGTTTGTGCGACACAATGGTGTAAACCAGATGAGAAAATTAGTAAAATTTCAGATATTATAAAACATACCGGAAAATGGTATGTATAACCATGATGAAATGATGGATAAAAAACAAGTAAATTTTTACGAGGACTTAAAATTTCGTGTTTGTGTGTCACTATGGTGTAAACCAGATGAGAAAATTAGTAAAATTTCAGATATTATAAAACATACCGGAAAATGGTATGTATAACCATGATGAAATGATGTCTAAAAAACAAGTAAATTTTTACGAGGACTTAAAATTTCGTGTTTGTGTGTCACAATGGTGTAAACCAGATGAGAAAATTAGTAAAATTTCAGATATTATAAAACATACCGGAAAATGGTATGTATAACCATGATGAAATGATGGATAAAAAACAAGTAAATTTTTACGAGGACTTAAAATTTCGTGTTTGTGCGACACAATGGTGTAAACCAGATGAGAAAATTAGTAAAAATTCAGAGATTATACAACATACAGAAAATGGTATGGATAACCACGATGGTTATACTTCTATAAATCAAAGTTCTAATCCCTTGTAACCTCACGTACAGGCGTTTTTGTTCATGGTATCGATCTTTTAAATTTTATTGGATTAAATTATTCGTGTTCTTTAGGTTCTATACTAGTGATTCCAGAGCTTTTATTAATGATCAATTCATACGATTCCTGTTTTACTATGTACTATTTCTGAGTTGTCTTTACCAGTGTACAGCGGATACCTCCTTTATTCGCGTGGTTGTAAGTGATGTTATACCTACCAGAAAATGGACGCAATACAAACTTCATGTTTGGAGACGAATTTCATGACCGAATTCATCGCCGTCGTCTTCCTTCGCAGGGGGTCCCTCAACGCCATTTGTAATGTGTGTACTGAACATGCGTGTGATAACCAATACCTAAGAATATTTTCACCACCGAACTTCTTTCAGTTCTTTGGTTGGGTTTACAATGAAAAAAATGTAATAGCAAACGATACGTACTGCAACTATTATTTGAACGTAAAGTTGGTAAAAAATGTTCATTAAGTTTGTTCGTCATTCTATGGCGTTAGTGCAACAGTGGACAACATTGTGAGCTACCTTTCTAATTAATTGGTGGAACAAGAAACTTATGAAAATTAAAGATGAAACATTTAACAGACGATAAATGTCGCCACATTTCACTTTTACATGTTTTGAACATGAACTGTTGCAATCGGTGTGCATTTGTTTGTGGATCTTACTCATAAACTGCATTTTTACAATTACTGATACATTTCAACTAACCGCTGGCTCGGTTTTGTGAGCTTATTTAAGATCGCAGACGAACATCAAATTCAAATACCAATAGTTAACAGAATATTACAGTAGTAGCAGTAAATGCAATCATAACTTTAAAATTCACATTCGTGTTACACTCGCTATACGTGAGACAAACGAAGCCGTTTCGCGGGTCATGCAAATAAAGAAGAAAACGAAGTAAAAAAACAACTTTTCTTGTTTTCCAGTAGTTCATTCACTGCAATGCAGGCAGGTGGATTTTCCTTCTTTTTTTCATAGTTGATTTTTTTGTCTTCGTGATGTACTGGTCATTTTCCCTCAATTTTCTTTCAGCGAGAATATTCTGCCTAAAAATGTGAAGCAGACATAGAAGAGGAAGTCCAGATCTAAGCATTATAAGCATGCAAAAAAGATCAATTTAATGTGCTATGTTGCTTCAAAAATTGATTTATATACTTGTTCATGTATTCAATATTCCAGGTGTCAAGTCGACTTGGAGAGCCCATAATGTCAAGCAATCTCACGAGAAATTTTTGATTTTGTTTTGCTATCACTTCTTGACGCCTTTCTTCGTCCTGCAAACATGATCATATTAGTTGATCAGGCTCTAATTTGTTCATATAACTACTTGTATTTTAGAAAATCCAATTCACCAAAACTCGAGTTATTCTTCTTCGCACGCGATATTCTTCTTCTTCTTTGTTCTTATGTACTTCCTGGTAAATTCTCGGTTTGATAGACTTCAACTAGACAAAATGAAGTAAATTTTCTTATTGACGGATTGCTGCTGAAAATTTTACGAACAATTATGTTGTCCAATCATAAAAAAATTCATCTATATGCTCGAGGCTTTGCCTCATATGCATTGTTCCTAAACTTTTCTATAAAGATTTTAGGTCAGGTTTACTAACTACAAATCAAGCTGGATTTATTTGAAGTGAAAGTAAGTTTTTTAAAAGGTCCTTGCAGGATCTTCTTTCAAAACAAAATGAAGAAATAACCATACAATGTTAAACATGTATGTTCTTCAAAAAGACCTCATCTCGTATCAATTCTGTGCTGCTCTACCAACACGAGAAAACCAAACGATAGTACACAGTTCTAGTGGTTATTGTAAATTTTAAATTCAACATACTTATTATCAAAAGGAATAAAGAGAACCATTTAGAGGTGAAAACATTAATATTCAAACAAAATTCAACAGTAATGAAAATTCTATCTTTGAGGTCAACGAAGTCATATAATAAATGTAAAAACCTTCTGCTTTGTTTGCTGAAGTGATGTTACGAAGTGACGATACAGAATTTTAAAAATGCACTAACAGTATTAAGCCTTTCTTTGTCCTTGTTCAGACGTGACGCTGTTACTGATCGTTTTATCCAATTATCTTCAAGCGTATTTTCGAAACAAACAATGATGGAAAGTATATTTAGCTATAAAACATTTATCTATCCATCGTAAAACATCCAGTCTCACCTTTTCGCGATGTCGCTGATAAGCCATATTTTGCCATTTCCTTTCAAGGTTTTTATTACTGGCACAAAATTGTCGGTTCATTTCAGCAATAAATATCGAAGTGTAAGTTTCTAAACTTCCGCCAACGCAGTAGTGCGTCACTTCATCTTTAAAGTCTTTCAAATATAGCTAAAATTATCTCACAACAAATGCTTAAAAGGGCGACGGATGTCTTCAATAACCACGACAACCATGAGTAAAGTGATCCTTAGATAAATATGCAGTTTAGCACGACTTTAGACAGGAGACAGCCATGCAAATCAGAGTCCCATTTTAAACAAAAATACTTTTACAAAAGAGCATTTATGTTTTGCTGCAGAATTATATTCGAGGAAGTTATAAACAAAAATTGTAAATGGTGCCATACTTTAATGACCAGTAATAAGCACAAATAAAACTGTTGTTCAGTGTCTATAGTCAGCAAAAGAAAACCTGAAACTGAACTTTTCAAGTCAGCTATATCGTGCATTCCCTTAATCCAGAAAAAATCATTTTATTTTGTTTTATGGAAATTTTTCTGCTGTTGAATGTGGTGAAGTGTAAGTTTCACAGAATTATACCTATTTCTCATGTACAGACAAGTTGAGAAAACGCATCGAAATGCAAACATATTTTCACTAAGCTTAACAGAAAGTAATAAGAAACGGGGAAACAGAAATGCTATAGCAATTATCATAAGTTATCAATAGCCTTTTTACCAAATAAAGTCAGTATAGAAATCACAACAAACACATGCTGTGTTTAGAGTAGCTACATCTCAACAGGAGAGAAACAAATTTTTCATCAATACAATTGACAGCACAAGCACTTAGGAAATTCTTTCCATTTAGGCAATTTTTTAAAACAAATAAAAATATGTGTTTTGTAATTACTTTGAAAAGGTTAAGGATAAAAAACAAGACGCCTTCTCAAGGCTTCACTCCAGTCTCGGGTTTATTCAACGCCAACATAGTAAATGAAACAATTGTAGTGAAACTGAAAGTGTAGTCTTTGTCACTCATGTTGGCAAGGATACTTTCATTTCAAACAGACGCTTTTCCATAAGAAATATCTTGTATTTACCACTCTATTAATTAAGTACGAGCGAAGTTTGTACAATCAAGTCCAAAGTTTGACATTCAATCGTACAATACTACCGCTCGTGTATTTTTACGTGTATGAAAGTCTCATATGTACGCTCATACGAATATACTTAATAAAAGCACGCAAATACTGATGATACTCGTGTCTTTTACTATAGTGTATAAAAATTTGAAACATCGGAACTTTAATTTCACGGAAGCGAATTTCGCGTTCTTCAAAGCATCTAAAAACTCTGGGGGGGGGGGATTCCAGACGTTGTATAATAATGAGTATCTCCATAATATCTCACTAAAAGTGTCTCATGGTCTGTCACAAGATCTTCGCGAACATATGCGTACATATGAGTGGCATACGCGTAACGCATGCGTAGCATAACTGTAACACATGCGTAGCATACATGTAACACATGCGTAAAATACGCAAAATATGTGAAAATACACACCTAAGCAGTACCAAAACTGCCAAGGAAATGTCTGGCTCGTACTAAGTACATTTATTTAATTTTATTTGCCTGAACACAAAATCATTCAATCCACATGTTACTACGATAAAATTGTATGGTGCAAAACTGTGAAATGTTCACAAACCTAATTTTTGCTTTAATCCAATTTTAAATTTTCTGGACAATCAGTTTGTCGATATGGATGAGTAACTTTGAAAGCATCTAATTCCATCAGACGATCATTAATTTCAGAAATTCGAGGAAACTTAGTCAAATCAACTTTGAACCTGACAAAAGACATGGATTGAATGAAGAGTTGAGATATTATAAATTCTTGAGACAGGATGTTGTACAATAATGGATATTACTGCGAGGAGATGTTGAACAATCATGGATATTAGAGAGAGAGAGGATATTGAACAATCATGGATATTAGGGAGGAAAATGAGGATGTTTGAATTCTTTCTTACCTGTTTGCATTAAAAACTTGCGGAACTAGGCAAACATCAGCTATTGTCACCTGAGATGAATTGGAAAGCATTAAAAAGACTCCTTCAATTAATATATGCAACTACAAAGAATTTTGGAGCAAACTAACAACTCAACAGACCTTGTCACCAACACAGTATTTTCCACACGTTTTCTTTAGAAGTTCTTCAACATCTGGCAGTTTTAAACAAAACAAATGAATATAAGATGCTGAAAGAGGCAACTAATTATTTATACATTCATATAAATATACAAATACCCTCAAAACGTTTGTCAATCCAATAGTGTCCCCACTCAACTTTTCTTTCTTCGCCAATCTTCTTTAAAGTACCAAGATTCTAAAAATTACATGAATAATTGTTGGTCTGTTTGTACTGATATTGTAAGAATTGAAACAACAAAGTTTATGCACCTGAAGAGGCTGAATGTCACAAGCAATTATTAAAGCAACTTGCCGTGCCTAGAAAAAAGTGATATTAGAAAAAGTGATATCCATTGCTGAAAGAAATGTCCAAATCAAAACTCCATGAAAAGTAAATAAAAAAACCAACACGTATGGCCTGTTTCATGTATAAATCTTAGTCTATGAGTATACTATCTTGGCCAACATGCCATACCATGGCTCTTCTAAATGCATCAGGTGGCAACAAAGGGGGATTAGGTCGTGTCTCCTCTAGATATTCCAAGATGCTGATCTGAAATGAAAATTAAATGATAACAGATAGCTGCAGTCTGTGGGGTATGCACAAAGACAAATCAAGGTTAATATGGAGATTATGAGATATGAAGGTAAGACATACTGATTGTGTTAATGTGTGACCATCAATTTGCAGAGTTGGCAAAATACTGAGAGGATTTAGACTTTTATATTCCTGGGAAAACTAAAAAAGCACAAAAAATTAATAATGGTAAACTATCATATCAGAGGCTTCCTATACTTAATCTTAAAAACTTTCGAAAACAAACCTGTTCACCTCCATTCTTCAGCAAATGGACAGGTATTAATTCATAATGAACATCTTTCATAGCAAGAGCTTGAAAAAATTAAGGAAAAAACGCACGACTACGACACATTAATGAAAACGTGAAATGACAAGAAATAAAGACCATTATTGACGATTGCACAGTTGCACTCACTACTTACCTATACGTACTCTCCACGAACATGAGCTGTGAAAATAGGAATAGAGAACAGTCTAGGTAAAAAGAAAACTTGAATAGTTACATATCACAATGAGAAGTACAGCTCAACTTTAGCATTCAAATTGTAGTTTACTTTGCTCATTGCGTGCAGAAAAAAATAAACGACTTAAATTAACAAATTACGACCAAACTTTACAACCACTGGTCACAACCATGTGTAATTTTTGGTAATTTTTAATTGTGTTATCCTCACTACTTTATTTAATCATGATATAACGGATCGTTGGACGAGGTCAGTTAGAGTTGGTCAAGAAGGACAAGGAAGTCCGAGTCTTTTTCAATAATTTTGGGGATTAAGACAGTTTAAATACCCAATTTCACTTTACTTAAAGAACGAGTTAACAGCTCAAACCATACATGTCACAACGCAAAGTTTTGTTCGAAGTCTGCCCATTTGTACGCGCCAGAAATAGTGCCACTAGAGTAATTCTTTGGGCTGCTATGATGTAGAATAGAGACGCAAGACGTTCGTTTGTTTAGCAGCTCATTTTTGTATTATTGTGATAAAATTGACGAATATATGAGCAGTTTCTTGTAAGTCATTGTTAAAAAACATTTCATTATACTGAGGCTTGGCAAACATGCAATAAAAGATTGGAAGATGCAAAGCGTCTAATGCACAAATCAATAGAATTATAATAAAACTGTGCATTGAGGGTCTGTGCATTTGCATTATTTAAATTCTAGAAGTCATTTCCAAAACTTTTTATATTAAAGTTGAAGTGGAAGAAAATCTGATGATTTTCAGCTTTTGTAGCTTTTTTAATATTTTTGCATAGCTGTTTAAATGATTACGCTTTGCACAATTAATCATTTTTATTTTCCCTAACGTAAGATGTAAATATCTCTTTGTCATATTCGTGGTTAGGGGTGTTGTAGCCAATGGTTGTAGGAATATGTTAGCAGAAAAATGGACTTCCCCTCCAGTAGAGGCTTGTGATTGGCTAAATATGTGAAAGGGAATTCCCCAGAAAATAAAAGATTGAAAAGTAAACATTTTGTATGACCGGCTATATTACGACAACCGTCTAACGTGAAATTTGTCTTTGCCAGAGCATTTATATGCTTTGATTTTGTGCAGTAAATTTTCCGAACTATTTCATTCCAAAGCTGCATTTAGGTGCGACAGCTAAAAGGAAAATTACCACCATTAACAATACAAGATGATGACAACACAAGAAAACAAGAACGGCGTTGTAATGGGTTCACCCAAACAACCAAGAGCTGTTGAAAAAACGAAGGAAGACTATCGTCAGTACTCTAATGATAGCGATTCTAGAGTGGATTCGGGTTTTGCAAGCATGTCGGAAAATGAAAGCCAACATTCTGTCAGTTCTTGTACAGACAGTTATTATGACGAAACGCGAAATCAACAATGCGTGTCGAGCCCTAACGATTCAATGGATATGAAAAAAGTCATAAATAAAACTGAGGATTTGAAGATAGACGAAGGTTATGATTCAATGACTTCGCAAATAAATTACTTTCAAATGAATGTGCATTGTTTACAGAGTTTTGCTCGAACGCAAAACCTGCGTTTTATGATGGCGGCTAATTGGCCATATTTACTGGTACGAAATGGCGATGGAGACACGTATGTATTTGTTTTTGACAAACTTTTATAAGAAATCGATTTATGTATGTTAAGGTGTGATACAGCTCACGTAAAATATACTTTGGGGCGTGAATGCGTGTGATTATGACGGTAGAAAAATTTTGGGAATTACCATTCATTGTTTTTGACTTTGCTTGCTTGACTTTGCTGGGGGGTGAAACGTCATAAGGATTATTATTCTGGAATGTTTTCTACTTAATTTTAAATTTTAATAAGAACTGTAAGCAAATCATGATGACCATTCACTTTAGAGTCGCTCTTTCTATTTTAAGTGTTTTGAACATTTCCGCCCACATTTGATGTGAATTAAATTTTACAAGTGAAGGAGGATGTCAAACATTTTCAAAGAAGTCTTATTGTTAAAAATTCCCTCAGACTTCCTTATTCCATTGTGATTAATCCACAAAATATTTTTCTTATAATAGATCATTACATGTGGCAATTATCAATTGCAATGCTGAAGTCATTGATGCTATTGTGGATGTATTACCAAAAAGGGAATACTTTGATCTTTACAACAACTTAATACAAACGCCACTTCATTTGGCAGTGATAACAAGACAGCATGGAGTTGTTTCAAAACTTATTGATCGCGGAGCTAGTGTTGAACTTGTAGATAGAAATGGTCAGACATGTATACATCTTGCTTGCTATCATGGAGACTTGAAATCTCTGAAAGCTATTTTTAAATCATGCCCAAAGAATTTGGATCACAAGCTGCAGTTGCAAGAGCTACTGGAATCACGAAATTTTGATGGTAGGATTTTGAAATAGTTTTTGTAACACACGGTATCATTTATTTAGAGTTGACAAATTTCTCATCAATTCTTTCAGGCTTGACTCCTCTTGGTGTTGCAGTAAAAGAGAATCACATTGATATTGTTAGAGAACTTATCAAACTTGGAGCAAATGCAAATGCTATGGTACAAACATATTAAATTATAAAAGTTTTCATCTACAACCATTTTCTTAACAATTTGTCTATTTGTTTTCAGGACAGTAAAAATGGTAATACAGTATTGCATTTAGCAGCTGAAAACAACAATCTTCCAATGTTATCCTGTTTATTGTTTGAAGGCCAGGCAGACCCTAATGCACAATCATTTTCTGGCTGCACCCCTTTGCACATTGCTGCAGGATTGAAATTTGAGACAATTATAGCAACTCTTGTTGCAGTTGGGGCAAGTACAACAATAGAAAACGATGAAGGAGATACCCCATATGAAATAGCTAATGATGATGACATAGATGAGGATGATAACTGTATAGATGTGGATGATTAGATATCTGAAGCTTCCAAGCCTAGTATCATGTATAGAAATGTTCAGAAAATTTTAATGCGATTGAGGGTAAGGTGAGCTCAGAAAGAAAAGAAGGGATAAAGGTTAAAAAGGGTAAAGTGAGCTCAGAAAGAAAAGAAGGGATAAAGGATAAAAGTAAGGTGAGCTCAGAAAGAAAAGAAGGGATAAAGGATAAAAAGGGTAAGGTGAGCTCAGAAAGAAAAGAAGGGATAAAGGATAAAAAGGGTAAGGTGAGCTCAGAAAGAAAAGAAGGATAAAGGATAAAAAGGGTAGTGAGAGGGACAGACATTTATTGGGTAATTTATTGAAACATTTTGAAAATGAAAGAAAAGAAACTGTCGCAAAAAATTTCATATGAAAAAGAATGTGATTAGATTGTGCACCTTAATAAAATGCAATTTAATTTAATTTGTCATGTAAAGAGTTGATTTTCTTTTGTTGTTTTCAACATAAGGATTTCATTGTTCTTTTACAAACATCACCACTTAAGTCATAGCTTTCTAGTTTTAAAAAAGTGTATGCACAATCCATTAGAACGTTCCATGTGAGCAAATTGATAATGTAAAATGACAAAATTGAGTGCGTATTGTTCATATTTTTGAGTTGTTATGTGGTTCCATCATTGTATCACATGAAATTAAAAGTTTTTATTCAAGTTTGTGCAGGTTTTTTGAAGGTCTTGTAACACATATTTTATTTAATTTCAAAGCTATATCTTTTTAAAAAAGGTAACTATTGCATGGTTGTTTGAAGAAAACTCCTTTTACTTTGACTAAAAGAATGAGATAGAACTTTCATTAACTACCTTCACAAATTTTAAAGGCATTGCTTTATATGTTATTAAAATTCACAAAACTCAATCTTGAAATAATCAATGTGCCAATTAATTTGTAATGACACAAACTCATTGATTAATTTTCACAACAGCATGGCAACATGTTGTCACAAAATTCCTAAAAGTAAACACAAGTGACAATTTAGATATTTCTAATATCAAATTTAATATATTTCACCCCCTTTCACAAATTCATAAAATTTTCAAAAATTAAAAATTACAATATCGTTCAATATGACTTCTGTCTTCAGTGACGAGTTTAAACCCCTTTTTTGGCATAAAATAAACCCCACTTTTGATATCCAATGGAGCAACGTTTTAGCTTCTTTGTCCATCCAGATATTAAGGCATTATAGTCTTCATGTGTGAAAATCTTACAAAAAAAAAACCTGAAGTAAGTTAATCCGGTTAACAGTTAAGATATACAGAACACACATACCTTCAATAATTCATCCTTGTTTGTCACTGTGCGCTCTTTCTCTTTTGTCAAAACATTTATAAACTGTTCAGTTCTGTCCTGCGCATCAACATCAGCAAAACCAACTTTTTCAAGAAGCTACAATGATTTTAAACACATAAGCAGAATAAAGGCAATGACATATTCAAAAGATTGAAATTGTATTGGACCCAACACCTTTCCATACGAAGATGGATCCAATAAAAAATAGTTTCTTTGCTTCACATAGCTTATAAATTCTTCATTTTCAATATTTGTACCACAGCAGTAATCTGAAATAAGCAGCTGGCCTCCAGGTTTCAACCATTTCTATTCAAATGGAATAAGAGATTTTCTTTACGTAATTATGACTTCTGATGAAGTTTGTTCTTTAACCCATAACAAGTAGGAACTACACTTTACTGACATGACATAATCCAAACAGCTCTTCTTTTTGTTCAATATGTAGTATGGTGTCTCGCGAATATACAACATCAAATGAATTGGCTTCAAATGATGCTTTCAAAGCATCCATCACAAGCAAAGTCACCTAGGGTACACAAAACAATGAATACAAAACGTCTTTCCGATTGTGAAACTCATAAACTGTATTACTTTATCTTTGATATTTGCTTTCTTTGCAGCTCTTTCCAAAGCAATGTTCACCATATTTGTTGAAAGATCAATACCAACAACATTTGCACCAAATTTCTGGGAGAAAAAGCAAATAGATAATATGAATAAAAGCTGAATTTACCCTAATTGCAAAGAATACAACATTGAATTTATCAATACCTCTGCCATATAAAATGCACTTCCTCCAATACCACATCCAATGTCCAATACTCTCTGATTTTCCTTCAGATTTAAACGACTAACAAATTCCTACACGGCAGAGGGATCCAATATTAGGCAAAACAAATTACAAAAAAACAACTTCAATTGGTTAGATTTTATTCTTTAGAGGACTCATCATGAATGGCATGGTAGTTAAAGGATTAGTGCAATGATTTCTTTTGTCAAACCATGAATCTCACTGTTGCTCGAAGCTACAACATTTAAGAAAAGATAAATATGATGGGCTGCTAAATTTATGGTGAATGTTTTAGCTAAAAAAAGGGAATTCAAGAATGTTGAATTCAGGTACAGAAATGCAATGATTTAAAAAAATGTACAATCACAAAGGAGTCCGGTGTTCCCACAGTAACAGGTGATGAAATTATTGCGGTATAACCTGTGTAAAGAATATTTCCAAATTTTCCACACAGCCAACAGAAATTATTTTGACATAAAAAGTGCAGGAATCTCTATTTGCCTTTACCTTGGTTGTCTCAATCCCACCTGTGCTGACAAAATCTTCACCAAAGATTTTTTCATATCGAAGGATGCCGTTTTTGGTGTATTGATTCTGATCCAAAAATTTCTGCAATTTTGTAGAGCTATCTTGTGCCATCTTTGTTTAGTAGGACCAGATTTTGTGATGATTTCTGACTTAATTCTAGTTTTATTCTACAATTTCCAAAATCGCACGAAATTCAAGAAGCATTTGTGTATTCTAAGGGCCTCATGTGTCATGGTGTTATCACAAGAGCTATTGTACCATACGGCAACTGATCTCTACGTTAAACTGAATTTATGGCTGATGTTCAAGTCCAAACTTCTCGAGCCAATATGCTCCAAACGCATTGAAACATGAAACTATATACCCAGCTTGAGGCTTGTAGGACAAATTATAAAGAAAACTCTTTAATAAAAAAAAGTAAAACAAAAACAGTGAAATGCCAACAAACAGAAATAGCGAGTTTTTCCCAATAAATTAATGTAACTATTCTACATAGAATAAATATTTCTGTACAGTTCAAAACAATCTAAATCTTCTCAGAAAGGACGCACCGACTTTACCTACTCTTAAAAACTGGGTGAGAAACGTTGTAATAACAATAGCAATAATATTTAAACCTTTTAAGTTAGTGGGTTTCCATATCAAATATGTTAATTTCATATTTGTAACCGACATAGACGCTAAAAACTAAAGAAAATAAGACAGAAAATACAAAACACAAAAACAGGACTTGTCCAGAAGCACCTAAAAAAATAACAAGAAATAAGAATTTGGATTCAATAATATCCAATAAGAATTCAAACCTGTAGATTTCTCATCAGTTGTCAAAGATTTATGAATGACATCACCAGATTCTGATTTTCCTGTTCCTTCATCTTCACTCGAAAATACATCATTCCTGGTCTCATCTTGGGATTTACCCTTTTCATCAGCAGAAACTTGAAACTGTTCCTCAGAATCGTTTGCACTCTCTTCATGTAATACTTCACGATCCTCGACATGCTCATTATTGGCTATATCATCATCGCCCGTTGGTTGAGAAAACCTTTTCATAGCCGCTAGGAAAAAAACGAAGCATTGATGAAACATAAAACAACATTAGCCCAAGCCCATGAGGTCGTCGTCAGTAGAACTAACACTTTCTGACGCATTGTCTAATTGAAATCATTTCCAGGATTATCATGAAGTTAACGACGTAAATATGGATATTTTTTACGAGAGTTACCATGGAAAATACCTTTAATTTAATGACGGTTAAGAGTTTATAAGCATCTAAAATTTCTAAATGTAATCAGGGAAAGCTAGTCTTGATACAAAAATTCTTAAAATGGCTGGTACTATTCTTATGCTACAGTATTTAGATAATTTCTTCTAGCAACTAGTCGTTGTTCATCATTTCTTACTTTCTGTTCTACAGAAGCACATTACAAGGATTAAAAAGTAGGTTCACTTCCCTGTACAACTTAGTGTTACATAATTAATTAGGTTACAAGCATTTTTAGTTCGATGTTTTATTACAATCAGTAAGTTAGAACATGCATTAGACTGACTGACTCTATGGTAATAACATTTAAAAAAATTTAACAGAGCGGCCTTTTATTTTAACCCTATCGGTAGAGTAGTTCTACAGAAGAATCATTTACCGGTATATTGTTCTCTCCCCATCTTGGCATAGATAAGTGTGAACTGATTGAGGCTTTGAATCGTGATACGATGCGATTCTCCGTACATTCTTTACGAAGCTGTGTTGCCTAATGAAAACAATAGATTATGGATTAAAAAAAATTAGTTTTGATCACTATTATCAGATCAGTGGTTTTGATGCTATAGCAGTTTGAAGTGACGTAATACGTACCTTTCCAGCGTATTCTAAAGCAAGCTGAATGCTGAAAGAGAAACGAAAAGATTTACAATGAAATCTAAGCAACGAAGACGAAGAGCTTTTGTTTCAACCTACTTCTTTTCGTGCAGACACATTTGAGACAATTTTTCGTATTCGTTTGCTGTCAATGCGTCATGGGAACTTGCGTTAGGATCAAGAGACTGAAAGAAAAGTTTCCTTTAAGTGCTTCAGATATTAAACTGTAAAATGGACTTTTTTAACATTAATGTTCGTATGATTACTAGGGGAGTTATATTGAAGTTTTTGTGACATGTAATTTGGAGAATTTATGGTCAGTTGCTTTTAATTAATATAATACTCTCTCCATTTATTGAATAGATTTGTTTTACATCAAGTGATCAGTTTTCATCATATTCAAAATTTTTAGAAATAAGCCAGGGAAGACGATAATAAGACGATATTAGGATAAGTAAATTAAGAAACAACTGACCATAAATCAATATATTTATAATATGCACAAATACTCAGTGATGAGATAACAGCTTACTACCAAATCCCTTTCCTTGTCCTTAAACTCTATATAAAAAGGTGAGTGCGTTGTAAGAAAACATGTGAATCATAGGTTTTACTCACTTTACAATCAATTTACAAATTTTATTACAGAAATTATCTGATTATGTGCAGTCCACTCGATCAATTCCCACTTACTTACAGCTTCACAATAATTTAAAACTGTAACTTTACACTCAAATTTGCTTTGCTTACAATTACTACACATTACATCTGATGCATTTGCTTAAATGCAGCATAACTTAAATCCAACCAGAATATTTAAAGAAAGTTAAGTTTATTCATCCCATCTCGAGAAAACATCATCAACAAGAACATAGACAACTTATTGTATAAAAACAAACTTCTAAATTGAAACAAAATGATAAATTCCTACCATTTGATTCTTGTTTTCCAGCTTGAATAAGTGCAGTTTCATAAAACAGTTTTCTGCCTGGACAAATGGAATGGCCTTCTCAACTGAGAATCAAGTTAGGGAAAGTCAGTTTTGAGTGCATATTTAACAGTAATCAATTATAGGGTAGAAAATGTTATAGAAAAGAAATGCAACAGAATGGTGAATTCTATACAAAAAATGGATACATTGACCAAGTTGGCTGTACATTTCTGCAACCTAAATAGGCATATAAATTGAAACAAAAAAATAAATTATTTTTTTAAAGCAAAAAACAGAAAATGTTAATCTTACATTGTGGAGACAGGAAGGCAACTCAGGAAATGCATCATCTTCTTCAAGATCTTGAAGACAGCAAAGGAAGCATTTTAATGCATTTTCATATGAGGAATTTCTCTGTAATTAAAGGACAACATTTTAGTTGTTGTAGCAAACAGGAATATATTCCTAAGTGACTATTACTTATCTCTATCACAACTCTGGTCTCAGGGTAAATTGAAGCAGTACCTTAAATCTAAAAGAAAAAAGAGTTTCAAATGTATCACCATAGAAACAAACAATGCAACTTAAAATAAAGAATGACATTCACAAAACACATGCCTATCTTTTTTATGCACTCAAATCAAATTAAGCACCTCAATATAAGATAACAAAGAATTACTCACTTAAGTCCTTTTTCATATAAAATTTGTCTTTCGTTTCCAGGTTTTCTTTCTGAGGTTTCTAATAAGCTTTCACCTGACGACAGCTTGTTAATAGTGTCCGAACTAAGCATCTCTATTTCTATTGTTATTTTAATACGTTCAAAAATAGATAGCTACACAAGAATTTTCGTATATATTACTACAAAACAAAAAATGTCGTTTAACCTAACTTTCAAAAGAATGCAGTCGGATTATCGAATAGCTCACAAAGTACAACTGAGTAAAGGAATATTCCCTCCCCCAAAATTAGCGTAAACTGGGACGGCTCTGGAAATCTTGTGAGTATTAAGTAATATGCAGAAATATCACTTGTATTGTTAATTTCATGTATGTAGAATTGTATGCCGACTGGTTTATGTCATACTAGTGTTTTTTTGCGCTTATTACCAACATGATTTTGGACCAATGTTTTGGGCATTCCACTGGATATTCCCTTCCGGGTGTTCTTTAGCACAACCTGAAGATGACTGCCCTTTTTCATCCACTAAAAATATGCTTATTTCTGCAATGGAATGGATTCCATTGCAGAAATAAGCATATTTGTTTCAAATCATGACCTAAGAAAGTCTTTTATAATAACATGTGTTGTTGTGCCATCAAAGCTGTAATTAAATACTACATGCTTGGTCAATTCCAAAATGAGGTAAAACAAGGTTTTTATTATGCAAATTCATGATTACCAACAAAGAAAGAAGACAACCCCTCTTCCAATTATCATTTCGACACAATGATCTTTAATTCTACCCAGTTCTGTAGAACTAAATTTATCAGATGGGGGGGCTCTCTTGACAAAGCTGAAGCCATGAAATTATGAAAAATTACCCATTTCAAAGGTAGAAGGGGGCTCCTCCCCCAAGCACCCCGCACTTCTACAGCACTGATTCTACCCAAAAATAAGCATAAGCATATTATGTATATGCAATTCTCAGAGTTTTGTCTCTCACAAAAAACCTTGCCAGCAAAACTGTATAGATTAGAGTTTGTAGGGTCATGCACAATGTGTGAAGAAATAGACTCGTGATGTTTGGATTTTGGACAGGGGTCTACACTCATCGGTCAGTTGTCTCACTCAAAGGTACACCAGACAATCTCATTATATCACTATCCAGTAAAGATGGTCATGTGACTTTTGGACATGTGATTGGAGAAATGATAGTTTTCACTACTTGTGAAATAGTTCTTGGGGAAAAGAAAAGTTGAAATGTTACTGAAAACCTTTTTGTATAAATAATTCTAATAATTTAGTATAATATAACATATTATTCTTAAATACTAATTCTGATTTATTCTTTCGTTGAATTTCTTCATGAGTAACTCTGAATATTTCTCTAACAACGGAGCGATTTGTTCGTTTTCACGCGTCGAGAGAATATGTTCCGTTTGTTGGGTCTTGTCTATGGTCTTCAAGAGTTGCGAACATTGCGTTTCAGCGTCGCGAGTTTTTGAGTTTTCTTCTGGAGTGATTTCCGCGTTCTTCGTTGTTCGTGGTGAACGCAATAAGCGTTTTTCTCGTTCGCTTTTGCAGTCGGCAATACTTTCTGAGATAGTTGTAAATGTTGCAGCAAGCATAGAAAGACCTTGTCTTTGATCATCTTTTATATCGCCGTTAAGAATCTAGAACGGGTGACAAAAATTATAAAATATTCGAGGGATCTACTAAAATATTGAGAATGCACACATCAATCCAGTGTTACCCCGGAAGGCAACCATTAACAGAATAAACAACACAGATTCGAGCAACATAGCTCTACTACTAAAAATTTAGGATATAATTTTAACCCATGGCCATCAAAGCAGACATTTGTTCTTCATAGAATAAAATCAAGAGATAAAAAAGAATTATTTTAAACCTTAACAATATTCAAGAGATTTTTACCTTCGAATGACACTCTAAGGCTCGTTGAAACGTTCTCACCAAATCGACAACAATCTCTTGACATTCTTTAGTCGTGACCTCTATTGATTCTACGAAAGTAGTTCATGTGAAACAATAAAATGCCAAAAAATTAATAGGCTAAAGTGATCACACAAAAATCAATTGAGATGATCTTCTGCAAGTTTTTGTTCTGTAGTCAATTAAAGTTTTTATTCTTACCATCTTCGTCATTATTTCCACGAGTCCTTCGGTATTCTTCAGAAGTGTCATCATTTCCCATAATGTAATTTCGTGACATACTTAATTTGACCAGTTTTGGTGGTGGAGTTGCCAAGGCAGCGGAGAGCTCAGCAGATAGTTCACTCAAATTAGACTCTGTAATATCTTTTTCGCCGATTTCCTGCGTTGAATCGTACTTCTGTTGACTTTTTGCATTTCTGTACTTCGTCTGTTCATCTAAAGCTTCAATTTTCTGTTCAGCGAGAAGATCGCCACAGGACTTTGTTTTGGATAAGTTATCCTTGGGAACAGAACGTCTTCTCTCATTTGTTTTTTTGGATGTAAGTTTCGCAATATTGAATGGGAAAGATCTTCTGTTTTGTGATTTGTGCTTCTTTTCTTCCTCTTTCGTTCTATTAACGGCATTTTTTCCCTTTTCGTCTTTAGATTTGAGTTTTTTATCGTCTTGCTTGATACGAGTTTGAACCTTTTCAACTTTAATACTTGTTTTACTCGCTTTATCACTCGTGTCAAAGAAAGCTATCAGCTCTGAAGCTTTCTTAGGCGAAGGTTCCTTGGAAGATGTTGCGTTTTTCATTCCCTGGACTTTTCCGGTATTTAGGGAGAGCCCTTCACCTTCCATATTTGATCTCCTTCTCCATAGTGTGGGCTCGTTGTTCTGTTGTGAAATTTCACTAGAAATTTTGATCACAGGTTTCGTTACATTATCTGTAATTTTTTCTTCTTTTTCTCTATTGATTGAGTTCTCTGTGTTCTTTTGGTCACTGCTACATGGTTTCTCATTTTTCGTCGCAGGCGTGTGACGTTTTGTCCAGTTGTCCAATGATTTGAAACCCAGCTATACAGAAGAATGGACGCAATGAGAGAATAATTCTTGATACATGCGAAAAGTATGACGAAAGATCATGTAGATAATTTCCCTAGTTTTGAAAGTTTCTATATCCTACCTCTTCAAGACGTCTCTTGGTGGATTCAAGTTCTTGATCAAGCTACACCATCAAAAAATATCCAAAAAAATAACACTGCATGAAATTTTCCGAATAAACAGTGAAAATAACTATTTAAAACCCACTTTATTAACTTGGTTGATGCTCTTGTTTGCCAAGCCTTCGTCTTTTTTCCCCAGGCCTTCGTCTTTTTTCCCCAGGTCTTCGTCTTTTTCCCCCAGGCCTTCGGCTTTTTCCCCAGGCCTTCGGCTTTGTCGACATTGCTTACCGACCTAAAATAAAACAAATATGTTTGATAAACTGGCGCATAGTTTTTACTTTAAATTTCTCATTTAACATAGAGTTAGCGGGTTCTTAATCCTTTATTGAAGATAACCATGGGCGGCAGAAGTTTGACAATAAGGGGGGGGGGAGGTGTATACATATATTCTTATTGACCACAATTGATTTCAATAAAAAAAATAATAAAGAATATAGTCCCTCCCAGATAAAAACCAACATATATTTAAGTTTTCTTTAAAAAAAACAAGCGTTGTGATCTTTCCCATTCGTACCTGGAGGAACTCAGTTTGGACCTTTGTATGAATCTCGCAGAAATACTGGTGCGATGAAAGTTATTGCGATCAAATGGAAGCGGTTGATCAGGCAAAGCTTTTGTAGCGTCTTGAAATAGCAATTCTTCTTTTATCTCGGTCGGAGTCATGTTGAGATTTTCAAAATTCTCATTGTAGAATTCTTCCCGCGTTTCGACCTGTTCCAGACTACGTGATGGCATATCAGAGAATTCTTCCCATTTTGGAGCAATTTCCGCCGTCAGTAAATCTTCATCATCGGAAATTGAATCACCTAAGTTGTGCAATTTTACAAAACAATTTAAGCAAGGTTTGAAAAAAAAGAAGATAAGGAATTAGAGACGGACGAGTAGGCAAAAGAGGAAATGTAATATATTATGACCAAGAAAATCAAATTTCAATTCGACCAAACTTAAATATGCTACGTTACTGCACAACTACATAAGAGATTTGCCAGTGAGAAAACAAAGTTTTGAGATTGCTTATCTCAAAACAAACTTACTAGCATTGTTTAAAATGTAAATTTCTTTTTTCAGTAACTTTAGACAAAATATGGTATCACATCAGAATGTTAAATATATGGATACTAAAATATTCACAGCTACGTTTTGTGCAGAGTTAATTCGTGTAAAGATGTCTTAACTTTCCCCTGAAACTTCTCCAATACAATCAAAACCATTAAAATGTTATAATTGCTTTAAGCCGAAGTTGTTTATACATAATTCTCTACGTGAATTAAATTTTTTTGTTGAAATGAAAAACTAACATAAGAGAACTGTGTCACCTGTTGGATCGTCCATCTCATCTCTAGGACTCGATCCTTCGTTCTAAAAACAAAAAATTGACCATCAGACAAAGCCCAGCCAAAAAATCGTCTCATTATTTAATCTCCTACCGATCCTTTTTCATCGCTACAGTCTTCATAGACCTTCACGTCATAGGGCCTGAAAAGACACATAAGATTCAATGCACATACATAGCTTAATTGTACAAATCTCACCGAAGGTAAAAGAGTCAGTAACATATATATGAATTCATATAAATTACGTTTTAACATTAGGTTCTTGTATAAGTTATGAAAGTTTAGGATAAAGAAAAAAGAAGCCAACTACGGCGAAGGTTTTTAAGTAGATAGTGTATATCTTTAATAGTTGATTAAAAGACAATACAAATAATACTTTAAGTTGAATGGTCAGTTAGCAAAGCATTTTCCTTTATCGTCAAAATATAAACTTACAATTTGTCTAAAGATTGTTCAGACGAGCGTCCTCTCTTTAAAAGAGCAAATTCAACTTCGTGTATGACGAGGTTGTCCATGGAATGTCCAGAACGCATTTCAAAGAAGCTTATCTCATCCAATGGATTTTGGAGTATGTCCTCTATAGATCGCCTTCTTAGTGATACGGCATTACAAACTGGTGTTATATTTTTTTTAACAGATGTATTCAGTTGCAGATCTTGTTTACTATCGGGTTTAAGAATCGAGTTAACGTTTACAGCTTTGTCATTTGTATTAGTTCTACCTTTCTTTCTGTTGTCAAGTCTTTAAAGAAAAGGTTTAATGATCGGTTAGTTTCTCTTATGTTAGTTTGGAGTGCGCAGAAAAATAAGAATTGGTTAATTTAGATGGTGAATTAATGAATCAACACGAATTTACTTGATAGTATAATCTATAATTTGTATGATCCTTTAACGAAATTTTTGATTTAAAGATTAGCGTTAACTGTAATGTAAACCTTTGAACAGAAGGCTACCTTTAGATAAACATGGCTGTTTTAACATGAAGTCAAATGAACAAATGAACTTTTTGAGTCGTGTGTGGGAGGATTGCTTCAATGAACTTATGGAGATGGCTCCATAGGTTAAGACATCGTTCATCCAACAACAATAACTTGCAACTATTTCAAGGCATCTTACCTGGAAACATCTCCATCTAATTCATCTTCATTGGGATAATAAATGATGCCATCTTCAACATCATCGCTTTCAGTGTTTACCAAATCACCTTCCTCGTTGCTCTTTAGAAAGGTCACATTGACGTCACTGCCACGTGACATGGTGACATTAGACTGAAATTTTGTCACTGCCTGTAAAAACGAAAATTACAAACATAATAAGAGACAAATCAACAAAGTCATGTAAAAGTAAAAGTATACAAAAAAACACTTTTTCGATGTGTTTTACATACTCCAGGCTTATATTTTTATCGAGCAGTAAATTTGAAATCACATAAAATAGGGACTCACTGCATGGTGAATTTCTTTCTCGTATTTTTGCAAAGTCAATTCAGCATTTCCAGAAAAATTAGGTTCATCGTTCATCTATAAATATAAACCTGATGTCCCTTACAGCGTTCAACATAAGCATTGTATTTAAATGTATTGATGGTAGCTTACGGAGCCGTTCGAGAGACGCTTTTCTAAGGGCTAAAAAATGTATAAAGAATGACATTAGACAAAAAATCAGAAAACAAGGATATAGGCATATAGAACAAGGCAAAATGCACTTACAATAGTAGCCAGATTATGAAATGGTTTTGATTCAAGTGTACCGTCTACAAAAGACAAACATATTAAGTTATATATCATCCTCAATAATCCTTTGAAACAATACGTTTTCTTACCAACAGAATGTTCACCGTCATCGACATTGTCTGGAAAAAATTGCATTGGATTGAAACGCTAAATGAAAAAATAAAGGAAAAAATATATTTGATTTAATTATTTATATCCATTCATCGCAACATTTCACATTAACCTCGGCCCAACGTCCTTCAGGTTTTGATTTCGCAGTTGATACAGAAGTTTCTTTTGCAGATTCTGTAATTATTGACACTTCTAAATCATCAGCATTCGCCATCACCTAAAAAATTAAATGAAAAATTGTCGAACGACGGGAATAACAATCTTGAGTTTGAAGTGAACTGGTGGTATAATGGTAAAGAAAAAAGATAAAATGTTTAAACGCGTTCATTACAAATAACTCGGAGTTAAGTGAGATAGTTTATCTAAGTTAAGTACTGATAGCAATAAGCATTTTGACAGCTCACCTGTTTCTTTGCCCAATTGGGCAATCTATGAATGACACTTAAGCGATAACCACCCAGGACTGTATTCGCTGATAAAAAATACACAAAATTCGTGAACTGTCAGTTGATGAAAAAAATTTCAACCCATCATTTCAATCCTTCTAGACATTAGAGCAAATATTGTGATCTTCAATCAGGTTTGATCGCGTGTAGATCTGAATAATATAGACTGTTGCATGACTTTCTTGGATGAATAAAACTTTCAATCAGGATTAAAAAATACTTAAATACCATTTTGTTAATAAGAAATAACAACTAACGTTCATTTGACGTAAACATTTCGTGCGAAGCAGGTTGAAACTCCTCTTCATTGGCATCCAATACATCTATTGCTGTTCTGTTGGGTGTATCTTGTAACTTTTCTATCATATTCTGGGGCAGGCGAACATCAAACGATTTCAAGTAAAAAATGAACAAATTCCAGTTTTAAGAAAGTTAAAAATCAAGACGCATATCAATTTGTTGACTTACCTGACTAAACACCGAAGGTAGTCTCCACACAAAAATACAACTGAAAGCGACAGAAATTGCATTTTAATACAAAAATACGTACATACACTAAACGCAATCGAAAGAAATATTGAAAATGATCAAACCTGTCGGCCGACACTGTTATTAGTCGCTGGCAGTCTAGAGAAAACTGGAAACCAGTAACGATTTCTGCATGTAAATAAAATGGTATTCGTTTTGATAGAAGATAATGAGTTTGTAGCAAATTTAAATGCGATGCAAGAACTTGCCAGAATGTCCAATCATTCCTGCAACACATTCCCCAACATCGAAATCATAAAGTGCAAGAGATTTATCTGAGCAGCTTGTTGCTGCATAAAATCCAGAGCGATCCAACAATACCTGTCAAAACTTAGGAAATCAACAACGATAGCATCAACATTAGCAACCTAATCCCAATCCAATAGTTTGTACTAGGCAAAACTAAAGATCGGAGATATTGACCAGTAAGAGTGGTAAAACCCTGCAGAGATAAACACCCAGGTTCTCAAAATAACCAAAGTTCTACCGTTACATGAAAAAATTCTAACGATTAAACCTTTATATGCTAGAAAGTCAAAACAAAGTTTCCTCCAAGACATTGGGTTGACAAATTTTTAGTGCTTGCCATTTATGATAAAAGGACACAGAGGAATACAAGGACGCATAACATCTCTACACAACCTTGCCATACCATATTATTTACCTTAAATATAACGCCATCGTCGCCCATCGCTGCCTTAAATGATCTCAATTGTTTCCCACTAGCTATGTCATAAACTCTTAATAAACAAAACAAAATGAGTTGAGATCATTGAGCCAATCATCCACCGGATTCTATCATACACGAACCTCATATTTCGATCTTGACCAGCAGTCACAGCACACTCCCTATACGAAGGAAAATATAGATCACGTTATCAAATGCGTTTAAGAGAAATCGATGTAAATGGAAGTATCGAAGAGATATTTCTTCTGTAGAACGCACCTTAATGGATGAATATCCATGTCATAAAAAGTTGTTTTGGTGGCGACATTTGTGTATCTGGTGAATTGAAACTCTGGTTCCTAATTAATTGAAGGGTAATGGTTACTTAATAAAGCAACTGAACAATTCACAGACATGTTCTAGAACTTGTTATACTTTAAGTAACATTTAACAGCAGGTCCATAAGATTGGTAAGTGCAAATATTTCGTTTTTAAAAGAGTTACATGTGAAGTCACAGTTTTGATGAAAACTGGCGCCTACCTTAACTGCAGACCTGAATATCACGGATTTATCAGCAGCACAACTTATCAACTGGAGAGTTTTATCGTTCACTGGCAACAAAAACAACCAAAATTAATATGATCAATTAAGAGAAAAAGTGTAAATGCTCACAGCAAAAATGTACATTAGTGCAATTGAAATAGAAATCAAAATATTTGAAAAACTATTTGTGAAGGGGTATTTATATCCATTAACATCAGACTACTTAGCTACGTTCAAATTACGTATATTGAAGAAATCGACGTTTTTTCTACTTGAAAATCTTCTGAATGAGTGCGTGCTTTAGATGTCACTCTAAGTTAGTAAATGGCCTTTTTAACCACGTAACATAGTGACGGTGTGTGTGTTACAAAAACAGAAAGATAATCTGGAGTGGTTTTCATAACTAGCTATGAACTAGACTCCTCTCCCCCTGAAGAAGATCTTCTTAGTCTTTTACGTTCAAAAACAGAAAAATAATCTGACACTCACTGTTGAATCGTATCGACGTAATTGATGCTGAATGATCATCGATGGTTTGAAGAAGATTGAAATTATCTTCACAGTCAAACACGTGTATCAAACGATCTCTACCAGCGCTCGCTAACAGGCTAAACTCTGAAACCGTTAAAAGAACCCAAGTCTGTGACCATAAGAAATGACCATGAAACGCAAAAACAAGCGTACATTTATACGAACCGGCATCTGGAGAAGAGTATTCAATGCAAAGAACCTCTGACTCGTGCGCTTCTATTTTGAGTATTTCCCGCATTAGAGGTATCTCAAATGTTCTAAGTAAAAGGATAAATAGATATATAAAAATGTTGTAGGCTGGACACGAAGCCCTCGTCGTTGTGTGTACCTTATATTCCCCATTTTATCCCCAGATGCCAACTGACTTCCATCAGGAGACAACTTTATACATCTCAATCCAAGCTTGGACTCAGGCTCCTTGTGACCTTTTTCTTACGTTATAGAATGACATAGGTAACATAAGCAACACTAGCAACATGAGTAACAATACAAGCAACAACATAAGCAACAACGTAAGCATCAACAGTGGCAATAATATGGGCAACAACACGGGCAGCAACATGGGCATCAACATGACCAACAACATGAGAAACGACATAAGAAACAATAGTAGAAGCAACATAAGCAACAACATAAAAACATCTAATCATATAGAAATTGTAGTAAATCACAGTAATCTGTGTAATTTAAATTTTGAGTACTATGAGAAAGCTATATATATGAAAAATTTGATGGGAGGAAAACATCAAAACATCAAGATCAACCTTTATGACATTTCATGTCCTTCAAGTTTGTAAGGTCTTTTTCAGTATACAGAACTTGTAGCAACTCCTAAGAAAGAAAAACATGGCCACAATAGAATAATAATTTTCACATTGCACCAAGTCGTCAGAGCCCACTGTTTTCAAACTCGTACGCAAAGCATCTCTTCACCTTTGGGGGACGCGAGCTTTGAAAAGAAGTTTTCCTTGTTTTAATAAATATCTCACCTTGCTATAGATGTTTCTATATGGCGTCATTTTACTGCCTAGTAACACATGTTAAATAAATGAAAGAATATTTCTCAATAGTAACAGGCAACAGTTTTATCTTTGAAATTGATGTATGTACCAGTTTCAATATTCCACACACGAACAGTACCGTCAGATGAACACGTGAAGAACGAACCAAAAGGTACTTTCCCAGGAATATCTGGAAACGCCTGACGAAATTACGAAAGTTTGGATCATTATCGATAATTACCACCGCTATACGTTAACTTTCCTTATTATTACTTGATACAAATTCAATAATACCTAACTGTACCTTATCTCATTTCTCAAAACATACTCAATTATACATTCATATACCTAATCACTCCTCCATACACACTCGATTATACTTCAATATACCTTATCATACCTCAATGTCCCAGACACAAGAACTATGATAAAGAAAGGATGAAATTTTTCCAATTTTCTTCACGTCGTTAATATCCCAGATGTATATACTATGATCATTATAAATACACGTCAACTAAACAACACAACACAAAAGGCAACATTTTTAGTGTAAACTCAACCAAAGAACAATGTTCGTACATAAAACGAGAAAGTTACCCTTGTTCCATAATGATCTAAAGTTATGGCTATGGTGTCTGGATAGTTTGCATTGTCAACCTTTGTCAGGAGATGGCTGGAAATGAAAGTATGGAAACAAGATTGATTTTGGTTTATCAAACCAAAGATTGATAAAGATTGATTGGTTTATCAAACAAGATTGGCGATGGGTATAACGAGAGATATGGCGAGAGATAGAGACGTTTGGCGTAGAAAAGTTCGTGGACCGGTCAACCCCCCTGGCGGGGATTAATACTGGCCGGTATACAAATGTTGTTTGTTTGATTTCAAATGCAGCCGTTATATTGTTAAATGTTATTGTTTTTTACTGCCGGCAAAAGCATTCAACGCAAAATAAAGTGAAGAGGAAGACTACGATTATTTCTTGTTTTTTACAGTACTTTTGAACTGCAAGAACATAACATTTCTTAAAGATTATGTGAAAACGACGATAATTTTTACAATAAACATGGAACTATACTTACAGTTTCCAGTCATTCACACGTATATTTTGCTCATATTTTATTTTGCATCTTTTTCAAAATAGATGAAAGTTTTCGTTATCACTACGTAGTCTTCCTTCCTGAATGTTATTGTCCATGTTAGTACAGTCCTCGGTACGACTATTTGTGTTAGTGCTCACTGACGTTTCTAAATACGTCCTCAGAGTAAATAAATATTGCTGAGGATGTTAGTCAACATGCACACCAAGTATCCTACTAAGGACTTCACTAACCTGAACGATTAACATCTACAATATCTATGCATAGGATAGTAGTCAAAGGACACCCACACATGATAATTGATTACCTTGCATCATGACCAGCAGCAACATCAACACCAAGACAATGCGGTTTTGGTAAAGAACCAATAAATTGTAAACTGCTAGAAAACACCCTAAATATAAGACCATAAGCACAAATAAGATTACATTAACATACACACAAACAATTTAGCAATGTTTATCCTCCTTATCAAAAACTAAAACAACAAATGAATAGTTAAAAATTCCAGTTTCATTACAACATACCTAATTATCCCATCAGAACAACCACAAAATATAAAGTCTTCCTTAACAGCCAAGCTAAATGCACCATTAACTCGTAAATCTATCCATTTCTTAAGTGAACGCTTTTCATTAAATGCAAACAGTAAGCCAGACTTAGTGACGCTATATGTATGTTTGGAGTTAGGGCCCAGGCCACAAGCCACATCGATAAATTGGTTGTTTCGATTCTCACCCAAGATAGCTGGTCTACCATGCAAAGGTATCTTCTTCTTTACCTAAACAAGATAGAAATAGATTTTCAGATGATTCTCTAATAAAAAAGAATTTTATGTTTTTCTACCACCAACCTTATTTGCACAATCTGTGGAGTCAATGTACCAAAATTTAACAAGTCTAACTCCAACAGTGACAAAATAATCTCCATTTTCAGAAAATGAAATAAGTATACCTAGAGCACATAAAACCTTTAAATACATCATAATACAACAACCAAAAACTACACAAGAAAACAAGCTATTAGATAAAGTACTTTTGATGAAACTTTGTTGCAGGCAATTGCAGTTCCTTCCTGAAAGATATAAAACAAATCATATATAAATTTATAATGCAGACAATGGAATACCTGATAAAATATTCTTATAAAAGAAGACTAAACATAAGATATCGTACCCTCCAATTCCAAATATTAACTAACATATCGTGTTGAAATCCAACCGACACAACATACTTCATGTTGGGAGAAAATGCCTGAAATTTTTCAGCATGTATATAACTTATACAGCATTTTAAATAACTAGTATCACACACAAATGAAATAACATACAACACACTGAATGCCATGTTTATGGCCTTTGGGCATTTCAGATACTTGAGGATGCGACGGTCTTCTACATCCCACATGCGAACAGCAGGCTCATGACCACTCTGAATAATAAAACAAAAAGAATAACATAGTTTTGAGGATAATTTGGAAAACAATAATGGTTATACCTCTCCAGAAACGAGATATTTTCCATCAGGAGAAAAAGCCAAAGATGAAATAGTTTTTCTATTAAACAATGAAACCAAGAACCATTTAAAGGCAGCCTGTGCAAAAAGATATAATAACAAAACATTTCAAAGAAGCCTATCAAGATCTACCTTGATGTATTTATGATGTGCCTTTGACCATGTCCAATGGAGCTTGTTATGACAATAACACATCTAAAATGTTCAAAAACTGTTTTACCTAAGTCAGATAACGTGATGTCAGAAGTTGATTTCATCTTTTGATACAAAGATCAGAACATATGTCAGTTTGTTTACAAAAACGAAAAGCCGAATACCTGCCTTTATCTGGGGACAATAAATCTTTTTGATAAAGTAAAGTTGGAGATGTGTAAAATTTTCATAATTTAGCTGGTATTTAATCGTTTTAACGACTGTTTACCTTAATGCATCAAAGGGAACCAATGACTCATTGGTAATGATTAATAAAAGAAAGGGTAAAAGAAAGCACATTCACCTTTGAAACATGCATCTAGTATACACTGCACGATACATAATAAAACAATAGGTTAGAAAACGCGGTTGTTTTTAAAGTTATGAATACTGCAGGGTATAAAATCAACAATGTTTTAGCACTAATGGACCGTCATTACTATGACAATAAAACACCAGCAACAATCAAATTCACGAAATGAATCCAAAACCTGAAAATAATAGTTGCATGAATATTAAAAGCTCTTCGAGTGAGATTTGCTTACCCAGCTGGAAAGGCAATTTCTCCAGTACCGGGATTGCATGCAAGACCAGAGTTCCCTTTCAAAGTAACTCCGAGTACTTTTTCTAACACAACCTGCAAATTTAGTTAAAACCAGTGCTAGATTTAACAGCATCAAACAGAAAAGTTGAAACATAAAACTCAATATACGCATCGGTATCAATATATTAAAACGTCGTTGTATTTATGTAAAGTACAAACCCGTTCTGTGAGAGGACGTAGATCCCGTAAACTGCTTCCCTTCTTTACTAACTTTCTTGTTGGCGTAAGCCTACCGTTCGGTCTTCTCGAAGAAAACATTTTAGCCCAGAGATATTAACACCTGGCCATTGTTATTTGTTCGTTTTCTTTAGAAAGTTCCTTTTTTAAAACAATTATGCTAAATTTAATGTCACTGCATTTCCGTTTTAGTACTTCCGGTCAGAAAAATGGATCATAATATTCAGAAGCGATATCATCAAAGAGAAGATGAATCAAAAGGACTTGTGAACATGTGATATAAAGACATCCCAATTCACTCGAGAAAAGATGTGCAAAGATAGTTGGACTTTGGATTCAATTTGCTGATATTTAGACTAGTGGTACAGGGTTGCAATTTTGGGAAAACAGAACTTTTGGTTTGAATTGAGGTTCCAACAATGGTTCAACACTTAGGGCCATCACACGTCTTTCATAAAATAAAAATATTCAATACATTCATGCAGTGATTATTGAATAGTAAATTGACTAGTATTATGTGTCTACATGCTTAACACTGACCAACATGGCTAAGACATGTTATCAAAGAATGGCAACAAAATATAGTCAACTACTACAGTTTTAAACATCATTTTTTCATCTGGAATTCATTGACTTGAGTGCACTTCCATTATTCATTGAAAAATCAGTTTCATTCATCGTAACCAAAGCTTCAAACGTAGAGCATCCACGCCATTGAGGTAATATTTAAACAGACGCTTGTCACGAACAAATCCAAGATTCTCATAAAGCAAAGCACCAACATTGGTGATCTCTGTCTCAAGTACAACCTACAACATGAGAATAACTAGGAGTATTTATTATTTAATACATTGGCAGGTTCATGACAAATACCTCATCACATCCAATTTCTATCATTTTCTTGATTGCCTTTATAACTAAATTACTACCTGAAAAAAAAAATAACAAAATATGAAAATGGAAAATCTAATGCTAATATTCACACAGATTAAACAGGCCTGGATAAAGTAATTTGTTTCTTGGCAAAAAATTTGAAAATAGATACTTCTGAATCTAACAACAAAATTACAGGAAAGTTTTTTATCAATAACAACAAAAAACAAGCATTTGCACATCCCATTCAGCAGTTCCAACCATCCCCCCGATAGTAAGAGAACAATGGAATGCTCGCAATGTTGGATAAAATTTGCATTGTAATTAGGGAAAATCCTTTATTAAAATCATCCAACATGACATAGCTTGCAACCCAAGAATACATTCCTAAAAGGTATTGCACACTTTAGATAACAGTGAAATCTCATACACCAGTATTCTATAAAATTCCAAGAAGATACAAAAATATTTCATTGGAGTAATTTGGGAAAAATTTTCCAACTCAACAATCTTTACCTATTTGATGTCTTCTATATAAGTCATCAACAGCTAACATGGATATACCCTCTCCTTGTCATCTTTTGTGAATATCCAATTTACACACAATAGCACCTACACATGTCTCCTCAACATATGCCTAAGAAAAAATTAAACTCATAGGGTTAAACAAAATGTTTCAGGGGTGCTCAATTCAACAAAACAACACTTACTAGAAATGACAACTTAGGCCAGTTATGAATGAAATATCTGTAAGTGTATATAGAATAAGGTTCTGAAAGATCTTTGTAATAAGAGATATTATGTCTTTCATTTGTTTTTCAGACTCATAGTTAGTATAATTCACTGTAACTTTTCCATGTCCTTCAACTTCAATATCTTGTTTATTATCATGCTCCTTAAACTCAACCCTCTTCACAGATGCGGGTTTCACTGGTTTGGGGGTGAAACCCAATGGTAGAACATGTTTACTACAACAGCTTGTTCGGCAGTAGTTCTCTGGGCAATTTGACATAGACGCAGGTATGTATGGAGTATCTGATAAGTTTACGAACGCAGTGGAGCTTTCTTTCAGAGAATCTGAAAATGACTGGTTTTCCTTTACTACCAAATTGCCAGCGACTTTTTCAGTTATCAAATCAACGTCTTTCTGGTTACACCCTGAAGCTTCTTTCTCCATGTATGATAATATATGTTGCCTTCAATTCTCTCTGAACACATAGATCTCTTATTTTCTTTGTAAAATAGCTAACTTTCGAAAGCCATGTGACCCTTTGACGCTAGGAATGTCACTGAGAAAAAATTAATTTGGTTAGAAAAATCCGCATAACTTTCAGCTTCTTACAAAAATATCAATACTCATGCTACACAATTCACTAAAAGTACGCCGATAACACGCCAGATAATCAGAAATAAATAAAAACTCAAATTCGAGATTTGTTCATTATTTAGAGAAAGTTTAATTTGCGAAACCAACGAACGAATCCCGAAAGCTACCGAACGCCTAACGTTCATATTCGAGATTAGTCGAATGCATTCTGCGACAGAAGCTGCAGTGACCATGGCAGTGACAGTGGAAAATGAAAATAGAATAGATGTAATCCAGAATAACTGCATAATAGTTAAATCAGTGCAAAACAAAAAGGAAAAAATACAGTGAATTAAAGATGAACAGCTAGAATAAAAAAAACAATTCATTATGCAGGTTTAAACTTGAAAGATTTTAACTAGGATTGAAAGTGGATAACAAGAAATTGTTGACCTTGACAAAGTTTAAGGTGGATGACAAGAAGTTGTTGACAAACAAGGTGAATGAATTGCAAATATTGAAGGTGAATGCATGGAATAGGTGACAAAGATTAAAGGTGGTTGAATGAAAGGTGTTGACAAGGATTTAAAATGGTGGAAAGGAAGGAGTTAACAGGGACTGAAGGTTGTTTAAAGGAAGGGTTTCACTGGCTAAGTGATCACTATCTGCTATATAGCAAGTAAAACATCCAACATATTTTTTACATTTTTCTTTGAAGGCAGAATCTGGAACATATCAATAGATTTGTTACTACTTTTATATGATATTGGGTGTGCTTATTTGAAAAAGCACAAATTTGCAAATTTGCACAAAATCCACCTCAGCTAATGAACATGTGCCCTTGAAGTATAGTACAGACACATTATAAGGAATATAGATTCACTTTGCTATGCAACTTGGTTAGCCACCACAGAAATCCTAATGGTTATAAATGCATCTGACTGGTTGAACACATGCCTAATACCGTAAGTGTCACACAAATAATTTCAATGAATGGTGGTACCAGAACATTCAACATTGGTACAGATGGTACAGATCAACCATATACATTAGCCTGCACAAGAGACTGTGCCTGACGCACCCGAATGGGCTAAAATTTAAATATCCGTTAACCAACACGTGTATATCAGTGGTGTATATTTGGCGAAATATATTGTTCACAACGTTCAATAATTTACTGCAAATTGAATATGTTTCATGGCAGTACACACAGAAAGCACTGGATATTGCCAAACTTAAATGAAGTGGACAAAAACCGGCTGAAATGCATTGAAAACTATGGTGAAAAATTATCTAAACCTGGAAGCGATTTTCTCAGCATTATGGAGCATAAAGTTATTTGCAAACACTACGAAAAAATACTATTTAATCTTTGCATGCAGTTTCAACCTTCTCTCCCGTATTCGGTGCTGTTCACGACTTTCGTTTATTTCAAACGTATTTATCTAAAGACGAGCGTAATGGAGCATCGACCTCGAGATATGATTTCTGTTTGTTTATACATGGCTTGTAAAGTTGAAGAGTACAATATATCCGTTGATAAATTCATCATGATTTATCCAGAAGCGGATAGGTCAAGAATGACGGACATTATTTTGAAAAATGAAATGGGTTTAATGAAATTGCTTAATTATCATTTAATAGTACACAGTCCAAAAAGAGCCCTTGAAGGGTTCTTCATAGACATCAAGACTCGTTTCCAAAATGCTGAGAATGTGGATGAATTTCGTGAAATTTCAAACCAGTTTCTAAATGCTATCCTTTTCTGTGATGTTGTTCTTTTATATGCCCCATCACAGATTGCACTTGCTGCATTATATGCTGCTTCGAAAGAACTTGTTCGGAACTACATTCTTCATACCCTAGCTCCAGGTGAGCAAGGTCGAAGTTTGTTTGCTAAAGTTGAAGATATTATTAAACTTGTAAATAATAAGATTGTGTGTGACATTGAACATGTTGGATTGATTGAGGATAAATTAAAAAAACTGCCAAATCCTAACTCCGGGAAAACCAAGAAGAGGAAAATGAGTACAGAAGATGGTGATGATGAGGATATGAAACGTCAGAAATCATCAGATTCATAGACCAATGATTAAATATGGAAAGTATAAAAGTTCAATTATATGTGACAAAGTAACAGTTTTTACGACTGAAATATTTATTTAAATGATGATAGAGAATCATTCAAGATTTTTAATGTCTGCATTATCCACCTTTCACTACATGGTACAAATCATTGATACCAAACGTTTGTGTTTACCAAATCGGATAAACCAATAAAACCACCAAAGAAGTTAATATTATTCCAGTTTTTATTCAGATTAGAGATCACTGGGTTACCTGCACAGCCTTATTTCACGTAACGGAAATATTCGGGTCGAATTTAAATATCGATAAATGTTTTAAAATTATTGTTTACATGTAGATTATTTCTATTGCATTCCTTTTTTGTTGAAGTTTAACATTTAATGATCTGAAATTACTTATAAAGTTTCATGCTCGCTCTTGTGTAAAAGTAAGTAAAAAACATGTTTTCAAAGTTTTTACAG
This sequence comes from Xenia sp. Carnegie-2017, assembly GCF_021976095.1. Classification (NCBI taxonomy): domain Eukaryota; kingdom Metazoa; phylum Cnidaria; class Anthozoa; order Malacalcyonacea; family Xeniidae; genus Xenia; species Xenia sp. Carnegie-2017. The sequence continues at coordinate 13,402,470 of NW_025813483.1, read as the reverse complement.
TCTGCTGATTCGATCAATATAAATTTCTTGCAATCGATAAAACATTCAACCACTTCAAATCATTGATATCAAAACGGTGAGAGCGAGAGTACGAGACAAAGATTACTGTCAACAAATGACGACAAAATTGAAGTGGATTTTTCCGTCAGCAGTACACGTTTTCCAGAGTTTGGAGCCAGTGCTGTCAATTTACCATTATATTTAGGTATGGTTGATATTCCGGTGGTTCGCGAAGAATGTACACTGGATGACATTCTGCTTGAACTTCCAAATCGTGTTGCAAAGCCCATTCCGTCAGTCAAAGGAAAAAATTTCAAAACGATTTTCAATCAATTCACCGACTCATTAAAGGATATTCAAGTACAATACACTTGTCTTGATGTATCTAGCATTGCTCTAGCCTTAGGAACTAATGTCGGTAATGCTTATGTCTACCAAAGAAAACACCGAAAAATTGTCAATATCAATTGTGAGGTAATATCAAACATCAAATGGATTTCTTTTTAATGCTGCCTTATTAAAGTGTTTTTTTTCTCTCTTCTTAGACTAAGTATGTCCCAGCATTATGTATAAGGCTGGCTTTAGGGAGTGCAACTGTTGCATTTGGCCATGAATCTGGCTCATTTTGTGTTGGTTTGGTTGATCCACCTCAAAATGTGGTATGTGAAAACAAATGATGAAAATTTTACTTCAAATGATTGAAAAGTGAAAGAAGGTAGTGAAAAGGAAGGGTTTGACAAGAACTGTAAGTTGAAAAAAGGGATTGTCAAGGATTGAAAGTTATTAAAAAGAAAAGATAATAAGTGTTGAAAGTGGTTGAAAACAATTGAAGGTGTTGCAATTGTGTTAACAAATATTGAAGATGTTTGAAAGATATTGTAGACATTGAATTAGAGTGTTTAAAAAATAATCACTATCTGCTACATCTCATTTTTTAGACCTACAACTCGTTAACAGCTCAAGATATTCATAATTCTGCGATAACATGTCTGGAATGGTCCTTTGATGGCCTAATTCTTTATGCTGGTGACAAGAATGGCAAGATATCCATGTCTGTCGTCAAAATATCAGAGGTACTTGCAAATTCTAACTTATCTTCTAGTGGTTACCCAATGCTTCATTGCTTTTTTTTCAAGGGTATTTTACAAACTGCAATCATCCTCACTGAGGAAAGTGCTGTTGTACAACTATCGTATGCAGAGGTTGCTTTGCTGATTTCAACTAATAAACGTACAGCTCTGTGGTCTTTCGAAACAGAGGCATTAATTCAAGTTGGAGAAAAAGAGCGAAAAGTGTGAGAATGTGGACTTCTTGTGAATATATTAACATTCATTAACCACAATCATATATGACATCAACACTCATTTATTAGGTTTGGTGCTTTTGGTGGTTGCTTCATTACAGACCCAATTTGCGAGCCCACAAAAAAATTATATGCTGCACGACCAGGACTACGTATATGGACATCAGATGCAAATGGAAAAGTATCTTCAACATCAGTTTTCAAGACCCTACTGGGAAATAAACCTCCATTAATCAAGACATTGTCCAAAAAGGATAAGTTCAACAGCAATGGCCAGTTTGGAAAACTTTTAATGTTCCATCGTGAATATGTAGTCACATGCGATTCAAATCACATTTGGGTGCTTGATATCGAACAGGGTGTTGTCATAGGTTGTCATAGCAACTTGGGGAAAATCTGTTCAGTTTCTGTGTGTGGCCATGAGATCTTTGTCTTGTTGTATCAAACTGAATGTTTCTTGATAAGGTTGGTCTTAACCACAGAGAGAGTAGTAGAATCACCCTGTTTGGATGCTGTAGTTGCAGGATCCATAGCACCTGGTAATTACCAGCCAAGGGGTGCTATAAGCTATTGGCAAGAAACTGGTAAACAGTCAAAGGATGCCATGAGCATACTAGAAACTGGTGCTGTAGTTGAAAGTGGGTTGCAATTTACTTCACCAATCAACGTTCAGGTATTTTTCAGTTCGGATGTTCATTGGGTAAGACTGGTGAAGGGGTTATTATGCCTAACGCAGTATCTCTCTTTATCTCCTTCTTTCCTACTTACACACGCTCGAACTTAAACATGTACAATTTTATCATAGAAAGAGAATGTTGAGGAACAGTCGAAGGATTGTGAAGAATGCGATTTATCAACGACAGTCGAGACTCTAACTAGTGTCGGTGTGCCAAACGAACACGAGATCCCCAGGACGGATATTTTCGATAAAATAAATGCTATTTCACTTGAAGATCATGACGATGATATAGTGTTCACGGCAGCGAAGAAACGTAAGAAAAAGAAGAAGGCAAAACAAAGTAGGTGCTTACATAAAAATTCTTAAATTTTTGACGAGCATCAGTTCTAACAACTTGTTATCTCTTCATCTCCTTTTATTGCTTCACTCTACACCATCTCAGCTTTTGTTTTAGTTCTTTGCGTGCATGCTTATTTCATATGCAATCCATTCCACTGATAAGTGTTTGATACATTGTTTCGTTTACACAGCATCGAAAGAAGGAGAGGGGATTGGTCGCCAGAACACAAACATCAAAAGTCGAGAAGATGGGGCAATCAAAGACGGTATGACTAAACTCAGAACAACACAGTATGTCAGAATATGACCTAATATTTTTATCTTGTAAACCTTAGAACCAACGCAGGTACAGTTTCAAACAAGTGGATCTTCTTTAGTACAACAAACTGAAGATTCAATTAAACCACATGTGAAAAGACCTTACAGTTTGGAAATGATTGAACCAAGGGAAAATGAGTTCAGTGACTCTGCTTTGGAGAAACAAACCAATGACAAACGACTCCCCAAACCAAACAAACTTAACATTGTTGTACCGCAAGAGAAAGAAATTTTGGAAAGTAATGAACATGGAAATAGTAAAGTGATCAAAAGTGATCAGTCCAGTGGTTCTGTTAAGGAAAAGCAAACTGAAGCAACGAATGTAAATAGATTTCCGGAACAAATAATCTCTAAAAGTAAAAAAAGAGAAGAAATGAGTGAAGTCGAGAACAAATTAAAAGTAAAAAATGAATCAATGGCGACTTCTCAGGAATACGAGAGGAAAAATGACAAGAAACAAAAAGCTCAATCTTTAACAAATACGACTTCTACGACCGTAAAAGAAAACACGACTTCATTTCAACATGATTTGACGGAACCTATCGATATTTACCGAAACACGTCCGAGCATTCTGGATTTGAAAGTGAGGAGGAGATGCATTCTAACACAACAAAGGCTGGCATTGACTCCAATTCGTCCAAATTACTCCCAAAAGACTATCATGTTCCCCTACATTCAGACACATGGTCAGGACGTTCCTTACCCACGACTCAAAGTATAGAGCATGTTTCCGTCACTCAAAATATGTTTTCTGCGTGAATACGAAAGGGCAGTGTACTTTTGTGATCCTTACACAACATCTAATGGCGGATGGGAAAAAGCTGACTTCAAGGCTAAGCAATTGTATGCGAGTTCTACGTGTGATTTTATATGCGGTATTGAAGACGGGAAGGCTTTTGTACGAGGAGGTATTAGTGACGAATCTCCGGTCGGTAAATCATCCCATGAAGTACATAAAGCTGTTGTTCTACTTTCGATATGTGCAACCTACACATGGGCATTGTGTGATGGTAACCGCCTATTTTGTGCTGACACTGCAAGATTAAAAATGGTCCGTTGTGATGTGGACGAGAATATGTACTGGAAGTTTATGGGTTCTGTTCCTAATCTCAACCAGATTGTGTGCTATGATGATTTCATCTGGGCTCGTACTAATGATGGAACACTCCAGTTTAGTGAAGGTTTAATGTCTTTATTAATACGTTATTGAAGAAATTTGTCAATATTATTTTCATCGTTGGTTTCTTTATTGCTTAGGAAATAACGTCGGAAAGAAGGCCTCATGGAAGACCGAAGGTGAAGAAAAAAACATCTTGTCGTAATGGTGGTCACTTAATGGAAATCTTTCATGTTTTAACCTGTCCTCAATGTTGTTTCTTTCAAAAATTCACCATAAAACAATTTTAGTTCATTCTTTGTTGTCTGAACTGCAGTGTTTATAACTACACAACGTGGTTTCTATTTATCCAGATTTGTTCATTTTTCCCTTCATTCTTTTCTTTGATGTCTATTGTTCTTCTTTGAGGCTTTTTCATTTGTCGCTGTTGTGTCATAATGCTTTTATTTTATGTCCAAATCAATGCAGTAGAACATCGTCATATCTTCTTGTTTTTTCGTTTCATAAAATTTCATCAGTCGTATTTTATTTCATGTCTATAACATGTTTGTTGTCTTTGTTTAGACAAAAAAGCTAAATGGTTACACATGACTTGTGATGGTACTCTGTGGACTATAACTCTGGATGATGTCATTTGGTTCAAGCCTCAGGCCTCTACAGAAGAGGTCTGGTACCAAGTTACTCTGGGACAATACATCATCGACGATCCATCTCTTTTCGAGTCTACGTACAACTTTATTTCGTCTGTTGGCTCAGCTTATCGTAATGCGCGCACCTCGGAGTATCTTCGTCAGGCTGCCAAGGGTCTTCTCCAGTCCACCAAAGATATGGCGCTGTCGCTTTTCAGAGATGGCGGATCACCCAAACAGATTTGTTGTGACCCACATAGTGGTGTCTGGCTGTTGGACACAAAGAACGCTCTTCACGCATGTCGAGGGCATGTCACTGGTGGATGTTGGGAAATGGTCTGTCCAACTGGAACTGCGAGAAGTTCTACGTGGCGCGACTTCACTACTGGGCTAGCAAACTACGTGTGGGCAATACAACCAACCGGAGATTTGACCTGCTTTCATCCCAAAGGTCCAAGTTATAATGTTGAAGGTCCTAGCAATCGCGATTTGAATTTCGTAAGTGGTTCACCCCATGGTTTATGGTGTTTCAGTACTCAAAACAACACCAAAGTCTATATCCGTGACGGAATCTCCAAGGATTACCCACAAGGCTTTGCATGGGTCTCCCTGCATTTACGTAAGCAGGAGATTCGTAGCATCAAACATCTGAGTGTTGGTAAGGTCACCGTATGGTCGGTGGACAATGATGGTCAAGTATGGGTAAGGGTTGGCAACGTAGCTGGTGAAGAGTGTCGTGGACTTACGCAAGCCTGGTTACCCATCGATAACCCAGAGAAGATCGTATTTGCCAACGTGGAGGTGAATTCCACAGACTTGATTGTGTGGGGGACAGATGTCCATGGAGTGGTGTACGCCAGAGATGGCGTAAAAGAAACGTTTATGGTTGGTGAACAATGGCGCCAAGTGAAAGGTGTCAACCTGAAGAGGTTGTGTTTAAGTCGTTATCTTGTCTATGGTATCTCTACCGCGGGGGAACTTGTATGTCGATATGGTGTATCCGAAATGAACTGTGTGGGGGATTATTGGAAGAAGGTGCCCGGTTCTTATTCCAAAATTTCGGTCGACAGCGCGGGTGAACTCTGGGCCATTGATGAGGAGGAGAAGTTACATCATCGTAAGATTAAATTTCTAACCTTTGTAAGAGAAGAGCATAAAGCTTGTCAAAATGATTCGGACGCTATAAAAGAAAACGATGTCGTTGATGAAGATGAATGGGAGATGATATGAGGATTTTAGTTCATTCATTAGACTGACACCGTGGATTTATTTAACTGACTCCATGGATTGATTTGACAGACTCCATGAGTTCGTAAGGGTTCAATTATTTGATGTCTCGTTAGGGTGTTTAATCGTAAGATAGTCAATTGTATATATTAATTAAAACAATTCTTTAACTCTCCATATAATAGAAATATTGCAATAACACGAAATAAAGACCTGCTTTCAACAAGTTTCTCTATTCTCTACAACCAGATTAGGACTTTCTTCACAAAGAGGCTATATGTGTGTTATGTTATAACTATGACCAGTTTCAGAGGTGTAACATTTCATGTTCCAAAAAGCATTAAAAAAGAAATATTGAATAAATATATTATCTGATGCTTCTAACAGGTTAGACGCATCACATTGAAAGTTCGTCGTTCGCAACGGGCTTAACTTACATTGTTTTCATGCAAAAAGAAGAACTGTTAAATTGTTCGTGGTGTATTTTTGAGTTTTCTTACAGAAAGAAAAAAATTACACAAAAAGTTGGACTAGCTCTTGTAATTTTCGAAATTGGAAAAGGCACACTCAATGGAAGATGAAACTCGACATTTACACTGTATGTTACGGCTCAGTAGGTGTTGTTCATAGCAAGACAAATGTATCATTTCTATGTTAAACGTCATGTCGTTTTCTCTCCGACGTCAAAGTCAACAATTCCGCCATGAATACAATGTAAACTGAGGATCGGTCCATTTTTTCTGGTAACCTGCATGCAAAGACTCGTAATATGATGTGTCATGAACATTATCAGTGCACTCACTTGAGATCCATCATTGCTACCAATCATCCACCGCCTTCACTTAAATCCATTTCGGCAAGAAAACTCGAACATTTCGATTTGAGTATTTTAATGGCTTCCGAGACTAGAATATCGGGAGGAAGGGCGCCAGTGGATTCAATGGAAACTGTAACACAATAAGAGACACAAACAAGTATTTACACAACCATCTTCATTTTGCATCCAAAATTTTTACAAGGTTTTAACTCACAAATAAAATGATCCCGGACCCTCGACAGCTTAATTCTGTCTTTTAAATCCTAAAACAGAAAAGAACTTTTGATTCTTATGATGTTATCGTAGAGAGAAAGGTTTGTAGGTTTGTACGCGGTTACTCATATGGAGGAGGGAAGTCTGTATCATTTCTAACAACTTAAAAGACCGCTGTACACTTTAATTTCGTGGCTAAAATTGACCAAGTTGATGCAATATTGTTCAACATCAGGTCGCATCTTAGAGTCAAGATGACTGCCATTAAGGATGACAAAACGTCAGTCAACACCAACAATCTTTCTCTCAGCACTTCACAAACCTGGACGATGAGGATCTAACAAACAAGAACTAGGCTCCAGGATATAAACCAGTCACTTTGTTAGGAATAAACAATTTGTAATGTTCACATTATTCAAGGTTGTTAACAATACTAACAACGTTGAAAATATTGTCAGCAACTTTGAGCAATACGAGCAGCATAACAATACGAATAGCACCACAACTATTGAGGTCTCAGAGTTTCTAGCCGTGTGTACATCGATGTAAGTGAAACTCACTTCATGACGTAGAACTTCTCGAGTGTATGTGTCTTTTCTAGCATCAGCAACAACAGCAGTTTTTATTCCTGTACAACCACGCACACAGCACGTATGTAGAAAATATACAAAACGTCAATTATGAAAGATGTTCACGATGGACGGATTTAAGCGATACCAATTTCAAAAGGAAAAACAAACCATTTACGTTCTTGATCTTTATAACTCCTTTGGGAAAACAGGCCATAAGTTTTCCGCCAGTTCATTTTCACAAGGTTTCATAATCGTGATTTCCGGCAGGAGACGGTAAGATGCAGTTGCTAAAGAAAGATATTACTGCTCAACTTTCAGGTTACCTAGGTTGGTACAGTACACAAGCCCAGCCACCCACAACAGAAAACCTGCCTTCTGGAACTCATGCCCTACAATCTTAGCACACAATCCGTTTCATTCCTAGAGCTCAAACCCCAATGCACTAGAACAAAGTCTTTACCATCCAAGAACACAGGACCTTCCCTTCCAAAATACAAGCCCTACCCTTCCAAAACATAAGCCCTTCCCTTCCAAGCAAAGGCCCTGAACACATGCATCACACTTACCAACAGGAGAAAATTTAGCGTGATCTCTTCCAATTCCTTTCACACAAAACAAACGAAGGTCAAGTTCCTGATAAAACAGACCAGGATGTAAGCTTCGAGGATTAATAGGGATAAAGTTGAACAATAACTACTTTATGTCCTCACATGTCCAGGTCTTAATTTAGCAATAAGAATGTCATCATACACAGGACGGATGCCATCTTCACCAAACTGAAGGAAGATGAAAAGATTCTTAACATAACTATATAGTAAAATAAACTAAAGTAAAATTATATAGGTATGTTAACAATGAAAGATCATTCATCAAAAATGAAACTTTTTTTTACCTTACCAAGTTAGCTTGGTCACCCATTGGAAGCCATTTGAGATGTTTTGTTGTAACTAAATACAGACAAAGGTTTAATGTAAAGAATATAATAATAATAATAATAATAATAATAATAATGGACTCCGTCGATTTCGATGTATGAGGGTTCCACAAAGTGGAACATCCTGGTCACTTATAGTGAAGGCAGCTGACCAGACTACAATCACTTGTACCCTTCACGCAAACACAACGCTGATATCAGTGTGACACAGTGTGACAAGGCTGCAACATTGCAGATGCAGATACAGTCCAGTATTAAAGAAATGTAAAGTATTAAAGAAATAACAGATAGGATATTTAACATTCTTGATTCACCTAAATGATTGATATATAACTCATTTGGATCAGTTGCATTCTTTGAAGCATCTGGATTTCGTCTACATTTCACTTTGATTTCAAACTCAATAACATTATGCTCAGTGGATTCCTCCTCTTCCGTTTTGAAAGTGAACAATCGTGGATCAGCAAAGATTGGAATAAGTCCCAATCTATGAACAAGAACCTAAATGGACAGGTTAAATAAATAAATACACATTACATCTTGATTTAGAGATGATTTATTTAATTTTAAAATATACACAACAGTCATACCTCATCTTGTATTATTGTAGTGTTATTAAAGATGTGTATTTTCTCAAAGGCCATGGTCGGCACCTCAGCAAGGAGAATTCGACGAAATGCATTGGCTATGGATGCATCAATACCAATCATGTCAAATTGAATATCTTGATCAGTTAATTTCGAAATCTCTACGCGAAAGTTCTAAAGCCAGGGAGAACATTCATTCAAGATCCGAAACAAAACACGAATGGATTACAAGCTTTCTAAGTTGTGAAAACTTAAAACAACAAGATCACCTTCTTGAATTCTTCAAACTTCCAAGAATCATCAAAGCCATGATACGAGCCAGGATATGCTGTATTTTGTGTCTAACAAAGCATTGGATTCATTAGCGTGATTTTAAACTAAAATTGAATTTGAAAACCCTGTGCCAAATATTTCCTATAGCTGTCAATATCTTTACATCCGAATAATTTTCAATATTTTTACATTCAATCAATGAAATTCTTCTATATCTCACATTAATAAGACCGTGTTCTTGCAATGTCACTCTTGTTCGTATATCAGCTAACCTGTCGGCCATATTGTTTAATTCAAACATATGTATCTCTATATGATCTGTATTGAAGTATTGATGGTAACTTTCATTCATACCACTGACCAGAAATTGTCAAAATCTGTCATCTCAAATCTCACAGAAGTAGAAGAGTATTGGCAACGATAGATGAAAAGAATTAGTAATTGACAAAGTGATAGCAAGACCAGCAATGTTTTCATGTATTAGAAACAGTGGTAATGAGAAGAAGATAGGAGGTAGAGGAGCAGGTTGCAGAGGTCAAGATACTGAGGTAATGAGGTTTGTTTTGGCAGCGACCTGGACAAAATCAGGAAGGAGTATATCAGAGATACAGCAAATGTCAGACTACTTGCACTACTGATTTGCTGGTGAAACCAGGCTAAAATAGTAAGGACATATTCAGTGAATAGATAATACGTAGGCAGAACATTAATTGGGGGTGCCCATGTTCGTTAATTCATTTCATAATCCATAAAAAACAATGAAACGGCATGTCATGCGCACACCCAATTACGAATATGGGCACACCCAATTACCGTTCTGGCTGCGTGCCAGAGATAGTTTTGCTCGATGCTCGCCTAGATAAAGGCTAAAGAAGGGATGCATCGATGCATTGAAAGAAAACATGAAAGTCGTTTAGTAAGTAAGAAAACAGTAGACAGAAAGAGATGGAAAAACATTACAGATTTACGGTAGTAAACCCCGAGAGGAATGTCGAAAGAGAAGAGACATGTACTACACAACACTACAAGTACGCATGCGTACCTATTTTTTAATAAAAACCTTTCTCTTAATCTCAAGATAATATTTGATCGTTGTCCAAATAATATACGCAACCTTTTTTTCATTCTGTATTAGTGAATATAGTGTATATAGTGTTTTTTTTTCAATACAAAACTGCTGCTCTTTAATAATAATTGCTTCAATCTTTCATACAAATCAAAGGTATCATAGTATAACTTATAAGATAATAAAACAAATGCTCAAATTGTACAATCTAAGTGTCAAAACACCGAAAGATTAACAGCATCACTTATTGAGCAAGTCCGCACTTGCTTTCTTCTTTATCAGGCTTAAGTTGTCTGGCAAAGTAGAGAACAACAGCAATGTTTAGGATGGCAAAAACTATCATAAAAACCACACAGTTGAGAAAGGTTGGTCCTTGTAAATGATGTAAAATGTTACGACGATTTATCATATCGCTGTGTATAGCTGAGAACTCATCTGACGCTCCCAAGGCAGTGAAAACATGCAGAAAATTGTGACTGTTTCCAAAACAATCAAATGTACCTGGTTTCAAACGCTCTGGCAAACGAGTTATGTTAAAAATGGCAGCAAAGAGGTAAAACAAGGTATGTCTTTTGTGATAGGTGAGTGAGTCAAAATTACAATCGGTCGCTTCGACACAAGTATAGGTTCGCCATACGATCGGTGATATAATGAAGAGAAATACAAACACGAATGGAGTTGTACGAATCAAGTACTTTATACTAAGCCATCTATGCCTCGAAGCACAACATAGGAAATTCGCCGTTAGAGAGATCATCGCACCGATTCCTAGGAACAGCAAATGGTGTTTGTAAATCGCCACTTCGGTGTATGCCGGTCGACCATAGAAATAGAAAGCTTGTGATGCACCAAAGCAATATGTAGCAATGGCGGCATAATCAAAAAAGAAACAGATATCCCTTAGACGTGGTGACATACAATTAAACATATGTGCTCCACAACTCATTGAACAGAAGCAACAAATACACAAGGCAAAGCAGATTAATGGATAGTTGTACGGATCAGCTAACGAGAGACCAGCGATTACACGAGCAAAGCGAAGTATGAAAGCAAACAGCGGTATTAGATGCGTCCATATGTTTAAACTCTCATTACTCTGCAATTCAAACAAACTTAAAAAGCATTCCTGTGCTGTCGAATAAGGTCTACGATAGCCAGAAAGAATAAACGCCTCCTTATACTGATGAGAAACTTGATCAATTGTTAAGTACATCGGAGTAAGTTCTTTTGTGGCTTCTCGATTTTCTTGCCCTTCATCTTTCGAAATATCCACATTTAAAAGTACTTTTCGTTGGTGAACTCGTTCTTCAATGCTTAAATTTGTATCGCTGCTCTTTTCCATCACTTTTTTCCTTTTCAAACACTCGTTTTAACAAGAAAATGACAGATTAATTTCATTGCGATATGTGGGCGACCATTTTGAATGAGAAACAGGGAAAAACCAGCGTTACGTCATCAATAATTAATCAGCGTGGGCGTCTATTGAAATAGTTTTACTGTGTGATGAGCACGTGTGATAAGAGTCGAACCATTAAAAATTAAAACCCCAAAAATACTGTAGATCAGTTTTACTTAGAGCTTCAACTGTTATTTTTTGAAAAATGCGGAAACTGAGCATATACAATATAAGCATATTGATAAGCTTGCCAAATTTTCAATGTAGAAAGTTTGCCAAAGAGTGAGAGTGTTCGGTGGCCCAAAGAGTGATATATATTCGGTGGCCCACAAGTACATTACACGAACAGAAATAGCATTACACGAACACAAACAGAAGCACACGAACACAAATAGAAGTACACGAACACAAATAGAAGTACACGAACACAAACATAAGTACACGAACACAAATCGAAATACACAACCGCCAGTCCATATTCTGCTTAGTTTAACAATGACGAAAAAATAAGTATACAGTTTACCAGATTACATTTCAATTGCTTGCGATTTAATAGTCTGAGCTTGCAGAACTCGATGGATATGGTAATATGCTTAGGATATAGAGCTATTTGGAGGCGTTTGCAATCTAAGTAAAACGTTCTAGTACGTCGTTAGGTTATTGAAATAATGCTCAAAGGAATCGACTCTGAAGCATCGAGATTTCGACGAGCAAATAGACAAGTGTTTGAAACCAGGACGTAACTACACCTGGCACGCTGATGACTAACTGAAGCCGTATGGCTTTGCAGTTCATGACTACATTGACAAAATCATTGGCTATTCGATATCGGTAACCAAAATTATCGACATCGGATAATTATAATCAAAATTACCGGCTATCGGATAATTATAATCAAAATTATCGGCTATCCGATAATTATAATCAAAATCATCGGTTGTCCGATAAATATAACAGGTGAGAATTTTACAGTTAAGGCCGAGAGTATCACTTTGTTTTTTAATCATCAAATGTCCAGAATATATTACTTTCATAAAATGTCAAAGAATTTCTGCCATTTTTGCGTATAAATTTCAATGTTAGAATTTGACTTTGAACAGCATGATGTTCATCCATAGACCAGTTCCGCAGCTTGTGAAAGTTGTAATCTATGATTTGACTTAAAGTTTAGTATTGCTCCATCGCCACAGATTCAAGTTTTAGATTTACTATTGATATTCCATTGGAAGTACTTATGTTGCTTGTGCTTGAGCAAGGAGTTTTTCATAATACATCAAGACATAAAAGTTAGATAATTTTCACCTGCGCACTTTGACTATTTCATCATCATCAACTTTCTACGGTCCCATCTCTTGGTCTCAGGTTTGCAACACCCTCGATAAAAGAAGCGAAAAGACTAAGTTCGTGCTCAAGTTTCTTATGAATATCATCAACCCTATAAAAAAAAAACAAAAAGTGTAATTTTAAAACTCCAAGCAAATCAGATCAAAATGTTTCTTTTAGTCGGAATAATTTTTTCCTATGGATTTACTTCATTTCCCTGTCTTTCGTTTCTCCTTGAAGTTTTTGAATGTCCTCCAAAATTTTCTGGTCGCGCTTGGCATACATCTTCATTGGAAATACATACGTTTCGTTCACGAGTGAACAATGTAACAAGGACAATGGCGTATGAACGAAGTACTGAAGTAGTCTTAAGGAAGGAGGTGAGAGACAACCCATCATCATAGGTAGAAGAGGGCAACAATTGCCGATGATTGAAACAATGGCAGTTTTTATTGACATATTTTATACCGTCAACTGATATGAATTGACAGTTCAAACCTGATCTAAATTGAAATCTTCTTCACGAGAAGCCATTATTTCATCTACGAGATAAACATGTACAATATCGCCAATTACGCCAGAAACCAGTAATCTTCTCAACACAGTAATAAATGCAGAACACGCAGTTTCTGCATTTCTAGTCTCACCTTTAAACTGCGATAATTTTTCTTCAACTTTTCCTTGAATAACTTGTTTTGATTCACGCTGAACTTCTAGGAATTTTATTTCTTCTTGAGCTTGCTGAATGGCCTGAATAACGAAGATGACAAGATGTCAAACACAACATCAACTGCAAATCATACAAGATTTGAAACAACTTCACCTCTTCAAATCTTTCGATCAAAAATTACGATGGATCGTTTTAAACATCGGGAGGGAAAACATAAAGAAACCATTTAGATTTATTAAACACAATAAAATTTACCGGTGCGCGTCTTTTACCTTGCGTTTTCTTTTAAAACCCTCTGAAGCTTTCGACAACAGATTAAATTCTCCTTTTCGATATTTTTAATTTCTGCGTTTTGTTCGGCCATAACACGTAATGATTCGACTCTCGTCGTATTGATTTCCTCTTGCAGCCGTTTCTAAGTAAACAGGCAACAATGAAGGATCACAAAGGATCACTTTCGTGATACATGTATTGGGTATATCTTACACGAGGCTCTTTTGTCCTTTCTATTTCTTTATTTGTTCTTTGTATGGAAAGCTCCAAGCTCGCTTTTTTGTTCTTCAAATCTTCGTTTGAAAGAGATAGTACGACAAGTATTAAATTCGAGGCAAATTAAGTAAAATTATTCCATTAGATGAATGCAATTGAAAGCAATCCGATATTGAGTTACCTACCAATAATGGACTGCTTGAGTTCAGCATATTCCTTTGATTTCTCATCAAACTGTTGTTCTAGCAACTCATATGAAGGCTGTCAATGAAGAAATGTCGAACGTAAACAAAAAATATAGAACTACGTACACACACAAGCGAGATCAAAAACCTGTCTCTCCGCGAAAGTTTTTTGGTTTTCTGCAATGTCTTTCTCAAGTTGTTCAATCGATTCCTTTAAACAAAATGAAATGGAAAATAAGTTGATACCTTTAAATCACAATACATACATCTGTACAGAAGGTGATGGTTCTGACAAATCTTAAAAATATTCACTTTGTGGTATGACTTTCTTACTTTCAGTCAATTGAAGAAACAATAATATTTTTAAAAAAGTCAACTTTAAAATGACAAGCAATGGTTGATTACTAAAGAAGAAATGTGTACACCATCAAGCAAAAAGAAACCTGCAATGTTTCTAATTCTTTTTGAAGTGCCTTTTGCGTCTCTGCGTAGGACTCCTTAGCTTCCTTTAAAGCATCTTTTTTTTCCAATAACTCTTGCTCATCATCTCTCAAATTTTTCTGTAGTTCATTTCCTGATGCAGAAATTTCGGTAGTCAGAAGTTGTCAAAGGAGACGTTGTAAATGAAGATGTACTCAACAGAGGCATTATCAATAGAGATGTTGTCAATAGAGATGCTGTCAATAGAGATGTTGTCTTTAGAGATGTTGTCAATAGAGATGTTGTCCATAGAGATGTTGTCAATAGAGATGTTGTCCATAGAGATGTTGTCAATAGAGATGTTGTCTATAGAGATGTTGTCTATAGAGATGTTGTCTTTAGAGATGTTGTCTTTAGAGATGTTGTTAATAGAAAGATTGTCTATAGAGATGTTGTCAATAGATGTTTTCAATAGAGAAAAGAGAGATGTTGTCTTTAGAGATGTTGTCAATAGAAAGGTTGTCAATAGAGATGTTGTCAATAGAAAGATTGTCAATAGAGATGTTTGTCATTAAAGATGTTTGTAATTGAGATCTTGTCAAAGGACAAGAAAAGAGATGTTGTCATTAGAGATGTTATCAATGAAGACATATTAAAGTTGCAAAAAGCCAACACATACTTTTTCTGTCAACGCCGAGTGTTCGTTCTTAGCCGATTGAATGATATTAGACAAACTAATCATGAAGGTGCTGTATTCATTCTTAAAGTCACTGGTATCTTTTGCGAGATTTTCGCGCTTTATTTGAATGGACGCCCTAAAAAAATAAACGTAAACAGACGCGATAGAATAGTAGAGATAAGATAGAATAAGATAAGATGGAATCAAATTCTATAGAATAGGACAGGACAAATGCACAAACTTTTCACTTCTTTCCTTTTTTAATCCGGACTTCAAATCGTCAATTCGATGAGTATAAGCGTCCGCCATTGCTCTGACAATGAAAATGTAAACATCTCTGTAACAACAGTTTAATATTATATATAAATTTTTATCAAGTGAAAACCGAATGCTTTTAAAGTAATGCACGTTTAGCTCACAGTTGAGATCTCATAGAAATCATAAGCCTAGACTTTTCAGGAAATTGGTCCCCCCTGACTCCACTTTAACTTACTGATGGCTTTCCTTCAACTGTTTTATCTCGTCTTCAAGTTCATAGTTCTCGTTTTCAAACGTGAACATTCGTCAGTTTTACTCTTTAGTTGATCACGAGAACGGCGTATTCTAAGAAGTAAATGTTCAATAAATCATGCATTTTATTAATGTCACCATCTTACAACGTGAAAATTGACATAGTTTGATGCATAAACATTTTTCAAGAATTAAGGTTGCACTTTTTGGAGCAAATTTGGAGAAATGGAGCAATTCTCTCGCCACGTATTTGACATTTACACGGTTATTCTGATGCTTTACCCATTGGTGTAGTGTTGTTTTTCAAATGCAGGAAATAATTAAGACTTTAAAAAGATAAGATATTTGTTGTATCTTAGGATAGCTTTATCAGAAAACGTATGCTGTTATAGTTTTCCACCACCAATTATTCTTAGAAATATAAAGGCAAGTATGCTACGTTATGCGGTGTGTAACTCGCAAAACTTGGAAGTTTGCTAAATTTTCTTCATAAGTGCCTAAAATCTGTGAACTAAATTTAATACGACAAAATAATGAAAAAGACAAATAGTTTTGAACTTTTAACGTGCAGGCGTTTTTCCAGAGAATTGCTCTTTGCCATAACTTTACTTATCTATTCCGTACTTGCCTATCTAGTGGTAAATTCGTGATAAAATGTAGACATACAGCGCACCTTTCCACGTCGAATTTAGAAATATTCAAATGATTTTCAGATTGCCCATCTCAACAACAGAATCCTCTCGGGGAAGTGCAAATGTTGCCGTTAGATTTTAGAAAATGTTAGATGAATTTCAGATAGATAATACTAATTTCAAATTTAATCATACATGTATGAACCTCAAATCAGTTCAAAGCAATTTCACATGGTTTCATACAGCAAATTCAATTCACGAAAAAAAAACACAGGCGAATTTCAAACAAAGTTAACGTACTAGTATCAACCTTAAAACTGGTAAAAACAAAAACAGATTCATATAACTTATGCACATATACTTAGGTTTCCTAGGTCACCATTGACCATTATTACAATCCTTGCACTTAAGGCTGGTGCAATTCGCGAATAAGAACAACACAGCATTATTTCTCAACACAATAAAGAAATTGTATTGGTTTTAATGCTCTTTTGCATTGGCAGCTCACGTTTTTTATGTACTTTGTGAAAATCCAACATTTCTTGAGAGATTTCTTACTATAGTTTCCGAATATCTGCATTTTTTTTATAGGGTTCATTATCATTTGCAAATGACTGAAACTCCTTTGGAGATGTATGATTATTATTTAGAAACATTTAAAACACAAATGGCAAATCTAATGAATACTTAACGCTATCTGAAACTCATCTCGATATTTCTGATTTGGAGGTGGGAAAAGTGGAATTATACAATTACACTAAAAACCTTTGTTCGTTATCTTTGACTTTTTCTTTGACTTTCTTGCATTCAGTGAAAAGAACATCATGATCTATAACATCATGACAAGAACATGAAAGTGAACTCTACGTCGATCAATAATTGAAAATTAGGCACATTACAAAATACCCTGCCAAAAAGACTGCCAACAGCAGTCAGGCTAGGTTAAGGTTGTAGTTAGGGTTAGGGATAGACATTGGGTCAAGTTTGCAGGTAGTACAAGTATGTGGCAGGGTGTTAGGGTTAGGGATAGACTTTGGGTCAGGTTTGCAGGTAGTACAAGTATGTGGCAGGGTGTTCTATAATTGACTCAATTTTAACCTTCATCTAGGGTGACTTTTTTGGAACTCAGCCGTGTATGTTCGACGTTCGCCTTCTCCAATGAACTGCTTAACTATAAAAAATATATTATAATCATTATCATGAACAATGTAACGAATCATGTTACATTTACTATACAAGATGAGATAACATCTGTAGTCCGTTCTAATCAAAACATATGCATCTCTGCAGGCAAAATATCCGATACAGCGTTACAGAGTTACATGAAGGATCTCAACTCTTGTATATTTTAATTGATTTTAGTTAGATTTCGTTAAATTTTGTAATCAAGGAAACATGAAAAGACAAATCAAACAATATAAAACAAAACAAAAAATAGAAAAGAATGAGAATAGACAAAAGGAGACGAGAGGAAACGAGACGAGGTGGAAACAAAGTGTTTGCTATGTGTTCTTTACCGTTTCATATTCGTGTTCCAAATCATCTTTTGTTTTTTCAAGGTTGGTCAACGTCTCTTGATGAGACTTCATCACTCGCATCCTGGAGAAAAAAAAGTTGCTTAAGCTTTGTGGTAAAGCTGTGTTTATCAAAATAGTTCATAAAACCACTGGGACCATTCTGACCATGTATGTTCTTTTCATGACATAACAAAATATTATGGAATAAAAGAAAAACATAAAATTTTACCCCTCTTGTGTCAGGATGGAGTTTGATTTGATCGCTTTCTGAAGTTGACGACTCAACTGGACAGTCTGAGCCTCGAGTTTTCCTTTTGAAGTCTCAATGCCTCGTATTATCTAAAACACATGAGGTTATTGCGTTTAATATTTTTCAAAAATACTATAGAACGGTAGCTTTTCAGGGCCCAGTTTATCTAATACTATAATAGATGGGGTATTTAAAGATCAGAGCCGTACCTGGAACGTTAACTAGGAGGGAAGCTGTATATTCATGTATTCAGTTGTGTTCGACTGAGTTCTATTGAAAGTGAACTGTCTTACTGAATATATGAATATACACCCCCCAAGTAACGTTCTAGCGACGTTCATGTTCAAGATGTAGGAAAAAATTTATTGCAGGCTATGATTACATGTTTATAGATGTATATCATCCTGGTTAGCGGAGTCCAATGTCACCATCAGTCCCACGGAGTACTACACTAACCCGGACGATCTACAACCATAGACAAGTAACGTGTAACCACTGTACAAGCTATTATATTATATAAATTACAGGCTAAACAGGCTAAAAATCATCACAAGTTATAGGGAAAAAAATCATAAAACACACACAAACAAGACAAGGGCAGACAAAATTAAATTACATGTGCTAATGTGTCTTTAACTTTCATATCTTATGCACGTTTACATTGATTGTTGATATTGAGTAAAGTGCCGTTAAACGTGTTGACAAACACAAACCTTTCGTTTTGCCTCCAAGATTCCTTCGCTTTCAACCATTTCCTCTTGAAGTTTTGCAATTTGTCTGTAAAAAATGAATTCACAGTCATGACCACTTTGTTTAAAAGTAAGCCTTCTTCTCTAAATTTCCCTACATTTTCTGTTCTTCATTTTTTTCCTTTTGCTCTTTAACTTTAGCACGAGTTTCCTCCTACGGTAGAAGGAAATGAAAGTAAGAAATTTAGAGTGCATTGCAATGACAAATGAAACGATTAGTCGGGGGTGATTGAAGCATATGACATTATCATCAAACAAAAAAAAATAATAAAATATTGTCGTCTGTTCAATTACATATTCTCCATATTTAAATCAAACAAATGTAGGTCGGATCTGACTGCACGATATCTTGCAATTTTTTTATGATAAAAAAGGAAGAAAGAACGAGAAACTTGCGTATTGTCAATGTCAAATGAATACATAAAGTATCTGATAAAATGAAACATATTTCTCTACAAAGTCAGCTGAAATTCCCCCCTTGTCATGCATAAACTGTCTTTAACATTTTCTACCACCATAATAAAAACTGACATTCAACCAGCAGTATCCCCAGGCCCACACACCCAGGAAGACCGTTTATGCAATCATGTTTGACAAAGATCAGGGAAACACACCACAGCTTTCTTTAGTCTTTCCTTCTCATCAATGGTCTCTTCTTTCTCCAAAGCAATGTCCTCTTTCAGTTGTTCATTTGATTCACCTAATTCTTTGATCTACAATGAATCACATTTCACTAAATGAAACTATGGCCCTTGCATTGTCCAAAGTAAATAATTTCAACTTCTGCATAAATTAATAAAAGAAGGAATTGTACCATTTTGGACGTCTCACGTAGCGTGTCTCGGGTTTCGTTCAACGTTATCTGCTTGCTATCAATTTAATTACCATAATCAGCTCATAAATATAATCAATATAATCAGCTCACTACCAATATAATCAATATAATCAGCTTACTACCAATATAATCAATATAATTAGGTCACTACCAATGTAATCCCCATAATCAGCTTACAACCAATCTAATCACTATAATCAGCTCACTACCAATATAATCAATAAATCAGCTGACTACCAATACAATCAATATAATCAGCTTACTACCAATATAATCACTGTAATCAGCTCACTACCAATATAATCAATATAATCAGCACACTACCAATATAATAACTATAAATTGCACACTATCAATATTATCAATATAATCTTTTTATTATGAGAAGGTAAACTGATGTCAACCTAGCTTTATCTGTCATTTTTTCATTAAGTAAGTTAATAACTGTGTCATGTTCGCTTTGTGCTTCACTTTGTTCTGGTCTATAGAAACACAACAACATTTCATTGACAATTTGAAAAAGTGAAACATTATCATTATTTGGCATTCAGTAAGTAGTGCAACTTACGCTAATCTCAAATTTTCACTCAGTAATTTCTGATATCTTTCTTCAAGTTCTTTAATATTCGAGTTGATGTTGTTTATATTTGCCTAAGTTCAAACCAAATCTTGTGTTATGAAGAGGTGAAATCACTGGGTGAAACCTAACATATTTGTCTTGTAAGCAAAGACAATTGTTGCATATGAATAAATAATTTACCTTCAGTTGTTGAATGTCTGATTCGTTTAAGTCACGTGCTGAAACAACAGCATCTACAAGAGACATAACCATGTCAAAAATTCAACAGAAAATGTGTAGATTGTAAAGAAATTGTGGGACTGGGGCACAAACTGTTTTCTGGTCAAATGATGTTATGAGTTTCGTATCAGTAAAGTATAAAATCTGACTTCAATGAGCAAATTTATGGTTTTTTATAACCAGCCCAAATAATTTTTTAGGAGCCAAGGTGAATTCTATGTCTGGTATGTCAAATCGGTGTCCCTGCTTTAAAGTTGAATGCCAGAGCAAAATGACTTATAGCCTTCTATCTCCTACACTGCAGACAAACACAAAGAATAAAAGCTATGTGAACGAGCATGGATTCAATTTACATCTTTTTTCATGAACACTCTCTGTAGAAGATTTTTAGAAAAACGTACTTTGCACTTCACTTTTATTTGTGTAGGCATTATCTGTAACTTGAAACGTAGTGAACTAGCAAGTATTGTCTCCTTTTCCAATAATTCATGTAGTTTCATACGATCACGATTCTAAATTATATTTACATCATTGTAATACAAATCCTATTCCCAAAGCAACAATCTCCATCCATAAAGCATTAAAAGCAACTTAAGCAAAAGTTTCTATCGTTCTAAAGCAACCTACCCCTAAAGCAACAATACCCATTCCAAGAGGCTAGAGCATAAGAGCAACAATTTATAACCATTTACCCCTGTTTTAACTCCAAAGACAATTTTATGTCAGGATAATCTTACCAGACAATGACGAGTGAAGACATTTAGACAATAGACAGTCAATGAACTGAGTAAAGACTGATCACAGAAGTAATTAAAGTTAATCAACAAACCATTTCTTCAAGAGCTTCTATAATATTCTTAATACTTGAAGCATGGTATTCATCTTCACTGATGCCTTTTTGTGTTTTAGTAAATGTTTCTAAAATAATTCACTTAATTTAAAAAGAAAGTATTGCTGATAATTTATTCATCAACAAAAATTGATGTAATTTGCTGATATTTTGCTCAACAAACACTTGGTCTTTTACCCAAATCTTGAAGACTTTTGACAGCTTTGCTGACAATGCAAGTCAAATCTGATGCATTTACAAGGTCCATAACTCTTCCCGAAACGTGAAACGAAGTCAAAAACAGAAAAACTATAAATTTCTATCAGAATGTCCCTCACTAAAAGCCGCCATATTGCTTTTTGCAAATCACCGTGGAAACCATTGTGGATACGTTGTCATAACAACAAAGACGCGCTCTGTCATTGGCTACTTCTCTTGATAAAGTTGTGGTTTTGTTTACATTTTCATACAACTCATAGAAGACAAGTTCGCCTTTTCCTAACATTTCATGAGAAAATATGACCGACTGGGAATTCGTCTTTGATGGCGTTGTTGGATTTTTGACCTCGCCAATATGGAACATACCAATTGTGTCGTTCATCGAAAAGCATTGTATAGGTTTGCAAATTGTCTAGAAAAGATGTACTTTGTTTACGTATGCAATAAATTATTGCCTTTTTTGAACTTACGGCTGCTTTTTCGTGTTAATTGTTTTCTGGCGTTTTCTAAAATAGATATTTATGAGACATCCTATTGTAAATGGCATACAGCTCATTTTGACTAACAAATCGTCTTGCGTCTTCGCATTGCTCCCATACACGCCATACGTCGCATACGACAGCTGCAGAAATGATCGAGTTGACTTTTAATACCTGTTGTGAATTACATTTTATCATGAATAATTCTAGCGTATTGAGAACTTGACGTTTCTTGCAGTTTTCGATGGGAGTGACGAAAATATCATGGCCCTCAAGGAAATACACAAGGAGTACAGTGCTTTGGTAAGTATAATATATCACTGTTCATTTAACCTATTGCCAGGTTGTGTACGTAAGAAAGTCAACCAAAAATCATAACTTCAACTTTGTTCAATCACATTCATTAGCCACAACACATAAAACTCTCCCCTCCCCCCCCATACAATTACATTCAAGACATACGCAACATTCCAATAAAAATCAGCAAGTGCAGGGTCTGTAAATTCAAAACCTGTGGACAAAATTTTTGCATTTAGGTTGAAGAGCTACTGACAAGTTATTTGAAGGATGTCGGTATCGGTGAAGAGCAATTTGTGATGGCTTGTGATGCAGGGTCTACAGACAATGATCAAAGTAAAGCTAAAGACAGAGTATGTAATTTAGTAACACAGTGCTTTTTACTACTAGTTTGTATCAGGAGGTTCCTAAATTTAAAGTCAATAACATATGTGATTACAATGCTTGAAATTGGAAATGAATAGGAAATTTTATCTATTTACTGTGAATCAATGGGATTTGTCATTTGTGGGTGTTGTTTTTGATGATTTCAGCAATCAATATTTGAGCAAGTCTGGGCTGGAGAAGATTTTGAAATGTTTAAGAGCATGATGGTGAAAAAGAATTTGGATTTAGAACTTCAAGCATTAAGCATCATTCAACAAAGAAATGGTGTCCTACCAAAGGTTTTTGAGTCAGGTAAAGGTTGAACAGCCCAAGGTATAGGTAGAACAGAGTGAACAGATGAAGGTCTAGGTAGAACAGATCAAGGTTTACAATTGAACAGGCAAGGTATAGATAAAACAGGCCTTGGTAATGATAGTAAAAAATGTTTGATTTTACATTTTCCTGCCAACTCAAGCCAAAATTATGAAAAACAGTCTTGTTTCATGTAACCATGAATATAACTGACATACGTTTATGAGAAGCATACAATGTTAAAATTGCGTGACATTCAAACTATTTCTAATGAAGAAATGCCTCCAAGGACGAAAATTTCGTCACAGAGAAACGATAAGAACAAGGAAGATGAACTGTTAAAGGAAGTTATTAAATTGTCAGAGATGGAATATAAGAAAGAAAAAAACAGAAAGAAAGAGATTGAACGTATGGAAAAAACGCTAGCACTTTCATCGAAAGAAGAAAGTGAGAGGTAGCTATTATGAATCGGTTATTTTAAAACTGGATGAAAACGATAAAGTGGTGACTCTGCTATAATTAAAAACCAGACATAACAATATTTCTAGATTCTACTTGAGATCAGCTCAACATAGTTTTAATGACTTCTTAATGAAATGAAAATCACAAACTGTTATGTATGTATTATGGTTTGTTCTATGGGAATGACGAAATTTCCAAAGAAATCACTTTTTTTAAAATTCAGACTGTATCGGATGGCAGAAGATGAGCTTAAAAAAATGGAAAGAATGGTGTTGGAGTCATTAAATATAAAAGATAATGTTAACGAGAAGTACAAAAATGAGAATCAAGAGTCTTTAAGGGATAAAGATGACCAATCAATGACAATCTCATCAAGATCGAATGCAACAACCACCAAACCTACCAAGATTCATACCAAGGACATACCAACATCAGGTACATACATCAATGCATACCAATACATAACGTTGTAAATCATTGGTACATACATGTACGTTTCGGTACGTGCAGGTACATATATTGCTATTTGCGACGGAAACATGAACAACAACTGTTCCAACAAAACATTAACGACTGTTTAATCATATAATGTTTATATAGTTGGTAATTTACAAATGTAGATACAAATGGAAAACGGTCTTGACTTAAGCAAGCTCGAGATTTTACGTGAACACGTATTTTATAATTTTATTTTTCGTTCTCTTAGACTCTTTCGACCCGTTATCGTTGAAAGACGAAGCAATGGCCTCCGCGAAAAAACGAAACGAGGAGTCTTCAAGGGATGGAGCAACCAAGTGGAAAAACCAACATTCTAAGCTAAAATCCGTGCCAGTTACCATTCATGGTTAGTCTGTTCGCTCTTACACAGATCTATTATCAGTGAATGGATGAATAAACTCGTTTTGAAAGAGCCTATCGAAGTTTTACTATGATAAAATGATGACATATTTGTTGTATTCTAGGGACAACAAAAACAACTTTGAAGACGCAACAGAATAAAACTGCTATAAAAGCGGATACCCCGGCAGATGCAGCTAAGAACTGGTTAAACAGTGCTATGGCTGAAGCGAAGACGCCATCAGTAAATGTTCTTTCTGCTGTTAAGGTGTGCACTTGTGACATAAAGTATGGATAGAAATTTAGATAGAATCAGTGATGGATTAACGTAGGGGGTTACGCTACAGGATGGGTGCCAATTTCTGTATTAGTTACATCACTAAACAATTAGGAAAAATTAGTTGTGATTTGTGTTTAATGGAGCACACAGCGAAAAGAAGTATCTCCTTGTCATGGAATAAGAGTAACATATTTTAAGAAAAGAAGTCTTACATGGCATGTTGAGACCCGCTTTGTAGCCACCAAATTCCAATCCAATCTCAGACACCTCCCTACAAAATCATCCTTCATCCATCCCTGAATTTGATTGCTTTACAACCGACCTCGCCTAAAGTTTAAGTTTAAACTTACAATACGAGAAAAAACTGGCCGGAGTTGAGTTACTTGAGTAAACTTAAAATCTCAACTACCATATAGCGGCTGAAAACATCTTGAAAGCATTGTTAGTAAAGAACTACTCTTTGGTGGACTTTGATGCAAATTTTGTGACATTTAATCCAAACACACTTCCTCCCCAAGATCAAGCTAACGTTGTTAAAATACATCTTAACAAATTTAGATCGAGGATAAAACCTCAATGGACGAACACATTGCTCAGAGAGCCCAATACATGAGGATACAACGCGAGAAATTGATCAATCTTAAAAAACAAGAGAGGACAAAACGTCTTCATACGTTCGAAGAAGACGCTCCGAAACGTCCAATGTCTTCGAGAGTTGCGCGCCGCGTCACTGCAGGGACTGAGACAGAAAAAGCTCCATCCAATGAGATGGACGAACAGCAACAAAAGAAGTTGGATTTACGTCGAGCATTGGCGGCAAGATTGAAGAAAGAGGTTGTCAACGCAGAATGACGAATGAATTGGTAAAGTTTTGATGAAATTCATGGATGCTCATTTTAAATACCATGAAATTAATAAGTAAATTTAGATTTATTTTGATGTAGGTATATTGAACTGAACTGAAGAAATGACGTGTGAATATTTAGTTATTGTTTAAATTATCATGTTATTAGAAACAGAAACTATGAGAAATACGATGATTTTTGAATGAGAAACGTTTTGTGTGACAAAATTCCTAAAAATTAATGAAGACAAATTTATGTACAAAGATGGATTTGTCTTCGATATCAAAAAATTTGTCAATCTTGTTTCTCATACTATATAATCAAGAAATTTCCTTCTAATCCAACTAATTTCCATCATTACCTTCTTCGTGGTTCTCAGTTCTCAGTTGAAGAGCAGAAACTAAAGGCAGCTTCCACTTCTCTTCAGGAATTTTCTTTGCCCATTCAGGAATTGCCGAACTTGGCAATTGAATATTTGCCATTACAGATTTGATTAAATTTATTTCATCTGAAATAGAGGAGATGTTTTATTTGTTAGTTTAACGAAATATTCGCAGAGAGAAAATAAGTAAAAGTTTGTTTATTAAGAAAACAACAAGAACGTATATATATCGTACAACTGAGCCAGCGATTGTATAGAGCTGCGCCCGCAATGTCATATTAAAGTAATACTTGATAACAGTAACAAAATATCATAATGCTGAGTGTACATTTAATAATTCAACACTCCCACTCACTCAGCATCATACTACATTAAACTAAGTCATAGTTTAGAGCGAAGTTTCTCAAATTTTCCTTGTGGCAATGGTTTTGAAAAGATGTCAGCGATCATTTCATCTGTTGGACAGTAGTTTACTTGAATAGTTTCATCTTCAACTTTCTCACGAACAAAATGAAATTTAATATCGATATGTTTTGTTCTTTTATGCAAAACAGGGTTTTTTGACATGGCAATGGCTCCTTGGTTGTCTTCGTTTATTGTCGTCGGATTAGGATCATTAATTTTCAGGTCTTTTCGAAGTTGCCACAACCAAACACACTCTTGCGTTGCCAAGCAAAGAGCGATATACTCAGCAATACATATTACCAGCAAGACGACCTTTAGCAATAAGTTTTCCTTTAGCATTCTTTATCCAGCAAAGTGTGTGTCCAAATTGTACTACATTTTCTTTTGCAGTGACAGCTCGGGCACTAAAGAGATTAGCAGTTAGTTTGGGGACATATAGGACTTTTGCCATTGTTGACTTTCGTTGATACTTTTCTTTTGGTCCAAGGATCATCATGATTTGTATTTCTCCACTTCCACAAGCATCAACAGATCGACCATCTCCAAGAACGACGGGTTCTGGCACTGGGAATTCTTTATAGTTCTGTAGCAGTTGACTGTTTGATGTCATATGTTGCGAGGCTCCTGAGTCGATGATCCAGTTGTCAGCACCTTTTACTGTGTTCAGACCAACGGCAAATAGATTTTCACCAGAATCAGTATCTCTTCCACAATTATCCTGCACAGCCGCTGCATTATGTCTTGAAGACATGCCATTAGTTTTACAATCTTGATTTCTTCGATTCTGACGTCTCTGTTACGTGGGCAGTTTCGAAGGATATGGTTCTCTTCTCCGCATCCATAGCATTTGATATGCTTTCGAGGAGGCTTGTTGTGGTCTATGACAGAAGATCGAAGTGAAATACGCAGAAGAAAAGCATCTCGTTGTTAATGTTATCAAGGAGAAGTGGATTATTTTTTGTGGAGACAATTTGTTGATTTGTTTAATGAGTTTTATGAGGAATTGTTAGGTGTTAAAACTTTTCAGCTGCACTTGATTGTTTAGATATATTTTATTATCGAAGGGAATTTCGTACTATAAAACGTTCGTCGAGTCTTCCTCGTTAATTTTTACAGAAGCGGATAGTCGATAAAATGCCTTTGATCAATCCATGGATGTTGACGACATGCCCGAATGTAAGGATCTTGCAAAAGACGTGGGAGCTATCGAAGCAGAGATGGTGGAGATACACTGTACGGCCGCATGTAACGGTGTGGTTTTACCACAAATACCGAAAATTACAGGTATCTTACATGGGCACACGTCAAAGATCGCTACGGTATACAAAGGATTCAAGACGCGTTACGAGCGCTTGAAAGAGGATAACGACCATCTTTGGGAAGAAGTAAAACAAGGGAGAATCGAGAGAGATCAGGCGAAAAGCGAGAGGGATGAACTGAAGAAGGATAATGCCCGGCTCTGGGATAAAGTGAAAGAAAACAATAAACAAATGGAAGTGGAAGCTGCTGACTCAGAGTATGAATCACTAATGGAAAACGATACCTGGTGGTAGAGGTACCAGTTCCCAGGTATCGTTTTCCATTAGTGATTCATACTCTGAGTCAGCAGCTTCCTTCCACTTTGAGCATGTTCGCTTTCAAGAGCTATTTTCAAGGATGTAGGCTCTTCAACCTGTGTTACATAGAGTGCTGTATGGGTTGTTGTCGACACATTGGCGTATTCATCATGATAATGAATTGGCGGTTTCTTCTCTCTTGCTGAACGTCTCAGCATAGTAGACTTCTCTGTTTCCTCTTTCTTCAGGTACAACTCGTTCTCTTGGTCCAACTCTAACTGCACTTCATTGGAATGCCCAAAGTCTGTTTCCTAAAATTATGTCGCGACGAATGAAGACTTTCCGTTTGTTTTCGTCATACAATCTGTATCCTTTTGTTTCAAACTGTAGCCAACAAATCGCATTTTTTCAGCTTTTGGCTCCAGTTTCGGACGTAGTGAATCTGCAACATGAGCATATGCAATGCAACCAAAGACGCGAAGGTTAGAGACATCTGGTTTCTCACCATACCATCGCTCATATGGTGTAACTCCTGTTGCAGTTGTGACAATTCGATTTCTGATGTATGCTGCAGCTGAAATTGCTTCCCCCCAGAAACTCTTCGCAATTCCTGCATGTAAGATCATCGAAAGAGCAGCTTCCTGGAGCGTCCTGTTCATTCGTTCAGCAACACCATTTTGTTGCGGTGAATGAGGAACGGTTGTTTCGTGTCTGATTCCCTTTTTCTTGAGATAATCTTCAAATTCGTTGGACAAGTATTCACCTCCATTATCAGTTCGTAATGTTTTAATATGGCAGTCTGCTTGATTCGTTACTGCCAATTCCCATTCTTTAAATTTTGTCAGTACTTCTGATTTATATTTGATAGGGTAAACACTTACACATCTTGAGTAGTCGTCGATAAATGTCACAAAGTATTTTGCACCACCAAAACTTTCTGTATTCATGGGTCCTGCGACATCGCTGTGTACAAGCTCTAGCCTTTTTGTTGACTTAACTTCTCCCACTGCTTTGAAGGGTGCTCGATGTAACTTTCCCTTTACACAGGCTTCACAAAAGTCTAGCTTGTTTGTCCCAGAAATGTCAATACCTGTCACAATAGCTTTTGAAACCACTGTCTTCATCTGAGGTAAATTCATGTGACCCATTCTTTGATGCCATAGATTTATTTTTTGATTTGATGTTTCCGCCACCAATGCTTGCTTTCTTCCTTCCTCAACTTTGCAGTCTAGGAAGTACATATTACCAGCAAGACGACCTTTAGCAATAAGTTTTTATTTAGCATTCTTTATCCAGCAAAGTGTGTGTCCAAATTGTACTACATTTCCTTTTGCAGTGACAGCTCGGGCACTAAAGAGATTAGCAGTTAGTTTGGGGACATATAGGACTTTTGCCATTGTTGACTTTCGTTGATACTTTTCTTTTGGTCCAAGGATCATCATGATTTGTATTTCTCCACTTCCACAAGCATCAACAGATCGACCATCTCCAAGAACGACGGGTTCTGGCACTGGGAATTCTTTATAGTTCTGTAGCAGTTGACGGTTTGATGTCATATGTTGCGAGGCTCCTGAGTCGATGATCCAGTTGTCAGCACCTTTTACTGTGTTCAGACCAACGGCAAATAGATTTTCACCAGAATCAGTATCACTTCCACAATTATCCTGCACAGCCGCTGCATTATGTCTTGAAGACATGCCATTAGTTTTACAATCTTGATTTCTTCGATTCTGACGTCTCTTGTTACGTGGGCAGTTTCGAAGGATATGGTTCTCTTCTCCGCATCAATAGCATTTGATATGCTTTCGAGGAGGCTTGTTGTGCTGTAGTGCAGACTCGCCTTCACCAAATTCTTCACCAGTCAATTTACTGTTGTTTTGTTTACGTTTCTCTTCCTCATTGATCAATGCTTGATGCAATTGAGTCAAATTTAGATCATCTCCTCTTGCAGTCAAAGCAGTCACGACGGTATTATATGAGCGTGGTAGACTAAGCAGCAAAGCGACCATACGTTCATCCTCGGGGATGGGGGCTTGAATAGCTGCCAACTGATCAGTAATTACTTTCATTCGACGGAAGTGCTCATCCAATTTATCAGACTCTTTCATCTTTAAAGAGAAAAATCGTTGTTTTAGAAATAGCTTGTTCGCCATAGTATCACGCTCAAATCGTCCTCTCAGTGTGTCCCATATTTCTTTTGGAGTTTCACACCCAGTTATCAGGTATATAAGATCGGAGTTGATCGATGTAACTAACAGAGCTTTCGTCTTTTTCTGTGCTTTGTCAAAGGCTGTTTGCCTCCCAGAACTACCCTCTGATGTGTCAGGACATGTCAGAGATCCATCGACATGGCCAAATAATTCCTTAGCTTCCAATATGGCTTTCATTTGGTATTTCCATATTTGCCAGTTTTTTGCGCCTTCGAGTTTATCAATTGACAGTTTGTCTTCCTGAGCCATTACAACACAGTAAATCGCACACGATTAAATTTTACTTACTGTTGCCTAGCGTTAGCAATGTCTGGGCCCATAACCTGTTAGTTTAACGAAATATTCGCAGAGAGAGAATAAGTAAAAGTTTGTTCATTAAGTAAACAACAAGAACGTATATATATCGTACAACTGAGCCAGCGATTGTATAGAGCTGCGCCCGCAATGTCATATTAAAGTAATACTTGATAACAGTAACAAAATATCATAATGCTGAGTGTACATTTAATAAATTCAACATTATTTGTAACTCAAATATCTTATAATTCATTAGATATACTGGCATGTATGGTTTTATGATATTTGGCATGATCTATATTAATTGAAAAAAAACCAGTAACTTAGGATGGATCATCATTGATACATGGGCAATGTAAACATACATAGACTAAGATATAACACCCATATCTTAAAAGCTCACTAAGTAGATCTTCAAAGTCACCTCAAAGTTCTTTAAAGATGACATTTGCACAGCAATGATTGCTTGATTTGAAATATTCTACCAAATTATTTGCCATTGATTAAGAAATGATTTTGTCATTGATGAGTGGGAGCATTTTTATGTCTTTTGTCAGTAAGTGCAAGTTTTAGTGAGCTTTTCAGAAATTATTTATTTTCAGATAATTACTTTCAGACATGAATACCTTGGCCCATGGTTTGATGCTTAGATGATGAGAATGCTGATGTAGATGATGTATCATCTAATGTCAAATCATTACCAGGATCCATAGTCTCATCAAATACTTCATTATCACTGACTTTTGAAACATCTTCAATCTTCAAACCAAAAGTATGAAATGATATCAATTGGTTAGTATGTATACAACAGAATAAACACTTACACACCAACTTAGTTTCATGTTTTATACAATTTATCTTTGTTATGCAGTCATTAAATGCTCACACGAATGCATGATCTGTCTTCTTACCTCGTTGACCTCGTTATTTAAGGCAATATCATCTTCACTTTGAGCTAATGAAACGTATCCTTGATGTGTTTCCTCTACTGTATCGTCGTCACTCACATCCTCACCAGAAAATATTTCGTCCAGACCATCTTCAATGATAACGTAGCTCTCGATGTTTTCTATAACATCATCTTGCCGATTTGGTGATAAATCGTTTTCTCTATTGCGAGGACACATTTCTACCTTATTTTCCACTCTTTCTACTCGAGACATTTAACCGTTTATGGCAGAAAATACCTTTCATAACGATTACGTCTCGAAACAAACTGAGACATTTTCACTTAAATATATTTATCTGGCGATACTTCATATAACACAAAACATTTCGTGTAGTGTCATGAATTTAATTTAATATTCAATTAAGTTCACAAATTTAATGACAATTATAGTCAATTTTGTACATTTCAAGAAGGCTGAACTACATCTCATAGACTTATAATAGATACGAATGGTTTCTAATTCAACTGAAAAGACTTCTTGCTTGAGGGCAAAACTTTTTATTTTCAAAAGGTAATATCATGACGACATTAGATTAAACGTGTAAGCCATTTCACAGCAAGATTACTAAGGATGAAAAGAGCTGGGACCAGATTGGCGTATGTCCGCTAAATGGGATGTACTACGAGATATACGCTCTGCACCTGGAATTTTGGCCTGTTGAGAGAGATTATCACGCGACGTCGCTCGACTCAACTGCTGGTCGGCAGTTCCACCGCTCATTTTTTCCATCAAACGTTGTCCACGACTGCTTAATGTTTTCCGAAGTCGATGAAACGCTTTCTCGCGTTTTATTGATGCACGGGTGTCTTCGTCGCGCAATTCTATCTCATCTCTATCAATACCCCTATTACCAGAGTTCAAACTGACTGGAGATGAGCTTCGAGGGGAGCTTGTACTCGGAGAATATGACCCGCCATCGGAGAGGATCTGAACTACTTTACTTTGCCGTATCACGTCAAGAGCCTGGAAATGAATGACATAAATAAACAAGTTATGCATGGAACAAAAGTTTTCTGGATCTGAATGAAATGACATCGAAAAAATTCGCATGGCAGGAAGCAAAAAAGGGTTTTGTTATGAATGGATGCGAAAAAAAACAACACGAATGAAAGAACATCCGATTTTAAAACTAACATTTTTCTTGGATCTCAAAGCACATTCCTCTAAAGTTTCTGCTGCTTCGAATTTTCCCTGACGTCGATACAATGCACCCAGATTACGTAATGTTGTTGTCACTGTTGGACTATCCACTTTGGCAGCTTTATGCCACCCCCCATACTCGCCGTACGGAGCATTATCCCCACCCCGTCCTCGATCATCGCTTTTACCATCCGTCTCCGAGCCAAACTCGCGTTCGTGAGCACGCGTCAATACCTACAAGGATAAATAGGAAGACAATAAGACACTGGGATCGATGAGTGAACCATGACGATTCAAGCTATTTTCCACAGGATGGAATTTTCCAGACGTAATAGTTGATAAAAGGTCGGCGATGTCGTCACTATTTAGCCAATAATACAGATAGAGAGCCATCCATGCACAATGTTTTTAATTAAATGAAGATATGATCTTCGCACTTTTGCTGGACGATTTAAGCAATTGTCTCATGAACCTGAAAAATTCAGGTGACTCAACGGGATTCGAACCCATGAGTTGAGTCACTTCCCGTTGAGTCACCTGAATTTTTCAGGTTCATGAGACAATTGCTTAAATTGTTCAGCAAAAGTGCGAAGATCATATCTTCATTTAATTTCAAACACCGCAATGCATATAACATTCTTTCATAGCACAATGTTTTCTTGCCATGTCCAGCGTCATTGGTACCTGTTTATATAATGTCTCGGCAGCTTTATATTTTCCTTGTTTGAGATAAGCTGATGCCTTGAAATGAAGAAGAAACAATGAACAACAAAACTTTGCACTTTATTAAAAGGGAAATCATATCTTACCAAGTTGTTTTTTGTCTTTGCGACGTTCGGATCGTCTGGACCAAGTTTTGTCGTGTAAATCTCAAGAGCACGTTGATAATATTTCTCCACCTTGAACAAAATAAAAACATCCACTAACATAACTTCAAACAAATCACCAAAGGAAAAGTTAAATTTGCTCAAACAAGATGAAAAAGACCATGAAAAACGGTTCTGTGTTAACGGATTTCAATTTCTTTCTCATAAACATTCTCCAACTCGAATACAAAACAATGTTTCTTCTGGTATATCATAATAAAGCGCAAAAATCCTAACCTCTTCATATTTGCCCTGATTCTGACAAAGTAGCGCGAGGTTATTCAACTGTTTAGCTACATCCGGGTGATCGGCACCAAGAACCTAAAATTACAAGAAAACGGTTTCATGTTTGAGGGAGGATACCTCTGGAATTTTATTCCTCCTAAGGAAATTAGAGAAAGCAAATGCTTTTCCTCTTTTTAAAACTTTTTTCTATGGGTTTTTCTTACACCTCCGTGAAAATCAGCTTCGGTCGTCGGGGTCAACGTGCTTAAATAAAGTTATCCTATTTATCTATCTTCTAAAAATGGTTTCAAACATTCATAGTTATGGAATGGTATCCTTGTCTTCCAAACACTTTGGTAATCAATGTACAAAACATGAAATATCACTGACATGAACATCGTTATCATATGGCATCCTTCTCTGTTATATACTTTCATAATCCACGTGCACAACATGAAGTAGCTGAGACATGAACATCGTTATCATATGGTATCCTTCTCTGTTATATACTTTAGTAATCCACGTGCACAACATGAAGTAGCTGTGACATGAACATCGTTATCATATGGCATCCTTCTCTCTTATATACTTTCATAATCCACGTGCACAACATGAAGTAGCTGAGACATGAACATCGTTATCATATGGTATCCTTCTCTGTTATATACTTTAGTAATCCACGTGCACAACATGAAGTAGCTGTGACATGAACATCGTTATCATATGGTATCCTTCTCTGTTATATACTTTAGTAATCCACGTGCACAACATGAAGTAGCTGAGACATGAACATCGTTATCATATGGTATCCTTCTCTGTTATATACTTTAGTAATCCACGTGCACAACATGAAGTAGCTATGACATGAACATCGTTATCATATGGTATCCTTCTCTGTTATATACTTTAGTAATCCACATTAACAACATATACCGCTACCTAAACATTGCTATTACGAGTAAATGTTTTATCAACCTTCTCTCGAATTTCCAAGGCTCTCTTACACAATGGCTCCGCGTCCTTGTATTTCCTCTCTTTCCATAAAGGACTGCAAGATTATTTAAAGTCGCTGCGACCTAATAATGAAATATTGAACTGCTAAAATACTGTTCACCATTCGGTAACGTGCACGAAACAAGATTATTGCATGAGAACACAATTAATGACGTCGTCTGAAGAGAAGGTGAAAGGGGATAATTGCCTACTCCCAAAATATCTATCTTTCCCAGCAGAGCAACGCAACTTTTTTAAACAATTTTGTTTTTCACATACACAGTGGATACATCCACATATATGAGGATACCAAATTTTGGTGTGGCCCCGCATAAATATTGTATTTTTGGCTTATGTATCACCCTAGCTACAGAACTCTGGTGGAAACGCAAATACATTCAATACATGCATTTATATTTGACAAGGGCAGACAATATCAGCGATAAATGTGAATCTGAACGGACATGAAATCTATTCTTAAATCACATACTGCAGGATGATCTTCACCCAACGTCTTTTCTCTGATCGTGAGTGCATCGTGCAGTAGATTCGCTGCTTCCTTGTACTTATTTTGATCCCTGAAAGATGGAAAACAAACGAAAAACGTTTCATGAATAGGATACAAGACCCAACAAAGATATGTTAAGCATGTTAAGCACGAGAAATCAACAATTAAAGCAAACAAAAAAAATATTTATTTAGAAAACGAAACTTTCACGAATTGATAAAAAATTAAATATGCTCTGTTATAAAAATACGAGTTAAAAATCTACATTTATAATATACAATTAAAAACTTCAAAAAAGACTCTGTAAATATTAAAATGATTATAAAAGATTACTTCTCTTAGATACCAAGTATAAGTTAACTATTAACACCAAACATCTATTCGCTGTCACACCAATCACTCTCTACCCCACATGATCATAGAATATCACACATTTTACAAAGTAAATAACACAAAATCAATCACATAAGCAACTGTGTCCCATAATGTCCTCTACTATGACTTAACTACTACCCATGTGCACATCTTTCCCCCAATATACCCATTTAAGAAATAACACAAAGATTAAATTTCCATGTCCAGGAGCTTTCATAATGTCTACCACACAAGTTCAACTGGGAAGGTCATCGACTGGACAATAAAATACCGCTGTGCAAATGCTCAAACAAGCATTTCTCAACTGACGCATCGTGGAGTTCGGCACGTGACTGACACAGTCGACCCAATTCATCTTCCATCTTGCCGAGCGGTAGTTCAGAACAACCCACAAAGTTTGCATGCTCAGCATCAACTGGGCAAGCAAACGTAGCCTGGTGATCAATTTTGTTTCGGACAGGCGACATAACAAATTGGAGTATATCTTGTATTATGTATCTAGGGAGTTTGACTGTCTTGTGAACGATATTGAATCTACACGAAAAAGGAAAAAACGTGTCAGATAGCTAGGAAATTTTCAAAACTATCCAAAGCATTAGTTTTTCGCTGATGTTTCTGTCAGACAACATGAATATAAATCATTTGTTCTTATAAAACTTATGAGAAAATAGAATAAAACCATTTTTGAAGCTGGTCTCATAACTGTTTCTAAATCTTTAATTCAATGACACTACTTTCAATTGCAAACTTTATCGTTTTGAAAACAAAATCGACACGTTTTCTCCTCTTTAAAAACTATTTGAAAAAATCTCTCTAATCAGAGGATTCAGAGCCCTCTAACATCTAGCTCTAGTGAGTAGTGAAAATCAATTCTACAACAGGAGTGCTCGAAAAATTTGCAAATACCGTAGTATGGATGTCAAAAGTACAAGAATCCTGTTTCAAATCAAAGATGAATAAGAAAGGATTATTAGGGGTGTGTGAAGGTGAACACAACAAAAATTTTCTAGAAGGTTCTGTTGTCTATGATTGTAATATCATTATACTTAGTTAAAAATTGTGCAATGTAACTGAACAAGAGTGCAGTACAAATATATTTTCAGCCTGTGGCCCTGGTTTAACACACCAATGCACTGGAGCCCCTTGAAAGCACTGGCACCCCCTTCTATTGGATGAGCATAGATGTGTCTACCCTCTGTTTCAAATGTGATCCACTTTGAATGAAAGTTGATCTGTTATCAAACAGAATACATATATAGTAAAATCAGAGAGAACCATTCATAACAGCATCAATTTCTTACAAATAATCATACCTGTAAACCAGGGCGAGTATATTCAACATTGTGGCCACATCTGGATGATCATGACCTGATGTTTTCTCCAAATCCTCTAAAGCTTGTTTACAAAGAGGCACTGCGACCTCATAACGACCCTAAAAAGATAGTTCAACCAGAACATACTCACTAAAAATTCCCTCATTCTTGATTCTTCCAATTAAAATCAACAGATTAGTGAAATACAAGTTTCTATGATAAGTCTGTATGCAAAGGAAAGGCATACCTGTGAGGCATATTGTATTACTAAGTTATGGAGTGTTCGAAGTCGAGCAGGAATCTCATAGACACCTGCTGTTGTACCAGTTGATGTAGCTGACACTTGACTTAAAGTTTCATCTAATATGAAACAAATGTTAAAATGTTGTTAAATTCTTTTATCTAAAGACAATTTCAAAATATCAATAACTTGAATCAAACTTGAATTGAAAAAAGAAGGATATGTTTATTATGAACTTGTTCACTAACAGTAAATACAATATATAAAAATCTTACCATCAACTCCACCTTCTGATTCTTCATCTTGAGAGAGTTCTGCACTGCTGTAGTCATTTTCAATTCCTTCATCCTTGAAATGTTAAAATATATTTATAAACTTAAGACTTTAATCATAAATTTTTCTATTCCTTAGCAAACATACCTGTATTTGTTTATCCTGAAAGAAAACAAAGAAAGAAATAGTTAGATACACATCTGTAGTGAGGAAAGTAACATTTCATGAGAAAAATATTTTTTTCATACGAACATCATCATATTTGCTGATGGATTGCATGAACTCCAAATGTTGTTTCTCTTCCTCCAACTGGGCAACTTTCTGTTCACTTTCTTGAAACTTTTGCTGTGTTATAGACAGTTCTTCACGAAGCCATGCATTCTCTTGACAAAGGCGACGGACTTGAGCCTTCAGTTTTTGTTTTTCTGCTTCAACAGTGCTCAGATGACTACTCAATGCCATCATAACCTGGAGAGAGAAAACATACATACTAGCCAATTTTTTGAAAAAATAACCGTAAAATCATCCAGGGTTAGTGCTGTTGTGACAATTGACAAAGAACATTGGTGTTAGTGTTGACTGATGTTTCAATATGATATTTTATCCTTAGCGGTAGTCATCCTTTGCAGAAGCCATCATTTTACTTCGAAGATGATCACCAATAAAGATGTCAAAACATCCATCAACAACTTGATGATCTACATCTACAAACATGTAATGATAACCTCAGGTCTAATTCATTCACTTTAATAGAATCAAATCTTATTCATGGAAGGTTTAGATGAAAATCTAACTGCCAACTGACTCTGTCTGCGTCCAGTATATTTATGTACATGAATAACAGGAACATCATTGGAACTTTTTGATTCCGTTATATGATTTTTGGTAACAAATTACGTTAACAATCTATGTATATTGTATTAAAATAACATTTTCAACAAAAGGATCCAACATTTTCTAGCGTGGTCATTCATAAATTACAATGACAAATCGGAAAGCGATAAATCTATTAATTTTATCATAAAATAAATCAATTAAAGGTTACTGTACAAATATATACCTGAGCTTCACCGATTCCCAGCTCAATTTTCTCTAGTGAAGTTCTTATGATACCTGTTTTCATGTTTGCCGACTCATTCAAATCCGACGGTGAAAGTTCTTTCAAAATACCCGAGTGTTCATTCTTCAACGTTTCTAAACCTCGCACAACAGTCTTTGTACCATTGAGTATCTCATCTTGCGAAAGTTTTCGATTCTCGTCGTTCCTCATTGACATTTTAGAAAGAATTTTTAAAGTACAATTACATTAATCAAGAAAGAGGAGTTAGATGACGCCTTTGTAATTGCTGCTGTTTACAATCCACAACCCAAGATTTGCGTTTAATATTGTTCTTTAGGATTCATCCGATTCCTTATTTCATTCTATTTTATGAAAATATGTTTCATTGATGGCATTCGCGTGTAAAACTTGTATAAAACCCAGAAAATATACGAGGGACAAGCAAAGTTATCGACACGAAATCAATTTTCTTGTTGAAAGACACTTAATTCCATCTCTCGAACTGAGGTGACGTGTCTACGAATTTTAACGAATGAGTAGAAAAATCACTAAAAATTTAACTGACGAAACCTCAAACAACAAAGAAAATGCGTTGTTAGAAATACCATTGCAACTTCTGCAAAGAAGACTTAAAACATATTCTTCGTGAAATTTAATGTTTCATTTCTATTGAGGTGAGTTCCCGTTTGCTCCATCAACGGAAAAAACTTTTTAGTGTCAACATCCAAATGAAAAGTAACTAGAATATTGGCTTGGCAAGTATTTTCCAGGTAAACTCAACTGAATTGTAGTGTAGTGTATGGCCGTAATATGATTTAGTGCATCTTAGAAACCCAAATTGGTTTGTGCAAGCTACTTTTGCAAAAACGTCTGGCTTGTTTTGCGTTGAGCATTCTTCAAAATTTTTGCAAGATTTTAGGTTAATGTGCCCTGTTGTTTTGAAAAATATTGTAGACTTGGTTTT
The DNA here is from genome assembly GCF_021976095.1 of Xenia sp. Carnegie-2017. Taxonomy (NCBI): domain Eukaryota; kingdom Metazoa; phylum Cnidaria; class Anthozoa; order Malacalcyonacea; family Xeniidae; genus Xenia; species Xenia sp. Carnegie-2017. The sequence continues at coordinate 13,363,257 of NW_025813483.1, read as the reverse complement.
GTTTTAAACTGTTTGTGCATGTCAGTCTTAACGCACAATTTTATAAAAATGCTTAAAAACGGCAGTGAGTTTTGAACTTTGAGAGATCAGAGTATTTGAGTTTCGGTATATCGCTGAGCTATATATACAATATTTAACTGCATGTTTAGCTAATATTGCAGTTATTAATTACGAAATTACGCGAAGTCTTGCCAAGTCACGAGCGACATTATAAATACAGAATTCAGACAAAAGATCACAAAACAAAATAAACAAACATGGGCAATCGCCCCTTGTATAGCTTTCTCCTTACAAACTTCCGTCAGCCATTGAATGTACTGAAAATTGCCTCTGTTTCTTGCACTGGTTGAGTAGAACTTACAGACCATTCAATTGCGACGCTTACACAAAAATTACGAGAATGAGATGACCATTAAAGTAAAGAACTCAACAAAAACGACTAGCTATAGCGTGTATGCTCGTTTTCTCTGCTAAAACCTCCAAAACTGAAAAACATCACCCGAAAGGTGGAATTGAACCACTCCGACGCTAATCGGCTACAGGTTTGAAGCCTGCACCCCACACCAGTGAGGCTCATTCGGGCAATATTATGCTTGGTCGAAAAGTATAAATACTTTCATTACAATGACTAAGAAATGCATGTGGGACCGGGATACAATGACGCATGCGCATCTTAACAATGTTGGAAAACATTGACAAGAGCATACAAGAATAAGTGGGAAGTATTTTACTTAGGAACGAAGGAACACAAACCGTCCAATTTACTTATCATAAAATCTTTAAAATTAATCTAGAAAAGTCCATTACGGTTTTATTAGATTTTCTATTTAAAACTATAAATTAATTGTGCGATAGACACTTTAAGACGGAAAGATGATGTTTTAGTTTTTGGGAAGTCCGTTCAACAACAAATCCACCCTAATTTTCATGGATTTTTGTAAGTTAGCTGATTTTTTGCTATACGTTTCCCACTCTGTTACATCTTCGCACAAATAATTTTTTCAAGAGTCTTAAAGAAAGTCGAGAAGAAAGTTGCGGTAAAAAAATTTTTTAATCAATTTTACACATTACTTAAGATTAAATATTATATAGCTACATATGGCCTCAAATATAAGCTTGCTAATCATCTATTTACATAGGTTTAAATTACATAATTACATGGAAAAAGACTGTAGGATGACAGCCGAAAATTAAAATGAGACATGGTACTTGATGGGACCAAATCATTCGAATCTATATTTTGTAATGCTTGCCTATACAGGCTATACTTATATTAACGAACAATGTGATTTTTTCCCTCCTTTAATAAACGAGTATCTTCTTTCATTTCTTTAAAGGATGAAGCTCTTTAGTTTCAGAGATCAGGTGCTGTATACTCATTTAAGTGTGGGTACTTTTTTGCGATATGGATCGTATATGGGTGAAACACAACCCGTCTTATTCACACCTGAATATTTATCCTTCTACAGGAAAACCGTTTTCTATTCTATTCCATCATTTTTGCTGTACTTTCTCATTGAAACACCCTGTCTCATTTATTCTATGAAATTTAATAAATTTACCGTTCTTCTTGGTCCACGAAAGTCTCCGGTTACCTGACATCTAAGATCAAATCTCTCTCAACACTAAAGTTATAAATAAAAATTTGTAACACAATACTTTGTGATGAGATGATAAGGTTTATGAGGCGCCAGGTGTGAACGAGTGTAAATCATGCATATAGAATTTAATCTAAAGACATCAAACATAAAGACGAAACTTTATTAACAAACAACGCACTTTATACCGCAACTTTCACGATTGCTTGTTTAAAAGTTATATGTTGGACTGTTGTCAAATTTACATTAAAAATTTGCTCGCCACCTCGAAAATCTTTAACGACTGTTTACACACTCAGCCCTTTGCCTCCAGGGGCATAGTCAGGATTTATGAAAAAAGAGAGCAAGTCACAATAAGTTGTGTCGAAAAAAGCGACTTATACAGGTGTCCATTCGAAATTGTCTTGAAAAAAAGGGGCGTGGGGAATTGGTGCTGGGTCGCTCATTTATATTCATAGAAAAAAAAGTTAAAATGTGCTCGAAATGCCCGATTGAATTGAGTATTGTTTATTTGTAAATGGTCTAATTATTTGTGTTGTCTCCTTCAATATGATATTCTCTTGTGAAAGAAAAGAACTATGATCGACATAATTTATCCGACAAAGGGGTCAATGGTAGTCGATGCTCGTTAGACTTGATGAAACTGCCCTTAAGATCGTGATCAATGTCACCATTTCTAGAACAATAAAACGTGCCGTTGACAAATGATCCTTCGCATACGTAGCATTCATGGAATAATCGTCTCTCTTCACCTCTTTCATAAACTTAAGTGAATATGTATATACTATAAATATGATCCAGATGAGGTCGTCGTGTATCTCAGGAAACCACATGGGAAATGTACATGCATGGGCAGCAAAATGGAATTTGTATTGGCACTGTCAAATTGCCGTTCATCATAATTATATTGTATTGTTGTTATTCCCACGTCATGACAGAAGAAATGAGTGTTAATCACCTTGAGAATTTTTCGAAGGTTTTCAGTAAGGGTTTAACTTTAAGTTTGTCGTAGTTTTTCTATGTACAAATATAACTAGAAAACACGCGTTGTCAGAAAAGTAACGATGCGTGATGAAATATTTCTGGTCGTCATAACAAACGTTATAACGAGCGATACAATGTCAATTTGAGCATGCGCACATGGTGGCCTTTAAGTACGACTTCTATACAATGATCTCTAATTATATTTGTCGTTCTATCATAAATACATCCTGAAGTGAACTCTGTTCCCATCAGACATTATAACAACATTTCAGTTGCATATGATTACATAAAAGCCATTTATACAGTCTTAATACAATAATATAAAGTCTACCGCATCCGTTGCTCGCAGGAGATATATTTGTCTTTGAACTTCACCAAATTATTAATTACTCTAGTTGCGAATGGAATAATAATAACCCTTTGTTTCTCAATTAAAACCATTAAGTTGACTGAAAAGTATCCTTGCCGAGCAGCTAGTTAACCGTTTTGTGACTTTTGTCGAACTTACATTTGCGTGACATGTTGAGAAAAAAAATGGGCAAAGTCTTCATCATATTACGTCGATGAGTGCCATGGGCTCTAGGATAATATTTCCGAGTCGTGACGTAGAGTAAATTAAAATTCATTCATAGTGTAATCGCGTTTCAACTGACACCGTGTATAAAAGGGGTGTATGATTAAAATTGTCGAGAACGCAAAACATCCCATTGTGTGTCTGTATGAGTGTATGACCTGTAGCGACATCGGACGAGTGAAGATACCGGCACATATAGATATCCTTAGACATCTTTGGTGCGAGAAAATAGCGGGTAAGAGCGTCGTTTTATCTTTTTCTGTTACATTAGTTTATGTAATATGAAGTAAAGTAAGTGGCATTTAAAGAAATAATCCTGTTTATCATATTTAACTAAAACAAAAATTTCTCTGCATAAGTTGATCAATAATCGACCTTCTCAGGTCAATAGTTGCGGTTTTCATGATGAAAAATATTATATTTTTAGTTGATGTAAACGTCTATTTTTATATGTTTGTGCTCATAAAATACTCTAGAAAGATAGCTGGTTCAAATTGTATAATTCAATGTTTAACGGAGCTGGTGTGTTAGAGGTATGGTCCAAAGATCATCGTCGGTATTTGGACAATTTATTCCTACATCGTTTACTTTTAAATTCTATCGCATTTTTAAAAATAAAAAGTCTTTCAATTCAATGTTTTTGTAATAACCTAACTATTTATAAAGAACATCGCCAATATCACATGAGACATATAGTTTTTTTCTTCACAGCAGAACGTTTGATTTTCTTATGACTTTTTATGCATCGTAAAAAATATTTATTAAAGATAGAAACTGGATACAATTAAATACAAGTTATCAATTACATTATAATTGCTCTTCAATGATTTGCATAATTTGTTACTATTATCTGCCATAGAAGATGAATGAAAATACATTTCCATCTGAAGATTTCGTAGTGATCTTTAATCAGTTAAAATACAGCTTGTAATACAGATTACACACAAGACGCATAACCACCAGGACTAAAGGTCATACTTTCTTAAATTTTAAGAAAAAAAAACTGGAAAGCGAATAAGCGGACGAACAAAATCAGTAAATGACAAAATTCTCGCCACTTTTAAAATATTTCAAATTGCAACATTTCATTCGTCAGGATGTAGCTGTACCATATACTACTTTTGCGTTTAACAATATTATTATGAATGAATAAGTATGACTTTTGTTTACATATGTGCCGTGTTAATCTGCGTTGTAATAGCATGATAATACCTGTCTCTTTACAAATAATACCGGCACGAGTAGAATGTCTACACAAATGATTAACGTGTGATGTAAACGAGGCATTGGTGTGATCTATGTAGGCAAGATTGTTTACGAAATAATTTGAACACAGAAAGGTCTTCCCGCTGTACCAGAAAATATAACGCACAAATTTGTTTATTGTAAGATCTTTCATTGGACTGGTCTTTACAATACATATCCGTTATAAGGGGATTTCCGGATTTTCAAAACTAGTTATGTTGTCCTGGAGATAGCAAATTTCGTATATTGAACGTACAAGAACGTCGGTATTTTCACTATCCTCAGGACTCAGAAGCAAATATATCTCATCGTTTGTGTAGGAAATGAGGAATTAGTTACAAACAGCAAGCCTAGAATTGCAACATCCAATTATAACAATCTCCAATTTTCCTAACTATCTAGTTGTATTTCCCCACTCGCTGTCGAAAGAGGAATTCACGTAATCCGACAGTATGAATGAAGTTTATTTTTGTAAAAGATTTTTATCACTTTTTTTGGTATTCCACATTACTTTTTCTTCACGTGATGAAAGATCGACACGAGAGGAATTATAAGGTCAACGAAAGTCATCATCTTTTAGATCAACGTACACGTGAACGGTACTGCATCGGTATGCAGTACAATCACTTTAATACGAGAAACATTAAAACGCTCACAGTATGTTGTTGTAATCACACTCAGGATTGGTGCTGACTCATTCACAGACTGATTTCATTTTAAATTTACATATAAATATTTAATGTATTCTTAAGCTTCACATTTAAAAGATTACGTACACGGACAGTCGCAAGAGGGAATAACAATTGAAATAGGAGGAAACAGTACACAGTCGTCTATTACAGTGTTTCTACATACATACACACCATTTCTACTGCTAAGTAAATTAAGAACATTATCATAAATCTTCTAGGGTTACCTATTCAATAATTCAAATATGGTAGTATGTTGCAACACCAGGCTAATGCAATTGGTGTCTTTTAGGTAAAATGTTTGCTGATCGATTTTCTGATTACAAATCATTTGCTTGAAAAAAAATCAAAAACGCGAAATAGTAAAGTGAATATCGAAGAACTGTAATATCTTTTTGTGAACAATTCCCATCGTAGCTTAATAATATCAAATGGTAAATAATTCTATTGCCAAAGGGCTTGCTAAAGGCACAGGCGAATACATCTTTACATCTTGAATACTCTTGATAAACGCATAGTCAGACGGTTAATAACAAATTGTCTCAGTTTGATAAGATACTGGTTTTAACAAAACAATGAAAAATACTGAAGAATGAGAAACTCTTAAATAAACAGTTATTGATACTATTTTAAGGAAAGTTGACTCCATCGCGGGGTTCACGCTGTGAAACAAAAAGTGCAAATGTTCAAACAATAGTCTTAAAATTATGATTTCCACCTCAACTATTACAAATATGCAATCTCGAAAATCTTTTGTATTCCAATGGGAAGAAAAAAATTCAAATAAAAGGGTTGGAGGAGTGGTCATACATTAGCGAATCTAGCGTTGGGTAAAACACGTTGTTACAACAGTATATCGATTGGTATGATTTTAGTTTTTGGAAATTCATAAGCAATGTTATTAAATTTTTGAATTTAAAGTTCGGACTATAATATATTTTACCTAATCTTGCATTCGCTGACTGAGCTCATATATGCTACAATGTTTGTATCCCAGAAATGAACAGTGCATGTGTGCCCGTTTGAATTTTGTGTGCGAAACAATCTTTTCGCCGGTTCAATCAAAAATAATCGTTGTTGCTAGTTATTTGTAGAGGTACAAAGTTCACTTCCAATAGACTCAATTAGTGGAATTGTTTGGTATTGATTACTTTATTGAAACGAATTGTTCGCAGTTTGATAATTCAGACAAGCTAAGCTCGTGCAACAATATCAATCCTAAATCTTTTAATCAGTTTAAATAATATTGTTCAGCTGTCTGAAACGAGAAAAGGTATTGTCTGTCTAGTCTTTCAGTTTGATTAAATATTGAGTACGGTAAAAACGAATATTTAAAATCAAAACTTGTCAACCAGAAACAAGTGCATTAATTGAATACTGTGGAAGTTGTTGCATCAAACAAACAACTTTCTGGGAGAAAATACAGGATAAAAAACCATGACCAGCCGACAATTTAAAGAAATATAGTAAAAAGCAAATTTCGAAAAAGCAATACATCTTGAGATTGAAATATGCATCAAAACAACAGTTCGATTCTCGTCTTGTTTTGATGCATATTTTGCAATCTCAAGATGTATTGCTTTTTCGGAATTTGCTTTATACTAAATACAGGATAATTCTCCAAATAAAAAGAACTATTTTTTTTGGATGAAGATCTATGAATGGATCGTTCTAAGTGAAGAAGGTTTCCGATAAATTAATTTATCAGTGCAACTGGATTTAGAATTTGATAAACGATCAAGTTTTGTATCTTAATTATCTTATAAAAGGATGAAAATACAGTCCAGGAAGTTGGCAAATTTTTTCAAGATTGCTAAATCGAATGCAAAGCTAAATTTTTTGACTGCTCTTAAAACAGGGTTTAGATGAATAAACTAGTTTAATTACTTTTTTAAGACATTCATAAATAATGGAGCAATTCTACAGGCAAAGTATAAGTAAGTAAAGCTATTTGAAATTTTTCAGTGTAACAAATTGCACACGAAAATCAATGCATGAAAACGTTTCTCCATGGAAATTTGCCACGGCATAAGAAACACAAAGTAATTGAATTAAATAGAAGATAAGAAAAAATCAGTTAATCGAATACTAGAGAAACAAAACAAAATGAAGAAAAATTTTACAATTAGATATATCAGAACGATAATTAGGTATTTTAAAATCAACAGATTTACTTAACAACAATGTGTGACATACTAGTTGTTGGATCGTGTATTGCCTTAAATTTGATCAAGTAAAAAAGAAAACATTAATAATGATAAAACAACTATAGTTCTTTATGAGATGTATCATGTATCTCCTTTTGTAATTTGCAAATGTATAGATGCAAATGTACACAGTGTTTGACAAAAAATCATCAGTTTTCAGCTATAAAAGTCGTCTACAAGCATTATGTAATTGATTGCATAAAAATCTAGAATTTTTTTTTCAGGTTTATCATTTATATTTAATTTTTCAATTCACTTCATACTAGATGAAGAACTTCAACTCCTAATTTCTACATAAATAACTAATGGCATTGTCATAAAGGCATTTTAAATTTAAAATTTCTTTCTTAGTCTCTCTAGTATATCAGAACAACAAGAGTGTAGTTTGCGAAGACAAAGGCACAGAACTGAGAAAAAAGAACGTTTTCCACCAAAAAGAACGTTTTCAACTATGAAAGTGAAAATAGTGTGCTACCTTGTTGCCATAACATTAATAATGGTTAATGCTGCACCAAGAAGATTACATGTGAACTCACTACGACAAATAACAGCGCCAAAAACTACACTATTTGTAAGTACATTGTATTTCCTTGATGGTAAATTATGCTGTGTAAATAACGCGAGGCAATATAATATAAAATAAAATGCCATCAACTGTGTGAATAATGCAAGGCAATATAATATAAAATAAAATGCCATCAACTGTGTGAATAATGCAAGGCAATATAATATAAAATATCAAATAAAACACCATTCATTTTCTTTACAAATGACAAGTTTTCGCGCAATGGCAAATTATCTTACTCCCAATTTCAATTCCAATTTTAGTTAGATCTTTGAGAGCAGTTTGAAACACTGCAAAGAATTAACTTAAAACCTATTGTTTTGATAAGTGATAAATCACCTCTCTCTTCAGCCCTGATTTGGATCCTAATTCAAACCCATCACCAAAGATTATTCTAAGGTTTCTAAAACTGCTTTCTTTTTAGATAAAATGTCGAAAGACGTATCGTGAGTGTCTTAAACATCATGGGAACAAAGAAGTAGCTCAAAAAACAAAATTTTGTCAAACAAAATATACAACGTGTCTGCAAAGTACCTAGTTATTACAAAGAAAAGGCAAGATACTTGTAGGTTATATTAAAGCAAAGCTGTGGAAAGTATTAGTTATGATTTTGATGGATGCAAAGATTGGTGGAAGAAGTGCAGCAAGTTAAATTTCTCTGACAGTTGTATTAATTTATTGGGGGGGGGTGGATGGGTGAGAGGGAGAGTTAAAGACCGTGAAACCCTGAGTAGTGTAAAATAATTTAGTCATAACTAACTATATATATATATTTTGAATTCACCACAAGTTATTTCACTTATCATGAAATAGACAAAATATGTGAATTGAAGTCTTGACTATGTTGAATTACTTTGTTTTTTTCCTTGACATGAAAACTGATCAGTTGGCATCATACATCAACAGCTGCACCTTTTCAACAACCTCTTATCAACTTATGTCAAAGGTATTAAGTTGGTAAACAGAGGTATTAAGTTGCCAAACAAAATAAGCATGCACATCAAAATGTACCTTGGTTATTCAAGAAAAGACCAATCAGAACCTTACTTATTTTTTACATCATTGAAATCCTTTAAGAGTCCCTGCTCCAAATGCACATTTTGAATCTTAAACTGTTTCTTTTTTTGTGAGGACTTCTTCTTTTGGACAGTTACAGGTGGTTTCCTGAATGCCGAATCCTTCATTGTGCTTATACCATGATTTACAAGATAATTTTCAATGTCACCTTCTCCCATACCTTCAACACTTGAATGCCGCCAGAGTTCTTTGAATTTTTCATCAACTACCATTGAATGTTGTATGTCATTATGAAACAGAACAATCTTCTTGTCAGTTGGTCTTGTGACTTTAAGGACAATATTCTTATTTGTTGTACTACGAACAATCTTTTCAGCAGAAGGAAGACTTTCTTCGACGTCATCATATAACAATCCGCCTCTTCCTTCATTGTAATGCTTCTGTAGTACGTCGATAAATTGCCTTTTGTTTTTCATGTGATACACAGGTTTAAACAAGAACTTTCCACCCTTAATGGTTAGCCGATCGTTGTTTATTAATGCTTGATTTGCCAACCAGCTTTTATCATTTGGATCAATGTCCGTGTACTTTATTCTGTCTAGTATCTCATCGATAGATAACGGTTCGAATTCCCCTTCGAGATGTCTGCGTTTCATCTCGTTCACTATTGTTGCAAGAACAGTGAAGCGATTTTTTGGTCTTAATGTTACCGTTTTGTAATCGAAAGAGCTATTCGCTGTCTTAGGCAGTGAAGAACTTGCAGCACTGTAACTCCTTTTTTGTGATTTCTTGTTAACATCCTCTTTCCGTGATTTTATTTTGTCTTTGGTTTTTCTCGATTCCACCGATGGCGTTGCAAGACTTCGCTTTTTAAAACTTGCGTGCTCTTTTAGTAACCTTGGATCCATCTCGAATCATATACGATAAGCGATAAATCCCATAAGTTACCAGACAAACCGCGAAATAAAAGAACAATGAACAAGAAAAGCGGCCATTTTGAAAACGTTCGAACTATACTATGTGTTACGTAAAGTATTGGATTAATCCAATCTGACTGGCCAAAAAATTAAAAAAGACGAGGACTCAGGACAAACACCATGACCAGCCGACAGTATAATATAAAACAAATTCCGAAGAAGCAAGACATCTTGACATTGCAAAATTTGAATCAAAACAAGACAGAGGATGACTTTGAAATAAAGTCGAAAATTTACAGTTTACGTCTCGTCTTGTTTTGATTCATATTTTGCAATCTCAGGAGAAACGGTTTTCTCTTTAGTATTTTGTCTGAATATTTCATATTTGATGAACAAACCTTAGGAAAAATTATTTATTAGAATGGAGGATTCACTTTAATTCATATATAAATATAGTGTATATCACTATCTAATATCCATTTTATACATTACAAAATTCAAATTTCTAAAGTGTGCTTTGTTTATGTGTTACATGAAGTATGCTTAAATCAGCCGCTGTCCTTGAATCGCAATGCTGCATAAAATTATTATTGGCGGAAAATTGAAAACACTGAAAACACGAAGAAAGCGAAGAAAGAAGAATCAGGATTTATATTAAAAAAATGTCGGTTTCAGACTTGATCAACAATGAGGTACTTTCCTTTTGCGATGTCCTAATCCTTGAATATAATAGCTTTGTCTTTTAAAGTGGATTACCAATTCTCTTTTTTCACTATATAGCTTTTTACGTCAGAAAATGATTTATACGATGCAGAATTTGAGAGCGATGGAGATTCGAAACCTGAAAACATTAGAGACGAAGGAAGTTTAGTGGATGATCATGAAAATAGCAGTAGTAATGAAGACGTCGAGGAAAGTATATCTGCTATCAAACAGAGAGCTAAAACAAAAACTAAGGTTGGTGTGGTTGATTATATGACATTGTAAATAAGATATTAATACATAGTTTAAGGAGGGAAAGTGTATGTGTAATCAAAATTGCGCAGAGAGTACAAATGTTGTTTCCAGAATGAAGAACACTCTCAATTTGTTTGAAGAGACGTGCATATCTAGATACAAACTATATGCTATAAAATTTTGAGTTCAGGAAATAGCATTCAGAAGTGATATAATGACTCTATGTGCTCTTTGAATGAGAGGATTTCTTTTGATAGACAATATTACGTACAAGTGTTAACAAAGATGTGAGAAAACACAAGATGAAGAAAAATGACATCACAACACTCTATAGTGAAAGTGCAAAATTGCTTAGAGGTATTTTGTTTAATAGGTGATGAATTTAGCTTGTCGTATTATTTGGGACAATTTTCAACAGTGCTTGAAACTTTTTTAATAGAATCACGTGTTAAACTACCATATCATCAACCTGAGTATAAAGACATTTTCAGGCTCCTTAATAAGGTTGACATGAGTGATGGTACTGGGAATAAATCTGCTTTAACTGCTCGGTAAGTTCATTCTGTATGAAATGTTAGGATATTGTCATTTGTCAGCAAAATTAGTGGTCACTAATACAATTGAAATACAATTGAATTCAATTTTTATGTGAGTAAAATATCTTACTCTTTACAGAAGTGAGTGAATGTTATCCGAACATAAACATAGATATAATTATATTAATGTTCCTATTGCAAAGCTCTTTGTCATTTCTTTCATCAAACTTTATTTTTAAATAATCATGGGAACTACTATTGCCCCAGGAATGTGTTGAACATCCGGTCTTTGATTTCCAGATGTAATTACAATGTGAGGAAAGTTATGGATGCTGCGAAGAAACTACAAGGGAAAAGGCAGGAAAGCATTGCTGTCATTGCACCGATGAAAAATATCAAATCAAATGCTCAACCAAGGTTGTCAATGGATAAGGATGTCATTTTCTTTGATGATTCAACAAATTTCAAAGCTGGTGGGATGGATCATTTAATGGAAAGGTATTTCAAGTATATAGTCATTGACAGATTGTTGTATTTTTACTAAGGCAGTGGTGTAGACATTTCATCACCAAACCAAGGTAGAATATTGATTCTTGGAGGAGAGGTGGTTAAAATGTTTTTGGTAGCATTAATTTTAGTTGGGGTTTGAGGGCAGTCAGTGAAAACAGATATTTGAAAGTTTGCTATCCTGTAATCAACCTCTTCTCATGAAGTCCATCTATGCATGAAACACATACTTATTTAATTTTTACCTTGACTTAACTACGCATATGTAATGTTGTTCTTAATCACTGTTATTTTTTCTGGTTCCCCAGATTTATTAAACATAATAAAAACAAGACTAAAGCTGCTAAAATCTTCAAAGTTCACAATGCTGAGCTGGAATTGGTTGGTCATAGATCTGCAGTAGAGAAATCATCTAATGATGAGAAAAGGAACGAAGTTCCACATGTAATAATGGAATCAGGTAGCTATACAGTTCATTTATATACTTGTATTAGGAGTTCTAACTTCTTGCAAATTTTAATGCTCTTTGGTTGTCTTGTTAGTCTGCTTGATGTTGTTTGCACATCTTTAATAAATAAGAGAATGGTATTGTTTTTATCTCTGGCTGAGAATTCTTGATGGTTTGAGGCTCCGCAGTGGTTATTGGTCTGTTCTTTTCTATTTTTATCTATAGGTGATAAATTGCATAGTTTAAAAGGAAGACTTCTTGAAAGAATGAAACTCCAAAGAGCCGAAGTTCGAAAGGTCCATGAAACACAAAAGAAACTGGACAATGAAGAGGTCAGTGATGATGAAGAAGAAGAAGAAGACTTTGATGACTATGATGGTGATGATGGTGATGATGATGATGATGGTGATGGTGATAGTGATGGTGATGATGATGGTGATGATGATGGTGATGGTGATGGTGATGGTGATGATGATGGTGATGGAGATGGTGATGATGAAGGTATAAAAAAGTCTAACTTTCATCAACTTTTATGTACAAAACAATCGTTTTGCTCCAAATTAAAGTTAGATACTTTTGTTCAGAAAGTGATCCTGAGATGGAACAATGGAATGACGATGATGACAGAATCCAAGAAGAGAATGGGGCCGACAATAATGAAAAATCAAATGGCATCGTTTCTAAAAGAAATAGCGATGACGAAGCCTTTAATAAAGTTAGCTTTTCCACATCAAAAATTCCTCCTGACGATCAAACAATGGATCTGTTTCCATCTGACAACTCAAACCAGATGATAAATCGAAATTTTGATGAAGAAAGTCAATTGAATGATGGTGATAGTGTTTGCTCTGAGGAGAGCATCAAACTAAGACTAGAGACTGCTGATGATACACAAGATGGGAACATCGAAGATCAATCCTTAAGTTACACGAAAATAAATATGCCTTCAATGGAGAGGTCAAATATGATCAACGAGGCAAAAACTGACGATAATGATGTACTTACTCCATTTTCAAGAATACAAAGATTACTGAGCATGGAATCATCGTTCAGTAATGAAAAATCGGTGGGTCATTAAATTCTTTACCTTTGCACTAGTTATAATTGTTGAAGATTTACGTAAAGCATTAACTACTTGACGTGAAATATACGTAGCTTTTCATGATTTTTATAATTCTTTTAGCAATTCAACAAACCCATCTCTGAGCTTTCATTACCTATTGAAGATTCACAGGTATGTGTCGTTGTTTGGGGCTATTTATTGTAATCTTACGTAGAAGAAATATATAAGATTAGTTTGTTTTTTTTATTTTTTTCTTAAGCTAAATGCTTAGTTTTTGTTGTAGGATCTTTACGATAAAGAGGACGATATTAAACCAAATACCTTTAGAGATTTAAATTTTACATTGGACGAAGATACGCAGTTTACTCAGTTTGTTGATAGTCAAGGGTAAGTTGTATTGACGTAGCCAGCTCGAAAATTAAAAAGTGCGAGCAATATTCGTATATGTAAATGTTCTTTCCTTTTCAGTTCTTTTAAAGTCAGTTACATTTCGTCATTAGTAAAGTTTTAGTTTTCATTTGAGGGTAATGTCTGCAGCAATGACATATTCAACTTGCAGCTATAATCATGCTGTTTAAAAATTTCGGTGTTCAATCACTTTAAAAGATATATTTTTAGAGAAGTAAACATTGTTAAATAATCTAAAAATTGCAAAGCACAATCAAACATGCGGGCTGGCTATGCTACCTATATAAACTTCTAAAAACTTGAGTGAATGCTTTTCAATTTGTAGTAAAGGCATGTTGTGTAATCATCAATGACGTTTGCCTCGTCCTCGGTTTAGGTGTTCATGGTGGTTTTGGGTTTTTTTTATTTTATTCTGAATATTGCTTGTTTTATTATTCCCCCAGGTACTTGTTAAGTTCAACTAAAAAGAAAAAGAAAAAAGATTTAATAACATATGGCAAAAAACCCTCCAACAATATGATTGAGTTACTTGGACTGTGTAAGGGAGCTTCAGAAGAAAACGGATGTAAAAAGAATGGAAAGAATGATCCAAACGAGGCTCATAGTTCCTCTAACGGCGAATCTCAATATAGCATGCACGAACTTCTCGGCTTGTGTTCTGGTAAATTTACCAACGAAAGCAATGAAAATGGGATAGAATCAGAAATGGATTGTCAACATGTTAACGAACTTTCGCGTTTATCTTCGGGGTCTTTTCTTGATACCTCCGAAAGAAAACATTCATTATCGCTCGATGATGAACGGTCAAAGGGTTGTGAAGGGAAGGAAAAATTGTTAGTGGATGATTCTGAACAGTTTGAAAGAACGAAAGATATTTATACTTTTTCAAGATCATCGAACTCTGGTGATCTTTTTGAATCGAATGTTAGTGTTCAAAGAGACTCTACTCTAATAGAAAAACGAGAGATTATTGATCCAGTCCGCGAATGTTCTGGACAAGACAATAAGGAATCCGTGGGGAATCTAAGGAATGGTGGTACTATTGCACTGAATGATGGGAGCAAGAAGGGAAGACGAGGATTATTTGAGTTGTTTAATAAGGTCGACGATTCCATGGAAACGGACGATGTTCTTGCTCTTTGCTCGGGTAAAGTGAAACAGAAATAATAGCAGTGACTTCATTTTTATTTCTAAATAATTCTTTCGTGTTTAGGACAATTTCCTAAAACGCAAAGTATTGAAGAGACCGAAGAAGCAAAGGATGATTATAATGTTGAAGACGACCATATAGATAGTGATTCCCAAGGCACTTGCTCAGAGAAAGATGTGTTTAGTAGTGAGGAAGATGGTGAAAGTAACGAAACTGTAGAAATTAGAAAATCCGGAAAGGGTCGCAAGAAAGTGCAGTACGTTTTTTTTTGTGAATATGCTAAATGTATTTTTCCATTGTTCATCTCGCCTTTTGTTTTCTAGTTCAATTTTTAACAAAGATAATTTCGTCGAGGAAGAAGCAGAACTTTCCGGAAGTGAAGTAAGTTCTGATGAAGATGAGGGATCTGAAGATGATCAACTTGAAGAAGATTCGGATGTCGAAGATCTTCCGTCCGATGAAGAACTACAAAGACAAGTTAATAAAGTTCACATGTAAGGAAACATGCAAGATATATCATCAATGGTGTTGCAAGGATTTTGTCGATGAGGCACAAGCTAAATCACAATGTCTGGAGAAGGGGCTAAGCAAAGTTTCAAAAACAAATTTTGGGCAAAGCACTCAGTGCTGTGATCCAAGACATTCTCTTTAAAATTTAATCTGTTGGGGGGGGGGGACAGCTAACTTTGGAAAGAGGCACCTGTCCCCAGGCCCTCCTTCAGCGACACCAGTGCGTGTATTTGCAATTAATAAGTGTAACTTTAATTTCATGATATGTTAATATCTTCTTTAGATACGCATTTCATATTTTTCTAATGAGACATGATATGTCATCTTGCATTGAAAAAAAGTATATGCATAGCTTTGTATGATTTCATCTTTCAAGATCTTCTTCTCTTTTTGGTTTACAGGAAAACCATGATTGACGACGACAAACGCGAGATTCGCGAACTGCAAGAACTTTATCTTGAAGATGGTGATCTCTACTCAGAGAACGGAGGACGAGCGAGGAACTTTAGGTGGCGGGGACTTGACGATTCACAACGGGATATTTTTGATAATAAACTTCTCTGGGGAGATGAAGAAATTGTTGACAACGAGATTTTATCGCAAGCTGAACTAGAGCGAAGAAAAATGAAACACGAACGAGAATTGTTCCTGCAAGAGCAAGTATATGCATAATTTATTCTTAAATTATACATAGTTCTTAGGTATACATACATTAGAAATATATTATTCATACATATTACATATATTATACACACAGTATTCACAAATTATACTTACGTTATTCGTGCATATAATATACATATATTATACCTAATTAAATGTATTATATCCAACTTATTCAAAACTTCCACATCCTTTTTATAATATATTTATTATCTATATCATCATTCTCCTTGCTGTAGTTGAAAAGAGAGGGTGATTCACAAACGTCCAATGTTGATGAAAATAGTCAAACAATTTTGAATCTTATCAAGGACACAAGTCAAGTTGTTGAAGGTACTTTTTACATGCCTTACATCAGCAATTATTACTCACAATTGGATGATACTACGTAGCTCATTGTTAATTGGTTAAAAGTAGGGGACTTTATTAGGTGACAGTAGGGGACTTTATTAGGTGACAGTAGGGGACTTTATTAGGTGACAGTAGGTGACTTTATTAGGTGACAGTAGGTGACTTTATTAGGTGACAGTAGGTGACTTTATTAGGTGACAGTAGGTGACTTTATTAGGTGACGGTAGGTGACTTTATTAGGTGACAGTAGGTGACTTTATTAGGTGACAGTAGGTGACTTTATTAGGTGACAGTAGGTGACTTAACTAGGTGACAGTAGGTGACTTTATTAGGTGACAGTAGGTGACTTTATTAGGTGACAGTAGGGGACTTTATGTAGTTGACACTGCCTAAAAATGACGAAAAGCGTCAAAACGTCAGTCAAAACTGAACAGTGTTTCTCAGTAGTCCACTAACCTGTACAATCTTCATTTACAAACATGTAAGGATACTTGCGAGCTCAAACCATCCACTTTAATTGGTGAATTTATTGAGTGACTGTTGGTCACTTTATGAGATGACAATGGGTGACTGTATTCGTAGACAAATGATGATTTTTTTATTGAATTCTTTCAGAAAAAAAACCAGTTGAACCTACAGTTATACCTGTGAAATGCCAGGATTCAACATCTAAGAAATCATCTCAGGTACTAATCAGTGTGCGAATTAGTTCAGAAAAAACGATGTGCAATTTTTTTGACAAAAGTGTTTGTTTAGAGGCATAATCAAATTGATATTACGTTAATTATTATATAGCGCTAATTGCTAAATTAATATTTTTAAACGTGAACAAATTCATATGATTTACGACAGTGTTTTTCGTTAAAACCGCTTATTTTTGCACATCGTTTGAAAAAGTGATGTGCAATTGTTTTCATTTTAGCTAAAACGATGTGCAAATTGCACATTGCACACCGTTAATTCGCACACTGGTACTAATAAACATTGGAAACAAACTCGCGTTCATCTGTCGAGTCTTTCTGTTTTTCATGTATGTACGTATAGGGTGAGCTGAAATACAGCCAATGATTTTCACAACAAAATGTCCAACAAAATTTAATGAAAAAACCGGACTGAGATGTGAGATGTCATACAGTTGCTCTAAATATTACAATGATTTCATTTTATAGAAGCGTGGTTCGTTCTTGAATCGTGACAAAAAACAAATGTCTCGTTTGTCGAACATTACGGGCTTGAAAAAAACGCCAAATTCGACCTTTGGCTTTGTATTTCATACAGTATCTCCAAGCAACAAAGCCAAAGATGGCAACAAGATAGAGCAGGTGAGTTATATATTGGCTGTTTCTTTCTATGTATGGATTAGAAGTTTTTTTCAACTGTAAATTTTTTTTCATTCCATTCATCCTCATTCAATCCTTTGCTTTAGAAACTTCATCGGTCTTCACACATGTCTGAGCCACCAAATGCCAAGCGGCCTCGGCTGGACAGAGCTTTAAGTAGCCATTTAGTTACAGGAAGCCTGTTTGCAGCAATGCCTGTGTGAAACTACAAGTGTGCACGATAATGTTTCCTGTGTTGATGATGCTTTTGTCCATTTAATGATGTCAATATCTGCTCAGCATGGATTGAACATCAAAACATCAAACCAGCTTGTTGAATTGCTAATGATATTTATATATCAATTTTATCTTTGAGATGTTCCTTGATTAGATTTTTCATTTTTAGTAAAGGCTCATCTTTCTTGATTGGCATTTTCAATGGGAGAGTTCATTTTCCTAATTATCGCTGTTGAACATAATGAAATATGATGCAAGTGTACTGGAGTAAGTGGTGCCCAAGGCCTTCTTTGGAAAACAAAAGCCAAAAAAAATGGCACTTACATAGTAAACATAATTAATTTTTTTTAATTGTACAATTGAAGACTGTATCATCCCCCTCCTTTCCAGCACTACTAGTACACCTTACCACAACACATTATTTTTGATGCAATTTATAAAAATGTCATTGTTTATCTTAACTGAATGTCAAACAAATCAAAGTAAAGAAGTTAGCACTTATAAACAATACATAAAAACATACAATAGTGTTGAAAAAATTTAAGGCCCCTGCAAAAAGTTTTACAAAGTAAACATTTCTTCTGTGACATATAATTGTTTATTTATGGTTCTTTGTACAAAATAATTATTAGTCGTTTCAAATAAATAATAAAATCCATTCTTTAATTAAAGTCCCTGTATAGTCTAAATATTTATAATAACTTGATAACCATGTGTAACATTTACATTTTAGCTAGATGGTGACATGACAAACAATATGATTTCTCTTTATGATCATTATAACTGCAATAAATGGAAACATTGAAAGTGAGTATGCATAGCAAACAAAAAAAAACACCAGAAAAAACAGATTTGCCTTGTACCTTATTATTGAACACAGTGGACAAAAATGTTGCTCACACTTGAAACAGAAATTGTAACAGTACACACAGATATCCTTCTCACAAAAGAAACATTTTGTCATTTCCTTTGAATCGTTGGATCCTTTACAATATTGGCAAATACTTGTCCACTTGACTTGAGCAGTATTACCATTTGATAGATTTTTATCATAAGCCCTGGCTCCAGCTTTTAACATAGATTGTGTTTTATCTGGAAGAGCAAGTCCAATTGATGAACTCTTTTTGGTTCAATAATAGTACGTTAAACCTTGATACCTATTTTTCTTCACATGCACATCCATGATCCATTCTATTTTACTTGTTGTTAGCCAGTACCTTTATACTTATATATATATAATAATAATATATATAATATAACCGTACGTCCTGTGTCCCAAGTGTAGGAGTCACCATTTTACTATGGTGGTAGCCGGGAGGGCACATTGTAATACACTTTGTATATATAATAATAATATATTTATAAGAATTACTATTCTGTACCTTACCGTAGATTTTTTTCAAAGAGGCTTCGTTGTTGTTAACATGCTTAGTTTGAACATGCGTCTTTAATTGTACAGGTGGACAATGGTTGAAAGGAAAAGATCTTTTTGCCATTCCAAATTGTTCCACCTTTCAATTCCAGAAGTTGGAAACAAGTCTGAAGTCTCCCGCCAAAGCCCGCCTGTTTATATTTTGTTTTAAATAAAACCACGTGACTAATGGCGGCTCTCTTGAATTTGTTTACGACTCGTATTTTTCGTCTTTTACGAGATAGGTTTTCTTCCCATTTTGTCAACTTTATGAAATATGGATTAAAAATATTTTGCATTAGTGAACTATTTTGGAGATTCTTCAACTTTTGTATCCTAATATCACCGTTTCATTTTTGTTCTTGTATAAGTAAATAAATATATAAAATATGTAAGATGTTATGGCCAATATTTTAGAAAAAGTCATTCAAGGAACCTTAGATATTGAGGTTCTTAAAAAATATTTGAAAGATGAAAAAAAAGAGGTAAGCAAGGCAAAATATCCTGCATAAAAAGTAGGAAGGTAATATTATTAATTGGTAGCTTTTTCATTTTCATCGTGGTTGTAAATTCTGGGGGCTGTCAGGAAAATTAAGTCCTCTCCCCCCAATCACGAGAATCAAGTTATGCTCTTCATCTTCATGTAGCTCATCCTAAACCTTGAATTAACTTTTTAATTAAGTATTTGTTTATCTAGTGTTGCTCACATGACCTTAGTGTTGATATACCAACATTTGATGCTGGCAAGTTTGTTCCTTACTTCCTAAACTACATTCGAGAAGAATCCACGTGCCATTTTACTAGCGAACTTCCAGTCATTTCACCCAAGAAAATCAAGAAAAAGCGACGATATCCCAGGAATGTGAAATCCAGTTCAGATACAAGCAGCAATACAGTAAAGGCAAGAGAAAGTTTGTTTAAATCTTCACCATCAAATAAGGATACTTTGCCTTTGTCAGTAAACAGTCAGTATCTTGGAAGTTCATCATGTGAGTCAAAAAACAAAAAAGATCATCTTTTCACATCAACACCAGTGAAGTTCAATTTGGACGAAGACTTTCCAACGATTCATGATGTTTCCACAAGGTCAGTTGACAGCGGTTTTGTGAACAGAGAACAGGCCTGCTGAACAGCAAGGCTGGGAGAGAGAAGCTAAAAAAGGGAAATCATGATAATTTTTTTGTCTTTCAAGACACATTGATAAAAAATAGCTTGACCCCTAATCAACTGATTTAGCTATTTTATGAATGCCAGAGTTTTAGTGAAGTGTCATTTATTTGAAGATGGAAGTAATAAAATATCTACCCTTGCCAAAGCTCAACTTGTCTTGTATAGTTATGTACAACTTTGCTCATTTTTATGACAGAATACTAACATGGGTAATTTTTGTGTAACTTGTTGCCATTGATTTGTAACTGAGTTCAGTGAGCTGGTACTTGTAATAAAGGATATTGTTAGAATTTAGAGGGGTAGTTTTTCCGTCTTGATTTTCAATTTTCCTCTGTTTCATGTAGCAATCACAAATAGAGCTTGTAGCATGCTTACAAAAAACTAACAACCATCAACAACAAGTAAAAGAATTTTAAAAATATAGTATGAGATAGCATGCAGACACCAACTAAGTGGCCAGCTAAATCTAATCCAGACTAGAGCAACTCCCCCCCCCCCAAAAAAAAAATCATCCTCAATCCAATCCTGTGTAAAATTATACGTAAATACTCAAATTTTTTCTTGTTTATCATTTGTGTTTAAAATTTACCAAACTGTTGTGTTTTTCTCACTTTAGAAATAGCTATATGTTTGTAAATGATGATCGTCCAGGTTAATAAAGTCCTGAGAAGGACTGTTTTTGTTGTTGTTGACTGACGTTTCGACAACCTTGTCAGTCAACAACAACAAAAACAGTCCTTCTCAGGACTTTATTAACCTGGACGATCATCATTTACAAACATATAACGATACTCCCGGGTTCAAACCATTTACTTTAGAAATAGCGTAACTCCAACTCGACGTATTACTCCGACACCAGTAAGAACACGGCGCAACTCGTCAACTATCTTCAACAATTCCTCAACTTCATGTGAAACATCTGATGAATCAAGTCATTCATTCAGGGAAGAGAGGCAAACGAAAGGACAACATCATAATGCATCACGAAATACTTGGAATTCTAGAAAACATTCCGTGAAATTCAAACTTGAGGATTTTATGCATCAAGGAAGTAGGACACCAAACTTATCATCTTGCCAAGTCAAGGCGCCTTTTGGTCCTCAACATAATAAAAATAAAATTTCCCAGCTATCTGTTGATGTGAAGAACTGTTCCGATTCGTTGAGTGAATCAGAAAACAATAAAAATAGTTTGAATTCAAGTTTTCAAGAGAGTCCAAAAGAAGAATTATTTCCACCGAAACTTGATTCGGTGACGGATTCCGATGTCCTTGACAAACTTGCTGTTATTCATTCATTTTGTATTCTTGGTGAGTCATCGTTATTTTGCAAATGTATATCACGATGGTTCTCCAGTGTTTAATTTGTTCATAAACCCTCGGAATCCCGCATGATCTCCTGTAAGATCCATTAAGATGCTACTTTATCTTGCAAAATTAACATCAATACTTAATACGTTTGTTATTGATCATTTGTTGAATATTTGGATTATTTTTTAGAAAATTTGGTGCCTAATATTGTTATTGAAATGAGCTTTATTTTACAACTTTTGACGGTGGAAGTCAACTCAGATGTTGAAAAAGGTATATTTTTGTCAACATCGTGTTGTCTAACTATCTTTCTGAAAGGAAAAGATAATTTAAAAGCGTATTTTCTCTCATCAGAAGCTACAACAAAAGGTATCCTCTCTGGTCATCATAACTGTATGTATTATGCAACTGTTGCTCTTCAGAAACTCTTTGGGTAAGGTAAAACTTTGAAGCGACGTATTTTTATGGCTAATGCTTCAGGTTATTAAATGTTTGTTGGACTTAAGTTAAAGTCCACTTTCATGGCTAGTACTTAGTCCTCGCTGGACGTACAACGTTTTCGATGGTTTTTAGAATAAGCCTTGCATAGTCAGATTCGTGATGTTTCTTAGTATAAATGCATTAAGATGGCCTAATTTACCTTGTTCAGAATAATCAAGTTACTTGACAAAGGAACATTGAGGTTGCTGTTAGACAACAAGGCTGTAAGTTTCTTTAAGAAAGCACATACCTAATGCGTAATGTTTAAAGTATTGAACTAAAACCTCGCTTGATTAAGTTGAAGTTTTGGAATCTGAAATCCCAGAATTGCGAAAAAAATTAACCTTTCTCTGGGTAGAATTTCATGTTTTGACGTCACTCTCATTAGTGACATGAATCATGTTGATTGGATTTGGGTTAAATGTGATAAATCGTGCCTGAGTGAAGTGCCAATCAGCATAATGGATTTGGGTTAAATGTGATAAATCGTACCCTGAATGAAGTGCCAATCAGCATAATTTAATATTTTTTTTGAACGATAAACACTTCCTCACAAGCCTGATTTAAGTTGTAACAAGTGGCATCTTGAATTTTGGGATTTTAAAAAGTTCAATGTAATTTTTTCCTCCCAATTCTCATCATTTTCTTGTGGTCTTGTATTCGATTGTTTGTGTCGTAGATCATGGAATTTTCCAGGAGTTTCCACGATGATCTTGCGAGCTTGTATCCAACGATATCAATAAGTGAGGTACCTAATGATCTCTTGATGTACCTCTTAAGTGATGTACCTCTTAAGTATTGTACCTCTTAAGCTATGTACCTCTTAAGTGATGTACCTCTTAAGTGATGTACCTCTTAAGTGATGTACCTCTTAAGTGATGTACCTCTTAAGTGATGTACCTCTTAAGTGATGTACCTCTTAAGTGATGTACCTCTTAAGTGATGTACCTCTTAAGTGATGTACCTTATGATATTTTTTGTTTATTTACTCATACCTCTACATAAATCCCAGGAAGTTTTTATTTCTTTATATCCAGGTGCCATACTCCTTGCTAAAGTCGCCGTTAAACTGTGTTCCATTTCAAGTAAACTTTGACAATAGGAACAATTTTTCGTCCGAACAAACATTTCATTACTTTAAACGACAAAGGTAAAAAAAATTATTGCACTCGCAGTGAAAATGTTGAGTTCTTGGAAAAAGCGTTAGATATTTAACTCGTATGTTATTTTGATCTACAGGGACATGTTTTACGAAATAATACGAACGTGGGAATCACAGAATGGGAAATCTGGTTGGTCATTACCAGAGCATTTAGGTGATAGAATAAGGTGTGTTTTCACAGAACGCGTTTTATGCAATAAACTGTATGTATATATTACTGGAATGCTAATTTATAGTACGTATACCCGTAGTTATGTGAAGCCAAACTTTACCTCGGTGTGCTTGAAGGTAGTCCTCAGTGTGCCTGAAGGTAGTCCTCAGTGGGCTTGAAGGTAGTCCTCAGTGTGCCTGAAGGTAGTCTTCAGTGTGCCTGAAGGTAGTCCTCAGTGGGCTTGAAGGTAGTCCTCAGTGTGCCTGAAGGTAGTCCTCAGTGTGCCTGATGGTAGTCCTCAGTGGGCCTGAAGGTAGTCCTCAGTGTGCCTGAAGGTAGTCCTCAGTGGGCTTGAAGGTAGTCCTCAGTGTGCCTGAAGGTAGTCCTCAGTGTGCCTGAAGGTAGTCCTCAGTGGGCCTGAAGGTAGTCCTCAGTGTGCCTGAAGGTAGTCCTCAGTGGGCTTGAAGGTAGTCATCAGTGTGCCTGAAGGTAGTCCTCAGTGTGCCTGAAGGTAGTCCTCAGTGTGCCTGAAGGTAGTCCTCAGTGTACCTGAAGGTAGTCCTCAGTGTGCCTGAAGGTAGTCCTCAGTGTGCCTGAAGGTAGCCCTCAGTGTGCCTGAAGGTAGTCCTCAGTGTGCCTGAAGGTAGTCCTCAGTGTGCCTGAAGGTAGTCCTCAGTGTGCCTGAAGGTAGTCCTCAGTGTGCCTGAAGGTAGCCCTGTATTTTAGATTACTGTCATAGTAGTCTTTTTTGACTGTCTGTTGAAGGATTAGAACTTTTTAAATTGCTGGCTTAAAATTTCTCAATGAGGTAGCAGTCCAGTTATCTTAAGTTCAACGTTTTTCTGTTGTGAATTGTCTTTCTAAATCATGGTCGAAATATTAAAAAGAACTTTTCTATTGTCTTAATATCTAGGCAAGTCGTCGACGAGAAGTGTGGGTTAACGAACATTGTTCATTTCGTTCGACTTTTTCAATCTCAATTGATTCAGGTTGATTGAATGAAAGACAAAGAGCTCATATCTCACATTCTTTCACTTCCATTTGTATGAGATCATTTTTCCTTATTTATTTCTCGAAAACAGATGTGCTGTTATGAGAGTACGTTGCCAACCTTCAATGAAGGAGAGTCGCCCGAGTTTGTTGGCGAACTTTTCAAATCGAATCCAAAGAAGTTTTTCAGGTCAATTTCTGAACATCGTGAAAGTATATCTTGGTACATCTGGTTGATAATGAAAAATAACATCAACCTGTTTACTGTTTTACTTAGATTGAAAAAGCGTCTTGTTACTCCACAGTCGAGAACATCTGATCCTTGTCCACCCCCCGGTTTTACGGAAACCGAGGAGTTTTTTCGTACATTTATAGTCGCTGCAACGAGGCACGTCTAAAAGATGAACGCCATTGTTGGTGCATGCAAACAATAGTTTTTTCTTTGTGTCTTCCATTTTCTTGTGATAATTGTTGCATTGGTTTTGTAGCCCTTCATTCAACCGACATTTAATGGACAGTCTGTCTGTGAAGATCATTGAGGTAAGATAATATAAAACATAATTCTTTAAGCTTTCTTCTAATGATCTTCATGAAAGTCTTAATTTCATTTTTATTGTGACTATGTTGAGTACATTTTGTAGTGAGAAAAACGTATCATTAGATTCTCAGTTTATATCGTCGATGTTTTGCTTCCAGCTAAACAGTAGTATTCCATCGGAAAAAAGCCTCGACGAGTCCACTGATGACGATAGTGCTGTAGGGTACAGTAGGCACCAAGTACAGTTTACATCTTGTTTGATTACTTTGAGAACATTGGCGAAATTCCTTGGCTATCTTGTGTTTTTACCGTATCATCAAAATGAAGAATTACCAGCTACAACTAAAGAAACAATCATAAGAACCAGAAATCAGGTACATATTTTAACTTACTTGAAACAATACAATGGGCTTATGGATTACAAAACTTAGCTCCCAAATTATCGATCTGGCTTCACCCTTGCTCATAGGCGTGCTTTGTCAGCTTAAACACATGTTAGTGGCAAAGTCATAGTATAAATTGAATTTTAAAACAAAAAGTATAACACGTAACCTTGAAAACTTTGGGTGGATGTAAGAGACTTAAATTACATATTGATTACACTCCTCACACGAAAATTCCCGTTTGAAAACCTAAACCCCAAACTCGCAAAGCATGACTTCATGACGCATTCTTTAATTAAGATGACTCCAGATCTTGATGTCATGCACTACCTAAAGAAAGCACGTGACGAAGGAAGACTTGTACTGACGATACCTTGGGTTATTGAATATCTGAGTATGATTGATGCAATCAGTCCATCACTTCATTATTATGCTCAAGTATTTCACTTCTTATATCACATATACAGGTAAATCATAGTGATTGCCATGTACATGAATGATGGTATGATTACATGAAGTATGAATGGTTGCGTATTTTGTTTGCCATTAATGTTGATGCAGTTATGGATTGCCTTCAGTTTGCTAAGGAAAATTTTGTCTTTTTCATTTAGAAAAGAGCTGCCTTCAATAAACAAGAATCGGGAGAATTTATTGTTAACTACTGGTTTAGGGTGGTTGTTTGAGGTGAGCTCACCTTTATACTTATATATCCACACCAATCCATGAATCCTCTCTATGGCACTTGCGGGTAGGTCCAACCCGAATTTTTTACTCCTGCTGGGCATTTTTTTCTGCAAAATGATTATTTTTTTAGAAATGTAATTTCATTGTTTTTCCATTGAATCAATACAAAGACATTTTGGTACCAGATATAAAAAATGAGGCTAGCATCGTCACTGCTCTATTATCTGTTTTGTAAACGTAGATATTTTGTGTTCAATGTGGCATACATAGACTAATAGACTGTTTATTACTACCAATAGACGACTAGTAATGGTTTGGTTTGTAGACGAGTATCTCTTATGAACACTACATTCTAAGATTTTTCATGCAATTTCAACAGATGCCAGTTATTCCTGATGCAATGTTTGCCAAATACACCGAGTTTAGCGACAGGCACTCTTCATTGAAGATAGCGACAAGGACCAACTCCTTTACGGTATGTGGCAAGAATATTGTAAAGTCAGTGACTTCTGTTTCATTAACTTTTTGACTTGTTGTCTTTTGAGCGAATCGAAGACTGCTCATGTGTATTTCATAATTTGCGTTGCTTGTAGGGGACTGATATGGACATGGTTGATCAACATCTTCTGTACACGTGTTGTCCATATCTTGGTTAGTTTGATATTTTTCCCGATTTTTTACCCTCCCACGTTAATGTTGTCTTTGTGTTCGTGAAACAGGTGAGCTTCGGGTAATTCTTGCAGAAGCTGTTGTGGGAAAGGCTAAGAAAAGAGGTATTTTGTCGTTGAACTTGTAAATCTCATCTAGTCTCACAGCATTCATGAACTGAAGACAGCTTTGCTCAACTTTAATGTTTCTTGCAGGTCAAATGAAGAAAATTAAACCAATTAGTGCAGATTTTATGGAACCAACGATCAAATCGTCACCTCTTCAGGTCTATTGGAAGAATTGATGAATGCGCTTTTCTAGAATTGATACATTCGTTGTTTTTATGAATCTGACTACGATGAAGTGAAGTTGTTTTCTGAGCGCTTCTTTCTATGAATTGATTTTTAGACTCAACTTGAGGAAAACTTCTTTCGGAATCAACCGGAACATTTGAAAAAAGATGTTGATTTCATAACGTTAAGGTATTTAGATGCAGACGTCCGCCTCAGTTACATATTTTATATCTCACATTTATACTTTATTTTATTTATATATCAGGATATATCACAATATGATACAGTTGTTAAAGGATTGTGTAATCTCGTCGGAACACGAGCAAGCGAAACAAGATATGTTGAATACGAACTTGTTTAAAGATATAAGGTATAACTTTTTTGGTGTAACTTTTATTAATACCCCAACATTTGTTTTAGAAATGCTAAAGAATTTTTGCTATTCTTGTTACCAGAGATTGGCGTGATGTGAATAAGGATGAATTCAAGGTTTGATTAATTCACTGTTAACCTGTGTGCAGGCGTGACACTACTCCTTTTCCACCCCATTCCCCTTCTCATTTTCTCTGCATCTGTCGCTAAAGAGTATGAAGCGGGTTGGTTAGTGCCGTGTCTTCCAGTCGTTTGTCATTATGAAATGTTACATTTGTTGGTTCGGATCACGAATCAGTGAAGTTAAAGAGCACTTCACCAAACTGACGCTGAATTTTGATTTCGAAGAAAGCAGGCAATGATCACATGCTTATGATAACCCCGATTTTACATCACTCCCTCTTTTGCGGTGAAAAAGATCAAGCTACGCCACTTGCCGTCACAGCGCCTCTGGGGAGAGCTGGATGATGGTTTTATGTTCTCCTTTTTTCCACCAAGGTAAAATTTTTACTCCTAGTTTTTAGTGCAAAGTTTCAATGAAAAAATTATGCACATAAATGGTTATGTACACTACATCTTATGAGGGTTTACTTAAAATTTTTTATTTACCATAAAATCGGCGAATGTTCGCCTCATGATACACGAATCAAAATTGTGTGTTTGCTCCAAATTACTAGTCAAAAGGCAGTGTGTTTTTTGAAACTTTGCACTATCCTCTAGTTATTCTTTCCGCAACTTGGGTAAAAAGGAGACGCAGTAAATTCATTAAAGTCATGTCTTAAACCCACTCCCCACGCTTAATTTTGTGGCGCTGTGCGTGGCTTGCGTGGAATTTCGACAGCTGTTACATATTTGAAGTATCGTTATGTAATTTAATTTCAAAGGAGAAACACAAGGTGTTGCTCATGAAGATTAGTGATAGAATGACAGATGGAGTTATGGAAAGAATTTCCAACGAAGTTAACAAGTACAAACACATCTTTTTTTATAATAGCACTTATAGCATTGTACACATGATTATCCATGATGCCCATTGTCTGTTTTTATCTTGACTATCAAGATTTCTTTTGTATCATGTTTAGTGGTTAATTGTTGTGAATTTTTTATATAAATATTGTGGCCCAACTTATAACTGTTTAGTAATTGTAATCTAATCCAATAAATAATACAATGCAAATTTTGATGTACTTAATACAATCATAAATTTGCTTTCCGCCTGTCAAATATCTTGTGTTTTTTCTCTTTTCTTAAAGGAACTGCAAGTCGCGGTCGATCATGGCTGTTCGAAGTTTAGCATCGCATGACATGAATGAAATAGTAAATTTTTTTCATCGTGCTTGCTTTTCTCTGCTGACCATAGGATAATTTCATCCAATTTAATACTATATAGGTCATAAAGACTGTTGCTGGACTCGTCCACAAGTCGGCGATGAGTAAACTAATACAATGGATCCATCAAAATCTTAGTGGTAAGTTTCGTTTCAATTTTTCATCGAATTTCGCCTCCATAAAGTGGCAAAAATCACTTTGCAACAAAGTTCGAATTCACCAACAAATCTGACCAAAGTTTGGTTCGGAATCCGATTACTAAAACCAAGATAACATAAGGAAAGGATTCCCTGTCGTGAGAAATTTGACAACTTCCGATCTTTTGAAGAGCAACTAATCGCATTCTAAATGGCGCAGAATTTGGTTTTATGGCGTTATAACAACAATTCATAGTCGTTAGCAAGTTTGATAAATTTATTCCTTATGTATGCGCAAGTTTGTTTCTTTTTTGGAAAGGGAGTTTATTTCATAGCTTGGTGGTCACGCCGGATTTTTCACTACGAAAACATTCATTTTGAAGTCTTGCTTGGTTGAAGTTCTGATTGATGAAACGGTCCGCTTTCTGTCGGGCTTATTTTATCTAGGCATTGTCGATAAAACTATACGTAAGGACGTGGATAAAATGATTGCAAAAGAGCAAAATCTTGATTTGAATTCCTACCGTCTACATGCAAACGATCCTGAGCATCCTTTTAATTGGTTTTATCAACATCTTCTTCACAAAAACTCTGATACGAAACATTCGGAAGACGAACGCACCAAAATTACTGCAAAAGAGTGATGGCGAATGGAAATGGATACTGGAATGTACGGAAAATATTAAATTGTTGTTAGTAAAGTCGCACCAAAATTACTGCAAAAGAGACATGGCGTATAGAAATGGATACTGGAATGTACGGAAAATAATAAATTGTTGTTAGTAAAGTCTCTGAGGTGAATTAGAAGAAACATGGATCTTTGGTTGCATTGAGAAATTCCAAGGAAACGTTTATCTATGAAGAAGGAATCACAGCCTCTCCGTAGAACATAAAAAGAATTGGAATATATCATTTTGGACTTTTTATATTTAGTAATTTAGTGAGCTTTGTACATGTACAGTCATTTATTTTTATCTATCAACAAATTATTTTTGAGACAATGAAAAGCGCAACTTTTCTATTGAGCTCACGACGAACCTTTGATAAAAAGTTAAAATTTTAAATTAACCTTTCTCCCCCGCTGAAGGTTTCGATGATGATATAAGAAAATCTTTGTAATTAAAATATCATGCAAATTTCAATTTTTTCTTCATTGTCAAGACGCTGCTAGGTGTGTGCCAACAGAGATTTTTTTTAAGTATTCGAGAATTTGTCATCTCCTTTTTTGGCTGTTGCCATACATTTTTAGATAGTTGAATCACTTGAATGGAAAATCAAAATGGAATCGAAACTATTGCAAATTTGCTATACATTTGCAACATGTCTTTTGCAAGAGCTAGAGTTGAATGTCATCTCGCAAGTGTTATGATCTAGGACTCGAATGATGGCTTCGCATTTTTATATTTGATGACAATGTGAAATAATTCAAGTCAACTTATGTAGCTTAGTTGAATTATGCCGTGCAATCGCTCGCTCTATCCCCGCCTACGCACACATACCAAATTCCGTGCCATCACAAAATATCTGTCAAGTGTGAAATTGCCTGGTTTGTAAGTGCAATTATTTAGATTTAATCGTTTGACGAAGCAACGAAGGTCGTTAAGGGTACGCTAATTATCTGAGATCTTTATTTAGCAACTTAGTGAGGAATTTGACCCTTATGAAAAGCGAAGTACCCGTCGCTGTTTGCGTCTCATGCCAAATCTAACAACGTTTGTAAAGTGTAAAATAAAAAAAAATGTAACGTGAACATTATTTTATATCATACTACACGTCAACTATTTTTCTTTATGATAAATGTCGAGGACTCGCGGAATTTCATTATCATATGCCATGTAGTAATATAAAGTAACATTTTCACCTATCGTTTTTCACAAAGTCCTTCGTAATTATGCCATCGCTCAATTCACAGCATTCGCACACAGAGGGTGGCCATGATTGAGGAATATTGTGCCTTGAAATTAATAAGTGTTGACTTCAAGAGAATAAGGAATTATTTTACTGCAAAATAGGATAGGAATGCATCGAAAATTGATGTTTTATCAACTGAGATTTTCCTCGAGATTTCAGAGTAATTTGTGATTACTTTGAGAGTTCAATTAAGATGTGCGACCTTCGTAAATACTTCGCATATTTTTGAAATATCAGGTTTTCGTTCAATCCAGTCATTTGCATAGCAAATAAAAGATAGGAATGACACAATAACTTTGTGTCTTCCGATCTTCGCTGACGAACCGTAACGCACAATGGAGAATGTATAATGTCAACTGATAAAGTCGTTCATTTTCTTCATAAACAGACAATAAAGAGGGGACAAAAATTTCCATGTCACCATCTCCTCTTTATGGTCTTGTTGCCAGAAAACGTCCCAGATTGAACTAATGTAATGCCCTGAAAATGTTGATGTACGACACATACCGTGTATCATCGCTTTTTGTGGT
This sequence comes from Xenia sp. Carnegie-2017, assembly GCF_021976095.1. NCBI lineage: Eukaryota > Metazoa > Cnidaria > Anthozoa > Malacalcyonacea > Xeniidae > Xenia > Xenia sp. Carnegie-2017. Next base: position 13,331,814 of record NW_025813483.1, on the reverse strand, counting down.
CGTGTTCTTTGCACAGATCAACAATGTAGTCGCTGATCGTTGTTTGACAGAGTTGGCGTTAGCTGGAACGTTCGGTGGCGCTTTTGTCTTACTACTTATTGTCTTCTTGTTATATTGCTGTTGTTCACGAAGTCGTGATCTTCGACAGGGTTCGTATTCAACTGTATAAATAACTTTACACATCATCCTTTTTGAAATAACATAAACTAAACGAGCTTTCTGCCTGCAGTAAGAATGCAACAATATTTTCTTCAATAATAATGGATAATTATCCAGGATCTTGGTCCACACTTCATTTAAATTTTGTCTACAAGGCATGTGGCCGCGTGTGCTTGTGCGAATGTCCAATGATTTGAAATCATTTTTTTTTTGTTTATTAATATCTACTAATTCCTTGGTTCCATCCATTGTAGGAAATGCTCGAACTAAATTTACAAATACTGCTGGCAGTCTGAATATCGCAGTGGACAATGAATTAGAGATGAATGATAAGAAGGAATGGTTACAATACTATGAACGAAAGATACCTAATATTGGTATGTTTAATTTCTATTTCATTACTCCATCATCATATTATTCATATTTATTGCACCTGTTAAATGTAACTCAAAATTATGCTCAATTTGCTTTCCCGGCGTACATACGTAAATAAAAGAGAAGACCTCATGCCGAGAATCGTGAATCTTATTAGCATAACGCGTTTAAAATGACGATCTTATAATAATAGTACATGTGCATTCGTAAATGTTTCCATCAATTCAATGTACGTTTTCCTGAGAAATTCTGCTATCATAGATCAAAATATATTAAGGTCTTTTTTTTCTTTGCAATAAGTTTCATATTTTTTCCGTGTGGGCTGCTACAACTATCATTCTATAGCTTTAATGATTATGCGAACAGCTTCTTTGTTCACTGCAGCTGAAACATCGTTTTCATTTTTTAAACATTCGTATTTGGAGCATATATATAAAAATTATCCACATTGTCACACGATTCGCCAGGTGTAGTTTTCAATATTGCATGAAATATTATTTTTAGTTGCTATTTTTCACACATGCTCATTTAAGTCAAAAGGGAGCGGGGAAAATCTTTTTGCTTTTCATTCTCAAAACATTTGATGATAGATGCAACATTGTAAGAAATCCGATAGCTTCTGTAAACGCTTTTTACAGGGGTGGAAATCGTTTGCGTTTCTAACGTTAAGCGCTGTTATCGTTGATGTCGGAGATCTGACTTCGATATAGTTGCCTAAATAAACATGCATGTCTGATGAAGTAGAATCGCCAGGTTTTTATGATTTTTACGACAAATATGAACCAGGTTTAAATGCCAATCTGTGAGAAAGCATGTAGTGATATGGACGTACATCAAGATGACAAGATCTTGGCATTTCTTAAATTTTTAAAAACTGAAATCCCGCGCACCATATGTTAATTTACTGAGTGCAACTGTGCAAGTGCGCGTCGACTAATATGATCAACTCGAATCCATCTGGTTTATATTAATTTCAATAAAAACATCCCATTGTGAACGGTCATATACTATCCATAACATTTCTCTTTATTCGGGTACACGAGAGCACGAGAACTTGAGTGGGCATGCAAGAGACATCGGTACAATAAGGATATTTGGTTGATTGTTGATAATCACTTTCGCAGTTGTTTAATCTCGCACATGCATTGTATTATGACAATCATTTCAATCTGTTCGTATCAAGTATCAAAGGCATAGATAAATATTGAATAACCCAGACCGGAAATTGATCGTCATAATTCTACCGATTATAAATATATACATGCATATACGACTAAACAAAAAGTTAGTAGAGGATATAAACGGTAACATTTAGATGTAATTTTCGTTAAACTGTGTTTCACGATCCATATGTATTACAAAAATCTGTCACCGTGAAGAACATTGATTTTCTTCAGTCCAAGTGTACTTCGTTCTACTCAAGAATGGTTAAATGAGTTTCACTAAATTCGTAAATTTTACAGTTATAACTAACGCAGATTTGAAGTTGAAGCAAGTCTTAAGATTGCGAAATGTTTTGAAAGGTTGCTATGGTACAAATATTGTCTCAAAAGAAATTATGAGTCTTTGAATATTGTGAATGCACTGGAAGGAAAACATTGCTATATATCTAGAGTAGATAATCTATTGCAAGTTTGTAACCTATACTGGAAATTTTTATTTGTTTGTATGCTTGGTTAGTTTTAATCAAAGTTTCTTCGGCACTGTCAGGGGATAGAAATTTCAAAAATGGGTTGTGGGAACATTGTCGTCTACGCGTTTGTTGGTTTGCATCAGCAGTTTGAAACAGTTGACAGTCACATATACGAGCTCAGTTTGTAGAATATAATTTTGTTTTATCTTTGCTAACACGCTTATTTTTATAAATAAGTAAAGGTATTATATAATTGAATGAGAGAGTTTCCATAACTATTTATCAACCCCCACGCTAAATCCGCATAATGATCGTCGCCAGTATGACGAGTGTACCATGAAAACAACATGACCACGCGAGATATCGGAGATCGATGATAGGAATGAATGCTTTGAGAACCGGGAATTTTGTGTATTTTTGGAATGTAAACATTAAAATCATCACTAGTTGTCTTTTGGCAATAATATAGTGAATGAATTCACAAGTATTTCCACTTCATTCACACTGTTCTAGAAGACTAGAATCAAAAGTTCCAGATTGATAGGCAATTAATGACTGTTATCTCGACTTTGTTGCGTTTCTCTTTGTTGTCGAATTGGTTGATCTTACGGCATAAATGGAATAGCCAATTTTAGCTGCCCTGCATCCAATCTATACAATGATATACATGCAATATGCCTCCCAATATCATTGTCGTGCGGCTACTGTAAATTTTGTTCACGACACTATCGAATCTCTATGGACACCGTAATCATACAAATTAATATTTAAAATATAACAATTCAATGATATTTTCTATTAAGATACGTAGAAGTTTACTTATATATGCAAAACTTTGCGTTTTAAAATTAGTGAAAAATCAGCAATTTGAAATCCACCAAATCGTTTCCTCCTCACAATCGGACTTGATTAAAAAGGTTCAAGCAATGATTTTGAGATTTGTGAAGTCACGAATACTTTGATAAAGTACATTAATTTAAAACAAATTTTGTGCGAGTCCCATGCGATGATTTTGCAAAAAAAATTTAAAAAGGCTTTAAATGCATTTCATTGTTTGAATTCCAGCATAAATTGATTTTAGTTAATTGGAGAACAAACAAATCTTACTAAATTGGTAATTTTTTTCGCGTTGGGACTTTTTATTGACGAAAATTTCATTGAAATGCTTTTATAAAATTGAATATCGAATCGACTCAACCTCTTCTTTACAAAAAAACAGCTAATTAAAATAATATTTTATAACAAAAATACTGCATATACGTCAAGGTACATTATTACTGAGAACATAACCAAGAATTTTTTAGAATATGAGTAGAAAAGCACATCAATATTTTTGTGTTATTTTCAATGAAAATGGTATTTGCATGTTAAATACAATGATCAACATACCATGTCATTACGTCATGATTTGAATATTAAAATTATTAATTACTAAATTCCTGACTATTCCAGTCCACTTCAAATACGTGTTTGTGTCAGTACACGAAGGACCTGGAAAATGTTTTACCTTGCGTATAAACAATTGGAATGGCATAAACGAATTTAATAATTTTGAGTATAAGACGTTGTATAGAGGCGGATTTTGAGCGACGTATTTTATTTAAAGTGGGGTTTTACTTGGAGATCGTTTAAGGAGTGTTCGTAGCGGAGATTCCTACGAGGTAGGAGAAATAAAATGCATTTCACCGATAAATAGCTATTGAAATATAGAGTTTAGCGTTGTCATTTCAAATTGAAGAACGCGCTGTAGGAAAATATTATTTCGATACTAAATATGCACTCGGGCACTCACTGCTGCGTAGAGCGTTGTTTATGTCATTAAGGCAGGGGATAGCTCGAGCAAAGCGTGTGACTACAGTGTTGGAAGATCCATCACCATTCTTAAGTACATCAATCAAGCTGACTGTAGTGCAGAAGATGATCTTCCCAAACCAAAAACAAACTATAAAGTCGGTTGTGATTTATGAACTCATGCATGCCATATATGTTATGTTATATTATGTGCGTGTGAAATTTAAAGGTATAACAGTGTCAAAGGGCATTCTTTCTAAAGGTTTTGACTGATTTCTCGTTAGGACTCGCAAAGTAATAGCACTCTCTGCTATTTTAATTCCAACATGTTGGCTGGAACGCCTTTTTTTATTAAAGTTTGTAGATTTTCTAATTTCGCTGTTCCGCGTGAATGCATACCTTCGATAGTGTTCTTGAACACCTAAAATGAATAATTTCATGCATAGTTTTTAAAGTTATGTTGAAATCTTTCACGAAGTCTCGTTGCTTGCATGTGAGAAACAGATTATGAGTTATTGAAAGAGACTTATTTATGCCGAGTGCGCTTAAATTTTAACTAAAAAACCGTGCACAGTGAGATACAATACAATAAAAGGAATTCATTTTATGTACTTATCTTCATCAAAGGTATGCGAAAGGCGTGTACGAAATAGGGCACCTCAGAAGACGCAATCGGAATTTCAACTAACGAAAAATGAAACGCTCTTGCACTCGCTCTTGACTAAAGGACGCAGAGCTTTTAATCGTAGCGCAACAATATCCATAAATCGCTTCCAAAAACCTCACTTTGTTTAGCACAAATGCGTTCATGTATCGCATGTTTATAATTCCTAAATCCTGAGCACACATTGTCGTGTGTATGTATCATATTTTTGTTTGTGTGCCTCCTGTTGATCTATTCCATGGGTTGATTAACCATCTAATCTAATCCTATTGAATCCAAGGCAAACTAACCCGAAATATAGATACTGTGCTGGGTTGTCTTCATATTAACAATGTTTTTGTTCATTGAACAGCGTAAACAACAAACTTTATCTAAACAATATAATCAATAGATCTTTAAAATGTACAATGCTCACCGTCAGCTTGCGAGTATTGAATACGTCGGTAGGGGGCGCGTCATCTTGTCGTCAAATTTTTTCGGTAAATATCAACTTTGAACTACATCGCTACTTTAATTACGTTAGTTAAGCGTTTTGTCGGGAAATGAGCAAACGACTGAAGTCATCGTTCCGTGCCGTGTTATTCAGTACTTTTCGGTCTTTTGATTGACAAAAACGAATGTTAACAGTAAGAACCCAGCAGCAAGTGGTGCATATATAAGAGTAAGTTCTTACTTCTGAATTGTGGCGTAAGCGATGGCGCGGATGGGCTCTTGCTCTTATGAAAATGTTGCCACTTTTAGCTTGCATATTTTCCTATTTTGATAGCCTAATGGTTTATTTATGAAATGTTTAATATGTTGTTTTTATCGATCAATGGTGAACATGTTTAGCGAAATACTTTAATTGCATGTCTTGATTTCATGTCTTGTGCCAACACGAATGCATGTCATATGCCCAGCTGGCCAAGTTTCAAATGTTGCGTATTCGAGAAATCTATTTGGGGGGATCATGCGTATTGTTAAAGAGTGTGTTCTGAAATGTGACGAACAGATAGTGAAACTCTCTGTCCCAAAAACATCTTGTGTGAAGAATCTTTTTAATGCCATGCATCGAGGAAACTTTTTCTAGGGCCCTAAATATTTCCAAGGAAAAAGAAAACGAATAATTATTGTGAATCGTATTTCCGCAGAAGAAGTTTGAATTTCCTGTCGTGTATTCGTTGTTCCCAATTTTCAGTCGATATTTTGTCATTAGTCATGTGACTAAATGCGCACAAAAGTTCGAGAAATTTTAAGTTGTTTATTCACCTATCAACTCAGAACTTGTTGCACATTAGTCATGTGACTAAATGCGCACAAAAGTGCGAGAAATTTTAAGTTGTTTATTCACCTATCAACTAAGAACTTGTTGCACATTAGTCATGTGACTAAATGCGCGGAAAAGTGCGAGAAATTTTAAGTTGTTTATTCACGTGTCAACTCAGAACTTGTTGCAACTTGCAAATAATTCACAACGAGCTCCTGAAAAGACTTTGTTTGTGCTTTAAACCAACAGCCCGCGACGGTTATAGATTCCTTACTATACTTCTCATGGGAACATTGACTATGCTATAACATCTTCATTTGATTTCTTGAATCATTCTGCATAAAATTATTCCCTTAAGTTTTAATTGATTTCATTAATATGTGTGAAATTGCTTCAGTATCATTGTTGCTGTCATGACAGCGAAACAATAATTATAATTTCACAATCTGCTTCGTTTTAGAAATGGCTACGATAAAGGCAAATTTTGACCTATCGGCCAGTGAGGAGATATTGTCTACTAATGGTGATTTCTCTGGAACTGCATCCTTAGAAAATGAGGTAAGCCGAGTTGTTTGTCTTAAAAAAACGAGTTTGTATATCTTTAGTTTTTATTTAAAAAATACCTAGTACGAGGTCTTGAGTTGAACGCGCTAAAACTTTTTTTAAACACTGCAGTCGGTGGGTTTCTAACGCTTCAACCGATAATAACATTACGTTTTGTCATTTATGAAGTATGAAACGGTTACAATTTACTGGAGTTCTCCCATTGGCAATTATATTCGTCTGCCCTTACCGTAAACTGTCATTTAGCTTCTTCATTTGACCACAGCAGGGACTGCAGAGCTTGTTCTAAAGTGGGTCGGTCCGTGGGCCAAAATATAGCACAAGAATATACTCTAGATGGAAAACACTGAATTTTACCTGAAGAATTCCGTGAAAAGGATTTCCAACTCTGCGGTCTGTGGAAAGCCCACAAGCCCTATAGTCTGTTGAAAGCCCCCAACACCAGCTTCGTCGTCCCTGGAAGGGAGTCAGTTTTTTTATTAAAGTCTTAACTCGGGTATTGCATGACTTAAAAATTTGGTGCAAGAAAAGTTTAACACTTCATGTTTAGCAACATTTTTATCAAATGCTTTTGCCTCCCCCTCCTTTAATGGAAAGAAGCGTTATCTTCACAAGGTCATATTTTCTCTTTGTTTTATGTATAGCCAAAAATCTTTGTGTTTGTGAAGAAGACGCCGGGGGAAAGTCTAGGCTTGTATCTGGTTCCCTTTGGAGAGGAACCTTTAACTGGGCTTTATGTCAAATCAATTGATCCAAGAAAATCTGCGGCTAGTCTTGAAGTTTTTGATCCAGGTAAACAGCTATTGTCATCAATGCATGAATATTTCATGCTGGAGAACACTTTCCAGGTGAACTAGGGAGGTAATTTTTGTACGTTCTGGGATCTTTTTCTAGTGTCTCTATTTGATAGAAAACCCCACAGTTTTAGTTGAACTTTTTTCTTCATCTGTTTCTGGAGGTTCTCACTCACATCTACTTATCGTAATGTCCGCCCATGGATACTGCATGCTTAGTTTCTCATATACAGGGAGTGATGTAAATCTTATGACACGGAAAATAAATAAATACGAAAAATGCGATGTGTTGCAGTGAAATGCATCGTGGCTAATCGTGTTCAATGTTTGCAGCATCCTCACGCTAATCTCTCGCCCCAAAAATATATTCTCTTTCTTAATCGTGCTGAACGACTTCCTGGCTGCCTGCAGTCATTAAAATCATGACCATTTTTTTCGTCAAGGTGACAAAATTTTGTCAGTAAATGGAAAATATTTGCGTGGCATGACGTACCGCGAGTCGACCGATTTCATCCGGGAATGTCCTGGGCCATACGTAAACATGGGAATCATCAAGCATGCTCTGCATACAAAAGAAGGTACATTCTATGTTCTTATACGGTGTTGATATCGACATTGAATAAAATATCATATGTTTCTCGCACTGGAAGAGCGGACAGAGTGTTGTATTTCTGTTGCTGTGAAATATTGCTTTACTCGCCTGGGGCTGGTTGCACGAAGCCTGGATACCGTTATACATTGGATAGCAAAAATTTTCAAACTTATAAAAAAGGTGTTTATGTTTTTGTTACGACGAAGAAATCTCGTAATCTTAGAAGCAATATTTCATTTCAGTTATTGTTCCGTTCGATTCTTATATTTTTTTGCTTTTTAAAAGGTTTTATAAAAGTTTAAAAAAGTTGCTATGCAATGTATAACGCTATCCAGGCTTCGAGAAACCGCCCCTGCAATTCAGTAATAGTACATATGTATATGTATAAGAACCTGTATTTTGAGAGTCAGTTTGATTTCATACAGATAATACATATTGACATATTTTTATGGTAATATTATATAATTTATTTGGTAATTTGTTAGCATATTTTAATATATATATGCTAATAATTTATTCTCCTGACGAGTGTGGCAAGTTAAAAACAACTGCCATACGAAACAGTTCTGTAGGGAATAAATTTCGATGAAGTAATTCGTGGTTTATTTTATTTACAATTATATGCTAATATATGTTACTTTATATTAACTTAAACTGACCATTTGTACAATGGCTTATTTAGGCAAACATGAAAAATTTGGGTTCTTATACGTACTATGTAGCTATTACTGTAACGAGAAATGAGATTTTCAACAATCAAATTTGTATGTTTTCGTACGAATGATTAAATTGTTAAAAATTCCATACTTAAAAAAATTTACCACTATTTTGAACAAATTACGTTAAATGCTGGATTTGAGGTTCTTCCTCGGTTTAAGAGATTTCGAATTTTTGATAAATTTTAAAGTTTTTGTAAAAATTTGCGGTTGGTTTGTTCATTTAGAAAAAGAGATTAATTCAAACTAGCAATTTTTTTCATACGCAACTTAATAACGCTCTCTTAGCCTAAATTGGAGATTTATATAACGTTTTGCGGCGAGTTGATTTAGACTGCCAGCATTTTAACATCAAATAAAACATTGTGATCAACATGCAATATTTTAGCTTCGAACTTCCATAGAATTTCATCATGATATGAGATCAATCTTCAGTGTTTTCCATTTCTGCCTAAAGTTTCTATTCACACATAGTTTTTGTTATGAAATAATACGTCATATATTATATATCGCTTGCGAAAATCCCATTCGGATCTAGTTCCCATGAAGGAAATCATTTGTGTTTCTGTGTCATGAATATGACCAAATATCAGGCAAAATGGTAAAACTTTGTTTGACGTTTGGGTTTTTTAGCTGAAGAGGATAAAGGTAGGTTCAGGTGTTTTGATCATTTTAAGTCTTCTCGTGTCATTAAGAACGAGACTGGTTGGTGAAAAAAGACAAAGTATGGTTGAGGAAAATGGAATTCTGAGTTTTTTTAGTAGTTCCATTAAACAAATAAATTTTTATTAATCCTGAATGTAGATGAATTTTATTAATCCGGTGAATCTGTTGCCAGTATTTGAGAAAACTTAAGCATTGCTTCTAGAAATTACATTTGAATTGAAACATTCGTGCATGATAAAATATTTTATTTCCCACACATTTTAGATTTAGCTAAACTTCAAAGTGCGTCATTAAACGACGGTCGTTTTTCGGCTGGTGCTAATGTGGACGTACGTATTCCTGACGTACATGTAGGTGGGTCTGGGCCTATCAATGTCGAAGGACAAATGCCTAGTCTACCCAAAGTAGACATGGATGCTAGTACAACTAAACAAGTTGTCGTCGAAGATGAAATACAAATAGCTAAGCCGGACGTATCTTTCAATGTTGAATCCACTCCTGATGATTTTACTATGGATTTTGGGGGTATAGGCCTTGGTGGAGAAGGACCAAATCAGTTTTCCGGAGAAATGAATGGAAAAGGAATGGGTGGTAAAAGTGCAATAAATGCTGGAAACATAGACATTGACTATAGTGCACCGTCTGGTATCTTTGATACGGATATTGATGAAGGAAAAGGAAACTTCAAGGTAATGTCACCAGATACACATAAAATACACACTAATACCACAAACCTTAATATCGATGTTCCATCCAAGGGTGGTAATATTTCATTTCCGGATACAAACAAAGAAATGGGACCCAAGGGTGAGGGGGGAGCTAATATTAAGGCAAACGTTGGTTTCCCAAACATTAATTATCAGGGCAACAATAATATCGGCGCTGGGACAAATATTCAAGACTCAGACAGTGATACTTCGGATGGTAAAGGTGGAAGAATAAAGCGAAAGTTGATGCTCCCTTCTGGTGGATTTAATTTTTCCGGTGGAATTAAAGGAGATGGTGACAGTAGTGGCAGTGAGACATCTGATGGAAAAGGTGGAAGAATAAAACGAAAGTTAAAAATTTCGCAGCCTGCAATTAAATTAAATTTAGATGGAGACAAAACTGGATATGAAAGTGACAGTGAAACATCAGACGGAGAAGGAGGAAGAATCAAGCGAAGTAAAAAAAATCTAAAAGCTGGAGTGTCAGTCGAAGAAAGTGCTGACATAGACTTTGCAAAAGCAGGTGATAGTAAGAGTAAAAGTTTCAAGAAAAAAAGAAAATTTAAGTTCAAATTGCCAAAAATTCTGCAAAGAAAAAAGTCCAAAGGCAAGAAAAACAAATACGACGTGGAAGGTAATCAATTAAAAGCAAATATGCAAATTGCTGACGTAGGAATTTCTCATGAAATTAAAGGCAACGATGAAAGCAGTAATAGTGAGACATCCGATGGTAAACGCGGTAGAATTAAACGAAAGTTAAAATTACCGTCAGGTGAATATGGCATTTCTGGAGGTTTGAAAGGACCAAAAGGAGATGCAGATAGCAGTGACAGTGATACGTCTGACGGCAAAGGTGGAAGGATAAAACGTAAGTTGAAATTTCCTTCAGGTGGTATTGGCATTTCTGGCGGAATTAAAGGAGATGGTGACAGTAGTGGTAGTGAAACATCTGATGGAAAAGGCGGAAGAATAAAACGAAAGTTGAAATTGCCTTCTGGTGGTGTTAGTATTTCCGGTGGAATCAAAGGCGATGGTGATGGCAGTGGTAGTGATACTTCTGATGGTAAAGGCGGCAGAATAAAGCGAAAATTGAGACTGCCTTCTGGTGGTATTGGTATTTCAGGAGGTTTAAAAGAATCTAAAGGTGACAGTGATAGCAGTGGTAGTGAAACATCTGATGGTAAAGGTGGAAGAATAAAACGAAAATTGAAACTACCTTCTGGTGGCATTGGTATTTCCGGAGGTTTAAAAGGATCTAAAGGTAACAGTGATAGCAGTGGTAGTGAGACATCTGATGGTAAAGGTGGAAGAATAAAACGAAAGTTAAAACTGCCTTCTGGTGGCATTGGAATTTCCGGAGGTTTAAAAGGATCTAAAGGTGACAATGATAGCAGTGGTAGTGAGACATCTGATGGTAACGGTGGAAGAATAAAAAGAAAACTAAAATCTCCAAACGTAGACATAAAAGCCAAAGCAAGTGCCGATAAAGACAAAGATGGAAAATCCGGCTTTAACCTTCCTAAATTTCACATGCCCAAATTTGGTTTTGGTGGCAGTGGAAAGTCCAAAGGAAAATCAAGCAAAAAAGGAAAAAAGAAAGGTTTTGAAATGGAAGGAGACGTTAAATTGCCTTCTGGTGAAGTAGAAGGTGATATTCCCAAAGTTAGCATTGACACTGATCTTCAAAATGAACCACCTTCTCTCAGTTACAGTGGCAGTGATACTTCGGACGGGCATGGAGGAAGGATCAAGAGGAAACTGAAACTACCATCGGGTGACATAAACATTTCTGGACGTTTGAAAGGACCAAAAGGGGATGCAGATAGCAGTGACAGTGATACGTCTGACGGCAAAGGTGGAAGGATAAAACGTAAGTTGAAACTTCCTTCAGGTGGTATTGGCATTTCTGGCGGAATTAAAGGAGATGGTGACAGTAGTGGTAGTGAAACATCCGATGGAAAAGGCGGAAGAATAAAACGAAAGTTGAAATTGCCTTCTGGTGGTGTTAGTATTTCCGGTGGAATGAAAGGCGATGGTGATGTCAGTGGTAGTGATACTTCTGACGGTAAAGGCGGCAGAATAAAGCGAAAATTGAAACTGCCTTCTGGTGGTATTGGTATTTCCGGAGGTTTAGAAGGATCTAAAGGTGACAGTGATAGCAGTGGTAGTGAAACATCTGATGGTAACGGTGGAAGAATAAAGCAAAAATTGAAACTGTCTTCTGGTCGTGTTAGTATTTCCGGTGGAATTAAAGGCGATGGTGATGTCAGTGGTAGTGATACTTCTGACGGTAAAGGCGGCAGAATAAAGCGAAAATTGAAACTGCCTTCTGGTGGTATTGGTATTTCCGGAGGTTTAAAAGGATCTAAAGGTGACAGTGATAGCAGTGGTAGTGAAACATCTGATGGTAACGGTGGAAGAATAAAGCGAAAATTGAAACTGCCTTCTGGTGGTATTGGTATTTCCGGAGATTTAAAAGGATCTAAAGGTGTTAGTGATAGCAGTGGTAGTGAAACATCTGATGGTAAAGGCGGCAGAATAAAGCGAAAATTGAAACTGTCTTCTAGTGGTGTTAGTATTTCCGGTGGAATTAAAGGCGATGGTGATGTCAGTGGTAGTGATACTTCTGACGGTAAAGGCGGCAGAATAAAGCGAAAATTGAAACTGCCTTCTGGTGGTATTGGTATTTCCGGAGGTTTAAAAGGATCTAAAGGTGACAGTGATAGCAGTGGTAGTGAAACATCTGATGGTAAAGGTGGAAGAATAAAAAGAAAATTGAAACTACCTTCTGGTGGTATTGGCATTTCTGGGGGAATTAAAGGAGATGGTGACAGTAGTGGTAGTGAAACATCTGATGGAAAAGGCGGCAGAATAAAGCGAAAATTGAAACTGTCTTCTGGTGGTGTTAGTATTTCCGGTGGAATTAAAGGCGATGGTGATGTCAGTGGAAGTGATACTTCTGACGGTAAAGGCGGCAGAATAAAGCGAAAATTGAAACTCCCTTCTGGTGGTATTGGTATTTCCGGAGGTTTAAAAGGATCTAAAGGTGACAGTGATAGCAGTGGTAATGAAACATCTGATGATAAAGGTGGAAGAATAAAACGAAAATTGAAACTACCTTCTGGTGGCATTGGTATTTCTGGAGATTTAAAAGGATCGAAAGGTGACAGTGATAGCAGTGGTAGTGAAACATCTGATGGTAAAGGTGGAAGAATAAAACGAAAATTGAAACTACCTTCTGGTGGCATTGGTATTTCTGGAGATTTAAAAGGATCGAAAGGTGACAGTGATAGCAGTGGTAGTGAGACATCTGATGGTAAAGGTGGAAGAATAAAACGAAAGTTAAAACTGCCTTCTGGTGGCATTGGAATTTCCGGAGGTTTAAAAGGATCTAAAGGTGACAATGATAGCAGTGGTAGTGAGACATCTGATGGTAACGGTGGAAGAATAAAAAGAAAACTAAAATCTCCAAACGTAGACATAAAAGCGAAAGCAAGTGCCGATAAAGACAAAGATGGAAAATCTGGCTTTAACCTTCCTAAATTTCACATGCCCAAATTTGGTTTTGGTGGCAGTGGAAAGTCCAAAGGAAAATCAAGCAAAAAAGGAAAAAAGAAAGGTTTTGAAATGGAAGGAGACGTTAAATTGCCTTCTGGTGAAGTAGAAGGTGATATTCCCAAAGTTAGCATTGACACTGATCTTCAAAATGAACCACCTTCTCTGAGTTACAGTGGCAGTGATACTCGGACGGGCATGGAGGAAGGATCAAGAGGAAACTGAAACTACCATCGGGTGACATAAACATTTCTGGAGGTTTGAAAGGACCAAAAGGGGATGCAGAGAGCAGTGACAGTGATACGTCTGACGGCAAAGGTGGAAGGATAAAACGTAAGTTGAAACTTCCTTCAGGTGGTATTGGCATTCCTGGCGGAATTAAAGGAGATGGTGACAGTAGTGGTAGTGAAACATCCGATGGAAAAGGCGGAAGAATAAAACGAAAGTTGAAATTGCCTTCTGGTGGTGTTAGTATTTCCGGTGGAATCAAAGGCGATGGTGATGTCAGTGGTAGTGATACTTCTGACGGTAAAGGCGGCAGAATAAAGCGAAAATTGAAACTGCCTTCTGGTGGTATTGGTATTTCCGGAGGTTTAAAAGGATCTAAAGGTGACAGTGATAGCAGTGGTAGTGAAACATCTGATGGTAAAGGTGGAAGAATAAAACGAAAATTGAAACTACCTTCTGGTGGCATTGGTATTTCTGGAGATTTAAAAGGATCGAAAGGTGACAGTGATAGCAGTGGTAGTGAGACATCTGATGGTAAAGGTGGAAGAATAAAACGAAAGTTAAAACTGCCTTCTGGTGGCATTGGAATTTCCGGAGGTTTAAAAGGATCTAAAGGTGACAATGATAGCAGTGGTAGTGAGACATCTGATGGTAACGGTGGAAGAATAAAAGAAAACTAAAATCTCCAAACGTAGACATAAAAGCGAAAGCAAGTGCCGATAAAGACAAAGATGGAAAATCTGGCTTTAACCTTCCTAAATTTCACATGCCCAAATTTGGTTTTGGTGGCAGTGGAAAGTCCAAAGGAAAATCAAGCAAAAAAGGAAAAAAGAAAGGTTTTGAAATGGAAGGAGACGTTAAATTGCCTTCTGGTGAAGTAGAAGGTGATATTCCCAAAGTTAGCATTGACACTGATCTTCAAAATGAACCACCTTCTCTGAGTTACAGTGGCAGTGATACTTCGGACGGGCATGGAGGAAGGATCAAGAGGAAACTGAAACTACCATCGGGTGACATAAACATTTCTGGAGGTTTGAAAGGACCAAAAGGGGATGCAGAGAGCAGTGACAGTGATACGTCTGACGGCAAAGGTGGAAGGATAAAACGTAAGTTGAAACTTCCTTCAGGTGGTATTGGCATTTCTGGCGGAATTAAAGGAGATGGTGACAGTAGTGGTAGTGAAACATCCGATGGAAAAGGCGGAAGAATAAAACGAAAGTTGAAATTGCCTTCTGGTGGTGTTAGTATTTCCGGTGGAATCAAAGGCGATGGTGATGTCAGTGGTAGTGATACTTCTGACGGTAAAGGCGGCAGAATAAAGCGAAAATTGAAACTGCCTTCTGGTGGTATTGGTATTTCCGGAGGTTTAAAAGGATCTAAAGGTGACAGTGATAGCAGTGGTAGTGAAACATCTGATGGTAAAGGTGGAAGAATAAAACGAAAATTGAAACTACCTTCTGGTGGCATTGGTATTTCTGGAGATTTAAAAGGATCGAAAGGTGACAGTGATAGCAGTGGTAGTGAGACATCTGATGGTAAAGGTGGAAGAATAAAACGAAAGTTAAAACTGCCTTCTGGTGGCATTGGAATTTCCGGAGGTTTAAAAGGATCTAAAGGTGACAATGATAGCAGTGGTAGTGAGACATCTGATGGTAACGGTGGAAGAATAAAAGAAAACTAAAATCTCCAAACGTAGACATAAAAGCGAAAGCAAGTGCCGATAAAGACAAAGATGGAAAATCTGGCTTTAACCTTCCTAAATTTCACATGCCCAAATTTGGTTTTGGTGGCAGTGGAAAGTCCAAAGGAAAATCAAGCAAAAAAGGAAAAAAGAAAGGTTTTGAAATGGAAGGAGACGTTAAATTGCCTTCTGGTGAAGTAGAAGGTGATATTCCCAAAGTTAGCATTGACACTGATCTTCAAAATGAACCACCTTCTCTGAGTTACAGTGGCAGTGATACTTCGGACGGGCATGGAGGAAGGATCAAGAGGAAACTGAAACTACCATCGGGTGACATAAACATTTCTGGAGGTTTGAAAGGACCAAAAGGGGATGCAGAGAGCAGTGACAGTGATACGTCTGACGGCAAAGGTGGAAGGATAAAACGTAAGTTGAAACTTCCTTCAGGTGGTATTGGCATTTCTGGCGGAATTAAAGGAGATGGTGACAGTAGTGGTAGTGAAACATCCGATGGAAAAGGCGGAAGAATAAAACGAAAGTTGAAATTGCCTTCTGGTGGTGTTAGTATTTCCGGTGGAATCAAAGGCGATGGTGATGTCAGTGGTAGTGATACTTCTGACGGTAAAGGCGGCAGAATAAAGCGAAAATTGAAACTGCCTTCTGGTGGTATTGGTATTTCCGGAGGTTTAAAAGGATCTAAAGGTGACAGTGATAGCAGTGGTAGTGAAACATCTGATGGTAAAGGTGGAAGAATAAAACGAAAATTGAAACTACCTTCTGGTGGCATTGGTATTTCTGGAGATTTAAAAGGATCGAAAGGTGACAGTGATAGCAGTGGTAGTGAGACATCTGATGGTAAAGGTGGAAGAATAAAACGAAAGTTAAAACTGCCTTCTGGTGGCATTGGAATTTCCGGAGGTTTAAAAGGATCTAAAGGTGACAATGATAGCAGTGGTAGTGAGACATCTGATGGTAACGGTGGAAGAATAAAAGAAAACTAAAATCTCCAAACGTAGACATAAAAGCGAAAGCAAGTGCCGATAAAGACAAAGATGGAAAATCTGGCTTTAACCTTCCTAAATTTCACATGCCCAAATTTGGTTTTGGTGGCAGTGGAAAGTCCAAAGGAAAATCAAGCAAAAAAGGAAAAAAGAAAGGTTTTGAAATGGAAGGAGACGTTAAATTGCCTTCTGGTGAAGTAGAAGGTGATATTCCCAAAGTTAGCATTGACACTGATCTTCAAAATGAACCACCTTCTCTGAGTTACAGTGGCAGTGATACTTCGGACGGGCATGGAGGAAGGATCAAGAGGAAACTGAAACTACCATCGGGTGACATAAACATTTCTGGAGGTTTGAAAGGACCAAAGGGGATGCAGAGAGCAGTGACAGTGATACGTCTGACGGCAAAGGTGGAAGGATAAAACGTAAGTTGAAACTTCCTTCAGGTGGTATTGGCATTTCTGGCGGAATTAAAGGAGATGGTGACAGTAGTGGTAGTGAAACATCCGATGGAAAAGGCGGAAGAATAAAACGAAAGTTGAAATTGCCTTCTGGTGGTGTTAGTATTTCCGGTGGAATCAAAGGCGATGGTGATGTCAGTGGTAGTGATACTTCTGACGGTAAAGGCGGCAGAATAAAGCGAAAATTGAAACTGCCTTCTGGTGGTATTGGTATTTCCGGAGGTTTAAAAGGATCTAAAGGTGACAGTGATAGCAGTGGTAGTGAAACATCTGATGGTAAAGGTGGAAGAATAAAACGAAAATTGAAACTACCTTCTGGTGGCATTGGTATTTCTGGAGATTTAAAAGGATCGAAAGGTGACAGTGATAGCAGTGGTAGTGAGACATCTGATGGTAAAGGTGGAAGAATAAAACGAAAGTTAAAACTGCCTTCTGGTGGCATTGGAATTTCCGGAGGTTTAAAAGGATCTAAAGGTGACAATGATAGCAGTGGTAGTGAGACATCTGATGGTAACGGTGGAAGAATAAAAGAAAACTAAAATCTCCAAACGTAGACATAAAAGCGAAAGCAAGTGCCGATAAAGACAAAGATGGAAAATCTGGCTTTAACCTTCCTAAATTTCACATGCCCAAATTTGGTTTTGGTGGCAGTGGAAAGTCCAAAGGAAAATCAAGCAAAAAAGGAAAAAAGAAAGGTTTTGAAATGGAAGGAGACGTTAAATTGCCTTCTGGTGAAGTAGAAGGTGATATTCCCAAAGTTAGCATTGACACTGATCTTCAAAATGAACCACCTTCTCTGAGTTACAGTGGCAGTGATACTTCGGACGGGCATGGAGGAAGGATCAAGAGGAAACTGAAACTACCATCGGGTGACATAAACATTTCTGGAGGTTTGAAAGGACCAAAGGGGATGCAGAGAGCAGTGACAGTGATACGTCTGACGGCAAAGGTGGAAGGATAAAACGTAAGTTGAAACTTCCTTCAGGTGGTATTGGCATTTCTGGCGGAATTAAAGGAGATGGTGACAGTAGTGGTAGTGAAACATCCGATGGAAAAGGCGGAAGAATAAAACGAAAGTTGAAATTGCCTTCTGGTGGTGTTAGTATTTCCGGTGGAATCAAAGGCGATGGTGATGTCAGTGGTAGTGATACTTCTGACGGTAAAGGCGGCAGAATAAAGCGAAAATTGAAACTGCCTTCTGGTGGTATTGGTATTTCCGGAGGTTTAAAAGGATCTAAAGGTGACAGTGATAGCAGTGGTAGTGAAACATCTGATGGTAAAGGTGGAAGAATAAAACGAAAATTGAAACTACCTTCTGGTGGCATTGGTATTTCTGGAGATTTAAAAGGATCGAAAGGTGACAGTGATAGCAGTGGTAGTGAGACATCTGATGGTAAAGGTGGAAGAATAAAACGAAAGTTAAAACTGCCTTCTGGTGGCATTGGAATTTCCGGAGGTTTAAAAGGATCTAAAGGTGACAATGATAGCAGTGGTAGTGAGACATCTGATGGTAACGGTGGAAGAATAAAAAGAAAACTAAAATCTCCAAACGTAGACATAAAAGCGAAAGCAAGTGCCGATAAAGACAAAGATGGAAAATCTGGCTTTAACCTTCCTAAATTTCACATGCCCAAATTTGGTTTTGGTGGCAGTGGAAAGTCCAAAGGAAAATCAAGCAAAAAAGGAAAAAAGAAAGGTTTTGAAATGGAAGGAGACGTTAAATTGCCTTCTGGTGAAGTAGAAGGTGATATTCCCAAAGTTAGCATTGACACTGATCTTCAAAATGAACCACCTTCTCTGAGTTACAGTGGCAGTGATACTTCGGACGGGCATGGAGGAAGGATCAAGAGGAAACTGAAACTACCATCGGGTGACATAAACATTTCTGGAGGTTTGAAAGGACCAAAAGGGGATGCAGAGAGCAGTGACAGTGATACGTCTGACGGCAAAGGTGGAAGGATAAAACGTAAGTTGAAACTTCCTTCAGGTGGTATTGGCATTTCTGGCGGAATTAAAGGAGATGGTGACAGTAGTGGTAGTGAAACATCCGATGGAAAAGGCGGAAGAATAAAACGAAAGTTGAAATTGCCTTCTGGTGGTGTTAGTATTTCCGGTGGAATCAAAGGCGATGGTGATGTCAGTGGTAGTGATACTTCTGACGGTAAAGGCGGCAGAATAAAGCGAAAATTGAAACTGCCTTCTGGTGGTATTGGTATTTCCGGAGGTTTAAAAGGATCTAAAGGTGACAGTGATAGCAGTGGTAGTGAAACATCTGATGGTAAAGGTGGAAGAATAAAACGAAAATTGAAACTACCTTCTGGTGGCATTGGTATTTCTGGAGATTTAAAAGGATCGAAAGGTGACAGTGATAGCAGTGGTAGTGAGACATCTGATGGTAAAGGTGGAAGAATAAAACGAAAGTTAAAACTGCCTTCTGGTGGCATTGGAATTTCCGGAGGTTTAAAAGGATCTAAAGGTGACAATGATAGCAGTGGTAGTGAGACATCTGATGGTAACGGTGGAAGAATAAAAGAAAACTAAAATCTCCAAACGTAGACATAAAAGCGAAAGCAAGTGCCGATAAAGACAAAGATGGAAAATCTGGCTTTAACCTTCCTAAATTTCACATGCCCAAATTTGGTTTTGGTGGCAGTGGAAAGTCCAAAGGAAAATCAAGCAAAAAAGGAAAAAAGAAAGGTTTTGAAATGGAAGGAGACGTTAAATTGCCTTCTGGTGAAGTAGAAGGTGATATTCCCAAAGTTAGCATTGACACTGATCTTCAAAATGAACCACCTTCTCTGAGTTACAGTGGCAGTGATACTTCGGACGGGCATGGAGGAAGGATCAAGAGGAAACTGAAACTACCATCGGGTGACATAAACATTTCTGGAGGTTTGAAAGGACCAAAGGGGATGCAGAGAGCAGTGACAGTGATACGTCTGACGGCAAAGGTGGAAGGATAAAACGTAAGTTGAAACTTCCTTCAGGTGGTATTGGCATTTCTGGCGGAATTAAAGGAGATGGTGACAGTAGTGGTAGTGAAACATCCGATGGAAAAGGCGGAAGAATAAAACGAAAGTTGAAATTGCCTTCTGGTGGTGTTAGTATTTCCGGTGGAATCAAAGGCGATGGTGATGTCAGTGGTAGTGATACTTCTGACGGTAAAGGCGGCAGAATAAAGCGAAAATTGAAACTGCCTTCTGGTGGTATTGGTATTTCCGGAGGTTTAAAAGGATCTAAAGGTGACAGTGATAGCAGTGGTAGTGAAACATCTGATGGTAAAGGTGGAAGAATAAAACGAAAATTGAAACTACCTTCTGGTGGCATTGGTATTTCTGGAGATTTAAAAGGATCGAAAGGTGACAGTGATAGCAGTGGTAGTGAGACATCTGATGGTAAAGGTGGAAGAATAAAACGAAAGTTAAAACTGCCTTCTGGTGGCATTGGAATTTCCGGAGGTTTAAAAGGATCTAAAGGTGACAATGATAGCAGTGGTAGTGAGACATCTGATGGTAACGGTGGAAGAATAAAAAGAAAACTAAAATCTCCAAACGTAGACATAAAAGCGAAAGCAAGTGCCGATAAAGACAAAGATGGAAAATCTGGCTTTAACCTTCCTAAATTTCACATGCCCAAATTTGGTTTTGGTGGCAGTGGAAAGTCCAAAGGAAAATCAAGCAAAAAAGGAAAAAAGAAAGGTTTTGAAATGGAAGGAGACGTTAAATTGCCTTCTGGTGAAGTAGAAGGTGATATTCCCAAAGTTAGCATTGACACTGATCTTCAAAATGAACCACCTTCTCTGAGTTACAGTGGCAGTGATACTTCGGACGGGCATGGAGGAAGGATCAAGAGGAAACTGAAACTACCATCGGGTGACATAAACATTTCTGGAGGTTTGAAAGGACCAAAGGGGATGCAGAGAGCAGTGACAGTGATACGTCTGACGGCAAAGGTGGAAGGATAAAACGTAAGTTGAAACTTCCTTCAGGTGGTATTGGCATTTCTGGCGGAATTAAAGGAGATGGTGACAGTAGTGGTAGTGAAACATCCGATGGAAAAGGCGGAAGAATAAAACGAAAGTTGAAATTGCCTTCTGGTGGTGTTAGTATTTCCGGTGGAATCAAAGGCGATGGTGATGTCAGTGGTAGTGATACTTCTGACGGTAAAGGCGGCAGAATAAAGCGAAAATTGAAACTGCCTTCTGGTGGTATTGGTATTTCCGGAGGTTTAAAAGGATCTAAAGGTGACAGTGATAGCAGTGGTAGTGAAACATCTGATGGTAAAGGTGGAAGAATAAAACGAAAATTGAAACTACCTTCTGGTGGCATTGGTATTTCTGGAGATTTAAAAGGATCGAAAGGTGACAGTGATAGCAGTGGTAGTGAGACATCTGATGGTAAAGGTGGAAGAATAAAACGAAAGTTAAAACTGCCTTCTGGTGGCATTGGAATTTCCGGAGGTTTAAAAGGATCTAAAGGTGACAATGATAGCAGTGGTAGTGAGACATCTGATGGTAACGGTGGAAGAATAAAAGAAAACTAAAATCTCCAAACGTAGACATAAAAGCGAAAGCAAGTGCCGATAAAGACAAAGATGGAAAATCTGGCTTTAACCTTCCTAAATTTCACATGCCCAAATTTGGTTTTGGTGGCAGTGGAAAGTCCAAAGGAAAATCAAGCAAAAAAGGAAAAAAGAAAGGTTTTGAAATGGAAGGAGACGTTAAATTGCCTTCTGGTGAAGTAGAAGGTGATATTCCCAAAGTTAGCATTGACACTGATCTTCAAAATGAACCACCTTCTCTGAGTTACAGTGGCAGTGATACTTCGGACGGGCATGGAGGAAGGATCAAGAGGAAACTGAAACTACCATCGGGTGACATAAACATTTCTGGAGGTTTGAAAGGACCAAAAGGGGATGCAGAGAGCAGTGACAGTGATACGTCTGACGGCAAAGGTGGAAGGATAAAACGTAAGTTGAAACTTCCTTCAGGTGGTATTGGCATTTCTGGCGGAATTAAAGGAGATGGTGACAGTAGTGGTAGTGAAACATCCGATGGAAAAGGCGGAAGAATAAAACGAAAGTTGAAATTGCCTTCTGGTGGTGTTAGTATTTCCGGTGGAATCAAAGGCGATGGTGATGTCAGTGGTAGTGATACTTCTGACGGTAAAGGCGGCAGAATAAAGCGAAAATTGAAACTGCCTTCTGGTGGTATTGGTATTTCCGGAGGTTTAAAAGGATCTAAAGGTGACAGTGATAGCAGTGGTAGTGAAACATCTGATGGTAAAGGTGGAAGAATAAAACGAAAATTGAAACTACCTTCTGGTGGCATTGGTATTTCTGGAGATTTAAAAGGATCGAAAGGTGACAGTGATAGCAGTGGTAGTGAGACATCTGATGGTAAAGGTGGAAGAATAAAACGAAAGTTAAAACTGCCTTCTGGTGGCATTGGAATTTCCGGAGGTTTAAAAGGATCTAAAGGTGACAATGATAGCAGTGGTAGTGAGACATCTGATGGTAACGGTGGAAGAATAAAAGAAAACTAAAATCTCCAAACGTAGACATAAAAGCGAAAGCAAGTGCCGATAAAGACAAAGATGGAAAATCTGGCTTTAACCTTCCTAAATTTCACATGCCCAAATTTGGTTTTGGTGGCAGTGGAAAGTCCAAAGGAAAATCAAGCAAAAAAGGAAAAAAGAAAGGTTTTGAAATGGAAGGAGACGTTAAATTGCCTTCTGGTGAAGTAGAAGGTGATATTCCCAAAGTTAGCATTGACACTGATCTTCAAAATGAACCACCTTCTCTGAGTTACAGTGGCAGTGATACTTCGGACGGGCATGGAGGAAGGATCAAGAGGAAACTGAAACTACCATCGGGTGACATAAACATTTCTGGAGGTTTGAAAGGACCAAAAGGGGATGCAGAGAGCAGTGACAGTGATACGTCTGACGGCAAAGGTGGAAGGATAAAACGTAAGTTGAAACTTCCTTCAGGTGGTATTGGCATTTCTGGCGGAATTAAAGGAGATGGTGACAGTAGTGGTAGTGAAACATCCGATGGAAAAGGCGGAAGAATAAAACGAAAGTTGAAATTGCCTTCTGGTGGTGTTAGTATTTCCGGTGGAATCAAAGGCGATGGTGATGTCAGTGGTAGTGATACTTCTGACGGCAAAGGCGGCAGAATAAAGCGAAAATTGAAACTGCCTTCTGGTGGTATTGGTATTTCCGGAGGTTTAAAAGGATCTAAAGGTGACAGTGATAGCAGTGGTAGTGAAACATCTGATGGTAAAGGTGGAAGAATAAAACGAAAATTGAAACTACCTTCTGGTGGCATTGGTATTTCTGGAGATTTAAAAGGATCGAAAGGTGACAGTGATAGCAGTGGTAGTGAGACATCTGATGGTAAAGGTGGAAGAATAAAACGAAAGTTAAAACTGCCTTCTGGTGGCATTGGAATTTCCGGAGGTTTAAAAGGATCTAAAGGTGACAATGATAGCAGTGGTAGTGAGACATCTGATGGTAACGGTGGAAGAATAAAAGAAAACTAAAATCTCCAAACGTAGACATAAAAGCGAAAGCAAGTGCCGATAAAGACAAAGATGGAAAATCTGGCTTTAACCTTCCTAAATTTCACATGCCCAAATTTGGTTTTGGTGGCAGTGGAAAGTCCAAAGGAAAATCAAGCAAAAAAGGAAAAAAGAAAGGTTTTGAAATGGAAGGAGACGTTAAATTGCCTTCTGGTGAAGTAGAAGGTGATATTCCCAAAGTTAGCATTGACACTGATCTTCAAAATGAACCACCTTCTCTGAGTTACAGTGGCAGTGATACTTCGGACGGGCATGGAGGAAGGATCAAGAGGAAACTGAAACTACCATCGGGTGACATAAACATTTCTGGAGGTTTGAAAGGACCAAAGGGGATGCAGAGAGCAGTGACAGTGATACGTCTGACGGCAAAGGTGGAAGGATAAAACGTAAGTTGAAACTTCCTTCAGGTGGTATTGGCATTTCTGGCGGAATTAAAGGAGATGGTGACAGTAGTGGTAGTGAAACATCCGATGGAAAAGGCGGAAGAATAAAACGAAAGTTGAAATTGCCTTCTGGTGGTGTTAGTATTTCCGGTGGAATCAAAGGCGATGGTGATGTCAGTGGTAGTGATACTTCTGACGGCAAAGGCGGCAGAATAAAGCGAAAATTGAAACTGCCTTCTGGTGGTATTGGTATTTCCGGAGGTTTAAAAGGATCTAAAGGTGACAGTGATAGCAGTGGTAGTGAAACATCTGATGGTAAAGGTGGAAGAATAAAACGAAAATTGAAACTACCTTCTGGTGGCATTGGTATTTCTGGAGATTTAAAAGGATCGAAAGGTGACAGTGATAGCAGTGGTAGTGAGACATCTGATGGTAAAGGTGGAAGAATAAAACGAAAGTTAAAACTGCCTTCTGGTGGCATTGGAATTTCCGGAGGTTTAAAAGGATCTAAAGGTGACAATGATAGCAGTGGTAGTGAGACATCTGATGGTAACGGTGGAAGAATAAAAAGAAAACTAAAATCTCCAAACGTAGACATAAAAGCGAAAGCAAGTGCCGATAAAGACAAAGATGGAAAATCTGGCTTTAACCTTCCTAAATTTCACATGCCCAAATTTGGTTTTGGTGGCAGTGGAAAGTCCAAAGGAAAATCAAGCAAAAAAGGAAAAAAGAAAGGTTTTGAAATGGAAGGAGACGTTAAATTGCCTTCTGGTGAAGTAGAAGGTGATATTCCCAAAGTTAGCATTGACACTGATCTTCAAAATGAACCACCTTCTCTGAGTTACAGTGGCAGTGATACTTCGGACGGGCATGGAGGAAGGATCAAGAGGAAACTGAAACTACCATCGGGTGACATAAACATTTCTGGAGGTTTGAAAGGACCAAAAGGGGATGCAGAGAGCAGTGACAGTGATACGTCTGACGGCAAAGGTGGAAGGATAAAACGTAAGTTGAAACTTCCTTCAGGTGGTATTGGCATTTCTGGCGGAATTAAAGGAGATGGTGACAGTAGTGGTAGTGAAACATCCGATGGAAAAGGCGGAAGAATAAAACGAAAGTTGAAATTGCCTTCTGGTGGTGTTAGTATTTCCGGTGGAATCAAAGGCGATGGTGATGTCAGTGGTAGTGATACTTCTGACGGCAAAGGCGGCAGAATAAAGCGAAAATTGAAACTGCCTTCTGGTGGTATTGGTATTTCCGGAGGTTTAAAAGGATCTAAAGGTGACAGTGATAGCAGTGGTAGTGAAACATCTGATGGTAAAGGTGGAAGAATAAAACGAAAATTGAAACTACCTTCTGGTGGCATTGGTATTTCTGGAGATTTAAAAGGATCGAAAGGTGACAGTGATAGCAGTGGTAGTGAGACATCTGATGGTAAAGGTGGAAGAATAAAACGAAAGTTAAAACTGCCTTCTGGTGGCATTGGAATTTCCGGAGGTTTAAAAGGATCTAAAGGTGACAATGATAGCAGTGGTAGTGAGACATCTGATGGTAACGGTGGAAGAATAAAAAAAACTAAAATCTCCAAACGTAGACATAAAAGCGAAAGCAAGTGCCGATAAAGACAAAGATGGAAAATCTGGCTTTAACCTTCCTAAATTTCACATGCCCAAATTTGGTTTTGGTGGCAGTGGAAAGTCCAAAGGAAAATCAAGCAAAAAAGGAAAAAAGAAAGGTTTTGAAATGGAAGGAGACGTTAAATTGCCTTCTGGTGAAGTAGAAGGTGATATTCCCAAAGTTAGCATTGACACTGATCTTCAAAATGAACCACCTTCTCTGAGTTACAGTGGCAGTGATACTTCGGACGGGCATGGAGGAAGGATCAAGAGGAAACTGAAACTACCATCGGGTGACATAAACATTTCTGGAGGTTTGAAAGGACCAAAGGGGATGCAGAGAGCAGTGACAGTGATACGTCTGACGGCAAAGGTGGAAGGATAAAACGTAAGTTGAAACTTCCTTCAGGTGGTATTGGCATTTCTGGCGGAATTAAAGGAGATGGTGACAGTAGTGGTAGTGAAACATCCGATGGAAAAGGCGGAAGAATAAAACGAAAGTTGAAATTGCCTTCTGGTGGTGTTAGTATTTCCGGTGGAATCAAAGGCGATGGTGATGTCAGTGGTAGTGATACTTCTGACGGTAAAGGCGGCAGAATAAAGCGAAAATTGAAACTGCCTTCTGGTGGTATTGGTATTTCCGGAGGTTTAAAAGGATCTAAAGGTGACAGTGATAGCAGTGGTAGTGAAACATCTGATGGTAAAGGTGGAAGAATAAAACGAAAATTGAAACTACCTTCTGGTGGCATTGGTATTTCTGGAGATTTAAAAGGATCGAAAGGTGACAGTGATAGCAGTGGTAGTGAGACATCTGATGGTAAAGGTGGAAGAATAAAACGAAAGTTAAAACTGCCTTCTGGTGGCATTGGAATTTCCGGAGGTTTAAAAGGATCTAAAGGTGACAATGATAGCAGTGGTAGTGAGACATCTGATGGTAACGGTGGAAGAATAAAAGAAAACTAAAATCTCCAAACGTAGACATAAAAGCGAAAGCAAGTGCCGATAAAGACAAAGATGGAAAATCTGGCTTTAACCTTCCTAAATTTCACATGCCCAAATTTGGTTTTGGTGGCAGTGGAAAGTCCAAAGGAAAATCAAGCAAAAAAGGAAAAAAGAAAGGTTTTGAAATGGAAGGAGACGTTAAATTGCCTTCTGGTGAAGTAGAAGGTGATATTCCCAAAGTTAGCATTGACACTGATCTTCAAAATGAACCACCTTCTCTGAGTTACAGTGGCAGTGATACTTCGGACGGGCATGGAGGAAGGATCAAGAGGAAACTGAAACTACCATCGGGTGACATAAACATTTCTGGAGGTTTGAAAGGACCAAAAGGGGATGCAGAGAGCAGTGACAGTGATACGTCTGACGGCAAAGGTGGAAGGATAAAACGTAAGTTGAAACTTCCTTCAGGTGGTATTGGCATTTCTGGCGGAATTAAAGGAGATGGTGACAGTAGTGGTAGTGAAACATCCGATGGAAAAGGCGGAAGAATAAAACGAAAGTTGAAATTGCCTTCTGGTGGTGTTAGTATTTCCGGTGGAATCAAAGGCGATGGTGATGTCAGTGGTAGTGATACTTCTGACGGTAAAGGCGGCAGAATAAAGCGAAAATTGAAACTGCCTTCTGGTGGTATTGGTATTTCCGGAGGTTTAAGGATCTAAAGGTGACAGTGATAGCAGTGGTAGTGAAACATCTGATGGTAAAGGTGGAAGAATAAAACGAAAATTGAAACTACCTTCTGGTGGCATTGGTATTTCTGGAGATTTAAAAGGATCGAAAGGTGACAGTGATAGCAGTGGTAGTGAGACATCTGATGGTAAAGGTGGAAGAATAAAACGAAAGTTAAAACTGCCTTCTGGTGGCATTGGAATTTCCGGAGGTTTAAAAGGATCTAAAGGTGACAATGATAGCAGTGGTAGTGAGACATCTGATGGTAACGGTGGAAGAATAAAAGAAAACTAAAATCTCCAAACGTAGACATAAAAGCGAAAGCAAGTGCCGATAAAGACAAAGATGGAAAATCTGGCTTTAACCTTCCTAAATTTCACATGCCCAAATTTGGTTTTGGTGGCAGTGGAAAGTCCAAAGGAAAATCAAGCAAAAAAGGAAAAAAGAAAGGTTTTGAAATGGAAGGAGACGTTAAATTGCCTTCTGGTGAAGTAGAAGGTGATATTCCCAAAGTTAGCATTGACACTGATCTTCAAAATGAGCCACCTTCTCTGAGTTACAGTGGCAGTGATACTTCGGACGGGCATGGAGGAAGGATCAAGAGGAAACTGAAACTACCATCGGGTGACATAAACATTTCTGGAGGTTTGAAAGGACCAAAAGGGGATGCAGAGAGCAGTGACAGTGATACGTCTGACGGCAAAGGTGGAAGGATAAAACGTAAGTTGAAACTTCCTTCAGGTGGTATTGGCATTCCTGGCGGAATTAAAGGAGATGGTGACAGTAGTGGTAGTGAAACATCGGATGGAAAAGGCGGAAGAATAAAACGAAAGTTGAAATTGCCTTCTGGTGGTGTTAGTATTTCCGGTGGAATCAAAGGCGATGGTGATGTCAGTGGTAGTGATACTTCTGACGGTAAAGGCGGCAGAATAAAGCGAAAATTGAAACTGCCTTCTGGTGGTATTGGTATTTCCGGAGGTTTAAAAGGATCTAAAGGTGACAGTGATAGCAGTGGTAGTGAAACATCTGATGGTAAAGGTGGAAGAATAAAACGAAAATTGAAACTACCTTCTGGTGGCATTGGTATTTCTGGAGATTTAAAAGGATCGAAAGGTGACAGTGATAGCAGTGGTAGTGAGACATCTGATGGTAAAGGTGGAAGAATAAAACGAAAGTTAAAACTGCCTTCTGGTGGCATTGGAATTTCCGGAGGTTTAAAAGGATCTAAAGGTGACAATGATAGCAGTGGTAGTGAGACATCTGATGGTAACGGTGGAAGAATAAAAGAAAACTAAAATCTCCAAACGTAGACATAAAAGCGAAAGCAAGTGCCGATAAAGACAAAGATGGAAAATCTGGCTTTAACCTTCCTAAATTTCACATGCCCAAATTTGGTTTTGGTGGCAGTGGAAAGTCCAAAGGAAAATCAAGCAAAAAAGGAAAAAAGAAAGGTTTTGAAATGGAAGGAGACGTTAAATTGCCTTCTGGTGAAGTAGAAGGTGATATTCCCAAAGTTAGCATTGACACTGATCTTCAAAATGAACCACCTTCTCTGAGTTACAGTGGCAGTGATACTTCGGACGGGCATGGAGGAAGGATCAAGAGGAAACTGAAACTACCATCGGGTGACATAAACATTTCTGGAGGTTTGAAAGGACCAAAAGGGGATGCAGAGAGCAGTGACAGTGATACGTCTGACGGCAAAGGTGGAAGGATAAAACGTAAGTTGAAACTTCCTTCAGGTGGTATTGGCATTTCTGGCGGAATTAAAGGAGATGGTGACAGTAGTGGTAGTGAAACATCCGATGGAAAAGGCGGAAGAATAAAACGAAAGTTGAAATTGCCTTCTGGTGGTGTTAGTATTTCCGGTGGAATCAAAGGCGATGGTGATGTCAGTGGTAGTGATACTTCTGACGGTAAAGGCGGCAGAATAAAGCGAAAATTGAAACTGCCTTCTGGTGGTATTGGTATTTCCGGAGGTTTAAAAGGATCTAAAGGTGACAGTGATAGCAGTGGTAGTGAAACATCTGATGGTAAAGGTGGAAGAATAAAACGAAAATTGAAACTACCTTCTGGTGGCATTGGTATTTCTGGAGATTTAAAAGGATCGAAAGGTGACAGTGATAGCAGTGGTAGTGAGACATCTGATGGTAAAGGTGGAAGAATAAAACGAAAGTTAAAACTGCCTTCTGGTGGCATTGGAATTTCCGGAGGTTTAAAAGGATCTAAAGGTGACAATGATAGCAGTGGTAGTGAGACATCTGATGGTAACGGTGGAAGAATAAAAAGAAAACTAAAATCTCCAAACGTAGACATAAAAGCCAAAGCAAGTGCCGATAAAGACAAAGATGGAAAATCTGGCTTTAACCTTCCTAAATTTCACATGCCCAAATTTGGTTTTGGTGGCAGTGGAAAGTCCAAAGGAAAATCAAGCAAAAAAGGAAAAAAGAAAGGTTTTGAAATGGAAGGAGACGTTAAATTGCCTTCTGGTGAAGTAGAAGGTGATATTCCCAAAGTTAGCATTGACACTGATCTTCAAAATGAACCATCTTCTCTGAGTTACAGTGGCAGTGATACTTCTGACGGGCACGGAGGAAGGATCAAGAGGAAGCTGAAAGCACCATTGGGTGACATAAACATTTCTGGAGGTTTGAAAGGACCAAAAGGAGATGCAGATAGCAGTGACAGTGATACGTCTGACGGCAAAGGTGGAAGGATAAAACGTAAGGTGAAAATGCGAAGTTCTACTGAAGATGCAAAGTATTCCAGCAGTATTAGTCCCAAAAGAATGAAATTTAAATTGCCTAAATTTGGATTTGGTGGTAGCAAGAAGGAGAAGAATGCAGAGATTGTGAAAGAAGTGGATTCATCATCGTCTGAAGATCAGCTAGTTTTGGATAAATTTGAGATACCGAATTTTGATATTGATGTGAAAACCGTTTCTTCTGATGCTAGCAAAGAATTCAAGATCGATTTGGAACAGAAGCCAGCACCAGTTGTAATTTCAGCTTCACAAGAAAAGCCCGTTTTTACTGGTCCTACCCGACAATCATCTGCATCAGGAGATTTAATTTCATCCACAGATATTTCTATGAACGCTGACATCCCTGGTGAGTCTGTTTCGCCCTATGGTTCGACAATAGTTTGTGATGAAAAATTTACTCGAACATCTCGCGTGTTACCAGATTTACAGTACGATGTCGATTATGGTGATATTGACTTTGGTGATGTCGATTCAGACTTTCAACTTCCATTGTCTCAAATTGAAAGCAATATCAGTGTGTCGTCCGAAGGTGGAGGCTTATATTCAGCTCCTGGTGGAATTGATGCTGACTTTGACAAAAACGACGACGGCGAGCAAGAACGAAAAATACATCAAAAACCTAGTGGTCCATTAGTTTTTGAAGATATTACACGTTCCTCTCGCGATAAACCAGATATCAGCCATGAGGTTGACTTTAGTACGATTGATTTTGATTTTGATGTTCCATCGATTCAAGTGAAACAAAACTCGGGTGTTTCTCCTGCACTTCCAAAGGAAAAAGGAAAAATTGAGGTAAACTCAGGTCCTAAATCTTCCTTTCTTTCCAATATGAACACATCTACGACAAGCTATAGCACCACCAGCGTAACAAAATCAGTCACGTTGAAAACTACCATTGAGAGCAAAGTGGAATCCGGTGCTGATGTTAATGATCTCGATACGCAGATTAACGCTATGGAACCTGGAGATATTACGGAGTTGATAAGATCATCGTCTCGTAGCGGACGTTTGAGTCTGGAAACCAAGGGAGTCGGGAATAGCCGTAGACCTGTGTCCATGGACGTATCGAAGAGTGGAGCAAGAACTTTGCTAAGTATTGCCAATTCTCAGCGCTCTCTTTCTAGTGAGAATATAAAAGAAGAAACGACACGTCGTCCAAAATCTGTGACTGTGATACTTAAAGAAGATGATGGTAAAATGACAGCATCAGTAAGCACACCAAAATCTCCATCAATGCGTGTTTACACAAAACAAGGAAATCCTGATGTCGGTCTTCAAGGTCTGAAAGAAATCGCCGTGGAGGAACAGCATGGAGGATTGGACCGAGTATCTGTTCAGAAACAAGTGAGTAGCTCAACTACCTCGTCTTCAAGAACCACTGTGACGACACAAACGTACATTCGTCAAGGACCAAGCTCACCATCATCTTACCCTGAACTTCTTGACAAGGAAATCAGACAAGTAAAAGCGTCCTCCGAGAAGGGAAGTGATACTTTAGAAGAAAGACGTCGTTGGTCGATGGAAAAGCGGTCGCAGTGGATGTTATCGAGTCCAAAGTCGGATTCTGACGGAGGAGAAGAGAAACGGTTGACGCTGCGCGATCGCAAAAAACTACAACAAGTTGATGACGAAAACAAAAACCAACCAATCAAACGCTGACATCACTAACTCTCATTTAATGAAACACAAATTTCGGTACTAACATTTTTTTGGCTAAACTAGGTATATTAGTTATGATATATTTTCATATCGAGAAATCTTCGTATCATTAGTCTAGAAACAGGTTTTCATACGACCATAGTAATTGTTATTTTGTAAAAATATTTGAAACACGAGCCTTTCGATATTTAACTATGTAACGAGTTCGTGTTAACGTATTAGTTTTAAACTATTGTACGTTTTCTAAGATCCTTCTGTTCTAAATTTTAACATGTTTGAAAATGTGGAACTCGGAAAAGTACACTCAGTTTGAATACAAATGCGTTCAAAATGACGTTTTTTTCTAGAAAATATTTAGTGGAATTTTATGCATGTGAATTTTCAGGACTTGCAAACAAAAACGGTAAATATTGTTCGTAGACTTTTATTTCTTTTTTCCCTTAATACTTTAACAAGCAAATACTTTGAATAAAATCATATTTAGTCGTAAATTTTCTTGTTGTCTTTCTTTTTACAAAACTATACTGGCCCGCACATTTCTCCCCAACTATATTGCCCAATTATAGTAAAAAAATGTTTTTGATGGTTCTAAAAAGAGCTGTTTTAAAAACTAAAAGACACGACACATTTTGGCAGGATTACTCATCAGGTGTCAACGTCTGCTAAATGAAATGCCGTCTGCCGAAATGCATCGTGTCTTTTAGTTTTCAAAACAGTTCTTTTTACAACTTTTTAGCTTGTGTTTTGGTTGTCAAAAAGTTCTTTTTAGAAATCTTAGGTTATTTTGGCCATTCACGATGGCAATTGCTATCTTTAAAACAATTTTAGATTTGTCGCCACGACTAAGTCTCTATTATACTGATCAAATACATTGCTTGACTAGAATACATACACAAACGTAAATACAATATTAATTGCACTTGGACAAAATTGCATTGTTTTCAATATCAACAAGTAGAACGATTGTCACAAATCGAACCAATTTGCTGGACATGGTATTGACTGTTATGGAGAAACAATTGAAGACCTGCTGCAAGTCCATTGTACTGTACAAAGAAATGATCACTAAAGTGTGATTGATAACAAATGAAATCAAGGACATTGGCTTTAAAGTTTTATTACGTCGCACGTAACATGATAAATGAATTGATACACTCCAGCTATACAGATAAAAGTCAATTCTTGGCCTTTTGAGTGGAGCTCAGTTGAATAAATACCTTTGACAAGCGCCACCACAAGGTTTCAACCCGCGAGAGCTAATGGAAAATCTTGATGTTTTAGGCTACTTGGTAAGCCATTCCAAAGAGAACTATATACCTCTTTGCATATACATCGTACATAGTCTGGCTGAAACACTTTTGAGAACTACATCTTGTCATGATTTTATCCCCATACACTCTTTAACCACGTATTGCAAATTTGGTTCTCTTTTTATAATACAAATACAGCCCCAACAGTGACTTGATCATAATTTGCTCATTTCATATCGTCTCTTTTCTTCCAGGAAACTATGTCCGACATAGAGAATCGACCACTTGCCAATATACGTCGAAAGTCTTCAAAAACTCCTAGAAGATCTTTTTCAAGTCCACAGGTCAGACTACAACGATTGTCCGATATTGCAACTGTTGGCATTCCAACAGCTAAACATGTCCGTCATTTGTCTGATGACCGTCGGACGGACGATCGTGAACCAAGCCGTCCACCATTACTGACATATAACAACTACGCAATAGCAACGCCGCTGTCCGAATGCTCTCCGAACTCAAGATCATACCCTTTGTTCTATTCTATACCGTTATCTGACGAACCGAGCTCTCGTTGGCTTCATGGCAACATCGGAATGATTAGAAGCAAGTCATTAGATAAATTGGATGAGATTATGCGCAATGATCCAATCTTAGGTGAAGATTATCACCACAATTCTATGTCGTCATTAATGTCAATAAAAACACAAGAGAACGTACACAACAAAAGCAAATCTCGTCGTTCGCGCAACGATCGCCCGAGAAGCCAGATTTTGCCACCGACCTATCTTCAAGTACCCGCAGTAACAGGACTTTCAAACTTGGAAGTCGCTAGCAGCGAGAACATGCGCGTGATGCAAAGAACCGACTACCACTCACCGTCCCGAGTCGTGAGACGAATTCCACAGGACGATACGGTGAGTTTCTCGGATGCAGAACATCGAAGGTTATCAAAGGAGGAACAGACGCAGATCGTTCAACGTTGGATTAACGAAATGGTCGAGCAAAAAAAAGCAGAAGAGTTGCAAAGAGGGAATGCTACAAGAAATTTATCACGTAGACAAAGATCTACAAAGTTGAAGAAGAAGAGTCAGTCCGTACAAGATCATGGATCTCGTAGCAGAAAATCTGCAAGACGACACACTTTGGATGATATTGACTTTACTGCAGAAATAGACGATTCCAAATTAAGGCATTTTGGTAGTGATCCCAGTTTTAAAATCGAAATGACCACAGATGAAGGAAGAGCTAACTTCTGGGAAATGCAGGCAACGACATTAGGTGATGGTAGATATTCACAATCAAAGACACAAAGCACCTTAGGTGAAGTTGATGAAAGATTTGTTCCCGATCGTAGGAATTTGTTTCCTGATTCAACGAAAAGGTTAGGAATGTCCAACCCTGATACACCCCTTCTATCGCATCTTTTGTCAGGGGAGAGTAGTATATGCTAGTGTTGGCCTTACTTTAGTTTAGTTTAGCATAAAATTCACCCCATTAAAATCATAGCAGAATGTAAATGCACTTCCAGCGGATTTTATGATGAATGAAGCCAATGCGCAATTTTAAAGTCTAAAATAGTCCTAAAATAACGGGATAGACTTGCTCAAAAACGCTTCTGTTAAAGTAGATGTATATACAAGCACTCCTCAATACTAGAAGATAAACGTTTTAAAAAATCTGTAAAATGTCAATTCTTCATTTTTAATAATTTAATTTACTTGGAAAATGTAAAATTACTAACCACTGCATTGCTGTAGGATAACAAGGACATTTTTTTCTTTCCTCTGCGTTTCAATTCCAGTTCATCAATATCACTCAATATCCCCAACTGGAAGAAATTCATGAAAATGGTGCTCTCAAAGCGCTCCAAAGTATAGATTAGCAATGTCTCGTTGACTTTGAAAGATATAGTCTGTTGAGAATATAATAGAGTCTTTTGAGATACATCCATAACGAAGGCGAAGAATGTTATCATATTTGAATAAATTGCTGTTAAAGATTAGTGCGGAAGGTGAGTAAGTGATATTTTAGATAAATTATAGCGTTTAAGCGCTCTTTTTCAAAAAGGAAGAAATAGATAGTTACATACATACCCCCAAGAAAGTAAACAAGATTACAACTGTTACAAAAGACAAATTCACGATTTTTGATGTTTGTTTTTGAATTTTCAATTGAACTTTCAAATTATATTAGCAAATTCTTTACATAAATAAAAGTAATATTTTTTTACGATTTTCGTTGGCAGTCTTCTTGTATTGCAGGCTAGTGACGTCACATGGATTCCAAAATATTTGCCAACTAATTAGTGTTTCCACAAGTGAATTTCTAAATTGAAGATACCCTTTTGTCAAATTTCCTGCAAAATATTGTCGAATTTCTTTCAAAATTTATATAAAATGTAAGTAACACCCATATAAAAGTGGTTTTAAAAGCCCAATTCGCTATGACTTCCAGTCGATCTTATGCAGTACAAGTGCACATTTCCTGAAATTTTATTTGGCATCATATTTCCTGCAATGTGGAAACAACACCGACACCGCCATCAACAACAATCTTACAAATATTGTACTGTAGGAGAAAAAGTGTAAAGTCTTTGCTGGGACAGAAGTCTCAAAACTAATGGGATTTGTGTTATAAGATGAAGGTCGTTTCATTACATGGCAGATTGTCCTAAGTTTCGGTCAAACTCATTTTCCAGTAATAGCTCGCTACCAAGCGGCGAAGTAGATCATGTCGAACTGTTGTCATCTCAACTTGCTGTATTGCTTCAATCGTCAGAATTCACCGATGTGACTTTCATTGTCGAAGATAAAAGCTTTCCAGCTCACCGAGCGTTCTTGGCTTCGAGATGCGAATACTTTCGTGCGCTTCTCTATGGAGGTATGCGTGAATCATGGTCACAAAGAGAAATTGTGCTGAATGACATTTCAGCAAGGTCATTTGACTCAATATTGAAGTATATA
The DNA here is from genome assembly GCF_021976095.1 of Xenia sp. Carnegie-2017. NCBI lineage: Eukaryota > Metazoa > Cnidaria > Anthozoa > Malacalcyonacea > Xeniidae > Xenia > Xenia sp. Carnegie-2017. The sequence continues at coordinate 13,296,095 of NW_025813483.1, read as the reverse complement.
TACACTGGGCGAGTGCATTTACGTGACCTTGGTCATGAGCATGTATTGGATCTTCTTGGGCTTGCACACAAGTATGGCTTTCTGGCTTTGGAAAGTGCAATATCAGGCTACCTTAAGGGGAATCTAGATCTACATAGTATTTGGGGAATATTTGATGTAGCTTGTCTGTACCAACTTGATGAGGTTTTGGAAACCTGCTTGACATTTGCAGATATGCATGCTGTAGAGATTTTACGATGCCTTAGTGAATTTTCTAGTTTGTCGGAGGCTGCTGTTGTCAGTATGGTAAAGAGGGATTCATTTTGTGCACCCGAGATTGATATTTTTCGAGCAATACAATGTTGGATTGTGGAAAACCCAGATACAGACAAGAAGGTAACATCGTATTTGAGACTATCCTTAATCAGCTTGCATGATCTCTTCCACATAGTGAAGCCTTCTGGCCTTTTTACTGCTGATGATATTTTGGATGCTATACAAGTTCAAACTGAAAGTCAGCAGACACAACTCAAATTCAGGGGTCACTTGGGTAAGTGTTTTTGATGTTATCTGGGCTACTACATTTGCATTGATGTTTATTCCGAACTTTCTTATAAACATGCCAAATATATTATCCAATTCAAAAGTTTATAAATTTAAAATCAGGTCTAAAAACATGCATTTAAAATTTATTACAGTGCTTACAAATTGAGATTTCTGATTTGTCATATGTCATGACTTTTTCAGCAAGTTTTAGCAAAATTCACAATTTTTTCCGTGTATGACATATGCTGTTAAGATCAGCTATTTCTCAAACAAATATATCATACTGGGTGTATTCCTGTAAAAATTCATTTCCAATGATTTCCACATTTCTTTTCTGCAGATTTGGATGAGAATGTGGCATTGCCTCACCTTGGAGCGGAAGTGATTGAAGGAGAGTTTCCTGAAGCCTTGCTTGACTTAGACACAACCAGTTTTGATATGGACAAGGGTTTTACCCTTCATTACTTGGAGGAAGGCCGTTCTATTACCATCCGCCTTGGTCGTCCAACAATTATTAACACCATTAAATTGTTGCTTTGGGATCGAGACATGCGCTCATATTCCTATTGCATTGAAGTCTCTATGGACAATGTTGATTGGTTGAGAATTATAGACTACTCCAAGTATCTCTGTCATTCTTGGCAAACTTTATATTTCAAAGCTAGAGTTGTGAGGTATTGCTACTTTTTCATTTCGTCATCATAGCTATGTTGTGATTAAGTTGTTGAGTCTTACATGGAATACTATGATTCAATTGATCAGTGTTTATTTTTAGATACGTTCGTCTGATTGGGACCCATAATACTGTGAATAGAATCTTTCATGTTGTGCATTTTGAGTGCATGTTCTCTTCGCAGACCTTTGAGATAGGCGAAGACAACATCATAAGTAAGAAAATTTTATTTTTACTAGACATTGTCTCCCATTGTGATAAATTTGGTATAATCTAGCCAATACTTATTTCCATCAATGTAGTCCCAAGAGAAAATGTTGCAAGTACTCAGGCAAGTGCAACCGTTATTGAAGGAGTCAGTCGTAGCCGTAATGTCCTTTTAAACACTGACATCAAAAACTATGACTGGGACTCTGGCTACACATGTCACCAACTTGGCAGTGGTGCCATTGTTATTCAATTGGCACAACCTTATATCATTGATTCTTTTCGGTAGGTTGTCTTTGGAAGATGGTTTGTGTAAGTAGCTGGCCAAACTATGAAATTAACGCTGTGATTATTTGCCATTATGTTACTGCATCTAGACAGGAGAGTTCATCATCATTTGGAAGAGCTATACCTGTACTTTTTTTATTTCAGCTTGCTTCTATGGGACTGTGATGATAGAACATATAGTTACTATATTGAGGTGTCAAATGATCGACAAAACTGGGAAATTGTGTCTGATTGTACAAAAGAGGAATGCAGGTATTGAGGTTATTCAAAACTAATACAGATTATTTGGGACTGACAGTATTAAATTATATTTTTCTACATAGGTCTTGGCAAACTGCAAAATTTTCTCCAAGGATTGTAACCTTCATCAGAATAACAGGAACAAGAAACAGTGTGAACGAGGTATAGTGGTACTAGTATGCCAAATATGTATTCAAGAGTTATCTTTGTCCAATAAATGTAGAAAGTTTTTTTGCTTAGCATGTATAGCATAGGAAATACTAACATAGGAAGTTGGCACTCAAATTAGAGGTTGTTTGTTTCTTCAAAATATTGATATTTCAGTGTTTAACATTTAGGTATTTCATTGTGTCCATTTTGAATGTCCAGCCAGTGTAATCAAGAAAGAAAAAGCCAAAAATGGAAAGAGCAATAAGTAAATGAAAAAGAATTTTCTTGTTGCATATTATAATTTATACTTGGATATTTTGCCATGTAAGTTGTAGAGAAAATAATAAATTCAAAATACTATTAAGTTGTACTTAATAATAAATGTAAATATATTTTTGATGAATCATTATTTAAAGGTTCCTTCGTGCTTTGATAAATGTAAAAGTTACTTAGGATTGCACAACTATTCTTTGGCAAAAATAAAGCGATATAAGATATTTAAACAAAATATCAGGTACACATACAATGACATCAACAGGTTGTTTCAGAAAGCAAGAACTCTAATCAAATTTTGTGACATGTGACAAAGCACACTAATATTGTTACAAGAAATTAATTTCAGTCTTACCATTGAATTTATGTATAGGAACTTAATCTAAATTAACATAAATTCGAGAGAAAGACATGGTTTGAAAGACTCGTGAGTAAGAATTCCAAACCAATCAAATCTCTTAATTTTGGGGCAGCACATTTGATTCATTCTAGAGGTATACTCTGTGACATTTAGTGCTTTTTCCCAGAAACATTTCATTGTTCTCACATTCAACAATAACAATTAAAAAAGTCTTGAAAGACTTTATAATAAGGATATTATTTTTTACTTTAAGCACTGCAGATATGTATCGGTCTAAAACAATCACTCAGTCATCAAAATTCAAAAACCAACTATTTGTTTTGTCAATGCATAACGTTGGAATTTGAAATTTTAAACAGTAGGCAGCACTTCCGCGTTTACTAACCTCTAGTAGAATCCATATAATTGAGACAACTTCATGTAAGTTAAATCAATTGTCTCCAACCCACGGTGATAAATACGCAGAAGCTTTCAGGCTTGAGCACATTCTACTTGAATTTTCAACTTATTTAGCACGAATTAAGAAACAAGATATATATTATGGTCTAGCGATTTTACCATTTAGTGAGTGCGGTCGTATCAATTAATCAACTCACGAATGGTTGATTTGTAGAAGTGCACGGTTATTCTAACCAGATCATCAAAATACTATGCTTACAAAATCCGAAGCGGATTGATGTTGTCGAAGAATTGCAGTATGATGGCATTCATCTCAAGCGTGGATTTGATTTTCAAATTCTATATTGTTTTGTTATTTGTTGAGTCTGGCAAGAGTGAACAGTTGATTTATGAAACCACAGGAGAGGTTGGTGGTGGTAATATGACATATTACAGTCTGACGCAAAAGGGGTCTATCACATTAATCCTAGAAACAATACATGGTGATGCTGATATTTACATCTCAGAAACAAATGGAAAGCCTGATTATAATGACTATGATTTGCAATCAGCAACATGTGGCAAAGATGTTGTTACAATACCCATTGAATTTCACCGTCCTGTAGGTATTGGTATATTCGGACATGTGTACCATCCTCTATCAAAATACAGCCTATTTGTTGTGTCTGATTACAATGAAAGTGAATCAGAACACAACTACTCTCCTATGAATAGGGAGAACAATTCAGAGAATTGGTTGTTTTGGGCAGTTGTGAACATTTTAAAGATATTGCTTGAGATTTTGGCTTGAAAAAATTGATTTTTCTTTCCCTGCATACATAAGCAAAATACATTATCACAAAACTCCAAAAACAAATATTTAATCTAGTATTGAATCAAGCCAATCTTCCATCTCATCCTTTGTGTCACTAGAAGTTTTTGATTCTTTGGGAATATCACATGTTGTACTCATATTTTCTTCCTGGAAAAGATATTTAGAAAGATCAGAGTGGATGAGATCATTGCAATGTAATGAGTTAATTCATGAACAAAATTTCTTTTTACTTTCATTTTTGTCTGCTTTTCTTCATTTACAAGTAAATCATTTCTTTCAAATTGCTTCAAATATTCTTGTTTATTTAATTGGCTAGTTTCTGGGAAAACCTGTTGCTTGACCTCATGAACAGTTTGTTTTCTCACATCTTCCTCGGGACTAGAAACTAATTTAGTTTTGTTCAAAATATTGAAGCTTATTTTGTTGGACGATTCATTATTTTTTGACAGTTCTATGTAATCATTTCTTGTCTTGTCAATATGGAAGTGGAGACTAGGTGACTTCTCTGAATAGCTTGTCGAAGGTTTAAAAAAATTGTCTTCCTGAAAAGGGAAATAGAAAATGAAGTAAAAAAATAACCTAATGGTTAAATAGCATGTCAAATTTGGTGCTTTGAAGGACCATTCTACCTTTAAAATTGTGCAATATTTCTCTTCAATGTCTAGACGTTTCCCAAGTGGAATTTTTTTCAAAGATTCCACCAAAGCATCACAATTAATAGATAGAAACGATTGATCTAACAGATGAGAGAAATGTTCACACCTTCATCCTAGTTAGGATATTGAACTTTTAAATTGACTCGGTCTTCACATTGTTAATGGGACAAACCTTACTTGCTTCTGTGTTTATATTTTCCCAATCCTTTTCACTTTTGAATTGAAAATGAGATCCTTGACTTGCTTAGTTTTTAATGAATTAAACACAAAATGTTCTGTTTAATATTTAAATTTGAAAGTTATCCAATCATCACTACAGCTTACTTGCTTTTTCATGAAGAGTTTGGAAGTCTTCTCCTATTTTCCTGGAAGCACCATCTGGGTAATCTGAAGTGTCATGCAGCTCTTCATCTATTATAAACAAAAAAAACAGCATTGTCTTTACTCAAAACAATAGAAAACAAACAAGTTAAACAACCAGAACCTGGTAAATAATACTATGATTGGTAACTATACAACTTACAAGTGTTCTGTATACAAAATTATAAAAGCTTATTATGACATTTTACCATCAATTTCTTCATATCTTCGCCAATTGCTTTCTATCTTTCGCCGTGAGAATCCTCTCTTATTCTCTGTATCACTATCACCCTCGCTCGTTCCAGGAGCAGGAACTAATTCGTTTGAAACCACTGTCTGTTCTCTTTTATTTGTTGAAGAGATTTGCTGTTTTCTTCTATACTCTGCACTTTTCTTCTTCTTGTGTTGGTCGGGACGCATTTTCACCATCAATTTATGAAATCTATGCCCATTTAGTTGAAATCACAAATAGAAACACAACAGTCCACTGACGACTGTCCAATTATGGTGGACAAACTGGTAAGCATCCACTAAAATGACACCATGTCTTTGGGTCACATTCTGCAGGAATTTTAAAACCATTAATAACAAAAAAATGGTTCAAAGTAACTGAAAGAAACAAAGCTACTTGTAGCTGAAGTCTTTACTATTATTTTATGTCAATTAATATAACTCAATCAATGGTAACCATGATAAGATCATGTATATAGTGCTACTGAATAGCATCGTTCAAAACGAGCAGCACCTGGCGGATGTATATTTATCTTGACTGAAAATTGACTTCTCGCACTTGCAATTTATTTCTCTGAAAAATAACTGAAAATTTTGTCATTGATGTTTTGAAAAGGTGATTATTTTTGTTTTTTACTTAAGTTTTTACTTAAATGAAATTTACGTCTAGTTAACTTTACTTCTATTTTATGCAATTTTTTTCTCTTTTTTAACAGCTCCATTTATGATACTTTACCAACAAACTTGAATAACATCACAAGATAGATTGTGCTTAAGGTATGCCCATAAAGTACAGTAGATTGCAAGCTGCTGTATTCAGTTTGTACAGAAAGCTAATACGCAGCTGCAAGGGGCGACCAGGGTTTAAGCAGTACATTCAAGCTGAATTCCGTAAAAATTCAAAAATTCCCAGGACAAACATTATGAGAATTGAGTATTTAATTCGTAGAGGAGAAAAACAATTGAAAGACATGCAAAAGGAAGAAATCCATTCAATTAGCATGTTTCAACCTAAGAAAGGAAACAAGTGAGAAAATTGATGTTTCCACTTGTCATATAATTATGATATGACATTTTTTGCTTCTGAGGTATCAAATTGTTTTGTGACACATGCAATTGATGTTGTGAACAATATTTCTCACAAATATGTACATTTATTTGCACTGCAAACTGTTATGTGTCAAATTATACATTTCGTTTTGAATACACCAAGTTTATCTATATTTATATCTACTGTATTTATACATCTACAAATAATGCATAATCTTCTAAATTCCTTATCCATTAAGTTTGATCAGGAATACATGCAATATTTTTGTTTTCTACACATGTTGTTCTTTATTCTGAGCATTTATTTTCTCGCACATATTTCCCATTGCATTTTCACTTTTGCACAAGCAAATAGCCAGGAGGGCCTTCTGGATTCTTCTCCAGATTGCTAATGAACAACTTGAATTCTAAGATAGACAAACATTGGTTGAGATATGATTCATAATAGCAATAATAAGGCACAAGTATTGTCATCAAGAAACATCTTTGAATTTTTTATTACCATGATAATCAATGTAACCATCACCATCCAAGTCTGCTTCTCTGATAATCTCTTTTAACTCTTCATTGTTAATCCTCTCGCCTTGTTTTGACATCACCGTTTGAACTTCATTTGCACTAGAAAAAGTAGGTGCAAAAATTTGAGGAGGACCAAAACCACAGAGTCTGGTGGAAGCTTTAGCCTCTCAATATTTTGCAATAGTTAACCTTCAAACATGTGTTTGAATAGGTTATCTTAGCTTGATGATGACTTAGAAATAAAGTCGAAAAATATTGCTTTAAATCTTGTCTCTTGCTGTTATAACTTGAATCCTGAGTTTACAAGATTATGTTCTTGAAGTGCGTTTTATCATTTATTTTTTGAAATTGTTGGCTGGAGAAGTATTTTGTCTCATATGATACCAGTCATGGGGGACAGGATGCTTTCCAAGATCACCGAAAATTACAGTTATGTTTATGTGATCTGTTACTCATTCACAAATCACAACTCAACCCGCTTATTACGCTGTTAGTTTGAAGCGAAATCGTTTAACGCGAACAAGAAATTAGACATGTAAACGGTCAGCGGTGATTTAGTAAATAATATAATTTCTAGTAAAATTTCAAATTTTGATAGGGGAAAAATGACTACTGCTACTCCATCTGAATGAAATTCTCATCCATATAAAATCGCGACTAGTTTTAAGATTGGATGGAATAGAATTTTTCGCCTCGCCTTGACAAGATCATGTTATCGTATGACGAGCATAATCTCATTTTCCATTCGATAAATTTGTTTACGAACTGCAAAGATTTTGTATTAATGACGATGTTTTTCATTTACCTTATTTTTCCATCACTATTCATATCGAAGACTTGAAACAGTTCTTTAAGTTCGTCTTCGGGATCGATTTTTCTCATTTGTTTTTTCATTAACGTGAGAAATTCCTGAAAATCAACTTCTCCATTACCTATAAACGAGAAACGATACAGCTTATATGATTGGTGTCCCTTTGTGGCAACTTTATTTTTGGCAATTTTTCAGACCTCTTTGACAGTGACGGAACCAACCCTCAAGTATAGTCGCGCTATGAAATTTCCAAACTTTATCGTCCTTTCTTTGTTTTTACAATAAGCGAAATGTTAAACAGCACGGCCGAACTTGCAGGTTGATATACCACTGCTCTTTATGAAAAACGCGTTTATCTGTTGCATTTTTATCTGGTCTGCAATTTGTCTTTTGTTGGATAGAAGAGATTTGACGCTTACCGTCTGCGTCAGCCTCGGCTATCATCCTCTTTAGTTCTTCATCAGTTGACCGCTGTCCCAAAGAATTCATCACCACTTCCAACTCATCAATCGATATGGTACCTGAGCCATCTGCGTCAAACAGGAGAAATGCTTCTTCAAGTTCTACGAAGATAAAAAAACAGATGGTGTCTGGTCCCTAGCTTTGAAACTTTTTGCGCCGTACTTTTCCCAATGTGTCACATATTGAATGAGACTTGGGATGAAGCGTGGCTGTTTTCATTTGAAGTGATTGTAACTTGAATGCAAACAATATTGTTGTTATAAAGTAAATGGTTTGAACCCGGGAGTATCGTTACATGTTTGTAAATGTAGATCATCCAGGTTGGTATAGTCCCGAGAAGGACTGTTTTTGTTGTTGTTGACTGACGGTTCGACAACCTTAGCGGTAGTTATCTTTTGACTCTGAAGATGACTACCGCTAAGGTTGTCGAAACGTCAGTCAACAGCAACAAAAACAGTCCTTCTCAGGACTATACCAACCTGGACGATCTACATTTACAAACATGTAATATTGTTGTTGTTGCGTCTTGTTGTTGATAAGCTCTCGCTAAAACAACTTCCACCTGGTAACTTATGAATCGCTAAAATTTGAAAGAGGTAAAAAATTTTTTTCGGCTTTACATTTTTATCCTAAAACCTATGTCCATATATTATTCCAAAATCGTTATCAAGTCGAGAATTGCAGAAAATAAGGTAGAAGCATGAAGTAAAAAATAGGTTTATCTTAACTCAAAATTTGAGACAAGAGGAGACAGTCTTTGCGACAGTAATAAATTCAGAAAACTACAAAACTACTATTTTGTCCTTTCTATTTGAGTTGAAGTTGAATCTATTTTTGAAGTATGTTTTTGTGGATTTGTTTTACATAATGTTATTTTAACTCTTGTGTCTACAGACAAGGTGTTTTTTTTTTGAGAGCAAAATTGTTTACAATAACTTATTCATGTCAGATTGATTACACTGGAGATCTTTAATTTGATGTCGGTGATAATTGATTTTACAATGAAGGGAAAATTTTCCAATTCAACAACTTGAAATGCAATGTGATTGTCATCATAATACCCACAACACGTCAATGCACTTGATTTATGCTTCCTATATACGAGCTCAGATTTCCTTCATTTCATCATAAACAACAATAGGAAGTAAAATGTTGCAAAGTGTATTTTCATTCTTCCTACATCAAATATTCTCTCCGACCTCCTAGATACTCATTTTTTTTGTCAGCGAGGTACTATTTGCCACAAAGTCTTGTTCATGTTTTAACACACACACACACACATTTAGAGATGCAGCAAGATGTCATAAATAGAAATCCGTTTACCTTTAATCTGTTCTTCGCTCAGCTCTCTTTCGACCTGGACGAATGCAAGAAAAGTTATTCACTCTATAATCGTTACAGCTTAATTCTGTTAGTAACAGCTTGGCGCAATTATACTGCAAAGTTAGTTGTCACAGACAGCGGAAAAGTGTTTGATGGAAGACTTCTATTCATCTTCATATTTTGTTCAATTTTCAGCACAGTTTTGGGGGACAAGTTCCTTTAAGTCTTTGGACATGATTACATTTGCTGGTTAGTAAACTTAATAGATTATAAACGCATAAAAACCGTTCACTTATACTCCTCTTATGTTTTATAGTCGATAGTACTTGTTCCCTTATTTTTCTTACCATTATTATATTTCTTCTTTTCCGTTGTTAAATTACCTATTTTTATGTATAGGGTAAGTCAAATTCAATATGTACGCGCAATCTTTGGCGTAATGCGTTCTCACAACTTTCATGTATATTTTAGATAATGCACTAGCATTGAGTTCATATTGCGTTTTATAAGTCAAATCTTCGCCCGCGTTATCTTTATTAAGTATTTATGTCGCGAAAACATGCCAAATAGGAAGTGTGCACTTGATAGCCACCTGCTGTTTCCCTGGGGATATCAAAAAAGCCAATCTCATTGGATGGTGTGATTCTAATTACTGCATTTTATCGATTATTCCCAGTGGTCTATGCTTTGTGATTCTTGAGTTTCGATCAAATTCATTAAAAAAAACATCTACGGAGCAATTGATTTGTTTTATTTAAAATTGCTCAATGTTTCAACTGTGTTTATCTAACACGAGCTCGTGAGTTTAAAGCGAATCATTACTAAATAGCTTTTTATTTTCTTTTAATTGACCTGTTTTGTTTGGATTGAGTGATTGGAGTCCATAGGATACATAATTTTTTGTCACTTGTCGTGGACTTGAAAAATAGTAAATGAATGAAAGAAATGCAAGATGACAACAAAATTGGAACATTCACTGTTTATTGGCCAGAGTAATGACGGACCTAACGCATGCGCACAAAAAAATACCACGCGTTTCACCCGCGAGTTGCCCTTCTGTGTATTCTCTGTTCTTTGGCGGAATGTGGCTATTACTAGGATTCCTAGCTATTTTGGGGAGTATGTGTACTTCTATTATTATTTATCTGCTAAAGATGTTTTCACCCAAAGATCCAAAAGGTTTGGTTTTAACTATTAGTTCAATTATAGGTATCGATCTTGTATTGTAATTGCACGAAATTTCTTTCGATTTCTTCAAATTGTCTCGTGTTTTACGATTATTTATGAAAACTGGAAAGTACGTCTAACGTCTTGTTCAAATAGAAGACTTTCTTTTCTTAAATTTTATTTATACCAACCAACAGTGTTTGTGTTTGTGATTGACTTGCCAACTCGTTGCGTATTGGGCTTGCTATACTTTGCATTGGGCTTGTATACTGTATTCTATAGGAGTAATAAAGCTGGTTTTATTCTTTTTGTTTAAAAAACCATCAACGTATTAAATCTTAGCGAGCGGTTTCTTAGCACCGTTGAACTATTAAGTTTAAATTTTTCTCTAACATTCCAAAATTGTCAATGTGTAAACGTAAAAACGAAACACTTTCAAGCGTCGTGTGGTTTTCTGAGAAATATTATGAATACCATCAATATTTTTGCTTTCATTTTCGAACAGGCGTGTCATTTTGCAGTGATTTTGCTTTTTTAAATGAAGGGTGTGGGGGCACTACTCTTATTTGAAGAAAACTGAGAGGGACTTAGCTCCTTGCCCCCTTGCTTCCAATACCCCTGAAATGTCTCCTTTCTTCAATGGTTACATATAATTCAGTTATGAGCGTCATGCTTGCGCTTTCAAGCAAACTTCAACAAATTTTAAAGAGACACTTTATCACAAGAGTCTTTTAGCCCTGATGTAAATACAGCCTTTTACTTCTGATCAATATCAACTATTTGTTAAAACTGATCAACATTTTTCATATTACGTTTTATAACATTTTATAAACAATCTATTGCTCTGTGAGAGATTTTGACAAAATGAGTATTGCAATTATTAGCATCACAAACAATCTCAATCTTTCTCTCTAGGCAAGGAGCCAGATGTCAATAATGAAGAAACAACACATAATAAAGAAGAGACAAAATCTATAGACATGGAGACAGATAGCAAAAAGGAAGGAAAGACATCTAATAAAGAAGAGAAAAAATGTGTAGACATGGATACTGATGCCAAAAATGAAGACAAGACACCCAAAGAAAAAGAGAAAAATCCAGGAGAAAATGAAACAACATTTAATGAAGAAGAGAAAAATGTAGACATGGATACAGATGACAAAATGAAGAAAGACAAAAGAAAAGAGAAAAATCAGGCAAGGAGACAAATGTCATAAAAACAATAAAGACATGGATGGATAGCAAAATGAAGGAGACATCCATAAAAATCAACAAATCTAATAAAGAAAGAAAATGGATCATGGGAATCAAGAAAAGAAGAGAAAATCTGAACAAAAGAGGATAAATCATAAAATAGAAACATTAAGAACATGGATGGAAGGAAAACATCAAAATAAAATCACAAGAAAATCAGAAACAACATCAATGTAACATGGATACTGATGCCAAAGTGAACAAGAAAAATCAAAGGAGACAAATCAGAAACAACATTTAATGAAGAAGAAAAATGTAGACATGGGAAATCCAGGCAAGGAGACAAATGTCATAAAAGTAGAAACAACATCTACTGATAAGGAGAAAAAAAGTGTAGACATGGATACAGATGCCAAAAAGGAAGAAAAGACATCCAAAGAAAAAGAGAAAGCACCCGTAGGCAAGGAGACAAATGTCAAAAATGAAAAAAAGACATTTAACGAAGAGGAAAAAAATTCTGCTCACAAGAAGAAAAAATTCAAAGAAAAAGAAAACACTTCTACTTGGCAACAAAAAAAATCAGACTTCAAAAATATGAGTGTGGAAGAAAAACGTGTTCACTATCGCTGTGGACGAGACTATGTCATGCTGGAATCAATTTCTCCCTGGCCTGATTATGTTGATGAAAAACAACCCAAATTTGTAAAAAAAGGTGCAACTCAAACTCACGTCATTGAGAAGAAAGACTTGCCGTTGTTGTGATTTTTGTTTCGTAATTGTTTTTTAATATTTTATGCACTTTTTTATTTATATTATTTATTTATTTTATTTCTTTCAAATAATGTAGAGTCTGTCACTGAAGATGATGTTTTAAACAAGGTTTCTTTGTGGAGAGGTGATATCACACGTTTAGAAATTGATGCGATCGTCAATGCAGGTAAAATTCTGAAAAATAGTTTCTTAGTTTATTTTGTTACAAGTTCTCAGGCCAAAATAAGGACATATTTGTATGAATTACTGCTACCAGTAGCGTAGCCATTCTGCAAGTTTTAGTCCAGCTACGTTAATCTACCAGCTGCTGTTGTATTTGAGGTTTGAGTCTATGCTAAGATTTTTCATGTTAAATCTCTGTAAATATTACGACAGAAGTGTTTTTAATGATAACATGGATAACCCATTGAACTTTCATTTCTAATTTCAGCCAACACCAGATTGCTGGGCGGTGGTGGAGGTATGGATGACAGTTATTGCTTATGAATTTTGAAATTTGATTTTTCGAAATAGATTTGGAGACATTATGTTAAGGATCACACTCAGGTCTCAAATTGTTTAAGAAAAAGTAATGGGCAATTTTTTTCAAGAAAAACACGCCACATTAGTTGCGTTGGCATCCAGCAAGTTTTGGTCCCTGCTATGCAATTTTCAGAACATTATCATTATTCATTTTATTTGAAACCTATTGTTTTCTCAGTGAGTAAAGGTAGAAAAGTTTGTGTAGTACGACTAAAATAAGCTCACGCTTCAACTGATCACAAAATATGATGTTTTAGAATATCAGGTCAAAACATGCTTCTTAACAGTGTGTTAATTGCACGTTGTCATTTCAAATTATGATTAGATTTCACTCTATTTTGACTGCATTAACCGGTCACATAAGACAATCTATGGCCTATTGAGCTTTTATTTTTCCACAAACGAACCTTTTGTTGACAATTGCTGTTCCTTACCAAACTTCTTTGCCACCGACTTAACGTTACTGTCTGTTTCCTTTTCTTATCACATCTTACTATTTGATATTGCTTTTTTGCGCTTTACAAAAAAAATTTTCAGATAAAAATTTTCAGATAAAGTTGTTCAGATAAAATTTACCAATTAATTTATTTTCAAATATATTCAATCTTTTGGTTTTTGCATTTGGTTTCATGTTTGTTTTTGCCTACTTAAAACTTGAAAAGTTATAACCTCAACAGTTTAAGCTAAAAAATTTTCCAAAACCTTTATAAGGTATAGCTAAATTTTTGTGAAGCGATTTGCTGAAGCGTTCATTCTGCTTTGTTGATTTTCTTCATATAAGTTTTGGGTTTGTTCACGTTCAAGCACGTTCAAAAAAATACTCGGGAGATCCTAAAATTCTTAAATCTTTGTCTTTAGTTGATGGCTGTATACACCGTGCTGCAGGAAAGTGTCTTTATGAAGAATGTTACACGCTAAACGGGTGTGAAACTGGCAAAGCTAAAATCACTTCAGGTACCATATTATTATATGCCAATAACTGTCTGAATCTTGATGTATAAGTCCGTTATCCGAAAATGTGTTTGATTGTATATTTTAATCGTACTTAAGACAATGAGACGCATATTGCTAAGGAATTGAATTTCACATGTTGTCTTTAAATTCTTTTATCTTTTAATTGTCGATTTTTCTTCTTCAGGTTACAAACTTCCTGCAAAATGTAAGTTTATATGGCAAAGAAAATACGGAGCTCAAATCTCGTTTTCTCGTGAATTACTTTCACAATTTAGTTACTTTGTACTCAACGCTTTGTATTTCACGTGTGACGTTAAACTGTGACGTAACATCAACCACAGTGAATTTGACTCATTTCACGCTGGTCGGAAGTCAATTGCATCGTGTATGCAAGTCTTTTGAATGCATTGAACATGATTTAGTATGACTATATCTTGTGATTGCGAGCAATCAAGGAAACCTTTCAATTGTTTATTCAATTTATTATTTCAGATGTCATTCATACCGTCGGTCCTATGGGAGAGAATAAATTGCTGTTGAAAAGTTGTTATGAGTCCTGTCTTAGCATAGTAAAGGAAAAAAAATTGGAGTCTGTCGTATGTGTTGATGAAATCTTTCACATTTCTTTTGTATTTGTTAATATTGTGTAAATCTGGACGGAAGAAAGGTTTTTATTTGGATTGGGCTGTTACGGGTGAAACGTCGACCTTTTATCTATTCATATGCAGTTATAACAATTCTCAGACAGTTTGATTTCTTTTTAGGCGTTCTGCTGCATTTCAACAGGAATATATGGTGCGCTTTTTGATCTGTTTCTTTGTTTTATAATTTACGGATTTTTGACCTGGCGATTTTTACACCAATCTACAGGTTATCCCATTGAGAATGCTACAGATGTCGCTTTGATGACAGTCAAAGATTGGTTGGAAAATAACAAAAGCTGGGTATGATATGCGACCATTTTAAACGAAATAGTTTAACTTACTTTCCGGTTATATTGTTGACTGTTGAGTACTGTTTTATAAATTAACTATAGCTTTAATATGTCTACTACAGGGCCCCAATGAAAATCTCTCTGGCAAATGTGGGACTTCCTAAATAAATATTTATTATTTTATTAAGGAATAATTACCGTTTCTTAAAAATTGTAGTGCGGGTATGATGGGTATCTGCGGTCAAGTTACCGCACTTCGTTGTCATAAAGTTTTCTGTAGTCTGAATTTCAATTTTTCTAAACAATTCTCTTCATGAGGAAATTAAAATAGTACGTTGTGGAAACACTGTTTGTTGTTCCCTTGTTTAGGCAGGTCGAATCATCTTCTGTGTATTTTCAAAAGATGATTTGTATGTATATGAAAAGAAAATGCTCAAGTACTTTCCATTCACGAAAAAAACCAATGAACAAATGAATGTTGATAATGATGGTAGTAGAGCTGAAATTGACACCGGAAGTAAATCAAATGATAAAGATGAAACTAGACGTCCTTCACTAAGCAATAAAAGTGAAGTATTGACGAATGAGTTATCCATGGTCAAAGGAAAAACTTCTGAGACAAATATTTTAAAAGAAAAAGGAAACAAACGACTAGAATCAGGTGATCCAAGGGAAACCTCCGCCAAAAAATATTTGCGAACAAATGAAGAAAGTGAGCTCACTAACACAAATTTTTCAGAAAAAGAAGATGAACGTCAACCTTACACTATGGATATGACCTCTGGGAAGAAATTTACCAACATGAATTTTCCGGAAGAAGGACATGGAGGTAAATCTGATGTTATGGAAGCGGCGTCTGTGAAGATGACGGATGCGGGGTGCGTATTTTGACTAATAACGAACTTTTCATTAAGTTTGAATTGAATTGTTGAAAAAAAAGTGCATTAATTAATCATATTTTAGTGAGCATCTTCATGTTAACACTTATGCACATGACTTTTTCATTTTAATATTCTGGGACCGGTTGCATGAAACATAGATATCCATTAGATATGGTTTTTGTTTGCATCAGAATCTCTTAGAATGCAAAATGCTACGATTTAAACTTGACAATTGATAGAAAAAAACATTAATTTACACATAACAAAGTTTCGTTTTTATGAAGTTAACATAACTACCTTTTTGAAGCGATCGAAAAAGTCATTATCCAGACTCTATCGTCACTTCGTGCAACTGACCTCTGGGTGATACCCATAATACCACCCAAATTCCACAATGCATTTCAAATGCAAAAGTTATGAGCACCTAAAGGGTTTATGAAGCAAATTTTTCTTTTTCATTTATAGTTTTATTCAATAGAATTTTTGAATTGGTGGTAGACTTTCTAAAATCATTTATGAATATCTCCTTATTATAGCAGTGGTAGTGAAACATCTGATGGTAAAAGCGAAGGACTAAAACGAAAATTGGAACTACCTTCTGGTGGTATTGGTATTTCTGGAGGTTTAAAGGGATCTAAAGGTGACAGTGATAGCAGTGGTAGTGAGACATCTGATGGTAAAGGTGGAAGAATAAAAAGAAAACTAAAATCTCCAAACGTAGACATAAAAGCCAAAGCAAGTGCCGATAAAGACAAAGATGGAAAATCTGGCTTTAACCTTCCTAAATTTCACATGCCCAAATTTGGTTTTGGTGGCAGTGGAAAGTCCAAAGGAAAATCAAGCAAAAAAGGAAAAAAGAAAGGTTTTGAAATGGAAGGAGATGTTAAATTGCCTTCTGGTGAAGTAGAAGGTGATATTCCCAAAGTTAGCATTGACACTGATCTTCAAAATGAACCACCTTCTCTGAGTTACAGTGGCAGTGATACTTCGGACGGGCATGGAGGAAGGATCAAGAGGAAACTGAAACTACCATCGGGTGACATAAACATTTCTGGAGGTTTGAAAGGACCAAAAGGGGATGCAGATAGCAGTGACAGTGATACGTCTGACGGCAAAGGTGGAAGGACAAAACGTAAGGTGAAAACGCGAAGCTCTACTGAAGATGCAAAGTATTCCAGCAGTATTAGTCCCAAAAGAATGAAATTTAAATTGCCTAAATTTGGATTAGGTGCTAGCAAGAAGGAGAAGAATGCAGAGATTGTGAAAGAAGTGGATTCATTGTCTGAAGATCAGCTAGTTTTGGATAAATTTGAGATACCGAATTTTGATATTGATGTGAAAACCGTTTCTTCTGGTGCTAGCAAAGAATTCAAGATCGATTTGGAACAGAAGCCAGCACCAGTTGTAATTTCAGCTTCACAAGAAAACCCTGTTTTTACTGGTCCTACCCGACAATCATCTGTATCAGGAGATTTAATTTCATCCACAGATATTTCTATGAACGCTGACATCTCTGGTGAGTCTGTTTCGCCCCATGGTTCGACTATAGTTTGTGATGAAAAATGTACTCGAACATCTCGCGTGTTACCAGATTTACAGTACGATGTCGACTATGGTGATATTGACTTTGGTGATGTGGATTCAGACTTTCAACATCCATTGTCTCAAATTGAAAGCAATATCAGTGTGTCGTCCGAAGGTGGAGGCTTATATTCAGCTCCTTCTGGTGGAATTTATGCTGACTTTGACAAAAACAACGACGGCGAGGAAGAACGAAAAATACACCAAAAACCTAGTGGTCCATTAGTTTTTGAAGATATTACACGTTCCTCTCGCGATAAACCAGATATCAGCCATGACGTTGACTTTAGTACTTTTGATTTTGATGTTCCATCGATTCAAGTGAAACAATACTACGCTGGGAAGAAATTTACCAACATGAATTTTCCGGAAGAAGGACATGGAGGTGAATCTGATGTTGTGGATGCGGCGTCTGAGGAGATGACGGATGCGGGGTGCGTATTTTGACTAAGAACGAACTTTTCATTAAGTTTGAATTGAATTATTGAAAAAAAAGTGCAGTGCATTAATTAATCATATTTTAATGAGCATCTTCATGTTAACACTCATGCACATGACTTTTTCATTTTAATATTCTGGGACCGGTTGCACGAAACATAGATATCTATTAGATATGGTTTTTTGTTTGCATCAGAATCTCTTAGAATGCAAAATGCTACGATTTAAACTTGACAATTAATTTACACATAACAAAGTTTCGTTTTTATGAAGTAAACATAACTACCTTTTTGAAGCGATCGAAAAAGTCATTATCCAGACTCTATCGTCACTTCGTGCAACTGACCTCTGGGTGATACCCATAATACCACCCAAATCCCACAATGCATTTCAAATGCAAGAGTTATGAGCACCTAAAGGGTTTATGAAGCGCAAATTTTTCTTTTTCATTTATAGTTTTATACAATAGAATTTTTGAATTGGTGGTGAAATTTCTAAAATAATTTATGAATATCTCCTTTCATTGTTAAGATAATGAAATGAAGTGTTTGTAATTTCCGTCTGCACACAACCAGTGACGTCATATTGCACAATGAGACACCGAAAACTTTCCTAAATTCTTCAGTTTCCTGGCAATTTTTGGAAGAAATGCTTATTTCATATCATTAAAACTATTCAACGAAAGCGTCTTTGCCCCGTTGAAGAAAAATATCATCAAATATACTTGATAATTCAAATTCTCATTACACAATATGACGTCACTGGTTGAACACAAGGGGGGCTTTTTAAACAAAACAAAAACGTCAATATCTTGAGAATGACAAGTGATATTTATAAACTGCTTAAGAAAATCTACTGTCATTTTACAAGCTCTGTTTCATTAGACTGTAATTTCACAAGTAAAATTTTCTCTGCATAAGCATTTTAACAAACAAATTAAACGTTATGTAAGGAATTTTCTCTTCTTTTTGATAGACAAGCAAACTGAAATGAGTATGTCAAGTTATTGATCACTTACGAAAAGTAGGTAGCCTTATTTATTTTTAGTTGTTGTGTAGAAACATTTTTATGTTACAAGACAGTAAAAGTACAGGACAATTTGTTTAGCGAAAATAAGCCGCGATAAAAACACATTCTAATTCAAACATTTAGAAGTGAGATGAATTAGCAAAGGTTAACAAGTGAGTTCAGCATATAAACCATGAGCTATCGGCTGTTGGTGTTGCTAGCCAGCCAAATTTGGTTGTGTCACGTGAATTTCAAGTAGTAAGGCATAATTTTTTTCGTTAGACATCTATTGTTTTTACAGTGAGCGAAAACGAAATATTTAAATTGTGCGGGCTGGCTTGAGGTAAATTGCAAGCCAGTTTTACTTTTGTATTTATATGTCATACTGATTTATGAAAGTTGCGGTTGGTTTGGATTTGGCTTCTTTTCCCTCTCGTAATGTGTTTTCATCTCAAAAATAAGTTAATCAGATTTTACTGGTTTTTGACCTGTTTTGCGGTCATCAACATTATATCAGTGTTTTTTTATCGATATTTCTAACAAAATAACTTCAGTAAAATTCTACTTAATTAGTCAACAGACATGATGGCTTGGCATCAAGTGAAATCAGTCTGTTTCTTATGATTGATGTATAACTGTAATCAAAACTTGTTTGTGTAAGTTTTTGACGATCAATGAAAAAATTATAATATTTTTAATTGTCCTTAATTTGTTTATATGAACACTTTTGTGTTTCACACTTTCAATGTTTATTCCATTTAAAATATTGCACACAATAACACAATAAAATTTTCAGTAAAATTTTTATCCTTGGCAAAATGCCTCCTGTCCCCCTCCCCCCGAGGGCTCTGCACGTTGGCTTGGTAGCACAACGGTTTAAACGGATGAGACAAATGTTTTTCACTTTTTCCAGAATTGTTCTTGAAATCGTAGTCTTTCACTCTCAAACAATCGTATTTTCATTTATAAATTTACCATCAGATATATTGAAAAATAAAATCCCCAAAATAATTTCAAAAAAGCGGTAATATTAAGCTATCAAATATCTACTTCTGTAAAGTCTTCATACTGCTTTCTTAATGGGTCTGAAGGAATATTTTCCAGTTTCACAATCTCTTCTTTTTTTTCGTCCATATTGACTAAGCAATGATTCTTTTTACCTTTTTGATCGCATATCTCTTTAGCCATCATAGTCCCGTCATATTTCTCTTCCATGTACTCCCTTTCATCTTCCACTATTTTCATTCTCCCAATCTCCACTTTATCTCGTAAACCTGCAATCAGGCTTCTTCGTCCTTTTTTCCATTCGTTATTTAATAGCCTGTCTCGTTGTATCATCGCGTTTGCAACTCGACCTTCAGTTTTACAATTATCTTGTGCATCCCTGGGTATGTCACATTTATCTGAAATATAAATGGTTGAGTTGTCATAAGAATTGGCCATCTTAATACCCGTCACATCTCTTTCTTCTTGTGTAATGATCTCCATGGATTTACACGCACAAAAAATTTTGTTACGTCTTCTTCGCTTGTGTTTTTTACCACCGTTTGACAAAAATTGAAGAACTCTTGGAAAGACAGACTTTTTATTCTCGTGACTTTCTTTCGAAGAATTTTTGTGGATGGAGTTTTCAGTTAATATACTTGACGATAGCTTAAGTTCCTGTAGCTGAGAGAACATGCTCATTCGTCGTTGTCTTTGTGACGATGCTTTATCTTTTTCATTTTCTATCTCCCTTGTTGATGGAATTTTTGGCATGCTTATTGTTGGTGTATTACTCGACTTGGTAGTTTTACATGGTGCTTTAATGGATGCTGAATTAGTGGATGGTTGGTTTATTGATGGTATATTGATGAATGGTGTACTCGACGATGCTCCTTCAACGTTTGAAGTGAAGTTTTCATTTGCAGACAGTTTAATTTCCTGTAATTGTGAGAACATACTCATTCGTCGACCTGTTGTGTTTTTGTTTTCGTTTAAGACTGTCGTGTTGTCGTCATCGTTCGGATCTTTTTGTCGTGTTTCTGGAACAGACAGCATTTTCTTTTCACGAATCTCAGAGAGTGAACTCAAATTTTGGCCTCGTGATGATAAAATGGAATTAACGTTTGACGATGCAAGTGAGTCTATAGTTTCTGTATTGAACGTGAGTTTTGACTGATGCACGGCAGCGAACATACCCATGCGACGGGACCGAGATGTCTGAGGTATTTCATTAGCTGTCTTATTTAACGACTTGTCAATGAAGACATTTTCAAAGTTTTCATCATTGCGTTGAAGGACATTGTTAACATTCTTCTTGATGCGATTGCGTTTTGCGCTGACTGTGAAAACGAGCAACGCGGCTATGACTTCTGAGAGACGTAATCCTGTCTGGAAAACGTACCATGGCCACGCTTTGACCCATTTCACTTTGGAATAGACACCAAACACTCCTACAGCCGAGTAAAGAATTAGGGCGGACGTAAATAGATTGGCCGCGCTTGAGAAATAAATGAGCGAAAAATAGACACGATCGCCTCTCGTCTTTCTTCGTCCAACGGCCTTAAAAAGCACTTTGTTTATCTTATGAGCTAGAGAAAAGTACCACAAGCCAAGAAACGCCCCCCAGATAATGGAAAACACTTGACAAAAGAGAATCATAACTTTGGCGTTGCTGTGGGCGGACACAATAACTTCGGTGGTAATGACAAGGAAGAAGTGTAAAAAAATTACTATTAAGATGTTCGATAGACGCTGAAAGCGCTGATGTTTGAGATTTACATTAGCGGATTCTGCCAAAGCCAAAATGCACAAGGAATCCGATGCGAGCAGACATGGTGTTCCGATTGACCACATCAACTGGAGAACTAGCTTGTCTTTGAAAATTTTTCCTTGATGATATGGGTCGAGGAATAGTACAAAGGACCGAGTTACAGAAAGAATGAACATCATAAAGTTTAATGAAATGCTGAGATACTTCTTGTCTAGGCCATCTTTTACGTTGACGATGATGTAATAACCAGAGTAAAAGGACATACAAAGAAAGATTATTGCAAAGAAATACGTATGTGATGGCCATGCTTCCTGCCATGATTTAAAAGCTTTCTTCCATTCTGGGCTTGGTTCTGATGCACTCTCTCCTTCGTGTGACTCCGGTGTAATCTTTTTTTCAGGACTGGGTTGTACACTGTTCTTTTCCGGAAGGGGTTCTGCAATACTTTCGTTTTCAGGCTTTGGTTCTAATCCACCATCTTGTTCTGGACTGGGATGTAGTGCACTTTCCCTTACACTTCCTGGTAGTGATGTGTCGTTTCTTGTACTATTAGCTCTCTCCGAGTGTGGCAAATTTGGATTCGTTAGTGATCGTACACTTGTGATGTTTCTAGTTTTGAGTACGACAGTGTCCCGTAAAAAAATCTAAATCATATAAAGAGCCAAAAAAGAACCCGATTTATCATAAGTGCTTATTTAAGTTCATTTATGTAAGTATATTATACGCGTAATATATATAAAATCTCACCAGAATCAACAGAAGGAAGAAAAATGACAGACTGGTTGATTTAATCATCAGTGCATCTTCATAGGCTCTTTATTTTATACAATATTGCGCTGTCTGTTTGGCCTCGTTTTACCTTAGAGAGAAAACAATTTTAGAAATTCAAGAGAACCTTATCGCTGATACGTGGAAGCGTTTGCCGACTTGTGACTGAAATTTTTTGAAACTTGTTCATTACTCTGTTTATTAAACATTCAGTTCATATGGATACAATTTTATCGTCTATTTGAATGGACGGCATTTCACGACGCGTTAGTTACAATGAAAGATATTACTTTACGTTATTTTGTATAGAATACCGCTTCTTTATACCTACTCATCGTCAATGCTTTAATTTTTAAATATTCGACTACATTGGTTAAGCTTTAATGCTCGTATTGTTTTTGCAATTAACGCGAATGTAAGTTTGAGTTAAAATTTTTCATCCATTTTTGATAGGAAGAACGGTTACAACGTGACAAATGTCGTTTCACGTTCTGAATTTCTTACATCAATAACATATAGCCGAAATTGCCACCCTTATTGTTAAACTGCGGCATAAAATTTCACTCAATACGAGTTGAAAAACGAAAATCTTCGCAAATATACGCGTTGATGTCTATTTAAATATTTATATATAATTAAATTCAAGCTGTGGCTTTTGACATTTCGTACATTATACACAAGCTGCAAAAGTACATTATTATTTGTTCAGTATTTGAGATGCCTTTTCGTAACTCCCACCTTTCTTCATCTTAATGCAATAAGAGAATTGTGATATGTTTTTATCATGAAGTGTTATATGATTTTATATTTGCGTATCATTTCTCTTTATCATGTTTGTTGCACCTGAACATTCGTCATGTACATAAGGACTCTGTGCTATATATATTGCAAAATTTCTTGCGGCCTGCCCACACATCTTTGCTGTCTTTGGCTATTTAAAGCATTACCTGCTTTTCAAGTTTAAAAATCTCGAAATTTGCCAGAAAAAGTTTCATCATCTTTCTTCATTCAATGCGTGCACACGCTTGTGCAATTTTGATATGTTTTCTAAATCTCCCACTCTGAAACCACACGTCTCGTGCGTTGTATCAAGTTTTGATTCGCAATATGCTTGAAATCGTGAATTGAAAGATACGTGCTTCTACGAAAACCATTTATTACGTTATATGCTAAGGAAAACTTACTTTACAAATGGTTTACTTACTCTTTCAGCTTCATTTCTCGTTGAGGGGATTTTTAGGCAAAAAACTTCGTCTCTCAAATATATCTTATGTTAACTAACCCACCTGTCTTCTTTTAAAGTAATCATAAATGAATCGAATATCAGATGGGTTTTTGACGTATTTGCAATTTAAATGATAAAATTACCGTGATTTCGAGTAGGCAATAGGGCATCGTTTAACTGATATAGTACACAAAGTACTGGCTAATAATAGCCTGTGTAATTAATAAAATATTTTAAGCTAAGTTTCATGTGAGTGAAAATGAAAAAAGGTCTATGTGCGCGCGCATGAACTTTACAACTATGACGTATTAATTGAGAGGATGGAAAAAGTCGTGTTGGATGTGGAGTCAATGGTTTCACTCAAAGCTCATTTAAAGAATGTTCTGGCATTCTTACTGGTAAGATATGTCTTGCAACTTTGATACAGACTGTACTATACACGCGAGTTTCCATGCCCTTCCCACTCACTCTATATCATTGTTGAATGTTTTGCAAAGAAACTTTAAAATGATTCAATAAATTCTTCAATGGAATCATGGTGGTCACATATTTCCAGAGATATCTGATTTTGTTCTTAAAGAAAACAGCATCACTGTGACATCACCTTCGTTCACAATATTTTAAAGAACATAAATTTTCCTCGTCGATAAAACATTTTAATCACACGGAATACAACAGTTGAAAGAATACATATTTCGATGAAAATGTATAAAGGTACCAAATTAGGATATAATTACGACAAACTGTAGACGAAAACTGCTATTTTTCATAGCTAATTATTAAATATGATGTCATAAGAAAAATGAATAATAAACGCCTGAAATTTACGTAAAGCATGACTGAAACTTTCAGGCTGCCCACGAATATCAAGCATTTATTCGTTGAAAATTAAAATGCTCCACTGCGTTAAAACATGTGGATTTTTGTCCAAGCATTTTTTCTGAGCGTAGGGGCATTAACCAGGGGGGTGCAACCCACTTAAAATGTTGAGCAGAGTAGCAGACCGGCATTATTCGCTGGAAAAAAATGTACCGACCGCTTCCCTAAAAAATGTTTGCCCATACGCCATTTTGCATGAGCCATGTGCATATCCTATATACATATTTTATTGATGCGGATAATTTTCTCCGTGGGTACATTTGTTTTTAAGAAACTATGTTAAATGGTATGGTTAATGTTTTACACATGAAAACTTATTCATTGATCATTTTAACAAGCTTATCAAGTTTCGTCATGGAATATAAAGCTGAGTATATCATTATTCGTTTCTGTAAGACTTTATTTGTTTTTGTCTTGAGTGAACATTGAAATGCAAGATCAAACACGGGGCTGGCTACGTCACTTATTGATGGCGACGTTATTTTCAGTTGTGTTATATCTCAATCACTAGTTTTTTTTAACTTTAATTGTTTCCTGTCTCTGCAGTTCTTTGTATTGATCCAAAAATCCATCATCGTTGAATCAACTTTACACATTAAGTCATCAAAAAATGTTCCAACTGGCTTTGACGTGGACGTGGATAACAAACATCCGGGTCCGTTAGCTAATGTTGACGAGCCTTCGGTCACACGGGAACCCAATACTGATCCGGAGAGCAGCTGGCCTGAGCCAGGACCAAACTGGAAACAGGCCTTCAAAACGTGGGGAGCAGCTTGGGAAACGCATATCTATGTATTTGCAGTTTGTTTCTTTGTTGTTTTCGCGTACGCTTTATACTACGTTGTTGTGAACATCAAGGATGGTCTACAAAATAAATACTTAAGTGTTAGCTTGAACTTTATGATGGTTGTGTGCGGTTTATCGCGGTTACTGGTGTTGACCATAAACCCTTACCATCAAGGCACCGCCGTCAAGGCACTACCTACCGAACTCACTCGTATATTGTGGTCCCTTGCAGCTCCCAGTTTAACATCCGCTGACTGTCTTTGTATTCTATCGTTGTTGGAGACATACCAGATACCTATTGGTGCGAAAGTCTTTCAAAAACCCTCGACAATTTTTCCAATCATCGGTGCTCATTTCGGCTTTGTTTTTATCTCTGATCTCGTCGTATCAGCGCACGTGACAGCAAAAGGAATGCTTTTATTTTGTCAAGTACTTTTTATTATATGGTGTGGCTTTCTGGGTATTGGTTACTTGATCATCGGTTACAAGCTTGATAAACTTATCTTTATACATCCAGGCTCATTAAATGAATGTAAAGAGACTCAACGAGAGGGAAGATGGTACATTTATGTTATTTATGCTTCGGGAATTCTCAACATCATATCAAGTTGCATTTACATCTATTCTGCTGCTGGTGTATTTGGTGTTTACTCTGATGCCACGTACGTTGACTCCTGGTCTTGGTGGAGCCTTCAGACAGCCTTGCGCGTTACCGAGCTTGTAGCAGCGGTTTTGATATTTACTGTAAGCGCAAAACGAACCCTTCCTCAGGCTCGTGAGAGCGAGCTACCATCTGGCGAGAAAAGAAGCTCGTTCCAGGCCCATCTTGTGAGTCAGGATGGTATTGCCTTGGAAATGGTTGGAAATGAAGGCACAATAGAAAATAAATCTTTGCGAAATAAGGAGAGTATGATAACGACACTGAGGGAAAAGGTAAAGGAGGCTAGAAATGGTGACTCTATTCCTGTTGGATACTCATAGACACTCATGAATACTCAAAGACAATCATGAATACTCATAAACACTTATGAATACTTTGGTATTGTACCGCATCAACATTATTTATGTGAAACATTTTGTCTCACATGCAAATGGCAAAAAGCATTTTCGTGAAGGGTGTGGAATATTTTAATTGGATTGCATGACCCATGTTAGTAAAGTCTTTGTTTTAGCCATGCAAGTACTTTCTCTAAAAGTAGTTCTTACTTAAATTATGTGAGAAGTGTCAACATATGTCGTGGGTTTTTCTCTGTATTGGGTGTCTCATCACTTAAAGACATTCGGCGTCTATTCCACTTATGTCTTTCATTCATGCTGGATGTTTGTAATTCTCGAAGTCATGAAGTTCATTAAACTGTCCCAATATTGCTTTTAAATCGTTTCTCTTAATCCTATTTCCATAAGATTTTAAAGATTTAAACACCAAACTTGTACTCTGTCATCCAACCTAATCTTTTGTTTTCCGGTGCTCAAATGTATCAATATTATATCAATAAGCTTCTGCTCTTTTTCAAACAATAAAACTGGATTCAACTTGAAATGAATGGTGAAGACTGAAGACTTTTCCATCCCGCTGATAATTTTCTGTAAACATCCAATATTTCCATGTGCGCGGAAGTAGTTGCTTATTTTATCAATTAAAAGACTTTTATCTTAAGATCTAGTCACTTAATGGGCCATTTATTTAAAATGATAATTATTTTCCGACGTTCAAAGGTATTCACTAAGATTCCTGGCGTGAGAGAATGCAGATCGGTTGTACAATGTCTACTGCCCAAGATCATAGAATTACAATTTTGTTTCGATTATTTTGCGATGTTTTAACCATGTAAAAAGTCACTTATATTCAACGAAAAAGGTAAATTTGGGAAATACTTTATGATGTCAGTAAAAAACACAATAGCTTTTGTGATGATGCGCTCGATTTTATGTTTGTGCTTTGATATATAGTTTATGTGTTTACATCCTTTTGTTTGATAGAAAAGTATAGTTGCTATATCATTATTCACAAGATGACTAGGTTATATTTCAGTTTCCAGTTTGTAAGCGACAAGCCATATTGGTAAAGACATATGACGAAATAAAAAAGCGCTACATCGCTCTATCACACGTGCACACTTACGTGCTGCAAAAGACAACCGTTTTTACAACATTTCAAAGCATTTTACATGCGGAAGGAGGCGTATTGATAACTATAAAAGCTTTAGCTTGAAAGAATTACACGAAGGAACGAAAGCAATTATATATACATTCTGCTGTACAAGATAATTGGCCATATAATTTTCATTTGTACGTGTAGTGAAGATTTACAAAAAAGTAAGTGAAATATTTTCTTAATTGTATTCGGTAATGTAAAGCACAACACAGTTTATTCTTAAGCTATGATAACATTTTATTCCATTCTATTTCTCATTTAGTATTCTGTATTTTATGTTATTCATATATTTTGTATACGATCTGGCCGTACAATACTCGTATCTATACTACCTAAAGACTGCCAAACTAAACTATTTTTAACATAATTGGTATATTTTTAGAGGAAATTTTGTGTGAATCGTTGAGAACACGCAATCATTACTGGATTGTCCTTTAAATGCAAGTTAAGGCCAGTAGCCCTCTTTATATAGCTTAAACTTTTCACTTTTTCGCTTTGTATCTTCCAACGTATCCATTTTGTAGCCATAATATGTCAAGAATTCAATACTATATGCCTTGCAAATAATAACATGATAGCCAAGCTGCTTTATAGTTGGGCAGTAACAGATGACCAAAGTAAACCGACTGTTTTTCTCCGTGCGTTCTATACTTTTTTAACTTAACTGCCTTATAAATGTTTTCGTCGCAACAAAGTTGTTATCGTAAAAACTTTCTGAAAATTATTTTTCTCCTGTACCAAAGTCTGTCCTAATACGCTAATCTTATCAAATAAAATAACTCTTGGGTTATATACATTGTTTTCATCATAAGACTTCATTACAGAAAGGGAATTGCTCTGCCCCCAGTTGTTGAAAAGTTGACTTACACAATGTGAAAAATTCATGAACTTTGTTCGAACCAAATATGAAGCAAAACAAAATATCAATAAACATTTAAACAAAAATCTCTTGTACTCAGTGCTCCAAGTTCAATATTGCTGAATTGTAAAATTGCGCTGGCGTCTTTAAGTGGCCAGGAAAAGTTTAACAAAAGGACACTGTCTTGCAATATGTAAAATGATTTCATCTATGTGATTAGAGAAGTCGACTGTTTGAACCAGTTTGAAGCTTGAATCCACAACCAAAACAAACATGGTTATTTTTTGCATGTTCGTCATTGTCGCTATTTTTGGGCTTGAATTTGTCTGAATCTTTTCTGTCTTTGTGAATGTTAATTCGTGCTTACTGAGTGACATTATATTAATTGAGTATAAAACCAAGCAGGTCGAGATAAGGGAGAAGTGCTTGTCTTGAAATACAATATGCAATTTTGGCCGTTCTTACATCGCACATTTCTTTGAAATTTTTTTACCTTTCTAATTCATTTAAGTGCGCATGGTATCCTGGGTCCTGGGTGCGAGTTTAACTAGTTGAGATTATCAAGCCATCAAAAGCGTCCTAAAAGTTCTCGATTATTTCTCTCGTGATTGCAGCCACTGACAGTGGAGAACAAAATACCTTGACTACGGGCAATGGTAAAAATTAATTTTTTTTCATTGGCATAATTAAAGCAAAGTACGCACGGGTTGGCTATTCTACTACAATGAAAGAAATAACCTTTACTGACGTCACACTATATTTTTCCTGACGCTTTCTCAAGCAATTTTTACTACGCTCCACTCGATCACTCTAGATATTTCCATCTCGAGGCTTCAGATTGTCATATGTTTCATTTTAACCATCTTCTGCACCATTTTGTTTAACTAAGTGTTTTATCAGGCTGTTGGAGACTTTCAGTTCTAGTCATCTGTTTTACGTTATTTTTTGAAGAGCAAATAAAGCTTTGTCTTATTGTATTAGTTTTATTCTCTGCTTTATTGCCTGCTGATCAACTTTTTGGTACTCCTTTCTCGAATATGCTAAGACTGTCTCGATTCGTAGATACATCCGTTGTCAACAACAATTACCAACTCTGCATGCGTGAAGTCCGTGAGAAAATCGATGGGTATTTATGGCAACGAGTGTACGTCAAATACAAAACGCAATCCTAATACAACTCGGTGTTTTCATGTAGCTGGTTTCAGATGAATTGCAGGAAATGACGCATTGATATTACATGGCTTGTCGTTTTGACGGTTTTTAAGTGACACTTACAAAACATCTCAACAATTAAACGGAAAATATTGCATCCATCGAAAATCAGTGGGATGAAAATTAGGGAGCAGGATTTACGTGAGAGTTATTTTAACCATCATGCATTTCGACTAGTGATTTACTTTAAAATTTCTATTTGGGAATAATCATTTACAATTACACCACAAGAAAAGTACAACAAAAATTTCCTATGTGCAATTTGTTGTCTGGTTTCAATCACACAAATTAAACCTCAATCCTTTCTATAACTTAGAAATAAATTGCTAACGCCCGGTAATTGACCTCACTTTCAGTGCAATGTTGTACTTCTTTACTTATACATTCCTTTGTTGTGCACTGGTTAAACTTTACCTACTGATTGTATTTACACGAATTTAAGCTTCTTTAACAAGCTCTAGCAATACGTAACAAGCCATGTAGTTTGGATAATTATTCTGTTTGCATTTATCAAATGGTTTGATATATTGGTCATGGAACGTGTTGAAATCTTTTGCTCATATTTTTTAATATCTGTATCTCCTTTGGTTTTCTGTCAATATTTCCATGTTAATTTATTGTAATTTTATGATGAGGTTTTTCCATCCCATGAGAATAATCTTATAGCAACAAGAGTTTCGTTTCCTTTGCCGTGGAGATTCAGTTGTTTTCCTTAGACACTTTATAGCCAATCAAACGTCTCCCATTCCTCTTCGTGCTTTGACTTTTTCACGATGAAGAGACGATATTTCATGATACTCCCCATTCCCTGATTGAACACGACAACACGTCCTACTGAAATCCGTACACAAGTTTGCCTGTTTGTTTGTCTATCTCGCCGCGCTTAGTCGAGTGCCATTGTTTTGCTCTTATTCATAATGTCTGTGAGCAGATAGTGGCGTTTTATAAACATGCTTATCTATGAGCGTCACCTTCCTGTCGACTCTTATCGGATTTCTCAGCAGGATCGGTAAGAAAGCAGATGTTCTCATAGAGGCTTGTGATCCTGTACACCCGCCTATTGTTACAAACGATGTGAAATTAAGTGAATTGTAAATTTCTCAGCACAATATGAATTGTGGTAGGTTCTTATAATACGACCAAACTCCAATCTATTTGTTTTCTCTCTTCGTTAGCTGAAAAGTTCAAGAGCAAAATGATCTGGTGGTGTGTGGTTCTTACCTCCGTGCTTTGCTCTGGTAAGTTGGTAAACATTACATTTATTAATCTAATCAAAGTGCTCATATTATCCACTTTACTTTAGTATTAAATATATACTTATAATTCGAATTTAGAACGCTATAATTGCCTGCGTCTTATGCATTCGCAGTTTCATGTGCTTGGCATTCCATAAGAATAATTAGCGATTGTTTGGGAATTATCAGCAAAGTATGTGTTTATTTTACTATGCATCTGCCAGCGTACAAGATATACCCACCTGTTATGGTTGGCGGCTGACAGCAAATTTTACAACTAGATTTTAACAGTAAGCAATGGGATGGTGTGGCGAGACGTTTTAGAAATTAGTGTTTGCTAATGAGATATACTAGAGGAAACCTTACAGCTCTGAAAGAGACATGACATTTTTTAACAGTAGCGGATCAAGGGTAAATCGGAATACATTACAATAGGTAAATTTCAAATTCGAAATACATTATAAACAAGGCTATTGGTAATAATATGGCTCTAAATTATTCTTTTGAATACTATATCCAGCAGCATTGTTATTATAGTATTTTGAATTTAAAAGGATTGTTATACAACAATTCTCCTTTGTCCTTAATGAGCAAAATACATCAATCTTGCCCTGCCTATTTTGCGTTCGATTATTTGTGCAGATGCACTAATATAGAAATATTGCATTAATACCCTCCACCAGACGACCAACAATCATTTGACGTAAACGAAGTACAAAATCACTACCTTTCGCAATGGTAATTTTTTTTGAAGATTTTGAATTATTGATGTTAACTCGTACAATCCCAGTTGACTCTCATCGCTCATGATTCAAAAGATCTAATTTAGCTATGCTTCAATATTACAATTTTCCCTTGAAATGCAAAGCTAAACGTGCACATAGGTGTGCCGGCCATATTTTCTAAACTCAATGGTAGCTTACATATAGACACTTACAGTACCAAACAAAAATAAGATTGCATTGACATTAATCGTGCAATGTACACACATATGTACACAGGATCTTCCTGTATGTTGATCGTCGAACAGCGTGAATCAAAGCAGCCACAAAGAATATTTTTGTAACTATGTTTGTACCATTCATAAGCTTTTCCTTAGTGATATATTGAGTGCTCTTATGCTAGCCATGGTCCATGACAAAATATCCATGGATTTATTTACGTTTCAGACGTCTAACGAAAAAAGAGAATGAGTTTAGTTACCTTATTATCATTTGATTCTAATGCATTTGACAAATGAAAAGTTTGACTTTTGAAAGTGCGGCCTAAGCGGCAGCAATTTTTTACCGTAGAAGAGCATTTTGTAGCCTCATGTAAATCTATTTTAAGTAAAGACTTCTTCGCATAATTGCCATACACTTTTTTATATAGGTGTAACATTAAGTCTTCCTCTTGCAATAACACTAGATGGTTGTATGAGCATGACATTCTTTTACTTGTGTCTGAACTCTAAAGTATGACAAAAATTAATACAACAATAACAAAGACGCCAGAATATAGGTTTGAAAAACAGCACAAGACACGAAATTAACGAAACAATTTATCATTTTTATGATGAGTTTGGTTGGCTCTAGTTCCCCCGCATCTCATTAGGCTTTGTTTGTGGGAAAGAAGAGCAATGTCAACCAAAGACTTATCCTCTTACTTTATTTCATCTTTCATTCTACTTTTCGAAGTACTTTATTGATTACAGATTTTTACTCGATCTCGTGTTTAAAAAATAATGGGATAATGCACAATTGGTAAACTTATATTTGTTTAAATTAGTTGCCCTCCTGTGGTATAACTGTTCATCAAATGACTGCATTGTGCTTGACAACCTGAACGTAGGCCATAAAATAGCAGGCGACCGCTCGCACGCTCATATCAATGCCATTTCAATCAACATTTAAATTGGTCAAATGAACACCACCAAGGTAGAACCACCATATTTTATTAATCATGAGCGTTTCATCTGTCGCTTTGCTATCAGAAAGTGTTTAAATCGTTCGATAAGTCTGACCTTTTGACCCTCTCGAATTTTTGTTCAGAACGAGAAATTTAGCAACCGAAGCAGATTTCTTGGTTTGAAATAATCCCTTAATAAACCCTCAAACTCTTTCGTTACGACGTGTTTACTCAACACAGATGATCTCCATACTTCGTATGTCAAAGTAGATCTAGTATTTAGTATAAAATAGAGATCTAGACGCTGATATCCAACTGCTACGTTTTGTTTATAATTGCTTGTTTTCTAAATAACAAATTATTTTCTCATTATCTTCTTGACTGAATGAGAATGGTAAACTAAAAAATATTTATACTTAATCTCCTTATACTTATGTCATAGCGAGAATGGTGCTTGGTGCATAAGAAATCAATGTACTTGATCTCTTTATACTTATACCATAGTGAGGAAGGTATAAAAGAAATCTATACACTTGATCTCTTTATATTCATTTCATGGCGAGGATGGTTCATAAGAAATCTATACACGTTGATCTCCTTACACTTATGTCATAGGGAGGATGGTACATGAGAAATCAATGCACTTAATCTTTAAATACTATCTCATAATATGTTAGATGAGAGTGATATAAATTAGAAACCTCGTACTTGATATTTATGTTACACATAGTGACACATAAATGCCTGTGATGCTGATATACCGTTATTTACAATAAATTTGCGTGATACGTTTGTCATGTGAACTAAGCTTGTTCATCATTTCAATCTGCAGGTGTCCTATCAAGAAATAATTCCAGTCATAACTCACACAGAGCTCGGCAATTGAAGGTTAGTTTCCCAGACAGGGGTCATGCTCATGTTGTTAGCGTTCTCTAACAGACTTATGATATAATTACACCGCAGAATGCGCCAACCGTGAGAAAATAGCACGATTGAAAATGAAACATTCCGTGGCAGTTGATTGCGTTTTAAAATGCAATGAACGAATACAATCACAAACGCATTAACAACCTCTTTGCCGCCTTTGTGTTCTCTGCTTCATAAATTAGATTTCTTTCAGACCATTTAAACTCTTTCTTATCTATCGATAGACACTTCAACTATATATTAGCGGTGAACCACGTTATGAAATTGCTTTCATGTTGCATAATTGAAAGTGTCAAAACTAGTCGAGTCTCGGCAGGATGCATGAAAAATTTCTTTATGTTCTTTTCTAAAAGTGTATCTGAATATCGTTGACTCTGTAATCCAATATCGCTTTGGAATTTCAAATTCGTCTATATTTAGACAATAGAAGATGGCTTGACTGTCTTAGGCAGCAATCTATAATGGACATTTTTACGAATGTAAAAGAACACGAATGATCAAAGAACAATCAATTTTAGCCACAACTGATTAAACAATATTTAAAAAATGCGCTCGCTAATTTTTTTCATCCCTAAAATAAACACTGCAATCAACAGGAAATTGTGTTCGATTATATTGGTTTTGCATGTTCGAATGATATTAGATTTATGTAAAAGAGAAGTATGTCGACAGGTTTTTAGTTACATTTTTTGCTTAATCACATGGATAAACATTCAAGCACGTTGTCAGTCTTCTTGTTGGCAACTTGTTCCCGCTTAAGTTTAATGAAAATGCGTTTAACACGTGTCTTGTACTAAAATAAATTGATTTTTTTTATTCACGTCCTCATTATTGATGTTTCCCTCCATTTATTTGGATTCGCATACTGATCACTGCTTTTCTCTTTGTTAACACGCACGTGCGCAAAAAAAACCCCGCGAAATAGCGCTTGCTTTTCTCAGCAAGTTGTCTTCGAGAAATGGACCAAATAATTTACGTTAAACCAGAAGGCAAAATTAAATTATTCTCTGAGTTTTTAGTTGCATCTTATATAAAGTGTTACATTTTTAGAATCTAAATTTCAGCACCTTTGCTAGTATGTAAAACTGATTGAATGGAATAATCTATGCAGATGACGCATATAGTTGAATATACTGAAGTCTGTCCGCTTTTTACATTTTAATAAAGATGATTACTTTGGGAAGTAAATACCACGACTGCAAACCTTTCTTTGTAGAAACCACTAGTAGCTGACCATTAATTCACCAGAAATATACTGCAGACTACCAACCCCTCCCCCCACCCCCCACTGGATTATTCAATAAACATAAGCCAAATAGTTGATCTTGTTGGTGTACAGCTAAGCTATTCGCAAGGACGAAGCAACGATGACTGCTTTCTTAGGTACATGAATTGCTTAAAGCACCACGTCAATGTATTTGCTGAGCACTTTACTAAGTACGCAAACGTTTCAACAAATAAGAATGGAGGATGTGTGTTTCCAAAATATAAAACAAAGTTTATGGTACTACTTCTTTTTCAGCCAACAATTTCAAATAATAAAGGAAAAGAACATCAAGCTTTGAATCAAAAGCAAGAGACAAGCTTTGAATCCGATTGCTTTTATAACTCGAATCTTGAGTTTACAAGATGATGTTTTTCGGAGTTTTACTTCTCTACCATAAATCACCTTGAAGTTCAAAATTTCATTGTTTCAAGAGTATATATTATTGATCGCTGATTTGACATGCATGAAGTAAACAAGCTTTATATCATATTCCATAATGGTCCGATTAATAAACCTCATTTATCCTTCTAAAATCTGCCTTATATACTTCCAGCAAGCTTGCTGTTTTCAGTGTTTTGTGTTTGTTTTTTCCATTCGTTGATAGCGTTTGGGCAGGCGTTGAGAAATTTGTTTCGTGCCACCAAGTACCTAAGTGCACGACAAGCCTCTTTCAAATGTCCATCGAAAATTACGTAACACCTTGTTTTTACATTGATTTGAGGTAGTTGCTTCCCCAAAAACCCCTGTTACGCGACCATAACGAGTATGGTTTTAAGTGAAGTAAATCATTCACAAGTTGAGGATTTTTTCGTTCAATTAGGTCTCTTAAAATAAATACATTTCGCTTTACATAAAAGAGCACACCTTTACAAAGATGGGTAAACAAATCCAAATATAATCTTAGGGTGAAATTATAAGTTGCAAGAAACCCCTTTAATACTTTATGCGCTTCCTACCCGGGCTTCTCAAGGCTTCGTACTCAATTTTTGATTCCCAAGAAAGCAGAATTGGTTTAGCATTTCTGTTTAAGATAAAGATCGTTTGTTACAAAAAATGACTTCTTCCTCATTGCAGAAGCTGAAAAATTGTAAATGAAATCGTGTGCCTTTTTAATGTTATGTTAACTCCTTTCTTTCATGTACGACAGCTGCAAGTGATTGATCATCAATCGATATAATTCATATGCAAAAACCTGTGCTTTTTTCGCTCTGACTGTTATGACTTATGAATAAGATATTTAGTAGTGTCTCTTAAGCAATTAAATGCTTTCGTCAAATAATTTGTATAACGTGGCTGAAGACAATTTTTGCGCCAATCTTTGCACAGCCCTGGGTAACTTCTTCCACCTTCATTTTATCATCATCCGACGTAAATTTCCATTCAAAATCTTTTTGTATTTCTGCTCAATTGCGTAAAATCAATTATTTTATGATATTGTTTAAATCAACACCTGTATACTTTTGCCGACAAGGTGTTTACAAAAATTAAAGACGTTATTTGAAGGTTTTAATAGATCTTTGCAGCGCATTCGAACCCTATCGTTCACAAACTGAAAAATATGCTGAAAAATTTTTATTTTTGCCAGCAAATACTGTGTTCCACTTCAATTGTTGTGCAAACAAAACATTTAGTTGGTTCTTACCCATATTGATGTATCGTTTGTTTGATTTTCCTTTGAGTGTACTTTCACCGACCATCAATTTTTAATGCTCCGCTTAATTTGTGAAATGAGAAGAGAGAGAATTAGTTCTATCATCCTTAACCTTAATATTATAAGAAGCGAAGAGTCTCTCTAATATATTGTATCATGTTCAAAAGTCCTTATTTGTTTTTCTTTTGCGTTTTGAGATTTTTTGGTACTTGCCGCTAATGAAAAATTTACTTAGCTACATGATTTTTCCTAAAGTCTTTACATCAAAAACTTTGCGTAAGAAGAAAGCAACCATTGCAACAATGACGTTTTTCAATGACGTTTTCGGCAGTGAAACCGTGACTAACATAAGTAAGACATGTTTTTTTTAAATAATGATAAATTTACTAATGAAAAATTTATTTAATTACATGATTTTTCCTAAAGTCTTTACATCAAAAACTTTGCGTAAGAAGAAAGCAACCATTGCAACAATGACGTTGTTCAATGACGTTTTCGGCAGTGAAACCGTGACTAACATAAGTAAGACATGTGTTTTTTTTAAATAATGATATGTTCATCAGAGTTCATTCATCAAGCTCTTGTGTGTGTCGTGCTCCATTGCATCGAGCCTGGCGCGCAAATGAAGCCTCGACACACGTGCTCTTTCAGGAAAACAATGGACCAAATCCCACCACAAACAAACTGCCGTACATTTGCACGAGAACTTTTACAACCAGAAATTCTCCTGCAAATCACGCAAGCTCTTATTTCCATGTGTGAAAAACGACTCTCTCGCTTGTCATTTCTCATTTTCCATTTCGAAACATTCATCATTCGTCAACTTGCGGTAACCATGGTAATAATACAGGGCTTACAATTGCTTCAAAATATTATTTATTATTAGTATTTTGACATTTTACTTATGTTTTATCTCGTGATGCCAACGAAGGATTTATTAAAGCTAGGGAAAACGTATTTCCATTATTCTATACAGTCTTTTAAGCGGTTCATCTTGACCTTAGTACAAGCGTGTTATTCCATTTGGGGGTAGTTTTTAATTTCTTACGTCACGAGCTTTCATTACGCATGCATTGTACGCCTGCTCACATAGCAAAAAGTTTAATTGAGATTTTATGCTTATTGGCTTACGGTAGCAAAACTGAAAAGGAGCGACTTGTGTTGGCGATCTATAACTGACCGCTTTCATGTTTTTTAAACTTGCTGTTGTTAGATTAAAGACCATCTTATAACTTTGTTATGATGCTCTCCATCGCTGGTCTTGTTATGTGTTATATTTTCATTATAGTATCCGAACAGGTTGGTCTGTGTATGCAAGTATCCTAGATCTCTTCCGTTCTGATGTAGGCTACTACACATACTGACCTGACGCCAGATATCGCGCGCAAACCTTCTTCGACATTGACATAATATTTTCCTTTCTGCGTCTACAGGGCATCTCAGGATTTGGCCAATTTCAAGT
Source organism: Xenia sp. Carnegie-2017 (assembly GCF_021976095.1). Lineage (NCBI taxonomy): Eukaryota > Metazoa > Cnidaria > Anthozoa > Malacalcyonacea > Xeniidae > Xenia > Xenia sp. Carnegie-2017. The sequence continues at coordinate 13,258,235 of NW_025813483.1, read as the reverse complement.
TCGTTTAGTTGGAGTACAAAATATCGAAGGAGTAAAATATGACGGTTCATGTTGCGATGGCTCTCGTTCCATTGTTCACGGTTCATCGAGATGTCCACCAGAGAATTGTGATACTTTCTTTCGTATATGCCTCCAACATTATCAAGAGACGGCGGAGGAAAATGGCGCTTGCACTTTGGGTAACGCAACTACACCTGTAATAGGAAAGAACAGTTTCGACATTCCAGATTCTGCGACTAGACCAAACTCGAGTTTTCAAAATCCTATTTCGATGCATTTCAAATTTTTGTGGATGGTAAGTTTTGTCAGCTTATTAAATAGCAATTACTCTCATGTCTTGCTTTAAGCAGAGCAATAAAATGCATTGTGAATCCTTTTGTCAAGTGAAATTGAGCGTATTGTCTGTTTGACGAACACTTTTTGACAAATTTACCTAAACCCTGCGGGCCGATCCACAGTGACGCCGGCTGGCATCCCTGTCTACTCCGATCGTTTATTATATCACACAAGATTGTGCCATCAAGTAACACCTCTACTGAATGTAACTTTTTACAATGGTTCTGTTTTACTTTACTTAAAGTAGCTCTTTCCGTTAGAGTGACTAATTTTTCACTGCAAAACTACTGAGTTGCGTTCTGAAGCTTTCGCACGAACTGAAATTAGATGTGGCGGTTTCTGTGGCTCTATAATACTTGAACTTCCCATTAGAAATCATACCTCAAACATTTAATGCAACAGGCGATTAATGTGCCTTTAATCTACATGAACAATTTGGCTCGCTCATTTAAACTCCAACACCTTTCGGTATTAGTGAGAGAGAAGAAAACATGGAAATTATACAAAGATGTGCAGCTGTTACTGTTCATAAGTTGTGGCAGCCATTTGTAAGAAAACCACTCGAAATATATCTCTCTCGTGAGAGGAATTACGGAGATTGGATTAACGATTGCCTATAGGCCATTCGTGGCATTGCAACTGCTAACTGTTGTTTACGAGCTTATGTTTAAACAGAATTACCAACACGTGTTTTGAACAACGATCTATTTTAATTGCATATGATAATTATGTTCTTTTTCAACAATGGAGGTCGATATATAGGCATGCTGCTCCATTGAACATACGCGTAATATAAAAGAGGCACATGGCTTGTTAAAATATAGCACACGCCATTCAGACCTGTTATCGATGCAGCGGCTGCCAAAATCACTTGTAACTCATGACACAGTGATAAAAGAAATTGAAAATTTAATCAAACCAAACAAGAATCCGTCAACAGGCATCCTTATGGCGAAATGTTTGTTTACGTTTTCGTTTCGGCTCAACAACTTTCCATTCAGCATTTCGACGATTACATTGCCTTCACTGCTATATATGCATGCAACTGTTTCAATAAGGCATGCTGTATTGCTGCTAAAACAGGTTAAATATTTTACGCAAAATTGAGTGGTCCATAAACAAGGCATTATTGAGGTAGAAATTGCGATAACCTGCCGTGCACAAGATTTCGTTTTAAGCATTACAACGTTTATCGGGAAATTGCTTTTAATTCGTCAATGCAATATCGAGCGAAAAACCTCGTGTTGAGATTTATATAGCCATCAAAACATGTGACAGTGTTCAAACATGAAAAATACACATGTTTAAAAATAAAGAATCTTTATTTGATATGCTTTTATAAACTATTGAGGCAAACACATACTTATCTCAATGGGCATTAAAGAAAAAGGCGTGTGTTAGAATTTTTGCAAAGCCTTTATGGAACGCGCAAAGGGGATGCGTGGCTATGCACAAGTAGACAACTAATTTAACGCTTTCACTTAAAGTCTGCAAATGTTGAATTAGTTTCTCCGTTCTTGTTAACTATTCTTCCAACTATGAACGCACGGTTAAAAAAATGCAGTAATGCACTTTTAAACAAAAACAAACTTTAGCTTCCTTATCTATTTTATCGTTTTAAAGTACAGGTAGGATTGGTTAAGACTACCGAAAACGGCTCATCAGATCATGAAGGAAAACCCACAGCGTTTTTTTAATGATATGGCAATAGATGCCAATATTTCCCACGATTCTCTTGCCAAATTGTCGGGTTCAACAGGTTTGCTTGACTGCGATAAAACTGTCAAGTGTCCCTAATAACATCACAATTTATCTTTCTATACACAGCCATAGAGGTCAGTGTTTGTCGCAAGCTTTAAATTCGCCGGATAGCATGCGTTTTCTCATGTATATATATATATAAAGAGATTTCGACGTATAACATGATACAAGATTGCATTCTTTGTAAATTGCTTCGTGTTAAAAAGTAATTGTCAATGCCTCGAAGCTGTCATGTTTAAATTTGGGCCCCTAAACAATTATTTGTATTTTGTGTGTAGGCCTTGTCCCTCATTTTCTTCACGAGTAATCTTTGAGAAAGTTTAAACACATCAATCTTCATCCGTAAGATTAAGTTGTTTTTTCATTCTAACAATAGATCTCCTCTTTCTTCATATATAGCTATATATAAGGATGATGATAATGTGATCTGCGTTAATGCCTTCGACTCTTTTTTTTCACTTGTGAAACAAACTGAAAGATTTCAAAGACATTTTAATATAATGCAAATTTTAACAATTTCAGTCTTGAAATCAAGTTAACTGCAAAGGTGCATGCGCTCGTGTCATCCGATATTAACAATTTCCTTTGTAGACGTTGACTAATTTTTTTAAACTGTATTAGTTGAGCCGGAATGGAATAGTTTTTAGATGCGATTACAACATTAAATATTTTATGCAACGACTGATTCACAAATGATTGCGGATGTATGATTTTGGGATATCTTTGAGCATCGATGTTGATGGCTTATCTCGAACTTATTTTTCTTCTCATTTTTCATCGTATAACCATCAATTTGTCAAAGAATTTAGGCACTCTTTATGGTCAGGCATTGGCAGGTTAATCTCAAGTCGAATTTATCATTTTCTTTTAATCCTTTTAAGGAAATTTCAACTAAAATAACTGCTTTTTATTATCTTCTGCATATTCACTGCTGACAATTGGCGCTCTCAGTGTTTGTAGTTTACCTTGTAAAATATTTTCTGATGACATGTACGTGATGTAATTTGTTTTCATTTTTGTTTTGTTTTACAGCGCTTTTATTTTGTATGTGTTGATTCAGTGCATGAGGTCTGATAAGTGCAAAAGATGTGTGAAACGTCAAGCAATCCATCTCTCTCCATCTGCGATGGACAACATTTATTTCTGTATTATAAGATTTAACCAAAGCTACTTTTGAAATTACTTTTTTTTTAGTTTGTTGTTTACATCCTTTTTTGTAGATACGGTTTAATCTTATTGTGGAAGTCTTGGATCAAGACATCGAGTCTGGCATAGGTACGTCTAGACAATGCTCATACTGTATGAAAAATGAGAAAACTGGCGATTCATGTTGCTTCTACTTTTTATCCATGAGTGTACACGAGTTGTTTTTTTCATTTTCCGTCACTGCGTACAGCATATGGAATCTCGGGCTATCTTTAATTCTTCGGTTTTCAACCGCAAATTTTTGAAAAAATCTATATACCTCCAACGAATTATTTAAATTTCATGTTACGATAATATCAGACATCCTAGAGTTTTCACGTTCAATTATTCATTAACCGGCTCGATTCCTATCTTTAGACGAATTAATCAGCATGTTATCCCACCCTACATATCGCAATTTGTATGGAAATCATTGAAAGCACCTTTCTTTGCAGAAATGACATTGTCGTCCAATCCCTGCTCTATTTTTTTACGACTTCATTTTGCTGAGAGAGTTAAACCAATCATAAAAAATTATGTTTGCAAATGCTTCAATCTCATCGGTGATATGTATGTGAACAGATAAAGAATATTTTATTTTTACAGTTTCTGTAAGGTCTAAAAATCCGCCTCCATTAGTAAATATTTATTTAAAACTTGTTTCGACGAAACAGGTACCGATTAAATATTGATGAATAACATAGCAACAAGGAAAAACAGTTAAGAAGTTCATGGAAGATGCCTCATGCTATCGAAGAATCGAGAAAAACGTGTTGAATGAAAAACAAATGAGCCGATGTGTAAAAATATCTTACCATGCCGCTTTTATCCATCAACAACTTTTTTCAAACAGTCAAAGCTCATTTCCTTCATAATTAAATTTTCATTATTGTTTTCAGCTCAAAATATAACATTACAATTGTTGCTCATTTATAAAACCATTTCAGTAAATGAACAATTGGTCCATTGCATCATTCGTATGGTACATTTATGGTTACGCTTTTCTATGCTTGATACAGTGTAGCATGAATTCTTTTTATTCAATACATTCTCTATGGTTGAGAACAGTGTAATATACATTTCTTTATGGTTTATTGCAGTATAACATACACTTCTCCATGGCTGATTACAGTAAAACATACATTTCTCTGTGTTTGATAACAATATAACATATACACTTCTCTATGGTTGATTACAGTATAACATACGCTTCTCTATGGTTGATAACAATATAACATATACACTTCACTATGGATGATTACAGTATAACATACGCTTCTCTATGGTTGATAACAATATAACATACACTTCTCTATAGTTGATTACAGAACGTGAAACATACACTTCACATTTCTGACGTTACTTCATGTTTTAATAGAGCGCCATGAACTTATCGAGCGTGATGTCATACAGCGGCAGTTGATGCCAAACGTAAAATGGGTAAAAGAACGTCACAATGGTCAGAGAGCGACGATTAAATATGAATACCGGGTAATATGTGACAGCGGTTATTATGGAGCGAACTGTAAGACCTATTGTCAACCAAGAAACGACGAGTTTGGTCACTATTCGTGTGATGATAGCGGATCGCAAATTTGTCTACCGGGATGGACAGGCAAACCAAAATGTATTAAAGGTTTGTGTGAAGTCAAAAAATTTTCTCCTATATTAGATTAGTCCTCACGAGCAGTTGTATAAGATGAGAAATGGCAGTAGGTATGCCAGCTGACTGTGCGTGTGAAAAATCAAATAATGCAAATAACATGACGCACATATTTATAGTCCCTCCCCCCGTCCCAAGTATCGAGAGTCTGTTGCTCCTACATGTTACATGTTCAATATAACTTAATATCCATTCACAAACGGGGACAGTTAACACTTCCCGAATTTATCTACCGTTATCAAACTAAACATGACTTTATCTGCCTCTATTTAAAGACTGAGCCTCGAGGATATGCTTGGCACACTTCATGTTTATATTTACATGCAACTTTAATGTTGGAATTTTAGTCAATATTCATTAATTAAATATATTTAATTCGCATCTTGTTATCAGATTCCATTCCTTACATGTGAAAGCTGCCATTTTCATGGTTTTCTAAAGTAATGACCAACCAAGATGCAAAACTATGAACCCGAGACCCAAACTTTAAAGCTTTCTTTTTGTGTTCGTTGTTGCACACTTGGAAAACTTCTAATTGTTGTAGTGCATGAGAAAAAGTGTTTGGAAATCGATGATTGTCATTATGATATTTTACGTTTTATCTTCAGCTATATGTAAGAAGGGCTGTGATGAACAACATGGATCGTGTTTGTCACCTGGTGAATGTCGTTGTGCAAATGGATGGAAAGGCGAGTTGTGTGATCAGTGTAAACCGCATTCAAAGTGTGTTCATGGTTCGTGCTCAAAACCCTGGGAATGTGAATGTCACTCCTCATGGGCAGGAAAGTATTGTGACAAAGGTAATCATTGAATATGGAATTGGTCGATTGTAATCTTGAAGATCAATGCAAAAATTTTATCCTTGCCCATAGGTATTGGTTGCTTAAGTGTGAGTTAAGGCTTCGTGTATTACCAAAGTTTTAACATAAGAGCCAGGGGAGGCTCTCTGATATATATAATCTCTATCAAGCTTGACATAAACTTTTAACAAAGGAGCTAAGTGTTTCGAATCACAACCCCTTCTCTCCAATACACCCGTACTTTAAAACTTATTGTTTTTGCAATGTGATTTGGAAAACTAGTAACTTTGGAAATATTCTGAGTTAAAAAGTTTTTAAATGTTAAAGTGTTTTAATGATTTCTCGCAGACAATACACTGTCAATATTCACATTGCAGCCATGCGTATTTACCGCATATAAACGAGATCTTACTGAATTTTTAATGTTTTATCTCAATTGTAGCTTTAAACATGTGTTCCCGATCATCGTGGTGTCAAAATCAGGGAACATGCATCAATTCGGGACCTGGCGAATATATATGCTTTTGTCCTCCGGGCTTTACTGGAAAGAATTGTGAACAAGGTTTGTGCATAAAGCTTATTTTTGCATTCTCCATTCCTGTCAGTTGTAAAACATAAAGTAGCGTATAGCTATCCCCTTAAGTCCTGCTCAGAATACATGACGATGTTTTGAAGTTCTATTGAAAGACTAAAATTTGCGGCTAATGTTTTCGCACTGAGTACAAGACAAAAAAATGTATAGCATGACTGAACAAACGGGTTTGCTGTTTTTGTATGGCTGTTCGACTGTTTCTCACGTTCTATACCGAGCACTCGCCGTTTTTATACCGAGTACTCACCGATTTACACATGTTTCAAGCATATTATAACATACAATAAACTTTATTAGTAACAATATATTGGATAGCAGTATGGGTAAATGTTAAAAACTGTGTTATTTCTTTTCAGACATCGACGAATGCTTGTCTTCTCCTTGTCAAAATAATGGAACCTGTTCAAATTTAAAAAATAACTATACGTGCAATTGCATTCTTGGTTGGGAGGGAAGAAATTGTCAACTGAGTAAGTACAAAAATGTAAAAATAGTCTAGCTAGCTTCCTAGGGGAGCACCACCTCATAACGAAACAAAAATTTTATGAAAACATTGAGAAGCGATGATGTTCATTGAGGTGGGTTATGAAGTTTCCATTCTGTTTTCAGACGTTAATGATTGCCTAAACAACCGCTGTAAGAATGGCGACTGCAGGGACAAGGAAAATGATTACGAATGTGATTGTTCACCTGGCTGGGAAGGAAAATATTGTGAAAAAAGTACGACAAAGTTCTTGTGCCGACATTCTATAAAGATATATGTTGATGGATTTTAGAAATGTCCAAATCGTCCTCTCCCCTAAAATAAAATGCTATTTTCTAGACATTGATGACTGCGCTTCTAATCCTTGTGTCAATGCATTGAAATGTAATGACTTACAAGAAGATTTCAGTTGTGTTTGTAAATCAGGATGGAAAGGGAAAACTTGTAATGAGAGTAAGTGGTGTATACTAAAAACTTTACCGTAAATTTATAAATATGCTTGAATTACCAATGCTGCTTTAAGATCGAATTCATGGATACTTGGATCCACATAGAGGCATACCATTTATATTCCATTTGTACCTTTTTCTATTAAAAAGCCTCTAAAGTTCTTCGCTGAAGAGAACTTTTAAAATATAAGTTGACCTATTACACAGTCTGCATGTACCTATCTTATTTTATTCTTATGATATTGAGATTTTTATAATATCTTACAGGTGATGTACACTGTTTTCTCAAAAGCCTCTTTAGTGAAAATGTACTGAATTTAAATAGAAATGTTTTTGTTTAATAAATACTATAGCAATATGCAATCGACACAAGGAAGGGGTAATGAATTTCCAAACAGAATAATTTCCCAGTTCTTTTTAGCTCAAAATCAGAAGACTTTCATTTTTTAAGTTTTGCAGTATAACTTACGTCATCGAGTTTCATGTTTATCTAGATATAAATGACTGTCTTGGTTGGTGTCGACACAACAGTCGTTGTAAAGATTTGGTGGACGATTACGAATGCAAATGTCCGCCAGGATATACAGGTAAAAATTGTGAAGTGGACATTGACGACTGCTCAAGCTCGCCTTGCATGAACGGTACATGTGTTGATGGTGTTGATGAATACTCTTGCGTGTGTACAACCGGTTTTGAAGGTCCCAGATGCGCTAACGAGACCAACGAATGTGCTTCAAACCCTTGTGTTTACGGCTCGTGTTCGGATAAATTGAACGACTATACTTGTGAATGTAATTCAACTTACTATGGTACAAACTGTAGCAAAGAAATAGGATCATTGCGAGATAAATGTTACTTGGAAAATAGATGTAAACATGGATCTTCGTGTATAACGGAGGGAAACGGTACCAAATGCATTTGTCTTCCTGGATACACAGGAGCTCATTGTGAAGTTGATATTGATGATTGCATGAGTAGTCCTTGTGACAATTCTGGAACTTGCATGGATCGTGTTAATGGCTACGTGTGCATCTGCCCCATTGGTTTTGCGGGCGAAAATTGTGAAATAGACGTCAATGAATGCGATCCAAATCCCTGTCATCCTCTTGCAACATGCGAAGATCTTCCAGGAACATATAAATGTAATTGTTCAATTGGTTTTACTGGTGTGAACTGTAATTATAAAATTGATTACTGTGGTAAAGGCAGTCCGTGTAAAAACGGAGGTAGATGTGTTGATGGTCCGAGCAACTACACTTGCGTGTGCAGGTAAGCTATTGGAAAATCTTTCTTGTTTTGTCTTTTGAAATATGAACTTAATCTATATTGATATGAATTGTTGATTTGAGTTAAGGCCTCATTTGGTGTTCAGTTCTTAGGTTTTAGACATTTGACAGTTCAATCTAATTCAAATATTCCTATAGTGGAAAACATTACCATATTGTTAGACTTACCTTCGTTTGAATGAAAATATAATGAGATGGTCAGTATTTATCTGTACAGTGTAATTAGCTCATACCCAATATAGCAATACTATATCTTTATCGATCATTGACCATTATAGTCAAAAGTTCACTGGACCTCGTTGTGAAACCGCTGTTGACATATGCGACGGCAATCACTGTAAAAACCAAGGAATATGCGTTGAACTTTCCACTGGCTACAGTTGCAATTGTGCAGAAGGGTTCACGGGCTCAAACTGTGAATTTAGAACTGACCCTTGTGTGTCCAGGCCTTGTCTGCATGGTGGCTCCTGCATTCTTACAGACAGCTCATTTCTATGCAATTGCACAACCAGCTATACTGGCGAGCATTGCGAACAAAAGATCGACCATTGTACGAAGACAATCTGCCAGAACGGTGGAACATGTATTAATGGTAAGGTTGCTTTGCCTTTCACTATTTTCATTGGGCGAAAACTTGTAGATCACTTGGAATCTCTGAATTGATATTCATAGAGTATACATACCATTTTGTGTTGTGACTTTTATGATTGTCTTGCCAAAAATCACAATTATTGCCGTTGTATTTATGAATATCAAAATTTTGCACTCTTTCAGTTAAATACCTCACTGTAGTGTTAAATCTATGTCAGAATATAATTTTTGTGTTGACAAAAGCGCGACAAAGCGAAAGTCACTTGCTCGCCTTTAAGGTAAAACATTTAAAGTTCAATTTTATCTATTTTAGTCAATTCTACTGCAATGTGCGTGTGTACTCCTGGTTACAAGGGGGAATACTGTCAGATTGAAGTCGTCAGATGTCAATCAAACTCATGTCCACGAAATACAGCTTGTAAAGTTCTCGGTGATTCGATAAAGTGTCATCCAAAAGGTATGTGAAAGGGGCGCATTTAGTTTGGAATATCAAGAAAGGCATAAACTAGGGATTAGTTTCATGAATGATGAATTATACGCGGTAGAGGATGGAAAGCAGTTTTGTGAAAGTAATGAGTACTTCAATAGATAAATACAATTAATTTGGATTGAGAAATGAATTTGGTGAAAAAAAAGTTATTTGCGTATGAAACGTGAGGAACGTTTGAAGTTTCTAATCTTGTATGATAATAAATAAGAATAAAATAAGTCCAAAGAGTTTGGAGAATAAAATATGAGATATAATTTGATAATTCACACCTGTGGTTTTAACCCTACTTCACCTCTCCCTGGCAGTTACAACTCACATTGGCATTGTCAAATTTAATATGACATTCTTGTGTCTACTACCAAGAGAGTGCAGCAAATGTTTGGAGGTTCATGTCATTGTCGCAGCATTAAGATTGTTTCATTATCTTTAGCCATCCTGCCTTGTGACAACGTCATTGTTGTAGCTTTAAGATTATTTCATTATCTTTAGCGATCCTGCCTTGTGACAACGTCATTGTTGTAGCTTTAAGATTGCTTCATTATCTTTAGCGATCCTGCCTTGTGACAACGTCATTGTTGTAGCATTAAGATTGTTTCATTATCTTTAGCGATCCTGCCTTGTGACAACGTCATTGTTGTAGCATTAAGATTGTTTCATTATCTTTAGCGATCCTGCCTTGTGACAACGTCATTGTTGTAGCATTAAGATTGTTTCATTATCTTTAGCGATCCTGCCTTGTGACAACGTCATTGTTGTAGCATTAAGATTGTTTCATTATCTTTAGCGATCCTGCCTTGTGACAACGTCATTGTCGCCGCATTAAGATTGTTTCATTATCTTTAGCGATCCTGCCTTGTGACAACGTCATTGTTGTAGCATTAAGATTGTTTCATTATCTTTAGCGATCCTGCCTTGTGACAACGTCATTGTTGTAGCATTAAGATTGTTTCATTATCTTTAGCGATCCTGCCTTGTGACAACGTCATTGTCGCCGCATTAAGATTGTTTCATTATCTTTAGCGATCCTGCCTTGTGACAACGTCATTGTCGCCGCATTAAGATTGTTTCATTATCTTTAGCGATCCTGCCTTGTGACAACAATCCTTGTGCAAACGGTGCAACATGCCAAAATGTTGCTTCATATTTTACTTGCTCGTGTCCACCTAACAAGCGAGGAGAGCTCTGTGATCAAGGTAACTACGTAATTACTTGTGCATACACGATTACGAGTAGGAACCACGTCAATTTTGGGAAGGAATTTTATTGTAACGTCAGAAACTCATGAGGGTCACTAATTTAAATAAGAAGTTTTGTGCAAAACTCGTTGTCTCCAATACAAAGTCTTGAAAAGAAATGGATGTTGATATTATTTTCTTTGCGCGTAAAACTAACGTTTATTCTTGAAGTGTACGGGGAAGTGTGTTTAAACGTAGACTTTCTTGAGATACCTTTTATGTGAGGGTTAAAACACTGTAGAAAGAAATGAAATATGTAATAAGTGAAATAACTAGAATTTATCGTCGCTATTGTCTGATTGAGCCAATCAGAAAACCCTTTGGTATTTGCTACTTTACAGTTAATCACTAGTTATTTACAGCATTTTCTCTTTGGTTTTTAGAAATTAAACTTTGTGAAAAGACGATTTGTCACAACGGTGGAACTTGTCACGATGTACCTGGATCGTTCAAATGTGAATGTGCAGTCGGCTTTACTGGTGCTAATTGTAGTGTTGACATTGACGATTGTGCATCTTCTCCTTGTGTTGGAGGAGGCCGCTGTACAGACGGAATTAATTCGTTTAATTGTACCTGCCCCGAAAAACGATATGGTCATTTGTGCCAATGTATGTGACGTTTTATTTCACGAGTTCCAAAAGAGTTTATTTGTGTGTATGTCATTTCCAGTGTCAGAATGCTCACTATATACTTTTGCGTAGTTAATATGATTTAAACTTTTGTCATGGTGAATACTTTATGTTATATCATATGTATTTAGTAATATAACATGGCAAAAGATGATCTAATGTAGATCGTTTTTTCTGGATATTTCGTAGATTTTTTAATCTTTCTTAATAAACGTTTATATGATACAGTTGTCCAGGAAAATTTCCCATGCAATGGATAAAGTTGTGGTAACAAAATATTTCTCCTTTTACAGATAGAACACCGGACAACTGCTTGAGACTTTTTAACTACCATGAACATTCCAGTACTTGGCTCGAGGATTGCAACAAGTGCACCTGTAATGATGGTACCGTCAATTGTACCCGGGTTGTTTGTCCGCCAACGAACTGCATCTCACAGGGCTGTGGCGAGCCTGATTACGATTGCGTAAAACAAAACGAGAGCTGTCTACGCGAACCTTGCTCACCGTTTGGGGAATGTAGAAAAGAAGGAAAAGTACTGCATAGAAAACTCGAATGTCTTCCTGTAAGCGATGATTGTAGCAAAGTACATCTGGTATTTTTGAGGGACAAATTGCCAAGTGTGAGTTGAAGCAAAATATTACGATTTATTTCAGAGGTCGCATCATATATTTCAAAAATTGTGCTGAAAGCTACACAAACCTTGTTGAATACATTGGCGAAAAGCTCTCGCCATTAATTCATTAAAATAAGGATGAAGCGATGATTTCAAAGTCAGTATCTACCTGTATGATGAGGCTTTATAATTGGTTTGATGATCAATGTATCATCATACAGGCTTTATGATTGGCTTGATGATCAGTAAAGTACAATACGCTGTAGAAATGATAACTCTTACGAGAGAATATTGCTATTTGTGCAATTTCTTTGATTTACCCAATTCATATTAGTTACGTGGTTAATTGATTTTTGACACTAACGTTCATCATAATTTTACCAATACTCTTCTTCTGTCGTATAGGGAACTCTCCTACCAAATTTTTGTCGCTATCTCAGCTCTCTGGATCTTTTCCATCGTTACGCTAAAGATAAATACATCCAGGTCACGTGTGATGTCTCACCTTCAAATGACGCTGCCAAAAGCATGGCTATGAAGGATGCTAAAGTTACAGTTGTTGTTGTAAGTATAATTTGAATTTACACTTGTAATTGTAATGATGGTCGATTATAAAATAAACACAATAAATGCGTGCGCTGATTGGTCTAGAGCTGTGCTTGCATTAGCCAGTGCAAAACACATCTAAGCTCAACCAATCAAATCAATCATAACAATCAATCAGTCAAAGAGAATTACAAATCGATCATGAATACATTTTAAAGGTAGAATTAAGACGTTTGCTTTAAATTTGTCTGTTTCGCATTATTCTTATTTTATAAAAGAAATAAAAGGTGTTTTTCGTGTTTGCACTGGCTTATGCAAACCGCGGAGACGTTTGTGAGAACTCTCGAGCAGGTGCAACCATCGACCTTCGGTCTCGGGCTTGCACTGATCAGCTCTCGAGTTCTCCCAAAGGTCTCCTCGGTTTGCATAAGCCTGTGCAAACACAGTAAACATTTTTTATTTCTTAATTGATGCAAAAGTAAATACGTGATTGCTGATCAAATTTTGTCTTATTACATCATAACTGTATAGTTTCTTCGCTTGCAAACAATTTCGTATTATAATTAGGCGAGTGACGAAGGGACTGGAAATGCAGTAAAGGCAGCCACAGATTTGGCAAAGTTTGTAAAGCTGCAATCTGAATCACCGGCCATGGATGAATTAAACAAAACAATTGTCAAAATCATGTTTGCCATAACTAAAGTAACAATTGAACGTCCAGTTGTGTACGTTACCCGCAAAGGTCAGTAGAGTTGAAGTCTTGAGATATCTAACGAATGTTAGATCCATTGTTTGTACTTATCTACCAATGATAGTTAGTGCCTGTTTCAACCAATGAAAGTGATTGCCTGTTTTAGCCAATAAAAGTGATTGCCTGTTTCAACCGATGAAAGTGATTGCCTTTTATAACCAATGAAAGTGATTGCCTGTTTTAACCAATGACAGTGATTGCTTGTTTCAACCAATGAAAGTGATTGCCTATTTTAACCAGTCATTTTATTGAATTAAAGTCAATAAAAACTAAAGGTTGCTAATCTAAAATGTTAGACTGGCTGATTACTCCGTGATTTCTCACCATTCAACTTTAATTGTATAGAGTAACCCTGAAAATAATTCTCTTAAATTAGTCTTTATTCATCAATTGCTTTTTTTTAGAAAACCCAGTGTATATTATTCCGTTGATATTGGCATTGTCAGCATTGGTCGTGTTCGTGTTATGTGTCTTGCTGACCATTATTTTTTGTGAGAGGAGAAGACGTCGTTCAAAGAAACGCTATCGTCAAAAAATGTACGAGGAAACAACAAGATTGAAAGAAAGAGAAGGTGATGATGTCGAAGATGGCGTCGAGACTGCTACTGAAGCAGGTCGCAGTGCCCGTAAAAAAGACTCATTCAGTGAGCTACGAGATATCGAATCGACCCAAGTCGATGTATCCACAACGACAGAACGTGTCGTGGGATCCAGCATCGAGATACATTCTCCCGCACGTGGTCGTCGCGAGCATGCTCCTCCACGCGAGAGAGGCGCTCGTGATGAGTGGCGTAGAAGGGACGTGTTAAGATTAAAACGAAAATCTCAGGATGAAATAATTGTTTAGCAACACATTTTTGAGCTCCAAGAGCAAGATTAAATATGACTTATCCATATACAGTGAGAAACATCCTTATCTCACACGTTTCTTTATTGACGCCCTATTTAGAATTATTATATTGTTTTAAAGTATTGTTGCATTGTAGGATTTAGATGACGAAGTGGTGATAGGGCAGTGTTATTGACAAAAATTTGCCCGTGCTAATGTATTGAAACCACTCTAAATACTTAATTACTGTGCATAATCGCAATGTGAATGCGTAAATAATCATGAAAGTTTGGTTATCCAAAACAAATAAGTAAAACTAAAAGTTTGTAATTTAATGTTATGTACAATGTTCCACGAGAATTTCAAAATGAAAATCTGGCAAACATATGCACAAATGTAAAATTGTGCCAATAAAACAAACACATTGATGCCTGTGACTTTTTTAAGACAACGTTTTGTGGTTTTGACCTCAGAAAGAGCACTTGATGGCTTAGCTTTTCATTTTGAAAATGAATGAATAATTTTAGAAATTGCTTGTAAAAAAGATGTACAAAGTCTATATAATGTATTATTTAACTGAAATAGTCAATAGCTTAAGAATATTTAGCGTAAAATAGGATTGGGAACGTGTTAGTCAATGTGGGATTAACTTCTATCGTTGACAGGTCAGCTCCATTTTTTTATCTCTAAAAATTTTCCAGGCTCAGATTAGTGTTTATGTAATTATATGTTATAAATTAGTTCTCTCCGCATTGTTAAGCTATAAAGTATTACAATATGTGAAGAAAATGTATAAAAGCGTCCCGGTTTGAAGAAAGATTTCTCATATACGGAACACGTGATTACAAATTTTGTTTTCACGCGTTCTAAGTCTTAAGTGTGTCAATCTGGTTGTCTGCATTTAATTGCCATGAGAGGAATTGTTACATTCAGAAGAAACTTTCCACCTACAACATGCCGACACAGCATTTCTTGAACGTGACGATTTGATGTTCTAAATGAAGTGTCCTAATGATGTTCGATTCCTAGGAATGACATGATTCTAGGTCCCACTTTTAAAGATTTTAATCTGTTTATTTATGCAAAAGAATCCTTTGAGACTGAAGTATTTTAAATAAGAAAGCAGAGAGCCTCTAAAATTTCTTCCTGCGTTCGAAAAATAATGGCTGCATTATCTTCTTTTGCTGCATCTCCATTCATCGCCATAAATATATGATGTGTATCTTTATTGTTTGGTAAAGGCCTTTTATTGATGGATCCTAGTTCAAAGCAAAGATAAAGACAATGCTAGAGCAAAGAATGAGTTTGTCAGCCAACTTTAAGTGCCCATGCATGACTATACCTAGGTTGAGAAGTCATGTCTCGTTTATGACTTCAAGTCTTCAACAACAGTCAACCTCGACCAACCTCATAAATGGTTTACATACAATATCCTGAAAGATTTCCTATGTTTTGTATGAAGACTAAAGTTAGATGTTACAACTCTTTTACGGATTTAGCTAAGTAGGGAATCATTGTAATTTCAAACGAAACTTCGACATCACATACGTTCGTCTATTAAAGTGCAAAAACAAATCCTTCATTATGTGACGTCACAAATCAAATTAAAATGGCCATGTCGATGAATTTTTGTCGTGCATTCTGAAATAACTGTACTCATGAAAAACTAGTCGAGCTTACGTTCATTTGAGGGATGGTTGCGAGACAGTGGGATCGCGAAGGTAATAAATTTTATTATCTTGATTGACGTGGTAGAGTTAGAGATTGCTGTGATAGAAGCTGGCAGTTGCATTTGATGATCCTGCTGTATGAATAGAAAAATTGGAATAAATATGAAACATACGATTTGGACAAACAAGGATTATGAGAAGTTTTGTCATATCCATAATTTCCAAGTTGACCAGGCTAGCTGTCTTTGAGATACAACAAGATTATCTTAACTTTATGTATGAACTTATATTAACTATAAAAACTTGTCAACGATGACTTTTGAAGTACAATATAAATTTTTCTGAAACTGTTCTGGATCAGGGACTGCAGAACCTGTTGAAAAGTGAGGAAGAGTGTGTGCGATTAGCATGAGTGCATACACTATACGTCGAACGCTCAACTTGCTAGGGAAGAAGTTGTGGATCCATACCCCCCCCCAGCTTCGCGGTCTCTGTAGAAGAACAGTTGAACTGGCGACATATTTTATCATCAAGTTCTAAAACTTTAAATGATCTCTTATTATTAGCCGAATACTCACCAAGACTTCAAGGTGATAGGATAGAACCCAAGCCAACAAACGCCGTTTATATTATCCTTGCTGTGTCAATAGTAGGATTTCTTTTTGTTGCTTGTGTCGTTGTCATCTGTCGTCTCATTATTGTAAGCAGAAGAAGATCGAAGCAGCTAAGAGATCGCTTGTCAGTAAGCTATAAATATGACCCACTTCATCGTGGAAGTGAAACATCGAGTATCATATATGATCCCTTTGTGACCAATGATCTGGAGTGAGCTGGAACAATTCTCAACAACTTTTCATGTCGAGATGTCGAGATATAATGATAATCTAAGTATCTAACACTTGATACATACCAGAATTTGCCAATGTAAAATAAAAAGAAACTATTAACTTTGTAGAAGAAATAGCAATGGAATTTTCTCAATAAATTTGACTAGGTTCCTAGTAATAGAATTTTTGAGATTATAGTTTTTATATACACATTTTCTTTTTTATTTTAACGTAATACTTCAGTAGCTACAGTTATGTGTTGAGATCAGTTGGAAAACGACGAAGATATTTAAAGTTCAGGAAAAATGGCTGCCCCATGCGAAATACGAAAACGAAAATATTTTCGAAAATTTCTCCTTGATATTGACACGAATTTGCTCGAAAGTCAAACAAATGAAAAGTTTTTTTCTTAATGCTTGAAAATGAGTGCGGAAATCGGACTTCGATGGAGACGTGCGTTCGAAGAGAAAAAGGATTTGAAAGAACATATTGAATTGCATCTGAAGGAAATCGCTGTTCGTTCCTACGCCATTTCAAGAGATCCTGTGCTTCAAATATCTCTGCGAGAGGAACTCGTACAACATGATGTTTTCGACGTGTTGGAGTGGTTTGTTTTTGGAGATGAACCTGATTTTGGTAAAAGAAAGCTGGCAGATCTCAATCAACCACCTTCAATTTGCGGTAAAATTTTCAAAACCAACGAGCCAACATACTCTTGCAGGTACAAATAATATAAATGTTTGAATATGTACAATTTTTAGCAAATGGGAGCATATGCATCACTTTTAGGATGGGTGGAATATGTCTGACATTTTGTGCAGGGCCGCAGGGGAAAAATTAAATTGTTTTACTTTACGAAATTTGACTAAGGTTTATTTTGAAGAAAGGATGGTATGCCTAACTTTGGTGCGGTTAGCTTACAAGTTTGGTCATACTACGTGAATCATTATGATTTATTTCTTTAGAAATTTACTGTTTTTAAGGTAAGCAAACACCAAAATGTTTGCATAGCACAACTAAAGCTATGGGTTGGTTATGTGACAGGGAATGTTAGAACTTTTGAAGAGATCTTATTCCTAACTTTTGCAATTATTTACCCACATTACCTATATATAATAATATATGTATGTAAAGTAAATGGTTTGAACCCTGGAGTATCGTTACATGTTTGTAGATTTAGATTGTCCAGGTTAGTATAGTCCTGAGAAGGACTGTTTTTGTTGTTGTTGACTGACATTTCTACAACCTTAGCGGTAGTCATCTTCAGAGTCAAAAAATGTCATTTGTCAAATGACTCTGAAGGTGACTTCCGCTAAGGTTGTGAAAAAAACGTCAGTCAACAACAACAAAAACAGTCCTTCTCAGGACTATACTAACCTGGACGATCTACATCTACAAACATGTAATGTATGTGTGTATCATTCTATGTCTTTGGTGTAGTTATTGATGTGTTGTTGTTTTCTGAATATGCATTTTTAGTTAGGGATCTGTGCTTGTTTAGGTATTGAGGATAAATTGTTTTGATGAAATAAATTATGAAAAATATCATAATTTCTTTCATCAAATTACCAATAAATTTTTATTTCATGCAAATAGTAACATAGCAGTGAAGGCAATCATTTATTGTAGTCCATCCTTATCAACTTGCTGGGTGCCATTGCTTTGATTTATTTGTAAATTTGAACCTATACTCTATGTTTAGGGATTGTGCAGTTGATGGAACATGTGTTTTGTGTATGGCTTGTTTTGAGAAGAGCATTCATAAAAATCACAACTATAGGGTAAACTACAATCTGTATTATATTTTTATTTCCCTATATGTATCCCTATATATATCCCTATCTGTACCTATATGTCTCTATAATTACTTACCTTTTTGAAAAAAAGCTTAACAAAATGGAAATTCTAGGTATTTAAAAATTTCATGAATTTCATGATGGTATTCTCTAGACTATTTTTCCTTTTAGCTCTACACTTCAGCAGGGGGAGGCTGTTGTGACTGTGGAGATGTGGAAGCTTGGAAACAGGGGGCAGCATGCGAGATCCACGCTAAGAGATACGATCATTCTTCAGATGAGGTTCTTTTGTGCATAAATCTATGTCTTTGTAATGTGATTATTGCTAAATAAACAAACTTCGTCACTTCAGGATTTGCTCAAGATTTTGCCTCAGAATGTTGCAGATCAAGCAAGATTTTTGTTCAATGTTATTTTGGATTTTTGTGTGGGCATGATTTGTGATCCGAACAGAGCATGTGAAGAATTTAGCATGTTAAATAAGTATGATGATTAGTTTTACACATTCATGTTAGTGCTGTGCAAACTTCTGGGGTTGCACTTGCTAAAGGCAATGGCTAAAAAACTCTGGCTTCCCAAGAAAGTTTGCTTGTCCAAAAATTCATGAAATCTTGAAAAAATTAAAATTTTTTGTTGAATGAATTAAAAACCATGGCCTTCTACACATCATATGTGATATAAATGGCTTAAAGATAAAGCATAACATGACAGATGCAATATGGCTGAGGTTAAAATATCTTATTAGTAATTCATGTTCGCTTCAAGGTTTTAGTGTTGTTCATCTGTTGGAAGGGGTTAAAGTGCTAGGCATTTGTTATAGACAAGTGACAATTTCATAATTTGTTTTTTTAGTTCACATAAAGATTCACATGTTGTTATGCTTTATAATGATGAAAGTCACACATTTCAAGGAGTAAGTAGCAAGTTTCACTTCAAAGAGCGTTGATCTGAGAGTTCTAGTTCCAGGCCTTTCACGTGAGGGCTCAGTAGATTACCTTGGATTACATGATTGAAGTTATTTTTGTTGACTGAGCATGCGCGACACTTATCAATTTCTTTTTTCAGGTGATCACAGCGCTGCAGAAAGTGATACCCCAATGCTCAATAAAGTTGGGAAAAGATATTGCCACTGTAGTTGACAGAGAGGTTCATGGGATATTGTTTTGATAGAGCGATTGATGCATTCGTTTCATTAACAACAGAATCGTTGTGTTTTAGGGACGTTCTAGTGTTTACTTTGGGCCGCACAATATGTCTCTTGAAGTTTCGCGGGATCTTCGGGTAATTTGTTTTTTTTGTACTTCATGTATTTAAGCTTCAAAGGGTTTCATCGCTTTATAATTTGCTTTATTTATCTGTAGAAACATAGCAGAGGGCCTACAGGCCCATTGCGTTGTGAGGCGATTCACATTAATGTTGTTGCTTACCAACTTATGGCGTTTAAACTCATGGAATGGCTTTCAACTTTCATAGATTGTTCAGGTGAAATATCTTTGTTTGTTACAAAGTTTTTTTATGACAGTTTTAGGCGAATTTCACGACACGTTTTGCAATGTAGCTATTAAACAAAAGTAAAAGCTTGAAGATCTTGAATCTACTTTATTCATCATAGACTTGAATATTTGTGTTCACTTTAGTTTGATTCACTCTAGATTGAACAAAAGTAAAAACGTGGAAATCTACTTTATTCATCATAGACTTGAATATTTGTGTTCACTTTAGTTTGATTCACTCTAGATTGAACAAAAGTAAAAACGTGGAAATCTACTTTATTCATCATAGACTTGAATATTTGTGTTCACTTTAGTTTCATTCACTCTAGATTGAACAAAAGTAAAAACGTGGAAATCTACTTTATTCATCATAGACTTGAATATTTGTGTTCACTTTAGTTTGATTCACTCTAGATTGAACAAAAGTAAAAACGTGGAAATCTACTTTATTCATCATAGACTTGAATATTTGTGTTCACTTTAGTTAGATTCACTCTAAATTGAACAAAAGTAAAAACGTGGAAATCTACTTTATTCATCATAGACTTGAATATTTGTGTTCACTTTAGTTTCATTCACTCTAGATTGAACAAAAGTAAAACGTGGAAATCTACTTTATTCATCATAGACTTGAATATTTGTGTTCACTTTAGTTTGATTCACTCTAGATTGAACAAAAGTAAAAACGTGGAAATCTACTTTATTCATCATAGACTTGAATATTTGTGTTCACTTTAGTTTGATTCACTCTAGATTGAACAAAAGTAAAAACGTGGAAATCTACTTTAACTTAAATCTAGAAACGAACGAAAACAAATTCCGAAAAAGCAAGTCATCTTGAGATAGTAAAATGTGTAACAGTACAAGACGCAAATAAAAGATGGCTTCTTTTTTTCGGAATTTGTTTCTTGCTTTTCTTATTTGAGTTGTCGGCTAGAAATTGTTTTTTTAATGTTCACTATAGTTAAATTCATTCTTTTTTAAACAAAAATAAAAACTTGGAAGACCAACTTTAACTTAAATGTATTTTATTCATCATAGAAATGAATAGATGATGTTCACCTTAGTGTAATTCACTCTTTGTTAAACAAAGAAAAACTTGGAAATCAACTTAAACTTAAATTTAGAAATAAATGGACAATAAGAACAAACTAGTTTCAACTAATTACACAATGGTGTATTTCTTGATGTAAAATAATACGTCGTGCTTGCTAATAATTTCATCGTTTATTTTTATTAGACTGCCTTCGACGTCTTCACGCTGACATTTCCACGACACCACGGCACGGTGAAGATAGTTATCTTGCTAAAGTACTTTGCTCTGATGCTAAGCTTTGGAAAGGTAAATAACTTTTTATTTGATCCCCAAAGACGTGTTAAAATTATGGAACATACGTTTTACTCCTACCAACACACGATCATTTTAAAAGATTAACATACCATCATTAAACGATCTTTACACGATCAACATAAGATCATTAAACGATCTTTACACGATCAACATAAGATCATTAAACGATCTCTACACGATCAACATAAGATCATTAAACGATCTTTACACGATCAACATAAGATCATTAAACGATCTCTACACGATCAACATAAGATCATTAAACGATCTTTACACGATCAACATAAGATCATTAAACGATCTCTACACGATCAACATAAGATCATTAAACGATCTCTACACGATCAACATAAGATCATTAAACGATCCTTACACGATCAACATAAGATCATTAAACGATATCTACACGATCAACATAAGATCATTAAACGATCCTTACACGATCAACATAAGATCATTAAACGATATCTACACGATCAACATAAGATCATTAAACGATCCCTACACGATCAACATAAGATCATTAAACGATCTTTACACGATCAACATAAGATCATTAAACGATCTCTACACGATTAAAATAAGATCATTAAACGATCTCTACACGATCAACATAAGATCATTAAATGATCTCTACACGATCAACATAAGATCATTAAACGATCTACACGATCAACATAAGATCATTAAACGATCTCTACACGATCAACATAAGATCATTAAACGATCTTTACACGATCAACATAAGATCATTAAACGATCTCTACACGATCAACATAAGATCATTAAACGATCTCTACACGATCAACATAAGATCATTAAACGATCTTTACACGATCAACATAAGATCATTAAACGATCTCTACACGATCAACATAAGATCATTAAACGATCTTTACATGATCAACGCAAGATCATTAAACGATCTCTACACGATCAAAATAAGATCATTAAACGATCTCTACACGATCAACATAAGATCATTAAACGATCTCTACACGATCAACATAAGATCGTTAAACGATCTCTACACGATCAACATAAGATCATTAAACGATCTTTACACGATCAACATAAGATCATTAAACGATCTCTACACGATCAACATAAGATCATTAAACGATCTCTACACGATCAACATAAGATCATTAAACGATCTCTACACGATCAACATACGATTATTGAACTCTCTTTACACGATTCACATGCGATCATTATACGATCATTACACGATCAACATATTTTTATGAAAGGAATATTTTAAGCGATCATTACCCGTTCATTAAACCATTAACATACTATCAATGAACAACCTTTTCGAGCATTTGCTAAACGAATACTTCTCACTGTATTTGATATATTTCTTTTTTTCTAGTGGCAAGATTTCATACTCATCAATTGTTTATGCATTCGTAAGTTTAATGATGAAATATATCGTTGCATTGAGTTGTGATCATGGTTTGTCGGACATTCCTATTAAACCATTGAAATATGTGCTACAGTGCATATCATCTTTAGGTTGCTTAAAGATTCATTCGGAAAACGCGCTCTTGCTATCGAATTCACCAAGGTAGTGGGCAACTTTCTCTTTGTGCTTCCATTTCATTCTCGTATCATTTCACTGCAAGTAAATTTCGTCAATAGCTGCTGTAACTTAATCAAATGTTTTTACATATGAAATACTAAAGTTTAATGCGAGAGCAATTGTTGATGTGGCGATCCGACTGTGTTGTGGCTTGTTTTTCTTTCAGAATTATTCAGCTGTTCTCAGTGATTTCTTAGCCGATGACCAGGACCATTCTATCTCTGTATAAACATGATTTTTTAAACAAAGATTTAAGAACGTCGATCTCGAATAAAATTGTCGTCTTATATATTTTAGGCGTCTTCGTTGTCTGTTCAAATATTTACTGTCCCTAGTCTGGTATGTACTTCATTTAAGTCCTTTTTTTAAACTCGTATCTACAGTTGATGTTACGTCCGAGCACTTTACTAAAAAATACGTGTTGCTAAGAAATATCATTTCAATCATTGCTTTTCCAGGTTCAAATGCTTGCGGTGAACTGCGATCTGTTGGAAGTTGTAATCGATGTTCTTTTGAAGAAAACTTCTCCTTTTCTTGGAGGTACGTGAATGCTAAGTAAAGTTGAAGCTCAATTTTTTTTTGTGAATGCAAATCGTCACAATCGTACATTCCGTCAATTAATTGCCTCTTTACGTGATTATGATGGTAAAGGTTGTTGATATATACGTATGTTTAGATGATAAAATCATAGATTTAAGTCGTGATGAACGCAGGAAATCAGGACGCTTGTATTATGTTATCCACGACTTAAGGTAACGACAACCAAACATGATTTTTTCTGTGTTTGATATAACTTTACTTGGATTTAGGAGATCAATTTTTGATATAAAAAATATGTTCTTATGATGACATATATGAACAACTACGAACGATATTAGACTTTTCATTGCCATTTCTGAGGCCAGTTTTACCGTCCTGGATGGTCCCCACTGAGCTGGGTCGTTTTAACTTGAGCTGGATAGTTCCCTTCTGAGATGGATAATTTAATGAGCTGAATAGTTCCCCCTGAGTTAGATAGTTCCCCCCTGAGCTGGATAGTTCTACTAACCTGGATGGTTTTACCCTGAGCTGGATAGCTCGACCCTGAGCTGGAAAATTCCACCTGTTGTGGATAGTTTTCACGGATCTAAATTATTCCACTGAGCCTAATATGCACTGGACAGGGACTTTCCAAACTTATCAGAAAGATAACATTCCAGGTTTCAAGCAAATCAATTTTAAAATTTAAAATGTTACTCTTTTTATGTTATTTCTTCGTAGATACATCTTGCAAAATAAGCCCAGCTCTTGGACTGATAGTTTAAAAATGAAATTTTACAATTTTCTTGAACGTTACCTAAATCTTCTGCAACGTTTTCAGGTATTGTAATGTTTACGTCATTACGGTTGTAGGTTTTGTCTAATTGCTCACATTGCAACTTTTTTGTTAATTTCAGGAAGTGAACATGATAAGGCGGGCCACAAGTGTCCATGTGGAAATTGAACCGGAATGGCATTTAACGTTTGACTTTGCTATGCGTCTTTCATTGCTTACGCCTCACATAATGCAATGGTGTGGTAGTCATGTAAGATTTATTGAATGTTTGTGTTTTTATGCTAAATGGAATTTGTTATTTTGCTTTTTGACTCTTCTGTCCATCTCTAACCGTCATAATTCTCCTGTGATCTCTCGTACTCCCTTTGATACATTCCAGCGACTTTGTCCTTCACTCTCCATAATGATCCTATTCTGACCGATTGATTTCTGACTTTTCACTCTGATTCTCTTTTCATCAATCTCTTTCTAACGCTTCTATCCTTGTTTCTCTACTTTGATCCCTTCTCACGCTCTAATCTTTCCCATCTCTGAGGCTTCCTTCACGCGTATATTTTTAAACTATCCTCTGCTATTATGATCGTCTCCTGATGCCTGT
This sequence comes from Xenia sp. Carnegie-2017, assembly GCF_021976095.1. Taxonomy (NCBI): domain Eukaryota; kingdom Metazoa; phylum Cnidaria; class Anthozoa; order Malacalcyonacea; family Xeniidae; genus Xenia; species Xenia sp. Carnegie-2017. Next base: position 13,233,357 of record NW_025813483.1, on the reverse strand, counting down.
ATTTTTAAATCTCACTATCTTTATCTTTTCTCTTTATTCTACGTAATTAGTCTAACTTACTCTTCAACAAACTGTAAATTTATTCGCCTCATGTTTCGATTCTTTTGTCTTTACATATAGAGAGATATTTTGATAAAATCCATCGCAATCACATTGAAATGTTTGAGAGACGTGACGCGATCGTTCGGCGCCAAAAAACATCGAGGTATTATGTTGTTTTAATTATTGCCTATTGTTATTAAAGTGCTGGACACACAAATTATTCTTTTTCAGAGGGCGAAAAAACCATGACCTTATTCAACTTTGATGTATCTTCTGAAAAAGTCTCTGTACACATACCGATCGTTAGATTTTTAGCCGGTCTGTGTTCGATTTTACTGGTAGTGGTCGAGAACACTTTGTTTGATTATTGCTTCATTATTTTAGGCTTGATTGGCTGTTGTGCAAAATACTCGCTTGATGCGCAAAATATGTTGGAAATAAAAGTTTGTATCTTGGATATTGCACATTTGTTTTATTCATTCTTTTTCAAAAATAGACAAGCTTCTCTTTGATGTTCCATTTAAATACGTTCTACAGATGACATATAGATATTTATAAAAAGCATGATTATTGTAGTTATGAATGATTATGAATTTAAACATGCATCCAATGAAGTATACCTTACACAGTTCTATATTCTTTTTGGACAACTTTCAGTTTTAGTTATCCAAAGTTGTTTCACGGATTTAGAATTTCGATAAAAATTAAAGATATGTATTCAACAATAACAAAGCCAGCCCGTTGTAATTCAAATTTTTCAGCGAAATTGCTGTTCATTTCTTTAAAAAATTCTATTTATTGTTTTTCCAGTAATCAAACATAAAAATGTTTGCATTGTTGGAGTATAAACTGGCTGGCTTTGCTATTGCCAAAGTATAGTGTTTATACAGTAGAGCCACTCCTTTTAATTTTTTTGTGCCACGCATATCTTATATTACGCATGTGATTACCATAGTGGCAGCCAGTCAATTGTCTTTTTTGACCAATAGGAATGATGAAATGGCTAACGGCTACCAGTAATGTAGTTAAATATACGGCAGCCAATTGCGCAAGAAATAGACCTACTGTTTATTCCCTGTACTCCACTACTGCTATACACATGAAAGATAATCTTCTATGAATGTTTCTGGCAGTAGCGGATCCAGTGTTCGTCCAAATAAATTATACCTGCTTGATTTTAAATATAAAGTACTTTCACAAAAATACTATCGGGTTTGAATTTTTAAAGAATGTAATTTACCAATGTACTCTAAGGCACTAAGGTGCTTAGAAATGTAAATATATTCCAAATCGTGCAGCAGTAGTTTATTTTGACGTACCATAGGTCCATTACCGGTTTGTGAACTGCAAACCTCGTGGAGTCTTGTTCGCTTGCTCTGTTGTCTGTGGGTCTGAAGTATCTTTATGTGTTTGATAGGGAGATGACGATTTATTAACTTATATGGCCTATCCGTTGAAAGTCTTAGTGTTTGCTGCTCAGGTTAAATCGGGAATGTGGAGGAGAAACGGTTTTTCTGTACAACATCAGGTACAGAAAGAACACAATACTGCCCAGGGTGGTAGACAAAAGAAGTTATTTGTCCAAATTTTTGTACAATATACCTACTGTTCTGATTTTGATTAGATGAGATACGTCTAAACAAGAAAAATATGATTGTCGTCACTCTGATTGACCAAGTCATGTTTATTTAACACAACGTACATCTAACTCAGCATATTACCTAACTCAACATATTACCCAACTCAACATACTGCCTACAATAACTCAACATACTGCCTAACTCAACATACTGCCTAACTCAACATACTGCCTAACTCAACATACTGCCTAACTCAACATACTGCTTAACTCAACGTCTTACCTAACTCAACATATTTCATAACTCAACATATTACCTAACCCAACATATTACTTTACTTAACATACGTATTATCTAACTCAACATATTACCTAACTCGAAATACTTCCCAGCTCATGATGTTCAATTTTACTTCACTTAACATATTACTTAATTATCTACACATATTATCATTTCTTGTTAGCAAATCTGCTTATATGATGCGTGAAGTCCTACTCTACACCCACCCACCCCTCCGTGTTTTAATTAATATTAGTAACTTTTCTGCATATTTACCCCTCAGCATGCGTGCTTGTCTGTACTTGTACTCTATTGGATGTAAGGCTTAATGAAATCTGGTGTTTCGTTGTCCGATGTCATATGTTTTCGTATACTTTATAGTTGAATGGAAATGTTTCTTTATTGATTTAGATTCATGCTTATTGTCAAGATACTTGCGCCTGCGAAATGTACGACAAGGATATTTTCTTCATGCAGGTACATCTATGTATACTGTTGGGTCTATGAGTTCTTAATTCATGTACATCTATGTGTACAAAAAGTTCTAAAATACTGTGGTATATATGAGTTTTAAATGTGTGAAGTTTCCATTGAGATATATATGTTGTAAAAGTTGGCAAACAGAAAATTTACGTAGATTTATGTGCACTGTAAGATATACAAGCGTTTCAGTTCTAACAGTTGACCAAAAACCACGAAATAAATGTTTTGTTTTTTACATTTATCTGATACAAACCCATACAATTGTACATAACATGAAAATGATTTGATTTGTGAAGTGTTTCTCCGAGAAAAGTACAAACCATAATCTGTGTATTACTTTACGTAGGTCTTGGCATCTTGTATGGATAAAGAACATTTTTTTCTTATTTTGCTTGACATGTTCCAACTAACATCTTGGGCTTCGTAAGTTTCTTATTATGAAAATGTTTTTCATCATTCATCATGAAAATATTTGTGTATTTTATCCACACCTGGTTACTCATACGTTAACTTGCTTTGTTTAGACAGGTGGATTAGCTTAATTTTAGACTTGGATTATTTAAATCATTACAGTTGGATTAACTTAACACTACCTATCCTTATCTTGCCCTATTTTTGTCCGATCCTATGTAATTTAGGATAACGTGGGAATGTATTAGTTTATAGTGTTTGATTTGGGGGGATCTTATTTTGTCTTTGTTGTGTGTACAGGGAGAGCTACAGTGTCAATAAGAAGGACGAGGTTCGTTTGAATTTTTTTTGTGTTTTTTTTTTGACAGTTGGTTTTATGTGTAACCCTTTGTTAGTAAATTTTATGTGTTTATGTTTATTTGCATTGCTTATGTTTATATATCACAGAGCACAATCAATCAACAGCTTGCTTTGGCCGCTGAATTTCTCCATCTTTTGATCATATTATTGGGTAAGACTACCTCCCGTTGACAAATACTATCAAATGATTGAAAGGAGTCAGTCTAGAATTCAGGTTTACTTCGTAATTCCTAGTGCTGGATATTTGTGATTCGCCACCGATATCAGTGCCATCGAGTGAACTGTAATATCAACTAAAACGTTAACTACGCCGCCATTTTTGAAGCCTAAAATGAAGCTTGTTTTTCTGAGTTTTGAGTAGTTTCACGATATTATTTCAGAAAATCAACAACGATTTACATTGAACACAAAGGCACAAATTGCCATGAAAAGTTCTGCAACACACGATTTTGTAATAAACCTAAAAACTCTCATATACATACATCATAACTCGCTTCAAAATGGCGTAAAGAACTATCATTTGCGTTCCACTTTATATTAAAGTACACTGGTGTCTCTCCAATAATCAAAACATAACTGACCCATTGATTGTATCCTACTATTAAAAGCGTTACATTCGCTCCTTTATCTTTTTTCGTTAATTTTTTAGGAGAGAGATACAACAGCACTATTGGTATAGTAGACAAAGACAGTGAAGTTAGACGTGAGATTATTCACAGATTGTGTTTGGGCGATGTGTCGCGCAGTGAGTTGTTTCGTGGATTGTCTTTCGTGGAGTCTGAGGTAGAATGGAAACTTTCATACACGACACGTACAATCAATTAAAAAAATTTTTTTATCATCTTCTCTGTTTGATGCAGTATGAACGTAGGGGAGAGATTGATGGCATCATCAATTCCGTGGCGACTTTCAAGTACGTCAAAATATAAAAGAAAGCCCGGCATACTAAAAAATTTCCTTTGGTAAAGTTTCTTTCACATACTTTTAAACATTTAACTACATTTCCGTCAATTTCAGAAAACCTGCCCGTTCTGGTAAGGGGATATACAAACTGAAGAAAGAGTGCTTGTCGGAGTTCAACCCGTATTTCTACCATTATACGAAGAATCTACAATCAAAGGTTCGTTAATTTTTAATTAGAACTGCTACTACGTTTTGTCAATAATGACAGTTGGAATTAGTGACGTAGCCAGCCCGGAAGTGTTTTATAAATTTCGAATCGTTAGCATTATTTGTTTTTTAGAAAGCTATTGTTTTTGCAGTGAGTGAACTCACATTTATTTATATAGTCGACACCAATAATAGTTGTGGCTGTAAATTTCAGTCTTCCAACTTTAAATGAAATAATTTGTCTTGTAGTTTAATTAATGAATAAAAAATATGCAAAATTGTAATTTATCCCGATCAACATAAAAAATAGCAAAAATTGTACATTTTTGCAATGGCTATTACCTAGGCTGAAGATTACATGAAGAAAAGATGCAAAGAAGAAAAATTACCGGAATGTAAATTATTAAGTTTATTGCTTACAATTGTCATATCATAAAAAACTAACATCACCCATTTTCACGCGAATTACTGAGCTTCTTATGGAAGATCGCTATCCCGCTCCATCGTGTTTTTTTTTGTAGTTTTTGCTCCACCTGCTCCCGTCGACTTTCTTTCATCATACTCCAGTATCACTAAACTACTGATCTCAAACAAGATGATTCAACTGTTCACCATCTTGATATGGCGGATCAAGAAAGGCAGTCCCCGATCATGGACGGATCGAATTTTCCATGAGGTTTTTTATCCGATATATTATTTAATCTTTTCAAAAAGAACTCAAACTATACTAGCTATATGTGCTTTGTCATTTTTGATGTCACCATGTCAACTGAACGTTTGGCGCTATTGAATTTGATAAAACGAAATCCATATCATTTTTGTAGATTTTGTACCTCATTTGTTTGGGTCTTTGCGAAGAGAAGAAACAAAGAAAAAATGGTCGTGTGTTTGGCTTTGTCAGCGCTGCAAATGCGCGAAACCATTGCGGTAAATAGGTGTCAAAATATTGTCTTCTGAAGGACTCGATATTGGGAAAGATAATGGCAGTCCATTTTGACATAAAGTTGCTCGTGCTTGAGTTGTATCTTATATCATTTTAATGTTCTTAGCTCGGTCAAACCTGTCTTTATTTGAACGTTTAAAAGCTTTGCAAGGTGAACCGATTGTTCAAGGTCACAGTTCACTCCTATGTTACACAATCCAGGTTTGTTACTCAATGCTGTGCCTAAATTATTTTGTATGTATTACCCAGTGTTCCTGGTTGTATTTATTACCCAATGTTCCTGGTTGTTTTTATTACCCATTGTTCCTGGTTGTTCTTATTCACCCATTGTTCCTAGTTGTCTTTATTACCCAATGTTCCTGGTTGTCCTTATTACCCAATGTTCCTGGTTGTCTTTATTACCCAATGTTCCTGGTTGGCCTTAATACCCAATGTTCCTGGTTGTCTTTATTACCCAATGTTCCTGGTTGTTCTTATTACCCAATGTTCTTTTAGACAAATTTTATTGTAAAACAATAAAAGTTTCGTTTCAAATAAGTAAAACACTTCTTGTTGTTTTTTTTTTGTTTCAACACAGAAATTTCGTGAACAGTTGGGATCAGAGAGTGATTCTACTGACTCTGGTGCTATACTTCCTCAACCAATGGACGTCTCAGATGTCAAGTCATGTGACACGGAGAAAATTATGAAACGACAGGCCTCTGAAGAAAGGCGGAAAAGAGTTTTACAGCAAATGGCAAATATGCAGAAAGCATTCATTAAACAAAATTCTGACCTATATTTGTCGACAGAAACTGAGTAAGCTGTAGGAATATTAAAGAATGTTATATGCAGTGCGGTGTTTGAAATTAAATGAAGATATGATCTTCGAACTTTTGCTGGACAATTTTAAGCAATTGTCTCATGAACCTGAAAAATTCAGGTGACTCAACGGGATTCGAACCCATGACCGGCACCGCAGAGGTCATGGGTTCGAATCCCGTTGAGTCACCTGAATTTTTCAGGTTCATGAGACAATTGCTTAAAATTGTCCAGCAAAAGTTCGAAGATCATAACTTCATTTAACTGTAGGAATATTGTTTTAGATTTCAGTCCAGGTTATCACAATTCATTAACATATATTTATTCATATATCTTTGTCATAACTATTGGTTTACCAACTGGAAAATGAATTCTTTGAATAAATACGGTTGCTCGACATTAAATGTTAAAGAACATCACAATGGCGTTAATAAAAGATTTACGTTGGGCAATCGTATTTATGCCATTTGCCTGAAGCATGATCACAAGTTCATTGAAATATTTTCATTTCAGTGTTAGTGAATCTTCTAAAAATGAAGTGGATGCATTTCAAGGATTAAAAAATCCACAAAAGTCTGTGATTGGAATCGGAAACAATCGTGATTCTTCTATTACGGTGCCTCGCGAGTCACTTATTTGTATATTATGTCAAGCGAGCCCAAATTCTTCCAATAAACCGCTGGTGTCGTGTGCTTTTGTACAGCGGTCGACCGTGCTATCAGACAATCACCATCAGGACCTTGAAGAAGGGGATACAGCAGATCCACTGCTATCATATAGGGATCGACGTGTCGGGGTCCATGTGGGCAGCTGTGGTCATGTAATGCACGGTGATTGTTGGGTACGGTTCTTTGAATCTATATTAACCAATGAGCGACTTTCATTGAGATCACGAATACTCAACACGTTTGATTTGACAAGAAGGGAGTTTTTATGTCCTTTATGTTCTGGTCTTTCGAATACTGTCCTTCCTTTGGTATCTTCTGTTGTTTCTACTTCACACGAAGGAAGCGGGTAAGGGTAATATTGTTTATTCAGCATTGTCTACTTAGACAATTTTAGGGAATGTAAAATCTGTTTTCATTCATCATCTTTTGAATTTATCATCTTTTCATTCATCATTTTTTCATTCATCATCATTTCATTCATCATCTTTTCATTCATCATCTTTATTCGATGTTTTAACAGTGGCATAGCAAGTTTGATAAAATTGACGAGGGACATCATTCTGATTTATTCATTTATTTCAAAATCAATTGTTATTACAGATAAAATAAAGTATGTATATATATGTGCGGGCTCTTCTCTCACCCTCCTCACCCCTCACCCTCCTCACCCCTCACCCTCCTCACCCCTCACCCTCCTCACCCTTCTCACCCCTCACCCTCCTCACTCCCTCACCCCTAAAGCATTAGGTCTGCATCAATGCTTGTTCCCTCCATTTGTTTTAGAGGATCATACACATTCTGGTATGACACTTTTCAAAAGATTGAATTAAGATTAACACCAGAATTAATCGATTTCTGTAAGGATGGTGAACATAAAGCAGGTCAGTTGTTTAGCACAAAATTCTACATTTAATTCACAGAATACGATCATATTAAAGTTCATGTTTACTGATTTTTATTTGAGCGCTATACGCCATTGATCCGATTCTCAGGTAATGCAGGAAACTCGCTCAATTGTCCTCTCTGGATAGACTTTAGTGAGGCTGTCCTCCAGGCCATTTTGGGTGTATTTGAGAGGGTGATTGCATCCGTTTTTTGTTCTGGTAGAGTGGCAAATCAATGATGTAAAGCGCTTGAAGTCGTTTAGGTGTTAATATTTTGTGGTAAACTAAACACACATGTTTTATATTAGATTCAGTTTGGAAAACAGTGAAAGAGAAAATTGCTCATCTACTCTACGGGTAAATCATTTTGTCTTATCTTCTCTTTACGCTATACTATAATGTGGAAGGATTCGTCTGAAGCTCAAGCTCAGTTTCGATTTTTAGGACGGATCTTTCCTCCGATATGACATCCATGATAACAGTCTTCACTCGAGCAGCCTACATGGTAATGAAATTCTTATTTTATTTTATTGCCAATTAGGACTTATTTATTATCCGTAAGCATATCGATGAAGGTTGTGTGCTTTATTCGTCTTTTTACTTATTATCGATTCAGTTGTTGATTATCGGTTGAGCAATTGATAATCCGTTTCACGTCTCTTATTATTTAAGTAGAGTTAAAATTTGATATTCTTATAAATTAATAATAAAAATATAAACTAATCTTCTATCGACAATTTTTTCTGCGCGAACAGCACAAATATAATGTATGTAGGTGAAACAGTCAATACAGAATCACATTTGGTTATAGTCAGTTGGTCGGATTTTTGGTAAAGTTATTCGGTTCCAAAGATATTCATCTTATTTTGGAAATGTGCATTATTAGTTGGAAATATATTTATGTTTTTAAACACCTCAAAAGGAATTGGATTTTTTGGATTTTCTTTTGAAACTCATAAGCAATAGTTTTTTCGTAAAGCTATTTTTAATTTGAAATTGTACTGCATTTATTTATTTTGCCTACCGCTGAATCTTCTATTGTGTATTTTTTTAATTGACTCGAGTTTTTATTTTTTATATTTTGTGTGGTAGTTCGGTTTGAATGTGGAACCCGACGATGAAAACAGCCGAGTTTCGTTAATTGCCTGGGCAACATGTGCCTACACTATACAATGTCATGGTTTGTCGTGCTGCCATTTGTGTCGCTTGACTTCATTTTTTTCTTACATCAATGAAGTATTATTTTTTCCTTAGAGCTTACACTAAGAGAGAGTTCAAATCAAGAGACTTATCCAAAACGCGAGGTTAGGTTTTGTCCTTCTTGCGTAGCAACGACTGTATTGTATGTTGTTTTGTTGCTGTCTCAAAATAACTTTGTACGCAATGCGAAATGTTGTAGACTTTTTTCATAAAGTTAAAAAAAAACAATTGAAAGAGAAAATCCGTAGATAGACTAAGATAGTAAATGTTATTATCATTATTGTTATTACGTTATATTGACTAAGATAAAACATCAGGGAAAGATTACTGTTATCGACTCCTATAGTAAACATTCTTGATGCAAACTAGAATGAAACTAAGCTGAAAATACTAAAATGATATTATTACATTTAAAAATATTCCTTCGATGCTTTCTTATATTGAATTAACTATTTATTAAATTGACGTGCCCGTAATAATGAAAATCAGATATTTTACATTCGTAAATACAATGTGCAACAATCTTAACTTAGCAACTGAATTTGTTATTTGAATAGTTTGATATGATTAAGTCGCTGGTTTCTCTGGCTGGCACCGTGAGCTCAATCAGCAAACCACGTGACGTTGTGAGTCATTGCATCCGTCTTTTCTCTGTGATTAGCGGGAGTGATAAAGTACCTCAAGAAAAATGGACAATTGTGAATATAGATGTTTTTGATTGGATGGTAGGATCAAGACTAGTCCTTCTGATATTTTGTTATCTTTGTAATCGACGTTTATATAACATATATGATTTATTTTAAGGTGAAAATGCGATTCACATTGCCTAGTTTGGATCTTTTAAATTATACTGAAATGACATCATCAAGAAACGGTGACGGATTGTCGTCGATGGAAATGGATGGTTTTGTATTTCATTTTGCCCTCACGGCTTGTATCACTCAGATCTTGCTAACGACGTCGGGAGAGATACCCTCAGGTATTTATTGGTACAATGATGGATAAGAGATACCATCAGGTACATATTGATACAATGATGGATAAGAGATACCCTCAGGTACATATTGATACAACAGGTATATATTGAAAACATGATGAATGTAAAAAATACCATCAGGTATATATTGATACAACGATGGATAAGAGATACTCTCAGGTATATATTGAAAACATGATGAATGTAAGAAATACCTTCAGGTATTTATCGATACAATGATAGATAAGAGATACCTGAGATATTTATTGAAAGCATGATGAATGCAAGAAATACCTTCAGGTATATATTGATACAATGATGGATATAAGAGATACCCTCAGGTATATATTGACAACATGATGGATATAAGAGATACCCTTAAGTTTATATTGATAACTTGATTGATATAAAACGCAAAATTTCCTTGGGATTCGATAATATTTGATGGGTCAATGCAATGTTGAACTTTTTCAGATGAAATGGACGACCCTCCTCAAATGAACGACGACGCCTCAAAACATTTAGCTAATTTATGGAGAAAAATTCATCATTTACGGAAGTAAGTGTAGACTTGATTACTTGTGTTTTGTGTTTTTCTGATATCGAGACATGGTTTATATGATGTTTAACGTCTAGTGTTGTTACTTCTTTTCTTTTACAGTCCTTCTGTGCAGACTCACAATCACCCGAATGCCCAAAGACTGATGATGCACATAAAATTACGCTTGTTACCATTCCTACGATGTTGCGTAATATTCTTTCATATTTTAAACAGCACAAGAATTCCTTTGGCTCTTCGAGGTACAACCAGAGTTCTGTTTCAACGGAGCTCCTTCCACATTAAATTTTAACAAAATTCTTATGTCATTATCGTAGAAAGATTCCATTCTTTTCACGAGGAATATGACGCTTTGGCAACATTCCTGGCGATACCTCGCTCACTGACCGATTTATTCACCTGGAATGATTTAGAGAGTACCTTTAATAGCAAGACAATTTCAAACATCGTTGAAAGGTATTCTCATGCTGTTATGTTAACATGGCTACTTTGTGGTTATCGCTGCATCATTAAACACAAATCACAATTACTTTTGCATGTTACATTAATTAATATGTTATATGGATATTTTCACCCTTCCTGCACCCTCTCTATGTTCTATTCAAAGATAGAAAGGGTGTGCACACCACAATTTATGTGCATTGCAAGACAAAACCACCATGGGCGTAGGAAGATTGATCACTGGCAGGGGGGGGCTTAATATGTCCTTTGAAAACAATGCTTTGAAAACAACAGATTTCAAAATAACTTAGCACTGCATGTCATGAATATATGAATATTACCGCGCCCCCCCCCCTCCCATTCTATACATTTACAAGAAATTATGACTGTTTATTTTTTGTCAGATGGTGTACTAAAGCGAGAAGTGAAATTTACATTCCTAATCAACTGAGGTATGTTATGTTGCTCTATTAAGTACATACTTTAATAGGAACGAGTTTTCTGATTTGGTCAATCTGACAACAGCAATAAATATTGTTCTTTGAAACAATCATTAAACATGATCCTAAAGTAAGATACCAATCCTAATATTCATTTTTTCATTAGTTTTTTTTTGTATTTTCATCAGCTTTGAGCTCAGCAAAAAATTGTTAATTCAACTTCCTAAAGACTTCAGTGTACTAATAAATCAAGCATCACAGTACGAGTGAGTACGGCACAGTCACGAATGTTAAAGATATTTGTTTCATTATATGCTTTCATTACGCGCTTTCATACATCACCTGAACTGCGTATTTCGGTTTTATTTAGATGTCCAGTGTTCTCTGGTATAGAAAACAGTGTGCCTGCGTTATGTCTGATCTGCGGTGCCTGGTGCTGTTGCGAGGGTTGGTGTTGTAGGGAGGTTTTAAGGGGAATAAACGTCGGTTCTTGTACTGCGCATGCCTCGCGATGTGGTGCTGGTATAGGAATCTTTCTTCGTGTGCAGGATTGCCGCGTTGTTCTTCTTAATGGTATAGGCAAAGGATGTTTTCATCCATCGCCGTATCTTGATGCTTACGGTGAAACTGACCCTGGACTGAGGTGACCATTTTTATGTGAATTACTCACTTTCTTTACTTGATATTACTAAGACAAATAAATGTATTCAGATCGCAGTAGGGTATCCAGATTTTAGGAAGGTGCACCAGGTTTTCTTGAGCATGAGCATCAAAGATGCGAGCGTCCAGTCGAGTTGTGCTTTGGATGGGTGTGAGTGTTGAGATAAACACCATTTGCAGTACTCTAAGGGCAGTCCTAATAAAGAAATTATAGCTGCTTTAGTATAACTTACTGAAACTCGTGACTTCATCTATTGCATATTGTGTTTGTTTAATTTCATGTTTTCGTGGAATTCACTAGAGAAATTCACGACGTAGTAACACTTGAAGTGATTTGTAATAGTCTGAGAGATGAATAAAAAGTGTGTTGATGTTTAGAACAGAAGTCATTTTTCAGGAAATTCTATTTAGTTAGAGCTATTTATGTCAATCTAGTTTAGGCACTGAATTCCAACATGCAGAAGGTTGTCTGTAGTGATGAATTTTGTGTGAGCGCTGTTGTCTTAATTTGGCAGTACAAAGAACAGAAAAAAGTCCCCTTTAGTTTTTAGTGAGAATGTTTTGTCTCCTATTTTAAATGTATTCAAAGGTTGATTACCTTTGAGTCGTGCGCTGGCTGAGGGGCAAAGCAATGATTTACAGCGTTCAAGCAATAATCAATGAACAATAAGTTATGTTAACTATGGGTCTAGATCAATGAGAAGTTTTCTTGTTGTATGTCGAACAAAAAAATTGTGAACTAACTGATATACTTCTTTCTCAAATTAAATAAAGTTTCTCATTCAAAAAATTGTTTCATTTCAGGCGTGGAAATCCACTATATTTATGTGAAGATCGTTTCGAAAAACTGCGCAAACTTTGGAGTAAACATGGTGTTTGCAGTGAAATAGTTCGAACTTTGGAAAGTAACAGACAATTAATGCAAATAGACTGGGCTTCTTACTAGAGCTACATTAAACATAGAAATACTGTATGTTATAGTTGTTGTAAGTTTCGTTATCTATTCTAGAATATATGAAACAATTACTCTAACTATGTTTTTTAGATTTCGTGCCATCAGATAGTAATTACTCTGCATAATTTGTATGTATAATACGTTTTGTTTTCAAAAATTAGATTCGATAGTTATCCGGTAATTTACTCAAGTACAAAATATGAATTTGAAATAATATGTGGAACAAATACACATATTGATGACACCATGCATACTGATGACACCATGCATAAAGTTACAATTCCCTTCAAGTTTTGACACATAAACCACGAGGCGTCATGCAAAGCAGATGTTGTTCATATAAAATGGAACATGACCATACACATAGGGAACAAGAATAAAGATTTGTGATTGTGCAAAGCAAAATAAAGTTGTTGCCTTCAACTGTCATAGATGACAAGTTACGGAAAGACGTCTCATTTGATTGCAGATGTCTTTGAAGGTGTTGATAAATTATCAAGACCGCGAACATCTGTGAATGCGACTGAACAAGAATTGGAATCTATGACTTTGAAGAAACTTTTTGGAAACATATAAAAATACGATTGAAAATACGTTCATAGGACCGAAGTAGCTACAAAAGAAAATATAAAAAGATTGGTTTGTGTTTTTTCAACACTCTTGGTAATAGCCAATAATTTGGGCATAATCATAATCCAATCAACAGCAAGAGGGCCTTTTTCGATATTTGTGAGAAAATTCGGTTGTTAAGATACCACGAGGAGAGGAGAAACGAAGTCAAGTGAGTTTGGAAATAATTGTCAACGAAACCTGCATGCGAACTTTGATATCTATCAACGCAGAGCTGCAACGACGTCAATCATAAATAAACTGTTTCAATGCGCACATATCGCACCATGTTCATGAACCTTTGAAAGCCACGATCTACAGTTATATACTATCAGTATCACATACAAAATGTTAATAGCAACTGCAAAAAGAAATTTGAGCGAGGAAACCCCTTTTGAAATGTGTTACACCATGTTGCGCACGTACTTGCTTGTATATATCATGTATGAAAATATGTGACATAAGCATCGACCTTAGCGCAAGCACAAGGAAAAATTTCAAGCATAAGCTAAGAGAAGAACAAAAGAAAAACAAAAAGAAGACTTAAAAAAAAATCCCAATTTCTTTGTCTTTATAAATCTCTAGAGCAATAGAAACAAGTCTCGACGTTCGTGCTTATTTTACTCGTGTGAACCAGGCTTAAGCCCTCTCCTAACCTTAACCTAGCAAGATATGACTGCAAGATGAATTATTTTTTTTATTAAAGACGGATTACTTATTGTCTTTGTGAAAGGTAACATGCTCCTTAGGAGCCAATCACAATAAAAAAATTTAGTCATGACGTCAATTAAAGAAATGTTAACATATTTAAATTCGTGTGTTTTCACTTCAACGGAAAATTAGTCACTTTAACTTTGTAGAAAGAAAGGTAAATTCTGGTTTTTTTTTTACTGAGGAAGTAAGTATGAGTTACTTGGAATAATCAACTAGTCTTAGTGTAGTCCTCGTAATATGAAAGCTTTCACATTAAAATGCTTTGACCACGATGTTAAGCCTTTGATCGCTTGAAAGTTCTTTTTGTATCGTTCAAACTCAACTGACTAAAGCTAATCGTGCAATGAAGGTGAATGTTCTATTATTTGGATGGTCAAACAGAAAACATATTACAATTAGTTCATTCTCAATATATCTGATTAAATGACCAAACTACCGTCATATATTCAGAGTTATTCATCATGAAATCTCATACATGTGTTTCATATTTTTTATATTGTAGATCCCACATGGATGGAGTTGTGAAATCCTTTACCACCTGTGTCATTCACATCAATTACTCTTACTAGTTTGTCATTATTCATGTGTCATGGTGATTCATGGCCAAGAATGTTTATTTGTAGTTTGGATTCTTTGTTGATGTCAGTTGTTTGTTCATATAATGATGATGGGCCCCATTGTTATATGAGCCCACCTTAAGGTGGTCAGCTGATAATCGCAGAAGATCAACTCTGCACTAAGCATTCTTTGAGTGATGATATAACTGGAGGTATTGAAGTGATCCCTTTTCCTTCGCTCGAAGTTACCATAAGAGTGCATTATGGCGATCCATGATATAGAAGCTACTTTATTGGTCAATGATGCTGGTTACTTCGTGTATGGAATGGTATTAACATGTTGAATGGGCAATGCATAACGGCATATGTACGTATGTACGTATGAACATTTACATTGCAGTGATTGGGAATATAAACGGACTATATTCTACGAAGATGGAGAACAAGTGAGTGGCAAAACACGATCCATGTTTCGTGGTTTGTAAGTTGAGTAGATAAGTGTCAAAGTAACTTGTATGAATAACTGCATGAAATAGTTAAAAAGGATCCTGATGGTCTATAATTTGAACCTTAATTGTGAAAAGCACCAAATTTGAAAAAAATGTCAATAAAAGATGTTACTTGCTGTGAGAAAATAGCTGGCTTTCACTTGCTACCATTTACTAAATTTATTTCATGTTTATGAAGAAAATTGCAATACAATTGAATTTCTAAGATAAAAGTTACAATAAATTTCTAAGATATGCGCGTTAAAACTGCGCGGTGAAAAAAAAAGGAAGAAAGTCAAAGGAGGAAAAAAACAAAGTCACCTTGATCAAACTGACCAGGAAAACGTTTGGAAATCGGGTATAAAAGTTTTGCTCCTTTCAATAATTTAATTTCTGTTTTTGTTCGTTCATTATGCTGACATTTATAACGTGTTTTTTTAAAGAGTAGCTATGTCTGTGGGCCTACTAACTGGACAATGAATGAACGACCAAGGCGGACCGTCGGGACCGAAGCACCAAGAAACAAGCGTCCTTATTGAAAGATTCACCTTTGCGACTTTTGTTAGGCATAATGTTTATCATTGTAACGCATTTTCAAATTCTAACGCTAAAAATTTTCGCACATGTTAAACTTTCTGAAAACACACGAGTGAAAGCCAGCTATTATTAACGAAGGTCTTAATCAAGCAACAGTAATTTTGAATCGAACGAAGTTTAGTAGACATCAAAATTATTTTCATGCAAGTCATGACGTCACAAAGTGTGCATTTCTTTTTGTTCGAACACATTATATTTGCTGTGTCAATGGGGTAGTCAGCCCGCTTTTTTGTCGCTCTGTAAATTTGAATTTTTTTTACGACTGTATAAGACGCATGATTAGACTACGCTGCATGTTAAAGTAGATCATCGGGATCATTGAAAACAAGGAAAATATGAAAAATCTTAAAACTACAAAAATTCATGGAAATTTTACTAAATTTTTGATGTTTTCTTTTATTGGAGGGTTTTTTTCCCGGATCCACCGGTTTTCCCTCCCATTTCGTTTTGTTTTGCAAAAAAACAGTGTCCACATTTGGAGCCAAGCGAATCATGAATATCGTGAATATTCACGTTTCTTTTTCATTTCTTGGCCTTTGGGTGTATCTCCCAAAACACTGCGTTTATTAAATACAATGGCATACATATAAAAAAATAGGTACGCGATGCATACATGTTGGTAGCCTGCAAGTATGTAGCTACTGAATGAAGCAGATTTGATCAATAGTTTAAATAAAATTATACATTTAATACTACATCATCTTTTCAAAAGTTTTTTTTGAAAAGTTGTTCATGTCGTCTTTTTTAAATATTGTTCATGAATCATGTGGTCTTTTCAAAATGTCGTTTATGTCGTCTCTTTTACAATGGCAATTTATATTCTTGCAATAAGTGGGCTCTAATGTTTAATATAAGTTAACCTTTTACACCCGGAAAATCTATTGCTACTGTTATAATTCGTATGTATTATTACCTAGTTCACTGAATTACCACGCAAAGATATTTGTAACCATTTTGTAACCAGTGATCGTAACCACTTCAAGAAGTTTGATTGAAAAAGAACGTTAAAGTCACGATAACGAAAAAATGGACGGCTGTCTGAAAAATTCGCATAGCAACATGTGAATCGGGTGGTAAACAAGATGGTGCGAAGTAAGTGAGTTCTTGGATTTTAATCACGATTTATAACTAAAATAAATGTGATAGTTCTTTAAGTTTCAGAGGATCTTGTACGTAAAAGAGCAGAACACAATAACTGTGAGTTATCAACACTCGAGGAAGTGTCGTTACATCAGCTCGACATAGAAAGGTAGATCGTAGCTCATCATGGATGGGTATTTAATATTTCCATAATTTCTTAATAGCACATATACATATCCAGCATTTCAAGTGAACGACAAGTTTTTTTTAAAGTAACCATGTTTCGGCATGCTTATGCCATCTTCAGTACAAGGAATGACAATTTTATCTATTTACAGTTATATTTATGTTATTTAAATAAGCATGCCGAAACATGTTTATTTTATATTAACGTTGATATGTCAATTTAAAGAAATACAAACTTGTATTAGCAAAGAGTATGAACAATTGATTTTATTCTAAGTTTTCCCAATCTTTGAGCATGTTTTCACCTGATTTAGACTTGAATTTCTTGATAAAATTTGCCGTGAGCTTAAAATACTTTATCTGCAAAGTAATCTTATCTCTAAGATTGGTAAGTTTTTGCGAAATTGACTTACAGTTTGTTTTGTTTGCTTTTCTTTGCTTCAAAATTCCCGCTAAATTTTAGCTTATTTCTTACAGAAAACGTTGGAAGATTAAAGAAACTAGAATATCTTAATTTGGCATTGAACAATATTGAAATAATCGAGAACTTGGAAGGTACATTGTAATATTGATTTGAAGATCAATTTTCACTTATTACTATTCGTAACATTTTCCAAATGCAAAAACAAATCAATAAATGACTAAAAAGGTGTGTCTTGTTAAGCTCATGACATAATATGTTGTTTATATTGGAGAGTGCTGAAATGAGAGTGTATTTCAATTGAAACTTGTATCCGTCCTTTCAATAAAAATAGTAAATTTTATTATACATCTTTCATATTATACTCATAATCTAGTGATGCAAGCAATATTAAATTTTAAGCAAAGTAAACTTTTTGCACAACTTGTTTTCCTGTTATCTAGGTTGTGAGTCACTGCAAAAATTAGACCTCACTGTGAACTTTGTTGGAAAGTTGACCAGTGTGAAGTGTCTTCAAGCAAACTATCATTTACGTGAAGTGTAAAGTCATGACTTCTTATGACTTTGTTTTGCAGATTGAATAAATCTTCATACTTGGTTTTCTTCAGATACCTAACAGGAAACCCTTGTGCTCAGTTTAATGGATACAGGCAGTATGTTATTGTCACATTACCACAGTTAAAGGTAGTTGCACATATATAGTATCTGATGTATGCATTTAATTCAAGGGCTGAAATCTTGTTCCCAATAATATGAGCAACTATTATATTAAATTGTATTTTTACAACATTCATTTTGTCCTTTTGTATTGCAAAGCCTTTTATTTGTATGAAAGTACACTAAAAGTTTTTTATTTTAAAAAGATCAATTTTTGTAAGAAAGAAAACGTTTTTGCCTCATCAACACCAAATTTGTCAACCTGTTTATGCAACCAATAAACCATGTTTTTTATGTTTATGTGTAGACTTTGGATGGCCGAGAAATAGAGAAATCTGAAAGGATATTAGCAAAACAGGTTAAAAAAACTTTCTCTATCAAAATTGATATGTGTTTGACAAAACTCCATGAAGACAACTTGCGGTTATTTAGACTAAAGCTTGTGATAGGTTTATTAAAAATGTTGAAATGAATTCATGAATGAAAAAAAGAAACTTTCTGTTTTGTTCTTCTGGTCCTTACATAGTATTTTTTTAAACATTTATGCCTGCAATAAGGTGGGCGTTCACCTGACGTTAAACAAAAAAATAAATCCCAATGTATTGGTTCATTGGTATATAAAGTTTGTGGTGCATAAGAAAGGACTGAAAGAACCAAGTTTTTTGTTAACTGCGTTACTCTATACCTAAAAATCACTCCCCTTAATTACCATCTGATCTCTCAAATGAAATAAGAGAAACTATGCTTTTCATCAGGGAAAATTGACCATATGTCTAAGGAAAATATATCTTATCTTTGTTGGTTCTAAGTATCGTTAACAGTTTATAACAAAGAACGAATTATTGTCCAGAACAGAAATACTTGAATGAGGGAGAGAGGGGTTGTTTGCAAATGTTCAACACACTAGAGTCTCACTTTCATGTTACCATACTGTTAGGTTTACGAGAATATCACTCAAGATGTTATTGATCAAGAAAATAAGTACCAAGAAAAGACGGTAGTTGTAATCCTACTCCTAATTATCCGTGGTGTTTTGTTTTTCGCTGGTTTGTGTCTGTTAATGTATTTTGGAATGTTTATTGAATTCCAGGAACAGAAAAGAAAGTTTGACAAAGAAAATAAAGAAAATGAAAAACTCAGGTTCAATGTGAACACACAATAAATTAACAACGATTCAAATCGATTTATTCACTGTAAGTTATAGACTGGAATTTTTTCCACCTGTTTTTCCTTAGAAATGAAGCAACACAAAACGTTGGAGCGGAAAATAATGAAAAAGATGATCAAAGGTACTTTTGTGTAGCTCATAATGCTTCAATGAAGACAATATAGGAAGGTCTTCTTCATTTAATTACGAGTTACGGTTTTTATTGTTGTGGTTTGTTTGTTTTAAACACAAATGAACGCTTGGAGGTTAATTTGTCTTTCATTTTGTCAAAAATTTTGTTGTTTCGTACTCTCTCACAAGCAAACGCTTTTGAATGCAAATCTCCGCGTAAATCAACTTTGTTTATCTTATGAATGAATGGATGGTGTTAATTTGCGTGAGATTACCAAAAAAGCAACAAGAATCTTTTTTACTCTGCCTCGAGTGAAATGGATGAACACTACCTTAACCAGGGCTGCGTTTACGCAACTCGGGTTTATCTTTGCTAAGGTCTGTGGCATTTTTCTTTTGCGTGGGGGCTCTAATCTATTAAACAACTATTTTATCCTGTGATTTTTATCAAGTTGTATTTGCCAAGTTTATTTCTGCTACCGTAAAATAATTTATAAGAACAAAACTGTTAAATTATAGCTGTAGCTATCTCACCATGAGAAAAATATTGCACGATATTTTGTGGAAATTATCAAATTTCTATCATATTTTATTAAAACCAAATCATAATTTTTCAACAATATTGTTGGCTGTTTCTTATTTTTTAAATTTATTACTTATTCATAGTTTTTGGCAAGAGGAAGTCGAATACACTCCCGAGTCTAGGATAGAAATTCACAAACATTTAGAGGAACAGCGGAAAAGGAGAGAACAGACGGACAAACGGTAATGAAGGAAGGGATGTTTTTCCTTTTTTTTGTTTTTTTTTGTCAGGGTTTATGCTTAAAATATGACGATACAAAAAAAAACTAAATTATTAGAGAATCTTTAGGGGTGAAAATACGCCAAAAGAAATAAAATACTTTGCTAGTGATGGACGACCCTTGAACATGAATCGGGGAAAGTAGGTGAACTATTTATAAAATTTTATTAATTCTTATGTCAGTAACTCTCGTCCAATGAAATCTCAACAATATTTATTGATCGTGATGTCATTAACTCTCGTCCAATGAAATCTCAAGTATACATAGTTATTGATTCTGATGTCAATAACTCTCGTCCAATGAAATGCCAACAATAGTTATTAATCATTGGTGTTTTTTATAAAGTACATGTCGTGTTTTAGACTTGATTTCGAGTTTACGGAAGACGAGGAGAACAATGTTTTTATTTTTGATCTATCGTGTCCGAAGTAAGTATTTTGCTTTTACAAAAACATTTTCTCTTCCATTTACGTGGTGGTATTTGACAAGAGCTTATAGCGAGAATTCTTGTACAGTACCTCGTGAGCTTTGTATTTGTAATGTTATGAAAATTTCTCTGAATTCTCAGATATTTGGACACATCATTGATCAACGTTGATCTTCAGACAACTTATCTTCGAGTAAACGTTAAAGGAAAGGTGAGTCTAGACAGCCCTAGCCATACTGTAAACATATGCTCTCCCCCCACCCACTGAGATGCCCGCTTCTTCAATATTCATATTCAGATCATGCAGCTGGCATTACCCGAAGAAATTATGCCTGACTCGAGCACCGCAAAAAGATCTCAAACAACCGGACATCTTGTCTTATCTATGCCGAAGGTAAGGAAAACCAGAGTTTTGTGCAGGGTCTGATGGCGTCATGCTTCTGTGTGATGTAAATCTTATGTTGTCGTGAGTAAGATTCGAGCATGCGCTGATGGTAATTTTTGCAGTAAATTTTTTATAAATGTTGCAGCTGAATGCTGTCGTAAGACCGAAAAGTATGAAACAGAGCTTAGTCAGACCAATGCCTAACCAGAAGAAAATGTCGTCGAGGTGCGTTGCTTTATTACTGTAAAGTTTATGTTCATTTTACGCCATTTCTCTCGCATTCATCAAAATGTCCGAACAATTCTCACTCTTTTTACTCCTTGTAGTCTTTATAATCTGTTGTTTTTCTTTTTTATTTCTTCAGCAGCAGTTCAAATAAGCTTGAAGTCGATCCCAGCGTTCGTAAAGATATGGATTTTAGCAACATTGTAAAAGAGACAAGAAAAGAAGTGTTCACATCATATACATCATCAAAGACACAAAATGAAGACTTTGTTGACAATGCAGATGTTCCCCCGCTCATCTAATTCATCAACCTTCCCTTCTCTTTTCATTTCTCTGGCCTTGACGATCATTTTCATGTTTCATCTACAAGAACTAAGCAAAAAAGATCCGCGATCCAAAATGACTTTATTTCATTCCTTTATCCATTATATTTTGGAACAGTGATGGATCTAGGGAGGATTTTTTACGGGGGGGTGTGTGCTTGGCTTAGTGATTAGCTAAGTTTCGGCGGTTAGAAACCAATTATGTATTAACCTACTCATTATTAATAATTGGTGCTAGATCAACATATTAAATATCATTCATACCTTTTGATAAAAATAAATACCATTGAAAGTCAAAAAACTTTAATGACATAGTCCATAAAAGCTTTTTCCATCAAAATTAGGATAGATTTAAATTTTATTTTTGAAATTTGCACCCCTCTATTCACTCCTGTTGACCATTGCCTACAGAGGTGAGCCCCCCTTTTCATCCCCCCTCTCCGCCCCCGCAACAAATCCACCACTGGTTTAAAAACCTCGTCATTTAGCTGTTTCATTCTTACATTTTAAAACGAACGATTGAACTGATGGAAGGTTCACTTCTGTTTTCTTTTCGTTCTGTAATTTAATTTTCACACGTCTATGTTTAATTCATTAGGTTTGGTTGTTTAAACGTCCAATGGATAATCCATTGAGTTAATCGATTTAATCTTTATCATACAAAGTGTGTTAAGAATCACTCTACTTGTTTTAGTGTACTAGACTAACTAGAGTATAGTTATTCATGGTTTTAGTATACTAGAGTGCAGTTACTCAATTTACCAGGATATTTCACGATAAATGTCAATGTCAATATTGATTTTATTGAAATACATGTTTTCACTCACGGTGAGCGTAAATTTCGCCACTAAACTATTTCCGTGTTTCCGTTGTTTCCGTATTGCTGTTGATCATTATCCGGGTCTCTCAAACATGGCCGCAGCTGCGGGCCAATCAGGCGGGGTTTGTTTATTGGAGGAATTTTGGTTGCACGCGTCGAAGGAAGTGTGTATGCAGCTAGTCAAGAAGGAATATTTGCAGATTTTACCTTATTTTCCCCTTAATTCTATCTCCGTTGGTCTCGCCGATCTTGTAGGCCGTAGAAGGGGAAATAGCTAGGTTGTCTTGCAAAAGGAATGGCAGATATGCCGGAGGTAAGTAACAGTAAAATTGTTGTTTCTTTATGACGAGTCGTTGCGACGATCACTCTGTTGTCACTGTTTGTACAAACATACTCGTTGAATTATGATTGCATTGTCTTGCCTGAAGCGGGCGGCAACGGGGACAAACGCTACGCAAAACAGCACAAGTAGTCATGCAGACCCGTTTCATCGCAAATCACTACGTAAACCGCCGAAAACTGGCCAGAGAAAGCAACAAGGGTCTTCAAAATTTCGTACTCAAGTTAATGTTGAATTACAATCGTTGCCGCTATTAAAAGGTGTGTATATCTTGATGTTATTTGCCTTTGGTTTTCGCGTGTTAGATGTTGTAAAACTTATTATTATTGTTGCCGTCCGTGAAAAATTACTTTTTATATTTTAGAAGCGAACACTGGAGATCAGCAAGAACTTTTTGTCAAAAAATTAAAGCAATGTTGTATTATTTTCGATTTTATGGACCCTGTAAGCGACCTTCGAGGAAAGGAAATCAAACGATCCACGCTCAACGAGCTTGTGGAATACATCACCTCTGGTAGAGGAGTTCTTTCAGAGCCAGTCTATCCCGAAATTGTTAGTACGGTGAGTAAATAGCACTTGTTTTTTTGAAAATTGCATCCGCTAAGAATATGCATTCATAGTATTGTTTTGTTTTCCTGGATGAATAGACAGAGGCAACTCATTGCCAAATAACGCTTTAAAATATGTGTTATTTAAAAACTTTCCATGGAAATCTATTATATTGTTTGCCAAAGATCGTTTTTCATGCGTTTTAACCAGTAGCCTTATATTGAGGAATAAATCGTTTGTGGTGTATATGTTTGGGTATCTGGCGTATTTTCTTTTGATCAACTTCTTTTGCAAAACAGAGGATTTTACTGTTAGATTGCTTTTCTACTTGTCAGAGTTCGCGAGAACCGTTGCAAGGAAACTATTCTGTAAAGTGAGGGAAAGTCGAACAATAAAATGTTTTTAATCTACACTAGGTTAATCAAGAAGCATACGTGAGAAACATTTGTTGTTACAGGACAGATCTTCCTCATTTATTGAAATGTACTTCTGATCAAATTCTACAGACTTCAACTTTCTCAATCATTTCCTTGCTTTTGTAGTTTCATTCCTCCTATTTTTGGTACAGCAAAGCATTCAAAAATGTTTATCTAAAAAATTTGATTCTTTGCACTAAAACACACTCCATTCAAATTCTCATTCATTTATTCTCAAGCAACACTACAACTGGTTAAATATATAAACCAATGTTCCTATCTTTGTACTTTCAACTCAGGGCCATGCAGGTGATTTAAACTTGACTTCTATCCAATGGCAATTCAGAAAAATTTATAGATAAATTTCCTCAAAAAATTAATGCAAAATAGTTTGACTGCATGTCATACTCAACTGTTTTTGATGCAATAAAATTAGTTGAGAGTCAAAATTAACTGCAATCTATTGAAATGTTTACATATTTTATTTTTTTTGAGCTCAATTATCAAATTTTTCAGGTTGCATGTAATATATTCCGAACACTTCCTCCATCAGAGAATCCTGACTTTGACCCAGATGAAGATGACCCTACTTTAGAAGCATCATGGCCCCATCTTCAGGTAGTTCTATCACTATTTATATTCCAGCATGCACCAGTCTCTCTTTCCCACTTGGTAGGTACTAGTCCCTTCCTCCTAATAGAGACCAGTCTCTACCTAATTTGTTGTAGATATCTATCTATACATATTTTTCAAGTACCCATCC
The DNA here is from genome assembly GCF_021976095.1 of Xenia sp. Carnegie-2017. Classification (NCBI taxonomy): domain Eukaryota; kingdom Metazoa; phylum Cnidaria; class Anthozoa; order Malacalcyonacea; family Xeniidae; genus Xenia; species Xenia sp. Carnegie-2017. The sequence goes on along the minus strand of NW_025813483.1, from coordinate 13,208,926 downwards.
TTATATACCTCTTGTTAGCTACCAGTCCTCTCTTACCAACCCTTTATCATCTGTTATCATTGTCACATTTTTTGTTTGATCCATCTTTTTGTTATCATTGTCATATTTTTTGTATAATCCATCTTTTAGATTGTCTACGAATTCTTCCTTCGATTTCTTGAGTCCCCAGAGTTTCAACCAACAATTGCCAAAAAGTTTATCGATCAAAAATTTGTCCTACAGGTTAGTTCAATAACCTGTGCATATGATTACCAAGAATTCTGTTTTTATGTCTCATCTTTGTTTTATTGTAGCTGCTGGACCTGTTTGATAGCGAGGACCCAAGGGAAAGGGATTTTTTGAAAACTGTCCTACATAGGATATATGGAAAATTTCTTGGTCTTCGAGCATTCATTCGCAAACAAATCAATCACATTTTCTTGAAGTATGTTTAATTTAATTTTGCATGTTTAATAAATTAAGATAATGCATTTTAAGTCAAGATTGTTGTCTGATACAATCACTTTCTATGCCATTTTCCTCAGGTTTATTTATGAAACTGAACATTTTAATGGTGTTGGTGAACTGTTAGAAATTTTAGGCAGGTATGTCAGAAATTTTTCTTGTTTAGACCGTAACACAAGTTGATAAAGAAAGTTTGACGTTCTTTGAACTCTGCTTGTTAAACACTACAGAGCTATGAGCTTGCAATAATGGCTGTGCTGTATAAATTTCAGATCATAATCGTTATTCATTTCTTTAGAAATCTGTTATTTATACAGCAAGTGAACACCAAAATACTCAAATAAAACTATCTTTAATCAGTGCTACAAAATAAAGATAATTTCATCTATGATTTTAATGTTGTATGATGATAAAAAATTGATGTTGTCTGATGAAATAAATGTAGGAATGATATCAGTAAGAATCATCATCTAAATTTCTGCAATTTATTTTTCTTTTATTTTATTATTAGCATAATTAATGGTTTTGCATTGCCATTGAAAGTGGAGCATAAGCAATTCTTAAATAAAGTACTTATCCCATTGCACAAAGTTCGATGTCTTGGACTTTATCATGCTCAGGTGAGTTTGTGAAAATCTTTACAGTGTTGAATCAAAAATTTATTTGATTTATGAATAATGTAACTACATCTGTCATTGACCTTTGTAGCTAGCATACTGTGTGGTACAGTTTCTGGAGAAAGATGCTGCTTTGACTGAACAAGTAATTTTTCTTTGAGAGTTTTTCTCAGTTACTTTAACAATGTGTATTTCAAGTACATATGATTAAATGTCAAAGTGAAGTGGAAGTGTACTGAGACTGGTGGTATTTGTTGCATGCTGCTTACCAAATACATTGTTATTAACGATAGGTTTTAAATAGAAACCATTTTGACCACAAAGCAATTAAAAATATGATATTTGTTGATTTTTTTAAGGTGATCAAGGGCTTGTTACGATATTGGCCAAAAACAAGCAGTCAAAAAGAGGTGAACAATTGAATTTCATGGAGCATTCCTATTATAGAGAGAGTTTAATTTAAATATATTCTATTCTGCTTTACTTGTCCTTTATAAATACTGCCATAATATGTTCACAGCTAAGATTTTCTTAACTCTGCCTCATAATATCCTAAATCAAGACAATAGCACATGTTTATCAGTGAAAGGAAACTAAAAAACTTGAAGAAAACCTATGTCTTTCTACATCATGCAGTCTTGGATATCTGAGATGCAAAAGACATACTTTTATTGCTGTTGCAATGAACTACTATCGAACTTAAAGTACCCCTATCAGCAAAGTTTTTTATTGGTGTTATTATAACTAGGTCTGATTTCTAGTTTATTTTAAAAGAATTTTTCATTTTGGTATAACTGTCCTCTTTTTAATTTGGTTTAAAGTTGTATATCAATGAACCTTGTCTGTTGTAGCTTGAAGTCTGGGTCTAGCCAAATTCTGATGTCATCCAAGGTAGTTGTTGCAAGTATTTTGTATCGACGAGTCCCTTGGATGATGTCATAAATACAAGTATTTCCAGAATTTTCTGAAGACGGACAAGGTCCATAAAAAAAAACATTTCTTGCCAACTTTAAACCAACATAAAAATGGAACGATTGGACCAAATTAAAAACTTTTTTACTGATGTTTTAGAAATCACACCTAGATTTTATGTCTCAATTAACAGATTTTGGTGAAAGAGACACTTTAATCTTTGGATGTTTTAGTCGATTGATGGTGAAATTTCTTTGTTTGTGGATTGAGTATTAGTTGTTTAGTCTTAGGGTTTCTCCATTTTTAGGTGATGTATCTTGGTGAAATTGAAGAAATTCTTGATGTAATCGAACCACAACAATTTATCAAAGTACAGGCACCTCTTTTTAAACAAATTGCAAGATGTGTGTCAAGTCCACATTTTCAGGTAAGAATTTCAACGAAGGTAATTTAATAGCAGTTAAATATTCTTATGTGAAGTAACCACGTTATTATGTGGTTTTATGTAGGTTGCTGAACGAGCTTTGTATTTTTGGAATAATGAATACATAATGAGTCTGATCGAGGAAAATTCTGATGTCGTTCTACCAATAATGTTTAACAGTTTATACAGAATATCCAAGGATCATTGGAACCAGTGAGTTTCCTTTGAAATATTTTTCATTTTCTGCTAGTCAGTTAAAATAAGAAAACTCTTCAGTTAAGGGGCGAAAAGATTTTTTCAAACCATCCACTAATTATTGAAATCCTCAGTGACCAACTATTGCAGCTTATTTCATTTCTCGAATTTCATTCCATGTTTTGCGGAATACCGGATAGCTGGGCTTATGAAAATTGTTTTCGTTACGTACAGAGCAAAAGAATTTTCGATTATAAAGTATATGGTTGAAATATATATTATTTGGTTTAAAACATATTTCTGACAACTACAGGCAATTTTCGTCTCTGTTTGTTTAAAGGTTTATTCAAACTTACATATGCATAACACGAAATTAGGTGGAGAGCGAAAGATACGAATGCAAATTATCATTGAAGGGGTTGAAACATCAATGCAGGTGTGAGGGAGGAGGGAGTGAAAAACGAATATCAACTTTGGGAAAAGCAGATCAAATACGTGTTTGGGATTTCCCGATCTAATGCCATTTGAAAATTTGTAATAAGGCTTTTTCAACCTTTTTAGAACGATCGTAGCGTTGGTTTATAATGTTTTAAAGACGTTCATGGATATGAACAGTAAATTATTTGATGATCTCACTTCATCATACAAGGCCGATAGACAGAAGTGAGTGCTGAATTAGTTGTTAATGTTTGGTTAAAATTCCAATTTTTCAATTCTTTCAACACTTACATTCTTTAACTTTTCATACCTTAAGTAAACGTTTCGTTTCAAACTGTAATTCCATGCCTCATACTTCAATCTTCATTCCATCTTCAAAGTTTCTTTCCATTCTTCAAAGTTTCATTCTATTCTTCAAAGTTTCATTCATCTTCAAAGTTTCATTCCATGTTCAAAGTTTCATTCCATTCTTCAAAGTTTCATTCTATTCTTCAAAGTTTCATTCATCTTCAAAGTTTCATTCCATGTTCAAAGTTTCATTCCATTCTTCAAAGTTTCATTCTATTCTTCAAAGTTTCATTCTATTCTTCAAAGTTTCATTCCATCTTCAAAGTTTCATTCTATTCTTCAAAGTTTCGTTCCATTCTTCAAAGTTTCATTCCATTCTTCTAAGTTTCATTCCATTCTTCAAAGTTTTATTGTAGTATTCTTCAAAGTTTCATTCCATCTTCAAAGTTTCATTCCATTCTTCAAAGTTTCATTCCATTCTTCAAAGTTTCATTCCATTCTTCAAAGTTTCATTCCATTCTTCAAAGTTTTATTCTATTCTTCAAAGTTTCATTTCATTCTTTAAAGTTTTATTCCATCTTCAAAGTGTCATTCCATTCTTCAAAGTTTTATTCTATTCTTCAAAGTTTCATTCCATTCTTCAAAGTTTCATTCCATCTTCAAAGTTTCATTTCATTCTTCAAAGTTTCATTCCATCTTCAAAGTTTCATTCCATTCTTCAAAGTTTTATTCCATTCTTCAAAGTGTCATTCCATCTTCAAAGTTTCATTTCATCCTTCAAAATGTCATTCCATTCTTCAAAGTTTTATTCTATTCTTCAAAGTTTCATTCCATCTTCAAAGTTTCATTCCATTCTTCAAAGTTTCATTCCATCTTCAAAGTTTCATTCCATTCTTCAAAGTTTCTTTCCATTCTTCAAAGTTTCAATCCATCTTCAAAGTTTCATTCCATTCTTCAAAGTTTTATTCTATTCAAAGTTTCATTCCATTCTTCGAAGTTTCATTCCATCTTCAAAGTTTCATTCTATTCTTCAAAGTTTCATTCCATTCTTCAAAGTTTTATTCTATTCCTCAAAGTTTCATTCCATTCTTCAAAGTTTCATTCCATTCTTCAAAGTTTCATTCCATTCTTCAAAGTTTCATTCCATTCTTTAATGTTTTATTCCACGAGTCAATTTTCCGTTCCATCGTTTAACGTTTGATCTCATCCTTCAATTTTTCATTGCATCTTCAATCTTTTCATCTTTCCTTCAATTTTTTATTACGTTCCTCCATATTTTTGTTCCACTGTTGTGCATTGTGTATCAGTATCAAAAAATGCGTTACAAACGTATTCTTATGGCTTTCAGAGAGAAAAGGAAAGAGAAAGAAAGGGAGGAATTATGGAAATCTTTAGAACAATTAGAGATTGATCATAAAATGAAGCGAAACTTTTCATCGTCTAAAACGACAGACGAGAACGTCACGATTGCTAGTGATGCTGCGCCCGAAGTAGCACCGTCCGAGGATGATTGTACAGCCTGAAGTTGAATACCTGAAATATGTAAAAATATCAGTTATTGAGAGATTGGTCGTGTCATTCGCCGGATGTTGTCATTTCGAGCGAGAATACGAACATTGCTCTCGAAATCCGAAAGCGAGTGGTAATTAGCATAATTTTACGCTGGACGCAAACGAACCAACAAACCGCGCGTGCGCGGTCACCTCAATTTTTAGAGATGGATACGTAAATATATATATGAAAAAGTTGTTTGCCTGCACGCAGGTTGTACTTAATTTAGGTGTAAATTACAAAGTCTAACATGATTTCAGAGCTGTTGTAAATACAAGCATGTTGTTCTTGAAATATGATTGAAGGATTCTGAATGCACTTAATCAGATATGCTACCGTCAATCTCACTTCTGTATTTGTTGAATTGTGTGGACAAAATAATATGATTTTCCTCCAATTTTATTAATCTTTGATCTTTGACAAATCAACAGGAAAAACGGAACGGGTTGAAGCAAATTATTTCATTAGAAACCACGGGAAGCTTGCTTTTGCTTTAGGCACACACAACACGCAAGACAACGATCACTTAATACTTCTTTAGATGCACTCTACGATTTCTCTGAGTAACCGTCTTAGTTGCGCTAGAAAGGTCAGTTCCATTTTGGTCTTCCTTTTCTGAAATGGTGTAAGAAAATTCTTTAACTTGTGCACAACACACGAAGAAAGATAATTTCTCATTATTTAAAGCAGGAAGCACAGGGAATATGAGGATTTGTCCAAACCTGAAAAAAACATTAGCATTTGTATAATATTTAGCTAATCTTTTTCCAACGAAACAAAGCCTTCGACCTTTCCCCAGGCACATTCAAGTCGTTAATTGGACGGAATATCCAAATAGAATAGTGATGAAGGATAATTCGTAGGCAGACATCACAAAGACTCTTATGTAATTTGCAGAAATTTAAATATAATCATAAAGGATGTTTATTCAATGTCCACGACTTTACGACTTCCTGACTCATAGAAAAATTCTAACCCCGCTTTCATGTACGCGATCCTGTATTTAATGCGAAACTACGACACTGGTACCTTGAATACTACCTGCAATTCGGTTACTCGACCATTTTGTTGCAAATTTGGACTTGCTTGGCTGCAACGGCTGAGATTGATATTGCAAGCAGAAGGAGGAAGCAATTTACTTATTTAATCAAATCGTTCTCTTTGACTTTCTTCGCTATTTGTCATCTTGATTTGAACGCTGGACAAGAGCAAACACGTCAAAGGTATGAAAGAATTGAAACGTTAACATCGCTCGGTTGACATGTGACAAATGTGAAGTTTGTATGGGCCCAGTTATGTTTATTATATAAAGACTGTTTTTTAAAACAACGCCTAGAGTAAGTGCAAACTTTGGGTGATGTTATCACAATCACAAAGAGATTTTGTTTCATAATTTTCATTTGGAGCTTGTTCCATGCATGCAAAAATGAAAAACATACATGTGGTAGAACTATGGACTTATAGTGCGCAAGACAATCTTGTGTTCTTGTTGTGAAACTATACTTATTCACAACGTGAAACTCGTTGCTCAATACGCTTACGAAATGAATTACAACTCAGCCTCATTCTGAGTCATGAGCAAAGTTTATCAAAAATATTGTGAAATTTTAAAACCATTTAACAGACGATTTTCATACGAAAGCCGAACATAAAAAAGATGGATTAATTTGTTCACATCGCTGACGCTTCACTCAAAACTCACACACACACAGTAAGTGCAGCTTAGTGTTCGATTAAGTACTTTCAGCTTTGTGATAATTGGTTGGATGATGTTAATCGGTAAATATTTACAAAACAGCATTTGCACAAACTGTTAGCCATTATATTTAGAGCAAATGTTGGAGACTTGGAGGGGAACTTTCGGTTTGTAGTGTAGTACGTCTTTGACCTTGGCTCTTTTAAATTGTGTATATTTAATGAATCATACATACCGGAAAGTTCTCGCTTTTACCAACTTTTTAATAATATGAGTGATTTAACAACTTGCGTTAATGTTATCATCAGACTAACCATGCTTGCATGTGAAAAGTCTTGAAAATGTGATAACAGTGTGCAAAAGGTCTACTGAAAAAAAACCACTGACTGACTGCAAAACACCTCAGCTTAGGTTAAAACTTTCCTCTGTTATAAAGTATATGTTCATCGTCAGGGAGCTTGTTGTTGCTTTTAGAAAATGCAACTACAACTGAGAGATTTTTTGTTTTGAAATATGACATTTTAGAGTCCTTGGTTAGTATGTCTGCTATGCATGTCTGAGAATTGCACAATACGCTTGAAATGCTATTTATTTGTTGCATTCTATTTACAGCATGCATGTGCAGAAACTGCATTTATTGACGTTATAGCACCTTGCATAATGACCATTGCAGAATGTGCTAGTAAAACTTATACGTTCACAGATGTTTAGAATTATAATAGACAAAGGTCACGTGAACATTCACATTCAATGTGTTCGGAGCAGCCTGGAAAATATATAGTCTTTGCTTGATGTCGTATTCTCTTGGCATGGGGGTGAAGTGCAAGAATGTCAAAACAATGATAAATTCGTTGAAAAGGAACTTTAAGAATTCCAGTTATTCCGGGGCGGTCACGAAATGAGTGTCTGCTATGGTTCTTGTTACAATATCACGACCTTGGAGATTAGAAACTTATAATCGTTTTCTACGTTGAAATAACCGTGTCTAAGCTTTGAAGTTTTTTCGCCATCGAAGATCCGCAGGGTCAACACACTTTGCAAGCAAGTGTAAGCTTTGGAAACTTTTAAATTCCATAAAAGGCCGTCCAACTTACTTATGTAAGTACCATTATATGCAACTGTTTCCCGCCTCGCTTTGTGCAGTTTGTTCACGTTTCAAACAGCTGTTGTAAAAGCGTTGCGTGTTTTAGTATTTTGTAGCGTTTGCAATGCAAAAATGGCTACGGGTGATTTATAAGTACGATCCATAATGGTCGTCAACAATTAGCTTCGCGTGTTTTTACAAAGAGAGAAGTTTATGTATGTATTCGGCTGGCGTAACAGGTGATGCAACTTCCTTGTAGCGAAAGTCATCAAAGTTTGCATTCAATAGATATTAAGGTAAAACGCAAATCCTGCAATGACGTTAAGCAATTTAAAGTTATGTGTTGCTATATATTATGTTGGCAACCCTCAGTCTCGGGAGAAACTAATAAGGCCAATATTTCTGTTACTTAGCAACCATGCAAGATTTTGTTCAAAAGACTTTTCCGTTTTCATTCAACGAATAAAAGACTGCCGAAAATTGCGCACTGACAAAATTTTATGCTTATTAACAGGAATGTCCCTGGTTAAAAATGCTGCCAGCATGTTATTAAATGGATATAGAATTATTTGTATCGTATGTTAGTTGTGTATCATTTCGTTTATCTAACGCCCACAAACGTCAAATGACGAAGGCTTTAATGTAGAATGTTGCTCAGTTTGTAGTGACATTGACGATTTGCAATCAGTGAAGAATTTTTGTATCAAATTTTAACAGCTTTCCTGTAAGCTTCAATTTTCTCAAGCCTTTGCACACATTTCCGCTGACGAAATAACGTGTAAATCTTTATCTGTCAAATCCCCTCTATAATGAACCATGATATATTTGTCATTTATGAGAAAAGTTATCTGAATATCCTATATCCGTAGAGTGGTCTTATCACTATCAACCAATAACGTTAAACCATACGTGGTGGTACTGCACTGCATCATGGTTAACAAACTTCTCACCCCCCACTTTGCATAGTCAACATTCTTCGATATCGATGCAGTGATTGTTCTTGCAATTTTGCAAATGGGCATTAAGCCAATTGTCTAGAAGTTACTTTCACCTCAGTCTGTTTTGAAAGTTGCAATGCGGCAGCTTTATCATTTGTTATATGTCTTAAATGGTTTTATCATTTTTTCACAGCCTTCGTAGAACAATCCAATGTCCAATATTACGCTTTCTTACCTAACCCTTTCTTACCTAGCCCATAACAAGGGCTAGGTAAGAAAGGGTTTCCTTATGAGGAAAACAATGCGACAGCGAACGACTTTCCAATTCTCCTTATGAGGAAAACAATGCGACAGCGAACGGCTTAGAGTGTAATCAAATGCAATTGTTTGTTGGGATTGTTTCCTTGACGATTGCACACTTTATTTAACTCAGTGTGTAGCAAGTACAAGCGATCCTGTCATCTGGTACCGACAATAGTACCGACCCAAAACTTCATATTAAGCAAGCATTGTATGAAATTTTCATCTTTTGTAACACAATGCACGCTGGTGTTTGTAGGGCTTTGACTTTCAGGAAAGAGGAAGAAAAACTCATGCATGTTGATGTTAACAAATTTAAATAACCCCCTCCCTCGCCGCATTTTCTAGCATCCCTGTTTCAGTAATGAGTTTGGCCAATTGCCATTCAGCAAAATAACAACCCTATGTGTTTTTTCAAAGCACAAAAATTTATATTTGTGTTTGCAATGTCTATTTTCAAATCCTGGACGTGGTCGTGATAAAGATTCTTTTCAAACAAACTCGATCATGACAACGAACGTCTCAAATTTCTCTAACTACTCAGTCGTTCGTCCCGTCAACCTTGTACTCGCTGATTTTTCATAATTAGATTTACTGAAGTTTCCATTTGTTATTTTCCAACAGGCAAGGAATAATACGCCATAACTTGTTTCCTGATTTATCGGCCCAAGCTTAATTGCCTTTATATAAATTGCTACAAATTGAAGGAATTAGTGTTGCAGACATTTATAATGACGTCAAACATGCTGCAAATACCCAGATTTATTTCATCCAATCAGCGCTCATCAGACCACGATGACGCCGAATAAAACCAATTTCTGGATCGTGTCAGATGAAATATAATCCCTGTAATCAATCGAGACCGTTGAAGGTCAAGAAAAAACGTGAAACAAGGACGTTGCACACCAAGCAAGTAGCTATTCTTCCTCGAAAAGGGACGGCTAATTAAAAAAAAAGTAAATGAAATGTTTTTTAAATGACGATATTGTCTAATAATTCTATGCATTTTGCAATTGCAAGGCGGTTGCTGTGCAGCGCAAATAACAACGTTTCCGCCCATGCATTAACCCACCCTAGTAATTAATTTTCCGACGCAACGATTGGCCAATTTGCTAAGTGCCCACGAATTACGTCAGGGTACAAACTCATTCAGCGAGAGTTGCGTTGCGTCTGTTGATATTCTGCAAAATAATGAGTCTAGAAAGCGATAGCGATATTGTCCGGCAGATTTGTGCAAAACAATTGATTTCCTAAGGCTTAGCCAGAGAATTTTAAGTCAATTCAACGTGGAAACAATAAATTTCGACTTTGTAACGCTGTGAGCGAGAACTGTTGGCGATTTTTAAAGGTATGTGTGTAAGTGTAGAGTGCTACGTTTTCGGTATTGATGAATTCTGGACAATTATTTTGTCTGTAGTAAGTAAAAGCGTTTTCCGAATTCATTTCGCTTTTGAAGGTAGTCCAAGATGTTAAATATTATGTCAATTTCATATTGTAAGAATTGTTTCTGTTATTATTGTAATGAAACTTGTTGCAGTGAAGCAAGATGTGAGAAATTTTCTATGCATGGACACCATTTCCGTTTTCTCTCTGTGTCAGATCTTACAGGCCAAAACAACACGTGCGCCTTGTTACCATCTAAATGTCGCATTTATCTGCATTTTCTGTTCTCCAATGTCGCAAGTACATTATAGTATTGCGTTAAAACTGTTTAACCGCATTCAGAGGCTTCCACGTATCTGTTGAGGAGAAAACTTTGGCAGATATTTGTTATGTACTCGCTACACAATCGAATATGCCACGAGAACCGCAAAAATGTGTTGCAAAACATTAGAAAGACTTTTGGATGACTATTGCAATTCCGGTACTTGCAACTGAACGTGAAGTGTCGTTTTTGGTTTTGACAAGAAATACCTGAATTAACTATTTTAGGTTACATGAAATGTGTATTAACTGAAATGTCAACATAAACACCAGGTGAATTACTTCTTTACGAAAATATTTCGCTTATAGTATGTGTCAAATTAGTTTTCATTTGCAACTATTAAACCGCAATTTTATATTGTGGCCAGGAAGTCAAGAATATGTAAACTAGTATTCGAAGCAATTTTTGCGAACAAAGTTGACTCTGAGCACGGTATGTATTAATCGCTTTCCCACGCATTGCACATATGTGGCGCGACACGTATGTTGAAATAGTTTCCGTGCTGGGAAGAAGTAACATGCCTTAGCAAGCCGTGATTGTTTACTTGTATTTTAACATGTGTCTTCTTGTGTCATGTATAGGCTCTTCTTGACAGCTCAGTACGGTCGATTTTATACTCATTGAATTGTATGTGAATTTCCGTATGGATGTCAGTTTCCCGCCTACAGAAAGTTATCAGTCTGAAAGCCCTGCAAGACTGAGCGAAGAGGTCGTTCATTCGCTCTACGCAGATGAACTGCCTAACAAGAGAATGATAACATCTCGTGTAGAGCAACGTTCCAATTTAGCAGAGACTGTGAGCTTCGAGAATAACATTATGTTAAATCCAGAAGATATAACGAAAGCCGCTCCGCGCAACATGAAAGACGACAGAGAATTCTACAAAGCCTTTGGTAATAGTAAAATGTCAAAGTTTGGTGTTGGAAAAATTGGATTGCAAAAAGGCTACGGTTATGAAACTATTCGTGAAATGGATGGCCCCTCCAAGAACTCCACGCCAGAAGCTCGAACGTCCGTCATAAGAGAGATGTCCAGCACTCGACCGCAATTCTCAGACAGCCATACGTCCATAAACGATAGAGATATGGAATCTGGTGAATACCCAAGTCTACGATGTTACGAGAAAGTTGAGTCAGAAAAAAATGATATTGCTTCAAGAAATCTACGTATTATGCAAAAGGAAAGTGTTACAACGCAACCAGATACCATGGGTCAAAGGTTTTCTGATAAACATTTTCGTACCTCAATTTCTGGTAATCATGCGTTTCAGATGTCCAGCATCGAAACGAGGCCCACGAATCAATCGTATTTTCCGCATACAATGTCTCATGCAACTTATCGTGTGCAACTCCCCCCCGAATTTGATTCTCGTTCTGAGGGCCGGGGAAACCATTATATATATGATGGTTCTGGTCATGCGTTAGCGTCGTCTGTTATGAGTTACGGTGGTTTAACCTCAAACTATATCGCAGATGGAAAGTTTATGCAAAATCATGTCGAACGACCTAGAGGTAACCCTGGACTTGGTTTATTTGATGGCAGACCTCCTGTATCTAGCGAAAGTCTGCAGAAAGTGAAAAACATGCCTCAAGAACAGGACAGCATTAAAATTAACGGTGAGCTGAAAATTTGTTAAAGCACTTTTCAATAGCTGTAATTTGAGTTTTCTTTGATGTAGGTGTTGTGTTTCAGGCTGTTGACATTTGATTTGGCAAAGTTTTCAATGGATTGGCAATATTTTGTTTATTTCCGCGGCAGTCATTCACTATTGTCCGCTTTCCCTTTTATTTTGAAGCATTTTGGCCGAATTTCAAACATTAGTTTGTTTATTGTTAGGAGTTCACATAACTTGCTCAATAAAAACAGTACCTAATTTACGAAGTACGATGTTTGTAATGTAAAACAGTTTTGGAATTGATTGGGTTACTAATTTTGCGTTGCTGTTTGTGTTCAGTAGAGAGAGATGCAAAATATTGAAGAACGGAAGTTCATCAAAAGTCTTTTGAATCTTTCCTTTGTCCTTTTTGGCGAAGTATCATGCATTGATTTGCATACGCGTTTTTGAAAATCGTTAATTTCGGTGTATTGGTCAATCACGTTTTCATGTTAAGGCTGTTGAACAAAGAGGAACACATTACATGGATTAAGCTCTGTTTACGCATCGCATAGATTTTTGTTTGCACCAGGAAAACTTTTACGAATTTCATTTTTTTAACTTGTTTTAAAGAAAGCCGGTCTTACCTTATTTCATACCCTGTCAAGTATTGAATGCAACGCGAATGAGTAGCGAAGCTTATTTTTCATAATTTATTTGCGGGAGAACGGAGCTAGGTATTTATTGCGACGCTTGTTGCAAATTATCACCAGCAAGAATATTTGAGCATATATTTGAAAGCTATCAGTTTGACGAATAAGGTCGTTTTTGGTCAATATTTTCATTTTATTGAAAAGCGAGAAAGTATTGAAAGCCATCTTTTATCGTGTTCTAACTTTGTGCGAGATTTTTACCTTGCACTTTTTTGAATAGATAAATTGATTTAGTTTTTCAATTTTGTTTCGATTGAAAATGGAAATGCACCCATAATTTATGTATTCACTTGCAAAGTTCCAAAGGATGATGCATTTATTGAGCAATCGATTCACTCCGAATTTTTCCTTGGGAAATAAATTATTCATTATCTGTATAGGAAGGCTAAAAATTTGTTTTGGTTTTTGCAGCAAGAGAGTCCACCATCTCAAAAACTGTTGAAGAAAAGAAGTCCAATGGGCAAGGTTTCCTGGAACAAGAGTCAATGACACATGGAAGTAAGGTTTTGAAAGGAGAGAATAGACAGATAGAAGACAGCAAGATGGCAAAAGGCAAAAGAGGTGTTAGTGGAAAAACAGATGGCTCCGTTGAGTGCCAGCAATGTCGCAAGAAGTTTGGTAGCTCTAGTGCATTGGCAAAACATAAAGCCACACATAGTGATGAGCGCAAGTACATCTGTCACATTTGTGAAAAAGGATTCAAAAGACAAGATCACTTGTGAGTATTCAAGATTTTCATATATAATATGCTAGAAAATTGTCTGTTGCATTCCGGTAAATCTTACTTTTCTTTGTATGTATGATAATAAAGAATACATACATGTATGAGCACATGTGGTATGCTTCAGTTTGCAAAAATGACCAACAAAATGCATTGTGTTTGAAGATAATTGCTTTTTTCTAATCCTTAATTTGGTCATTCATTGTCAGTGCACAATGAAGAAATCTCTAGTGTGTTTTACAGTTGAAATTTTGTTAGAATTATTAATTGTTATCACTCATAGCTTACCTTGGGGCATAGTCCATGTATGAATGCCTGCAGACAACTACACCCCCGGGCCTCAATTATATAAATGTGTTTTCCTTGGTTATGCCTTTGCCTGTTGATAAGTTACGACAACAACGTTGAAAAACACCGTTTTGCTTCATGAAATTTTTATCTGCCTATAATTTCATCCGTATTTGCCTTTTAAAACACGTCGCTATGCTCAATTGAGTGCGAAATTGCGAAGCACTGTATGCGGAGAAAGGAAACTCCCTTAAATTTTTATTGCTAATTATAGATGGATTTATAAGATATTCTTTTGAACTTAAACGACAAATAAAAACTCTCAATTTAGTCATGTGACGTCAATGATGTGGTCAACCTTTGTTGCGCTTAAGTTGAGGATAGCGACAACGAGTTAGTTGTGGAAGACAATAGATTATTTGGTATTCAACGAAATTGAATGAAAAACATGTTGGTATTTTTTGTAAAACCCTTCTTCTTACCTCCTCTTACGATAATGTAAAAGTATGAGGACATTTATGGAAGGGAAAAGAAAGGGACAGCCAGCTTCGTATTTAAAGCATTCCATTGGTTCTAATCATCGCTGGCTTGACGACATTTTCAGAGAACTTCCTTTCAATAAAAAAAACATATCATCAGAGGATCTTTAATATGTGCAAATTGTGGTGTTAACAATTATGATAAGACTTTTGCGAGGTTAATGTTGTAAGTTTAGTTTAACATTTTTGTCTTGAGACCATTAAAGTTAGATACAGATAGAGGTTAATCAAGAAGCCACAATAACCACGTATATTAAGATGGTCTTCACTTTTAGTTTGAAGTAAATTTATTGTTTTTGGCTGAGCTCTCATGAAGATAATATAGCTAAACCATTTCGAAGACACTCGGGCAGAATTAAACAACACAATTTAAAAATTTCTTCCATCTTAGTTTCTTAACCGTCACGTACAACTAGACAAGTAATGGTCCGCAAAGTAGATCATTGAGATTATTGGTGCTTTTTGATTGTGTAGAAATGGACATTTGATGACACATCGAGATAAAAAACCCTTTGAATGTCAGTACTGCGAAAAAAGTTACTGCGATCATAGATCCTTGAAGAGACACTACGAAAATTATCATCCCAATCAAGATCGTGTTAAAGTAAACCCTGCGCCATCTCACCGAGCGAACACGGAGATATTACGCCCGGTTCAAATCGAGGGAAGATTCACACCTGAAAAAGATGAAATTCGTTGCAGTCCTATGGATCCTAAGTTCGATCTTCAACGTAAAGAGAAGTTTGTCCGTAAACGAAACAGCGATAGTATGTGTTCCAACAACTCTGATGATATTGCTAGACGCGCCGATAACGAATCTCCGCGACTTGTTTTTGACAATTCACAAACGGCCATTGGAATGTTGAAACAGGTCATCGAATCTCACGAGCAAAATAAAGAGAAAAATATGGTTGAGGGTTACCCTCGATCTGGGTATTACCAGTATCCAGACCCACAGAGATGGCTCATTCCCTATCATCAAGCTCATATGATGAAGCTCATGCAAATGAACCAACCTCCTATACTGGTACAGCATGGCAATATTCCTCCAATGAACCCATATTGTTCCACTGATCCTCCACAACTTGTTCCTATCTATCATCCTGTGAACCAGAAGCATCCTTCGAACGAACCTCTTCATGATGATAACGGAACGAGAAAGGGGGATGATGAGGTTTATGAATGTATCCGAGAAACTGCTATTCCTACTGATCCCACGTCCGTGGCCATCATCAATGCAAAAGAGGATCAGGATGTCTCTACAAGACATTTGCAGTTAAAGGATGACTATCCTCGCGAGTTCCCACATTCAATGCAATGGAAAACTGTAAGTATTATTTTACGTTGTTTATATGTAAGTACTGTTTTATGCAAACTCGGTAAAGATGTACGTAATGATTGCGTGCTTGGTCGTGATGTGTACGTAAATATTTATGATTAATTCTGACTGGCTTCCCATAAGATGGAATTGCCATCTTATTTTGCAATTTTTCTGGTGTTCTTTCTAAAGGGAAGTTTTTACAACAGCATTTTTCATGTTCAATTTTTGGATATGAAAATGCTGTTATGACGTGTGATATTAATGTCATAAGTGCGATGTACACTTACCCGGAATTTTTTCTTTCTGAAAAAACCGGGTTGGCAAAGAAGATGAAATGTTTTCAGGTTGTCGGTTGTGTTTGCTAGCTTTGTGTGTGTGTGGGGTGGGAGAGAGGAGGAGAGTTGAAGGGAGTTAAATTTTGTCATAGTCTTACTAACGTGATAAAATGACGTTTCCGCTTTCCATTTAAGCTTGTGTCGAGAATATAGTTATAACTACAGGTTGTCAAGGTGAAGCAAGTGTTGACTTCCTTTCTTATTTTGCGGTTAGAGTTAAATTCGACAGTTACTGGGGGGTATTCTCGTGGTTGGTTGTTTTCGTCCGCCAATCGTTAACTTATGTGAAGAAGTTAAAGTGCTTCAACATTCATGCTTTAGTATTGTCTTATAACTAGGTAAAAAATTGCTTTCAACAGCAATAGTTATTATATACAGGATATCAATGTATTTACATAGCATGCTCTGATTTCCGCTTGGTCAAAAAAAGATCAGATTAGACTAAAATTAGACCTGACCACGGTGTGACTTTGTATTGTTGTGGTGTAATGACCTTGATTAGCCGGAAGTTCGTCATCGACTGTCGTCATTCTACGAATAAGATTTCCAAATTGTTTCGTTTGCTTTTCCCTGTGAAATGCTTGTTTTCAAGTTCACATTTCATAAAACCCTTGATGTGTGGATTATATAGGAGATTGGGAGCCAAAAATCAAATTTTCAATACAATTGTAAAATCAATAGTAAACGAGCCTGCAAAATATATATTGAAGACTGACATTCAACCTTGTTTCCAATTCGGCTATTAACTTTTCTTATTTTACGATATTGGCGACACAGTGTTGGTCTTTTACCATTATAGCCAGGTGTCGTTACCTCTAGCTTGTAGTAGTCTGATAACACATTCTCATTGGTTTAATATTAGTCAATCACCACTCTGATTGGTCCGAACTTGACTTCTTTGAACCTTTTTGTTTACATATGAAAATTGACTTCGTAGTTAAACCCGGTGGCGCAAATTCTCATCGCGACGTCTCTTTCTCTTTGCTTTCCCGTTTATTTTGTTTGAAATTTGATCGAAAGGTTCAAGTCCTTGATAGCTGGATATTTCTGCGGTATCTTAAAGCAAGCATACTTTAAATGCAAGCAATTTACTTGGCCTTGCATTGCAAGAACAGGTTAGTGAGTAAGCTGACATTGGAAGGCGACCACAAATATCAGTAGGTATTCACTATCAAAGGCCGTTTCGTATGCAGTTGCACAACTGCTAACTATTTGTTTTGATGCGGGTGTACTTGTCCTCAAATAATACGGTTATGTTTAAGACGATCCTTGTAATATTTGTTTAGGATTTCGTATCTGCAAGCAAACAGTATATTTCTAGATATACATACATTATATATATACTTCAATGCTGCAATTAGAGTTAACCTAGAAATGTGTTCGTATTTTTTAATGGATGCCTTACGTAAAGCCTTCCAGCATCGTACGAGATACATTTAAAGGGCTTTAGCGAAAAAATTGCGACAAATTGTTGCCTTTAAATAATGATAATAGCTATGACATTACGCACGATTCAATGTCGACGTCACTATTGTGTCTTGCGAATTTTCCAAGCAGAAAGACCTGTCGTATGAGTGCGTGTTACAGATCTTTTATTTTTTTATAAACATTGATCATTTACGTTGCGTTCAACTTTTCACTCGACATAAAATGTTTCCAATGTTTAAACACCTGCGTTCATTGTTACGTGTTCATCGTCGAATTGTATAATCATCCTCTGTTCACTTTCCGCGTTCTTTTGTAGACTTTGGTAACGTTCATTGTTACGTTTTCATCGTCGAATTGTATAATCATCCTCTGTTCACTTTCCGCGTTCTTTTGTATACTTTTATGTAACGCTAGCTATCAGGTGTCTTTTGCCTTATGTATACGTGAATATTATCTTCCCTTTGGTGGCATTTATCCAGCTTACTTTCGTATCCGCCTCTACCAATTGTGTCCATGTTATCCTGGTGTAAAATGTTATATCACTGTACTGTGTTCAACTATTGTAAATCACTAGATATGCAATTTGCATACGTGCAGATTCTACAGAATGAGGGGAATCTTCATGAAATCCAAATTATGCTTGTTTTTAAGCCTTATTTAGTTTCATGAAGGAGGCATTCGTTTTTGTGTCCAAGTTGAAGGGCTAACGTTGTCTACGGTGAATGTAAAATGTTTCTTTTAATCTCGTTTTGATTGATGATATTTCATATTTATATTGCAAGTATTTTAAATTCGTTCATTATTGAAAACGCTAAAGATTCAGTGAAAGTCATGAGTTGATGAAACAAGACTGGCTTAAGTACACATATGCAATAAAACGATAAATCTCTCTATGCATAACAGTATCAATAATCGTACCGTTCGTACAATTTTGACCGTCAGCTCACTTAATCAATAATTTGGCAACCGAAAAAGAATAGTTCATTCGAAATATAGCTCGGCAATGGAGATAATGCATTCTAGTCTGCTTACAGTTTCTTCTTTCCGTTCGCATTTACATGACAAACGTCATCATATAATGGGCTGTGTTGTGACGAAGGGGCGATTAAACCGACGATTTTGTAGTATTTAGTTTGGGCAGGTATAGGCATTCAGTTTACTTAACCCCTCTTGCCAGTAACTTACAGTGAATGCTTCATGCTGGCAGTGGAATCGGTTGAGCCCTGAAGACGACGTAATTGTATGTTTGAGTGGTCGTCTATGGATGTTTAAAATTGACCTTAGTAGACAGAAATAGTTGACAGTATGCTATAACTCTTGCTAATTTTCAGTTTCTTCTTTGTGTTGTGTGTATGGGAGGGGTGGGTGGGCATAGGCAGTAGCGGATTCACTTACTAAAATGAATTTCCAATTTAAAAAGTTTAGAATCAATACTAATGGTATTTCAGCCTTAAATATTCTTTAGGAATTTTTTACCTAATCTTTAAAGCTTACATTTAGATACGGTTTAGCATGGAAAACGACTGACTATAAATTCTCTAGTTTGTGTATCACCAAATCTTCATTAGTAGCTTCAGAAGTAAGCATGCAATCATTATCATCGTTAAAAAGCACGTCCATTTTAAGACACAAAATTTCTTGTCGTGGGGGTACTACTACGCTGAAATTTCTGCTCCTGTTGTCAACATATATCTTAATTGTGTGGAACGTTTGTGTTTAGATAAAGGTGCCAAACAATGGTATGGCAGTACAATCGATGGGTAACATTCAGCAATCAAACATGATCATAACTAGTCATAATAGTCTAAAACGAGAGCGGCCAGCTGAACTCAACATACACATACCCAATAGTCAAATCGATTTCCGTCCTCACGATGTGGTTACTTCCTCAGAGCACCAAGCAAAGCGATATTGTCCTCCGCCACCCTCTCCTTCATCATTAAATATGGCAAAGAAGGTCTACTCAAGCTAGCTGAACCTTCATTCAAATCTGACGAGAATCAGGACAGGATGTTCAAGAACCCACCGACTACCCCAGTACGCAAACCTCGCCATCGACCCAGCCCCATAAACATTTCGTGCTCGAACTTTCAATACGATTCGCCTCCTATATACACACCACCGCCAATGCTGAGCCCGCACAGCATTTTTCACACTCCCAGAGTAAATGGGACCCCTATAACTCCCGGAGGAAGAATTATTCTTTCTGCCGGAGCAAGGAGCCGTAAAAGTGAGTGCATCGTAATTCATCAATAGTTTACTCCGTAACACCTTAACACAGGCGATGTAAAATTTCTTGGCGTTTAATGCAAAATTTCTTGACGTAAGTAACATGTTTCACTCTGAACTAAATACTCAAGTTGCGGCAATTAATCATTGAACTAAATGTCACTGGACGGTCGCCTTCTGTCAAAATTTCTAGCCAGCTATTTAACTAGTCACAATCTTTCAACGCACGTCCAAAAGAAAGATTACTGCGGTTTAAAGATGAAATGCGGGAATTTACCTCCAGACATGTGTATAATTGTGATGTATAATTTTGCTTTGTGTATGTATAGGAATGTTTACATAAAGGTAGCCTTCCAGTCATGTTAGAATGGCAGTTAGAATGGCGAACGAAGCTCTGAAAGATATAACTATAACAAACAGAAAACATTTCAATTTTTGTGTTAAATGAGGCAGTTTTTCCATTTTCTAGATAGCATTGATGAAGATAACGTTAGCGCAGGCGCAGATGGCTCCAGTGAAGTTATAGTACCTGAACCGTAAGTGGGTTTTTTCCTGATATATCGAGATTTTATTGACTTACATGTGTGGCGTGCTCTAAACTGTGTGATGTTCCATCCGTGGAAAATTAGATCTTTTTTTTTCGTCCGGTTTTCTGCAAAATCTATTCATATATTCAGTAAAGTCAATATATGTTGCCTTATTTCCAGTAAAACCAACATGTGTCGCCTTATATAAAGTAAAATCTTTTTATTTCCTCTTATTTTCAGTAAAATCAATATTGGTCCAGCATTTCAAGCGAACGTGCCAACCACGACAGAACCTCGCGAGAGAACAAGTTCTGATAAGCACAGGGCGGCTGTCTGCTGGCTTCCCTTCGAACAAGAAACAAGGAAACGTGCTGAAGAAAGTCAGTATTTCTCTTGTGTGTTTCGAAAAGCAAAGTAATATCTCTTGACGTTATTCAATTTTTTGTAGTTGAAGCGTACCTTGAAATGGCTTGTTCTGTCGCAATGTTTGGGGGTGGATCTAACAAGGAATACGCTTTGCATGTTCTCTTCCGATTAAAAGGAAATATTAAGGTAAACAATAACGTAGCATTTTATTCACAGCACTCTATCATTGACAGCGTCTCTAAATCTACCTCTCTATTGACGACATCTCATTGGCAACATGTATATTACAACGTCCATTGTTGATATTTCTTTTAAAAACATCTCCATTGAAGACGTCTGTAGTGACAACATCTTCATTGAAAACATCATTGAAAACATCTCTATTAACAACATCTCTAACAAAAACATCTCTATTGAAGACATCTGTACTGACAAAAATTCTTTTGACAAAATCTCTTCACTGACATCTCTATTGAAAAAATGTCCATTGACAACATCTTTATTGCCAACATTTCCATTAACTATACATCCGTTACAACGGCAGTATCTCTTTTGAAAACATCTTTATTTCCAACATCTCCATTAACTACATCCGTTGTAGAAGCATCATCTCTTTTGGAAACATTTTTATTGACAACATCTTAATTGAAAACACATTCATTGATAACATCGCTAACAGCAAT
The DNA here is from genome assembly GCF_021976095.1 of Xenia sp. Carnegie-2017. Classification (NCBI taxonomy): domain Eukaryota; kingdom Metazoa; phylum Cnidaria; class Anthozoa; order Malacalcyonacea; family Xeniidae; genus Xenia; species Xenia sp. Carnegie-2017. The sequence goes on along the minus strand of NW_025813483.1, from coordinate 13,187,590 downwards.
ATCTCTATTGACAAAATCATTTCAACAGCTTGCGGTCAAACATATCCTTGCAAATAAGAGTGCTATCCGAAATGAAGACTGCCTGGCTGATTATCATTACGAAGGCTCAGACAGATGGTCATCGAAAGAAAGATTAAAGTTCCGAGAAGCGCATGACAAATACGGAAAAAAATTCCACGAAATCGCAAAAGAGGTATGGGGCTTGGATTTAATATCAAAAGACGTGTCGTCTTATGGATTTTAAAGGCTCTTTTTTAAAAATTATAAAATTCTGTGCCTTGCAGATAAAAGGCAAGACCGCTCAACAGTGCGTCGAATTTTATTATCTATGGAAAGCTTGTCGTACTGAAGGCACCAGATCAAGGCGTGGATATACAGAGGAGATTGAGTCCGAGGTATGTTTATATTATCGCGTGTTAGAAGCGTTTATTGCAAGCGTTTATTGTGTTTTCTCCTTGCAACAGCATGAAAATGTAGATATTCCTAGCGACGATGAGAGTGAAACGTTTTTCTTTGTATGTGACTTCCCTGAATGTAACTCGGTACGTCGTGTGTTTTTCTTTTTCATCCTATCTGTATCCTATGCACCACTTAGTTCACCTTGTTGTATCTTTTTACCACCCAAGTCATTTCATCTGTGATGTTTTTTATTATGTAGAGTTTCATATCGCGCCAGGCACTAAATGGACATATCAGAGTTCACGGTGGCAGGTATTGATTTGTTTATTTTTGCTTTTATTTAACGTGGTTTCGTGAAAAAAGGTATTTCATCCTTTCCCATAAAGCAGCAGGATATTTCTGAATTATTATTATTATTACTTCATCGGTTGAAAAACAATTCAGAAGTGATTAGACTATTTACTTGTATAAGAATCAATTCAGTTAAGGTTTCTTTCAGTAGTAACAATAGTAGTACTTCTATAGAAGAAATTGTTTAGAGTAATCAATGTGTGGTTTATGTTTCATTCAGAAGTAGCATTAGATCAGCAATAGATGATTTATACTCCATCTGAAAGAGAAATTGTTTAGAAATGATAAAGTAATCTAGATAATAAGTTTAGATTTCTTTCAGTAGTATCATAACAATAGATGATTTATACTCCATCTCAGAGAGAAACTGTTTAGAAATGATAAAGTAATATAGGTAATAAGTTTAGATTTCTTTCAGTAGTAACATTAGGTCACCAATAGATAATTTATACTCCATCTCTAAGAGAAACTGTTTAGAAATGTTGGAGTAATCTAGATAATAAGTTTAGCCTGTTTGACTTTTCTCCAGTAGTAACATTAAACAATAATTCATCTTTACCGTGGCAGTTCACTAAACTAATAGAACCTACATACTGTGTTTTCTCTTTTAGGAAGATGATTAGAAAAGAATTGTATATTTTTGCAAACTCATGCATGGTCTCTATTATATTTTAGCTTTATGAAGCCGGAACCCAAACGAATCAAAGTACGAACGACAGCAAGTTGTGATAGCAATGCAAGGACATCGGCATCTACAAGTACAAGTCGAGTGACAACGAAGACGTCAAGAACTGTTAAAACAACTCCAGCTGAACCAGTTTTAAATAGCGACGGGACTTTAGCCGAATTTCCGTGTAAAGTTTGTGGAAGGTTAGAAATTTCTTATTTCAACATCACGGCTAAGGTGTTTTCACAGGATTGCTGCGCCAATGAGTGGTAAATAAGGATGTGCCGGATACCAATTTCCGAATACCGGTTTGAACGACTAGCTATTGACCGGATCATATCGTTTACCAGATTATTGCCGGATATTTATAGTACATAGATTTTTGTAGTTATTAGTAGTTCAACATCAGGGGACTGGGTAGGAGTGATGAAAAGTTTTTTCTCTTGATTAGTTCATTTCTGAAGCTTTTTTAGTTGGCTATTCTGCATCACAAGCTGCTATGTTTAGTTTTTTACTCCCGAACAATTAAGCTACTTTGTCTTGGCCCACTGATAGATTGTTATGCTTTACGATTTTTAGAGTTTTCAATAAAATCAAAAGTCGCTCGGCTCACATGAAGACACATGTGAAAAGAAACGATGACAACGGTGGTAAGTCGAAATCGTGATGGTGATCCCGTAGTTGAAATGTGGATTTGATTGCTTAGCATACGGTCGTTTTGAATTACTACAAATTATTTTGTGCAAAAGTTTTAATATATTTACGTATTAAGCGTTTTTTTTGTATTCATTGGCAACGTTACGCTGAACTTTTATACAAGTTTTGTATAGTGTATATAATATAGACTATCACATGTTGATATCAATTGTACATTACTGTACATATTTATGTATATAGAGGTATATATAGATGTGTTGAAGTATTTCGTTTACCTTAATTTTGTTTTGTTGAAGTAAGGAGAAAGAGGATTTTATTGGACTGTTAAACTATCAAACTGAATTTGAAAACGAGCAATCTAGCACTGCAACTGGGAAGATCATAGTAAATTTAGTGGAATTGAAGTGAAAGTGGATTAGATAGGCTATAACTTATTGATTTTTGATTAAGTGAAAAATTTCCATTATTGTAACAATCTTCAAAAGCGTCCAACAATGTCAAACAAAAATCTCCTTTCTCTTCTATTCATATATCGATATTTTGAATTCATATTTTATGTTGATTTATGATCTATTTATGTTTTGGACAGCGTGGCCGATAGAGTTTCTTTATATATCTTGATGTGATTTGTGTAGGAAATTAAATGCTGGCATTTGAGTATTACAAATGTAAAAATTTTATTAAGTTTTATATCTGGTATAATAAATATTTATTGGGAATAATCATACTCATGTGTAGTATTGTGTAGACATTTAACATGGATCAGACCTGTAGAAAGATGCAAATCCCTTCTATTTCAGTTTGTGATATATCGTTGATAAAACGTTATTCTTTGCAAGGCAAAGAGACCAATCAAGAAGGCGGCGCGGGAGTTACGATTTAATCTCTAAAAGAGAGCTTAGCTGAGTTAAGGCAAGTGTTCGTACACTAAGTTCTAGTAATTTAGCAACACTGCCAGATAAAAATCTCTCGATACCATTTGCTTTACCACAAAGAAGTTACGAAGGTCGCGGCTCACAAAGTAATCGTGTAAAACACCACTTAACAGCTAATTGTTGGAAAAAATTTTGTGCCACAACCCTTGGTAGCATAAAACCCAATTCTTGTCTGGCAAGCTATGTAAGTATTAAGTTAGCTTCATCGGGGAAGTTGTGTGGTTTCTTCAATTAAAGTGTCTCTTCGTTCTCTATTACTTCGTGTGAAAGCTAATCAGCAGGTTAAGCTAGGACTGCTGATGAGGCTAGCTTTCAAAATTAGTGAATTGACTGAATTCAGCTGAAATTCATCTCATATCATTAGAAACAAAAAAACGTCAACCAAACGAAGCGTTTCAATTAACAGTTTTACTAGAAAATTCTCGTATTGTACAGTAATCAACTATTACATATTTTGTGTGACATCCTAGCTGCCTTGAGAAAATGGTAAGAAATCTACAAGCTATGACAGAGTGCACTTGATGAATTTGAAGGTGTGTTGCTGGGTTTTTTTTTACAATTTCAGTACTTTTTTAGGAAAGGCCTTCAAGGAAGGTGTTACAAATATAAAATATGATGTAATCAATTCCTCATTGTCATAATCAAAACCCCATTCCATCAAATGTCTGCTGATTTGGGGTGTTAGTTATCAGAGGTCTTGTTTATTTACTTGAGAGTATTTGAAAAAACGATAAAATGTTCGTGTTAAAAATAAGGCAGTGGGAACCAGTCCTTTCTCATCATTTTTGTTTGAATGTCAAGCAATGTCATAAATTGTTGTTGACGACATTTTCTGCTTACAAGGTGCTTATTAAAAATTAAGAATTTATTGCTATTTATTTTAGTTATGGTTAGTACAGTCCCGAAAGGGATTATTGGTGTTGGTGTTATCTAAAGTTTCAACATCCTTAGTGGTAATCACAAGTCAATGAAAACTAACATCAACATGCTTTTGCATGACTTATGACTACACAAACCTGGACAAAAAAAATCTACTGATATATAAGTAGTTGTTTTTACTATTTTGACTTAGATTTCTCAAAGTACTTTTGATGAAAGACAAGTGATAAGTTTGAAAGAAAACGGTGAACACAAAGATGTAACAAACCAGAACAGAGAAGAGTTTATCAAACTTTATGTAGACCTATCTACTCAATTCATGCATTCAACCGCAATTTTACGCATTCTCACGTGATTTTCATAAGGTGACGTATGTTTGGTCAAATTGTATGTTTTGTTTCCGGGCAATTATATTGCCAGACCAGTGATCTCTTATCATGATACACTCCATTATTTATTAACATCTCTCTAGGTTTGATGTTTATAACAGTTTGATGTTTATAACAGGAAGTGATCGTATGCCACTGAAGGGACTGGGCAACTTTACATTTCAAACAGTCAAGCAAGGTGAGAATACAAATCAATAGCTTCAACTTGTTTTAATTAACTCATGCTGGCTAAGTATTCATCCGAAGAAAATTTAAGAAAATTTCTTTGCCTTGCAATTCATAATAGTAAAGGATTTGGTCTCACATGATCTTGTCACGTGATATTTTCTTGTGACAATGCGATAACCAACTAAACAAGTTTGTATTTATCATCTAACTCTTAAGGTTGGATTTCTTACATACCATGTTGAGAGATGATGAAAACTTCTAAGTGCTATGGCAGTAGTATAGTAGAGGTCATAAGGTGCTTCTCATTTGCTTGTTTCGCATAATCTTTTATAACCATTTCCAGTTAATATAAAGATAATGTTTTAATGAGTGGAATTAGACCATGAGTGTTTGCACAAAGTCTTGATTGCACTATATATTGGATTGCAACTTTCTCAAGGCAATGAAAAAGATGGTTATGTTTTTGTTGACTTTGATATCCTAGAACTCAGGTTTTTATTGATTGCCTATTATAAATCTTAGCATTTTCTTTTTAATACATATATGAAACCTTAGTGTAGAGCATTCCAAACTTCATGTAACTGTCCCCAGGCTAAGAAGTTTCAAAAATCTTTACAACATTACAGCAGAAAATCATGATGAAAGTATATTGATAGTTTGGTAAAGCAAGCTTGATCAAACTGAAACATAACTGGTTAATATAAATATTAATTATTTAATTCGCACAAAAGACATGTGCAAATTATTTTTCTAGGGTTACAATTGTAAACAAATATTGTTGATAGAGCTATTACTTTCCTTGTTAAACATGTAAGTGTTGTCCAAATATAATTCAGTGTAGAAATCGAACTGCCATTTTTTTTTCTATTTCTTCTGTTTCCATTACCTGTAAGAAAAATCATGAATTTACAAATTTTCTGTTTTTGTAAGGACTGAAAATAATCAAGACATGGCTGATAGTGCTTTGATTGCTCCTCATCTTACCTTTTTAAACTCTTCAAAATTTATTGCATCGTCAATGTCACCATTTGCATCCTTAATAGTTCGATGAGCAATTTGTTCAAGTTGGTCTTTTCCAATACTAACACCAACCATCATCTCCAAAATCTTTATTGAAAAGAACAAGATTAAAATAGTACGAATTATTTGCTATGTGATGTATAACACATATACATATTTCAATTTATAAAAACCTTTAATAAATCAACTTTTGTTATATTTCCATCATTGTCCAAGTCATAAATGCGAAATATAACTAAATGTAAAAATAGGTAGTGTCTTGAAATTGCATATTTTAGATTGGTAATGATTTTGACAGGAGGAATTAAGTTAATGTTCATTTATGAAGAATGATAATCAAGGTTTCATCTTCAGTCTAGATTGTACCTAGAGACCACATATGATACTTAGTTCTCTACTAATGATTACATCTTGCAAGTGTCAAAAAACATATGCCAAAAAAATATATGCTTTTCTTGATAAGTGTCATACATTTTAATTTTTCTTCTGCTGTATTTAGTGGATTGTGGCCTTTCTTACTAGATCGACGAAAATGTGCCAAGGTTTTCATAAATTCTCTAAAGTTACAACCTTCTTGCTCACTAAAGAAAACAATTAAAAAACCCTCAGTTTGTTTTTAATAGGTTGTTATAAAAGCTTCTGTCAACTTACTCATTTTCATCACTGTTGAAGTAAAAAGAATCAATGATTCTTTCATTCAGAGGATTTATAGCGAGCTCTGGAATTCGTCCAAAGTCCTCTCGACTTAAAAAAGATCGAAATAATATAACTTTCATTAAACAACAAGTAAATTTTAAGGCAGCATGCATCTTCACGGGTAAACTTTGTTTAGTTTCTTTACACAAGCAAATTTAGCCAATCAATATATATTGTTGTGTGCATTGTCTTGTCAAAGTACATGCATCTTCCCGTGTACAGTAAATTGTGGACACTCTAGATGTGCCCTTCGGAGTTGTTTAAAATTAGCTTACACTACCTGAGTAGTCCACAGCCTCTTGAGTCAAGATGTGAAAATCTGACATATAGTCTTTTGATTTGCTTTTCTGAAACTAAATAACAAATATTCCCATTAAAGACTGAACACCGTTTACGAAAAGAAACATTACAACGGCAAGGAGGATGACCGAGGACGTACATCCAGTTTCTTTTTTGATTTGTTCTATATCTTCGTCTTGAAGCATCGACGAAGTATTTAATCCCATTACTGTATAAAATACACACGAAAAAAAGTATCGTGATTATTTCTGAGAAGATTCACATCAAAGATTATATAACTTCGCGTATTTGTTTCGGGATACAAAATATTATTTCGACAGTTCTTTTGTTTTGTCATTTAAATTTTGATGTGCAAGTTATCGCAGGCTCAATATAAGTTTACGACCTATACTTTATTTCACCCGAGTTATCGCGACTGGGGGCGGTGCACATGTTCACCAACACCACCAGTGCAACAATAATATGAATTGAAAGTTATACTTCTTCACATTCGCAGTCACGAATTCAAATACCACCATACTTATAATACAATATGCATGACATATGGCAAAAGTGGAAAAACGAATTGAAAGTGTTGAAATAGTATATTCTGTGTAGTAGATTTGATTGAACTTAATACAAAGTGCCGAAATTTATTTCATAATCAATTTTAAATCTGATCGACCTGACTTTGAATTTCACAATTAAGGACGTTCAGACCCTGGTTCAGACGTTCAGACGCACGGTCATTGCAAACAGACAAAGTACGTCATTCAAGAGCAATGTTTTGATTGGTGCTGAGTGAAATTATCGATTATTCCACGGCATTTGACGAAGACGAGCCCCGGCCATTTTTGGAACAATTCACGATCATTATTATCACGACGTCCAAATCTCTAAGAAGAAAGACGGCAATATGGCGGATCAGCAACATCATTTGCCCGGAGTTGGAGAGGTTGAGGTCGAAGTGGAAACGATGATCGAGCCTCAGCAAGAAATCCAAATCGAAACGCAGCCGATGATAGCTCTACAGCCACTTGCAGAACCTGAACGGGAAGAAGTTGTTGTGCAAACGTGCGAAGAAGTCATTGACGATTCGAGAGAACATGAAATACTTGATTCTACACCGACACGCAACAAACGCAAGGGAAGACCAGGAAGATACAAAGGAAAGAAACTACAAGGTACGCGGGCACGTGGGGTAAAAAAGGAAGATGACGATGGTGATTTTGACCAGAAATATACGCGAAAATGGGAGCAGAGGCGAGTACAAATAAAACGCTCGAAGGCGAGTTTTCCGTGGTGATGTGGGCGTCCGGTACGTGATTTTATATTCCCTTGCCTCCATCTTCGCTTATGTTTTCTAGTCAAGTCGTCTTCCGTGAACTGCGCAAGTGCTGTTCCCTAAAACAGTGTAAATTTTTTTTCTTCGTAGAGGACAAGAATAACGATATTGAACGAGAGGACGAGCAGCCAGACTTCTCCGAGTACATGACAGGCAAGAAACTGCCACCGGAAGGCTTTCCTGGCATCGATCTTAACGATCCAAAGCAACTAGCCGCGTTTGCAAGGTAAATTTTGCTTTCGGACAGAGATCTTATTCTCATCCGCCATTTTGATCGGCCATGTTGCGTCCCTTTTAAACATGGCCGCTTTTATCAAACAAATATGGCGGATTTTTCGATTTTCCTTCTGCAGATTGCCATTTCTTTTGGTTTCAATATTGCTATTGCATTATGATTTATTTAAGTTGGACTGTCCAATGGACCAAGGAAATTTGTTTACTGGGGTGTTTTGTTTAAATACTAACCAGTCTTTATGAGAACACGTCGTCACGCGTGTTGTTAGTTTTTTAACATATTGAGTTGTTGTCTGCTGCTGCTGATGCTATTGAAAACTCTTAATAAGATGCTTTTTATTTCTCTGAATTCATGGAACTGAGCAAACGAAAGTGACCTTAAAAGGATAAAGCAAATTATGATATTTCCTAGGTTATGGTTTCTTAAGCCAACTCATTCCAATTTTCAAAGTTGAACAAATGCCAACCATTGCTAACATGTTAACAATTCGTAAATATTTTGCAATTATTTTAAATTTTCCTTGACATGTATACAACTGTATTATACATGTGATGATTGTGTTCTTTCTAAACTGGCATCCTGTGCCCTCATCCTTATGCCTTACTGGCATTTTTTATAACTGATCAAGCATTTCTATGAATGTGAGACATTTTTCACATATTCATCAATTAGAATGAGACCAAAGAAATCTAAAGATGATAATGCACCTAGAACGATAGCTTGTCCTCACAAGGTAAAATTTTCTTTATGAAAAAATACCTTTTAAAATTTCTTTTTGTGTTTTTTACCTCTAACAACCATTTCATATACATGTCTAGGGCTGCACAAAGATGTTTCGTGATAATTCTGCAATGAGAAAACATTTACATACACATGGACCTCGTGTTCATGTTTGTGCAGAATGTGGCAAGGTAAACACTCATTTGACAGGAGGGGTACAGATTTTCCAAGGTGGTTGCGTCATTATCAAAGCTTAAGTTCCAAGGGCCTCGGGTATTGTGGATTTTTAGGCTTACAGACGAGTGAACTTTGTGTAATGAAATTGTTATTACATTTGTAAAGAAATTTTATTTGTTATGTGTGTTTAGTAATTTATTTCAATTTTAATGTTTCAGTGCAAATGTGCATGGTAACACCAATTGCACATGATGGTAGTATAAATTAAGTAATTGCCTTTGAAGTAAGAAGTTTTACGTTTATTTAGTCTTACTGTACAAATTTCATAGACTCTAATACTGTTATATTATTTGTCCACAATACATAATAGCCTTTTCGAATTTTTCTTTGGAGGAAATGCTGGAGAATTTCGGGGTGCACCCCCTTCCTTCAGAAAATCCACCCCTATCAAGTTATAGTACAAACTGATATTAATCACCTCTATATAACGCTTCTCATTTTGTTTATTTCAAGGCATTTGTTGAAAGCTCTAAACTAAAGCGACATCAACTTGTTCATACTGGTGAAAAGCCCTTCATGGTATGGTAATACTCGTGTATTTAGTTAACACTTTTGAGTGAATTTTATAGTTTGTCTAATCCGATTGGTCAATCTACAAATTTTTATCATTATAAATGAGGGTGTCCTTGTACTCACACATCTTATGTGTACAATATTATATTCATGTTTCACAGTGTACTTTCGAAGGCTGTGGAAAGCGATTCTCACTGGATTTCAATTTGCGTACACATGTTCGTATCCATACGGGAGATCGACCGTACGTCTGTCCCTTTGATTCGTGTAACAAGAGATTTGCCCAGTCAACAAATCTTAAATCTCACATCCTGACGCACGCAAAGGGTAACAAGCAACAGCAACAACAGCAGCAACAACAGGCGTTGGCGCAACAACAGGCTCTACAACAGATTCAGGCAGAACAATTCGCCCACTCTGAAGAACAACCCACGTCGCTAGAGCAAATCTAGTGGTGACGAGATGTCATGCTTATTCGTGTAAGTTATCCTGTAATATGAGCAAGGAACGTTTATTCACGGTGTTTTGTTGTGAGGGCCACAAAAACCATTTACTGCTGCACTTGAATATGGCTTTATTTATCATCAATACGTCCAGGCATCTTTGGTCATGATAGATCAGTGGACTCACGTTTTCTGTAAATCTTAAAAAGATTCTCGTGATTAACCTAACAAGAACTATAGTCTTGATGAGGGGGTGGGCTCATTTGTCCCAGGAACATTCTCGTATTGTCTGCAACGTATCTTTTGTTAGATAGAAGGCTTGATAGTTTATATAAAGCGCGTTGTCTTTGATGCAGAAGCATGGAAAGCTGCAGGCGTTATAGCTCGGCTGGGTTGTACAAAATTTTACTCACAGCTAGATCGATGATTTGTCATAAAAGATCTCGCGCGAAGCATCATGGAAGTTTATGAACAAATTCGTCTAACAGGTAAAAATATGATGACCAAACAGGGGAATGGGGTGGAATAGGTATGATATCAACTTGTCGTGCGTTATTTACAAACTGAAATGCTTTTTTGGAATCTCCGAGAGCATAAACCAAACCTTTCTTTTCGTTTTGGAATGAAAAATGACCCAAAAACGTACGTTGTCTGCTTGTCCTCTTCGCTTTTAATCAAACGTATTATTGCTGTATACTGTTCACAAGATACAGAATATATCGTGGAAAATCGCGATTTCGCCCTATGTAAGAGAACCCGTTGTAATGTTGGACACCAAATTCCATAGCTAGAATTTTGCTGGATTTCGGATTTCAAAAAATGGATTCTGAATTTTTTACTCGTTAATTTTGTATTGTGAACCTTGAATTTTGATACATTACGGATTCCTTTACATAGGGAGAACAATCAATAAATCTCAGCATATTGTAAACTAGGTCGTCTTCATCATGTGGTCAGTTGGACATAGGGACTGCAAAAGAACGTTCACAAGCGCTATCATCGTGTTTTTCCATTAACACAATGATGTTATTAACATGATCCATCAATTTTTGTCACAAGGTAGATTTAAGTGAAAGTTGATATCTGTTTACTTTTATGCTTTATACCCCCACCTTGGCGAAACTAATCTATTCTGATTGTTCATATTTGTCGTTCACTTATCATCCGTAAACAATGAAGTGCGTTTTTATGGAAGTTTGTTGTTCTTCCTTACTTCCTAAAGTTTTATGAAACTATCATTGTGTTTTTGGAAGCCTTGGCTTTATACCAGCTTTTTCAACGTGCTTTCAAAAAAAGATTTTATTGTAGCGGATTGTGTTTCATAGTATTTATTGACTGTTAGTTTTCAAAGCAGCCAATTTAATGTACATATCTGTTTCTAGTGAGGACATTAAAATAACTTTATAACGAACTTTTATGACTTTTCTAATTGGATATAATGATATGTTGTCTTTTCTTTTTCTCAATGTATTTTGGTATTGCTAGTCGGCAACATACCTGTACATGGAAGGTAAAGTACTTCAATATAGTTCAACCAAGCACTTTCCTAAGCACGCAAGGTAAAGTTGTTGACAAGGTGTGCATCTAAGGACATACCTGTACATGAAATATATGATGGATGGTCGAGGGGTAGATCCATGTATTTACGTATTCATGCGAGATAAAATGGTTTTCAAGCACTGTTAAAAAAGTTTATTAAATTTTCTAGTACATATTTGTACCTAAATGGTTTAATTTATTTGTGAAGTTGATGGAGTCATAACTTACGGTGGCTCACAAGGGCCACCACACAAAATAAAAATATTAATACACACACAAAATAAAAATACACACGCAAAACAAAAAACACACAAAAAATACAACACAAAATAAAATAACACACAACAAAAAAATACACACACAAAATAAAAATACACACGCAAAATAAAAATACACACACAAAATAAAAATACACACACAAAATATGATTGCGGGCGCTTGCAGTGTCGGCTTACTCGGAATTGCTCGTAATTGATCGCATTTGTTTTCAAAGTTCTAATGGTTCCAACTTCCAGAGTATATAACAAAATTCACTGATTTCACTGTGATCAATTATTTCAAAGTTGCTTACGATATTGCTCCCCGTATTCTGGTTAAAATTAAGGTTAATGTGTTGTCCTTTGAAAGGACATTATTGCTCTAGCCTGTCCTGTATTTGTTATAAACAGCTTTGGGGTACTTGAAGTTGAAGTTAACGGACTTGCAGAGCTCGAAGGGCAACTGCTTGAAGAGACGCTACTCGTCATTGACGCTTCAGAACATTTTGGCAAAGAAGTTAATCTTCCCAAACGCACACCGCATTTGTGACAAAAAGAAGCTTCGTCAAGTGATTGTGCACCACAGTTGGCACAAAACATAATTATGCCAGGATTATGCAAGAGCTTGCTTTCGATTCCTTTCCAAATGTAATTTCAAATGTTTCGCTGTTGAAACAGTTAAATACGACGACAAGTCGACCACATGTTAAAATCACAATTAGTGAATTACACATATCTGATTACAAACTGATAATATGATAGTCAGACCATCCGACACTGCAAGCGCCCGCGATCATATTTTGTGTGTGTATTTTATTTTGTGTGTGTATTTTTATTTTGTGTGTGCATTTTTATTTTGTGTGTGTATAATGTATTTTGCGTGTGTATTTTTATTTTGTGTGTGTATTTTTATTTTGTGTGTGTATTTTTATATTGTGTGTGTATAATGTATTTTGTGTGTATTTTTATTTTGTGTGTGTATTAATATTTTTATTTTGTGTGGTGGCCCTTGTGAGCCACCGTAATAACTCAGTAACTGTATAAGTAGTAAACATTAACACTTCGCTGTTCGACTTGATGTTGTTATATTCAAATAAATTACTGGCTAAAATTGGAATCTCTGTTCTTATTTCCATTTATTGTGCAAATCACGTGACTATCAAATGCGTCAGATTTTAAAAGACTGTTCAATATACTTTGATTCAGCGTCAAACATAGAAAATTTTCCTTTTGTACTTTCTATTATGTTTTTAGACATCCATATATGTATGATATATATTTATATGTATAATAGAATGCTTCAATGATTTAAATTAATTGGAAGTCTGACTAGTAAGAATTGGCTTAAACATAGAATGTTGTCGAACATGAAATTATCAATGCTCAATGTTTTACTTCTTGATTTTTTACTTCCTTTTTGAAGCAATGAGTTGTTTTTTTCCATGCAGGGAGTCTATCGATAGTCCTTCCAAGCGCGAGCTCTAAAAAATTTTGGTGAAAGATTTCATAATACGCATAAAAGCCGCTTTTCAAAGAGATTCCGATTGAAGGTGATGTGGCACTAATGGCAAAAATAACAAATTAAAATAGACCTTAGGGTAGGCACTGGGAATAAACGAATATCAAAAGTTGCTGAAATGAACGCATGATTGCACTGCGATTTGTGATATACATGGTAAGATACCAAAACAAGAAGAGATGTTAGAAAGGTATAAATTATCGAGAAATATTTCATGTTTTTCCAACTGTATCATTACCCAATTCTTTGGAAATCGAAGGTATTTTGCAATTATTGGTCAGCATAAAGATTATTCGTCATTGTTTGTTAAGTTTTTTGTCACGCCCTAATTTATGGTACATTGAGTAAAATGAAAGAGGATTTGCGTAACGATAATTACTAATCACAATATTTGACATTTGTTACGAGCTCCCATCCTCACACGGATCTTTTAGTTCATACTTACTGTGTTATTTTAAGGGTTTTGAACGTTTGATAATAAAACAAGTGAACTCTGTCGCACCTGTGCTCATTACTAAGTAAACAGTTTTGACTCGAATGTTCCAACCACAATAAATACATAACATTGCATGCTTCAATGACGCAGTGGAATTTTATTTTTTTACAAAGTCCTACCAAAAGCTGCGAGCTGTGTTGACATACATCATATTCTAATAGTAGCTGATTTATTTACGTTACAAATTGACTGAAACATGTGAAAACTGGAATAATTAAAACGGTAATTGTTTGATTGACTGTTCTAGTGCTTTTAGAAGATTTATTCAAAATATGTTGCATATTTGAATAGATATTTAAAGAGACGTGCCTCTCCCCAAAGACAGTTCTAGGTTGTCGCTGAAGCAATCTTCTTATTTGGTCACCAGCAAGTTCGTTCAACGTCAACTAAATAAAATGGTTAGTATGTAGGTCGATATTTGTCTGCTTGCATTGGTTGTTAGTTGTATGAAATAGCAATCATTAAATGATCTCATGATATTTTTATTTTTGTTCTTTTCTAGTCTTTCACACAAGCTGGTGAGTTGTTCGATTTTGTTCACGAATTAGTACGGACTATGGAGTAATATTTATTTGCTTTCATCGTTAGATAACGTTGTGGGACAGTAAAGAAATATCTTGTTCTTTTGTAGAATTAGCAAAAGATTTGAAATTAATGCATTCTAATGCTTAAAATATAAAAGCCCTGCAGAGTGCTACTAAATGTAAACAAAATTGTAAACAGTTTTCTTGAACAGTGTGACTTTTCGTCTTCAACTCTAGAGATATGAGACAGCAATTACAAGCTAGGTGGAGAATTGCAAGCTTTGTTAATAGTTATGACTGCGTCTCGCCCATGAAGTTTTAAAACACTCAAAAGTTATGAGTATTTACATCGTATTAAATTTCATGGGCGAAACGTTACGCAGGTCAATATGACAATAAATAATACGTTCGTATTTTATATTTCTTTTAAAGTCACTCTAGCTGTGCTTTAACTTTAATGTTTATTATCGCTTTCCGTCTTGTATTTTATTTGTCATTATTTTGAATTTGATCGTTATTGACGTGTTTCATTGACGCTTGAATAGTTGGTAACATTTACGAGGCGACTATGAATAGTTTGTGAGACAGACGTACAAAAACTTCCAGTATGCCTTGCAATTTCACAGATGTCGACGAAGCGTTCAAAATGTTCGATAAAAATGGTGACGGAACGATTTCTGTTGGTGAACTTAAAGCTGCTTTGGCGGCTGTTGGCCAATGCCACTCTGACGAGGAAATTCAACAAATGATTAAAGCCGCTGACGTTGATGGTTTGTAAAGTTGTTGTTGAGTTTGACAGAACCTTGTGACAGCTGATGTTCTTATATTTTTTTACAAATAGCAAGTGGTAGCCTCTCAAAGCAGGAGTTCAAAAAAGTTTTGATTGAAGGTGATCCTAATATTAAAGAAATAAAGGAAGCCTTTAAAGTATTTGATTCTGATGGAAGTGGCTACATTACTCATGATGAACTGAAGAAAGCAATGAAGGATACAGGTGTCAAACTTACTGATTCAGAAATTGACGAAATGATTGCTGCAGCTGATACAGACAGAGATGGAAAGGTTAATTTTGAAGGTAATAAACTTGATTATGTAAAGTGAATGAACATTAGAGATTTGATCATTTGGGAAGCGAGATCTTTAATGTCATGTGTAACGTGTAAAAAAGGTAGATGCAGTGGGGTCGTCAGGATTTTATTGGGGGGGGGCAAAACACTCCAAAATGTCATGTACGTATACTACGCATTGTTTGATGTCACTAAAAAAATTTTCAAGTTACATATATAAAGACCTTTATATGGGAAATATTGGAAGGGTACCCCCCCCCTCCCTTGCCAGCGCCTCTCGGTAGATGGAAACGATACGACGTACAACCATTTTCGAGGGGCTTAGTCTTCCATCTGGATAATTTTTTCTTATGAAAAATTTTCATCACTTTTCGATTTTCGTAAAATAAGTGGCCAAACATTTTATCATTTAGTATGAGCTGGAAATTATTTATGTCAACTAAATAACGAAAATGATGTCAATCGTATGAATATCGAAGTAGCATTTCTTTTAGTTGGGAGCAAACGAGAGCATAAAGAATATTATAAACTTAATGTATGCTCCCGAGAGAAATGGTCAGTTTTGTTTTCTGCGAGTCCCGATGTTCACCGATGTTGTATAGGGAAAAGGATCATAGATTTCGACAGCTATTCGATATAAAATTAACTTCTTTCGGGGGAGATTTGTCCGGCGAAATTTCCTTTCAAGGCTAACGACGGCATATTTGGTGGACTTCGAAGTGTTTTTCTGAATCCTTTTTTTATATTAATGAATGAATTTCGTCGCTTAATAGCTCGAGAAATGTTTTTTTTGTTTCCGTCGTGGGCAACAATTTTTCACGGGGTGTAAATTGCGTTTAAGTCATGTGAGTAAGAATGAACCAATCACGTTCAACATACAAAAGCACCTATATAAGAAAATCGAATATAAAAAAGTAGGTCAACTTCGCTGCACAAGTTGGTGCTGTAACTGCATAAATTTAATTAGATTGCTGGCTGCCATTAGCCATGTCATCATTCCTATTG
Source organism: Xenia sp. Carnegie-2017 (assembly GCF_021976095.1). Lineage (NCBI taxonomy): Eukaryota > Metazoa > Cnidaria > Anthozoa > Malacalcyonacea > Xeniidae > Xenia > Xenia sp. Carnegie-2017. The sequence goes on along the minus strand of NW_025813483.1, from coordinate 13,171,250 downwards.
GTGTCAGAAAATGCAGTTTACTGCTTTCCACTATGGTAATCACATTTAGGCGATAAAATATTCGTCACACAAAAAACTTCAGTAGTTACCTATTTAAGTGGTCATGTTTAAGACACGAAAACAAAATAGGCTTACAAATCACAAATCCTTGTAGACTTTACTCTTATGAATTTTTTCTCATTGGACTCAAATGTAATAACTACCGCTCCAACACAAATATTTGTTTTACGTTTTTCTGCTATTTCTATATTATTTTGAGTGTGTACTCCATGAGCGTTATGATTGAAAGGAAGTTTGTTTTTCTTCATTTTGTAGAGTTCAAGAAAATGATGTGCGGAGCTTAAGTCCTTCATAAACAGTTACTGTAATGTTTTACTGTTTTCTATCATCAATTAGCTGCGTTTAGTTAGCAATAGTTAAAATCCAAACATTGAATTTCTTCGACTTAACCATTAAACAATGTTATTTATTAACAAACTGTTTATTGCCTGTATTATTTTTTTGGGCGTCTTAGTGGCAGCCAAAGAAAAGTTTGGACACGATATCAAGTATGGAATATGGCAGTCGTGATTGTTTGTATTTTGATTTTTGATGGCGCCAGGAATTCCTCGACACAGGGGGAGGGACGGTGGCAAATTATATTTGAAGGGGTTCATATTCATGGGTTCATATATATGTTATAATCTGTAGTCACAATTGATTTCAATAGAAACTAATAAAATTAGAAAATGCATATATAAATATTACCCCCTCCCCCCCTCTCTCTCTCTCTCTCTCAATCATCAGTCTTTCACCGTCCCTAGCCTTAAGTCTCCATATTGATGTTCTGAGTTCTCGTTACTTCCTCCCAAAAAGTCGTTTTTAAATTGGGATGCAAAGGACAACGGATGGTATACATGCATAATTCGAAGCAATAAAAGTATGTATTGTCTGACAGCGATTCGTGAGAAGATTTCGTATCCATCGTTCAAAAGACAATAGAAAAAATTAGCAAACACGACATACCTTGTATAAAAGTCGTGAAAATCTTGGTGATATGGCCAAATACGAATAGATCAACATAATTTTTACGGCTTTTTAGACGGCACTTATCGTTTGCCAAATTTCTCTAATATCGTTTTGAAGACAGCATTGCAAAATCTGCTGCTGTATGGCCTTGTAAATGGTAAGTGCAGAGTGATATCATCAAACAAGTCAACAACTATAAAAATTCAAAACTCTCATATTATTTGTACCGTTCATTTCTCAATTCAAAACTGGTCGTTTTACAATTGGTGATTTACGATTCTACAGCGAGGTCATAATCTCACATTCAGCTTTCCCGAGTCTTCATGCCAAAATGACTTCAATTTTATTCATGAAATACTTAAAACACTTTACATATTTCTGACCATACAGGAAATAGTTCGATTCGTATCACGCCTTTATGCGAGTCCCCGCTACGATTGCTCACACTTGAACTGCAGAGGTTAAGCGAAGGAAGTGTATCGGAAAAGCTTAGAAATCTGTGACGAAAAATCACCATTCTCGGCTGTGAAAATGGTAAGAAAACACGACCAAGGATTTTCAAACGTTTCATTACAATAGGATTGGCAAAAAATGCGGAAAAATAATAGAAGAACCACTTTTTTTATGAAACATAGAGCGTGCACGTCTGCTAGTAAGTGAATCACTTGGAGCAACTGTGCAATGCGCAAGCGTATAGCTAAGTACTTAACCTTGTTACAATTAATGAAAGTATGGAAAGGTACTCGTCTGTCAGTTCGGAAACCATGAGTTAGTCAATTTGTCAATGTGGCTTAAAATAGTTTAGTTTAAGGTTGGCGGCCATAGTGCAAAAGTATTATTCTCACGCTGAGAGAGAAAAAAATTCTGTCGTTCAGTTGATCATGAAATAGCTATGCATTCACAAGACCCTGTGAAAGAATCTTATTACTTTTTGTTCAAATCACAATACCTATGTTCTGTTGCATGTATAATACATTGCAAATTATAACTCGTTTATTTTTAAAATAGATATATTATTGATATATATGCAAGTTTGGCAAGTAGCTCTGGTAAATTTTTGAGCACAAGTTCGCGTGCTGGTAATTTTATCATCTTATATAAAACTGTTTAATGCATTCTGCTTGCAAAATTACAGACTTCATTTCTTTCTCGTTGAACATGATATTTTGTATGTTCTTGTCCGTTATTTTATAGTTGAAATGTGAAACCAATTGAAAAAATTGTTTTGGTAGGAAAGAAGCAAGCGTGCATTAACCATATGCTGGCTCTTAACTGAGGATTGAAGCAAAGATCTTTCTTTTCAACGCTTTGAATTTTTTCCTTTTTACTATAAATGACAGTTATACTCGTTTTATCGACTGCAGCTGTCGTATTCTATCAACAGGCGTGATATGTCTGATGATTTCATTGTTCTGTTGTCCAACAACAAGCAATAACATTGTTGTAAACTGCAAAGAAGTATTTACTCGTAAAATACCGATTGTTTTTTTTGTGGCTGTACAAAAAAGTGCGTCCACGATAGTTTTCATGAAGAACTTCAGCTGAACGATACCTGTTTGAGATCGTTTGTCGACAAAACGATAATGCGATTAAACAATCCCAAAATGATTATTTCAATCCAAAACAATCCAATTCCATTTATAGTTATTGCAATATATTATTGCATCTCAATCCCCCTGTCTATGGCTTTTATCTATGAAAGAAGAGCTTAACAATAACGCACAGCTTGCTTTGTCAGTGTCTCGCAATAAACTTATTCATTGTCTGAAATGCGAAAGATGTGGGTTCGAGCCATTGGTTCGAGCATGCATACGACTATAAAACGGCTATTAAGACTTGATAATTGTTTGGAGAAGATATTCAAAGTGATCTTACCGTTAACTCAAGTGTAATATAGAGAAAATCGTGATTGAAAAATGATGGTACGTACGTGGACTTGATATTGTGGAATGAGCCCATAATGTTGAGTTTAGTTCATCCAATAAAACGAAAAGTGGAAAGTCGTTCAACGAAAATAAATTCGTGAGCAATGTGATTTGAATAGAATTCAATCGATTTACAAAGCGTGTCTCTTTCATTTTAGACTTACAACATTTCAAACGAGCAAAAGATGGTAAGTTATTTTGTCAATTCAAGTCCTTTTGAATCTAGTTTCAATGGTTTTATAACAGTACCCTTTGTAATCCTGCTAACTGATTACTATTCAAACATCGGACTTTACTTAGAATTCAGAGAGGTTTTTAAAATGTTCGATGTGAACGATAATGGAACGGTTGGAACTGAAGAATTGAAGAAAGTGATGGCAAAGCTTGGACAGAATCCCTCCGAGAAAGAAATCCAGGAGATGATTAATGAAGTTGACGAAGATGGTATGTGCTTGTTGCTTAGCAACATCTTTGCTTGAATGTCCAAAGACAAATTTAAATTTTCTGTTATCGTGTTTAAAGGAAAGAAAATGAAACAGTTATTTGTAGTATGAATTCTTTCTCAAGACATAATGATCAAGATCCTTAGTTTAAATTGATTTCAAATGACGTTCTTAATTATTCAATGAAAAATGAACTGTCGTTGAACTCTGAATAACGTAACTAGTACAAAACTCACAATGAAGTTAAATTGACTCATATCCACAACCTATATTTAGCAAATATGAGAATTTGAAACTTGAAATCTTCAAGCTGGACAATTATTTTGTGAAAATAGGCTCCGGTGCAGTAGATTTCGATGAATTCTGCCAGATGATGGCGAAACAGCTAGCAACAGCTCTCAAAGAGGAACTCAATGAAGCGTTGAAAACATTTATACCTGGTGGTAGCATCTCGGCGAAAGAATGGAGAAAAATACTTTGTAGTTTATCAGAAAAAATGTCCAACGATGAAGTTGACGACCTCCTAAAGATTGCCGATAAAAGTCGACGAGGAAACATCAAGAATGAAGGTGAGAGATGAAAATGTGTACAAAAAATATGATGATTATTTTAGGTGTAGTAGCGATGAACAACAGAAAACGAGAAGATTCTTTAAAACGTGTGTCAATTTGGAAGTGATGAATGAACAGCAGAGAACAAGATCAGCTTTTACACAACCTAAAATACAAACTAAGATAACTGTTTCAGTATTTGCAACATAAACATTAGCAAAAGCGCAAGATTATCAAAACCCTCCGTTCATTCAAGTGAGAACACTTATGTTTAGGCATTTGATGTTTATGTTGAAAGTGAGGACACTTAGGTTTAGGCATTTGATGTTTATGTCGAAAATGAGGACACTTACTATACTTAAGTGCACACACTCATTACTTGCTTTCTGGACGCAAAATTGATATAGATTTGTCTTTTCAACTTCGTAGATATAGTGAATGTTCTCTTTGGTTGATTTAACATCAAAAAAGAAGGAAGCCTTGAGCGAAGTCGCATGGAAAGAATTATTTCTGTGTTTCAAACAATTTAAAGATATTTGGCATTTTTCAATCATATATTTAGAAATCAATGATTGCTTTAATGAATATGACATTCATGTTTTTTTATAATTATTAGGTTATTATTTCATGCTGTATTGATAGAAATTAGAAAATAAAATTCAAAATTAATTGACTACTGCGTAAATGGTACCAATGTGGTACCAACTTCATAAATGATATCGCCTTTTGATAAATGGAAAAGAGAGTAATTTCAAAAATGGCGGACGAAGATTACGCTTTAGCTTTGTCTCTTCAAGAGCAGTTTTTAGCCGTAGAAAACGTAAGTGCGGAAACTTCTAGCACGAAAAGAAAGAATCCCACATCTATCGTAGATGACTGCTGGGAGACAATTGATCCGACGCCGGATATTCGAGATTTATTTGTGCAATTTAACAACTTGTATTTTGACAGTAAGTTGTCGAGTTGTGAAGTAAAATGGGCCCCAAGAATGACTCTGTAAGTTTTAAAGTTATCATTTAATTTTCATTGGCTTTATTTTCATTTTCAAATTTTTTTAATTCGGTAAAATTACCGTTTATTCATGTGCATGAACATGTATGAAATTCACTTCACGCTATAATTTAATAAATTTATAAATCTCGTTATGCCAACGTTGCCATTGTAGTTGTGCTGGTGTTTGCTGTTACGAAGGACGTGGTGGGCTGTGCACCATCAAACTGAGCATGCCACTCTTAAAGTTACGTCCAAGAAAGGATTTAATTGAAACATTACTGGTCAGTAATTTGGCATACATGTGTGACTCTTGTTGTGTTTATTATTTTCTAGCTGGTCTGTGTGAATAAGAAAAAGATTTTTCATGAGAAAGTCATCAAGAAAAATCTTGTCCAGATATTAAAACAAAAAAAATGAAACTGATGTCACAATAAAATAGCTAAAACTACAAAGCAAGTTGTTTAAATAATAAACAATGTATAAACATGCTTAACCTATCATAAAGTGTTTTTCAAGTTCCTAATTTGGCAACTGGCAATGGTGTTATTGTGTTAAATACACTCATGTAGCTTTTGATGTCAACTCCTACAAATGTTGTTTATTTATAGCACGAAATGATTCATGCTTTTTTATTTGTCACACATAATAACAAGGTAGGAAGAAATCAATGTGGTTTCATTATTCCTCTCAAAGATGTCTTAATTTTGCATGTTTTTTTTGTGGCAGGATCGTGAGGGTCATGGGCCAGAATTTCACAAACACATGCATAGAATCAACAAATTGAGTGGAGCAAATATCACGGTAATTATATTTTAGTTTGTTTTCTTCACAATGTTAAATGTTTTAATGTTTTCTGATTTTATGTAGGTATATCACAATTTCCATGATGAGGTGAGTGAGATATGCATGGAGTAATGGAATTTAGTAATTTGGGTGAATTAATGTAGTGGATAATGAGATAATGTATTTGCTTGGGTAATGGCATTATAGACTTTCCTTGAGGAGCAATGTAACCCTTTACATGTCAAACCTTATTCAATTGAATATTCATTTTAAAACAAAATGAGAAGTTGGAATAAAAAATAGAAGATTGTAAAATGATGATCACTCGTTCGTTAGAAATTCTTAATTAAATTTATGTCGATGAATTTCTGCAGGTTAATTTATATCGTCAACATTGGTGGCGATGTGATGGCCCATGCCAACATCGTGCACCATATTATGGTATGGTTCGTCGTGCCATGAATCGTGCACCTTCACCTCAGGACCCCTGGTGGCCCGACCATCAAAGAACATGTGGGGGGACCTATGTTAAGGTGAAGGAGCCAGAGAACTATAAGATGAAGAAAAGAAAGACAAAAGATGACTTTGGTCACTCCAAATCGAATGCAATTAAAGGCACACCAAAGATTTATGATCTCTGGAATAAGGTAACAAGCAAAAAGAACGAGGAAACGAACAAAAAGAACGAGGAAACGAACAAAAAGGATGAGGTCAAAACGAGGAAAAACGACCAGAGGAGTGGAGAAAGTTGTTCAAGTAATGGAAAAGAGAATGACATTAGAAAAATTAATTTTGCTTTCCAGCCGTTCACGGGAAAAGGTCGCGTTTTAGGAGATGGTAAAGTGAGCACCATATCTAATGGTAACCACACTTTATTGTCAGGCTTAGGTGAGACTAGCCAGGCAAAAGTAGAATCGTCTAAAGATCTTTCAAATTCTGTGCAGAAGAAACATTCTGGAAATGAGTTGACAATTGTTGATGCATTTAGGAATTCTTGCGGTCAGAAAGTACCATTAGTCATGCTAGATTCGACGTCCAGTGAATCAGAGTATGTCACGTGTCCAGTGTGCACCAATCAGGTTAAGAAAAATTTAATAAATAATCATTTAGATTCTTGTTTGTAGATGTGTTTTTCTGTTTAGATTGTTGTAAATGTTTTGTTTTTTAATTGAACGATGTATTTATTTGAATTGTACATAAAAATTTTGTTGATATTGAACGATATATTTGTATATATACGTATATATATATAAAGGCATACATTCAATATAGGCATTTATATATTTCATATATAACATAGAAAACAGAAAGTGTGATGTTTTTTTTTATGACTGTGCGATAAATTTATTTTGGAGAACATTTTCATTAAAAAAATTTCATCCACTGTATTAACTACGAAAGTTGCCTCAAATTCTTTATTTTTTGAACAATGCCAAAGATGGCCTGCCACGAAATAATCTAACATCAGAATGAATTTTTTGGCCATGTTAGTTCCTTACAGCGTGGTAATGCACTGAAATTTTTACAGCCTTGACAGGAGTTTGCATAAATAGTGTCGTAATCAAGTTATCAATTTATAGTAACTTGTTTTAACCCGTGGGCATTGTTTTAGTTAATAGATGCATGTTATCCTGGTTAGTACAATCCTGAGAAGGAATGATTGTTGTTTTGACATCCTTATTTGTCGTTTTCTTGACTCAAAGGATAACTACCACTGACGATGTAGAAACGTCTTTCAACATAAACACCTATCTTCAGGACTGTAGTAATCATCAACATCTACCAACATTCAAGTCATCAAAACTTTATCAAAATTGACAGGTAAAATTCATCACGATAAATCCAAATACAAGCCTTCATTTAAGAATAGAAAGTATATAATTTTATGCACTGCTAGAAATCAAGCATTGAGCGATATGTACAAAGCGGAAAGGTTTAGTTGTGCTCAGCTTTCTTCTTCATCATCATCACCATCTTCTTTAACGATAGTTATACCTATAAAGTAAATACAAACAAATACACACATGAGTAAAAACTAAAGATTGTGTCGAAATACTCCTTTAAATCTCTGTCTCCTGGGTTTGTACATTCGAATCTGGAGTCAACAAGATGATGATTTTGGGAATGCATATGATATATATTTTGATAATCTAACCATCAAGCTTCTTAAGATTCGGTAATCTTCTAGTCACTTCCGGCCGCCAAGTACCGTCTGAGGTCTGTTTTTCTTCGAGAGGATTACCTAAAGATGGTGCATATATAGTGCAAGAATAAAGATCTCTAAGAAAGAAAAACGCACTTTAAATGCGTTCATAAACTGCTTATAATGTTTTCTTACCAACCATGAGTAACTCTTGCAGCTGTGGTAAATCGGCCTAAAAACGAGTTTAAATTTGAGTGAACTTTTGCAGATGCGAAACAATAGGACTTTCAACAACGACTCTTCTTCATAATGAGTTGACGGTGGCGAAGCGTTTTAGCAAAAGGAGACGTTCACTTAAGTACAATTTGACACAGTTCTCAAAATCGTATTTTTTCTAACCTCATCGTTCTGCCCTCATCGTTCAAATAATCGTCTTAGTTAAATGGGATAAAACAAAGTTTCACTCACGTAGCTAAGACGATTTTTTAAAACCAAAGTTAAAAACTGCGCCACAATGGCACTCCTATCGTTGATCAACATTATTATACGAATCAAAGGTGAAATATCGAAGAGAGAGTGATGTCAAATTTTTTCTTTTTGTCTTACCAGTTTTTGGAATTCGTCAAATGACTTCACTTGATTGTTTGACATGTAAAGAACCTTGTTTATTGGAAGAAATTACAATAATTCAATGGCAAATAATGAAAATTTTCGAGGAAGCTGGCTCATGGGAAGCATATTGGACCTTCAATTTCTTAAGGACGTTAATTCCTTTAAGTTTTTCAATGTTGTTGTAAGATATCCACAGTTCTTCAAGCGTATCTGAAACCGCTTCCTAAAAATGTGTGAACAAGATAAATTTCTTTGGTTTCTTTTGTGTTAAGTTTTAAAAGATCAAGTACATTTACCAAGCCATTTAGATTTTTGATATTGTTGCGTCCCAAAGATAGGATTCTTAATTTTTCTAAACAAAATTTTGTTTAGAAATTGAGAAAAATTCTATAAAGATAGAAAAGTCGATGACGCTAAAATACTTTAAGATATTGACAGTGGGATGGTAAAAGGTTTATTGTCTTGTTTAGATGGCAAATGGGAATTTTTACTCTTGCATGCCCCTCTTCATCAACTCAACTTCAGTGTGACGGCCCTTTGATCAAAAGATGAACAAAGTCCTGCACACAAAGTAAAGCATTGAATGGTCTTACTTAGTCCGTTCAAGTTGGCAATTTTCTCAATACAGTTTGTGGAAAGTGATAGTTTCCTAGACAATAAAAATTATTTGATATAACCAGATGTTTATGAAAATGGCAGTTACACTTGTGAGACTGCAGCAGTAGGCAAACCTACTCGCAATTTGCCAAAGTCGACAGTGATGCATCCATTTTTTCAATTGGAGGATATTGGGCATAGAGTAATATTTCTGTCGACTCCGATGGTTTCTTGCCATTTTTCTCCTCCTGTCTCACGAGGAATAAGATATTAGAAGGATTAAATAAAATGTTTAATGATTCATCGCCATGTATGAGCTAGACAAACGAGAAATTTGTTCTCGAAGTTTCACACAAACCCATTTTGCCAAAGCATCTTTGATCGTCGTTCCTTTGTTCTTGGAGATAAAAAAACCAAAACAGAGATTTTGACGTATATGAAATCCTATAATGAATGCATAGTACTCAGATCAGCAACGAACATACCATTTTCTAACACTGCAAAGAAGAAAACCCTTTAAAAACTAAGAAAAATAACATCTTGTTTGGCAAATCTTTCAGAACCAAGCTGTTTCCATAGCAACACCTTCCGCTTTCTTTTCCCAAATTTTATAACGTGTAAAAACTTCAATATTTTGAATTTCTGTTTAATTGTCATGTCTTCTCTTCCTTGGAGTCTTTCATGTCCTAATGGAGAAGTTTATTGATGCTGTCCAAGAAAGATGTGATCTAGATATCAACTGCAATGTATGGAAAATAAATTTGGCCATTAACATGATGATTAAATGAAATATTTGAATAATTTTTCTTACCTCCACGTGGAGTTGTTTATGACCTCGGACCTCCCAGCTCAAGATGCTCAGCTGCCTTTCGATTCAGGCTTATTCATTGATTTCATTCGAGAAGGAGGGATGGATTCATTTAGTTTCTCAAAAATATATTTTTGTAAATTATTTCTGTGAAGTGATTCAAGACATTTTGTAGATTTATCTTACTATTTTGAAACCTTGTATGCCAACTGTTTTGGCAGATTGGAAAGTTTATCTTTCACAACGGATTTCTCCCTTGCTTTCATTATTTTCAATACCTATTCTCTAATCAATTTGATAATTTTCATAATTGAAAGAGGAATTAATATGACTTTGTTATATTATTAAGGAACGAACATGGCTGCAAGAGTTATACAAAGTTTTATCAGAAGACATTTACAGGAGGTCTTTGTTCAAAAAATCATGTGTGCAAGTTGCTATTGATGTTGTTAAAGTAATCTTAGAAAAAAACAAAAGAGACGGTTTACCCACTAATCACAAAGTTCTGTCTGTATCTTCTCTCTGTGCCACCTATAAAGATAAAGAATGTTTTACTGGAATATTTGGAAATTCAGAATCATCTCTTTTGAATTCCTCAGAAAATTTTGGTATGTAGTGAACTCCTACATTTTTCTTGTAACACGATAAAAGTCATTCAGGTAACTTTCTTATGTTGTATAAAATTATTGGAGTGAAATGTCAATGTCATTCACAACATTTACAATATTAGGTATAAAGGCAATCTTATCATTGAAGTAATATTTAATTGTTCATATAAATTATCCATAGCCATACTTTTTACTCAAAACCAACCATAATGTAATCCTAGGACCACCCGTGGCACCATATAAAGAATTAGAAATCTATCCTATGATACTATTTGGTATCCTCACAGATGAACCTTCGTCAGATAAATCACTGGTTTTGGAGGCTGGATTTCTCTACCTTGAGGATTCTAAGACTGCAATTTTTTGTAATGTATGATATTTGTGGGGAATGCTACAGGGTGTAGAAATAGTACATTATGACAATGTTGCTTAGCAACAAAATTTACTCTTGGTTCTCTCAGCTGTGCTGTAAATACATTCTGGTAATTCCTTAGATACTAGTCCCATTCCCCCATGCCACCACATGTAACAAGATTACACAATTTCTATCAAGCCATTAATGTATGTATTAAATAATTTAGTTCACAGAGGATTGGTATCCACAGGATTACTCCTTCAAGAAACTGGTTATGTTTACAAAGTGGAACTTTATCAACTCATTTTTCCCACTCTTTGTTTTTGAAAGTAAGAATTCTTGCTCACATTCATTATTTTCAGTACCAACAAAACACTTTAAAACGTTGTCTTTTAATAAAAGGCAGTGTTTTTATTAATTTTGCATTATCCTTTGATCCTAAGTTATCCTTTGACTTTTCACATTGACCATATTTATCCTTTGACTTCTTTGATTTGCACAGCCATTTATGCATCGCTGTCTCTATGCTAGTATTTCTTACCTATGTTATATTTGTTAACTTTAGGCAGCAAAAGAACAAAATCTGATGGCAGAAATCGTTTAAAATACATAGAAGTTATAGAAGAAATAGTTCAACTTGATGGGCAACCATCTTCAGTAGCTCCGGATGCAGTTTCCATAGACACGTACATCAATTTGGAGAATAGTTCTGTGTAGGTTATTTCAAATTTACGAATACAAATACTTAGATTCTGGATTTTTTAACTCAGATTAAAATGAATTCTGGATTCCAAACAATGTGTGACTAGGGATTGGGTGTCTCAAATGTTTGAATCCTAGATTTCATTGTCTGTTTTCATTTATTTAAAACAGATTCCATCTTACTTTAGACACCACAGCATTTTATAAGATTAAATTTCGGTTTTCTTGTATTCAGGAAATTGCCCAGCGAACGTGTGAATATCTATGGAAGTTTAGTTCAACTCAGTTCATCTTTTTCGTAAGTTGTTGGTCTTATAACGTGGAAAGTTTACTTCTCGTTGTTTTTGAAAAAAAACTAAAACTTTCTTTTCGTCAAAACTACCAGAGTGAGTGGAAGGAAACCGTACTTTTTTGCAGAATTTCAATCGTGCAGAACAGAAAAGCGAATTTCTGTTATGTTTAGGGTAAATATTTTCGGTGAATAATAATTAAATTATCATTTAATAGTACTATTATTTGCTATTTACGTAAACATTAGATTATCCCGACAACCTTTACATACACGAGACTGGTGATTTAACGAGATGCCCATTTTCTAGATGACCGCTTTAACAAAGCCGCTCTAAATTACGCTCTTGCCACTTTGTAATTACATATTTTTTATTTTAGCCAAAGATAGAATCATCCCTCACAAAACAAAGTTTTCTTTAAGTATAGCATCGCTTCTTCTTCTTCAGGGCTGTGAATTTGCATCGTGGTATAAACTTATGAAAATTGGTGAAACTTATGTTGTTAGTGATGTGAAGAAGGCCACATTTTGTGTGGAAAAGGCAAGGGTTTTAATGTTTGAATGATAAAATTTTTTTCACTTATTATCGATTTGTTAAATTCAGTTTACGTATTGCTATCTATTGTAGGAAAGTTCATACAAGATAATTATGTTAGGGGCGATCAAAGATACCAAACTTTATATCAAAAATGATGTCAATTCTTTGCATTCGACGCAGCGCAGATCATCTAATGAACAAACACTACTTCAAATGAATGTAACTAAACGGAAAAGATCTGAGACCAAAGATAGTTTGGTACGTCATAATGAGGGTGATACATAAGAAATCAATGTATTTGATCACTTTATAGTTCTACCATGGTGAGGATGATACATAAAAAATCAATGTATTTGCTCACTTTATATTTGAGTCATAGTGAGGTTGATACTAACTTAAGAAATCAATGTACTTGATCACTGTATACTTCTGTCATATTGACGATGATGCATAAGAAATGAATGTACTTAAACTCCTCTTTCTTATGTCAGAGTTCATATCATAACCAGATAAACGGGCTGGCTATGTCACTGTTCACTTATTGCAATTATCAGAACAATTGTTTAATCCAGACGCCATCAAAAAGAAGAAGGGATGATACATGTTCAACAGAAAGGTTTACAAACGAACCAATAAGAAGAAATCAATATGTTTTCTCACCGCCAATCACGTATGAGGTAATGCTTTATTCAGTGGTCTTTTGGTGGATGAATTCAACTGGTTGCTATGACATTTTTCCCTTTTTAGGGAGTCATTACAAATTCGGTGAATGCTGATTTTGGAATCTACGAAATCGATAACCGATTTAAGTAAGACGTGAATTATTTAATGTAGTTCAAGTTTAGGTTTCAAGTGTTAGGTGAACAACCAAGTTCAATTTTTGGACAAAATTTTTTCTTGACATACTTTTTTTGTTTTTTCAAAACGATGACGTAGTGCTTCGTTTCAATGCCAGTTTTTTCTTTTCATTGCCTTTCCTTGTTTTGTGCGTTTATTCAATTAACAAAGACCATTAAAATATAAGGACTTAAGTTTATATGTTGAAGAATACAGTAGTTTATATTTGTGAACGTCAGTCATACATATCAACGTCTTTTGTTGTTTTTTTCCCCCGTGAAGATTGTATTTACACTACGCTCCGTGTAAACATTATGCGTGTGGCTTCAGGATTGGTATGACAGTAAAACTCTACAACGTTCATCTTTGTAAACATGGTGAGGTAAGAAACGCCTTTCATTAAGCATTTTTCATTGGCCTTTTCTTTATCGAAGTTTGTTGAGATCTGTAATACTAGTTTCTGAATCGTCGTCCTTTATAGAAAATTATTGGTTTGGTGGCTTGTTATCTATCGACTGTACGAATTTTGAAACACTCCAAAATCAATTCACCATTTCAGGTATAGTTTAATAGTTTCACAAGCTAAGGTTTCTTGTCTTTTCCATGTTGCCTCATCGCTTGGCGTTGCATCGTAACGATAGCCACTGTGAGTCTCAGATTTTCAATTAATGATGAGTATATTTTGTTGCAGTACTTCATTCCTGGATTAAAATATTTGACAACTACTTGCATTCGAATGTCCTTCATCGATTTTTTAAAAGTTCTTGATCTGGTCGAAAGTCTCGGGAAGAAATTCGACACAAAATTGAGGTGCATTTTCTTTGCTAGCATGAGATGTCACCTGTGTAATTTGACTTCAAAATTTAAGTGGTAATTCATGATTCAAATATTTTATGTTGTAGTGAGGCTGACATTCTCGCTCCAATGAACTTCAGCGACAGGTACATATCTCCTTGACAATAAAATTAACGTTAGTCTTCAAGTCTTGGTTTACTTTGAATGACTTTAACTCGCATTCTTGACAGAGGCAGACCATCAATTTTATCGCATGTTTTGTCCATGGATTCATTGAAGGTGAATCGAGATATTCATCAAGAGTTCTTCTGTCGACCTCATCAGTGTATTGTGTTATCACCACCCCGAGGACTGGGGCTGCCATGCGCACCAACGTTACGAGATATTCTCAGTTCTGTCGATAGTTTGATGAACAGCGACACTAATATGTCAAAAGCTCTGTATTCCTGGAGTCATGAGGTGTTTGCTCAGGAAGATTTAAAGTTGAACGAGAACTTTGTGAGTAGTTTTGTACAGCATAACAGCTAGATATGCAGATATATTTTGTACAACAAAACAGCTAGCTCTTTGAATAAACACGAAAAGCAAATGAGACCAAATATTGGGGGTCTGGTCACAGCATTATATTTAGAACTTTGGAGTGACGGAAGCGCTTTTTTGTTAAAGTTTATTTTAAAAGAAGTATTTCAAAGTATGATGTTAGATGAGAATAAAAACTTGTCGTTTTCGACTTTTGTTGATATATGGAGCCAGTTCTCACGAGGATGTACATAGAACTTGTACATATTTATTTTATAGGTGTTACTTGGATGGTTGGATCATGAAAAGGACAAGGGAAGGTTGTATTATTGTGATAATACTGCTCGCATACCATGTCTGGTTACTTATCCACAAACATCAAAAGTAATTCACGAATGTAGTGATGAATGTACTATAAGGTGAATATCCAGTTTTTCAAACATCGGTCAGTTGGTTTTGATTATACATGAAGTTTTCATTCTTGTGGTCTGTTACACGAAGCCCGTATAGCGTTGCTGAGCGTACTTTTCACACGCAATAAAAGTTTTTTCGCTTTATTCAATCAATCAGAGTAGAACTAATTTTATTTTTTGACAATTACATTTAGTCGCTAGGACGAAAACGTGCATAAAAGAAATCTTGCAAGATATAACTCAAATTTTTGTTCATCCATAGGCAAGTCAGCAAAAAGAAAATTTTTGATGATGAACTGACGACAAATTGTCCTTTGCTACAGACAAGGCACCTTGGTGCAATACTTAAAGTTGAACGCTTTGAAATTATTGCCGAACGTTTTAGCTCCCTTAAATTGATACACCGAAGAGACATGGACGGCGAGAATTCGCTCAGGAAAGTTTATTTAAAATTTTCAATTCCAGATGTTAAAATGATCGGGAGTGTTTTAAAAAAAACTGGAAAAAAGGCACCTGGTAATGACGTATTAACGGAGGTCGCCTCTGGCGGAATGAGCCCGCTGTCTCGAGGCCAACAATCATTGATCCTTGTCATGTTATCTTCCTCGTACGCTACAAGGATTATGAGATGGTGAAAATTACAGACGACCATTCTACAACAACTGCATGTGTACATGGTTTTATCCTTCAAAAACATACAACCATTAATAATCCAAAAAGGGGCAATAAGTCTGCCAAAGCACGATCCAACATGGTGACTTTCACATCGTACAAGAAACAGCAGGTTGTCATTGAACTAAACAATAATTGTTACTGGCTGGACTTGCTTCATCCGGGTCGTTTCTATTGCATTGTTGATAATAGTCATGGGAACAAGGAAAGCCCAATGGCTAACGCATTAAAAGCTCAGACTCCTGTGATTCGTATGAACTTAGATATGAACATCTCAGAAATAGACATAAAAAAGATTGGCGCCAAAGATGACAACTCGTGGCTTTGCTCGTGGTATAAGTTAGCTAAGGAACAGATCAATGTCGATAATGTTCGAGCTGTTCTTCTGTCTTTGGAAATTGAAAATCCTTTGAATAAAACGTCTCGGTAAGTTGTTGATTTTGTCGAAGTGATAATTGATTACACTTGGAGATTTACGAAGTCATCATTAAAATCATACTGTATCGTATGATTTGTCATGATTTCATCTTGGAAGCTCATCCCTTCTTTAGATCGTTCAGCAGTCTCATCTCCTTTTGTGGTTTAATCTTGTCACGTGATACTGTTCCATCCAATGATTTGGTAAAATTAGAATGCCCTAGCTTACTTAGCAATCAACTGTTCGTCCCTTTTTCTGGTCGAATATCAATTGCAAGGGCTTCTGACCTTTCACTGGGATTTTATTACCTTGGCAGACGTAGGATTGTATTGACCATTCGTGATGTCATCACTAAAGATACTGTAAAAGTGTATTTAGATTTCTCGAGTCGTACATACCCCATGGGTCTTTTGCCGGGTGCTGTCGTCACATTACGTCATTTAAAACAACATGTATCTAGACAAGGTATGATATTATTCTGTTGGTTTGTTTTAGCTATTTTATAACATAAGAATTCATACTCGTCACATTGAAAGAAAAAAGAAAAAAATTTCAAAAATTCCAGCGAAGATCTTTAATATACGAATGTCTTTTAGGAGTTTCATCAGTAAACTTGAATTTTAAATTTAAGTTCATCAATAATGATTTTTACTTTGAAAATTTAAATGACTGATGGTGTTTGTTGGATGCAGACAATAGATCGTACATGTTGATTGATCTCTAGCAAAGATAACTGGGACACTGCCAAGTCTGTGTTTCGTTTTCATACTTTTCATACAATAACATTACATTTGTTTGTATTTTTTGATATTCTATATTTTTCTTCTTGCAGGCAACATTTACTTTACATTTGAAGCATGCTCGAATATCGAAGTCCAGAGTTTGCCATCAACGTCATGTCATGTGACCGATGACGTCGTGGAAGCTCCAACTAACATCCCATGTCGCTACATTATCGACTACTACAATCTCCAAACATGTGGCAAAATATTGTACTCGTTATCTTACATCCAGTGCCGTATAGTCGCCGTACAGAAGGTTTCACTAACATGGACTTGCATGAAATGTGGTTGGATGCCTAACCTTTGCTATTGTCACGTGTCTGGAACTAATCAAAGTTGGCTTTTTAAAGGATCAGTGAGGTTAAGTTATTTTCTCGAAGTCCAGTAACTCTTAATCTTATCCTAATATCCTTTTTTAGTATCACTAATATGCTGATTTATGACTTTAGCATATTGGTACTTAAAACTAACCCATAATTTTTCATACTTGGCTATGACCGACATATTTGTTAGAAATTTGGTTAGAGATGACTTTTGTGTATTTGTCGGACACCCATTCTAGGAGATCTGTATAGCTCGATGTTGAAATATTACTATGAGATTCTGTTCATTAAAATATAGCATTTGTTTCCGTTTAATAATATTCAGTTTCAAAAATGTTTTTCTTTCTTGTTTTAGTTGTGTCGTTGAAGATGGTTCGGGTGAAGCGACAATTTATTTGATGACGAAAACTGATAAGAACGCTGTTACTTATCAATGAATCAAAATGGCGGGAACTTATACAATTGGCTAAGGAAAACGATGGCATTTGTTATCAAAGATCAGCTTATTGGAAGGTATTGTCTTTGCTGAGATTTATCATGATGAAAAATCAAAGTATTTATTAATAAAAACTTTTAGGTCTTTGTTCAATTCTCCACTTTGCTTCCGCAAATTTCTAAGTTGTACAATGACTCATTGCTAGCAAGTGAAACATTGTTATTGCAGAACTGCTTAACTTGCTTCATCACGACGAATTTGATGTTCTCTATGCCTCTGTTTAACTTCGTTTAATGTTCACTTTACTTCAGTGTGAAAGAGCTGAGCGCGAAAGTAAGATTGACCACAAATTGTTCGCTGTGGTGACGTCGTCTAAGATCTTTCGGCGAATCAAAGTTTTATGCAAACAATTTAAATTAACGCCATTGGAAGGTTTGTAATTTTTGACATGTACAATCCATATAAACTATTGTTTGTCCATTCTAGTGTCATCATCGGGAGCGATCCTATGTTGAATCTTGAGTCCATATGTACGCCAGTCTAGTGTCTTCATCAGGAGTGATCTGTTGTTGAATTATGATTCCTTATATACTCCTGTCTAGTGTCTTCATCAATAGTGATCTGATGTTGAAACTCGAGTCCTTATATACTCTGATCTAGTGTCTTCGTCAGGAATGATCTGTTGTTTAATTATGATTCCATGTATACTCCAGTGTAGTATCTTCATCAAGAGTTATCTTATTTTAAAATTAAGTTCATATATACAGTCTTCGCTAGACGTAATTTAATGTCAATCTAATTCTTTTCTTTTTTCTTATGATTATTGTACTTTTTTCATTATTCCGTGTTTTATTAGGCAAAGACACGAGAACTATTCGAGTGGATGGTAAAGAATTTACAACAAATGTCCCGGCAAAAATTACGTTAAACGCACTTGAAGTTCACGAAGTACAAACATTAAATGACATAAGAAAACACGTCGCTTCTGTACGTCTTGGGAAGAATTAATTTTCTGTTATATTTGCCATGCATTATTTAAGTTTTGTTTTGTTCACTAAAATTCACAATAATGTAACGTAATTTAATCGATTAATCAGTTTAATCATTGATTAATCATTAAATAATGAACGTGATCAATTGATTATTCTATGTTTATTCACTAAAGCTAATAGTCAGTATTTTTTGATTTTTAAATTTAATATATAGTATTAACAAGAAAATGAATAATAAATTAATTTTTTGTATGACGGCATTTATTGTCTTACGTGCCCACAATCCTTGTGAGCTGCTGGCTGCTGCTGTAGGTAAACTTCATATAATAATTGTTAATGTATTGTTTGTTTATCACAAGTACAGGTAAATATGATGGAAAGTTCTTCTTCCGAAAGTGACGGAGACATAAAAATTGTTTCCAAATCTTTAAACACGAGATCAAGGCTTGTTACTGACGATGAAGACGATGCAACAGCCACAACTACATGTAATAACCAGGAAAGACTGGAATTAAACCAAAAAACTCCCGAGCGTCAAGATGTTTTTATTGGTACAGCTATAGGTACTCGCAGTTCTGAACGCCTAAAGAAGAAGTTACAAAGAGAATACAAGCCTCCATCCAAAAAAAAGATTTTGGACAGTATAACGGGAAGCAACATTAATTATACAGATATTCGATTGCTACGAAGATCAACAAATAAATTCATAAAAGGGTAAACGCTCTGTTTAAAGTTACGATATATTACAAGTAAGGCCATCTTAACAGTTAAACGTACATAAAAACAGTAAGTAAAACCAGCATGGTGTAATTTTGATGAAATACAGAAAATGTTGAATTAGTTTGATTTGGTAATATTGAATGTATTCATTCAGTCAGGCACAGCTGAATTTGAGCAGGTTGGCTCATAGGCCTTCAGGATTTTTAAATGAGGTTCATTTTTCTACTAATTATTTTAGTAGAAAATTCAGCAGCACAATGTCACTTTTAATTTGATAAACAATTTTCTACAATACACTCCGACTCTTCTACTGCCTTTCCAACAACCTTTGCACCTCTATAAAACAAATATACACCTATTTTCAACCAGCACATTATCACTGTAATGTTTTTACATATATGTTTCTACAATGTGTCCTCTCCCCATTTTTGTGATCTTTTTAATTTGCCTAGTTGTAATTGAATTGTGGTAGTGAAGATAATTTATAAACATCGGTCTTTAAGACCTTTCTAAATGAATCATGGAAAATGTGTTATTGATATAAACAATCAATAATACATACAATGATATTTAGAAACAATCAAAATTATGCATACAATGATGTTAAGAAAAGATTTCATTTTTAATTCCAATACAGGCACATATGCCTTATTGATTTTTACCACTAGTATATTATAATTTTCACGGCGCAATTTTAGACAAAGTCCCTATGTTACGGACAAATATGATATCTACAGTACGGACTACAGCGATCTTTCCAATTTTATTGATGACTCTGAGCTGGTAACAAAAGTACAAAGGAAAGGTTCAAAATGTTTTGAAAAAAGTTTGCCAAATGATAAAAGAATTGTGGATAAAATGGAGAATGATTTAAACTCTGCTTCTGATAATGATAGTGATTGTAAAACAAAAAGGAAAGACAAGAAAAAGAGAGTTGAACTCACTTCTGATGAGGATAGTGATTATAGGACAAGAAGG
The DNA here is from genome assembly GCF_021976095.1 of Xenia sp. Carnegie-2017. Lineage (NCBI taxonomy): Eukaryota > Metazoa > Cnidaria > Anthozoa > Malacalcyonacea > Xeniidae > Xenia > Xenia sp. Carnegie-2017. Next base: position 13,151,010 of record NW_025813483.1, on the reverse strand, counting down.
AAAGACAAGAAAAAGAGAGTTGAACTCACTTCTGATAGTGACAGTGATTGTAAAACAAAAAGGAAAGACAAGAAAAAGAGAGTTGAACTCACTTCTGATGAGGATAGTGATTATAGGACAAGAAGGAAAGGCAGGAAAAAAGGAGTTGAACTCACTTCTGATGAGGATAGTGATTATAGGACAAGAAGGAAAGGCAGGAAAAAAGGAGCTGAACTCACTTCTGATAGTGATAGTGATTGTAAAACAAAAAGGAAAAGCAAGAAAAAGAGAGTTGAACTCACTTCTGATAGTGATAGTGATTGTAAAACAAAAAGGAAAAGCAAGAAAAAGAGAGTTGAACTCACTTCTGATGAGGATAGTGATTGTTGGACGAGAGAGAAGGTTGAGAAAAAGAGAGCTGATAACTCAGACTCAGATAATGGTAATCCGATATCTTGTAAGCAAAAACAAAATTCAACTCAAACACTTCTATCAAGTGAGGATATGGAAAATGAAAAATTGATGTCACTGGAAATACAGCGTAGGCGATCTAGCAGGAAAACATCTCAAAGAAAACGTAACGAAAAGATTCATTTGGAGAAGTTTGCCTTGGAAAGAAAGAAGAAGAAAGACAAACAAGAGCTCCGTAACAATTTAAATCAATCGAAAGATATTGTTGAACAGATGAATTCAACGTGTGTTGACGTTTATGGTGAAGATGATCTTGATGTTATAATGGACGAATATGAAGTTTATGGCAGTTCTTCTGACGTGTCTATAGACAACGATGAAAATGTTGGACGTTTTAAAATCATTGAAGAAAATGAATCAGATAAAGAATTCATCGTTGATGACAATGGTGATGATTTGGAGACCGATAGCGATATGAAAAAATCACATTTGAATAACGTTAAGACGTATGAAAGACTTAAAACGTTGGAAGAGTCGGACGATAGTACAGACGAGATAATTATCGATAAGACGATGTTGGGTCTATTCGAAGCCATTGAAAGAAATGACGTGACCTTTGTCAAAACAACATTGCAAAGCGATCCTAGTTTTATCAATGAAATCGGTTATAAAAGGCGAACTCCTCTACATCATGCTGTGATACATGGATCAGTTGATGTTGCGAGACTTTTACTTGATTTCAAAGCTTTTTTACATGCAGTCGATTCTCTTTCTTTGCTTCCTATTGTCTATGCAATTTGCTTGGGACAAAGTGAATGTCTTAAAGTTCTTCTCGAATATGAAGACCTGAACAATGTGAATAACATTTGTCAAGAAAGATTAAAGCAAGGTTTGCTGCATGCTGTGATTTGTCGTAGAACTATTTTGTTAAAAGAATTCAATACAACTGATGATGAGATGTTGTTGGCATGTATCAAGATACTTAAAGATTACAACTGCATAAGTTTTTTCGAATTAATGGCTGAGAAGGACCATCAAGGATTTACACCGTTTATGGTCGCAATTGCAACTGGAAATTCGCAGGTAAACGATCCTTTGTCTTTTTGCAATAAAATAAACCATCTTGTGAAGGGGCATTCTCATCTGACCTGCATGTGTCAGTGTAGTTAGTGCATTTACAATGCATAAAGATGACTTCATTGATAGGAAAAATTGCTGAGGACTAAGGATTAGTCTCACCAAGAGTATCTTTTTATTAATGTTTTTTGTCTGTGTAGTGCGTGGAGTATTTTTTGAGAAATGGTGCTTCACTTGATGACACAAGTTGTTGCAAAAATGGAGGAAGCCTGCTTCATTTTGCCACTGAGCATTCTTCTTCAGTGGAAGACCCAGATAAAGCACTTTGTCTTAAAGAGTTACTCAAGACATCTTTGCTGACGAAGATTGATGATAATGATGACTCAGGTCTCATATTGTTTCTTTTACACTTCTTCATTCAAAGGAATCATATCGTTTTGCAGTCATATAGAGTTTCATTCACTGAGTAGTTGTAACATTTACGTACAATAGTGCTCATTTTTTATTTTTTTTTTTTGCCAGCATGTAGACGGTCTGTATCAATCGAAACAGGCTTTGTTTTTGAAACAACTCCAACAATGTAATAAAAAGTACATTTGTCGTTTCAGGATACACACCATTGATGTATGCTGTCCAGTGTGGTTATCATTGTTGTGTTTCGGCGTTGTTGGAGGCAGGAGCTTCTGTCCATTGTAGAGTAGGTATCTTCCCTAATGTCAGAACTTTGTCCGCTAGAATGTTTTATATCAGTATAGAAATACTTAAACTCACAGGAAGTGGTCTGAGAAAGAATCATTTGTATTCAAAATATGATGTAAATTAACAAATTCTTTACAGGACAGTTATGGAACGACAAGTCTTCATCTCGCTGCCGCCAGTGGTGACACTTGTTGTGTTCAATTGCTTCTTGATAGCGGTCATCAAGTTGACTGTCTTGATTGCCATGGCTGGCCTCCCTTACTTTACGCTAACTTTGCGGCTCAAGAGAGCTGTGTTCTTTCTCTTATGAAACCAAATCCAAGACAGATATTTGTGCTTGGAGACTTATTAGAAAGGGGAAAATCTGAAGCAGCAAAAGAACGAAATTTTAAGGTCTGTTGTCAACTTCGAGCTGTCCTTCAAGCATATCTTTTGCTGTTTATCAATTTCCAAAGTAAACCAGGGTATCTTTTCGTGTGCCCTGAAGCCTCAAAAATTAATTAAGTATATTAGTTTAAGTAGTATTGATGGCTTTAATTATCAGACTTTCCTGACACAAACGTTTCATATTTTTTCATGCTCTTTATGATAAATAGAGTGCTCTGATTCTCTGTTTTCTTCATTTTTTTGATACTGACATACTTCATCCTCCAAGGTTGTTAAAGATTTGCTCGTTGCATTGGCAAACCAAGACGCTTATTATCGAGTCTTCAACGATTTTATTCGACTCCATCCGGGGTTTCTCGATATTCATGACTCTGGTTTACTGCACGATACATGGAAGGCGTTACTGGACTATGACAATAAACTCAAATGGTTCAGTAGAAAGTTAAAAAAACTAAAGTAAGTCTTGATTAACATCACAAGTCAACCCAAAATTTTGCAGTGACAAATCTAGGGTACTTCAAAATATATTACTGTATCTGATTTTTGCAAGTCTTTACATTCTCAAAACCAATAGTTTTGTTCTTAATGTATTTTGCATTTAAAATTGATCAATTTAAAATTGGTCGTAGTCATTGCAAGTAATCTGACGTTGAACTGTGTCTTCTGTGAATTATGTAATATCGAAACTTTAGTCCTTTTGTCAATACTTTAGTGTCTTCATCAGAAGTGATCTGATATTAATACTTACTTCATTTGAATTGATCTGATAATGAAAAAAAAATGCTTTCCTTACACGTCCCCTTATGCAATGCTTCATCAGGAGTGATCTGATGTTCAAAATTCAATCTTTGTAGCCTAGTGTTTTCTGTGTAGTCTATTTTTACGTTCGGCAATTATTTTAGATTTCTTTCATCCTAGTTTGTTTTTGTTGTGTTTAGCAAAACTAGTGGCGATATTATACACCTAAATGTTGATCGTTCGACGATATTTGAGAGCGCTATGAAAAAACTTCAACATTACGATGGTGTAGCGTTAAGGAATAGTAATCTCATTGTAACCTTCAAAAACGAAGAAGGTGTGTACATATATGATTTTGGAATTCACTGTACTGACTATTGCTTGAGATTTGAGATCAAACCTCTTAATTATTTGCTGTCGCGTTTTCTAGGGATATGTACTGGTCCAAAAAGGGAGTTCTTTGTAAATGTATGTAAAGACATTCTGAATGAACGTTACAAACTATTTTATTGTAATGACGATAACCAATACAGGTTTGTAAAATTTTCATTTTTATTAATTTTTATAAATATTTTAGTTTATTTTCTTTTTTTACTTTGATGTAGTTTTTTTCCAAATACATACTTTATAAATGAACATCGTGAGCCAAGCCTGTTAGCGACTGAAGATGAGAAGTTCAAACATCAGTCACGAAACTTGCCCAGTATTCACGAAAGTTCTAACAACGGCATCAAATGTCGTATAGAAGCATCCGAGATAAATTCCAAACGACTCAGGGTTTTAGGAAATATTATCGGAAAGGCGATTTTTGATGGCTTTTTTGTTAACTTCCATCTTTGTAAGCCTCTTGTAAAGCAGGTATGTAAAGGTAACAAATATTTTATATTGCTTTCCGTTTGGAGGTGACGTCATTCTCCCTTGTCTTCTCTATTAATAGAAGTAAATTTTGGTTTTCATTTAAGAAGAAGTTGCACGTGATGAGAAGTTTGCCTCAGTGCATCGTTTCCTTTAATTTTATTGCTATCTTTGTTTTGGATTTGTAGCTGTCTTTGTTTCGGTTTTTAATAGTTTTTTTATAAACTGTTCGTATTCACCATGGCAAATACGTTATTTGGGGCAAAATTTAAGTTTTTATCACAAGCACGAGTTTGTTTTAGAAATATTTTATACGACTAATGGTTGCAGTTGATGAAAATGAATTATAAAATAAACACAATGAAACGCGTGCGCTGATTGGTCTAGAGCTGAGTTTGCATTATCCAGTGCAAAGCACACCTGAGCTCAACCAATCAAATCAATCTAAACAATCAATCAGTCAAAGAGAGTTTTCAAATCGATCATGAATACATTTTAGAGGAAAAATTAAAATGTTTGTCTTTTTTCGCATTATTGTTATTTTATAAAAGAAATAAGAGATGTTTTTCGTGTTTGCCTTGGCTTATGCAAACCTCGGAGACGTTTGTAAGAACTCTCGAGCAGGTGCAACCCTCGACCTTCGGTCTCGGACTTGCACTGATATGCTCTCGAGTTCTCCCAAAGGTCTCCTCGGTTTGCATAAGCCTGTGCAAACACAGTAAACATCTTTTATTTCTTAAATGAAAGGTGGCAGACCAATGAAATGTTACACTAAGTACAATTCTTTCAAAAAATACGAATTTCTGTTTATTCGTTAAGATTACTTCTGGTAATTTTATTTGTGAAAGCTCTATTACGTATTAAATTCTTAGTTTCCTAATCCGGAATAATTATTGCTTGTGGTTTTCTGTTTTGTTGGTAATCATGAAAAAAAACTTTTGTGATTTTTCTACTCATCTTTATAGATTCTTGGAATTAAACTCAAGCATCCTGATGATTTGATTTTCTTGGATTATGAACTACATAAGAATCTTGTTTATGCATTGGAAAATGACGTTGATGATCTTTATACTTCATGTTTACTTGATGTAAAAAATCCGTGGAACAATGAGGTTTCGACATTGGAACTTTTTCCATCTGAAAGAAACGAAAACATTTTGAACAATAAAAATAAGGTATGTTATAACAGTTATGACATTTCATACTTTTTTTTTATTGATTTTGTTTGATTTTTTGTTCGTTTGATTTTTTATTTCTATATTTTTCACAATTTACTAGTTTGCCTTCTAAAGAATGTATTACCAATATCTCACATAACTTACTGTGCCTGCCTGTTTTCCTATTCCCTACCTATCCTGCCCAATTACCTTCCTTACCTGCCCCCTTTTAAACTTTGTGTGGCCCATTCCCCACCTAGTCTGTCCCATTCCTTACCTTGTTTTCTCCATTTGCTATGTAACCTTTCCCATCCCCTTTTTTGTCTCTCCCATTCCCTAGCTAACCTCTCGCATCCTCTACCCCGTGTGATCCATTCCTTACCTTATCAGTCTCATGTGCCGGGTCATTCCTTACTTTATCTGCTTTATTTTTTATTTCAAGTGCATTAAACTTTTTTTTCAGGTGGAGTACGTTAATTTAGTATCCCGTTATAAACTCGTTGACCTCATTGCTAATGAACTGATAACGCTTCGTGAGGGAATTCACGAGGTCAGTTGTTTATCAAATTGATGAAAACATTTCAGTCACTTTTTTTGTGTTCAAAAGTTTAGAAATGTGACAAAACTTGATGCTTTTCAGGTGATACCAAAGTCGTTACTCGGTTTGTTCACTGCTGATGAATTCTCTCTTCTTATAAACGGAGTCGAGAAAATTGACGTTGAAGATTGGCGAAATAATACCACTGTAAGTCATGGCATCCCTAACATTAGTGTGTTCACAACTATTCCACTATCTTGTTCTTATTACGACATCATCTGTATTTCTATTTCATGACCTTATCAGTATGAACCGAAGGACGCAGTCGTCACATGTGAGGAAGTCAAGTGGTTCTGGGATGTCGTAAGCAAATTAAAGGAGGACGAGAAGGCCCTTCTGTTGAAATTTAGTACGGGTTCACCATGTTTACCTGCGGGAGGTTTTGCCCAGTTGCAGGTTTGTGAATTTTGTGTAGGTTAAATGTTCATAGCTATATATTTGTGATGATCAATTGGACCTTTTTGAGTAAATCGTTTCAACCCGGGAGTATCGAAACATGTTTGTGGATGAAGATCGTCCAGGTTAGTAGAGTCCTAAGAAGGACTGTTGGTATTGATGTAGACTGACGTTTCGACAACCTTAGCGGTAGTCATCTTCGGAGTCAAGAAGAGTCAAGTGACTTGACGAGTATTGTGAATAACTTATATGAAATTTCCTTATTGAAGTTCATGTTCCTTCATTCACAGGGTCTTAATGGGACAACTTCATTTCACGTGAGGATAACGAATGCAGTGAACAAGGTATATGAATTTTTTTGCAAGGCTGAGCAAAACAGCCAGTGTTTCTAGTTTTCAAACGCGAAATTTCGTTTATTTTTCTCAACAGCGCTGAATAATAACATGTTTTTCTCATTTAGATCCCAACATCGTCGACGTGTTTCAATCTACTGAAGCTACCGCATTATAGCAGTCGAAAAGACTTGAAAGATAAGTTGATGATAGCTATTAGACACGGCACCGAAGGCTTTTCCTTTGCATAATATTATACTGCACAGTTTACAGTGCGGGGAAAGCTCTTCAATAGCATAGGCATGCACTTTTTTAGACAGCAGGTGTCTGTTGCGAGAAGTCTGGTTAGCGCTTTCCATAGATTTTTGACTTTCCTAACAAAACAAAAACACTTGTAACAATCAGATTATAATCCAGTATTTCGTAAATTTCGCATATGTATTTTGAAAAATATGTTTGCTACTACAGTCGGCAGTTGACAGACTCTAAAATTTTCATAAACGTTATAATCTGTGCATTCCCTACTGCATAAACTGGAAATGATTATACGTGCGCATGCCTCATAAATAATATATTAATAATTTATGCATGAAAACGTCAATATATATATTACTCTTAAATTGCACTTTAAAGACTTAATTTCTTTATATTTCGGTATGCTTAAAACATGCTCCTGCAGCACTCTTTGGAAGAACCATGCATCCTAACGCCGTTGTCTTATTTGTAATCTTTTTAACACCAGGTCTCTAATAGTTTTTTTCGACTCATTATTCATTCCCTCAAAAATCTAAGAATAATAATGTTTCTGAAAATGGCTTAAAATAGGAAAAAATGTTGCGTTCTATTAGTTTATTGAATTGCTTCTGTTCTCATATTTCAAGTTTTTATTTTCAGCAAACTTATTTCTCACTCCGAATAAAATGAAGAATGCTGCGCATCCAAAGTAAACTTTATTATTATAAAAGGGTTTTTTTGAAAAAAGATGGAAACAAGGCATATTTTCAAATATGTGTATTTTGCAACAGAAAACTACTCCATACGGTTTCCTCAAAAACTATGAACAACGACCTCTTTAGAGATTCGAACCAGTTAGTAATTCTACTTTGAACAAATATTTATTCGCTGACATATACAGTCAGCACCATCGCCGTTTGTATCTATCCTCACATGTTCATTATTCTCCGTCCACATTATCAATACTACTGTCATTCATATCTATCCTCACATGTTCATTATTGCTTCGTTCTGAATTACCATAAGCCTCTTTGGCTGAGCAACAATGAGCATTAGTGGTACTTCGTGTATCTATCTTTACCCTTTGATGAGATATTTGTTTTCTTCCTCGATCTGTTCCGTGTCACTTTCCTCCGATGAACTTTCAATGATATTATGAACCTTTGCCTTGTGTGACCACAACTTCTTCTCCGTCTTAAAAACTTTCTTACATTCCTGGCAACGATATTTGCCGACATCACCGCCATCTTTATGGTTTGGATCACAGTGATGTTTCGCGATGCGATTGCTTGCGTCGTCATTTCCACACATTTTTTGTCTTTCTTTATCGGCACAATCCTTGTTGATGCTATTCATTGTCACATGATTCCCCATCATAGAATTCTCTCGAATATCCATATATTTTTGTCCAACGCATTCTTCGTGCCCATTTGTTAAATCAATGGTCTCGTTTGCGTCAACTGTTTTCTCTAAGTTCCCAATTTCATCCTGTTTATCATGCACGTTCCCTGTTGTACCCCAATGATCACCATGAGCGCTGGATATAGCGCAATCGCCGTTACCATTTTCAATTTGTTCCATAAAAACAACCACCTGCCTAACCTCATCACAAGCCCCATCATTTTCCCATTTTTCATTCATTTCTTCCATTTCTCCTTGATCTTTTCCATCTTCTACCATCTCGACCTCAATGATAAGCTCGCCATTCTCTATCTGATGATCATCTTCATGCTTCACTTTGTTTACGTCACTATCTATTTGAGATTTATCAACAGAAATGGATCCTTCCAAGTTCTCCTTGTCATGCCTACCACACACTCCATTCTCTTGGACTACATGCTCTTCATAACCTCTATGTCTAGAAGAATTCTTCCCATCATCATGGTCTTCATTATTCCCTTCATCCATCTGAACCTCACCTCCTTCATCACCTCTACCTTTAGAAATGTGCTGCTCCACCAGATTTTCACTTTTCCTTTTATTTGTTTGAATCCTACTTCGTTTACTTACTGAAGTTTTTGTTTGTGGAATGACGCTTTCGTCAAAATGTGATTTCTGATGCTTTTTTAGTTCACGAAGGGTCGCAAACCTGCTTGCACAAGTGTCACATACATGCTTGGGATGGGTATGTGCTTTTTTGATGTGAGCCTTTAAAATCTTTTCGCGTGTATATTTTCTCGGGCACAGATGGCATTGAAAGCGTTTGACGTCTGGTTGTTCATGAATCAACTTGTGTTTTCGTAATTCGTATCCAGAAGTGAAATTCTTTTCGCATTCATCACATTTAAAGCGTTTGTTAGTGCCATGAGTTTGTTCGTGTCGTTCGCAGTTATTGCTCTGTTTAAACGCTTTGCCACAGTATCTGCAAGAGATTGAGTTATTTTATGATGTTGTATAGGTCTGTTAGAACATGCTGGCTTGACATAATACATGATAAGTTGAATACTATACTATATGATAAATATAAATGGTGAGAGAAATGCAAGGAATATAAAGGGGAATGCAAGGAATATAGGGAGAGAAAAGGAAGGAATATAGGGGAGAGAAAAGCAAGGTTTGCAGAGAGAGTAAAGCATACAATTTTTAATGAGAAAAATCAAAGTTGGTTTTTCAAAAGAACTTTTAAAACACTGGTTTTGCTGTAAATGAGACATTATTGAAACGTGTCAAACCATGCTACAACATATGCATAGATATCACCTGCATTTGTAAGGTGTTTCTCCACTATGAACACGTTCATGCTTTAATAGGTCATCACTACGTCGAAAAGCTTTATCACAGTTTCTGCATTGGAACGGTCTATTCTCAGAATGAACAATAAGATGTCTCTTCAAAAGCTTCTCATTTCGAAACACCTTACCACATTCTGTGCATGATACAGGCACAGCATCAGTGTGGATCCCCATATGTCGCCTAAAACTGGCTTTACATGAGAACACATGTTCACATATGGTGCAGAAGAACTCTGATTCTGTGAAACCAGAACATTCTGGTATATGTGTATTAAGCTCTTGCTGAGTCTTGAATCCTTGTTTGCATAACTCACATTTGATTGTTTTTACATGAACTTTGGTCATGTGTCTATTTCTGTTTTCCTCACGGTAAAAGCTCAGACCACATTCTGAACAAAAGTACTGTGGTCGGGAAGCTTCTACATTTTGCATTAATTGCATACTAAAACAAAGAACATATATATGTACATTACTGTTTGAAAATAAAAATCACTCTGTTGGAACATATACAGATAAGTAGATCAATAACCAACAAATGTTTTTTTGACACCCTTACATCACTGGCATTCAAAGAATTTTTCACTTAAATTTCAGATATTTTTCAGGGAATAACCAGTCATCTCTGGCAGCTAGAAATTCATTCAATGGCAAGGGAAGTAAATAGCATAAAATATTGTTTTAAGGAAGCCTTTAAAACAGAATACAATGTCCATGTTAAGAAGGTAAAGGAAGTGTTGAAAACCTATAGAAGATCGTTCTTAAATAATTTGTAGGTGAACTCATGCTAATTATTTTACCTGTTTGTTCCATTTTCAATAGCACTTTCTGTGTTGTTCTGTTTGCCACTCAATGCAAGTGGCTGTCTTGCAACAACAGTTTCATTTTCTCTTTCTGTTGAGGGATTACTGTTGCCATCAAGGGATGGTTGAGTACAGCTTACTTCATGTGATTTCATGTGTTGATTAAGGTTAGCTACAATGGAGAATGACTTATTGCACAATGTACATGGATACCTTTTTCCATTGTGATCTCGAGTTATGTGATAATTTAATCCTTGTGAAGATACAAATCGTTTGTCACATTTTGGACACTTGTAAGGTTTGCAATCCGGATAATTGTGAATTCTTTCATGTTGTTTTAAGTCACACTCCTTGTAAAATGTTTTATTGCATGCACTACACTTGTATGGCTTATTTTCATCATGTGTCAGTTCATGCCGTGCTTTGTTTGACAGTTGATTAAATGTCTTGTCACAAAAAGAGCATTTGAATGGATTTTCACCAGTATGGATCCTATAGTGTATCTTGAGATTTTCCCGACTCCCAAATTTTTTCTTACAAACATCACATTCAAAGTTTCGCTCCTTATCATGTTCTCTTCTCACGTGATCCTTAAGTCTGAAGGCAAAATGATAGGCTTTATCACACTGTGAACAAGGGAATTGTTTTTTTTGTCTGTGTGATACCAAATGTCGTTTGAGGGCATGTTTCAGAGTAAACTTCTTCTCGCATATGAAGCATTCATATTCATTTGGATTTGTATGAAACTTAGAATGGGTATTGAGCTGTCCCTTGGTACGGAATGACTTACTACATTCATTGCATTGAAATGGTTTTACATCTGAATGTGTTCTAATATGGCGTTGTAAATCTCGAGGTCGAATGAAAGCTTTTCCACATTGCTCGCATGCATGTGGTCTTACTGTACTGTGGGATTGCTCATGATGGTTCAAGTCTGGTTTTGTTTTGTATGTATTGCCACAAGTACTACATACATGTGGACGATCGGTCCTGTGTATCTTCAGGTGTTGTTGATAAGATGTCTTGTTAGCAAATATCTTATCACATATGAAACATTTGATGATGTCTGGATTGTCGGCGTGATTATTTCGAATGTGATCAGCAAGTATTGTATTTGATGCAAAGGATTCGCTGCAGAATTTACAACTGAAGCCAGTACCAAATGAATGCTTGACCCTGACATGTCTCATAAGACTTGAGTAAGCTTTATAGACTTTTCCACACTCTAGACAGGGAAATGTATCTAATTTATCAGAAACTTCAAGATCATTGTCGGTAGATTCTGCCTCAATATCGATACTCGCCATGGTTTGCAGATTTTCAGATGAAATGTCGGAGTCCATTGGAAGGCAACGGCACCACCGTTAGCAATGCTACTTTAATATAATTTCATGGAACAAAAATAATAATTTTCGAATTCATCCCTCTTTCTACAGTCCAAACAAACACCAAAGTATTCCTTTTGAAGGTAAATGTTCTTAAATCTTAAGTATTTGTATAGTAAAAGAAATCGCTTTCACTAAACCGTTGTTCAAGACAATCGACATTATTAACGACACCCGATTCATATACACATGGCTAACGTCAAAATATGATCAAAATTGGTGAGTAAATTTTGATTAAATTTTGTTTTGGCTCATTTTTCTTTTTATTTTAAAATTTTTTATATTCTATATTTCAAACCTTTTAATCTTTTTAGGTTAACTATTCAGGCAAGAATAAATTTGCTTATCCTTTTTACAGGCTCTTTTATTTGAAAATAATTTTGACGACGTTTTCGACTATTGTCATTTTAACGGATGTAATCACCTGATATTCCGACCAAGGGCACCATGCTGCATTGTTCTTCGCCACGTCGAAATGTATTTCATATATCGTGAAAAAGAGTGGAATGTTAAATAGCAATAAACAGCTGGAGATAGCTTGAAACGTGGATTAACATATAATTGGCGATGGTACGTATGCATGTTGCATGAAAAAAATACAAGTCTTAGTGATTTAAATAAATAAATTATTGTCTTAATGGAGAACTTTAAGAAAGCAATGAATTATCAGCAGGCTCGACAGGAAAGTTTGCGGTCCTCCAAGGCTTTTCAAGATCTAGCTAGGCAAGATGCAGAGGAATTGATGGCAGAAGAGCTTGAGAAGTTACTCATCACTGCACCCAAAGAGACAAAGGAGGTAAGAAATTGTCTTCAACTTTAGTCCAATCGCAAATACACTTCATCGTCAAATATGCTATAACATTTTTTCCAACACTTTACATATGCATTAGGTCTTTTAACATTTGATGTTTTTCTTGCTTTCGTTAGGAGTTGTGGCATTTAATTTTCGCCACTAATATGCAATTATACTTTTTGTATAGAAAAGCGCGAAGGAGTTTAACCAGTTTCAAGAACTGTTTTCAAGATTTCTCCACGAGACCGATAATTTGATCGACTGGAGCAAAATCAGACCTCCCCCAGATAACACTGTACGTTTTGAGCTGTTTTCATTTATTTGCTATGATTACTGTGATTTTTTCATGCTTATGTGGGAAATTTCCAGCAAAGAATAGCTGATAATGGGTTTTAATTTTCACAGTAGGAATTGTTTTGATAGACGCAAGGATAGAGAGTATTCCATTGTGGAAAAAACTAACACTTCAATAATTTTTTAACTATAAAAGCTCTTTGATGAGTCAAATATTTTAAGGATTTTATTGCTCTTTGTGTCTTTGTTTATTAACAATAGTTTTTAATAATGTCAAATTGAAAACAGCACAAATGGTAGAGAAATTTAGGTCCTGCCTCCTCCTTGCACCGAAATCTGATCCTTGAAAACCATTTATTGAAATATTTATAGAATTGTTACTTTGCAACTTACTTAACTACCTGCAAGACTGTTCTAACCCTAACCCTTACCCTAACCCTAGCCCTAATCTTTTTCCTGATAACAGCCTATCCTAATTGTTGTTGGAGGTTATTGTGCCTGGGTTATTCTATAACTTTGCTCATTTTTTATGCCCTTTAGATTATTCCCTACAATATGTTGTCTGTACCTGACAATAATAAAGCAGCAATCAAAGCTCTTCTGGATAAACTTGTTGTTATCAAGCTTAATGGTGGCTTGGGTACCAGTATGGGTTGTGTTGGTCCAAAGAGCTTAATCTCTGTAAGAAATGAGTTGACATTTCTAGATCTCACAGTTCACTTGATTCAGGTGTGTGTTTGTTTTTGTTTGTTTGCTGGAGTGTAGAAAAAAGAAATGTTTGATAGATAACTTTCTCATTGCATTCATAGTGATTGCATTTATTTTAGTTGCTGCATGAACTATGTGTGTCCTATGATTTATGGCACTTGGGGAACAATTAGAGTTATGCAACACATCAGAACTTTGTATTTTTAAAGTTCATTATTCTTTGAAACAATATGCTTTTGCCTGTTACATGGTTTATGCCTTTTGATTTCCTTCACAGCAACCCAAATTGTTAGACCTCTACATTTCATGTGGTAAATGCTGAAGTAATGATATTGAATGTTTAATGACGTTTAGTGATATACTGTTCAAAGTTCTTTCATCCTGTGTAGATATTTAATTACTAATAACCCAAAAGTCACTTAAATACAGCAACTACTGTGCATTAAAATCATTAGATCAGCTCAATTTTATTTTTATGTATTGTTTATAGAAGGATCAATGATTGTACTATGTATCATTAAGCATTTTTGTTAGGATAGAGAAGTGCTTTGTCATTTTGTTTTAATGTCTTTTAGAAGCTAAATCAGAAATATGGTTGTGATGTACCTCTTGTCTTGATGAACTCCTTCAATACACACGAGGAGACCATGAAACTGATAAAAAAATATGAAGTGTTCAATGTCAGTATTCATTGTTTCAATCAGAGTTGTCATCCTCGAATCCAGAAAGAATCGCTTCAGCCAGTTGCCACCACCATGGATGGTGGGAAAACAGAATGGTAGAGTGAATATCCTATTTAAAAAAGTTTTTTTGTGTATGCTATTGGTTTTGCGAATGAACTATTTCTTCATCAGGTGGTATCCTCCAGGTCATGGCGATACTTATCAGTCATTTTATAATTCTGGTCTACTTGATCAGTTCTTATCTGGAGGTAAAGATGTTGTTTTCATATCAAATATTGACAACTTGGGAGCCACTGTTGATTTGAGTATCCTTTTCAGTCTTTTTTGCTTCGTTACTTTGGAATAAGGGTACTAACTGTTAATCTTCTATGTTTTCTTCATTGAAAATGTTATTATAAATAGGATTTATCGGAAGACATTTTTAGCTAATATACCTTCAAATAATACTTTGCTTCTTAACGAAAACCTCCCAGATATTTTGAATTACATTGTCAACCCTCCTAGTGGAACAGTTGAATTTGTAATGGAAGTGACTGACAAAACAAGATCTGATGTCAAGGTATTTTGTCTGTTTAAAAAATAATCACATGTACATAGGTCTGAGTAAGTGATTTCTTAAAAACATTTTTTATTTATAGGGTGGAACATTAATTGAGTATGAAAACAAAATACGTTTGCTTGAAATTGCTCAAGTGCCAAAACAACATGTAAGGATTAACTCAAACTATAAAAAAGTTTGTTGTTGTTTTACAGGGATCAAAGTAGCATGTAGGAATATGTTTTGTGTATAAATATTGTCTTGCTTTAGTTTCGATGGTTTTTCTCTTCACTCATTTTCAGGTAGATGAATTCAAGTCCATTTCCAAGTTTAGGTATCATCTTTTAAAGTTTCACAGTAATGTTGAACAAGTAGTTTATGAGCTTGCTATAAGGATAATTTTGTAGTTGAGTATTTATTTTGACTTTGTGGTTAGACATTATTAGCAGTGTTTTGATTGGTGCTGTTTTATTGACTATTGAACTCAGAAAATCTATTGGAAATATTATTTCAGCATGTACTGTCAAAATAAAGATGAAATATCATTGTTTTTTCAGGATATTTAACACTAATAACCTTTGGGTACGAATGTCTGCGATCAAGCGATTACTGGATGCAAAGAAAATGCACATGGAGGTTATAATAAATAACAAGGTAAGAAAGATATAATAATTCAAAGTTTTCTCTTGCCATCATATAGTATTGGTATCCTACATGTTATAACATGTCCCTAAACATACCCCAAATGCATGTTCCCATCAAATCACTTCCACACTTATTATAGCCAAAACCTTAGGACTTTTTTGGTTGTATTTCATGTGAACAAAAACAGCAAGCCTTTTTTAAATTTTTTCTTGTTCTTGTTGAATTTTGATCTTTGCAAACATCATTTTCATCACTTTGTTTGTTATGTCAGAGTTTAGAAAATGGTTATAATGTTATTCAACTTGAAACTGCTGTTGGAGCAGCAATCAAGAATTTTAATGGATCTATTGGTATGCATTGCTTTTTAGATTTCTTTTATGAATAACACATTTCTAATCATTTACGTAGATTTAGCAAAAATGATTCATTTATTCCCAGGTATCAATGTACCCCGAAGTAGATTTCTTCCAGTAAAAAAAACATCAGATCTTCTTCTTGTCAAGTCTAATTTATACGAAACAAATGATGCTGGTGCATTAATGATGAGCCCTAAGCGACATTTTGCCTCAACTCCATTTGTTCAACTAAGCGGACCTTACTTCTGGAAGGTTAGAAAAGTAATCGTGCTTCTTATTTTTCACTTTACTCTTTTTTGTGAATTTACACTACAGATAAAGTGCAATTTGCTTTGCCATTAAATTTTCTAGAATAGCTGCGTTAGTTGATTTTCATGTACATTTAGAGTTAGTAGCGTATTAATTTATTTTTGTAAAAGGTCTCTACATCATTTTTATTTAAATATATTTGTTGTGTGTGTTTGTATGTGCAAAAAAACATCAAAAACACTCAAATAGAAGACATTAATTGCATAGTTTGCATTCTAGGTTCATGCTTTTAATCAGAGATTTCAAACTATTCCTGATATTTTGGAGCTTGATCACCTTACTGTATCTGGTGATGTTACTTTTGGTAAAGATGTCATTTTAAAGGTAAATATTAAATAAAATTGACTCTAGCATCATAAAGGGTACTTTGTGAAACATTATTTTAGAATAGTGAACAAGACATGCAATATTGTCAATATGACATAGAGTCATCAAGTTGACAATTTCTTGTGCACCATGCCCATTTTGTTGCACATTGAAAGCACATTAAATTTTGCTGTACCATAATTATTTGCACAGCAGTGTATAGGTCTTTGGTATGTTGTATAAAATTGTAACAGGGGTCTAACCAGGCCTAATACAACTAGCTACTGGTAATCCATTTTTTCATAGTGTATAGTCTAAATACTTACAAAAGACAGGTATACCCAACATGTCTTTATAATGGTCACATGTCTTGAAGAATGGGCGCTTAAAGTTGGCTCCTGCCTCATCTAAACAAACAAAACCACTTTCATATCACAATCATTGTCATATTTAGGGGACTGTTATTATCATAGCAAACCATGGAGAAAGAATTGATATTCCTGCAGGTTCTTTTCTTGAAAATAAAATTGTGTCTGGAAACTTGCGAATATTGGATCATTAAGAAAATTCAGTTGCCAGGTACACCACTATATGCTATAGAAAATTATGCTATGTGAAAGATCAATAATAATTCTTAATTTAGCAGAAAATAAGGTGGGAATGTGAATTGATGGTAATGTACATAGCAGTAAATGCTGCACAACATGTGCTATCAGCTTGTGAATGAAGTAGATTATATAGGAAATTATTTTTGTTACATATATATTTTTATCATTGTTTTCAAGGAACTGTTTCTTTTTGAGCTTTTAACATCAGGCATTGTGTTAATCATTATTGGAATGTAATCAACCCTAAATTATGCAAACTTATTGTAATCTTAAAAATGAAAAGGATAGCAGAGAATAGAAAGTCAGTTAAAATGGATGGCTTAAAACCATGTCAAAAACATTAAAGAGAGAGATATCTTTTCACTGTTTACTCATTGTTTTACTTGGGCTGTCTTGTATTAGAAAGACTTCTGTAAGCTAAATAATTTAGTGTTAGATAAGAACTGTTGTAAGAGGAAAATTATTCAAGGTAAGGTTAATGAAGAGAATAGTCTAAAAAAGTAGATTATTTAAGCACTTATTTTATTCTGTTTAAAATTATATTCTAGAAATAAAAGCAATTGTGTAAATCTTCAATTTATTGCGAAAACGAGTATGCCGTGCAGGCATATCAACTTTTTTCTGTATTTTAATAACAATAAATTTGTAGCATCCATACATCAATTTCTGATCACAAATTATGACATAAAATGACAAAATCACTACATTATGATGATATTTCAATATGTTGTTTATAGTTTTGAGTAATGTATTTCATGTGTAACCATGATCTTGGAAATTTCATCAATGCTGGAACAACCTGTTTTTTGAAGTATAAATAATGTGGAATATGAAATAAAACAATTACACCCAGACATTATCTGCAGACATCAGTTTCCTTTAAAGCAGAGAGAAATTACAACAAGGTATTATTGTATTTTACCTGCAAGTCCCATGGCCAGGTGAAACTCGTCTTTCAATATATTTAGAACCGACACAACACCAGCCTCACCCTGAAAGTTAAATTATATAAATCTCGCTTTAGTGAGTACTAATTTCCATGAGCACTGTATGTATGTACCATGTACTCTACTTTACCTTATAAGCAAGACCCCAGACAATTGGTCTGCCAACAAAGACTGCTCTAGCACCAAGGGCTAATGCTTTGAAGACATCTGAACCATACCGTATACCACCATCTAGATACACTTCACACTCGCCATTCACAGCTGAGATAACCTCAGGCAATGCTTCAACCTTGAGAAGACAGCAAAATAATACATAAGTTAAGACAACTTTTACATAAATAATACTACTAAATTTAATCTCTACCTCTGAACTCAAAACTTTTAAGTCTAGTTACTCATTGTTCTTAGCTAATTAACACTGATCAAAGAACAATTATACAAACTGTTTATGGCTAATAAACATGTTACAAGAATCTTACTGTAGCTGGTACAAAGTCAAGCTGCCTAGCTCCATGATTTGACACCAGAATACCATCAACACCATAACTAACAGCAAGCTTTGCATCTTCTGCTGTTAAAATACCCTTAAGGACAATAGGCAATTTTGTCACAGACTTCAACCAAGGAATGATTTTCCATGTCAGTGAGGAATTGATCAATGTTGCAACAAAAGATGCCTGACCAGAATCTTTGTCACTTTTTACTGCAGTAGCATATTTCTTGGTATAATTGCCTAACTCTAAATGTGAGGGTAGGGCAAATTGGTTACGGACATCGGCATATCTTCGTCCAGAATATGGAGTGTCAACTGTCATTACAATTGCCTTAAATCCAGCTGCTTCTGCTCTTTCAATCAAATCCACAGTAACAGATTGATCTTTGCAAACATACAACTGAAACCACTTTAGACCAGAAGAAGCATTCCCAACATCTTCAATAGAAGATGTAGACCATGTGCTAAGAATCATACATGTTTTTAATGTAGCAGCAGCTGAAACAACAATATGCATCCTTTAATCATCAAAAGCAAGTACTGTTTAACTGTATAGATCAACACATACCCTTTGTAGTGGCAACTTCACCATCTGAATGAGCCATTTTTTGCAATGCCGTTGGTGCAACACATATTGGGAAATCAATTTCCTCTCCAAGAATAGTGGTAGACATGTTGATTGAGGAGACATCTCTCAAAATACGCGGCCGTATTCTCAACCTGGTGCATAAAGAGGAAAAGATGTAAATATCACATGGGTGATACATTTCCAAAACGTCAGTTGGGGAAAATGACAATTCATGGTACGTTGAAATATTTTTAAAGCTAATAGAGTTATTGTCTTATCAGAGAAGCCAGCAATGAAATGATTTTGGCTAACCTGTCAAAAGCTCGTCTATTTTCTTTCAAAGAGACACAAGCGTTTGCCCCCGCGCTAAAATAATCCCAAGCATTCTTTGAAAGAAATTTTTCGGCGTATTTTTCAAAATCTGAAATGCATACTGGTTCCTGCATTGGTAGTATTTCACTCATTTAAATTCTATTCAGCATCATGGTTGGAGCCTCATAGAAACAGGAAGAAAATTTTTATTTTTGTAACACATTTGAACTTTATTTCTTGAATTTTGATTACTTCTCATGCCCTATAGCCGAGCGGAATGTTATTGTGCAAAAATTCAAAAGTCATAAAATGAAGAGTTTAAATTGGAGGAAGTTGCAGTTGATTAAAATTTATTCTTGAAATAACAACTTTAAAGAAATCCCAACGCCAACAGCTACAAAGAATTTAAGACTTTAGAATAAAATGCGCAATTTAGCGCAGTAACTTGTGTCTTTATAATATTAACCCGCAAGAACATGAACCACCCGCAATGGCCTAAAGAATATGAGCTTTCCGAAAAGAAAATGCTGGGCTTTTTTGAAGAAATTGGTTGTTGTGTTGATTTTTGCATGTGTTTGCAAGTCTTTATTAAATTTTCTATGTTTTGATGGTGTATGTGATGACAACGAAAACCAGAAAAACGTCTTCTCGTTATTGAGCGATGTTGTTTTGGAAGCAAACAGATTGACAATTGTCGAGCATGAAAAACCTCGGTTTTCTGAGACGGTAATTTCAGCATCTATTTTCAAAGGGACGACAGGTGAGAAGTTATATCATTGACATAAATGTCTTGACCACCCTTTTCTACATGTTTTGTGCCGAGAAGATTTATTGGGGGATGTAGTCACTTTCCATTGAAAATGCACCCTAAAATAGCACATTTTAGAAAGAGGGACCAAGCCAAGCACCGTATGTTGGAGTCTTACTTGGGTGAGGGGGTAGTAGCATGCTCCTGTTTTTACTTTTGTGTTACTTGGCTGTTTATTTTGTTATCTAGAATCAAATTTACGCAATAAAGTGCTCAATGTTACTGCAATGTTGCTTTCCATGCAGATGAAGTCATTAGATTTATGTCCATCACAGGATGACTTCTTGAAAAATGGAACTTTGATGACTGGCAAAAAAAATTTTGGGAAAAAAAGTAAGACATTTTGGTTCTCACATTTTGGTCATTTGAAGAGTTGGATCTCTTATATGCTATTATATCATCTGTATACTTCTCCACTTTCTCTTAATTGATAATTAGAATTTCTCTCTGTTGGCTTCCAAGTATTTCAAGAAAAAGAAAGTCTTATCTTGAGACGAGTCTCACCAGCATCATGGAAGCAATTGCTGACAGAAAACGAAATAATATTACAATAGTTGTATTTCTGGCAGATCGTTATCGCAGCATAAAAGAACAGCAATTAAAGAAACTTATCAATAAGTTTGGAATCCACATTTCTTCAGGAATGTTACAAATTATAGAGGCACCTGATGAATATTATGCACCTCTTCACAATCTCCATCGAAGTCTTGGTGAGTACAAACAGAATACTTTTTTGTATGAATATGTTTGAGTTGAGGGCACTGTCAATTTAATATACCAAAGTTTGCAAAAATATATGTCCTTTGTCAG
Organism: Xenia sp. Carnegie-2017; assembly: GCF_021976095.1. Classification (NCBI taxonomy): domain Eukaryota; kingdom Metazoa; phylum Cnidaria; class Anthozoa; order Malacalcyonacea; family Xeniidae; genus Xenia; species Xenia sp. Carnegie-2017. Next base: position 13,130,052 of record NW_025813483.1, on the reverse strand, counting down.
GACAATTACTGTAGACATAACTTTTCAAGTCCTGGTTTTTAAGAAATTCTGTGGAAATTGTTATTTTATTACAGCCAAACTGTCAAGAGATTAATGATCTTGTGTGCCATTTCATAGGGGATAAGATGAACAGAGTTCTGTGGAGATCAAAGCAAGCTTTAGATTATGTCTACCTAATGTGTTTTTGTTCATACATTTCGGATTATTATCTTCAGCTGGAGGATGATGTCACAGCAAGCCCAAGATTCCTTTCCAAAATTGAAGACTTCATTCATTCACAGAAAACCAGTTGGATCTCTCTCAATGTGGCTCTACTTGGCTACATAGGTAAACTATATCCAAGAAAGGAAGTTCAGAATCTTGCTTCATATCTCAAGTTGTTTTATGATGAGATGCCAGTTGATTGGTTGGAACCATGTTGGAAAGATTACAGAGGGCAGGACCCAGCTACAACTCCAGTCATAGCTGCATCATTGTTCCAACATATTGGTCGTGTATCATCATTTCAATATAAAGAGTGGCAAAGGCCAAATACTTTGAAGGAAAAAATATTTGATAGGTTTGATCACAAGTATGCAGGCCTCAACCCCCCTGCTATAATATCAACTGATCTCACTCCCATAAGTGGCCAACCTTCAGATGCCTACAATAAAGGCATTGGTGTAGGGCATACATAATGTTGCTGCTGTAACAACAGGCATACATAGTGTTGCTGATGTAACAACAAGGCATACATAGTGTTGCTGCTGTAACAACATGGCATACATAATGTTGCTGCTGTAACAACAGGGCATACATAATGTTGCTGATGTAACAACAGGGCATACATAGTGTTGCTGCTGTAACAACAGGGCATACATAATGTTGCTGCTGTAACAACAGGGCATACATAGTGTTGCTGCTGTAACAACAGGGCATACATAATGTTGCTGCTGTAACAAGCCTAGCAATACATTCCTTAAGGCACAAATGAGGCAAACTGGGGCAGGTTGCAAACAGACATTGAGGCTCCCTCGCGCCTCGGGTACCTTCTAAGTCAGTTTCAAATTCACCACGTACGTAATTGGAAAAAGCCCTAATGGTGTCTTTAATGGATTCTTTCGCGTTGGTTAACGTTAGAATTGTCTCAACGTATTGCAATAAAACTACAGTTACAGCACAAAATGCTAACTTACAAACGTTTGTAACTAGTGATTTTTGTGTAAGCGTTATACGCCAATGGTTCGCCACTCAGGCAGAGTAGAAAACAGATGCAACTATTCCCTTCCCCCATGATAGTTTGTCGTTAAAATCTTCCGTCAGCCATTTTGAATGTGTTGGAGGTATTTTGCACTGGCTGAATGACTGTGAGTGACAAATCAATGCTTAGACAAAATCACTGGATTTGACCTTCCGTAAGTCAGTATTCTGTGCTTCTTGAACACACGTTAAGCAATGAATAATGATTACCTTTGATGTGTTGTCTGTAGGTTGAATGTTAGCAATTGTTGGAAATGTTCTTGTAAACTTAACTGTATTCGTCTTACTTGTTCGTGTGGCACCCGTATTTCGTGGAAGAAAATGTTTTTCTCCTAAAAGACTCGGCTAGAACAAGTGAAAAAGTAATGTAGCTACAATTCAAAACAGTTTCATAATAATCCTTCAATGATGAATATTTGTGTTCCTACTTTTTGTTGCAAGTCGTCTTGTGGCAGTTTTTTCTAGAAAACGAGATATTTAACATAAAGTCAACATTTAGCTACTATTTGAATTCACTTAAAGATGTGGACATGTTTCGGATGGAACTTTTCACTTTCAAAGACACGTTGGGTTATTCTTTTACCTTTGTTCTTCGATGTGTTTTATGTTTGTTGAGTGTTGAAGTATTTATTTTGGATTGTTGGTCCGTCAATTTATTTTTGTCTTTCTCTGCGGCCGCTGCTTTTCTATCTGCATCCCTGAACACACAAGACGAGACATGCTAAGATTTTGAACGCTTTTCATTACAACAACGCCGTTATTGTCTGGCTTCTAAACAATGTAGAAGCTTGGTATTCTCGAGTAGGAAGATTCAAAATTTTCCTTTGACAATGTTGCACAACATGTAACATACTTCGTACTTACTTTTGTTTCTTGAAATAATGATTTCGTAGAATCTGCCTTGCTGAAATTCTGACACGAAAAAAACACGGGACATACTTTATGGATTATATTTAGATTATAGAGTGGCATTGTCTACATGACAAACCTGTCATCTGGATCGTAAGCACACATGAGTTCGATTAACTCTACACATTCCATCAAGACATGAGGTAGGAGTTTACGTATCCCTGTTCCTTGCTTTAGAGGAAATTGAAAATTGATGCTTCGAGATTTACTGTAAACAAAGTGAGATTTTGTTTGTTTATCATTATTATAACACACGAAGACAATAAATACACAAAACTGTGACTTTAGAAATATCTCTAGATAACTACAGGCTTCAGCCTGTTGCCACCACCATGGATGGTGGGAAAACAGAATGGTAGAGTAAATATCCTATTTAAAAAAGTTTTTTGTGTATGCTAATGGTTTTGCGAATGAACTATTTCTTCATCAGGTGGTATCCTCCAGGTCATGGCAATACTTATCAGTCATTTTATAATTCTGGTCTACTTGATCAGTTCTTATCTGGAGGTAAAGATGTTGTTTTCATATCAAATATTGACAACTTAGGAGCCACTGTTGATTTGAGTATCCTTTTCAGTCTTTTTTGCTTCGTTACTTGGGAATAAGGGTACTAACTGGTAATCTTCTATGTTTTCTTCATTGAAAATGTTATTATAAATAGGATTTATCGGAAGACATTTTTAGATAATATACCATCAAATAATACTTTGCTTTTTAACGAAAACCTCCCAGATATTTTGAATTACATTGTCAACCCTCCTAGTGGAACAGTTGAATTTGTAATGGAGTGACTGACAAAACAAGATCTGATGTCAAGGTATTTTGTCTGTTTAAAAAATAATCACATGTACATAGGTCTGAGTAAGTGATTTCTTAAAAACATTTTTTATTTATAGGGTGGAACATTAATTGAGTATGAAAACAAAATACGTTTGCTTGAAATTGCTCAAGTGCCAAAACAACATGTAAGGATTAACTCAAACTATAAAAAAGTTTGTTGTTGTTTTTACAGGGATCAAAGTAGCATGTAGGAATATGTTTTGTGTATAAATATTGTCTTGCTTTAGTTACGATGGTTTTTCTCTTCACTCATTTTCAGGTAGATGAATTCAAGTCCATTTCCAAGTTTAGGTATCATCTTTTAAAGTTTCACAGTAATGTTGAACAAGTAGTTTATGAGCTTGCTATAAGGATAATTTTGTAGTTGAGTATTTATTTTGACTTTGTGGTTAGACATTATTAGCAGTGTTTTGATTGGTGCTGTTTTAATTGACTATTGAACTCAGAAAATCTATTGGAAGTATTATTTCAGCATGTACTGTCAAAATAAAGATGAAATATCATTGTTTTTTTCAGGATATTTAACATTAATAACCTTTGGGTACGAATGTCTGCGATCAAGCGATTACTGGATGCAAAGAAAATGCACATGGAGGTTATAATAAATAACAAGGTAAGAAAGATATAATAATTCAAAGTTTTCTCTGGCCATCATACAGTATTGGTATCCTACATGTTATAACATGTCCCTAAACATACCCCAAATGCATGTTCCCATCAAATCACTTCCACACTTATTATAGCCAAAACCTTAGGACTTTTTTGGTTGTATTTCATGTGAACAAAAACAGCAAGCCTTTTTTAAATTTTCCTTGTTCTTGTTGAATTTTGATCTCTGCAAACATCATTTTCATCACTTCGTTTGTTATGTCAGAGTTTAGAAAATGGTTATAATGTTATTCAACTTGAAACTGCTGTTGGAGCAGCAATCAAGAATTTTAATGGATCTATTGGTATGCATTGCTTTTTAGATTTCTTTTATGAATAACACATTTCTAATCGTTTACGTAGATCTAACAAAAATGATTCATTTATTCCCAGGTATCAATGTACCCCGAAGTAGATTTCTTCCAGTAAAAAAAACATCAGATCTTCTTCTTGTCAAGTCTAATTTATACGAAACAAATGATGCTGGTGCATTAATGATGAGCCCTAAGCGACATTTTGCCTCAACTCCATTTGTTCAACTAAGCGGACCTTACTTCTGGAAGGTTAGAAAAGTAATTGTGCTTCTTATTTTTTACTTTACTCTTTTTTGTGAATTTACACTACAGATAAAGTGTAATTTGCTTTGCCATTAAATTTTCTAGAAAAGCTGTGTTAGTTGATTTTCATGTACATTTAGAGTTAGTAGCGTATTAATTTATTTTTGTAAAAGGTCTCTACATCATTTTTATTTAAATATATTTGTTGTGTGTGTTTGTATGTGCAAAAAACATCAAAAACACAATCAAATAGAAGACATTAATTGCATAGTTTGCATTCTAGGTTCATGCTTTTAATCAGAGATTTCAAACTATTCCTGATATTTTGGAGCTTGATCACCTTACTGTATCTGGTGATGTTACTTTTGGTAAAGATGTCATTTTAAAGGTAAACATTAAATAAAATTGACTCTAGCATCATAAAGGGTACTTTGTGAAACATTATTTTAGAATAGTGAACAAGACATGCAATATTGCCAATATGACATAGAGTCATCAAATTAAAAATTTCTTGTGCACCATGCCCATTTTGTTGCACATTGAAAGCACATTAAATCTTGTTGTACCATAATTATTTGCACAGCAGTGTATAGGTCTTTGGTATGATGTATAAAATTGTAACAGGGGTCTAACCAGGCCTAATACAAGTAGCTGCTGGTAATCCATTTTTTCATAGTGTATTGTCTAAATACTTACAAAAGACAGGTATACCCAACATGTCTTTATAATGGTCACATCTCTTGAAGAATGGGCGCTTAAAGTTGGCTCCTACCTCATGTAAACAAACAAAACCACTTTCATATCACAATCATTGTCATATTTAGGGGACTGTTATTATCATAGCAAACCATGGAGAAAGAATTGATATTCCTGCAGGTTCTTTTCTTGAAAATAAAATTGTGTCAGGAAACTTGCGAATATTGGATCATTAAGAAAATTCAGTTCCCAGGTACACCACTATATGCTATAGAAAATTATGCTATGTGAAAGATCAATAATAATTCTTAATTTAGCAGAAAATAAGGTGGGAATGTGAATTGATGGTAATATGAATTGATGGTAATGTGCATATGAGTAAATGCTGCATGACATGTGCTATCAGCTTGTGAATGAAGTAGATTATATAGGAAATTATTTTTGTTACATATATATTTTTATCATTGTTTTTAAGGAACTTTTTCTTTTTGAGCTTTTAACATCAGGTATTGTGTTAATCATTATTGGAATGTAATCAACCCTAAATTATGCAAACTTATTGTAATCTTAAAAATGAAAAGGATAGCAGGGAATAGAAAGTCAGTTAAAATGGATGGCTTAAAACCGTGTCAAAAACATTAAAGAGAGAGATATCTTTTCATTGTTTACTCATTGTTTTACTCGGGCTGTCTTGTATTAGAAAGACTTCTGTAAGCTAAATAATTTAGTGTTAGATAAGAACTGTTGTAAGAGGAAAATTATTCAAGGTAAGGTTAATGAAGAGAATAGTCTAAAAAAGTAGATTATTTAAGCACTTATTTTATTCTGTTTAAAATTATATGCTAGAAATAAAAGCAATTATGTAAATCTTCAATTTATTGCGAAAACGAGTATGCCGTGCAGGCATATCAACTTTTTTCTTTATTTTAATAACAATAAATTTGTCGCATCCATACATCAATTTCTGATCACAACTTATGACATAAAATGACAAAATCACTACATTATGATGATATTTCAATATGTTGTTTATAGTTTTGAGTAATGTGTTTCATGTGCAACCATGATCTTGGAAATTTCATCAATGCTGGAACAACCTGTTTTTTGAAGTATAAATAATGTGGAATATGAAATAAAACAATTATACCCAGTTTATTCAATCTCCATATTCATCACTCTGAAGACATCAGTTTCCTTTAAAGCAGAGAGAAATTACAACAAGGTATTATTGTATTTTACCTGCAAGTCCCATGGCCAGGTGAAACTCGTCTTTCAATATATTTAGAACCGACACAACACCAGCCTCACCCTGAAAGTTAAATTATATAAATCTTGCTTTAGTGAGTAGTAATTTCCATGAGCACTGTATGTATGTACCATGTACTCTACTTTACCTTATAAGCAAGACCCCAGACAATTGGTCTGCCAACAAAGACTGCTCTAGCACCAAGGGCTAATGATTTGAAGACATCTGAACCATACCGTATACCACCATCTAGATACACTTCACACTTGCCATTTACAGCTGAGATAACCTCAGGCAATGCTTCAACCTCGAGATGACAGCAAAATAATACATAAAAAAAGACAACTTTTATATAAATAATACTACTAAATTTAATCTCTACCTCTGAACTCAAAACTTTTAAGTCTAGTTACTCATTGTTCTTAGCTAATTAACACTGATCAAAGAACAATTATACAAACTGTTTATGGTTAATAAACATGTTACAAGAATCTTACTGTAGCTGGTACAAAGTCAAGCTGCCTAGCTCCATGATTTGACACCAGAATACCATCAACACCATAACTAACAGCAAGCTTTGCATCTTCTGCTGTTAAAATACCCTTAAGGACAATAGGCAATTTTGTCACAGACTTCAACCAAGGAATGATTTTCCATGTCAGTGAGGAATTGTACAATGTTGCCTCAAAAGATGCCCGACCAGAATCTTTGTCACTTTTTATTGCAGTAGCATATTTCTTGGTATAATTGCCTAACTCTAAATGTGAGGGTAGGGCAAATTGGTTACGGACATCAGCATATCTTCGTCCAAGATATGGAGTGTCAACTGTCACTACAATTGCCTTAAATCCAGCTGCTACTGCTCTTTCAATCAAATCCACAGTAACAGATTGATCTTTGCAAACAAACAACTGAAACCACTTTAATCCAGAAGAAGCATTCCCAACATCTTCCATAGAAGATGTAGACCATGTGCTAAGAATCATACATGTTTTTAATGTAGCAGCAGCTGAAACAACAATATGCATCCTTTAATCGTCAAAAGCAAGTACTGTTTAACTGTATAGACCAACACATACCCTTTGTAGTGGCAACTTCACCATCTGAATGAGCCATTTTTTGCATTGCCGTTGGTGCAACACATATTGGGAAATCAATTTTCTCTCCAAGAATAGTGGTAGACATGTTGATTGAGGAGACATCTCTCAAAATACGCGGCCGTATTCTCAACCTGGTGCATAAAGAGGAAAAGATGTAAATATCAAATGGGTGATACATTTCCAAAACGTCAGTTGGGGAAAATGACAATTCATGGTACGTTGAAATATTTTTAAAGCTAATAGAGTTATTGTCTTATCGGAGAAGCCAGCAATGAAATGAATTTGGCTAACCTGTCAAAAGCTCGTCTATTTTCTTTCAAAGAGACACAAGCGTTTGCCCCCGCGCTAAAATAATCCCAAGCATTCTTTGGAAGAAATTTTTCGGCGTATTTTTCAAAATCTGAAATGCATACTGGTTCCTGCATTGGTAGTATTTCACTCATTTAAATTCTATTCAGCATCATGGTTGGAGCCTCATAGAAACAGGAAGAAAATTTTTATTTTTGTAACACATTTGAACTTTATTTCTTGAATTTTGATTACTTCTCATGCCCTATAGCCGAGCGGAATGTTATTGTGCAAAAATTCAAAAGTCATAAAATGAAGAGTTTAAATTGTAGGAAGTTGCAGTTGATTAAAATTTATTCTTGAAATAACAACTTTAAAGAAATCCCAACGCCAACAGCTACAAAGAATTTAAGACTAAAATAAAATGCGCAATTTAGCGCAGTAACTTGTGTCTTTATAATATTAACCCCCAAGAACATGAACCACCCGCAATGGCCTAAAGAATATGAGCTTTCCGAAAAGAAAATGCTGGGCTTTTTTGAAGAAATTGGTTGTTGTGTTGATTTTTGCATGTGTTTGCAAGTCTTTATTAAATTTTCTATGTTTTGATGGTGTATGTGATGACAACGAAAACCAGAAAAACGTCTTCTCGTTATTGAGCGATGTTGTTTTGGAAGCAAACAGGTTGACAATTGTCGAGCATGAAAAACCTCGGTTTTCTGAGACGGTAATTTCAGCGTCTATTTTCAAAGGGACGACAGGTGAGAAGTTATATCATTGACATAAATGTCTTGACCACCCTTTTCTACATGTTTTGTGCCGAGAGGATTTATTGGGGGATGTAGTCACTTTCCATTGAAAATGCACCCCCAAAATAGCACATTTTAGAAAGAGGGACCAAGCCAAGCACCGTATGTTGGAGTCTTACTTGGGTGGGAGGGTAGTAGCATGCTCCTGTTTTTACTTTTGTGTTACTTGGCTGTTTATTTTGTTATCTAGAATCAAATTTACTTAATAAAGTGCTCAATGTTACTGCAATGTTGCTTTCCATGCAGATGAAGTCATTAGATTTATGTCCATCACAGGATGACTTGAAAAATGGAACTTTGATGACTGGCAAAAAATTTTGGGAAAAAAAGTAAGACATTTTGGTTCTCACATTTTGGTCATTTGAAGAGTTGGATCTCTTATATGCTATTATATCATCTGTATACTTCTCCACTTTCTCTTAATTGATAATTAGAATTTCTCTCTGTTGGCTTCCAAGTATTTCAAGAAAAAGAAAGTCTTATCTTGAGACGAGTCTCACCAGCATCATGGAAGCAATTGCTGACAGAAAACGAAATAATATTACAATAGTTGTATTTCTGGCAGATCGTTATCGCAGCATAAAAGAACAGCAATTAAAGAAACTTATCAATAAGTTTGGAATCCACATTTCTTCAGGAATGTTACAAATTATAGAGGCACCTGATGAATATTATGCACCTCTTCACAATCTCAAGTCTTGGTGAGTACAAACAGAATACTTTTTGTATGAATATGTTTGAGTTGAGGGCACTGTCAATTTAATATACCAAAGTTTGCAAAAATATATGTCCTTTGTCAGGACAATTACTGTAGACATAACTTTTCAAGTCCTGGTTTTTAAGAAATTCTGTGGAAATTGTTATTTTATTACAGCCAAACTGTCAAGAGATTAATGACCTTGTGTGCCATTTCATAGGGGATAAGATGAACAGAGTTTTGTGGAGATCAAAGCAAGCTTTAGATTATGTCTACCTAATGTGTTTTGTTCATACGGATTATTATCTTCAGCTGGAGGATGATGTCACAGCAAGCCCAAGATTCCTTTCCAAAATTGAAGACTTCATTCATTCACAGAAAACCAGTTGGATCTCTCTCAATGTGGCTTTACTTGGCTATATAGGTAAACTATATCCAAGAAAGGAAGTTCAGAATCTTGCTTCATATCTCAAGTTGTTTTATGATGAGATGCCAGTTGATTGGTTGGAACCACGTTGGAAAGATTACAGAGGGCAGGACCCAGCTACAACTCCAGTCATAGCTGCATCATTGTTCCAACATATTGGTCGTGTATCATCATTTCAATATAAAGAGTGGCAAAGGCCAAATACTTTGAAGGAAAAAATATTTGATAGGTTTGATCACAAGTATGCAGGCCTCAACCCCCCTGCTATAATATCAACTGATCTCACTCCCATAAGTGGCCAACCTTCAGATGCCTACAATAAAGGCATTGGTGTAGGGCATACATAATGTTGCTGCTGTAACAACAGGCATACATAGTGTTGCTGATGTAACAACAAGGCATACATAGTGTTGCTGCTGTAACAACATGGCATACATAATGTTGCTGCTGTAACAACAGGGCATACATAATGTTGCTGATGTAACAACAGGGCATATAGTGTTGCTGCTGTAACAACAGGGCATACATAATGTTGCTGCTGTAACAACAGGGCATACATAGTGTTGCTGCTGTAACAACAGGGCATACATAATGTTGCTGCTGTAACAAGCCTAGCAATACATTCCTTAAGGCACAAATGGCAACTGGGGCAGGTTGCAAACAGACATTGAGGCTCCCTCGCGCCTCGGGTACCTTCTAAGTCAGTTTCAAATTCACCACGTACGTAATTGGAAAAGCCCTAATGGTGTCTTTAATGGATTCTTTCGCGTTGGTTAACGTTATAATTGTCTCAACGTATTGCAATAAAACTACAGTTACAGCACAAAATGCTAACTTACAAACGTTTGTAACTAGTGATTTTTGTGTAAGCGTTATACGCCAATGATTCGCCACTCAGGCAGAGTAGAAAACAGATGCAACTATTCCCTTCCCCCATGATAGTTTGTCGTTAAAATCTTCCGTCAGCCATTTTGAATGTGTTGGAGGTATTTTGCACTGGCTGAATGACTGTGAGTGACAAATCAATGCTTAGACAAAATCACTGGATTTGACCTTCCGTAAGTCAGTATTCTGTGCTTCTTGAACACACGTTAAGCAATGAATAATGATTACCTTTGATGTGTTGTCTGTAGGTTGAATGTTAGCAATTGTTGGAAATGTTCTTGTAAACTTAACAGTATTCGTCTTACTTGTTCGTGTGGCACCCGTAATTCGTGGAAGAAAATGTTTTTCTCCTAAAAGACTCGGCTAGAACAAGTGAAAAAGTAATGTAGCTACAATTCAAAACAGTTTCATAATAATCCTTCAATGATGAATATTTGTGTTCCTACTTTTTGTTGCAAGTCGTCTTGTGGCAGTTTTTTCTAGAAAACGAGATATTTAACATAAAGTCAACATTTAGCTACTATTTGAATTCACTTAAAGATGTGGACATGTTTCGGATGGAACTTTTCACTTTCAAAGACACGTTGGGTTATTCTTTTACCTTTGTTCTTCGATGTGTTTTATGTTTGTTGAGTGTTGAAGTATTTATTTTGGATTGTTGGTCCGTCAACTTATTTTTGTCTTTCTCTGCGGCCGCTGCTTTTCTATCTGCATCCCTGAACACACAAGACGAGACATGCTAAGATTTTGAACGCTTTTCATTACAACAACGCCGTTATTGTCTGGCTTCTAAACAATGTAGAAGCTTGGTATTCTCGAGTAGGAAGATTCAAAATTTTCCTTTGACAATGTGCACAACATGTAACATACTTCGTACTTACTTTTGTTTCTTGAAATAATGATTTCGTAGAATCTGCCTTGCTGAAATTCTGACACGAAAAAAACACGGGACATACTTTATGGATTATATTTAGATTATAGAGTGGCATTGTCTACATGACAAACCTGTCATTTGGATCGTAAGCACACATGAGTTCGATTAACTCTACACATTCCATCGAGTCATGAGGTAGGAGTTTACGTATCCCTGTTCCTTGCTTTAGAGGAAATTGAAAATTGATGCTTCGAGATTTACTGTAAACAAAGTGAGATTTTGTTTGTTTATCATTATTATAACACACGAAGACAATAAATACACAAAACTTTGACTTTAGAAATATCTCTAGATAACTACAGGCTTCAGCCTGTTGCCACCACCATGGATGGTGGGAAAACAGAATGGTAGAGTAAATATCCTATTTAAAAAAGTTTTTTGTGTATGCTAATGGTTTTGCGAATGAACTATTTCTTCATCAGGTGGTATCCTCCAGGTCATGGCGATACTTATCAGTCATTTTATAATTCTGGTCTACTTGATCAGTTCTTATCTGGAGGTAAAGATGTTGTTTTCATATCAAATATTGACAAGGTTAAATATTGACAACTTGGGAGCCACTGTTGATTTGAGTATCCTTTTCAGTCTTTTTTGCTTCGTTACTTTGGAATAAGGGTACTAACTGTTAATGTTCTATGTTTTCTTCATTGAAAATGTTATTATAAATAGGATTTATCGCAAGACATTTTTAGCTAATATACCTTCAAATAATACTTTGCTTCTTAAGAAAACCTCCCAGATATTTTGAATTACATTCTCAACCCTCCTAGTGGAACAGTTGAATTTGTAATGGAAGTGACTGACAAAACAAGATCTGATGTCAAGGTATTTTGTCTGTTTAAAAAATAATCACATGTACATAGGTCTGAGTAAGTGATTTCTTAAAAACATTTTTTATTTATAGGGTGGAACATTAATTGAGTATGAAAACAAAATACGTTTGTTTGAAATTGCTCAAGTGCCAAAACAACATGTAAGGATTAACTTAAACTATAAAAACGTTTGTTGTTGTTTTTACAGGGATCAAAGTAGCATGTAGGAATATGTTTTGTGTAGGAATATGTTTTGTGTAGGAATATTGTCTTGCTTTAGTTACGATGGTTTTTCTCTTCACTCATTTTCAGGTAGATGAATTCAAGTCCATTTCCAAGTTTAGGTATCATGTTTTAAAGTTCCACAGTAATGTTGAACAAGTAGTTTATGAGCTTGCTATAAGGATAATTTTGTAGTTGAGTATCTATTTTGACTTTGTGGTTAGACATTATTAGCAGTGTTTTGATTGGTGCTGTTTTATTGATTATTGAACTCAGAAAATCTATTGGAAATATTATTTCAGCATGTACTGTCAAAATAAAGATGAACCATCATTGTTTTTTCAGGATATTTAACACTAATAACCTTTGGGTACGAATGTCTGCGATCAAGCGATTACTGGATGCAAAGAAAATGCACATGGAGGTTATAATAAATAACAAGGTAAGAAAGATATAATAATTCAAAGTTTTCTCTGGCCATCATACAGTATTGGTATCCTACATGTTATAACATGTCCCTAAACATACCCCAAATGCATGTTCCCATCAAATCACTTCCACACTTATTATAGCCAAAACCTTAGGACTTTTTTGGTTGTATTTCATGTGAACAAAAACAGCAAGCCTTTTTTAAATTTTCCTTGTTCTTGTTGAATTTTGATCACTGCAAACATCATTTTCATCACTTTGTTTGTTATGTCAGAGTTTAGAAAATGGTTACAATGTTATTCAACTTGAAACTGCTGTTGGAGCAGCAATCAAGAATTTTAATGGATCTATTGGTATGCATTGCTTTTTAGATTTCTTTTATGAATAACACATTTCTAATCATTTACGTAGATTTAGCAAAAATGATTCATTTATTCCCAGGTATCAATGTACCCCGAAGTAGATTTCTTCCAGTAAAAAAACATCAGATCTTCTTCTTGTCAAGTCTAATTTATACGAAACAAATGATGCTGGTGCATTAATGATGAGCCCTAAGCGACATTTTGCCTCAACTCCATTTGTTCAACTAAGTGGACCTTACTTCTGGAAGGTTAGAAAAGTAATCGTGCTTCTTATTTTTTACTTTACTCTTTGTTGTGAATTTACACTACGGATAAAGTGCAATTTGCTTTGCCATTAAATTTTCTAGAATAGCTGTGTTAGTTGATTTTCATGTACATTTAGAGTTAGTAGCGTATTAATTTATTTTTGTAAAAGGTCTCTACATCATTTTTATTTAAATATATTTGTTGTGTGTGTTTGTATGTGCAAAAAACATCAAAAACACAATCAAATAGAAGACATTAATTGCATAGTTTGCATTCTAGGTTCATGCTTTTAATCAGAGATTTCAAACTATTCCTGATATTTTGGAGCTTGATCACCTTACTGTATCTGGTGATGCTACTTTTGGTAAAGATGTCATTTTAAAGGTAAACATTAAATAAAATTGACTCTAGCATCATAAAGGGTACTTTGTGAAACATTATTTTAGAATAGTGAACAAAACATGCAATATTGTCAATATGACATAGAGTCATCAAGTTGACAATTTCTTGTGCACCATGCCCATTTTGTTGCACATTGAAAGCACATTAAATTTTGCTGTACCATAATTATTTGCACAGCAGTGTAGGTCTTTCGTATGATGTATAAAATTGTAACAGGGTCTAACCAGGCCTAATACAACTAGCTACTGGTAATCCATTTTTTGATAGTGTATAGTCTAAATACTTACAAAAGACAGGTATACCCAACATGTCTTTATAATGGTCACATGTCTTGAAGAATGGGCGCTTAAAGTTGGCTCCTGCCTCATTTAAACAAACAAAACCACTTTCATATCACAATCATTGTCATATTTAGGGGACTGTTATTATCATAGCGAACCATGGAGAAAGAATTGATATTCCTGCAGGTTCTTTTCTTGAAAATAAAATTGTGTCAGGAAACTTGCGAATATTGGATCATTAAGAAAATTCAGTTGCCAGGTACACCACTATATGCTATAGAAATTATGCTATGTGAAAGATCAATAATAATTCTTAATTTAGCAGAAAATAAGGTGGAAATGTGAGTTTATGGTAATATACATAGCAGTAAATGCTGCACAACATGTGCTATCAGCTTGTGAATGAAGTAGATTATATAGGAAATTATTTTTGTTACATATATTTTTATCATTGTTTTCAAGAAATTGTTTCTTTTTGAGCTTTTAACATCAGGCATTGTGTTAATCATTATTGGAATGTAATCAACCCTAAATTATTCAAACTTATTGTAATCTTAAAAATGAAAAGGATAGCAGAGAATAGAAAGTCAGTTAAAATGGATGGCTTAAAACCTTGTCAAAAACATTAAAGAGAGAGATATCTTTTCACTGTTTACTCATTGTTTTACTCGGGCTGTCTTGTATTAGAAAGACTTCTGTAAGCTAAATAATTTAGTGTTAGATAAGAACTGTTGTAAGAGGAAAATTATTCAAGGTAAGGTTGATGAAGAGAAAGTCTAAAAAAGTAGACTATTTAAGCACTTATTTTATTCTGTTTAAAATTATATGCTAGAAATAAAAGCAATTGTGTAAATCTTCAATTTATTGCAAAAACGAGTATGCCGTCCAGGCATATCATTTCTTTTCTGTATTTTAATAACAATAAATTTGTAGCATCCATACATCAATTTCTGATCACAAATTATGACATAAAATGACAAAATCACTACATTATGATGATATTTCAATATGTTGTTTATAGTTTTGAATAATGTGTTTCATGTGCAACCATGATCTTCGAAATTCCATCAATGCTGGAACAACCTGTTTTTTGAAGTATAAATGATGTGGAATATGAAATAAAACAATTACACCCAGACATTATCTGCAGACATCAGTTTCCTTTAAAGCAGAGAGAAATTACAACAAGGTATTATTGTATTTTACCTGCAAGTCCCATGGCCAGGTGAAACTCGTCTTTCAATATATTTAGAACCGACACAACACCAGCCTCACCCTGAAAGTTAAATTATATAAATCTCGCTTTAGTGAGTACTAATTTCCATGAGCACTGTATGTATGTACCATGTACTCTACCTTATAAGCAAGACCCCAGACAATTGGTCTGCCAACAAAGACTGCTCTAGCACCAAGGGCTAATGCTTTGAAGACATCTGAACCATACCGTATACCACCATCTACGTACACTTCACACTCGCCATTCACAGCTGAGATAACCTCAGGCAATGCTTCAACCTCGAGAAGACAGCAAAATAATACATAAGTTAAGACAACTTTTACATAAATAATACTACTAAATTTAATCTCTACCTCTGAACTCATAACTTTTAAGTCTAGTTACTCATTGTTCTTAGCTAATTAACACTGATCAAAGAACAATTATACAAACTGTTTATAGCTAATAAACATGTTACAAGAATCTTACTGTAGCAGGTACAAAGTCAAGCTGCCTAGCTCCATGATTTGACACCAGAATACCATCAACACCATAACTAACAGCAAGCTTTGCATCTTCTGCTGTTAAAATACCCTTAAGGACAATAGGCAATTTTGTCACAGACTTCAACCAAGGAATGATTTTCCATGTCAGTGAGGAATTGATCAACGTTGCAACAAAAGATGCCAGACCAGAATCTTTGTCACTTTTTACTGCAGTAGCATATTTCTTGGTATAATTGCCTAACTCTAAATGTGAGGGTAGGGCAAATTGGTTACGGACATCGGCATATCTTCGTCCAAGATATGGAGTGTCAACTGTCATTACAATTGCCTTAAATCCAGCTGCTTCTGCTCTTTCAATCAAATCCACAGTAACAGATTGATCTTTGTAAACATACAACTGAAACCACTTTAGTCCAGAAGAAGCATTCCCAACATCTTCAATAGAAGATGTAGACCATGAGCTAAGAATCATACATGTTTTTAATGCAGCAGCAGCTGAAACAACAATATGCATCCTTTAATCATCAAAAGCAAGTACTGCTTAACTGTATAGACCAACACATACCCTTTGTAATTAAATGAAGATATGATCAAAAAACACCGCACTGCATAAAACATACATACCCTTTGTAGTGGCAACTTCACCATCTGAATGAGCCATTTTTTGCATTGCCGTTGGTGCAACACAAATTGGGAAATCAATTTTCTCTCCAAGAATAGTGGTAGACATGTTGATTGAGGAGACATCTCTCAAAATACGCGGCCGTATTCTCAACCTGGTGCATAAAGAGGGAAAGATGTAAATATCACATGGGCGATACATTACCAAAACGTCAGTTGGGGAAAATGACAATTCATGGTACGTTGAAATATTTTTAAAGCTAATAGAGTTATTGTCTTATCGGAGAAGCCAGCAATGAAATGATTTTGGCTAACCTGTCAAAAGCTCGTCTATTTTCTTTCAAAGAGACACAAGCGTTTGCCCCCGAGCTAAAATAATCCCAAGCATTCTTTGGAAGAAATTTTTCGGCGTATTTTTCAAAATCTGAAACGCATACTGGTTCCTGCATTGGTAGTATTTCACTCATTTAAATTTTATTCAGCATCATGGTTTGGAGCCTCATAGAAACAGAAAGAAAATTTTTATTTTTTTAACACATTTGATCTTTATTTCTTGAATTTTGATTAGTTCTCATGCCCTAAAGCCGAGCGGAATGTTATTGTGCAAAAATTCAAAAGTCATAAAATGAAAAGAGTTTGAATTGGAGGAAGTTGCAGTTGATTAAAATTTATTCTTGAAATAACAACTTTAAAGAAATCCCAACGCCAACAGCTACAAAAAATTTAAGATTTTAGGCTAAAATGCGCAATTTAGCGCGGTAACTTGTGTCTTTATAATATTAACCCGCAAGAACATGAACCACCCGCAATGGCCTAAAGAATATGAGCTTTCCGAAAAGAAAATGCTGGACTTTTTTGAAGAAATTGGTTGTTGTGTTGATTTTTGCATGTGTTTGCAAGTCTTTATTAAATTTTCTATGTTTTGATGGCGAATGTGATGACAACGAAAGCCAGAAAAACGCCTTCTCGTTATTGAGCGATGTTGTTTTGGAAGCAAACAGGTTGACAATTGTCGAGAATGAAAAAACTCGGTTTTCTGAGACGGTAATTTCACCATCTATTTTCAAATGGACGACAGGTGAGAAGTTATATCATTGCTAAATATTCATACAAGACATAAATGTCTTGACCACCCTTTTCTACATGTTTTGTGCCGAGAGGATTTATTGGGGGTGTAGTCACTTTCCATTGAAAATGCACCCCCAAAATAGCACATTTTAAAAAGAGGGACCAAGCCAAGCACCGTATGTTTTAGTCTTACTTGGGTGGACGGGGGGGGGTAGGAGCATGCTCCTGTTTTTACTTGTGTGTTACTGTTTATTTTGTTATCTAGAATCAAATTTACGCAATAAAGTGCTCAATGTTACTGCAAAGTTGCTTTCCATGCAGATGAAGTCATTAGATTTATGTCCATCACAAGATGACTTCTTGAAAAATGGAACTTTGATGACTGGCAAAAAAAGTTTTGGGAAAAAAAGTAAGACGTTTTGGTTCTCACATTTTGGTCATTTGAAGAGTTGGATCTCTTATGCTATTATATCATCTGTATACTTCTCCACTTTCTCTTAAATGATAATTAGAATTTCTCTCTGTTGGCATCCCAAGTATTTCAAGAAAAAGAAAGTCTTATCTTGAGACGAGTCTCACCAGCATCATAGAAGCAATTGCTAACAGAAAACAAAATAATATTACAATAGTTGTATTTCTGGCAGATCGTTATCGCAGCGTAAAAGAACAACAATTAAAGAAACTTATCAATAAGTTTGGAAACCAAATTTCTTCAGGAATGTTACAAATTATAGAGGCACCTGATGAATATTATGCACCTCTTCACAATCTCCATCGAAGTCTTGGTGAGTACAAACAGAAAACTTTTTTGTATGATTATGTTTGAGTTGAGGGCACTGTCAATTTAATATACCAAAGTTTGCAAAAATATACGTCCTTTGTCCGGATAATTACTGTAGACATAACTTTTCAAGTCCTGGTTTTTAAGAAATTCTGTGGAAATGGTTATTTTATTATAGCCAAACTGTCAAGAGATTAATGATCTTGTGTGCCATTTCATAGGGGATAAGATGAACAGAGTTCTGTGGAGATCAAAGCAAGCTTTAGATTATGTCTACCTAATGTGTTTTTGTTCATACATTTCGGATTATTATCTTCAGCTGGAGGATGATGTCACAGCAAGCCCAAGATTCCTTTCCAAAATTGAAGACTTCATTCATTCACAGAAAACCAGTTGGATCTCTCTCAATGTGGCTTTACTTGGCTATATAGGTAAACTATATCCAAGAAAGGAAGTTCAGAATCTTGCTTCATATCTCAAGTTGTTTTATGATGAGATGCCAGTTGATTGGTTGGAACCACGTTGGAAAGATTACAGAGGGCAAGACCCGGCTACAACTCCAGTTATAGCTGCATCATTGTTCCAACATATTGGTCGTGTATCATCATTTCAATATAAAGAGTGGCAAAGGCCAAATACTTTGAAGGAAAAAATATTTGATAGGTTTGATCACAAGTATGCAGGCCTCAACCCCCCTGCTATAATATCAACTGATCTCACTCCCATAAGTGGCCAACCTTCAGATGCCTACAACAAAGGCATTGGCTTTTTTCATGCCCACTTTGCGTCTGCTGGTAATAAGATGTATATGATCTTATTGAAGAGGGAGACTAAACTAGCGCGGGTTGCAGTAGAAACTGGGGCGAATTTTTCTCGACGCGATGTCATAGTGACGGCGTCACTAGAGATCAGTAATGTCGTGGGGCCAATGTCAAGATGTGAGGATTATCAAAAGGTCGGGGAGTTTCATTTTGGCAGAGTTGATGTGCCTTTGAATGGTGTGAAGGTTCGATGTATTCGCATAAATATAATTTATCAAGGATTGTGGATTTATTTAAGAGAAATTAATGTATGGCCACAGTAATTTCCATAGCTATATGTTAATCACTGCCATCGTCAACCAATCCTTCAACTTTTTCCCATCTCATATTTGAATTGTCTTTAGTCGCATGTCTATTTTCTATTTAAAATGAGCTGGTTCACCACTTTTGATAGTTGTAAACTGAAGATACTTTTAAGAAATGTTGTAGATGTAATGGTAAACTATACTTAATTTAAACACCTCTGTTTATTTTTTACTTGTAAGTATATTTAATGATAGAATTCAACGAAAATACAACACAAGATGTAAATTTGATAAATGAGATAAAAGTAAAATTACAAACAATAAAAAAACCGACGAAATACATTACATTGCACGTATATTTACAAAAAAATATCTTTGATAATACATTGAATTCAACGTTGAGTTCCGTTCTTGTTCTAAAAAAACTTTAAATTTTTGAGTACATCACGAGAAAGGAAAACTGAGCTTAAGACATCAGAATTCAATTGTTGCGTAATTTTTTCCAAGAATCGAAATAACTTCTTGATGCAATTTTCCATTTTATTGTAGATCTTCTATATGGTGAACTGAATGATCGTTGTAATGCAAATGGTGGTGTTCCATTTCTTTTTTGATCTCACTGTCCGCCGTGTTTTTCCAGCGCAGGTAGAGTGTAATGTGAAAACATTGTCTTAACGTTTTGTGGCTAAAACATTAAATGTTGATGTAACAACAGGGCATACATAGTGTTGCTGCTGTAACAACAGGGCATACATAATGTTGCTGCTGTAACAACAGGGCATACATAATGTTGCTGCTGTAACAACATTGCTGCGGCAACTTGCTGTAACAAGCCTAGCAATACATTCCCTAAGGCACAAATGAGGCAAACTGGGGCAGGTTGCAAACAGACATTGAGGCTCCCTCGCGCCTCGGGTACCTTCTAAGTCAGTTTCAAATTCACCACGTACGTAATTGGAAAAAGCCCTAATGGTGTCTTTAATGGATTCTTTCGCGTTGGTTAACGTTAGAATTGCCTCAACGTATTGCAATAAAACTACAGTTACAGCACAAAATGCTAACTTACAAACGTTTGTAACTAGTGATTTTTGTGTAAGCGTTATACGCCAATGATTCGCCACTCAGGCAGAGTAGAAAACAGATGCAACTATTCCCTTCCCCCATGATAGTTTGTCGTTAAAATCTTCCGTCAGCCATTTTGAATGTGTTGGAGGTATTTTGCACTGGCTGAGTGACTGTGAGTGAGAAATCAATGCTTAGACAAAATCACTGGATTTGACCTTCCGTAAGTCAGTATTCTGTGCTTCTTGAACACACGTTAAGCAATGAATAATGATTACCTTTGATGTGTTGTCTGTAGGTTGAATGTTAGCAATTGTTGGAAATGTTCTTGTAAACTTAACTGTATTCGTCTTATTTGTCCGTGTGGCACCCGTAATTCGTGGAAGAAAATGTTTTTCTCCTAAAAGACTCGGCTAGAACAAGAGAAAAAGTAATGTAGCTACAATTCAAAACAGTTTCATAATAATCCTTCAATGATGAATATTTGTGTTCCTACTTTTTGTTGCATGTCGTCATGTGGCAGTTTTTTCTAGAAAACGAGATATTTAACATAAAGTCAACATTTAGCTACTATTTGAATTCACTTAAAGATGTGGACATGTTTCGGATGGAACTTTTCACTTTCAAAGACACGTTGGGTTATTCTTTTACCTTTGTTCTTCGATGTGTTTTATGTTTGTTGAGTGTTGAAGTATTTATTTTGGATTGTTGGTCCGTCAACTTATTTTTGTCTTTCTCTGCGGCCGCTGCCTTTCTATCTGCATCCCTGAACACACAAGACGAGACATGCTAAGATTTTAAACGCTTTTCATTACAACAATGCCGTTATTTTCTGGCTTCTAAACAATGTAGAAACTTGGTATTCTCGAGTAGGAAGAGTCAAAATTTTCTTTTGACAATGTTGCACAACATGTAACATACTTCGTGATTTACTATGTCACGCACTATGTACTTACTTTTGTTTCTTGAAATAATGATTTCGTAGAATCTGCCTTGCGGAAATTCTGACACGAAAAAAACACGGGACATACTTTATGGATTATATTTAGATTATAGAGTGGCATTGTCTACATGTCAAACCTGTCATCTGGATCGTAAGCACACATGAGTTCGATTAACTCTACACATTCCATCGAGACATGAGG
The DNA here is from genome assembly GCF_021976095.1 of Xenia sp. Carnegie-2017. Classification (NCBI taxonomy): domain Eukaryota; kingdom Metazoa; phylum Cnidaria; class Anthozoa; order Malacalcyonacea; family Xeniidae; genus Xenia; species Xenia sp. Carnegie-2017. Next base: position 13,108,558 of record NW_025813483.1, on the reverse strand, counting down.
TAGGAGTTTACGTATCCCTGTTCCTTGCTTTAGAGGAAATTGAAAATTGATGCTTCGAGATTTACTGTAAACAAAGTGAGATTTTGTTTGTTTATCACTATTATAACACACGAAGACAACAAATACACACAACTGTGACTTTAGAAATATCTCTAGAAAACTTACTTTGTAAGTTTATTGAGAACGTTTTGTGGAGGCGTTCCTAGAACATCATGAATTTTGGCGATTTGATCGACTTCATTTGAACCAGGAAACAATGGATGCAGGCTGTTGTAGAATAATAAATACTCAACAACGACTAATATTGTAATGTTCTTGTACTAATGAAAAAAAGAGCTATCCCACACGAAGCATTTTTTTGCTGCCTCAAAATTTTATTGAAAACCACTAAGAAATTCGACCCTTACGCGAATATTTCATGAAACGATAACAAACATAAAGTTTAAATTGATGAAAATTTTTTAAATTCATAGAACGGGACAGTCATTGATTAAGAGGGACAAATATTGATACAGGATGACATACCTTGATCAAGGGTGACAAGTTTGAAAAGAGACGACATTTGTTGATGATATAGAGAGACATTTATTGATAAACCACCTTACCTGAGTACTTCGAAGAATACGCATCCCAGGCTCCAAATATCCATTTTATAAGAGTAATAACCATCTGTCAGAAGACATTCTGGGGCACGATACCTAAGTAACGAAGAAACAACTGGAACGATGCCATATTAAACGTTATTAAGTGAGTGAAATTAAAGATTCACTACTGACCATCGAGTTGAGATGTATTCTGTGTACGGTTGCTTGGAATAAACGCTTCTGCAGGATCCGAAATCAGCCAGTTTTACAATGTCGTTCTTTATGAAGTTGAAAGTACATATAAAGCATAGCATGGTGAGATTAGATGCGAAATTTGTTTTTCAATTTTAAATGGTATATTTTTGTATACCTTTATTAATATATTTTCAGGTTTCACATCTCGATGAAATATGCCGTTCCTTTGATGAAAAGATGAAGATACACAAAGGGTATAGTGGAAAATAGGGGAAGTGCAGAATCTCCACATAAATATCGTAAGAAAAACTGGAAACTGGTAAAGACTGTACTTCTGTATTTTGCCTTTTCATCACTTAAGTAAGTTACGACATCCACTATAATCAATTTCAACTTAAAACTAAATACCTATCACTAAAACACATTCCTTTCTTGTTTTACGTGAATGCCTGATGCCAGCGTAATTACTCAACTGCACTGAATATAATAGATGCTGGATCTTTGACAATATCAAAGCATGTGACTATTCATAACAACCACAGTCCTTTTACCATTTACAAACTAACCTATGCATGTGATCTATTGATTTACAAACTTGATACATGTAACTTTTCACTTCCTCTTCTGGTAAATACTGCCTTCTTCCTGTAATGTTGAAACGAAACACCACACGTTTGCTATGTGTAAAATATCAAACTCTCAACAAAGCGCAAAGTTTGTGTCATGCATCGTCATAAATTGTCTGACAATGTGGAACAGATGTAAGTTATATTTAGCTAAAGAAAATTGAAATTTGTTTTGACTTGGGAGAAACTAAGCGATTATTTGTTCAGCTGCGCACATGAAACAAGGTAGCAGTCGGAAAAACAAACCGAAATTATGAATTACAATGGAAATTGTAAAATGAATTTGCTCCCCAAGTACTACAAATGCGTACACAGCGCAAAACACAGCCCAAAGGGGATTTATGTTTAAGCAATGAATTTGTGTTAGCCAAAACAAGAAACTGCAAATCGTGAAATTAGAGGTTTTCTTTTATGATGACCAAAATTTGCACTGGCTTCAAACTTTTAAAGGATCTATTACCAGCAGTTTTTGTGCAATTCAAAGGTCTCTGTAGTTTGTTCTCTATTCTTTAGATGCATTTAAAACGATACAAAAAAAAAAGTTAAGGTCACTAAAACTAACCCCTAATAAATTCGTAAAGGTTCATGTCCATAAGTTCACAAACCAACGCTAAATGGCCACTTTTTCGGTCACTGAAATGCAAAACATTACATTGTGTTTTATATGAAAGCAAGATTCTAACGTTTCGTGCTAAACTTTCAGCTTTATGCTCACTAGATTACTTCTTTCAAGTCAATGACATTTGGATGAGGAGTTAGACGACGCATGGCTTGCACTTCACGTAAGTTGTTCACCTGTTCTAGACTGTAAATATACGAAAATTTATCAGAAATTATTCAAATGCACGACATTTTACGCGCAACAAAAATACTTTTATTCTATCCAACCTGTCGTAATGCTGTTTCATTTTTTTGCAAGCAAAATACGAGCCATCGCGCACATTTTGGATCTTCAGCACTTCCGAAAAAGTGCCTTCACCTTTCTTGCCCAAAATCCGATACTCTGAAATCAAATGTAGTCTTGTCAAGACGTGCTTGTGTAGCCGAGATAGACTAAAGCTTAAGAAATTTCACCCGTACCAATATAATTTCAATGATGTATCGTCCAACTACTTACTTTGCATTTTATCATACAGCATTAAATTAATATTTGTGTATATTCGAAGAACATATACGTAATGGCAAAAAGAATTCAATCGTCGAATTGAGCATGGAATTGACTGGTGTTTTGGTAAAGACTTCAGTCCTTCATAGTCTGTTTTTTCATTGAAAGTACGAACGAAAACCGCCGATATAGTTGATCGCGTCCTTGCCTTTCACTTCAACATCTTGATCAATATTAACCAAAGCTGACCAAACCAAAGTTTCGATTAACCAACACTGGTTGGTTGCTATAGTTACACTGTGGGATTTTAATAATCGCGAGCTGAATATGAATTTGTTTCCTCATTTTTCACCTAAAATATTATAATTTTGACTTAGATTTTTTCATTAATAACTATAAAATTCATTTAGAACGGGAAAAGCAGAAATTTTTGCAGTAATAAACAATTATAAATAGAATTAAAAATTAAGCGACGAGGATGGGATTCGAACCCACGCGTGCAGAGCACAATGGATTAGCAGTCCATCGCCTTAACCACTCGGCCACCTCGTCAGATGAGAAATGGGGAAAAATTAACTTTACTTAAATATAATCTATTTTTCAACAATCTTTAATGGATGGAAATCAAATAAATATAAAGATAGTTTTGTAGCAGGTCACGTGGTTAATTTAAAAACATGGAGTCTAAAATTAATGCAAATAATAATCCTTTACGTACTAAAATAAAACGCAAACGCGTTAGTAAAAAGTCTAAACGAAGCTGGAGGAAACATATCGATATTAAAGAAATAGAGGATTACTTGGACGAAGTAAGAAGACAGGAACGGACTGGGTAAATATATTGTTCGTATTTCTTGGTATACCACTTGCTTCACTTTGGTTGTGACAATGTGGGCCTCCATTGTATTTGATTTTACACGTGATTCATTTCTTCTAGAGGTGTGATATCACAGAAAAAGAATGGAGAGCTGTTTTACATGGATAGAGACCATTCAGGAACTGAAATTGGTACGCCTGACTTGTCATTTTTATTATTCAGATGTCATCAGAAAATCATATGAATATGATTATGGACCATCAAAAATAGAAATACTAATTCTTCCCCAAGCCTGAATCCCACATTTGATATGCAATAGTAATTCTGTTCATTTTACATGTCTGCTGTTGGAGATCAAGTTTGCTTAAAGTTTTGAGGAAACTCTTTAGTTTTACATATATGTAACATATTACAACCAACATTTACCATAGCTGATTTTCAAAGTTGCCCTCTTTTGATAATTTTTCATTTTATTTTTAATGGTGTTTATTCATAAACCTATTATTGACATCATAAAATTTTTTGTTTAGGTGAAAAGGAAGAGACAAAACAATACCGAAAAGGTGTAAAACTAAGGAAAAGCAAGCAAAAATTGAAAAAGGATGGCAAAGACGTAGATTCATCAGAAGATGATGAAGCAACTGCTATATTACCACAAAAAATCCTCAAGAAAAAGGAAGCTAAACTGGAAATTTATGATTTATGGGGTGATTCAGGTATTAATTTATATGGGATGGGAATATTATGGGTTACAATGAAGGGTCACAAGTATGCAAACAATTTTGTTGATTGACAATGCAACAGAGATTTAATTGGCATGTTTTTTTTGCTGTTGACCAATGAAAGTTTATTGACATGGCTTCATAAATTTGCTCCAGTTAGTTGCCATTTGCTATGATAAATTTAATCATCAGTTGAATTAGCTTTCATTTTTGTCAAAAAAAAGTTGAACAAGAATTTGACTTTATTTTACTTTGTGTTACAGGAGTTTTATCTAAATCTAAATCCTTTGAAGATGAACATTACATGAAAGTAACACAAAAGAAACCAGCCAAGGTATGAATAAATAAATAATTTTATTTTTTATTCATGCATGCCTAATGAATTTTTTATGATACTTTTTACCATAATGCCAAAGTGGTTTTTTCGCAGTATTATAGTTTCAAAGTGAAATTTAATTTTTTTAAAATTGCTTTAAAAGCCAGGTAAATTGTTCATAGTGAAAGCAAAATGTATTCAGATGGTAGTTATCATAGCGAGAAAGGATTTTACTATCCAGGCAAAGTAAACTTTTAGAAAAGAATTCAATTTTAGTTTCAATATCTAGCCACATCGGCTATTATACTCAGGCTGCTTTTGAGACCTTGTGAAAATATTTCTTTCCAAACCTACCTCTCTGCAACTAAATAACTAATTCACTGATAATCAACCAAAAAATTTTCTAATCACCACAGGTACCCTAGGTACCATACACAAAAAAGAACACTGAATAAAATTGTGTAGATCTTGCCTCAAGTATTTGTCTTGCATAAGTAGTTTTAAGAAAAACATTAAAACAATGATAATTTCTTATATTTTGAGTTATACCAGCACCATAACCTGCTTTACTCTAATCGGCTGAATTGAATATTTGTAATTTATTGGGAAAAACTTCACACTAAGCTAACAATATCTTTATCAAAACTAAACTTTGACTAGTGACATACAAGATTTAATATGATTTTAATTGGGTATAGTGTATATTGTAAACAATAAAAATGTTTGAACTACTTGTCTGTCATCAAAATTGTTACTTGTGTTTGCAAAGATTTGAACAGTTTGATTTTGACATATATCCACAGCAACCAAGGACTGTATACAAAGTTCGAAGTACCATGCCAGCATTAAGTGTTTGTCACCCTGGAGCATCATACAATCCAACATTTAATGATCATCAGGCATTGCTGTTTGCTGCTTGTCAAGTTGAACTTTTTAAAGAGAAGGAGATTAAGAAATTACAGCGACAGTTGCAGTTTCCATCAGAAGAAGAGATGACAAAACTTGTAAGAAATAACTTAGCTAGATTACTACATGCTTATACATAGTTTGCTATCTTTTAAACTACATTTTGTCATGATTGAACCAGAGTAAATGTGGTTTGGCATATTCTGGATGAGTTATTTAAAGACTTTTTTAAGCGTGAAAATATCATTTGAAAAATTTTTACTATTTTTGTAACTTTGGTTGTTTGTGCTTGATTCAGCCAAGTTGGGAGGAAGAAATGCAACAAGGATTGTTTGGTGATGAAAGCAATGCTGAATGTAGTGATGATAATGATGATAAGGAATGTGGAGTCATGCTCCCTTGTTTTTCTGGGAAGGAGAGAAAGACAATTAAAGAAAGACAAAAAGCAAAGGAAAGGAAAAAAGAGGTAGGAAATGCTACAACTTGTTTTGTAATTTGATTTTATTCCTTTTTCTGTTCAGAATCTTTAACCATTTTTTATTGCTCACAAATTGATTTAATATAGTTCAAAATAAAATTATATGTTGAAAAACCCTTTCAAAAGTCTTGTTTTGAACAAAATTTCATCAATTTATCATTTTCCATGTCAATTAAATCTACTCATTGACATAACAGGAGCTCTATTTCAAAATACAACGAGATGAAAAAGCAAAAGAGAATGAAGTATTCAGGTGATTGTTATTGCAGATGTATCTCGAGAGATTAGGATGTATTAAGTTAAGTATTCAGAACATACATAATAGCCCATCATTGCTTTCAGAACATACATCATAGCCAATTATTTTGGCTCCAGGAAAGGTTTCATTATCAACAAATGACATAAATACATGCACTTGGAATTTGATTCACCAAAGTCTGAAATATACAGCAAGTGGTTTTATATTTTGTTTGATGCCTTTGTTTGTTCTCAGATGTATTTTGTTTGATATGTTTAGAGTCAAGTCCATCAAGAAAGAGTTGAAGAAAAGCAAAGAAAAAATGCAGGAACGTTTGAAGAAAAAAGAAGAGAAAATCCTAAAGTCTTCATCAAAACCAAAACGTTTAGGAAGACAAAAGTATCCAAAAAATATTGTTTTATTGAGGACACACTATGTCTGTTCTACAAATTGTATTATTATATACGAAAAGATTTTCTTTGACAAGTATCAAAAGATTTGAAGAAATGAACATCGAAATACAATTGATGGACGAATTGAAGGGCAGTTTACGAAATTTGAAGGTTTGTTGTCTTATATTTATTTGGCACTGTCTGTGGAGCTAGGACTGCCTAGCTAGAACTTCAGAGCTAGGGCAGCGGAACTAGGACTGTGGAGCTACGACTGCCTAGTTAGGACTGCAGAGCTAGGACAGCGGAACTAGGACTGTAGAGCTAGAACTGCCTAGCTAGGACTGCAGAGCTAGGACAGCGGAACTAAGACTGTAGAGCTAGGACTGCAGAGCTAGGGCAGCGGAACTAGGACTGTGGAGCTACGACTGCCTAGCTAGAACTTCAGAGCTAGGACAGCGGAACTAGGACTGTAGAGCTAGGACTGCCTAGCTAGGACTTCAGAGCTAGGACAGCGGAACTAGGACGGTAGAGCTAGAACTGCCTAGCTAGGACTGCAGAGCGAGGGCAGCGGAACTAGGACTGTAGAGCTACGACTGCCTAGTTAGGACAGCAGAGCTAGGACAGCGGAACTAGGACTGTAGAGTTAGGACTGCAGAGCTTGGGCAGCGGAACTAGGACTGTGGAGCTACGACTGCCTAGCTAGGACAGCGGAACCAGGACTGTAGAGCTAGGACTGCCTAGCTAGGACTTCAGAGCTAGGACAGCGGAACTAGGACTGTAGAGCTAGAACTGCCTAGCTAGGACTGTAGAGCTAGGGCAGCGGAACTAGGACTGTAGAGCTACGACTGCTTAGCTAGAACTTCAGAGTTAGGACAGCGGAACTAGGACTGTAGAGCTAGGACTAGGACTAGGACTAGGACAAAAGAAGAACAGCAGAACTAGGACTGTAGAACAGAGCTAGGACAGCAGAACTAGGACTGTAGAGCTAGAACTGCCTAGCTAGAACTGCAGAGCTAGGACAGCGGAACTAGGACTGTAGAGCTACGACTGCCTAGCTAGAACTTCAGAGTTAGGACAGCGGAACTAGGACTGTAGAGCTAGGACTGCCTAGCTAGGACTTCAGAGCTAGGACAGCAGAACTAGGACTGTAGAGCTAGAACTGCCTAGCTAGGACTGCAGAGCTAGGGCTGCGGAACTAGGACTGCAGAGTTACGACTGCTTAGCTAGAACTTCAGAGCTAGGACAGCGGAACTAGGACTTTAGAGCTACGACTGCCTAGCTAGGACTGCAGAGCTAGGACAGCGGAACTAGGTTTGTGGAGTGTGGAGTTAGGACTGCGGAGATAAGACTGTAGAGCTAGGATTGCGGAGCTAGGACTGCGGAGTCTAGGACTGTGGAGCTCGGACTGTGTCCTAGAGTAAAACGTCTTTCTTCGTGTTTAAATTTTTTTGTCGTATTCTCGCCAGAAATTGCCAGATTCTTATCTTATCTTTGGTAATTTTTACCCAGCCGTATTTGTACATGGAGCACCTTGTCTAGTATTTTTTTTCACCCTTTATATTTTTATCCTCAGCCTAGAATTTTTTGTTATCTATGTCGTTACGTAAAAGAAAAATTTTTTTTCAAAATTTTTTCTATTTTTTGTATCTTGGTAATTGTCATTTTTCAGCCGGAGGGAAATCTTTTCGAGGATCGTTTTAAAAGTTTTCAACGTCGAAATATTATTGAACCTCGACGTCCTATCATGTAAGTGTTGTCTTTTGATGGAGTTTGATTTATTTTCTCAATTCATTATTTTATCGTGGTGTGTATGTGTATTTAAAAGGCCGTAGAGACCGGGAGATATACCAAAAACATTATGGCTTTCCTACATATGTTCTCCCCTCGAATTGCGTCGTTTTCATTTTTAATAATAAGCAGTAGTTATTATTGTCAGCGGTGTAGCGGATAAAATGCCATGATATGTGCTTATGGGTGGGGTAGGAAGGCGAATCCCATGACAATTCACAAAAGGAGAAAGGAAGGGAAATTGTTAATTTTCAACTACGGAAGACTAGAAGGTATACAGAAGGTATTCTTCAGCGTTTTTGAAAACTTTATGCCATTGGTTTGTCACTGAACGTGTGCAGGAAATACATTCGAGATTCCTGACTGAAGATTTAAAACAAGGAACTATTCACTGCGCAGTATGATGGCGACAAATCACTGAAAAAAGATTTCATAAAAAGAACATTAAAGTTGACCTTCTTCGTGTTGTTTTTTTTTTGTGTGAATTTACTTCTCTTCTCCATTTTATTCTGTAGGCCGCATCGGAAGTATAAATTGAAAGAATACGAAAAGCGCTCCTATAAGAATTTTGATATTCAAGAGAAATCGAAAGAGCAGAGAAAGCGACGGTGATGCAATTGTTGTCAGGTTAGTTGAAAATCAGTCATATTATGTTTGTCTAACATACTTTACGTGCATGACGTGGAGCGAGGTTAAACCTGGCTCTTCTCTCCTTTTGCGAGACTAAGAAAGTACGGAAGTGACTTGGAGCGAGGTTAAACCTGGCTCTTCTCTCCTTTTGCGAGACTAAGAAAGTACAGAAGTGACTTGGAGCGAGGTTAAACCTGGCTCTTCTCTCCTTTTGCGAGACTAAGAAAGTACAGAAGTGACTTGGAGCGAGGTTAAACCTGGCTCTTCTCTCCTTTTGCGAGACTAAGAAAGTACGGAAGTGACTTGGAGCGAGGTTAAACCTGGCTCTTCTCTCTTTTTGCGAGACTAAGAAAGTACGGAAGTGACTTGGAGCGAGGTTAAACCTGGCTCTTCTCTCCTTTTGCGAGACTAAGAAAGTACGTGCATGACTTGGAGCGAGGTTAAACCTGGCTCTTCTCTCCTTTTGCGAGACTAAGAAAGTACGGAAATGACTTGGAGCGAGGTTAAACCTGGCTCTCTCTCTTTGCGAGACTAAGAAAGTACGGAAGTGACTTGGAGCGAGGTTAAACCTGGCTCTCTCTTTTGCGAGACTAAGAAAGTACGGAAATGACTTGGAGCGAGGTTAAACCTGGCTCTTCTCTCTTTGCGAGACTAAGAAAGTACGGAAATGACTTGGAGCGAGGTTAAACCTGGCTCTCTCTTTGCGAGACTAAGAAAGTACGGAAGTGACTTGGAGCGAGGTTAAACCTGGCTCTTCTCTCCTTTTGCGAGACTAAGAAAGTACGTGCATGACTTGGAGCGAGGTTAAACCTGGCTCTTCTCTCCTTTTGCGAGACTAAGAAAGTACGTGCATGACTTGGAGCGAGGTTAAACCTGGCTCTTCTCTCTTTTTGCGAGACTAAGAAAGTACAGAAGTGACTTGGAGCGAGGATAAACCTGGCTCTTCTCTCTTTTTGCGAGACTAAGAAAGTACGGAAGTGACTTGGAGCGAGGTTAAACCTGGCTCTTCTCTCTTTTTGCGAGACTAAGAAAGTACGGAAGTGACTTGGAGCGAGGTTAAACCTGGCTCTTCTCTCTTTTTGCGAGACTAAGAAAGTACGGAAGTGACTTGGAGCGAGGATAAACCTGGCTCTTCTCTCCTTTTGCGAGACTAAGAAAGTACGGAAATGAAGTTAAAGCAATGTAATTGGTACAAACGCGACGATTTGTTTTGAAAGTAGAATGTTAGCACTCTTTTGACACCAGCTTTAAACGCAACATATCGATGAACCTTGCCATGCCACGAAAACTGTTTGCATTATTCGTTTGTTTACAAATAAGGGAGATTGCTTAACATGTCGTTATTTCACGTCCATTCTGGATTTGAATTTGAAGAAAAACAAGTGCAAACATTATTCAGCAGCATTCAAACATTTATTTCGAAATTACTAAAAATTCGTCATCAAACCAGTTTACGAAGACTAAATCTAGGTCGATATGGCTATAATCTTCTACAATATATAACATGAAAGACTCCACTATGAAAGACACAGGATAGTGATCCATAAAACACCTGTTATGACATAGTCTGTAACGAATATATAAATAAACCAGGTTTTTTTTAAACCGACTAATTTTTACCCACAAGTATATGCGCATATTTTTATATTTATAACAGCCTTCTATTTATCAATCAGTTTACTTTCTGTTTTGTATTTCTACACTTCAATTTGTTTCGTCTACTCTCGCAGGCCCGTATTTTGCCGACTTAAGTACTTTATTATTCTTGAAGTCACCATTTTCTGTATTTCTTTGGCAACCTGATAACGTGATAGTATTTTCTCTGGTCGTTTGTCTGATTCTTCTTTGGTTAATGAACGTAGTTAAGTATGTCAGGCTGGACAATTGAGCTGTAATTGGCTGATGATAATGCGATAACGTGTTAATCATTTATATTTACTTTTTCTTTTGTCACGTATATGGTAAATTATTGTTTCCCCATGGTTTTAAAAATTTTCCATTGCCTATAGTAGTGTTAACGTTTAACAATGATGTCTTTTCTTCGTTGCCACTGTCGTCTGAACAACCGTTAATAGTGATTTCTATGTCGCTGAAAGGCACACTGGACGGTCTTTCCATCGGTGTTTCCTCTTCCTTTAGGGAAATTTCACCCGACGACGCTTCGGACGTGTTAATGCTGTTCAAACTATTGCGATAATTTCCTTGGAGAATGTCATTCAGTTCTGAGCAGCTCTTTGCCATTCTCGGTTTCGATAAATGCGTTGAACACGTGCAAGTTGGACAATTGGTCTTTTCCCCACATTTCACATCTTTTTCTGGATGTTTGTCGCAGCGATGGAAACAAACTAAATGTAGTTCCGCATTAGAAGTGCATTTTCTGTTCTTTCCCAGTTTTTTGCTCATCTCTTGCCGCTGTCTTAATGATTTCAACGATTGCCTGATGCAAGCGGGAAAGTTCGAATTACTGCTGTCGTAGATTGTCGACGACAAGCTTCGTGAACTGATCGAACCAGGAGCAACCGCGCCTCGACGTGAATATAATGGATATGTAGCGTGAATGTCTAGATGATGAGGGATGTCTTGTGTCTGTGATTGTTTTGAGGGCTGCGTAATTGCACCGAACATGCGTGATATGGAGTTGCTAAGGAAGGATTTTTTTAAACTTTTACCTACAGGAACCTCCAAAAAGTCAAAATTGCATTCGCGAAAGGACGGCGCGAGATCATTGTTTGAGTCTGCTTCTGTGCTTGCTTGAACATCCTGATCGATAGAATTGAGTCGTCCATTTTCTCTTTTGGGGCCAGAAAAATTTGAATTGTCTTTAGTCCTTGTATTGTCCATGCGCTGCTCAATTAAACATTCCAAACTACTTTTACCCAAATTACTTTTTTCGTGTTTTCTTGCGGTGGAATTGCAGCTGTAAGTTGAGCTATTTCGTGCATCGTCCGATATCTTCACTTTTAGCGTTCTGATCTCTTTGGAAAACGGTTGCTTCTGTTTTGCTTTTGGCGGGAGGTTGAGCCGAGCTTTGGCGTACGTGTAAAATAATGTAAAGTTGGTTCCTACCACTGAGACTGGTAAGGCTATAACCAACGCACCACATAATGCACAGCAGGCGCCAAACATCTTACCCAACCATGTGCGAGGATGAAGATCACCATAGCCTACCTAAACGATACGGTTGAACGATAATGTTTGTGTGCAAGAGCTTTTTTGTTAAGATAAAGATGGATTTCATGGAGCTCTATATAGACAATGGTGTAATACTGGGCATTCATGTATTCATCAAGTTAGGTATCACTGTGCATCCAGAGGCAGTCAATATACAGCAAAGATCCTTTGTTGAAGTTGATATTTTTTTGTATAGGGATAACAGAGGACACTGATGTATTCCTAAGATGGTGTGCAAGAGCTTTTTTGTTAAGATAAAGATGGATTTCATGGAGCTCCATATAGACAATGGTGTAATACTGGGCATTCATGTATTCATGAAGTTGGGTATCGCTGTGCATCCAGAGGCAGTCAATATACAGCAAAGATCCTTTGTTGAAGTTGATATTTTTTGTGTTTAGGGATAACAGAGGACACTGGTGTATTCCTAAGGTGGTTATGACATTACATGCAGAGGCATTTAACATAGAGTAATGATCCTTCTTTGGGTTGGATATTATAGTGTTCAAAGATGTAACAGGGGCTATTTTGTATTTATTCTTTTGATTTTAAAGTACACACCAAGAGGCTAGGTAGCATTAAGCAAGGATGTTTCGATGATATCGTATTGTTTAAGGTTTAGCAGAGAGTGTCAGTATAAATATGAATATGGTCATGCTATATCATTAGGAAACATAATTATCAAATTGTTAATGGTGATGTATGTGTTGTGTTATGAAACAAAATGAAAACTGTGATTGTTACCATACCGTTGTCATAGTGATGATTGCCCACCACAAACAGTCAGGTACACTTTCAAACTTTGTATTCTTATCGTCTCTCTCGATGAAGAACAAAATCATTGAAAAAACAAAAGCCTGAAATACGACCACGATGGTCAATAGTCCCAGTTCCCTTGTGCTAGCTTTGAGAGTGTTGGTCAGCACTTGAATAACAAAACTGTACGTTAAGAGATTTATCAGTCGTATCGCCTTTAGAAAAATCAATATTTCAAATGGTTGAATCGTGTTTGGGGTTGCGTGAATCTTTACGTGCACGATTAAAACGCAAACAGAGATTAAATCCAACCATTGAATGACTTTCTTGAAATGATTCCCAAGAGATGGAGCGGAAAGAAGTCTGAGAACGAGATCCACTAGAAACCACGTGACCACAAATATCCTTACACTGCTCAGTGCGTTAGATCTCCTGGTATCTTGTCGAAATGATTGCAAGGTGGTAAGACAGAACTGGATGATTGTAATGAAAAATATGATCACGTTCAAGATAGACACGACCTGTTGAACGCGAAATGGATTTAAGTTCATTTTATAACTGATATAAAATTCCTGTGTTTATTTCTAAAGTATGTTTTATATGGCCTTGAGTTGGTGAGTCTTTGGGTTGGTTTGATCATGTTTTTATGAGCTCTTGTGTTGGTGAGTGTTAAGGTTAGTTTGACCGCACCAATGTTGTGGGCTAATCTCATTACAAAAAACTTTCGTCTGTTTTGAATTCTGGTGCATTTTAACACAAAGTTGAAAAGATTTACCTTGGCTGGCGTGGATGACGCTGGTTTCTCTAACAACAAGTAGGCTTTTTTTCTCAATTTTTCCCAACACGAGTGGCCGCGTTCTTCATTCTCTTCATTATCTTCATCCTCGGGCGTTTTGAAGTATTTCAACTTCTCCTGTTTTTCCTTGTGTTGCTTGTAGCTTTCCCAACAGCACAACTCCACCTATTTTTGTGGTCAGCAGAGATGACGTTTATAAATTGCGTTTATTGAGGGTGATTTTGAATGGCATTAATGATGTTCAATGAGGCTGGTCATAACTGTGAAGAGTAATTGTTGATACACACGTATATATGAGTATCGATATGGATTAAACATAAATATGAATACATGGAGGTCAACCTTGAATTAAATCTACTTTTCATCCTTGAAATGAATTTGATAATGTTCACTATTGTTTCATATTTTAAGATAACTTCCATATTCCTACCTGATTTTCATCTATGCCCCAAAATGATAACTCTTCTTCAAAAAGAGGGCCACACACATCCAGTGGACAATGAAGCTTTCCCGTTCGATAATAGTTGACAATATGTGCAAACACACCGGGATGTCGGTCAAAGAAATATTCTTTCTTATCGGGATTGTACTCAGGGCTCTTAGTCGACGTATGATGCTGTTCGCTTATCCAATACAACCTTACGTAATTGAAGAAAACGATTTCTTGTTTAGTTGTATTTGTAAAATTGTGTTTGTTCAAACACATTATTTAAAAGTAAGGTTTGTTTCACAGTAGCTGTTTTCATAATAATTGCTTGAGGTCCGATAATTTGCCGATAGTTTTAAGCAATAATGCCACACTGTCTTATTTGTTAGGTTTTTCATTGAAAATCTTTTGTTTTGTAACGACGTAATGTTCCAGATTTATAAATAGATCAACTCTTCTTACCTCGTATCTGGACGATTTCGTAAAGTTGTGAGATACGTTTCATGACGAATTCCTCCGACATTGATCGTGATCCGTCCGTGAACATGGCCGTTTTCTCTCGATCGTTTTTCCATCACATCACCGTCGAACAACTGCTTGTGCAATAAAAATAGTAAACAATTACGTAAAGTTTGTCGGAACATTAAAATGGTGCTTATCGGCCGCGTTGCTTTATTTTTCATTTGCTTAAATACGCGATTTTTTTACTCTTCGATAATTTTTGCACCTTGTAGGCACAATGTTTTTTTGTTTTAATTATAAAACTATGAACCGTTTTACTTTGTGCATGTTTCGTGTTAAGTCCATCTCATCAACACCTTTTGGTATTATACAATTCAATGAAAAAACTAGAGGAATATGAAGAATTGCATAGTCGATAAATGATGGGATATGTCTTCACATCGTATTAAAACATAACTGTCTTCATGCATGTCAGATATATTCTTGCTAAATAGGAGGAATTTTGCTAATACTATCAAATAAAATAATGTATCCTATGACGTTAAAACTATTTATTATCCCTGCAGACCCTCAAAGACTCAATTGTGAATCTATTTTTTCAAGAAAAATCTATATTTCTATGTGGGCATATAAGCTTATTTCTCTTTACTTTATTTTTTTTCATTAAAATTATGGTGGCCCCCAGCCAGCCTGTATCGTCTCTCAAATTTTGCAATATCCGTATAAGAATGAGCCAAACTTCCAACAAGCTAGCTGAACACACTTATGAATAAGACGAAAAATGTCTTACCGACTCAAAGTCCGCACAAGATGTTAACATTATGTCATAAAAATTGCAGGAAAAGTTCTCTATGCTGTTCAGAAAATTTGTTAATCAATTTCGCTTCGTATGCGTGAAGAGACAAAGATTTTCATCCGACATTGCCGTCTTTGAAGTACAAAATGCTTGATAATTTGCATTCGATACTTGTTTTTCAATTTATTTTTAGAAATGTTATTGGCTTAGCACATTGCTTGTCCTTGACAACTCATTGTGTAGCACTGTTAGTAATTCTTATTGGAAACGGTGCTAGTTAAATGATGCTTAAAGATATGATAAAGATGAAACAGGCAGATGTATGTTACCATATGCTTTATGCCCATAGATTCGAGAAGATGACAGTCTTTAAAACTATATGTGGTGTTCATGTTAGAGAGAAATTCTGAAGAAATCATGTTTTCATGCATTTATTTATCCAACCACTTAAATTTACGAACTCGCATTTCTAGATGTTATTTGTTAAGTTGTAGTTAAGCAGAGCAAGTATTTTTAAGGTCAGGTGCTTGTCGAAACTTGACAGTTTATATCGCTTTATAAATAATTATGAAAATTCTTTGAAAATCTTTTCTTGGAAAAAAGAATTGCATTATGTCACAAATGTTTTCTGATTTGCTTTTTTCCCGAGCTGTGAGAACGTTTTCTCACTGTTCGCTATACTTTTCAGAATTTCATGTACATTTATATAAGAATTTTTACATAGAAGATGTTCATATTCTTCCGATTGGGCTGTTTAGTACAAATGTGCAAAAGACGCAACATATTGTCTCGTTTAAGTGTTATTGTAAATAATTTGCTTCTGGTTTTCAATTGGTATGAATGCTCTTGCTTACATAACGCATCTTTAGCTCGTTTTATATAAGAAAGAAATATATCTTTGATAAACTTTTTGTCCATCGCTCCTGTTTAGCGAGAAACGGTTAATTTTAATTTTTCAAGAGCGTAATGTAATAAAGTGGCCCACAAGCACCTGGTTTGTTGGGCAACCGATGTTTACGTATTACTACATGATAATTGTTTTTATGAACTTAGCAGACGATAATCAAGTACATGTCCTCGTGTAGACAGGTTTTTCCTGTTTATCAGTTTAAATCTATAGATGAAAAACAACAATATCTGTTCGAATTTAATTATAATATAGTCGTGCTTGCTTGCATATGTCGCTCCGATTGTCCATCTTTCTTGAATCGTTATGGCTCTCTCACTAGTGCTTACTCTCTTTTGTGTTTGCCAATGGAATTTGCATACAGAGACGTGCTTTTATGTCTCTTGATCATTAATACTTATAGGGTAAAAGATAGCCATGATGAGATGCTTTATTTTTGGACTTTTAAAAATGACTTTATATCCATGTCCAGGTACTTTGTCTGTACACTCTTACTCTTCCTGTTTGCAATCACTTTGGACCTTCCCAGTGATTGACTCCACTCATTAAGCACAGGTGTAAGAACTCTGTCCTTTCTCCACTCATTCTGCTTTTAGACTGTTTGATTGACTTCAATGACATCAATTGATTCCAGTTACTGTACACGTTCTCGGTCACGCTGTCTTTCTCGTATCATTCTTTTACACTTATTTTCATACTAGTCGTTGTGCACTCAATCTGTCTTTTCACAGTTATTTTGATCGACTTCAGTCACTCTGCTCGTGCGCAGTGCACCTTCAATGCACTCTATCATTCGTTCGTTCCCAGTCATTTTCTGCTCTCAGTCATTCTCCTCTTTTCTGGTCACATTACTCGCTTTCATGTTTATTACGTAACATGCAGATGATTACAAAGGCTAAACGCTCATTTCCAGACAGATTAAATTTACTACGTCTTAACGTGACGTAGGTCAATTGATTTTTCTAAGTCTCCATAGCATTCCAAGGCACCTGCACACCAAGCCCCCTTGCGCGCAGCGCAGTATTCAATGCGAAAGTCTGTATGCATTTAAAATTAAGTGTATAAGTTATTTACAGCCGCTTACTTAGTCTATGCATGTGCAAAATAGACGTGACTCTTGCTCACAACTAGACCGCGAGTAGATGGTTTGCTTGTAGTGTGTAGTCGTTCTTATTTTACAATATGATGTGAATGTTTGTAATGCGTTCGTTTGTGGCAGGTGTTAATTTTAGATCATTGAAGCACTCTGACAAACAGAGAACGCAAGTCGTAATTAAATGCATTTTATCCCTCTTCAATAAATTTATATATTATTTTACCCTTACTACTTAATATTTTTCTACACTACGATGGATAAATTAAAAAGGTTTTGTATGCCAACAAAATGTTTTCTTCCTACTCACTCATTATGCTTGTTAGCTAACACCTTTGAGTAATCTGTCCTCCAAACTTATATTGACGTATGTAGTCATGTTGACAAGTATAATGAAAGCTGCATTTTCAAAAGGATTAAGTATCTAATGAACAATTTTTCAATAAGCAATTGTGTATGAGGCATATATATGTACGCCATGTTATGTCTAAATGTAATTCATATCTGAAAACATTGTAAGTAAAATTAATAGCATGAGGGCAGAGAGATTTACGAAACCATGCATGGGTTTATAATTGTTAGTTATTCACGCGTCCTAAACCGAAACTACAAAAGAAAATTCATAACGACTTTTAATCATCTTTGACTCTTTGTTATCAAAGCACTTCCGAAATAGAATGTAATTGACAATTTTATGTTAAAAAGAAACACTTTTGTTAAGGAGTACATTTTAACACTTTTTTAAACCAATTTTTTGGCCTTATGTTATTGTGAATTGTGGCGTTGCTACCTTTCCAATTATGAAACGTGTTTTTTTAAGAAGCAACATTGCAAATACATACTACTAAATAAATATATGTGAAAACTATTATAAACTCTAAATATAGTAACACAACATATATGACTTTGTAAGTTATACAACGATGAGTATATATATGTATAATTCTATTCTCGATAGCAATATTCCTGTATTGTGGACAGTAAATATACTTGCACATGTACAAGTGATAGCGGGTTTCATCATACCTTCTTAACACCAAATTTTGTGTCGATGTTTCCGTGTATAGTACAATTCACTTAACCTTTAAATTCAGCGGGTAATAAATGTTAGCCAAACTTCCTGTTGTGTTTAGCTTAATGAAGATTTCTCCGCCTTGCTAGAAACACGCGCTGTTTTTCTCCAGTAATTTTTTTCTGCATGGTTTCCCTTCCCCCCTGATTAATGACGCTTCTCATACTTCGGTTGTACGCTTTTGGCCAACGTTTCTATCAAAACACCTCGTGATTTTTCATTATTTAAAAAACTCTTGCTGATGTATTTCTTACTGTACAAATGCTCAACGCATTTTCATCCTCTTCCAAACGTTTTAGACACCAGTTCTAAAACTCGTTTTGCAAAAGTAAAAATGATTTTTTGCTATTTCGACAGCATAACAAAATACAGGGTTAAATTAAGTTAAAGCGAAATTATTGATAGGTGTGAACAATTGAACCAAGTCAAACTACATGAAACAAAGAATGTTTTACGAACGTTCAATTGCAATTCATTTTCAAATTGTGTATGAGTCGCTTGCGATCTTTGCTTGATTATTCATTGTCTTATCTTATTGTAATTCAAATTTTAGATATTGTTTGCTTTCTTAAAACAATAACATGATGGAGAGTATCGTCTTGATTAGTGTATCTAGGAATTCTTCAGAACAGAGAGGATCATTTTTATTGGAGTATTTATAAATTCTTCCTTATAAAGAGGATCATCTTTATTGGTGTACCCATGAATTCTTCAGGATAGAGAGGATTGTCTTTATTGGTGTATCTGTTAATTCCTCTGGGTGGAGAGGATCATCTTTATTGGTGTATCTAGGAACTCCTCAGGATGGAGAGGATCATCTTTATTGGTGTATCTGCTAATTCCTCAGGATGGAGAGGATCATCTTTATTGGTGTATCTATGAATTCCTCAGGATGGAGAGGGTCCTCTTTGTTGGTGTATCTGTGAATTCCTCAGGATGGAAAGGATCATTTTTATGAGTATATCTATGAATTCCTCAGGATGGAGAGGATCATCTTTATTGGTGTACCTGTGAATTCCTCAGAATGGAGATTTTTGTTAGCCGTTATTTCTTAACGTTCTCAATATTGAGTAGTAGTTATAAATAACAAATGGCTTTACCATTTCAACTGTTTTTGCGTCCTGTAAAACTCTTGTTCGTATTACACGGCTACAAGAAATAAAAGCATATTCATTTTGAAAATATTTCCAGAACGTCTTTGCATTAACACATTCGTCTGCAACAAAAACTTCTGTGATTCTCCGAGAAATTTCTTTTCTCAAAACAAGGGTCACGCAACTAACACTTGCCTCTGACACAATTAAATCTAATCCAAAAATGTTCATCATTAAAAGTATGTTTGGATATAATAGTTTTGTTTAACTGTAGCTTTCGAGAAAAAAACTGACAAGAGGATATGCTCCATGTTATTTAATATATATCCATTTTCCCAATAGTTAAATATAAATACATTAATGTCTTTTATGAGTGCAATTCATTCAACAATAACATTTAATTTGCGACCAGGTATTCTCTTAGATAGGAAATGCTCAGCGGTTGGCGTTTTGAAATCAGATTAACAACTGTGGATGGCAGTGATCCTCCGAGATAAACCTGAAAATATTTTACATTCAATTTGTTATACATAAAAACCATAAAGACTTTTCGATCAGATTGTTTATGTCTATGTTTGTAGTGGCTCATTTTCCAGGTTATTACTGGTATTTACTGTCCTGTGAAGAACTGTTAGAGTTAGGGTTCACTGATGATTGGAAATCCTATTCTCGTGGATTATTCGTGGCGCATATTATTTTTCTTTACCTGTGTCATGTACCAAACTAGCGAGCATGATCGTCCGTTGATTGTAATTTGTTCGATCACCCAACCACTGGACAATATCTGAGGTAAAGACGTTAATATAAATGTGGACAACATTTTTGGAATATGAAAATTCCGATTAGAATGTGTATTTTGGAACTGTCAAAATTATTTGTTACCTTTCCTCTTTTAACTCCTTTTACTTCAGGACAACTTGGATGATCGACAGATTGTGAAGCAAGGACAAACTTCCCGTCCTGCAAGGGATATATGAACTTAGTTATGACGTCTTTTTAAAGCCCGCTCCAGTCACCACTCTTACCTTTTCTCCGTCCATTGCGACAAGACAAAAATCTCTTGAAGTTTTTAAAAGACACCTTTGTGTTTCGTGCATCATATAAACTGCAAGAATCAACGTGAAAAAACGGGTCAATCGCTTTCTCTCTAACCATCTTATCATCATCTCAAACAGTTAAACATACTTATGGCCAAATTATCTGAAATCTTGTCCACAATGCGGATATTCTACATTAAAGAAAATTAGACAGTCACACCTTCAATTCATTGGTTGTTTTGACAAAAAATTATGAACAGGTTAAATCCCATGTGTAGAAATGCACGTGGCATATGTACCTTAAGCATGCGATCATAGACAAATCTGGACGGCGGTGTTGCAACAGTTTGAAGTACTGTACGTGGTGTCGCTCGAATGATACCACGACCAAGAAAACTGTAAACACCGCACGGCACATCCTCTTTCCGTAGCACGTGCACATCTCTCTCGTTGGTTTCATATCTGAAATCGAACGTAAATATCGTTAATTGGCAAAACAACGTCCTAAAATGTTCCATTGTGACCTAGTGAATCCCACCTCCATCCTCCGCAGTCCAGTTTCGCCGTCTCTACACGATTGATTGCAAACTTTGGATGATGAGAGGCCAGTTTAATTTCTTCAAGAATATTAAGCATAGCATCGCTTGCAATTTTTGCATAGACTGAATTTCCTACAAATAAGTTTTTTTCAGATTTTTAAGTCAATTGTGGTACAGACTTAATGTAAATACTTTACGTTTTTCATTCATTTTTATTTAATTTTGACTTTCTTTACTTCCTTGTTTAGAAACAAAAGTAATACGTGCACAGTAAAAGTCACTTTATCATGTGAGTACATTTTGCTCATTTATTAAACTTATTACGCGGATTTTAAAGTGCTTATGCATGAAACTGAAATTTTGCTATTTAAAATAAGGTATCATTGATCAGACCTTTTATGACGGTGGAATTTCTTAATCAGTTCTTTAAAAGTTTTGAAAATATAATTCAAGTAGCAAATTTTTCTTTTCATAATCACTCTGATCAATTTTAAAAATAAAAAGCATGTTTGCTGTTAACGGCTAGTTTCATTGATTCAAACGAAGCTTTTCAACTTACCTAATGGTTCGAGAATAGCAAAGTCCTCCGTCCTATTTTTAGAAACAAGGCGAAAAATAATGAAACACATTCACAATTTGCAAGCAAAGTTCATTATAAGTAAAGCATTTTTAGGGTTGGTTAAATGCTTCAGTGTTCTCTTGCGTGCAAATTAAGTTCCAACTCGTTAACAATGGGTATAAGAAATTACGTCTGCTTACTTCAGTCGTTTCAAATACTCTTCAGCTTCTGTTTCTATCATTTTCCTAATGCCTCGAATCTCTCGATCAAGTTGTCTTCCTCGTTTGTCCAATTCATCCATTTTATCACGAAATTTGGCTTGGTTAAACTCATCCTGCTGTTCCATCAACGCACGCAAATTCTCAAATCTTGCATCCATCTTTTTTTTCTGGTGTGTTTTCAAAGCTAACTTGTCGTCCATTTCCAGTAAACGTTGCTGAGCGCTTAGCAAACTGTTAGATTCACATTCGTAATACGTAAAGGTCTCCCCGCTTTCCGTCAACTTGCGTAAGTGATTAATCTTCTCTTTCAAGTGCATTTGCTCGTCTTCTCTTTGTTTATTCACGGCTTGATTTAATTGGTGATAATCTTCTTCGTGCTTATTTAATGTTTTTCTTTCCTCCTCACATCGACGCACTTCTGTTTGCTGATAATGAACCTCGAGCTTTTTACTGGCGATCTGCGATTGAAGCGTACCTTCTTCAACACCTGGAGACACACTGCGCACCAGTTCGAACACTTGTGCTTTGACATTCTTTATCTCCGCATCTTCGTCATCACTAGAATCAAAATTGTCGCTCACGATCGCTTCTACGACACGTTGGTGCTCTAAATGTGCACTTACTAACAGCTCTCCTTCTTTTTCTATCTTTACAAGATCCGTATCTCGTTCTAAAATTATTATGTTATTATCGTCGTTCTCTTCATCTGGGCACTCATCCGAAGCGACCAAAGCCTCCTTTGCAGCAGCCATGGCCGCCGAGTTTTCTTTTATTTCTGAATCAATTTCTTTCAAGACTTCCTGTCGTTCCTCCAGCTCCTTTTCACAAAGTGAAATTTTTTCTTGTCTTGTTGTAATTTGATTTTCAAACATCTCCATATTGCGAACTAATGTTTTTATTTTCAACATAATTTCAGAAATATCGTCATCATTATCAACTTGATCTGTGCAAAGTTGATATTGCAGCCATTCTAGTTTCACACACTTTTTCCAATATGAATCGTTATTTTCTTCGATTTGTTCGGTTAATTTTGTTGCTTGTTCCTCAACGTTCTCGAAATCTTTTTTCACCGTTTCGCTTTTCTTCAAAAGATTATCTAAGGTTTCCTGTAAACATTGTATTTTCGTTTCAAGTTTATGGCGTCTCCTTTCTCGTTCAGCTTTCTTTTTAACTCTTTCCTCTTTCAACTTCTCGTTGGCATCCTGTATTATTCTTCTTTTTTCAGCTTCAATTTCGATAAGTTTCATCTCACATTGATCAATTCTCGACCATTCTCGTTTTAGTTTTTTTCTGAATAGCTTTTTTCGTTGTTCATCTTCTTCAGTCGAGTTTTTACCTTGCTCGCTGTTTCCATTTTTCATTCGAATGAAAATATTTTCAATTTGTTGAATGAGTTCGTTTCTCGAATTTTTCTTTTCTTGAGAAAGTTGTTCTCTGAGTTCCTGTAGATCTTCCTGGTGCTTTTGTAGAACAACCTCATGTTGTTCCTTTTTCTGTAAAATCTTCATCGTTTGATCTTCGATCTCTTTATCTTTTTCTTCCAATTCCCGTTTGCTCTTTTCCATCACTTTCATTCTCTCAATCTCTGATTGTTTATATTTGGCCAACAGTTCTTCAATGCGCAACCTGAACGAGAAAACCATAATTTACTTAAATGTATGACAAAAGACATAATCCGTTTCATTAATTGTATTAATTAATTGTATTGATTAATTGTATTGATTAATTGTATTGATTATTCTCATTCAGATGAACTTCTTACATAAATCTATGTCATATACAATGGTGCAAAAAAAGCGGCGAGGAAAAACCGTCCCTTTAAATTAGCAATGGCAAAATTTCCTTATTAGAATCATAAACATGAATTTCGTTTAAATGTGTTGTCGCTCTTATTCAAATGTAATGCATAATTACGCCAAAGAGAGCTCAACAAACTTTAACTCTTCCGGATCATTTTCGTCATTGCCATCGTCTGTACTTTGCTCACTTTCAACTCTGTAAGAAAGAAAATGCTCTTTAGTAAATGTTATAAATGCCATGACGTCGTATTTCCAAACAATAGCACTATACTTACCCTGATTCTGGTGATAACGGTTGCTCAAAGAACTCTACTAACTTATCTGGCGAAGGCGACTTATGCAGCGATCTCTCCTTTAAGAAAAATCAAACTTTAAATTAGTTTTCTCTATTTTTTGCGGGTTTTGTAATTTTTGATGTAGTAATCATTTGACGATGCTTCAATATTACCATGGAACGATGGGTTTTTCTTTTCTTTCTGAGAAAAAAAGCTTCTTGTGGATTGTTGAACTTCAGACGAAATGTTTGATCAAACATTATAATATCACCTGCAATGTGTTTAAATGAGATTAAAAAGGACGTAGATAATATCCTAGTTTCTCACTCTCTACTCTTTATATATCGAACCTTGTGATAGCTTCGTATCTTCAGTAACTGTTTTATTGTTTATCTGACACTCGCCATCCAGAGGTATCAAGATCACTGTTTTCATGTCAAATGTAAGAATGCAATGTCTCTTTTCTTGTTCTTCTTCGTCAAAAACTGCAAAGAATGACATACTACATTGCTCAATGTCATCAAACTTCTAGTTCATTTCCTAGTGTTCTAAACACTGTAAAAGTTAACTCTCTATCGTGAATTTGCAACGTTCAAAACAAAACATTTACCTAAGTGCAATTCATCTTCGATCTCCATGCTTCCAATGGAGTTTTCTCCTTTCTATAAAAATGTTTAGAAATATGTTTAAGGAACATGTGTATGATAAATATCAACCGGGTTAGAGCAAATAATTTGCTTTTCCACGGTGCTTCTTTAGGTTCATTATATTCTAACGTCACGTGTAGACACAAATCAGTTTTCTTAGATCTTTGATAACTCTTTACAATATTCCTAATGCCATACATCATTATCGTGCGAAACACGACGATATACACTCAATGTAGTGACGGTTAAAGCGTTTGCATACGCTAGGCATCCAAATTATGGTTTAATTTGCGTTTAATTCTTTTTAATTGCGATTTTCTTAAGACCTTCATCACTTATTCATGTTGAGATTAATTTGAACTCAAATGAACCATCGGTTTTCCACCAGAGCTTTTTGCAAATGTTGCGCGCTGATGACTTCAGCGATGTTTTCCAAACCGTTCAGTTTTTTTAAGATACACCCTTTATTGTGGATGATCAGGATTCTCAATATACAGTACCTTTAAACTAAATATGGTGATGCTAGTGTTGAGGACGTCATCGTCCAGGACGACAAGATGTGGTGGGTCCATATTTATTCGCAACGCCGAACGATATTTATGGAGTCCAAGATCATTTTCCTACATAAAGAAAGTCTACAAAGTTAGGAAAATTGGAAGAGAATTACGTTAAATACATCTTTAATACCTCCATTATTAGCATCGTATCTCGCCATTTGTCGGCCCATTCCCTCAAATGTTGCTCCATTTTGCTCTCGGTTCCTTTAAGTAGTTTTTGAGCTTCATTCACTGTTTCATCTTTCATACTGTTCTCAAACTAGACGGACGAGATATAGTGCAACTTTGTCAGTAATCTTGATCATTGATTTCAACAATATTGAACATCATTGTAGCAAATTACAACTGCCACGTTAGAGGCCTAGAGGAAGGCCAAAGAGGGGAGGTTTGGATGAACTGAAAAAGAACTTGTAGTTTGGTGGTTTGATTGAAAATGACACAACAGATAGAAAGAGATGCACGCAAATAATTTGCTGTGGCTACCTCTGAGAGGAAAAACCAAAAGAAAAGAAATATTGTGTCAAATTTTAATCTGTTAAACTCTTTCTACCATCACCTGACTCTGGTCTGTATTCACAATTGATTTTAATCTTTCAATTTCTGCCTTAAGTTCACGAATCAATTTCACATTCGGATCCTAACAAGACAAACAAAAAGCTAAATAAACGACTATTACGTCTTCTTTTATTACAACGTGAATACAGTGATTTCAAACCTCGTTGATTGTTGGAGCGTTGACAATTTTCTTTGCCCTGACTGCGAACCTCAGTGTACTCAATGTCTCGCCATAGTGAAGATCTGTCGGGGCGATGGCTACACAATAGACAAACAGTTTGTAATTAAGGCGATATGTCGATGTTTCTGAAGCCTGTAGAACGTGATTGTGAGTTTAATCCAATACAAAATATACATAAAATTATCATTTGCTATAGGTGTAGCAAACGCTTGTGTATGATTTTTGTAAAGGACGACATTTCATCGGCCTTTATGATTTCATTTCCCAGTATGTTTAACAATGTATAATGTGTTTTAAACACGCATATACTGACCAGCTATCATAATTGTCTTTGAGTTTCCACCCAGACTGTCCTTCAATAACCAAGTCAGTATTGAGTTGCGGTACGGAACATGAGGTTTCTTTACAATTTCACCGTCGCGACTGGACGTCTCTGATAGCGCGGAGATTACACTTCCAAGAGTCGTCAGAGATTTGTTTATATTTCCTCCTTCTCGCAGCCTTTCACCTGTTGCTCCGCTTTTCGATGCTCGTTCACTAAAGTAAAATTTGTTATTGATGAGGAATTTGTCAGCATGAGTTCTCATTTACTTATGTTGAATATTTGGAGTCTAGTATCTACTGAAGTTCTTTAGAGTTTTCATAACTTCTTGCTATTGTAAAAACTGGAACATGGTCCAGTGTAGTGAGCTCTTTAGGAATGATCTGATGATGAAACTTGATCATGAGTTCCAATACACTCTAGTCTAATGTCTTTATCACACGAGTGATCTGATGTTGAAATCTTATTACATTAGATTCTTATAATGTGTGATTCTTATATACCAGTGGTTTTATGTTGAGTGTCGTTTCAATTGTGAAGTTTTCTTTCATTTCTATGCATACTTTACCTTCCTGCCAAATCTACTAAATTGATTTTGCTCGTTAGTTCACTTGGTAATCCTGTAATAAACTTTGCTTGAGTGTATGTGATGGTAACGATAGCATGAGATCTACTGCTGTGTTCGTTCATCTTTGTCGCTTCCGTTTTTCTATGAAAGTAAACGTTGGATACGTTTGTTTGACAACATCAACAGTCTTTGCTATTTGATCAATATTTTTGAGATATCAAACCTCATCTGGTTTCCTTGTTTTAAAATACTCTCGATTGTCGCGTAATCTGGAGCATTCTGTTTCATAAGACCTTCAATAAAATACGAAATGATCATTTCCACATTCAACTAAATTTGTGAACCAAAATCATTGCAGCTTGAAGCTGCATCCTCAAATCCATAAACGTTCATAGGTCTAGCAAATTGTCGTGACACTTTTGCAGTTTGAACAATGTCATTACTTAAAAATATAAAGTTCCATCGGTTGTATTTTGTGTATTTCAAAATATTTATTGACTGCACCGTAAAAAGATTTGGCCGCACTATTGATTTTTTATGCAAGAATCTTTTTACAAATAATATCAAATGTGAAACTTTCTGGCGTTGATATGCCAAGTTCTTTGAAAAAATGAATTTGCTATTCAACTGACCTTGAACATACGGTCCTTCCTTTGGATGTTCGCGCACGCGCAGTTTTTGTGCTGACGTACTTCGTTTGCTTTGAGTTTCAGATCGAAGTAAATCCAGCACTTGTTCATTGTAGATCTCTAAATAACTAAAATTAAAAACATATGCAACAACAGCTGATATAATCATCTATCGCGAGTCATCGAAAACCTGCGAGATTTATCGGAAGTTTAATCCTTTACCAAAACCTTAATCCAAATCTCTAAACCTTAACCTCTAACCAACGGCTGTTTACACTATATTGAGTGAAAAATATTTTGTTTTTGTATTGACATTTATCGTCATGTTTACATGCAAATGGCCAATGGTTTCCTTCTTGTTGTAGTTTATCTTTACCTCACTTCAATCCTGAATGACTCATGGTTGTTGGCGTTTGCTGAAGCATGTTTGTATAAACCCTGCGTTTAAAATAAAAATGAGTAGTGAGTTGAATGTTCTCTTTATCAACACAGCTCCAAGAATTCATGATGTGACTTTCATTGACTTAAAGTTGGTAAACTGAAATGAAATACACTGCTCATGTTGAAATTGGCGGAGATTGTAGCTTTGCTTCGTTACCTCGCATATTCTTGG
Source organism: Xenia sp. Carnegie-2017 (assembly GCF_021976095.1). NCBI lineage: Eukaryota > Metazoa > Cnidaria > Anthozoa > Malacalcyonacea > Xeniidae > Xenia > Xenia sp. Carnegie-2017. The sequence continues at coordinate 13,080,685 of NW_025813483.1, read as the reverse complement.
AATTAGTCCGGGATCGCTCTAAACAAGCACAACATTATGTTACCATATAAGTAATTATCTGAATGTATACTTGTCGGTGTGTGAATGGGCTAAGTCGGGTATTGATAATTGAGTTTAGTTGATTTGGTTAGGAAAACCGTTTGATTCTGAGAGATGAGTGCTAATATATATATGTATATTAATACCTGTGTTCCCATCATTGTGTAAGTCTTTCCTGCTCCTGTTTGACCATACGCAAATACGCATGCGTTATAGCCTTCAAATGCCGCATCAAGAACTTTAGTGCCAAGATCATTGAAGACCTGAAATGGCAATCAACATATTTTATTTACATAACTAAGGAAAACTTTGTGACAATAGCATGGGTGTGATGGGAGAGTCAACATCATTGCATGTTGAGCTTTGTTGCGCAAATAAGTTATGATTGAAAAGAGTTTCACGGCGTTGGGATAGAAAATATGTAAAAAAATTGCCATTAAAGTCTTTTCTTTGAAATTATCTTTCCGCCGGCTGTCGTGAACCAACTTTGCATGGTCGGAGTGTTGCCAGTTCGGCATTTTTCAGCCAAATAAAATAAATTGACTTTTTTGATCAAGTTTCTTTTATAAAGAATAAGGTGGAAAGTTTTCTTGGGTGGGCTAAAGAAAAACGTGCCATTTTTGGCATTTTCAGCGAGAATTTATCATTTATTTCGCTAACATCACTTGATAAGCATAAGAATAGTTCGCCTCCTGATGAAATAAATTGCCTCGTGTTAATTGTTTACTATATATACCTGTTCTTGCGACACGAAATGAGGATCAGTTTCATTCACAGACCAGTATGAGTAATCGTACACAAATTTTCTTTGCGAAGGCTTGTTGTTTATTGGAATGTGACTGTTATCCAATGGTTTGTGCTGTAGGGGAAAAAAATTATGTTGAGTGTCGTCAAAGCAACAATCTATCTCGGAGAAATTTTATCTCTAAGACGAACTTAGAAAACGGTTTGAAGCTACTCGGTCTTTTAACTCTTTTTTCTCTTTCATATGTTTCATATTCACATTACATATTGAGTTGTGTGCAAAAATTATAAGTGAATCACTTGTACATATGTGGAAGGTTGTTGAATTTTCGAAAACGTGTTTTTCAAAAAAAGTTCTAAGCTATATCACCTACGCAACCTGTTTGAAAGTTGAAACATTTGCACAGGCACAGTGTATCGTTAAAAATATTGCAATTGATAGAAATGGTTAATTTGCATGAGATTTTTTAAATTTTTGCATGTGGAGAAGCCTTTTCAAAAAGCACTCAACTATAACAAAATATTATCTATTCTTTTGTTGTCCACATAACAATGTATTCGAAAAGTCGAGAAACTAATAACAGACGGAATGCAAGTGTGTGGTTACCACTTTTGTTTCGCTTCAATTCTCCGTTTATAAATGTTGTCATTGTCGCAATTATGACTGTCTTCGAAATTCTACAAAGTTCTGGAAGTAGATTTTGTGTTTGTAGAAACTAAATAAACAGTGCTATCGTAATATATTGTGTGGGTTGTCTTGACAAAGAAATGTTGAAAGTTCTGAGGAATTTATGACTCCAACTTTATTATTTTAGAGTGATCACAAAAAGCGGTAGAAAAAAATCCTCCCCAGATTATAAACTTACAAAACGACAAGTGTAATAAACGGGATTTTGGTTCTAATTTCTTTATTGTTTCATATGTAAAAGTGGATAAGACAATATAATCATGACAATACGAATAAGGTATGCATGTTTTATGATCTGCAATAACCAACAGCATACCATAAAAAAAACGAATCGAATTACTGCGCAAGTCTTACCTGGTCTGTCTGAATACTTGTTTGATTGCCTGTCATACTGATGATAACGTCAGAATTCATCTCTCTGTTGTTAGAAGTTAAGACACAAGATAAGCAAGAAATTCATGAGCAAATTGAGCATCATAATCAACGTATTTGAAGCATGTATTCCGAAACATATAAATCAAGAAAGTTATCATACCTTTCGTTTAGTGGGCGAACGCGGACGGCCACTTTGACGGAGCTTTCTTTCTTGTTCATCTTTTTATCATCCATGATTGAATGAATGCTGATGACAAGATAAAACTCAAAACTTGACAAAAACTGTTAATGAAATGATGTAAATACACGATTTACTTGACTCTTCTATGTTTAGACTCCAGTTGCCAGATTTACTTTGAATTTCAAAGAATATGGTGCTCATCCGCAGATTTCAAAGTAATCAAAATTAGACTTCAATATTTCTTGTGAATCATTGGATGGAACTTCTGTTTCAATACATTCACGCGTCTGCCGATGACAATTGGCCCTATTGCATGACGGCTAATGCTATTCACGAGACATTGTAAACAGTTTTACTAACGTGACCGGAAGCATCTTACAGCATGCATACAAAAGAACAGCTGAGTTGCTCGATTACATAAAATGATAAATGATCGAGCTTAGTGACTTGAACCGTAACATGGTTCTGCATTTATAATTAGATACAGACAAAATAGACGAAAAAGGCATTGTGATGTGATAATTGTAAATTGTTGCTGTTTACTCCTCGTGAAAATAATATATTTTAATATTTAAATACTGGCGTAACCAGCGCGCAAATTTATTGCTGTTCTGTGAATTTTTCCATATCACTCACTGTGAAAATAATAGAAATGAACAATGATAATGTTCTGAAATTAATATAGCTAGACCAAACTTGAAGGCTTGCTCCACAACAGGAATTAGGCGATAAAAATTAAAAATCGAGATTTTTATTTCATCACGTTTTGGTGCACGAATTCTTGATTGAAATAACCAACAAAAGATTATCACAAAGATTTGACGTGTTTCGTTGCAATTAGGATTTATTGATGCAATTTAATGACAACACAACAGCTGATAACATGTTTATACCGGTGATTAAAAGGTTTTTTCAATACCGTCAAAGATTATCAAAGCTTTTTTATTTTTGCTTTAAATACTGTCATTATTATCATTGATTTGGACTATACATCTATCTATAATCTATTTATAAAAACACTCCCATTTTGTTTCGAACCCATTCTTTGCAGATTGTACTCTAAATATTTCTCTTACACCAAGTATTGAAAGTCGGACAATGTATTTTAGACTTTTAGACATTTCTCGTATTTTTAAAATTATTTTTACGTTCTTTTCAAAAGCGTTTATTCATAGGAAAGACAGCTGGATTCAAGTGCTGTTGATTTCATGAGCTTTGTGGGAGCAATGCTATCAAAACATGCTGTGTGTGTTTGTTCAAATGTTTATAACGGCAAGTGAAAATGAGTGCTGAAATTATTCAACTGAATGTTGGCGGAAAAAGGTAAGAAACAGTTTAAGCGTCGCGAATGTTGGACTTCGATGAGTAATGAAATTCACATAATTGATCGAAGTTTTGAAGTAATTGTAATTGTTCATAATTTTGAATAGCCGTTTAAGTTATTTAAATTTTCACCATGTTTAAATGTTCTCATATTACCATGTAATGAATTGTTAGATTTTCTACATCAACTCAAACATTGATATGGGTGCAAGACTCGTTTTTCTCCAGGTAAGCTTTGTAAAAGTGAGCTAGTAGAATTGTAATTGTAATGAGCATACATTTGCCAAGTTTGAAATTATATGGAAAGGATTAGAATCAAATTATCTCTTGTTTAAAGCAGAGAAAAAATTTGATTCTAGTTTCTTTTATCCATTATCAATAAGTATTGGTCAAAACATTGGTGTGAGATTGGTTTAGGGACCTGTTTCAATTATTTGTAGAATATGAAATTCAGTAGTAAATCCAGGGTTAGGCAAAATAAATTAAAACCACTAATTTTAGATTTAAAACATCTGTATAACAATGTCACTGGTTATGAATTTCTAAAGATTAAAATCAACCAATCGACATGTTTAAGTGATTTATTTTGGCTTAAGTTGAATTTAATTTGTACACTACATAAAAAACATGTACAATCCTACTTTATGCTGAATATACCTTATTTTGTTTGGAGTTCGTATCTTTGGCTATGCAAAGTGTTGAGTTGCCTTGATAAAGATTCTCATGACTACATCATATGTCAACCTATTTTGTGTCATGTGTACCATTTGTGCAACTTTCAGGTGCATTTCTATGCCACAAAAAAGTTTTTTTTCGTGCCAAAAAACCAGTAAATTTTAAAGCTGAATGCCACTTTCCAAAAAAACATTTTCTGTCTATAAAAATATGTCTAAATCTATAAAAAAATTGTCAGATCAATCATAAATTGACCTGTTAAAGTTTGGGTATAGCTAATTAGGAGATATGCTTCAAACTAAAATACAGGAATAATATTCTCAAAATAAAGTCTCTTTTGTAAAATGTTTAATTTGGTATAATTACATTATCTTGTCATGGTAATAGCCAGTATAGTGTTTGGTGCCACTTTGTCAACATTGTTAATCTTCATCTTATTTTATTGACTTGCCATGTCTAAAAAAAATGACATCATGACTCAGAATAATGATTTTGTTGCTCTTTTTTAGTTTATTAAGTGGAAGAATTGAATCAATAAAGGATGAAACTGGCGCAGTATGAATATATTACTCACTTAAATGACCTATGTATTTATTGAATAGTCTGCATTTTATTCTTGTTAGTTTTCTGTTAGGGCTATCTTGACTTTTATTTCTTTCTTTTAAGATTTTTATTGATAGAGATCCTGATGCTTTTGTGCCAATCTTGAATTTTTTGAGGACAAAAGAACTTGACTTGAGGTATATTTATGATTCATTGCATCCTGTAATTCTGTAGAAACTTTGTTTCATTTAAAGGAAAATGTATTATCCATGAGAAAAAACTGGTTTTTTTGTTACATTTCTTATAATCTGACAAACTTTTTTTCAGGGGCTTAGATTTGAAAACTGTAAAACATGAAGCAGAATTCTATGGAATCACACCACTTGGTAGGATTTAGCATGTGTTTAGATTTATAAATTACTCCTCACAGTGTGAGTTAATGCTCTTTACTTGAAAAAATAGTGAAACGTTTGACATTATGTGAAGATATCAATGCATCAAAGTGTGGTAATGTGTTTTTCCATGGATATATTGATATCCCAGGTAATTTTTGCTGTTTAGTCAAATAATAAGTTTTACTTTTTGGAAAACTTCATGTAGGTAGTTTACTCATTTTAGCAATGCCGTCAATTCCTGGGGACATGTATTGTAAGATGATTCTCAATAAAGACAGGCTAGATACTTCTTCCTTGCCAGCAGAAGATGAAGAAAGAAATTGTGTCAAGCTCAGAGAAGTTAAAACAGTTGCAGGTAATTGGGGTTGATGTTTATTGTCTTGTGGTTGGTGTTAATTGCCATTCCTTCACGTATGAAATTATTGACATTTGCCATGGTTGAATGAAACTTCCACTTCTGAAAAATTTTATCTATTTTAATTGATCATCATAGGATTAAATTTGGATAAATGTAGGATTTAATGATGCATAAGAATCAATACAACATTAATATCGGGGGGGGAGGTGTTTGGTTGTTCTTCCTGGTTATTCTCTTTGTGTGCATTGTGTGCATACATATCATCCTTATGAAAGATGTTTTTAGATTTGAAAAGAGTCATGTTAATCACTGGACATCATAATTGGCTTGCAGTTGCCTATCCAAGATGTGTGTGTTGTTTTCAGTAAGTGGAATTCTATTCATAATTTGGAGTAAAGCTCATGAACCGTATAGTAGTTGTAGTTTGGTGTGCCTTTTTGTAGTGAGCAATTATTTTATCTATAATATTTTAGGTTAAATGATCATAAAGGATTAAGAGAGCAAGTTTTTACAAGTCCTTTTCTTGAGGAAACAGTAGAACACCTCACATTAAATACCAGAGTTGTTGGAACTTGGGGGGATAAGTTGGTTGCTGCTTCATCAGGTATAGTTATTTACTTCATAATGTTTATTAATATAAACATAATGACCGAGCGCGAGGTCTTTACGAACAAATAACGGACCAAGGTGTTTTTGTACAGACCGAGCCCGTAGGGCGAGGTTTGTGCAAAAAGACAGAGGTCCGATATTTCTCAGTAAAGACCGAGAAAGCGAGGTTATTAAAGGATTATTATGTGGCATTATTTGACCTGAAACGAAGCTTGCTTTCTTTCTCGTCCTTGCTTTTTTTTACGGGTTGATTTTCACTTTTCTAGTTTTCGTCCATAAAAAATAAATCGTTTCAAATTGTATCGTCTGGAAAGTTTAACTGTTTTCCAAGTGTTTTTCCTTCGAATCACATTCGTAAATGGTTTTTTGTTTCGTTTAATTTGCGTTTTGCTGTTTGCTTTACGAAGTTTGTTTGCATTTGACTGTAAAATTACGCGTTTTTGACCGTGGTCGATTGCGGGAAAATAATGGACCGGCAAAAATGTTTCTGAGCCAATCAAAGCGCATCATTTAGCCAGAAGTGACGCTTGCCATATATCAATATAAATGACCGTCGGGTACATCAAAATCCCCCAGATATCTCTTGCCATTTTCCTATATTTTCTATATCATAATTGTATTTCTCATCAAACGTTTTGTGATTGAAATTAGGGAGCAAATTTCAATTATGGAATATTGTGCAAGGAACATCCATTGGTAAGTTAAGTGTTCAAAGCTCTACATTATTTTATATTTGCATGCCACTTGTTTGAATTTCATGTCTTATGTATTTTTCACTTAAATTTACTCATTAAGTTGTCTTTATTTTATATTTGCATGCCACTTGTTTGAATTTCATGTCTTATGCATGGTTCACTTAAATTTATTCATTAAGTTGTCTTTATTTTATATTTGCATGCCACTTGTTTGAATTTCATGTCTTATGCATGGTTCACTTAAATTTACTCATTAAGTTGTCATTATTTTAGGAAAATTTGATCTGGGTGTGCAGATAGATGCTCTGTTTTTTGTTAGTAGTCAAGTTGTTGCAATCAGTTTCACAGGGAAGGTTGGGATTTGGAATTCGCGTATGCCAAGGCTATGGCAGGTAATTGGGTGCTTATTTTAAAAGAAAAATTATGTATGAAGCTTAAATTGCCACAAGTGATTATAATAGATCAAATTTGTTATCAATTTTTTTAGAATTTTGATACATTTGTATATATTTATACGGATGTATAGTGTAAATAAGAAGGCCGGCTGTTTATCAGTCTATTTGAATGTTTTCATTTACCCTCTTGAAATAAAGTTTTTACTTTCTTACCCACTAAAACTGAATTGTGTATTTATAAATTTTAATTTGGGGGAGGTGTGTGTACGTTTTTGCCAGGGGGAGGGGTGATTTTGACTTTATGAAGAATTTTACATTTTATTACGTATACGTTGAGTTAAAGATGATATTAATGTTTAGTTATTCTTGTTACATGTTGTTCTAGGTTCAAGAGGTGTTTCCTATAACAAGTTATGATACTGGTGGGACATTGTTGTTGCTGGGTTGTCATAATGGATCAATTTATTATATAGGTAAATGTTAAATGACAATAGAGATCAGGGGCTGGTTCCACGAAGCCTGGATAGCGTTATCCATTAGATAGTAAAATTTTCAAACTTATAAAAAAGGTGTTTATATATTCGTTTCGTCAAAGAAATTTTGTAATCTTTGAAGCAATATTTAAGTCAGTGATTGCTCAGCTCGAACTATATATTTTTCCTTATTAAGAAGTTTTTTAACCGTTTGAAAAATTTTGCTATCTAATGGATAACGCTATCCAGGCTTCGTGCAACCAGTTCCAGAGATTAGCAAAGTCAAAACGCTACATGGAAATATTAGGATACCTTTAATATTTTTTACAAAAGCAATACTGAAGTTTAGAGCTTTAGAAGGAATGAAAACTACTTACATACTACATAGAATGAAAACTACTTACATACTACAGAAATTTTTTGAAAATTTTTTGAGTTGAAAAACATTCATTTGTTTTCTAATGTTTCATTTTCGCTTTTCACATTGTTTAATCTTGTTGAAAAATGAAGAACTGTAATATTTCTTTTTAAGATATGGAAAAATTTCCTTTGAGGATGAAAGACAATGATTTGCTTGTAACAGAACTGTATCGAGATCCTGCTGGCGATAGAGTCACCGCGCTTAGTGTATATCTCACGCCCAAGTCATGTTAGTGATGTTATTAGCTATGTTATGTCAGTTTAGATTCCTTTCGTTTCGTTTCGTAACATTCATTAATAATGTTACGAAAGGAAATATGTTGTTGTTCTAAAGACAATCTGTGCTGCAAAGACGTTCAAACAATGTTGTTCTCGAGAAAATCTGCACTGTTTAAAATGCAAAGATTCGCGTTATTTTTGATATGGAATATGGTATCTTCGATCGCCTCTAACATAATTATCTTGTATGGACTTTACTACAAGATTAAAATACATAAACTGGATTTGATAAATCGATAATCGTTGAAACACAAAGTTAAACACAACTTACACTGTTTCCTTAAAAAAAATTTTTCAATGTCCTTTTTATGAATAACGTCCAATCTACAAATACAAATACATATCGGTCACATTGAGACATTGATTTTTATATACCATTCCCACTATGACATAAGTATAAGAAAATCAAGTATATTGATTTCTTAAGTGCATTTCAGGTATCAGTGGGGGTAACTGGATTGAGATTGCTTATGGTACTGAGTCAGGTGTGGTGCGAATCATTGTGCAGCATCCAGAAACTGTTTATGCTGCTGGCCACGGACCACAACTATTTCAAACGTTTACTGTTCATCGTTCACCGGTGATTAAAGTCATGTTAAGTGAAAAACACCTTATATCAGGTATTTCATTAATCTTTATGATCATCGCCTTTCTGAACAAGAAATTAATTGCCAAATTTCGCTGACATATGTTTACGTTTTTCTAACACTACACGTTTTGAGATCACTATCTTGCCTTGTGACAAGAGTTTTATTGTAGTAAGCACAGAAAGGGCAAAGGTAGAAAACCATGTAAAGTATGTATTTATTGGATTGGTCGGTAACCGATATAAATAAGCAAACGTTTGTCAGTTTTGTCGACGAAAAGACTTTCCTTATATTTACAGTTTGTTCGGACTATAACCACGTGCGGACATGGAATGTGACGAGATTTCGTGGAATGTTATCTACACAACCAGGATCTGCACCTTTGGCATCGTTTAAAGTTGTGTCGTTAGAGCGGTCCGAACCGCAGCCCAATTCTGCATCAGGAAATTTACTAGGTTAGTTTATCATGGATTATGAAACTGTTTACTTTAAATTTTGCAAAATCACAAGAAGAAGTTGTAAGGAAGATTTCGCTTGGAATTTTGACAGATAATACAGCAGTATGCTCATTGTAAGGAATCTCTAAAATGGACGTCTTTTCTCCTCTTTCATGTGTTCAATTATTTCATCAAAGCTATTTTCGTGTACTTCTCTAGTACAATATTTCTTCAGCTAGCTCTTTCTCTACAATTTCTTCTCTGCTAGTCTCTAGCTCTTTCTCTGATGAGCTCGAGATTCCTAGATTTCGATAGACTGAGATGCCGATCTTCGATGATGCCGATATTTGACGCGATTATTTCGCCGATGCCGAGATGCCGAGATCTCGCCGACGAGATTCCGAGATGATTTTACGATGATGCCGATGAGATGCCGAGATGCCTTTGACGCCGATGCCGAGATTTTTCCTTTTCTTCTGAGATTAGCTAACTCTTTTCTACAATATTTCTGCTAGCTTTTCTACTATATTCTCTGCTAGCTCTTTCTCTACAATACTTCTTCTGCTACCTCTTTCTCCACAACAATACCCTCATTGACTTTGCGTGGTACTATTTCTTTTCGCACAATAATGAAGCCATCTACCATTTTCAGGACCATATGGCGAACGCGATGACCAACAAATATTTGTTCAAAAAGTTGTTCCAGACTCGGATCATTTATTCATTCGTCTTGTGTCCACAGGACGACGAGTTTGCACAATAAAATCTGTCGACGGTAGCGCGATTATTTCATATTGCGTCAACGAATGTGATGGGTCGAGTGGAATGGGTTCTAGACCACGTAGATACCTGTTTACTGGACATGCGAACGGCTCTGTTCAGGTTAGATACGATGATCTGTTTACAATGTTTTTTAGAGTTTTTGTTAGGAAGAAACTTGACTATTATTACAATGAATAGTAATAACTGACGATGACTCAAAAAAAAACTTTATTGTAATCACGAATTGGTATTTAGATGTGGGATCTTTCGTCAGCGTTACAACAAGCCAACAAACTTAATGGTGAATATCTGCATGCACACCTGAATGTTTACATATCTTCTGTTTTTTTTAACTATTTTCTATGACTGTTTAGACAACATAGGTGGGCCAACTCAAGATGAATTACTTCAAGTATTAGATAACTGTGAGCTCAGCAACTCACGCTGTACAACCCCAAGTGTTTCGCCGGCGGTATCGTTGTATAACACCGCTGGCAGCTACCGTTCACGACGTGCAGGTCCGGCACTCTACGATAGCCATTTGGAGAGTAGTATTGAAGAAGAACGTGACGTAGAAATTGTAAATGATGAACACGATGATTTAGATGAAGCGACGGGTGGTGAGAGAGGTGATACATTAGTTAATAGACCAACGTATTATGTTTCACAATGTTGACCATTCTAGGGATTTTGGTAATTTTTCCACTCTTCTCCTTCAACGAGTGTGTGTGTAAGGCACTTGTATTAATGCGGTATTTATGAGTACATTCGTTATGTAAATTTATGCATCAATTGTTTTGTAATCATATAATTTACTATAAAGGTGTAGTACGTCATGTTATCATTTGTATTCACTAAACATCATTATGATCACTAATAATTGGACAAGAAATTGGTCGACAGATCCAATCAATAAACCATAAATACTAATCTAGAATAAATGATATTGCTAAATTTTTCCAAGTCTAGCCATGAAAAGGCCAGCGACTTTAACATCGTTTTCAACGTTTTCATCGCATGATCCCCATATATTTTTTTATCTATCTTATTAATGATAAAACTCAGCTTAGAAGTCTGTCGCCCAAATAGTTGTCGATGGTCACATAATATCAGTGGCGTGGCAAACTTGACAATTGGGGGGAGGGGAGGGGGGCATATTTTCGTCCGTATTAAGTTCCTTTGAAATCAATTGTTTTCCTACAGGGTGCTACGCCACAGCATAATATTTTGGGATAGGTAAATCTTCGTTGCAGAATCGTTAGTGCTTCAATGCAATAAATGAACTTCAGGTCCCTGTCGGCATATGTAGGGATTCAGAAATTGAAGAGCCTTGGTAAGTCGTTCCATGTCTTGTTTTTTTTTTGAAAAAATTTAATAAATTTCAGTTTCTAAGTCCAGTTTGTCATGTTGGAGATTATTTTAGGGGCCTGTTCGAACAAGAAAAATACATTTTTCTGTTTTGTTGGTGACAGCTTATTGATCAGTACAACATGTTGTATTCAATTCAGCACAACGATGGATATATGTATATATATGATCTGCTTTGAGTTTTCTATCATTTATAAGTCAACTTGACCTAATATTTGTTGAGTAATAGGCATTTTAAACGGATTTTCTATTTAGTGGACTTTGTGCGATAGGTGTGTTTGGGGGCAAAACAAAAACATTACGCTGTCCTGCAGTGGCATATTATTTTCATCATGTGATCAACTTGAAGGTAATGTCACATCAAAACATTCTCACGTGAATTACGTCAGAATTTTTGCTTGTAGGCTTTCGTCTCGTTGCCATTTACCTCAGGCACATATAACACATATATAAAAATTGTCGATGTATGAAAAAGTTGCGATCATAGAATGCTTTTTGCATGGTTCAATGTCCCTTGACATGCTATCGTATATATACATTTATGGGGTAAGGCGTTGTGACTTCAGCGGGTAGTATTGGGTTGTATTGACCGACGTTCATTCATTGAAAGAATGTTATATGCAGTGCGGTGTTTGAAATTAAATGAAGATATGATCTTCGCACTTTTGCGTTGAATCCCGTTGAGTCACCTGAATTTTTCAGGTTCATGAGACAATTGCTTAAAATTTTCCAGCAAAAGTGCGAAGATCATATCTTCATTTAAGTTCATTCATTGAGTTATTGATGATAAATTCACTACATTTGTTATATCATGAAAGTTAAAGTTCATGCTAAAGAAACTACTTTTGCGTGTTAAGCTTCGCAAAGTGAAACATACCCCACAAAAATGGTCCGTGTTTGAACTAAACATTTGAATAATGCCAGAGAAAGACAATTTTGGAGCGACTGCGCTATTTTGTGCAATCATGCACTTGTACATAAAAAACTAGGCATTAAGAAAACGGCCAAGTCTACAATAACTCAAAATATGACATTTTATGAAGAAGATGGCATTTGTGAAATTGTTTTCAAATAAAAAAATGAGGAGGAGAATTTTCCAAAATTATTTATAAAGGAAAAATTCAGGAATTTTTTTACAGTAATATCCATTCAGTATCTAGATATTCCTTTCAGTATTCTGCGATAGATACCGAATTATGAAAACGCCTAATATCGCTTAAGAGGAATGCCAAACTGTTACAAAAATGGAAAACTGAATATATTTGTATGGAAACCAAAACTACGCGTTACTAGCTATTTAGTGTCTGCCTTTTTAAATTGCTAGTAACTGTTCCCTTTGGAAATGACGAGCGAACAATATTTAATTGTAGAGAAACTCTTGAGAGGAGTAGCTAATCAAAATATTATATCACAGTTAAGATTTGTACGGACGAATTTCGGGATGTTTTTTTACGTTAACGAATGAGGGAGTTATTTAGGAATGTAGGATGTTGAAAATTTCAAACAAATTGATACGAATCATGTGTAAATCTTGGTATTTTGTCGATTACCTGAGCACTCTCGTGAATGAACATGCGCACTCCTACGGGAAGTCTGACCAGCTGAGCCAGTCTGCTCTCTGTTACAGATTTGGAACACAAAATTCATGTGACATTTCTAAATATACCCATTGTTGAGTACAGTTTATTATATTTTTTGTGAAAGGTTCAAAGGTTGCCTGAAAGTTTTTCAATTTTGCCGCCGGCTGCTTTTATAGTGAAAAGACGCATCGCATGTGATTCGTTTGGACGCTCGCGAAATATATATAATGAGCTGTGATATACACTTATTTAATGCAAATATCCAGTATTCTTCGCAATATGCTTCAACGGAGAGGCCATTCAGTTGACACAACAAGTGTATATGTGTAATCTATTAAAGACTTGATATACATGTTGCGTACGAAACGGTGGTAAGCTTATTTTTCTTATAGCAAAGTTTTTGATGGGATATAGTGCCAGTAAGAAAAAGACATGAAGAATTACGGATGATAAAAATTTATGGAGAGGTTGTGGAATTGAAGTTCTACAGTCACCATAGTATAGTCTGCTAGTGATAAACAGAAAGGCACATTGTTATAGAAATTGTACGATTACGACAACTGTAAAGATTGTTATACTTATGCACCACCGCTATATGATAGCAACGAAAACCACGAATAACTTATTCCATCTTTTTTATATTTTTAGATTTATGAAAAAGCTGTGACACCTTGCGATTTACGCTTTAAACTTCTCTACTGATCACAAGGCAAATTTAGAAGACAATATGCGGTAATTTTCATATCATTATTTTTGCGTGATCAACACTCCCCTACAGTAGATTTACAGTAGATTTTTTGTATACATTTTGAGACATTGTGTCAGGTATAAAAAACTAAGAGAAAGAGCACTTCTACTATAGTTTCATTCATTTCACTTCGTCTTTTGCATTTGCTTGTTGGTTGTTAAGACATGGATTTTTTATATTAGTACCTTTCAATTAACCCGTTCACATTTGCATATCACAAAACGAACATCTTAATATCAGTACATATGATCTTCGCACTTTGCTGTGAAGTGCAAAGTGCGAAGATCATATCTACATTTAATTTCAAACACCGCACTGCATATAACATTCTTAATATCAGTACTGTGATGGCTCTTCTCTTCTATTGTTGATCACATAAACTCGTTGAGGAAAACAAAGATTTTTAAAATTTTTGAAGTATTGCTGTATGTTTTGATTGATCTGTTCTAATATAAAATCTTACAAATAAGGTGTGTTACAGTCTTACTGTAATGAAATATCGAAAAAGGAACCTCAACAGAATACCTTGATACGAAACCATTTCAGGTTTTTTGTTTGCGATGAATATACTGCTCGATGACTACATAAATAATCGTTATTGCATGGCTACTGGGTGGGTTGGGTTACGCTTATCTGTTTGTGGCAGGGTATTGTGTAGTTTCTCCATTATTTTGCTGAATCGGCCACTGAACATCCGAACAAATATATAGGCAATTATATGTTCAATAAACCATACAGTGTATCTATGAAGAGTTGTACCTTCTAGTCCAGCAAGTGCTCTCTTTAAGCTTAATTACGATGTATTTGTTATCTGGCTTTTCCTTCAAATTATAGCAAAACTAAATATTTCAGCTTGATATTTTGTGATTAAAAACCTAGCCAGACGTACTTATTAAGTATATTGTTTCAGTATATTGCCCAGTGCATAATGCTCTTAATGTTGTAAAGCATGCAAGCTAGGCCCTTTTAAACATCGAACTCGTCATGCGCCAAGTGCATTAGATATAAAAGATGATAATTATCGAAACTCGTTATTTTCTGTCTTTCATGCTTTGGGATGTTTGAAACGGGTATAAGAATTCTGGCTTCAACTGCACGCAACGTGCAACACTGTTGTTATAGATATATAAATATGTATTTTTATTGTATAGACAACATTTACACCCACAGCTAGACCAAGTTAGCAAACAATAGCTTTGTCGTATGTGAATGGCGTTCAGTCAGTGAGAAAATTTTCCATTGGAGGTTAAGTTTAGCCTCGGCACCAGTCCATTCTCTCTGTTCCGAGACTTCTTGTTCGGTGAAGTGGACGTGCTCGGATTCGATTTCTTGACGCATGTAGGTCATTACGAACCGGAAGTATGGTTGTCCAAACACTTGTTTCCAAATCATTTACGCAAAAAAATATTTTAGTTTTTCCCATATATTCGTGTTCAAGTGTAAAACACCTGCTTGTATAAGAACGCCTTTTAGTACCTAGGTAAAATGCAAATTTGTGCGCAGCCTCGGTGAAAATATTTCCCACACTGAAGATTGTTTTGCGAACCGCCCACGAATGTCCCACAACGTCATTAGAAGTTGATCGCGTGACCGCGGACCAATCAAACGATCGCTTTGTCATCGAAAGGTGACAAAAACTCGCCAACCTACTGTGTCTGCCTCTTTTACGCATACCTTCATTGTGATTGTGACGGACTAGTCTATCTTTTTAACTATTTTTCTTTTTAACGGGTTCAATTACCAGCCTCAAAATACCGCCTCTACGAGATCTCGATCAGTTCCAGTATGTCTCCTATCCAATGCGAGCAGGCGACGTTAAAATGGAGCCTACGGACTCCTTTTATCCGTCGTGCCGTAATGCAACGGGTAGTAGACATACGCTGCAACAACAACTGCAGCAATCTCAACTACAACAACGACAACTGTGGCAACAACACTTTGTTAACAACGAACAATCGCTGGAGAACTTGACATCACCGAGTAGCCTTGATGCAGAATTTGGTCTCAGCTTCTACGATCCATACGTCTGTGAACCATCCTTGGATTTGTCGCCGTATCTCGAGGACATCGACTTAGCAGATACGAGTCAGCAAAATGAGATTTTTGATCTAGTTTCAAGCGTTGTTGCAAAGCATGAACCAAAACCTTTGCTGCAGCAACAACATGGTTATCCGGTTTCGATGCCCGATGGCGATTTTGAAAGATTTCTGGAAGAGAACAGGAGTTTCATGGCCGGCTACAACAACGGCAATGACACGTACTCGAGTCAAACCGTGCCAGCATTTTCGACAAAAGCTGAAGTAGAATGGCGCGCGTCGTCGTCAGACAGCAGTTCACCTTCCACGTCTCCTGAATTGCCGTCAGACACGCGAAAACTGAAAATTCGTCGTCAACGTGGACGTAAAAGCAGTTGCAATGGTGTTAGCAAGTCGAACTTAGCCGCTTTGGACAAGAGCACGTACGAGTATCGAATGAAGCGAGAGCGAAACAACGTTGCGGTTCGAAAGAGCCGCATGAAGACGAAAGAGAAACAGGTCGCCATATTTCGAAAGGCGACCGAATTAAGTGAAGAGAACGAGGATCTGCAGTCGGTTGTCGCTAGCCTTACCAAAGAATTACAACGCTTGAAGAGCTACCTTGCAAAGTCAGGACTCTCACCTATGGGCTTGCCTATTGAGGCTTAAACACAGGCAAGTGCCATAGGCGATCAACGAGGACAATATTGAACCCATTGGACGTGTCGTAAAAGTTTATAAAATGAAATTGGATTGTGACTTAAAATAAACGATATTGACTTTTGTGTAGATAGCATGAAACACTGCATACTTCACTTTTTCGTGATATGGCAGACGCCATTATTGTGCAGTGGTTTTAGAAGTGTCGATCATCATTTTGATGGTCGGTTATAGTCGTTTCATATGGCATTCTCCGTAGCTTAAACTTGGTCGATGGATATTACGTATGTCGCTGGATTTTTCTATGATAGCAAATTATGTACAAATGTACCAAGATTTTCTTTTCAAAAGATCGATGGACATTTGTACAACATACAGCTTTTTCTAATTAGCAGGAGCTGTTATCAACCCTTGAAATTTGAACCGTACATCGAATTGTTTTTTAATTATCATCGACAAATTCAGTGACCTCGAATATCCCTCGATCATATAGAGGAAGAATTTGTTGACTTAAACAGCGGATTATATTTTGCCGTAGTGTATTATAAATATTTATCACATCTAACGTAGCTTGACATATTTGTTGATCTTAAGATTGTAGGGAAGAGCGTAGGATTTTTGTCGCAGGTTTTGTATTGATGACTGATATATTCTAATATTGGGAATTACTAATTTAACTTTTTAATGCTGGAGCGATTTCGCGCCTGTCGCGACATGTAACCCTCAATTTAACCATAATATGTGCTGTAGTTCTACTTGCAATCATCGCTGTATAAATTGGACTTTCTAAAAACATGATTTGTGACGTTTTAAACAAAAGTTGTCGTTTTTTGCTGTTTGATAAAGGATACATATATTGCATTTGACTTCCGTAATTTTTCTACCGACTGCCAATATCGCCTGCTGAGCGTTGCTTGATATTTGTTTAGATACAGAATCGCTTTTGTGTGACCGGAGTATTACTGAATGTCTCGGGAATATTACTTAGCTATATAATAGCTCTATTTGTGATATGAACAATTTACGCTTCGGGAATGTTCTATTTGGCTTTACAAATGGGAAAACTTTTCCAATGACCCGGAAACTCTACCGTTGCATCTTCTTTATCCGTAGGGGATGTTTCAAATTTTTGCACATACTAGATCCGAACTCCCAAATTTAAGTATATTTTTGCTGTGTTTGCGGCTTTTAACGGTAATAACAATCATATTGATATCGTAGTAATTGATTTCCGTCTCAAAAATCTTGCTTTATATGTTTGCTTGTTTTGCGTGACCTATACGCGGAACATTTCTAAAGTTTTCATTGTATCACATTCATTCATTGTGAGCGTTTTTCATAACGAAAGGGTGACTATCTATCTCCTTCGAGTGGTTTTATTGCATGTGCATGTCGTATCACAATTTTAAATGCGGCGTGATATTTGCCAGAGTAGCCTGCTGGCTGATGTTTTAGCAACGAAGAAAATAAACTGCCTTGGTAACTTTTAACAAATAATGCACGCAGTGTGGGATTTGTATCTCCAGTTGTGCATGAACATTCCTAGCTGCACATATATTCTAAATCTGAAACATCAAATAGCTGAAAGACTATAGTGAACAGGAACCTATGGAATGTCAATGTCATTCAAAGCTCTTTGGCCGGTAAATATTTTGTATGCAATATGTCGTGCTTACTATGCAAATGCTGTAGACAAATGTTCAATTTGGTATATCATCCTATTTGCCCCATTAACATTGCCTACCTTTCAAATTAATGCTAGTTTGGACTGCTGTGGGGATAATCAGAGAATATATGATTCCATTTCTACATATATATATGTAACATGCACATGAGATGCCCATGAACTTCATGGGTTACAAACATACATGTTTTGTAGGAGTTAAATGTACCATAACCGTATTTTGCCTTTACTTTCGTTGCCAATTGCGTTGTGTTATTTTGTTTCAGGACGAAGTACCAGCTTAACACCTTAGTATATCACAGGCCTTAGGCATTCATTCGTTATACCTTAAGGGCTTTGAGCTATCAAGTTGAAACATGTATACCAGTTATTGAATAATAGATTAACTCTAATTACAAATTTAAAATTTTCAACACACATACACAAAAAGATAAGCCTTTTGTCGCAGTCCCGAATCGATAAAGTAAAAATTAAAAACTTCTATTTTTCCATCCGTGGATTAACTGGATTTGGATTTTTTGTGGTCGGGTCGTCCTGATCATACTGACCTTCGTTGGCCATACTGTTTCAAATCAAGATCCAGAAATGTACACTGAGCTCTACTAATATCAATTGTTCAAATCAGAAATTTAACACATATATTCTTGTGCAGCTAATTAAAGGTCTTGACCTTCTTTTGTCAAATCAGCGAGAGGGCGAAAGCAAACTATGTTAACAATGGAATTAATTTGTCTCCCGGGTATATTTTCTTCTTGTTTTAACAGCCAAGGCCTTCGGAATTAGGGGCAGAGAGGGAGGACGTGGCTGGAGCCCCCGCTAATTTTTTTGCATGAAAGGAAAGAACACAAAACAAGAAGAAAATTTGTTACAAAGAAGTTAAGATGTATGAAAGATTTTTAGGAAACCTACTTACTTTGACATCGATTTGCCATTTAGCAAGTACTAGAAGTAATGGATTAAGTCTTTGTCGAGCCCGTTCATCTTATGTATTTGTTTACATTTGTTCGGCTTGTATAGCTAAGTATCGTGCAGCCATAGATTCACAAATCGGAAAATGATGTCGTGATAAAAGACTTGATCAAAGACTTGTAATTTTCAGCTGTCAAAAAAAAGACCGGTGTAATTTAAGCTGATCTATTTCACTGTAATTTGACAAGCATGTAATTACGCTAGTTACCGCAGTGTGGAAAGCAGAAGACATTCATGAAATGCTTAACTTAGTTGACTCAAGTAAGACTTAGTTGGATAGTTGTTTCGAAAATAAGTTTATGATTGTTCAATAATTATGTTTAAAGGTCAACTTTTAATTAAAGTAAAAACACTACTAATTGTATGCTGAGCTGTTTGTCATCAGTCATCATTTTCATGACAATCTTTGGATCATTGTTTAAACCTGTCATTAGATTAGAAACATAATTTTAAGCCTTAACGCTTCTGAAGACTGATGGTGTTTCATCACTTCATATGTTTTCAATTGACATCAGAAAATGGGTGACGTTAAAAGCTCTCTTTTTCTTTTACGGGAGCATGGCGAGGCTTATACCATTGTCATGGGATTGGAGCGATGTTGATTTTAGCTGTGATTATTCCGCACAAACATACGCCAAAACAATTTTGAAGGCTTGTTCGTTTTTCCCAATGAGAATTAATAATATTGTTCTCTTGTTAGTTAAGCAAGGCGTAGCATCAGTGAATCTTCTCCCTAGTTAGAATAAAAAGGCAATTTTCATTTTGCATGGACTTAAATGCTTTAGGCTGGAAAACGTTCGCGAGAAAACAATTAATATATTACATTTTTCAATTCTTTAGCGCGTGTTTGCAATGCTATTTGCGGCAGATATTATCATAATACGCAAATGTGAAAACAAGACCGAATATTTATTCAAAGACAAACTTCTGGCATTATTTTAGTTATGACTGCGACACTGTCTTAGCAAATCAAATTATAACTTACATTCAACAATATATCTTATATAAGATATCGGGAATGTTTACGACCAGTAATTAAAATTATAAATATGTATACATTATCAAATCATGGGTCATCAGTTTGCACAGGTCACATTCGAACCAAAAGGTTTTCCTATTTTAGGTTGTCGTTTTAAAAAACACATTATAACAAATACGCATGTTAGCAGGGAACTTCATCACTCGGCTGATGTTTGACAAGGTTATCCGTTTTTAAAGAAGTATTTTTATAAAAAAACAGTTTGACAACAATATAGAGTGGAAACGTGCTTCAGCTTGTATACAAAAGTTCATGCGAAGAAGCATTTTCCATTGATTGGCTGTTATTGATGTAAAATCTTGAAAGTCACGATGTAATTCATGAGATTTAAACCATTTTTAAACCACAGTCATCTGCCCATCACAGCATCTTTGATTACTACAGACTTGTGACCATTCTATTGAAGTCGCTGATATAAACAAAGAGGATGGGACTTGGCATGCTACAAACAAAATGCTATCTTTATAAAGTTGCACTTTGCATTATCAAACTAATGTATTTACCAGATATTTTCTGTCTCTTTAACTGTTGTCAAAAAAGACCATTTCAAAGACCATCAGTGATGTCCATATTGTAAAAATATTTTTATGATCCAGCGAATGCTGTCATCAACCTTTGGTTGTTTCGTGCTCAAATAACAATGGGCGCCCTGCCTTGAGTTGAAGGGCGGCGTGAAGATGTCGAGACTATGGAGCAGTTTTCAATTCCACATCCCGTAATTCAAAATTAAGAGGGGACTTAATAAAGAAAGGGTTTTAATATGGGGACTTACTCATACATGTAGACATGGCATTTTGGAGCCGGTGGAACTTAGAAGAAGAGTTTGTCGGATATATGTTGTTTTTATTGTGCAAATGCTTCTTCCGCAATTGATGCCCCTTAGAGTTTACTCCAATTAACTGGTCCAAGGTATTCAAAGAATAAACTCGCAAAATAGCAGGAGAACTAAGACATGTCAGTGCAGTACCCTAGAAAGAAAGTATCAATAATAGCTATTTAAAGTACAGTGGTTAACAGCATGTAGGAATTATGATTTAAAATAAATGTTGCTCCATTGAATTTGCTTTCATAACCACTGTGGTTCTTTGTTTCTACCACTTGACCAATTTGACAAGATAGAAAAAAAAGGATTTTCAGGATTTTTATGAACCAGTCAGTCAATCATATTTGATTATAATCGCAAAGTTGTTGACATGCGCATAGCTAGATACTTGTAATAGTAATAAGCTCATTTGATCTTACTTACACGAAGTAAAGAAAAGTACTGGTGGAATAAAAAAAATATAAAAAGAATGATAATTAATAAGAAGATTCGTTTCAATGCATGTAGCTCTCAGACCGCTTTCTCGCTTAAATAAGTATTGCAAATTAATAAAAACTCGTTGTCAAAACTGGTGTGTAAGCTTTAATTGTTTAAACATGTCCGAAAGCAAGTCAGAGAGCAAGCAAGAGCCTGAAACAACTCAAGTCAAAGACGAACAAGTCGTGAACATCGAAACAGTCATTGCAACAGATAACAAAGGAATTGATTATGATAAACTGATTAGTAAGTTGAAATTGTTCATCAACTGGTAGCTAACCGTTGTGATGTGAGTTAAGGGTGGCCTTTCTGCTATAACTGGTGATTGGTTAGACTCAGAGGTGGCAACGTTTCTTAGTCTCAGCTCAACCCAAGCATTTCTGTTGTAGATAAAGATAATGGGGTGTTACCAGTAAGCTTTAGTATCAACAGTTAACTAGATGTAACATAGATTTCTTGCCAATTAGTACTTTTGAATTGTTGAGAAATCTTCACCAATCACAAACCTATATATTAGAATTTAGTGCTTTTTCTTTAGAACAATTTGGCAGTCAGTATGTTGAACAGAGCCATATTGAACACATTTCAAAACTTAGTGGTAAACCTGCACATCATTTTTAAAGCGTGGTATATTTTTTCTCAAAGGTTAGTTTTAAAGCTGTTATTTAAGACCATGCTCATGTAAATGTACTCATGATAAGCTAGATGTTTGAAATCTTAGTGTAATTAGGATTTCCTTGGGTTTGTAATTTTGAAATTGAACTCTGAAATTATTTTTAATGATCTTTTTCAGAGATTTGAAAATGATTCTTGATGCAGTTGAAGCAAAGAAAAAGTTCTATCTTTACACAGGAAGAGGGCCTTCTTCAGAAACAATGCATTTAGGCCATTTGATCCCTTTCATTTTCACAAAGTAAGGTTGAATGAACTTGTTGAAGGAATTAAATAATGTACTCTGAAAACCAGAGGTAGACTTTTGAAAGTGGAGTTTGGGACTCCTCTGTCCCTCTGTATGATTTGCAGAGAAACACTTATTACATCACATACATTTGACAAGTATCATATAATTGATTTAACACCTCCACCCATTTATATTTTGTCAAGTGTCCACCACTGGTGGTAATATGTGATGCGTTATGCGAACCCCCATTGTACCTACTATTCCTTAAAAGTTCCTCTAAGACACATTAATCTATCAACTGCACATACTGGACATACTAACAGTTTGTTAATGGTACATTAGCAATAAATACAAACTATTTTCTCTTTAGATTTATTACTTCTGTTGAATATTGTGCTTTATTGCATTTTGAACCAATCATAAACCAGGATGTTTAGGAGTTTCATCTCCTACAACATCCGCCCCATTAGCTCTTTCACTTCAGCAATAATGTCAAAATCCTTTTCTGTTTGTAGATACATGCAAGATGCGTTTGATGTACCTTTGGTCATTCAACTAACGGACGACGAAAAGTTCTATTGGAAAAATTTGAAACTTGAAGAAGCAAATCGGTTGGCATATGAGAACACTAAAGATATCATTGCATGTGGATTTGATGTAAACAAGACTTTCATATTTTCTGATTTGGATTTTGCAGGGTACGTCTTCGTTGTTAAAATCCGTTCTCGTGTCTTTGTCGAAATAATTATATAACATGCAATTTACGAAGTGTGCCATCAGCAGGGTGTCAGAAATGGATAACGTTCACCTTCAGGGAAGGGAATTTGTAGGAAGTGAACATTGATCAACTCAGATCAAAAAGCGAGTGATGCACAATCACAATATAATCACTGTTGCAAGCCAATGAATAGTACCTTATTACAACATTTATTGACGTGAAAAGAATCTTTAACATGTTAAGTACATATTTTGATGCAAACATACCCCTTCAATGAATTTTGTGCTTATTTCATGGTTTTTATTTACAACCTGGAAAATATTCAAACATGTCTCGATTTTGGCTATAAAATCGCGAGGAAGAGCAAAATAAAATTTAACAGAAATGTTTCTTTCTTACTTTGTCTGTCGTTTTCTCGTTTATTCCATCATTGCCACTAAAAATCATGCAAAAGTTTTGTACTCAATCTTTTCCTTTTACTCAATCTTTTATTTTCATATATTTAATTGTACAGTAGTTGCAAGGAATTTCACAAGAACGTACTTAAGATCAGGAAGAGTGTTACATTCAACCAAGTAAGGTCGATTTTTGGATTCACAGACAGCGATCCAATTGGTAGGTTGAGCACAGTTAATCGAACGTAGCTATAATTGTGTTTTTTCCAGTTTCTTGTCATTTACCCTCCCCCCCCATCAATAAGACGTGGTGATTGACATCCCTCTATCGTATGAAGCACATCAGACTGTTAAAGAAGTATTCACAACTAAAGATATAAGCTCTTTTTTCAACCTGCAATATTTAATCATTTTTTTACTCTGTTTTAAAATCATTGTTAAAACCAAACCAAATTATTTACAAGGTTGATAATGAGTCAAAATATCACCAAATGAATAGCTACATAATTGCGTTTTTGAGTTTGCAAGATGCCTTCAATGGTGGAAGTTTGTTTCATAGTGATTTTTTTAATCTTACGGCGGTAAAATTTTGACATCTTTGTCATACAAATATTGTATATGTTACTAGACCGTCGTTTTTCAAGGTTTTGGGACATATACAGTATCTGTATATTTTGTATTTTTGTTTAGGTAAGATATCGTTTCCAGCCGTTCAGGCAGCACCATCATTTAGTAATTCATTTCCACAAATATTTGGTGAGAGACACGACGTGCCATGTCTCATACCATGTGCCATCGACCAGGTTTGTACAGAAAGTAGCGAACTTGTTAACAACTGATATCTATTTTCTTACCTGGATGTATATGGGTGTTAAGAATCGTTGCAAAAAGCGTGCTTGATTTTGCTACAATATTCGCAGCGAAATAATTAAAGCTTTACAATACTTTTAGAAAAACGAATATATTTTAGGTTGTGAGAATATCATAAAGGGACGAGTCACGACTTAACGCTATTTGTACGATATCCCGAACTTTTAAATCATCATTTCACTGGCTTCGGAGTCTAGAGTCTGATTCAAACATTACTACCATTTTCTCTATGATTGCCTCTCAGGAAACACTGACGAAGCTTTAATATATTACAGGATCCTTATTTCCGTATGACACGTGATGTCGCTCCAAGGTTGGGTTATCTCAAACCAGCCCTACTTCATTCCACCTTCTTTCCCGCGTTACAAGGAGCAAAGACGAAGATGAGCTCCAGCGACCCTAACTCCTCCATCTTTCTGACTGATACACGGCTCAGATAAAGAAAAGGTAGATTACAAATGGTTCATCAAATGCATCTATGTACTATATTTCCTCACACTATCATTCAATTTACATATTTACATATATGTTGAGTTACATTACGTGCATATAATTGAAGTGATCCAAAATTAACACTACACGGAGTCTAAGACGTGTTTTTTTTTTATTCTAACCATTTTCATCTGCTGTGTTTTCATATAGAAACCTGACTTCTATATATACTAGTCAATTCTAATATTCTGTAGGTCATACATTTTTATGAATTTATATAGATCAACAAGTACGCATTTTCTGGTGGTAAAGACAACATTGAAGAACATCGTAAATACGGCGGAGATATTGATGTAGATATAGCTTATCGATATCTCACATTTTTCTTAGAAGATGAGGAGAAATTACAACAAATAAAAAAGGACTATACTAGTGGTAAAATGTTGAGCGGTGAAATAAAGAAGGAATTGATATCTGTAATACAACCAATCGTGGCAGCTCATCAGGAGCGAAGGAAACTGGTCACTCCAGAAATAGTGAAACAGTTTATGACCCCGAGAAAGTTGAATTTTTAAAATTAGACAAAATCCAAGATATAGTATTTGATGTACACTTGGAAAAATATTGTATTCTTATCAAGTAAGAAAACTCCAAAGGGAATGTCAACCCAAGGGAAATTAATTTTCTTCATCTGAAACCTCATCAATCAAGCATTGCTTTATCTGTTCCTGTAATTCCTCACTTATGTCATTATTTACCAAGTTGATCTCCCGTGATGATGTTGGATAATTAGCCACTACATTAAAAAGTAGTTCAGCACCCGACTCAGTAATGTCACAACATTCCAAGTCTAGCTTTTCCAAAGTTCTACTTGCTGCAATGGCAACAGCTAAGACCCTGCCCCATAATTCCCGATTTTGTTGTAGTCAATGTAGAGATTTTGCAACTGTGAACTGGCAGCTATTGCAATAGAAAGGTACGACCATCCCATTTGAGTAATATTTTTGTTTCCAGTTAAGGTCAAGGTGTGTAGACATGTTTTTCCTCTTGGTGGTAAAGGATGCACAGCTGTTGAAGATCTTCATCAGTGAGTTGGCAGTCACCAACATCTAAAGTGGATATTTTGGGATGGGATTGTAGAGCATTGACCAAATATTTTACACCATCATCACTCAAGTTATTACCATGTAGTCTGAAAAATATAAAATGACAAAACTAGAGGCACATGCATGGTGGCCTTGTTAAATCAACCATGCCATGAATGTAAGTCAAAATTAGAAGCTATAATTTGTTTAGATGCCATAGTCGTTTTTTCTACTTCTGATTGATACTTGACTAACTTCATGGAAAGATAACTATTATTAAAAACGTACAGTAAAGATGATAAATTCTTGTTATGTTTTATTGAATCACAGAGCCATTTAATCCGTTGTTTGCTATTTAATACTCCAAGACTAAGATTTAGCTGAGCTAACGAAACATTTGTCTTCAGGGACTCAGAAATTCTTTTGAAATCGGCGTCATCCATAGAACAACCTCTCAACGACAACAGGCGAACGCTGTCACTGTTGAGGGAATGACAAACGTCGTTCACTTCTACATCGCTTAAGTCTTCGCCCGCTATCTGAATCGTTCCTATCATTTTTAAAAATGTTTTTGAATTTCCGCAAGGACGAATTAGAGAAATGCGACGTTTTGTGAACCTCAACTGTGCTTGGATTTGTAGACCTAGTTTCTATGGATACGAAACAGGTGTGCATTGAATTTCTAATTTCCATGAACGAAAGGACTAAATTAATTTTTGTCTAAAGAAATTGGCAAATCCTGTTTTTTTATATATTGAACGTTCGATCTTTTTGCAAGCTTATATTTTTGGAAATTAATGGACAAAGAACATATTGCTTGTCTTAACTGCTCTTCAGAAAAAAAGTGGCATGTTTTCGACCTGTCATTGGTCGTCTGGAAATATTTCTTAGTCATTTTGTAAACACAGCTTCAAAGAAATTGGAAAGAGAACTAAATCTAAAAATATATAGTATTGTGTGTTTGAAAATATGGTAATACGTGCGACAAAAAAATGCGTCATTTAAATACACCTTAATGCTCAATAAGGAAATAATATTGAAACATTTTATAAAAAATTCATTATAAAATTATTTTTCATAGATAGGACCAAGTATCATCCTCATCATTGGAGCTAAGACAGTCACATATATCAAAAGATGATCCCCCAATAACATCAGAAAGTAGAAGTTGAAGGGTTGACAAAGATCCTACAACAAGAGAATAATATATCTTCTTCAGCGGTCAATATTTTTGCAGTAAAACTAAATGAGAAAATATCAACATACCTAATGAAATTGGTGATGTATATGAATACTTAGATATTTGTTTGTTCTTTGTTGAACTGGTAACTTTGGAAATCCTTTACGAAAAGAAAATTCATTTAAAATATGTTTATTGTGCATCAATGTATATTTTGCATACCATTTACGGATTGATGAGCTGGATAAATGTGCTTTGTCAAACTGTAGAATTCCTAATATTGATAGAATAGTCTGCATATTCATATGATAATAAAACAGCTTGAGATCTGGTCAGTTAATGAAAGCGCTTAGTAAAAAATGATTCCTGCATAAACAACGTTTTATACAGTGTGGAGGGAAATTGGCATGATCTTAAAATTAGGATCCCACACTCCACAAAGGCCAAAACATAAAATGATTCAGCATGCCAAAATATTCCATTACTGACCTGAATTTAATATCTCCATCATTTTTGGAACACATTGGGAGGGAAATAACTCAAGAGGGTGGATGGAAGGTGGGTACTATTTAACATTGGGAGGAAATAACTCGAGAGGGTGGATGGAGGGTGGGTACTATTTAACATTGGGAGGGAAATAACTCGAGAGGGTGGATGGAGGGTGGGTATTATTTAATTAATGAAACACTGTGCACACACTTGTGCACACCTACATATTAAATTTTTACCTTTATTTACACTCCTAGAATGTACCTGAAGAAAAGATGAAAAGATTGATTAAGGCCCTGCTTACTCTATACCAGATTGCTATGGTAGCAGGTTGAATATTCTTTGTATTAAAAGGCAGTAAAATTTTTCAACGTCAGAAACACGATCAAATAGACTAAATCTAGCAATTTAATAAGCTTTACTCCGTACAGTTACCCCTTTAAAGCAAATGAAGATGTCGTGATGAGCAAATCCGGTATAGTGTAAACGCAGCTTTAAATGTTCATGTCATGGTTTGTTGGATATCATTGTGTATTTTATATACAACAAATATCTATTATACTGACGAATTATGAATTTTGCAAATCAATAGAAAACTTTTATGGACAGTATCTTCATACTTTCACGTTAGCGCGAATATCCACTCCGACAACGCGACTAAAGCATCTTATTCCCGACATCGTTTGCCTTTTTTATCTGTTGGATTGTAAATAGAAATTATTCCTAAAAACAAGTTTTAAATTGTTTATCTTTTGATAGTGATGGTATTGAATACAAGAAGGACAAAGTTCAATGGGAAAATACTTGATTAGTAGTGTGATTGTTTAAATCCAAGATCCTTTGTCCATGCAAATCCATTAATGACCTGTTGCTTACCTAGATGTCCCACAACAATCATGATTCATAATTTTATAAACTAAAACATGTATGGTAGCGGATTATTTTTTGATAGAAATGGTCCTTTGAGAAAGGCTTTTCAAAGCTTTGGTCGTGAGTAAGTATGCGTTGTATAAAAACGCGTAAACTGCTCGCCCTGCTTATAGCAGCATGGCTTGTTGGTGTAGTCTATTTTCTTTCTGGAATGAAAAGCCTACAAGTGCTATCTACCCACGACAACGACGACTTACTTGATGAATATGATAGGTTGTTGAATGAAGAAGAATCTCGCGAGAGGAGCACGGAAGCTACCGTAAAGGTATATAGTTTTGCAATTTGCACATAGTTTTACGAGTGGGGACAAATTAGGTATTTCCAAAATCTAAACAGTCTGAGAGACTGATACTGAGAGTCGGTCAAGTCACATCAACAGATCAAGTAACATCAAAGATTACTATTAAAGTTTTGTGCCACGTTGCAATTAAGCATTGTTTCTTAATTGACTTGTGGTATGTAATACTGAAATTTTTCACCTCTCATGAAATGCGATCAATTTGGCCCAACCAATGTCACAATTTACACAAAAGATGGCAAGTTGTCAAAGAATAAAAGCATTATATTTACTTTTCGTATTTAGTCACCTCACCTAGACTCCAATGGAAGGTTAATGGTCGTCAGGGCAACATATTTGTCGTTTATTGTTCAATAACAAATTAGCAAACTCATTTTATTTACTCATTTGTAACTTCAATGATAAATATGTATTTGGCAAGGACTTTTACCTTTGTTATATATATATTTTTTAATTTTGGCATACAGTTAACATGGAGGTTGCATTGAGGTTTTAATTGCTAATTTGAATTATTAATTAATATGGGCATTAATTATCCAGAAGAAAGAGAAAGAGAGAACCTAGGTATCATTGCAATCATTCCTCTGCACCAGATATTGATTTTATAATTATGCCATTCTACTTATTTTTTGAAATTACCTTGAAAATAGGGAATTTTTGTTTTTGTTAAAATGCTTTCATTGCAACTTGTGATTTTGCATCTCAAATTTATAAAGTGTAAATGGTTTGAACCCGGGAGTATCGTAACATGTTTGTGCATGAAGATCGTCCAGGTTAGTAAAGTCTTGAGAACGACTGTTGGTATTGATGTAGACTGATGTTTCGACAACCTTAGTGGTAGTCATCTTCAGAGTCAAGTGACACTACTTTCAATGTCTCAGGACTCTACTAACCTGGATGATCTTCATCCACAAACATGTTACGATACTCCCTGGTTCAAACCATTTACTGTATTATACATGTATGTGTATTAAACTTTATTAAATCTGGATCTTTTTTAAGGTTATAGATTTCCAAGTCAAACCAAAGCCAGGCGTACCCAAAGATGTCAGAACCATAGAGAACTTTGATGCTGAAGGATATCTCGCTGGGGGTAGGCTAAAAGAAGGAGAGGATGCTTATGCCAATAATGCCTATAATCAAAAAGCAAGCGAAGAAGCTGCATTTAATCGCAATGTACCAGATGTACGACATGAACAGTGAGTAAGGGCCAAGTGTTTACATTTTTTAAAAAATATTCGGATGTATCCAGTGGTTTTCAAATTTTCCATCCCTCTTGTTGATATAAGATGGTCATTTATACAGTTTGATATACTAACCCATTGATTGTCATTAACTGCTAAATTTCTCAATATTGTTTTTTTTCTTGATAGATGTCAATCCAAGGCTTGGCCCATAGATTTGCCAAGCACAAGTGTCATAATATGTTTTCATAATGAAGGAAGAGCAGCATTACTACGAACTGTTGTCAGGTATATCTGTGAGCAGACTGTAAGACATACTTTAGACGCCAAAATTTCATTGTAATTTTGATGGCCATGCAGACATAAAACTCAAGGGGCAGTTGTAAGAAGCCTGGACAGCATTATCCATTGGATAGCAAATTTTTCTGAACGTTTATAAAATCTCTTATAAGAGAAAAATATACAATTTGAACTGTGGAATCACTGATATGAAATATTGTTTTGAAAATCACAAAATTTCTTTGTCGTAAGAAAAATATAAACACCTTTTTTACAATTTTGAAAATTTTCGCTATCCAATGGATAACACTATGCAGGCTTTGTGCAATTGGTCCTAGGAATGTTGGAGAAATTGAGAATAAAGTTGTGATTTGCCAGAGTTTTGCATGGTTTTTATAAGCCAAGCTCTAAAGTCTTTATTTTTCACACAGTGTGCTACGTCAAACTCCTGATCACTTGCTATCAGATATAATATTGGTGGATGATAACAGTAAAGACTGTGAGTGTTTTTTTGAGATGTTGATAGGGATGTTATTGCATATATTGCATACAAGTGCTATTTAATTATCATGTTTTCTTGAAGTACAAGTGCCTTTTACTTATATTAATGTGCGTGGCTGAAAAGGTCGTTTATCCATTTGTAAAAACAAAGGACCTGGAGACAAGTTAATTCAAAATCTTACAATTTTCTTAGTTTCAGTCCTTGTTAATGCATTTCTTCCTTAGCAAACGACGGAAAGCTACTTGAAAAACTTCCAAAAGTGAAAACAATAAGAAATGAAAGAAGAGAAGGTTGGCATGGTTTTTGTGATTAATTTGATTTCAGTGATACTTTATTGTGGCTTTTTGGGTGCACTATATGTCTGTATTTTTCATCATTACAGGTTTGATACGTAGTCGAGTGAAGGGAGCAGACATCGCCCAAGGAGAGGTGTTGACATTTTTAGATAGCCACTGTGAATGCAATAAAGATTGGATGGAACCTTTATTGTTGCAAATTAAAGAGGTGTGCATTGCATTTAATAAGGAGGGGATGAAACTCTTACAAATTGTGACGATTTGATCAATGTGTTTGAGTTGATCTTCATCTTATTTTGTTAGCATCCTAAAACTTTAGTATCGCCCATCATCGACGTCGTTAACATGGATAATTTTCAATATCTTGCATCTTCTCCTGATTTACGTGGAGGTAAGAAAATGCGAAAGAACCTGTTTGTTGAAAAAGCTGTACATGGTCATAAATGTTTTACAACTTCGGTCACGAAACATTTTCTAAAGTATATACGCCCAAGCAGTAGCTCAATTACAATCCACCCTCCAATAGAAAAAGCATTGATTTATTTAAAAATCTCATTAAACACCTTCCTCTTTCAACCGCCGAATCGTTTTTTTTAAAATAGAATACGCTACCTGGGTGGCTGGTTATATTGGAGGAAATACAGTACAGAAATTATTCTAGTTAACACCTTTTTAAATGAACGCCATCCAAGATCTTGTCGAACTTTATCAACCTCTGTCATGTTGACGGTGGTCAAAATTTCATCCTTGACTTATTGAAGACTTTTTTGTGAATCGGTCTTCTTTATATATGTACTTTTTCTCACTGCATATTGGGTTCGATCCCAGGAATTTTGAACTTTGGCTTAAGGTTTTTCATGCTTTCATATTTTGAAGGATTTAGTTGGAACATGAACTTCAAATGGGATTATCTTCCACAAGATGTTTTAGCTGAACGACGAAATACGCCAATTGCACCTATAAAGTAAGATTTTTACTTTTGTCGGACTTCGTTGGTTTTATTGTATTTCACCGTTTAATTTATCATTCTAAAAGTTCTGTGATGTTGCCAATTATATTATAAAATTCTGTGTTGCCCATCATAGTACAAAGTTCTGTGTTGCCCATCATAGTAAAAAGTTTTGTGTTGCCCATCATAGTACAAAGTTCTGTGTTGCCTATCATAGTAAAAAGTTTTGTGTTGCCCATCATAGTACAAAGTTCTTTGTTGCCCATCATAGTACAAAGTTCTGTGTTGCCCATCATAGTACAAAGTTCTTTGTTGCTCATCATAGTAAAAAAGTTTTGTGTTGCCCATCATAATGTAAAGTTCTGTGTTGACCATCATAGTATAAATTCTGTGTATAGTATAAAGTTCTGTTTTCTTCATCATAGTATAAAGTTCTTTGTTAACCATCATAGTATAAAGTTCTATGTTGCCGATTGCAGTATAAAGTTCTGTGTTACCCATCAAAGTGTCAGACTTCGTTTATAAATATCAATTATCTGTTTCGAGTGGCTTACGTTGATGTAATACTATGTATTTGTTCAGGACGCCTGTTATTGCTGGTGGCCTCTTCTCCATTTCCAAAAAATGGTTCTCTGATATCGGACAATACGATCTTGATATGGACGTTTGGGGAGGAGAAAACCTGGGTATGAAACAAACAAACAGGCAATAGCATGTTGCAATTATATATTCACTTTATATTCAAATTAAACTAAGAGTGGTAGCTACGAAGGCGTTAAAGGCATCCTGCGCATGTTCCACATAACTTTATAATTCCATATTCTTGTAGAAATCTCATTCCGCGTTTGGTTATGCGGCGGGAAAATGGAAATATTGCCTTGTTCTAGAGTTGGACATGTTTTCAGAAATCGACATCCTTACGACTTTCCTGGTGGAAGTATGAATGTCTTTCAAAAGTAAGAAAACATGCGTCTTTTTGAAAGGGCGGGGAGACACACTGACATTTGGATCTTTCCACTGAAGGAAACGGTGGGTAGGTCTAATGAAAAACGTACTAAAACAGACTAAGTGTTTTTGCAGCATTTAGCCTTACCCATTTCTACGTTCTCTTTTGAAGAAATAGCAGGAGAGCTGCTGAAGTGTGGATGGATAATTATAAAAGATATTACTACGCTTCCGTGCCTTACGCAAAAAATATTCCTTTTGGAGAGTAAGTTTAGAGAAGTAATATTCATAGAAATTGCTGCTTGGAATTTTCACACTCTTTTTCAAAGACTGTATTCGTCTTTTGTCTTTGGCTCCTTGCAGCATTCGAGGACGTATTGATTTGAAAATGCGACTTGGATGCAAACCTTTCAGTTGGTACGTTAAGAATGTTTATCCCGAATTAAAGTAAGTTGAAGGTTCTATTATTAATACTCTAGCTACGTTCCCAGAATTCTATGTATAAATTGTTCAAGCTTATCACGCCTCTATCTTTTCGTATTCTCTTACAACCGTAGTGTCGTTATATGGCTGCACCTCCTATGCTTCACCATGCTGAGGTTGAATTCACCATGCTGAGGTTGAATTCACCATGCTGAGGTTGAATTCACCATGCTGAGGTTGAATTCACCATGCTGAGGTTGAATTCACCATGCTGAGGTTGAATTCACCATGCTGAGGTTGAATTCACCATGCTGAGGTTGAATTCACCATGCTGAGGTTGAATTCACCATGCTGAGGTTGAATTCACCATGCTGAGGTTGAATTCACCATGCTGAGGTTGAATTCACCATGCTGAGGTTGAATTCACCATGCTGAGGTTGAATTCACCATGCTGAGGTTGAATTCACCATGCTGAGGTTGAATTCACCATGCTGAGGTTGAATTCACCATGCTGAGGTTGAATTCACCATGCTGAGGTTGAATTCACCATGCTGAGGTTGCATTCACAATGCTGAGGTTGAATTCACCATGCTGAGGTTGGTTGCATTCACCATGCTGAGGTTGCATTCACAATGCTGAGGTTGAATGCATCCCCCCTTCACCAGGCTGAGGTCGCATGCATCCCCCCCTTCACCAGGCTGAGGTTGCATGCATCCCACCCTTCACCATGATTAGGTTGAATGCATTCCACCCTTCACCAGGCTGAGGTTGCATGCATCCCACCCTTCACCATGATTAGGTTGAATGCATTCCACCCTTCACCAGGCTGAGGTTGCATGCATCACCCCCTCACCATGCTGAGATTGCACACACCTCCTAAAGTTGCCTGGACACTCTTCCTTCCCAGTTAAAACAATAAAAATCGATTCTACCATGGGAATAAGTGCCTCTTAAGAAGCTTGTTTACCAAAAATCGCTTCGTTTCGTAGACTACCTAAAGAAGAGGACGTGCAAGCATTTGGTGATATTAAACAGGGTTCGAACTGCGTGGATACGTTAGGGCACAACACTGTGGGGGGAAGTGTTGGTCTGTTTAAATGCCACGATTCAGGTGGTAACCAGGTGTGTTGGACTTTGTTTTTGCATACTATATTTGCATACTATATCCTGCTTTTTTTTTAAGTTAAATGTTTTAGTTCGTGTGGTTTGATTAGGAAAGCTATGCCTTTCCATTCTTCAGTCTAAGATCCAGTCTAGTTTCTTCATCTATAATGTGATGTTGAAATTTGAGTTTTTATACTCTTTAATTGTCTTCAAGTTCTAACTTGAGTCCTTGATACTCGAGACTGCAGTTTTTGTCAGGGGGGATCTGATATTGAAGACGCGTTTAATGTAAAAATATGCCTCCAAATATGTGAACAATATAAGGGAAATCCGGGTTAGTTAACCTGGGTCAAACCATATTTTGTTTATATCGTGTGAAGAGGGCTTAATTTATGAGTGTTTTATATTGATAAGCTTTGATTATTTTAATTCTTCTGTGTTAGGAT
Organism: Xenia sp. Carnegie-2017; assembly: GCF_021976095.1. Taxonomy (NCBI): domain Eukaryota; kingdom Metazoa; phylum Cnidaria; class Anthozoa; order Malacalcyonacea; family Xeniidae; genus Xenia; species Xenia sp. Carnegie-2017. The sequence goes on along the minus strand of NW_025813483.1, from coordinate 13,045,918 downwards.
TGGATGTTTACGAAACATGGTCAACTTAAACACGACGGATTGTGTTTAGCTGTGAAGATAGGTCGAGTGAACGAGGTTGTTCGATTTCAACCTTGCTTGGAAAAGCATCCTAATCAGGTAGAACAAAACCAATGCAGCAAGACTTTTTTCTTTTCCACATTTGACGCCAAACAGTTATGGCTAGTTGCTGTCGAGTTGACAACTCGTTAACAGGGTTTTCACCGCTAATTTTTTTGAAATTAGCCAAGTACCATAAACCTTCGCCTGTAAGCCCTCTCGTAAAGAAACCCACCACGATCGTGACGCTCCACTCATTCCACATACCCAACCGCTTATGAGACCGCATATTCAATAATGTAACGGTTATAGATCTTTGCAGTATAATATATTCCATCCATTACCTCCCCTCTTTAGAAAAAGAGCTGGCGAACTTACCTCAACCCAGGGCTTACAGGTTTATGGTATTATCTTTCCAACATTGCTAAACTACACATATATTTCAGCATTGGGTTTCGACGATGGACAAACAACTTCGGTTTAAAGGTTCGAACTTCTGTCTGGATAGCCGTGACCATCGTGATAAGGGAGTAACAATATCAAAATGTGACTCCAGTAGTAATACTCAGATTTGGAATTTTGGCGTTCAGTTATAACTTGCCCGGATGCAGATCTCTTATCTTGGCGTAATGGTTTTACTGCCTGAATAAAGCATTAAAACGTATCCTTGACTTGACTCAGTGTTGAATTTCAAATTTGAAATGTTTTTTAATTGGTAATTATAAATATATGGCACTCTAAAATGCAACGAGCCAACGACGTCGTGTTTTAGACAGGGCATCGAGAAAGAAACTGCATCCCACTTTACCCACCCCCCGTCTTTCAATGATAGAAAAAGACACGTGGTCTGGCGTATACCAATAAACTGAATGGAGTGTTTTCATGTGACGTCAAAGCGGCCATGTTGGAGAGTTACATCAAATTGCCGATGCTCAACAGAGCATGAAATCAACAGAAATTCTTTTCACCATATGGTATTTCCCCCCAACATGGCGACTGACGAAAACAATCTATAGAGAAATTATCAAAGCACGTATCGTGTAGTAAAATTTGTACATAGTTAGGAATGCTTTTTGAAAGGAAATTCATTAGATTAAACAGTAGTAAAATGCTGTTGCCAGTGAGTAAAAAAGAAACGGGGGGGAGGAGTGCATATAAATAGAATTCTGTATGACTGTAATTGAGAAGAATTCAAGACTCTTTCCATAGATATTCAATCTAAACCTTACAGAACAAATTGATGACGATCGTTCTTAGCCAAGTTTTTGGCGAGAAAAGCCTTTGAAAGTTCAAAACAGAATGCAAAGAAAAACAGCGGTTGAAAATTGTACCCAGCACAAATTTGTAATCAACTTGTTCCAGATTTTAGATTTATTGCCCAACAACAGTAGTATAATCAGATGACTTCTTTTTTCTATTAGCCTGTTTTCTGCAATGGTCTAAGTAATTGTTCATGTCAAATGTTCCATTATCCTTAAGAAATACAGGCTGCCCATTATGAATTTGATTTGTGTGTTTTCTGTCATCTTTAGGTACGTTCGATGAAACAACCTCGACCGGTTTGATGGATATCAGGTGTTTTATCGCGTTCAATTGGCCATTCACTGACGGAGTATTTTTATGAATCACAGTTTTGTGTAGTTTTGTTAATCCGAGAGCCTTTAACGTTCGTTTTTCCCAGTAAGGTTGTCGAATGCCGCTGCGAATCAACGTAACTGCAAATAGTTTAGGAATTTCTTTTGCTTTCGCTGCCGCCATGTTTGAAGATGAGCACGAGAGGAGATCTGAGAACGATAGGAGTTCTGATTGGTCAATAGTTTATCCTGAAGCCTTTAGGCGGCGGTGTCATCAATTTTCTTGAGCAGGAATTATGTTTGGGGCTTCTTTTTGAACGTGAAAAAAATTGTTTTGCGTATAAAAAAAAAAAAATTTATTTATTTTATCCGCTTTATAATAATCTATTAAAACTGCTACTATACCTGTGAAATATGCTAAAATTAGCGTGTTTATTCTTCATTTTTGGCGTTTTATTTGGCCGTTTTTCAACGCAACTTACAAGCTGTAAGTGGAAAATGGACGTTGTCGAAATGACAGGAGAATTTAGTGAGTTTCGAGTCTATGTGGGTGCTTTACAAGTGGAAGATTCATATTTTATAAGACTTCGCATCACTTGTCGAGACGAGGTATCGTAAGTTTGAAGGCAAGAAATATTTCGAACTGAACTGAACACCTTTCAACCATTCTTTAAACACGCGGTTTTCATGGTTGAATAATTGTTCAATATTTTAACCTGGATTCCACAGCCATTATATAAATACTTGCAATCAATTAAAAAGTTAAATCCAAATAATAATATTTGTAAAAAGATAATCATGACAATAATTCGCAAATTTTTTTAAACCTTCATAGTTCATCCTTTTTTCCCAATTTAATGTTCATTCATTTCATTTCTTATGTATTTGATAATAGGTCCATCCGTATTTAACAAGGTCCTTTGCCCATTTGGGTCACAAGCCTATGGTTAGGTTGGAATTTACAGGATATGGTCTTCATGATGTTATGAACACCACCAAAGTGTTACTTCTTGAAGGGGCTTTGGTTCAGTTTCAACATTCTTCAAATGCCAAATCTCCTCAAGGAAATTTCCTTATTTTGTAAGCATTTTAGTTGTTTTGAAAGTCTATGGGGAGTGATGTGATCCATATATGTATTTTAGGGGGGAGATGGGACAGGTGGGACTTCAGTTGAAGTTACACGGATCACTTATAACCATTGGTATTATGAATGACTCTAAGTTAGAGTTATATAACATTATGCAATGTGAACATGACATCCATACAATGTTTTATAACTTTAGATGTATTCAACACATAAAGTTTATTTATGGGTAACATATTAATACTCACTGTCATGTTGTGTTGAGCCTTCTACACCTGTCGTGAAGATGGATTTCAGTTTATGTGCCGCTTGACAATGAACTTTCCTCGATAGGTGGATTGAAAAATTTAGCTCTGTTTTAATAGTACTTATATGACATATCACTAAACTTCATTGATTATTTTAAGGAATAATACCAGTGTCAATATGCCAGTATCTTCAAGTTGCACAGATGAAAGCATGAACAGCGACATTCTGTTAGATAATCGTGAGAATATTTACAGTTTGAACTGCAATGGAACGTTTCTATGTGATCCGGCTTGGCTTGTACCTTTGACCATACACGAGGCAAACGTGGTTGTCACGTGTTTCATAACCAACCCTGGCGAGCTTTTATACACTAGGTAAGTAGCTTCAATACAGAAATGAGAAATTCATTTTTCTTCATATGCAAGATTAAAAGGAAATGCCTACAGACAATAATATCTGCAAAATGTTGTCAAAGGACATCATAAATTCATCAGACCTATATGACTGCAAGCCTGCAACCACTCCAATAATAAAAAATCATCCCTTAATTCAGACTGATTTTAAACTTGCGCTGATCCGATTGTCGTTTACAGATTGGAAGCTTAAAACGTGCATTATCAATAAAAATTATTATCTTTCTAGTTTAAAAATACACTCACGAGGATTTTCTGACTCCGATGAAAACAAGATTGGGGCAACAATCCATGAGTTACCTGTCGGAATTTCAATTGATGATAACATATTAATCAATAACTTAGCGTTGGCGATGCCTTTTTGGCTGACTAAGTCCTTTCACAAAAGTGACTACGCGTTATTCACTGACTCAGAATTTGATAGATTTTCCATTGAAGGTAAAGGAAGAATATGGTAAACGGAAGAAATTTTCGTAATTTATATGGCAAATAATTCTCTGCGCTTCTAATCTTTCTATTTATATATACTGTCATTGCCATGTCGTTTTTTATATGATGATTCGAATTTTCATTACATACTATCATTGACTTGTTTTTTATATTTGTTTCTAGTTTTCATTACATACTATCGCATTGTCGCGATGTTTCTCATCTTTGTTTCTAGTTTTCATTACATACTATCACATTGTTGCGATGTTTCTCATCTTTGTTTTTAATTTTCATTACATACTATCACATTGTCGCGATGTTTCTCATCTTTGTTTTTAACTTTCATTACATACTATCATTGTTTTTTTTCATTACATACTCAACATTGTGTTGTTTCTCGATGTTTATTATATTTATTTCTAGTTTAAAACGCTGCTTGTCAACTTTTTCTCGACAGTCATCTGTGTCCACAAAGCTTTACCTCCCTCTCTCAAACATGTTTACTTTCAATTAATTAGGTCTGAAATGTGTATTGATATTTGAAAGTTAGCAGTTATTCAGCATATGTCTTGTACAGATATTTCCTAAACAAAAAGTAATGAACACGTTATAATTTTTATACCTGTAGGTTCATAATGTTAGCGATAAAGGAGAATCCAAAGTCTGTTCTAATCCATGTGCTGATGATGAAATAAGAGGATCGTTAGTATTGTCAGACAGAATTCTTCTCAGTACTTGTGTAAGTGTGACTGTGTCAGCTAGTATACGGAGAAAGCCTGGTAATTTCGCGTAACTTATATATTTTTTTCTGATTATGTCATTACTGTAATGAAATTTGACCTTACCGTGTAAATGTCTCGACTCTGCTCACGTGCTACGCCTGCTTTCGTATATCATTAGGTTTCTGTACCTGGTGATTCTACGTGTTTCAGTTATTTTATTCCTATTTGGGAACTAGCTCTACTATTTTCCCACGTTTTTAGGTCTCAATTTACGTCAACTGACAGCGTCATACATACATTTATTCTTTAAATTTACTCTTACAAAAAAACTAGTTGTAATGTTTGTACTTGTCATGAACGTTCATTATTGTAGTGCATGGAGCATTGTTGTTTAGACTGCATGCGATTCTTTATTATCTTTATTACAGTATGGAATACGAGAAATTAGAAAGAAACAAATGTCGAAATCGTGTAAGTTGATAATTATATGGAAATCAGTTAAGGTGGTTGATCTCTAAGTCCTGATCTTCCACACGTTGCTTTAAGATGTTTTTCGTTCTGTGTTGTTGCTCGAATTATTTTATCTCTTTACAGATGAATCTAAAATCGTCCTTCGTGCTTGTGTCAAAGTGATGGTTGCGCCATCACAGGCGTTTCCTAGAACGATAGAGGTTCTTGCGATTGCAGAATCTTCATCATCGATTTTTCGGTCTGTTTATCGTTCACCAGGTTCATGTGCTTTTTATCGTTTATCGTTCATCGGGTTAATGTGCTTTTTAATGTTTTTTAAAGATTCTCTTGAACATTTTGCTATTTCTTCTGATTTTTGTTGTCAACGCTAAATAAAAGATGGTTTGCTCTTCTCATAGAATCGTCAATGGAGTTTTTTCCACTTAACGATAACTCAAATCGAAGTTTATGCGATTTTCTTATGTCTGGTGTCAAAGGTTAGCGAGCTTTTGAATTGTTTAAGTTCATATTCCAATGATAAAGATGCATGCCGGGAGTCGTGGGACTACCTGGGATACGAATGTATCTTACGTACATGTGGTGTCGTATATTTTCTTTTTGCCTTTATTGAGTTAAATTTGAAAACTTTTGTTTTTTTGGTTTTTTTGTTACCAGTTACCTCAATAATGCTCTCACACCCCCTGCTCTTTCCCGTCAATTATAAACTAACTATACTCCAATGTTTTTGTTTTATAGATAGCTGTTCTATCTTGGACGCAACCATCAATATAAATCTCAAAGTTGTGTACTTCTTTTTGGTCCAGTATTCATCAACATACTATATTATGAAATATAATGGTAAGGATCTATATAATGCACGAACATGTGCCAAAAGATAGTTATGATTACGGATTAAGTTTACTCCAGCTCTCGATCCCGAATTAGATTTCATATCTGGGTGAAATTTCATTTCAATTTAATATAAATACGTTATTCTTGAAAAGTGTTTCAATACATGTTTATGTATGGGCCGCAGCAAATGTAGCTGTGTAAGAGCTTTTTGTGTGAAAACCATCCATTGTCTCTTTTTAATTGTTGCGCGTTTTGTGATAGATTTACACGTTAATCAAACATATAAATGGCTCCAATGTAAATCCTCGAATTATTTGCAATGCCCCACAAAAGCATTCTTTGATTTTCACACTTAATCCTATTTTCCTTTTTTGTTTTCATTCAGACAGTAAATGGACGCAAGTATTTGTTTTTCCACTGTCTTTGCCAAACATCACGCAAGGTTAGTTTCCACGACTAAATTCATTGATTGACCTCTGAAAATGTTGCCATGGATACTATACAATAGAACAAATACTAAATTCTTAGAAATTTGAATTAAGGCGAGTCATCGACATATCACCCTCTTCGTCTTTCATAGTAAGCATAATTTCAAGAATGATCTTACCGTAATGAGAAGGACTGGGACTAACCATATTGCCGCCTTTTATTTCAATCATCACATCACATTCAACTTTATTTTTGTGTATTTTTGTGTGCAGGCAATCGTAAACATGGGGATCGTTGGATATTTGTGGATTCAAAGACCTCAGGCGATTTGCGTGTGTACCTAAATGGTCTTTCATTTTCTCGAAACACAGGTAATAACCTGTTTGCTTGGGGCAACATTTTTTGCTACAGGTAAGGAGGTCTATTATGATCAAGTGTTACGTTTGTGAAACCTTTTTTTGTGCTGTGCTCATGATGAGATCCTTTAGGTCATTTGTCAACCACAAATTTCAAGAAGACACACATTTCATGTCAAAACCACAAATTTCAAAAAAAACACACGTTTCATATCAAAACCACCCATTTCATGTCAAAACCACAAATTTCAAAAAAACACACATTTCATATCAAAACCACCCATTTCATGTCAAAACCACAAATTTCAAAAACACACATTTCATATCAAAACCACCTATTTCATGTCAAAACCACAAATTTCAAAAAAACACACATTTCATATCAAAACCACACATTTCATGTCAAAACAACAAGATTTCATTGATATGATGTTCTTTTGTTGTTTTTCCACTTGTAGTCCGAATGCAGGAGAAGATTTTTTATGGTTGCTGGATTGCTGTGGTCAGAAATCTAATATAACAATGTTCACGTCTGCTGAAGATGGATCGTATTCGTTTCTTAATGACTTGCAACAGGTAAATTATAATGTGATTTCATAGATAGGTAAAACATTTTCTTTACTAGAAATTTCTCACGCAGCATCAGAGATACATGAAACTGCGAAACAAAAGAGTCGTTTCGATGAACTTATCCAATGTTTACTGTGCATGTAGCTCATAATGCAAGTAAAATGTACTTTGAATATCTTGAAATACTTACTTTTACACTGTAAATGGGGACAAAAAGTAGCCACCCTCCCCATAATGAAACGAAAATGAAATGTTGACAATCGTCAATTATAATTTAACCATTATAGTAACGGCTGTAATATTGTCCCGGCATTGTATTAACAACCGGACAACCAAACACTAGTGTTTAATATAATAATATGTAGTTTGAGCGTGTGTCTTGTAATCTATTAAATAAACTTTGCACTATTCTTTGATCACTTGTGATTATAAAATGTTGTCATTAATTGTAAAAGATTTAGTCTTGGACTTTATTTTAACATTAAATGATACAATGTAAGCCAATAATCCTTGATTGCCCCTCATGATACATGAAACAGTAAATAAGAGAGTTAAATCGTGAGCGACATAATTGGTTTGTAAAACATTGCTTGGTTATAAAACATTGCAGTTTCCTTGAATATCATATCGATTATTTTATGAGAAGAACTCTTGCAAAGGAAAAGCAAATTTCATAATAAAAAAGTCCTTGCCTCACAATATCCTGGGACAGGAAGGGCCTTAAAGCGTAGCAGACACAAACCATTCCAAGGGATGAAATCTTTATTATATGTGACTATTCACGTCTCAAATTTTTTTATATTCTCCATCCAGATATGGTGGGGTCACACTGACTTTGCATTTCTTCATTACCTGGAAACAGCAAACAAATGGAACGTTGGTTTGATGACTGTTGGAAACATCTGCAAGGGATCTCACAAGATTCTTTCGATGTTCTTCGATTCCTTCGGCAAACTGTGGAAAGTAAGCTCAGGAACATGTTGTAATAAACTTAGCATTGTTCTGGTTATATTTTCTGGTGGAAATTTATAATTTAGCTCTTGACTGGATTAAAATGGAAAGTACAGTCAGCTTTCATTTAAAGATAACTGATAGAAAAATTAAAGAGAAACCTTTCTCGAACATTTACAGGTGGTGAAATGTGATAATCAGACATCAAAGTTTCCTTGCATCTTAAAACGTAAGGTCGCCATCCTAGACATCCTATCGCACTCTCATCTTATAAAAGAACAGACATCGTTAGATCATGACATCCACGAAATATCTACCATTCTGGAGCATGGTGTCGAATCTCTATCCCCCAAACATTGTTTGACATATTCCATCGTATACGAGGCACCATATACCAGTCGTTATCTTCAACAAGTTGTTGATATAGTCGATGTGCCTCACATGGTGAACACATTACCTGTGTCTATAGACTTTCTCAAGGTAAGCTTATGATATTTATAGTTACACACCAAACTCTTAATAAGAAAACTCGTTCTTTAAGGGTATTTTAAAATATTTTGAAAATCGAATCAGCAACGATTTTGCGCGGTGTACATGTATAATGCCCGCCCAGACTTTTATCTTTATGCACACTATGATGCGCCCGACTGCGTAGCGACGCCAGAAACTATCAAAAAGCCCCCCAAAACAACAGACATATTTCATTTACTTTAAAGAAAATTCATTAGAGACAACTAATGAACAAACTTATTTTTAAGCATTGCTTATTAGAATTCTCAAGCATTGTACGTAAACATGCTAAACATGTAAAGCTTCAACGGCAGTTACATCCAATCAGATGTTATCCCCTTTTTATACAAAAAATATCAAATGTTGTACTTTTCACTTATGAATACATGTATCTTGGTACTTTGCACATTATTTTGTATGGAGAGATGAAGATTTTGAATTGGACCTATTAAGATGTTTCCGTGCTCGTATATCATTGAGATAAACAGGTCGATAAATATAGTTTAATTGACTATCTCTTTGCAAAACATATTTTGAAATATATATTTAAAATATATATTTTTGGAATGCAATTGTAGAGGGCATACACAATATTTGAAAATTGTAAATGTAAAATATTTTAAGTATACATCTTTCAATACGTTTCAAGAAATATTTGAAGAATCAACGGGCCTCTCTTATTAACCCAAGAGCTGTGAAACAATCCATGATGAAACATTCATTACCGAAACGAATTTATCTCACCAAAGGCGAAACGTACAACTTCACTGTCACCTTGACATTAGACGACAGCAAACCAAATTGTAAGTACCATTATTCTCACATCATAGTTTGGCTTAATTTAATCCTAGAAGTCAAATAAAGGACCCGTGCCACCATCAGGGGCGAATATAACGTTAATTGGGGTATATATTCATATATGCAGCTCTGCTCTGCTGATTTCTTATGTTTGCGATGTTAATTTCAAAGAAGTCAGCAGGGCAGAGCTGAATATATGAATATCTACCCACAGACACACAATTAACGTTCTAGTTTCGCCCCTGGCCACCATCATACGAATGGCTATAGGTCCGTTTTCAATGCCTTTCTTAAGTACTGTTTGGCGATTGTTTTAACGTTTATAAACTCCTGTATTCTCCTTTATGTATAACTTGTAAGGTTCGTACCACAATCCATAAAATATACTTGCTTTGTAATGATGACCCTTTAACGCTTGATGCACGGGCTGGAATCCATGTTTATCTGTTATGTTAACGTTTGCACCATAGTTCATCATTATGCGAATACCGTCGATGTCGCCTTCTGTTGCTTCCCTGTGTATAGCCGACTCTCCTGTATGGCTGAGCGTATTTATGTCTGCTCGTGTATCTGTCTGTATCAAACTCTTTACGTCACTGATTGGCTTATTTTGAATCGCCTCACGAAATAAAGAGTTGTCTGGAGTCACCAAATCCTTTAACGGTTCTTCATTATTTATTGAGCGCGTGTCCGCGCTTTGAATGGGATATACTTCTCTTAATCTAATAATTGCATGAACCATCAAGGACAGTCTCGAAGATTCTTCGTCATCTTCTAGTATATATGCCAACTCTCTTTCTTCATCTAAGAAGTACTTACGATTTTGAACAGTAGTTCTATATGCCATCTTGCTTTTCTTGTCCGAGATGGTTGGATTGGTTTGACTTTCAGTTTTGTCTGCCGTTGTGTTGCAACTTTTTATTTCCTGGAATGTGCTCGGAAACTTTTTTACTGGGGTTTCGTTACCACCCGTCTCAAAGATGCTCAAAGATGCCTGGTCCAATTTGCTTCCAAAAAAAAAAACATATTGCATTCCGGACTGTTCTTTTGAGCAGTTTTGCATAGATGTTTTTTTTTCTCATTTTTAAAGAGGATACTCAAATATCTGTCTGTTAAATTGTGCAAAGGATCCTTTTTGTTCTTAATTGGAAGACTATCGTCGTTCTCATGCCATTGTTTTTCAGCTCTGGCAATGTTGTATTTTCCTTCACTGCTCTCAGGATTTTCTGTTAAATATTCTGTCCTAAGCATTTCTGCTCGCACTTCATCTTTTTGATTCCCCTTAGATTGATGTGGAATATTGGACAATGACCTGTTGACTGAAGAAACGTTATATGGCCTGTGAAAATGTTCTGCAAAATAAGATATGAATTTAGTAATGTTCTTGTCTTCATTGGCTTTATGGTTGTTTTTCGTTATCTTATTCTCCGTAGCTCTTACTTCATCTGGAGATTTATTTGAGTTATTGGAATTGACTTTTTTATCATTGTACTTCTTTGAATTTTTGATGTTCTCGAACACCTTGAATTGATATTAGTTAAATTGTACTCGTATTTCCTGAAGTTGTTGTTTTAATTGACATTTTCATACATTGGAATAGTTGTGTGGGAACTTTTCTCAATAAATGGTGTGTTGATGACACGATTTTGTTTTCGTCTGGCATGAATATTCTTTTTGTCCCAATTTCCTGAATCTTGACCGAACAAATTTATTTCGGACAATGGGCAAGTGGAAACATGTGATACCTGGAGTCTTTTTTTGAAATTACAGCTGATCCCATTTCAATATGCTTGGCCATAACACCACTTTGATCAAAATCAAGTAAATGTAAATCTCCATTGCTTTTATATTTGCGTGATGTCGTAAAAGAGCTCCTTACGATATGTTCATCTTCATGGAGGATCTTCATTAGATCTACTTCTATGTCCAATTTTATTTATGAGTTCTTCATCTGAATTGATGTTGTAAAACTCAACACTCAGTAAGTTCTTCTTCTTCTTTGATCTCTTAATTTTATTTATGAGTTCTTCATCTGAATTGATGTCGTAAAATCTCAACTCAACGTTCAGTAAGTTCTTCTTCTTCTTTGATCTCTTCATTGGTGATTCATCGATGGTTTTTACATCTTTCATAGGCAAAGTGTTTGAATAATGATGAGACACCTTAAGATTGTTGAAGTAATTCTGTGTTAAGTCACTGTTGTATCTATGCAATGAAAGGGATTCAAGTTGAAATTTTGTTTCTTCTTCTTCTGGTGCAAACGTTGTTGTTGTTGGAGTGAGAGCTTTGGAAGTGACATCGAACGTTTGAATTCGTGAGTGTACTGATCTATGCTGTTTTGTTGATCCCATGTCGTTTATCCCATGTTGGCATTCCTTTACATTTGCAGCATGATTACTTACTGATACGTGTTTCTTCTCGTGATTTTGATTTTTCCCTTGCTTTGAAAGACTTGCATCAATGGAATTAGTAAGTGTTGGATGCCGTTCTCCTGTGTTTTGAAAAGACTTCTCATTATTTATTGGGTATAAATATGCAGAATGTGCATCAACATGTTGAGCATCAAGGTTGTGGTTTTTGTTGCTCGGTATGTTTCTTGTTTCTTTAACTGTTGTTGATGTCGAGCGCTTCTTCAATCTAGAGGTTCCAGTCAGATATTTCTTATCATTTGAAATAGTCTTAGGGTATTCTCGTTGCCGTTTTACATCATAGTGTGTTTTGATGTCATGCGCAGTGTGTATTTTATGTCCATAGATTGTTGTGTCATTTACATTGCTTGAGTTTGTTTTTGCTTCGTTTTCCGGTTGATTTGGTAATTTGTATTCCTCTATTTTGCCATCGTTTGATGCCAATTCTCCCAATCTTTTCCATCGCTTTCGTATCTCTTCATAAGGAATCTGGACGTTTTTTTCGTTATTCTTTAAGTCTGAATGTTTAGACTGGCTTCGTTCTTCTTCATTTTTATCTGTTTTTGTTGAGAAATTGATGTTTAAATTGACGTTCGTGTGCATTGCATTTAATGTTATTGGATTTTCATCATTGAACCTATGTGCGCGAACCATTTTTGATTTATCTTGTCCGCTCGTATTAAAATTGAACTCGTTTTTACATTTCTCCAAAGACTTGCCATTTTTATAATTGGGAAAAGATAAAGTATTTCTTTTTAATGAATGTTTTGAACCAGATGTACCAGCTGTTTCTCTTGGTGTAGTCATATTTTCTTGAGACTGTTCACTTTTCGTGCATTCTTTTTTTTCTAATTTTTCTTCATTTACTTCAATAGATGATCTGCTACAGCTTATTATACCATTTTCCTTTGTTAATGGATCATAACCACGCTGTACACTCAGACTATATTCTGTAATCGCCCTGTATATATTTCTTGTTCATTGAGATTCACAGCAAGAAAGCATCAAATGTGAGTTATACCTTCCCTAGTTCTCTTTCTTGTATGTCTTTAAATGAATGATCTGTACTTTTCACATTCGACACCTAAAGTTCAAAATTAAGTTGCACTTAGTTCTTCCTTGTTGCTTTACTGTGTATAATTCATTCCAATATTCATGCTCATTTACATTAATATTCACATTCATCATGCTGGCATGTTTACTTTGCACAGATCCATACATTTATTAGTTTGTTTGGGTTTTTTTTTGTGTAATCTCCGTAGATTACTTTGATGAGATGATTGTTCTTTATGATTAAAATATGGCGAGGAAATTGGTGAGAAAGTTTTGTTCATTAGATTTTTTGGAAAACCAATTTTTACCCTCTCAAATCCCAGCTCATTTTAATAGTGCTTGCTGGATCATGGAAGTTTCGGAAACCACTGACTGCCAGCTCAATTCATCACATGTACAATCAACTAATTTCAGTTGTGACTGTTGTGTGAAATATTTTGACTCATTTTTATAATAATGTGTTAATACCTCGATTGTATTGTTATATAAACATTGTGTTGTAATCTCAGGATGGCTCATTCTATTACCTCGGACGCCTTTAGAATCATCAAGAAAGATAATTTAATTTTTCTGTATTAGTCTATCCCATGTTTTGTATGTAAGACATACAATTTTGTATCTCCAGCTCTCCTGCTCATCTTTTGAATCGTTGTTGTCAACTACGTATCATCATAAACTTTCACATGCTTTTATTGTAAAGGAATGTATTTAGGTATAACCATCATAGTTGCCTTTACTCTGGTATCACCGAAATGAACTGGCACAAAGCTACGGAAGCCAACAATAAAATTTCTTTTGCTACTTGGCACAATAAATTTATAAGAGTTCTCTTGTATTAAAAAAGTTCACATTTATATCGAGTAATTCCTAAATGATTAGAAACTGAAATTTATTCATTAATTGTTACTTTTTTATTCGTTTATGCGCTCAAGTTATGATAAATATATTTTGGGATCTAAGTTGCATCCAAAAATATATGTTCTTATTATTGAAATAGCCTTCAAATAAATATTCTCTTTCTAAAGTACATTTACCTTTTTGCGTATTTACGTACAATTAACTAATTCAATTAATTAATTAATTGTACGTATTAACGTACAATTACCTTTTTTGCGTGTGCTTTATGATTGTGGTCACCATTCCCAATTGCCGCCATTATCCATGAAATAAAATTTTACATCTTAAAATTGTATTTTTTTAATAGATGGAAACGTGTTTTGGTCTATTATGGATCATATGATATTGTCGCATAAGGTCTCTGACTTATCCTCCCTCAACGTCACAGCTATAAGAGCCGTTTTTAGACACAAAAGAACTGTAAAGTACCAGGTGCGTGATAGTTGTCTTTGCTACAACCAATTCTTCACAAACAGGTGTTCCAATAAAAGTGACGTCATTCAAAATACAAAATTGTTCAAAAATGCTATATGTAAGAAAGCGGAGGGAGAAATATAAGTAATCATGTAAAATTGGAAAGCCTTGTGTATAATATTAATTCAGACTGAGATAAAGTTGTCGATTCTAATCCAACTCACGAATAGAACAGCTGTCATTTGCACGACCACATTAAACTGCCTGAATAGACGGTTTAGTTTTACATGAACATGTCGGCCTAGTTTTAAGATGCAAAGGATGTTTGAATTGAGAAGCTTGTAGTCGTTACTATTATTGTTGTTCAACTGTATATCATTAGAAACCATTTCTAATTCCCAGAGACTTGAGATTTATTGTGTTTAAAAAACAATATGCATTTTATAGATTAATAGCTGAGTGGTTACCTTTGCATGTTCTTTAGTTTAAAATGGCCTCAAAATGTTCAACCTCTAATTATTTTATCAAATATAATACAATAGAATGATTTCAGTTACGTTTTAAAATGCGGCTCATTGCAAATAAAATGATTCGCGTTTTTTTGCTTCTTTTTGGTGAAATAGTTCAGTTTGAAGGACAGTGGTCTTTTCCCGGGAAAAACAGCGCCAGGAATCGCCCTTCGTCCAGTTCACTTTCAAGTACAGGTATAAATAACATTTTGAGCGATTGTTAAAAAACCTATATTTATTTCATACGACTTGTTTTGTACGATTTTTCCATTATTGAGATTGTTCATGCGCTGGATGTATTCAAAGAAGAAATAACTCAGTTAAAGCGCTTCGAGACCGAAACCCCAACATATCTGACATGACTTCATGTGCCTAGACTCCTACAGATCATACCTATTTTCAATGACCAATGAAATTGTTCATTTTGTACAACTTCATTTTCGTTTAGCCTTGGTTAACCGACGGGACTTGTGTGAAGGAAAACACAGGGAAAGGAGTTTTACAGGTAAATACAAACATGTTTTTGAAAAGCTATAATTTAACGGTGCCGTAAAATTTTACACGTTGTTCACGATCTCTTTTTTCAGGGTACCGAGTCGATGACGGTGTTATTGGGTTGTCCTCCCAGCATGAAAGTCGTTTTCGATCCGGAGGCTACCGTTAAGGCCTCGGGAAAGAATCAATTTTGCAATGAAAAAAATGGAATCGCGTGCTTTCTCTTCGACCTCAGTAAGTCGTCGTCTTAACAGATAAATCATCATGAATAATAGTTCATCAATAAATGGCACATGTTATTAGTGATGAAAAAATGCTGGGAGGGGGAAATATTTTGATTTTTGTTTGACCTTTTGGTCATAATGATATTAATAATAATAAATAAATTTATTTCACGAGGTGAACACATAACAGCCAATGTTTACAAAGCAGTGGCCCTCCTAATCTAATAGTTATACACTACTGACAAGACAAACGTGGCTTTGACTATAGGAAAATTACTATCTTTAATTACCAGTTGTAACCACCATCATATGCTCTGTCCTGAATCCGAAAACGACTTTCCTGGGTAACACGTAGATTTTACAATGGTCCAATGAAAAGCCAAAAAATATATACCATAATACAACTTTGATGATCACATTAAAGAACATCATAATGTTCCCTTTACAGCATTTTATCCAGTGTTTAATATTGTGGACGGAACAACTGGTAATACGTCTGTCTTTACTGGAAAATATCAACTTCGTATAGTTGGCGGAGGCAAAAAAATAAACTCTATCAGAGAGTACGACGATGGTGAGATTGCTCGTTATAACTTTCATGATTTTGCTGAGTAAGTATAAGTTTTTTACGTTCGTTAGTCTAAAGAAGATTTTTGAAGATGTATTTTTGATTTGGCGAGAAAAGAAAAAAACTTTACTCATTCGAGTGCTTTGTATGCACCAAGAAATATGTTAATAGAGAGCTTTAGCTAGAATATGACTACGACTATGAGTGCAAAGTTCGACGGTGTCAGTGCACGAGTCACACTCGTGCTCCTTGCTGAAGTCTCTAATATTTCGATTCCATTGATCAGTTCTTGCAAATTGTGATGATATATATATATATATATATGTTATTTCCGCTTAGGAGGTGCGGATGGGAAAATATTTTCCCGACGTCTCAACAATATTGCCTAAGCTGGACACAAATCATTTAACTTTATAGCTTTTTATGAATTGTTCAAATTTCAAATCATTCGTTTTGTCATCTTCATAGTTGTATTTATTAATGGAGCCGTAGCTATGTCCTGATTCAAACATGCTTTCGTTCACAGTTCAACGTCAAGTCTTATCTGGACTCCTAAGGAGAAGAATTTGGCTTCTTTGCCATCATTCAACATGTCCAACAATGGATTTCAGTACGTTCAGACGAATAGGCATTTTCTCGTCCTTTGAGTTCTACTTTGCTATATGTTTTTGACCACTAAATGGCTATCAGATCACTCGCTGAGGCGCGTTATGCCACAATTTGTATATAAAGATATTAGACAAAGATTTCTGCATGCATCAGATCAATTTAAACACCAAATGAAGTCTTATGAAAACACAAAAACAGAGTATCAAAAAAACATAATTTTCAATCATCAGATCACATCTAATGAAGACACTAGACTGAAGTAAACAAGTAAAAGATTAAAATTAACAATGGACAACTCCTTATCAAGACATTAAACTAGCACGTTTTAAAATCAAGCCATAATTTTGATTGATACATGTAGATGGCTGTGTGGGAGAACGAGTCCATGTTCACAAATATCCCCAGTGTTCCCAAATTCACCGGAGTTCTTCTTCAAAATAGAATTTTCAAACAGGTATTTGTGACGGTGATGTATAAAGTGGAATGTAGAATGGCTGGTCTCATAATAGCCAAAGTATAATCAACTATAGTTAAAAAATCTGAAATCCATTACACTTTTTTGGGGAGAGGTCTCAAATGCATAACCAAATAACGTTTCACAGCTACCAAGGTCAGTAGGGTAGATGTTATGCATAAGAGGTGCCCAGTTAGAGAAATGAAGATCATTAAGGAAACCTGGAAAAAGCGCGCTTCTAAAATAATCTCTTTTTTTAACTTCTAGGCATGCTAATGATGAAAGTCTAAATTGTGACTTGACGGCGCAATTCATTATTCGTATTCATGGTTTGCCCTTGGGCTCGTTGTACCCTGCTACAGTCATTGTTGCTGTGAGTGTTTTATTGTTAAGAATATTGTATTTAACTACAGTCATTGTTGTAACTCTTGTTATCAATATGATTAGACTTGCATGGCTATCATCACAGCTTATGTATTGGCAATGTTCTCGTTGACAAGAGATAACCACAAGCAATGGAATATGATACGTGACTTTTTCCAAATGAAGAAGAACTCAGCGTTGATTTGGATACGCCGAAGGTTTAATGTTGTAAAAATAAGACCAACACCGGATCATTTCATTGAAGAATGTGGTAAGTTTTGAGAAACGATTCCATTCTTTTACTCCACAAATTCCAGAATTCTTAAGGTGGAAAAGATGTCGGATGTGGCATTTTGAGATTTGGTGGTAAAACACACACCGCGAGCAGCTCTGTCACTGAATTTACTACTTAGTTTGATTTCTTAAGGTCCTGAGCCATCCTGTTGTTCACATTACAATATCGTCAATTTGGGGTTTTATATTTTTTTTTCAAAGGCACTTGATTGTTATGAGGACATGTTCAAACGCATAGCAAGTAAGAAGCTTAGTCATTTTCAATATTACTTTAATTTATTTACATGAGTTTTTTAGCAGGTATTGTAGATCATGCATGTTTTTTTGATATATTTATTGCGCTCTGGTGTAACACAGTCATCACAAGTGTTATTTCAGATTGATGTTTATAGAAAGGCTTTGAAATTTTTTTGATTAGCGACGTCATTTTTATGCAGCGATTTTTTCATTTTTCTCCTCGAACTCTTCGGTGTTTTTTTTTCATTTTTTCTGAAATTTGATGACTCTCATATTGATTCGTCAAAGATCAATTATCTTTCTTTCAGAAAGATTAGAAAAATGGCATACACATCAAACGTCGAAAAATAGAAATGTATACATATATGTTAGTGTCAATTTGACATATTATATTTTACTACATTTAAAACTAAACCACAATTTTACAGTTTAGTACATCTAAAGCTACCCCACATTACAACTTGACCGTCAGCTCTGCAATTCACTCCATAACACCATCCCGACTCATCTTTCCCACGTGTTATTTCTCCCACCGGATAATTTCTACCGTTGTAATCACATGAGTTTGGTTGCGTGGTAATGGTGGTTGTGTGGTTGTGGTTGTCGAAGGACAGTTCCAGTCCCCCCACATGTACAAATGTCCGGTTTCTTCACAAACTACTTTATAACACCACCCAGTTTTGTCGATACCTTGAGTTATTACTCCTGCAGGATACATCATTCCTAAAACGATGTCAGCAATGTTCTTTGTTGTTATAGTATGATCAAGTGTGATCTCAGTCCTTATATACTCCAGTCTAGTGTCGTCATCAGAAGTTATTTGATGTTAAAACTGTTTATCAAAAGTGATCTGATCTTGAAATTTTAGTTTTTATGTTCTCCAATGACTTCATCAGCACAGGAGTCTTTAAAACCTGAGCTCTTATACGCTTCAGTCTAGTGTTTCCATTATAAGGAATCTGATGACGAAACACGGGTCTTACATACTTCATTCTAGTGTCTTCAACAGCTTTTATCGAAGTGTGATTTTCTATATCAGGAGTGATCTCGCTTTGGAAAGTCAGTTCTTATATTCTCCAGTCTATAAATGTCTTCGTTAGAAATGATCTTTAAAGTTACTTTATCCGAGTTCAACTTGTGTTATCAAACTACTTTTTTTTGTTGATCTGTTCCTTCGAACAACTTAACCGATTTAAGATGAGTGAGTTGAGATCAATAATTAGTTAAAAACACCAAAGCTACTTCTGTCTTACATCGATGTTGTTAGTGACCTCACTTGCTTCAGTATACTATTTCTGTCGTATATATCTATAGTAGCGTCGGTCATCAGTAAGTTTTAGTCGTGCTGTTTTAATGTCAGAACATTATGTATTTCATTAGAAATCTATTGTTGATTGTTTTCGCTGTGAGGGAGACAAAAGCTAGTTCTACTTTGAAAGTAAAGTTGGTCATAACAATTCACATCATATAAAAGATGAAAAAATATTACTAACCATTGTACAAACATGATTTTGGTTTCATTGTTGGTGGAGTTGTGGTTTTTACTGTCGTTGTTCTGTAGCAGTTGATGCTGTTCATCGTGACAATATTACCTTGGTTTGTGCACACAACGTTTACACACCAATTACTTCCATCAAGTACACGAGTCACTATTCCAGGAGGGTAATATTTATCACGATATATACACCCAGGTAGACTGGATCGAAACTCTGGTGTTGGAGGCTCTGTTGCCTCACACAAAGCTGTCACCCATTGAATTATTACTCCAGAAATGTCACAAACTACTCCAAAACAGCGGCCGTCCCTTAGGACACCCTTGGTAACATCACCCGGTGGATATAGCTTGCCTTCATAAAAACAGTTTTGCGTTTCAGGTGGTGTTGTTCTTTTTCCAGCATTTGTAGTGTGTGCAGCGGTGTTTGGGTGTTTAGTTTTAATGTCATTCTTTATCGATGTGCGTAATGGCGAGACCGTTTCTTTTGGGGTTGTGTTTAAGAGAGGAAGAGTTGCTATCAGCTTAAGAAATACTTTTCCACTATGTTCAGTTGTTTTGAGGGGTGCCATTTGTGTATTTGGCGTTTCTTTCAAGCTGGGCCGGATCATTGTTTTCTTTTTTGACAGTTCATCAGTTTTCGAAAGTACGTTAGGGGATACTTTGGGACCTAAAGTGGTTGTGACTCCTTCTTTAATAACCTGAAATTGGAATGAGTTGCTTTGAAACTTTTCCTTGAGGACGCACTTGTAGATATATTATTGCCTGTAATGATGGTCGATGTCTTTGTGGTCTTAACTTTCGTGCTTCTTAAGGACTCGTGTGTACTTTCGTAGGAGCTTTCGTAAGTTTCAGACGTAGCTTTTGATTGCCTTGAAGAATGCTTGGTTTTGTTTACATTTGCTTCACAATCACTCAAACTCAACATCTTTCTGTTCTTGCATATCAAATAAGTACACCAATTATCCCCAATCGTTGCTACATCCCCTTCTTCGTAGTATCTTCCTTTGTGCAAACATATAGAAGGTTCGGGATTGGGCAAGTTATTTGGAGTGATTGGTTGAGCAATTTTATTTTTATCCTTACGATCCTTAAATGTACTTATACAATCAATAGGTACCATCTTCTGGTCTTTGCAAATCCATCCTGAACACCAGTCATCTTCTTCAAAATTCTCTGAAACCATATCACCTAAGGTTAGAGATACAATGCCTTCATTATAAGTGATTCAATATTGCGCCACTAACTAATGGGTGAATGATCTTGAATGAAGGATAATCTGATGCTGAAACTTGAGTTTTTAAAAACTTCATCAAAGAGTGTTCATCAGGAGTGATGTTAAAACTTGATCTTTTACTAAAAAATGTTTTCTTTGTTAAATCTGTTGCTTTAGACAGTTTAGTATTTCTTCGATATCAGAGATAGCTTTAAAACTCAAAATATGTTTTTAGTGCTCAAGTATGGTGTCTTTATTTGGAATGATACCATTAATTTTAATTGCTTGTTTCAAGTAAAAAAAAGTTGAAATGGTCACCTTCCGCATAGGTATTTCCTTTGTGAAAACAAAGCCTAGGTGGCTTAACTATAAATGAATTTTCTTCTGTTGTTGATATTTTATCAATTTCTGTTTTGTACAACTCATCGTTCGTGTTTGGCGTGACAGTAACTTTTGTAGTTCGTGGCGCTATCGTTACAGTCTCATTAGATTTGATCAAAACAACCGCTGACGAACTTTCTGTAAAGTTTTCAGCCATTATCATAGTACTTGATGGAGCAGTTAGAAAAGATGGAGGTGTTTCTGTTCTCGACAAAACCTGGATCGTTTCTTTTGAGTTTTTATCTGATTTTGCTGGTACTTTGGTTGTTGTTTCAGGTTGTATATTTGTGTGATGAATAAGATGTTTTGTTGATAATGTATCAAGGTTATTCACATCAGTGGAGCGTATATTACTTTTGGAAGTCGTGGTACTCGATCCAAACGTTTTAGATGTGCTGTCGCTAGAATCGCCACTTCCTTCGAGAGGAACGATGGTGCCCGCGGTACAGTAGAACATTGTACAATCTCCACTTCCCTCGCTGTTGATTAACTCGCCCTCTTTGTAATGTACTCCTTTATATAAGCACACTAATTCGTTCGTTGTCGTGGGTGTACTCAGAGGCAGAGTAGTTGGATTTGGGCAGTTGTAATCAACCCAGGAATCCACTTCGCCTTGGTTGCAACGCCAGCCTGAACACCAGTTCCATCCATGATGAATCCGAGAAATGATGTCACCATCCTCAAAATAGCGTCCTTTGAAAAAACACCATCCTATATTTTCTCTCGTTGTTGATGATACAGTGCTACTGGCCTTTGCTGTAGAGTCTGAGACAAATGGAAGTGAGGACAGAGATTTTTTGAAGTTTGTATAATGAACATTTGTCCCTACACGAGCCATTCCAGTGTAGATTTTTGTTGATGTTAAAGTAGGCTTTTTAAAACTAGCTTGACTATGAGTTGTCTTGTATTTTTTGTGTTCGCCAAATTCTTTGTTATTTGAAGTAGCTGTCGTGAACACACCAAATATATCTGGCGAAGACCTTCCTTTTGATGACTTTTCTGATTTTGTGAGAGCTGATGTTGTCAGCTCAGAAATAATCGAAAGCTGTTTTGACTTTTTTGTCACGTGTCCTCTTCTTGTAGTCTTTTCACGAATATTAAACATCACTGAAGTGGTTGAAATTTCAGTTGCAGATTCTGCCTTGTTAGATATATTTGTTGTGGGTGTGCTTTTGTTTTCCAGTTTTATCGCTTGTGGTAAAGTTAGTACACCAATTGTAAATTCTTTCGTGCGTGTATTGGTCATAGTAGTTGTTCTAGTCTTGGTGTCTTGAGGGTCTGCAGAGGTAATTAGTGGGTTTGTGGTGGTATATTGTGGGTCTGAGGTGGCATATTGTGGGTCTGAGGTGGTATCTAGAGGATCTGGGATGGTATGTAAAGGGTGTGCGGTGGTATCTAGTGGCTCTAAGGTGCTATGTAGTGGGACTGCATTGGTATCTAATGGGACTGCAGAGGTATATTGTGGGACAGTGGTGGCTAGTAGTTTTGCGGTGGTATCCGTAGGCCTACAATTCCAATCATCCCATGCCAAGATGTTTCCATCCCAGGAACAATAAAGACCGCCACACCAACCATGGTTATCTGTTTCCCTGTTTATTTCTCCTGGTGGATAGAACACACCATTGTACTCACATCCGTTTGCACGTGTTGGAATGGTTGTTTTTTGCTGATATGTTACGGCACGTTTAACTCTGCTTTTCTCGATAGTATTATGTTCTTTGTTTGGTATGGTCTGTGGAAAATTATCTGTTACAGGTTTCGTATGTAGAATGGGTAACAGGGTGAATAATAGTAAGGCGATGTACATTGCTGGATAAACAATAAGATAAATTATAATTTCATTGACATGACATTTGAAAAGTTATGTTAAATTCTAGTCTGTAGCTTCATTTGGCGTGATTTAGTTATGAAGTATGAAAACATATACTCCATTCTTGGAATGATGTAATTTTAAAACATTAGTTCCTTTTTACTTCAATCTGTGCCGAATATATTTGGCGTTCATTATTGATGACGCCGAAATATTCTCTTTTATGAGGAGGGGAGGGGGACCTCGAAATCGGCAGTTTAAAATAACGAAATTGCCCCTCCCTTGTCGTAGCCTTTGCGTTACAGCAAGATGACGGTTTGTTTTCTGCGATGTTATTTATTGCCATCGATTGCATTTTGCAAGATAATCGTTCATCGATACAATGAATTGTTTAGGTTAATCTTCAACCTTATCCAAGCTGTACCATGAACATGTGTTCGTCGACCAAATTACTGCCGCTGGCACTTATATATATGACAAGATCTTAAATGAAGATTAAGTCCTGCTATGGTATATTTCACAGCATGCATGATTCGAGTTGGGAAGTTATGCCTTTTATCGATAGCGTGTCTCTATTAGTAAATTTTTGTGAAATTTGAGAGTCTGTACTTATATATAAGGCACAAAACACTTACATTTTCTTTTAGGGTGTTCTACACCAAATCTATGTATTTGTTTTGATTTCATAACGGATATTTCTTTTACAAATTGCTTGTTGCAATTTCATGGAAAAAATGAGTTTTACATCGGTTTCTTGCTATCGTAGCGAACGAGGAGTTTTTTGCAGCTTTAATGTCAAGCTGAATTTGACATTGTAGAAAAAGATTTCTATACGGTCGAAGTAAAACCAGCTTTGATGTACGCTTCGTTAAAACAACGACGCATTTTATTCAGATTAGATGAACGGATTAGATGTAATTGAAACTATATGTATATCAGAATCAGTTCCGTGCGTTGATTAGAAAGGTACATGCTGCCTCCTGTGCAGATTTATCCAAACGTGCAAAGAGATTTTCAAATGAAATCTGATTTATAGATTGTCAAGTCTTGATTAAATGCTTTTTTTGCCTTACATGCAAAATCGTGTAATGAATGGCATTTGTAGACTTTAGAACTTGATATGACATTTTTCTCTCACACATTAACCGTATTTCAGCTGCTATACAACTGTTCGTCATTACGCGAATTTATCTATTAAAATTACGCATATTAAAATTAATTCCAATTTGTGGTGCGTCCCATGCGAGGGCGATCATGGAAAGTTGCACACGCCAAGTTTTTTTAATAACGTGTGAAAAAGCAATAAATATATCATGACATAAGAATACTTACCAAATTTAAAATTCAATTCCACTTCTCGATCAAAATTCAAATGATCTCGCGCGGGAACATTCAAGAAAGTTGGAATCGAAGCTGATTTTTCGTCCTCTTAAATATCGGCTATTAACTGTTTAGTGTTAATACATACGTAATTAGGTACGGCGCTCAATAAATTGTGTTGCACTAGACTAATGTCGTTCGTCAAATAACAGTTTATACGGAAAGATCAAATGTCTAATGAATGAGAGAGTCATACTATATTTGATGCTAGACTTTTTTTTATCAAAACATCTTATTACTCATTAGGCGAAGTATTGTTGACGTGAATGTGATCAAAGCCATTGAAACTTGTAGTTAGCATTTAAAATGAGTTTTAGCGCTGTTTCCATTACATATCAACAAACAAAGGTTGCTTGTAATAGTCCAGACAAAAGTTTGTGTCATGTGACTTCCACTTTCCTTTGACCGTATGGGTATTTTAAAATAGTTAAAGTCAAAAAACATCCTTTTACAGTACTAATCAATAGTTTATTTCAAATCTACTCCTGACTGTTTATACTTTTCTCGAACAACTTTTTCTGAAAATATGAAAGGTTATACTCATGCTGTCTAGAATTATCATTTATTTACTTCAGTGATGATGGCAGGGTGTGAAAGCTAAGGTGGAGAAATGAGTGCCCAACCGCCAAAGGTACGATGAACATCTAGAGGGGCTTAGCACGTATTCTCCCCTGAAAATTTTTGAAATTTATAATCGCTAAAGTCCTTGTGCTGAACTTTGTAGAAAGACTTGAGATGGACATGTCCACGACATGGCGCTGCCTAATTTGATTTGTTGCATTCAAGAGTTTAAGATGTAAGAGATGTGGTAAATGCTATTCAAAATACCACACAATTTTTCAAAAACAGTGGGGTGACAGAAGTCTTTGGAAATTTTCAAAAGCAGTGGGGTGACAAAACTCTGGAAAATTTTCAAAAGCAGTTGGGTGACAGAAGTCTTTGGAAATTTTCAAGAACAGTGGAGTGACAGAAGTCTTTGGAAATTGTCAAAAGCAGTGTGGTGACGCAACTCTGGAAAATTTTCAAAAGCAGTGTGGTGACACAACTCTGGAAAATTTTCAAAAGCATTGGAGTGATAGAAGTCTTTGGAAATTTTCAAAAGCAGTGGGATGACAGAAGTCTTTGGAAATTTTCAAAACAAGTGGGGTGACAGACGTCTTTGGAAATTTTCAAAGCAAGAAAGATGTAAGAAAGTGACATTTTACAAAAGAATGTTTTAATTACTCATGAATTTATCATCTCTCCAGTTTTCATGTAAAAATTTAACGTATCTTATTAAAATGGCATTCGTATTCAAGCCATTCAAGATTCAGTTTTCAAATAACAAAAAAATTTGTTCTTTGATTGCATCATCTCTCTTTTGGCGAGAGCTCAGTTGTTGTTTTAGGGCGTCACGCTCATGTTGACACAAGGCGATTTTTTCATGGAGTGTTTCCATCGAAGCGTCCTTCTTTGCAATCCTTTCGTGCAATTCTTCTTTTACTGCTTGAACTTCTTGTTTTAGCTTCAATTCCAGCGACTCTATGTCAGCTTTACACTTTTCATTCTCAAGCTATGAAAAGGTTTGACAAGTTTTAGTGCAGCTAAACCATCGATGCTATTTTTCTTTATTGCATGTATTTTATGCATTTCAGAAGTATGATCATGTACCCTCTCACCCTTTTAATTTTTCAACATCAAGGAGGTTGAAATGAGTAAGTGAAGTCTAACAAAAGGGCTTGCACATAGATTTCAGATTCTCTGCTCATGATCCGAAAGAATATGACATGAGATTTTTTAATCTATTCTGGATTATCCGAGACTTGATACATTACTTGTTGTCTATAACTACATAATTGACCCTAACCTTTAACTTCTCAATGTAGGACTGAGTAATCTTGTCCGCTGCGTTCTTCTTTAAAAGATTTTGTCGCATTTCCTCCTTTTCTTCCTTTGTTTTTTGATATTTTTCTTGACATGACTCCATCTTCACTAGAGTCAAATCGTTTTCTTTTTTCAACTCGCTCATTTGGTACGACAGACGATATTCCGACCTCTTCAGTTCCGTTAACTCCTGACTTAGCGTGTCACGCTGCACAACTAAATCGTTCAGTTGTTTATCTTTGATTGCAAAAAGACTGCGTAGGCAGGATCCCATGCCCGATAAACTTCCGCGATTGCTTTTGTTTACATCATAGTCAATTCCTGTTGGGTAAATTTTGAAAACGGTGCAATGCTAGTTTTATGTCTTTGCTGTATAACTTTTTTTTTACTTAAATGTTTGAGTTAGCAAGAATGAAAATATCACTTTACAGACATCTATGCTAACATTTAGATTTTTCCGTTCATGTGTTACTCTCTATTTCATGTGAGTGTTATCTACAAATATTGTTCAAAAGATTCCCTTTCTTACATACCTACGATACTTTCCAAACTCGATAATTCCTCGTCTCTGATATCAGATTGCTGCAGTATCTTTTGTATATCAACAAACAATTCAAACTTTTCCTGATCGATCTTTTCATCTTCCTTTTCGCGAAGTTCTTTCAAATCTTCGTTTTCCTCCTTCTCAATGTTTGCCTTGAGCAGGTTTTTGCTTTCGTTTACACTCTCCTTGAGCAGGCTTAGCTGTTCTGTTGCCTCACCGTAATTTTTTACAAGAACTTTGAGTTGCTGCTCTAAATCTTCGTACGCTTTCTTTTTTTCGGCTTCTTGCAAGGTTTTGTTGTTACTGAAACGAAATTTTTGGAATTTAAGTCAAGAATTTGTAATTGCAATGTCAAGGTATATGGATATGTCAGGATTTAAGTTTCAACATTATGCTGATCATGCTCGACGAAGACACTACGACCAATACTGAAATTCTTTATTACCTCATTTCATCTTTTTCTTGTAAGGTAATTTGCAATAATTCAATTTCATTTTCGAATTCAACTTTTTCTTCTTCCAATTTAGCAACGTATTCTTTCAAGCTAACGTTTTCGTCTCTCTGTTCTGTCAGCTCCTTTTCTAAACTCTCTATTTTTTGGCAAAGATCGTTGTTTTCTTTTTGCAGTAAATTGCACTTTTGCCATGAATCTTTTACTTGTTCATCATGGTTTACAAACTTTTGTTTGGATTGACATATTTCTTCCAGAGTTTTTGAAATTTCTTGACATAATTGCTCTGACGTCTCAACGAATTGCTCAAAGAAACATAAAACGCAACAAAATTATTTAAAGTCCATGTATGGTTAAAACATTACACTTTTTTGTGAAATAATATTAACGTGCCTTGAAAGTTAAGATAACTATGATTGTATAAATTTAAGTACCCTCTCAAATCAGAGGCCCTTGTAGGTTGTAGGCTTGGGGCAAAATACCCCCTCCCTGTACCCCTCTCTCGGTGGAGTTAAACTAGTCACTAGACAATGGAACAATCCAATTCTTTTGATGTGCATGTCATGTCATTATACTATTTATATTCATGTTTGACTTGATAGAAAATTCTTTTACCTTTGCTTCAACAAGATGCTGTTGCTCGGTTTTTTTTGCTTTAGAAACTTCGCTATGTATTTTTGTATTTTGCTTATTAAGCTCACTCGTTTCTGCTATCAGTTTGGTGTAACGTTCTTGCTCCGTTCTTACTTTGGCTACTTCTTCTTCAGTACTTAACAAAACGCTCGACATTCTATCGCGCAAAATCTCGTTTTTTGACTCCAAATTGCGAACTGTGTTCAGAACACTATCACAATCACCTATTTGCGTTTCTGCTTGGTTTAACTTCTTTGAAAGTTCGTGGTTTTCCTGTTTCTTTTTCTCGTAAGATTTTTCAAAAAACCCGTTTTGTTCTGTTAGTCTTTCTTTGACTTTGATTAATTCGCTTATTTCATTTCTAAATTCTTCAGTTCTCGCTTCTAAAAGTTTTATTTTCTCTGTTTGTCTTTTGTTCTTCTGTCTTGATTCCTCCAGGTCCACTTGGCATTTGTGCATTTGTAGAATCAATCCTTTGATGGTATATATACATAATGATTTGGTAAATATTATACATTAATACTACATCTCAGAAAAAAATTCTTATCAGTAATATCGTGTAAACACAATTTATTCGTCTCCTTATTCTAGTATCTTCATCAGTGATCTGGTGTTGATTAATGGACTTTTTATATTTTAGTCTAGTGTATTTTAATCATTAACTATTTAACGGAACACATAGACTGACATAGTCCTTACATATTGTATGTTGTCTTACCGTTTATACTACCGATGAGCTGCTGTGGTTTGACAACCAAATCTTCTTCTGCTTTGTTCTCCATTGCACTACCGCTATACAAATGGAAAAAATAATTCTAGTCCCAAAATAAATGATTTTACAATCTAGATCGTAACATTTAAATCAACACTGCGATGTAACAGATAGAGAGGTTATAAGGAAGTGGCGTACTTTAAACTCAGAGCTAGAGAACACTGGGATTTCTGGTTGAACAATGGTCAATGTAATCATGTAATACATGTAATCAATTTTTTTTTGCAAAGAGATAAATATTTAGTGGTGTGGTGGTCAAAATAGTTTGACAGAAATACTTGTCTGAATTAATAATCCTTTTATGTATAGACTAGCGATCTCGATAAAACTACAGAACTTACCTTGAATAGATAAAAACACGACGATATCAAAACCAGCGGTAAGAGTATATCTCTATTCTAAAGCTCTGCGCTAATCTTTAACGTCGTGATTATGACGTCATTAAATGAAATAGACGTCACTTGAACAACGGTGTGACACTTGTCTACTGACGAGACGACTCGCATTTGAAGTAAACTTAGTAAAGTGTATACTGTGTTCGACAAGTATTTTAGTGAAACTTGTCACGCCATTTGCGTGTTTACGTTGATGTTTTAAGTTTTCTAAATACGTATTTTCAATTAAAAGTTTGAATTAAGCTGCATAAGCGATAAGTCAGTGTTAACAGTTGTAAAGATCTTCCTTCATTAATTATGAAAAAAATGGACGATTGACTTCCAATATAATATTGACCGAAGAATTTTTAAGAAAAAGCCGCCAATTTCTACATAAGTTACAGCAATTGATATGGTATTGATGAACTGAAAGATGGTTTTATTGGGGTTTTTTTCACCAGGAATTTAATTAATCCTTCAATGATTAACCATTAATGATTGTTAGTCTTTTGATCAGAACCTCTTATTTTGTGAATACTGTGAATACCTAATCGTGTTGAGCTTGAATTGGTACGAATAATCAATAAAGCTCTTAGTGATAGTTCGAAATTTGTCCCTGCTTAGACCTTGCCATGCTGCGATTTATTGTATAGAACATAAAGTAATGGGGTGGGTGCAATCTTATCGCAGGCGTGAATTCATGCTGAATTTGCATTTTACTCTTAATTCTAAAGTCCTAAACAAGTGTGGAAGTGTGTGGTGAACTCTAAAAAAGTGTGTTACTCTTTGACATTCGGGCACAAGAATTAAAGAACGGAAGGTAGTAACGTACTTTACATTACAACGATTCAGGTGAGTCAGCGGAAAGTTTGATAAATTGTAGTATGATAATGCGATTTTGAATTGCTGTTTCGGAATTTCCTATAATGTCAATTTGTTTTGAGTTTGGATAAGTGATTTTGTCTTATTGTGTAGTGTAAGTTTACGGTGGTGAATGATCTATCATTAACTGGCTTATGCATTAATTTTAGTAGGTAGTCAGCTGTCTTATGTTGCAAGATTTACTTCATTTGCTGCAATCATGGTTACAATGAGAAACCATCCATGGCTGAATAAAATATACGTTATTTAAAACTGGTTTACATATCATAAGGTTGTCGTTGTTCTACCAAGTGGTTTATAAGAATTTCAATTGATTTCTACCTGCTACATTGTGGTATCTTTGGGTAGCCTAGCTGTATGATGATAACATACAGCTAGCCTGGCCAAAGTCACTGCGTGTGGCATTTACTAATTGAGGATGCAACCTAGTTTGATGGGGCAAAGTCATATAGCAAGATGTCTTTGAAAGGATTTGCAGTCAGGATTGGTGTCAATTGTAAAACTTTCCAATGTATCGTCAACCATTTTTGGTCATCAGTTTGAATTAAAATTTCAAATGTTAAAGTTTAAAGAAACTAGAAAGAATGCTCAGATGAAAATCATGCTTGTTATAAGCAGAAAAATCACTAGTATAACATAAATCAGTACACAGATTATTGTATAAACATGCAAACTTTATGTTATACTAAGAATTTTTCTGCTTATTACTTGCTCAGTGTTACTCTTGGCATGCAATTTATTTGCATACAAGTAAACAGAATATTAGGGAAAAATTATAATTTAATGTATACAATGATAATTTGTTGTTGATTACATTACCTAACATATTAAAAGTCACTAAACATCAATAAATAATCACTGAACAAGTAATTTTCAGCTAATCTGTTAACAAGTTTTAGTTCTACAATGTTGTTTTGATACATTATATTCCTATATTATATACAATGTTTTGATACATTATATAAGTATTATGTTTTTTTTATATAATGTAGATTATGGAGCTGAACGACTTTTTGAAATGTCGTTTAAATCGTCTTTTTGAAATGTCGTTTATGTCGTGTTGTCTTTGTTCATGTCGTTCATGTCATCTTTTTGAAAAGTAATTATGTTTTTGAAATGTCATTTATTTCGTCTTTTTGAAATGTCATTTCTTCGTTGTTGATGTCGTCTTTTTTGGAAAGTGCTCATTTTTTTCGTTCATGTAGTTTCTTCATTGGTCATGTCGTTCATATCTTCATATTTTCTATAAAAGAGAAGGATGGCATGGCCATCTTATGCAGAAAATAAGACGAACCGAGCAATTTGCATAATTATTACTAAAATGTGGAATATTTAGCGGAAGCTTGCATGCTAATTATCATTTTCGCCAATTGAATCAAGTTAGGGTTCAACAATACTTACAATAGACACTCTATTTTTGTGATTCATGAATCAAGAGTCCCTGAAAAAATCAAGATTTCGCTATTTTTATTTGTCTGACATTATTGTAAATAGAAGTATAGGAATAATTTGCGATATTCCTAAAGAAAATGACGGAGAAGTTGGAAGCTAGGAGCGACAACATGAATGGAGAGATGAACGATTTTGACATCGTCATGGGTGTTAGACCGGTTCAAATCGTCGCCACTGACGAAGAAGAACACGTTTTTACATTGAACGAGGATGCTCTTGAAGAAATTTTGTTAAGCGACAGTAGAATACGAGACAAAAAGGTTGTTGTGATTTCCGTTGCTGGGGCTTTTCGTAAAGGAAAGTCATTTCTGTTGGATTTCTTTCTGCGTTATCTGGATCGAAAGGTACGAAAAAATGTGGAATTGATTTAGTGATTTACTTGTGGATAATCGACGTACTGTAGTACATAGATTGATGAAATTTGCAAATTTTAAGTCGCTTTATTTTTGTTTTTGAATGGAAAAGTTTTTGCTTTGATTTTGTAATTTCTATGGTAAAATTCTTCCTAAGATTTTATAAAATAAAATCACATCGAAGTTAAAGAGGTCTGTTTCGTAATAATAAACAAGCCTGGCGCTTGTTGTCATTCATGCATCATTTTTAAGATATTGTTGCTTCACTGTAGAATCATTAAAATCAACACCTGTTGGCAATTGCATATTTTAGTATTGTACTAAAATTTGAATAATAAACTAACATTCTTTTCTTGGAGTTGGGAATGCAATGGCTATAAGTTACTGAGATTTGGTTTACATTTTTCTAATCCAGCTATTATCTTCTCTCTCGTTGATGTAGATTTTTATTTAACTAAATTTTTTGTACTTCAATTATCAAAAGAATACATAGCACATGTCTACTGTTTGCATAAAGTTATGAGTTTATTTTGAATAACTTTGATTTCATTACTCATCCCTTTAACCATGTCATACTTAGGAAAGTCCAGACCATTGGCTTGGTGATGACAAAGAAGTGTTGACTGGTTTCTCATGGAGAGGTGGTTCAGAGCGTGAGACTACTGGCATCCTTCTTTGGAGTAAACCCTACCTTTGTACATTATCTGATGGAGAAGAGGTTTGCAGCTTCTTCTAGCCAGAATAGTTATAATTTCAAATTTGTCAACAATGGATACATGTTTATTTATGCCTAGGTTGCAGTTATTCTCATGGATACTCAGGGATCATTTGATAGCTCATCAACTGTCAAGGATTGTGCCACTGTTTTTGCCTTGAGCACAATGTTGAGCTCAATACAGGTAAATGGATATAAGTGCATGTGCTGATACCTTTATAATGTGCAAATTAACGGTGTGCAATGTGCAATTTGCATGTCGTTTTAGCTAAAATGAAAATAATTGCACATCACTTTTTCAAACGATGTGCAAAAATATGCGGTTTTAACGAAAAACACTGTCGTAAATCATATGAATTTGCTCATGTTTAAAAATATTAATTTAGCAATTAGCGCTATATAAGAAATAATGTAATATTGATCTGATTATGCCTCTAAAGAAACACTTTTGTCAAAAATATTGCACATCGTTTTTTCTGAACTAATTCGCACACTGCCTTATAATTAGAGATATTGTTTTTGTTGTGAGTAATATTTACATTACTGTCAAATGTACTTAGTACTATTCAATTTGTAAAAGTTTAAGGCTTATAGTAAAAATAGAAATATGACCTAACATTTTAATTACTATGTGGCCAGCCAAGTGAAATTTTGCAAGCAATTTATATTTTTGAATTACCAATTGTTGATACCAGCTATATTTGTTTCCATTGCAATCACATGTCATAGTCATAATCTGAGATAATAATATCATAGTCATAATCTAAGATTTAAATTTACATTTTCAGATCTACAACATTACTCAAAACATCCAAGAAGATGATTTGCAACATCTCCAGGTTAAATTATAAGCCTCTTTCTATGTTTATTCTTTGTATTCTACATCTTGGTGTGCTGTAATTCAGCTAGTATGTGAATCATCAATTTGCATTATGCAATTTACAGATTGTTTTTGCTGAAATTAAAAAATGCACATCTCTTTTTTAAACTATATGCAAAAAAAGTAAATCTTAGACATTGATTTCTAGACCAGAAATTGAAATATAGTTTTCAACATAAACTTTTACTGCTCGTGTGTTAGGCAAGTACGATGTATGTAGTACAAGTATTTTCAATCAAATAAATGTACCATTTGAAAATATTAGTTAACTGTTGTGCACATCATAATTACCTACAAAGTATTTGTTGGAATGAGACTCCAAGTTAGTAGTATCATGTTACATCAATCTCATTCTGATTCTGGTGGTACAGTGAGTTTTCTTGAAAAAAAGTTGTGCATCATTTTATTCAACTAACTGCACGCCGCTGTAACTGAAATTTTGTTCTGTGTTATATATAAAGCTCTGTGATATTATACATATGTATATGCTTGTATATTGATATAGCTTTTCACTGAATATGGTAAACTTGCAATAGAAGAAAGCCATGCAACACCATTTCAAGTTAGTACTTAGTTGAATCCTATATAGTTTAATGAGGCTTTATATGTGTGTTTTATCTTTACATCATGGGCATTGAAGAAAACTTCATTACTGTATGTATAGTCTTAGCATACTTTAAATTAGGATTAAGCTCAAATTTGTTTGTTTGGGGCTCAAGCCAGGTGTCTTCATTGTGTGATTTTGCTCAATTTTGAATAGTCTGACGATATATGCTACCACTCGAGTGGTTGTTTATTTTTGTGCTTATTGTTTTTGTTATTGTGACTGTGAACACCGAGCAGCTAATTCCTAGTGTGAGTTGCATAAACAGAAGTTCGCACAGCTCTAAGCTCAGCATCTTTACAGTTAGTCTTATGTTAGCTTTCATAGCTAAATGAGGAGCTTTAGCCCAACTTTCTTCTTTTGGTATATTGTTTACGATCGTTGTTTTTTTTTTGTTTTTTAGAGTTTGTTGTTTTTGGTTCGTGACTGGAGTTTTCCATACGAGGCCCAGTATGGGTACACTGGTGGTGATATGATCCTGAAGCGACGCCTCGAGGTACAAACCAAACATATATGTAGTACCTTTGTACTTGTATGTTTTTACATTTTGTTTTATGCTATACATCTTCATCAGTTCTGTTTATACTTTATTAAGCAAACATTAAGCATGCATTCGTAGATATTTGATTAAATTTAAAAAAATCGAGTTTATTTTTAGAACATTTGTCATGTAAAAAGTTTGTATGCCATAAAGTTCCTGTCATATTTCTGTAAACTGTTGCACACAGGGTTAAACCTTTACGACATTAATATTTACACGTTTATAACATGTCTTCAATGTTTGTAATTGCACATTTATTTGAATTCTAGTCCTTTACTTTAAATTTCTAAATCCTTATTGGTGTTTTATCCCATGTTCAGACAAAGCCAAAACAACACAACGAATTGTTGCAAGTTCGAAATCATATCCGATCATGTTTTGATGATATCTCTTGCTTTCTTATGCCACATCCTGGTCTTAAAGTTGCAACCAGCCCAGAATTTAAAGGCGAACTTTCCGGTACGATGTAATAATATGTAATATTTAGAGTAAATTTAGTGGGCTTGTGGTCGGCTTGTTAGTGTGAGGTTGTTTATAACCCTACCGTCTTGATGAATGGACATAGAGAGAGAGAGAGCACTATTGTTAAATTCATGCTTTATTTTATTGATTTCTGAAGAAATTATTAACCCTATGTTATTAACCCTATGGATAATAAGTTCAATATATGAATATCCCCCTTACCCCTCCAATTAACTGTCGATGATAAATTGCAATTTACGTCACTGCTGGTTCTTATTTAGATATCCATTTACACGAAGGTCGACGGTCTCTCATTTATATTTCTTTATTTTTAAGATATTGGCGATGACTTCAAACATCATCTCAGCCAACTTGTGCCGTCCTTACTAAGCCCTGAGAATTTAGTTATCAAAAAGATTAACGGACAGCCCGTCACTTGTCTCGGTCTTGTTGAGTATTTTAAGGCAAGTGTATTGAGGGCTTTTTAGCCTCGTCCCAGACCTTTTATCGCCGCCAATATTTTCATTTGGGAATTGAAGAGGACGTGGTTAAGTTCTTTGTTCGTTCACCAAGAATTTCATATAAGAAACATTTAATTTCTTGCTGTTGCTCTTCATTTTGTTATGACTATTTTTTCGCTTAGTGTCGAGAAGCTTGATTTAAATTTCTGAGTGCATGTTTTGAATTTTCATGTTTGTCCTCTAACTATCGAATCAGTATGGTTACGATCATTTTTGATTGGAGGATGTATGAACACGTGGGCATGTACTTGAAATGTCGACTGAACTTTGCAGTGTTACGCCGAATAGTAACGAGAGATTCATTGAACATCACCAATTTATATTATACCATTATAAAAGAAACCGTTTCAAACTTTTGCTTGTCATTTTTAACTAGGCTTACATGAAGATCTACCAAGGCGATGAGCTACCAGAACCCAAATCTATGCTTCTTGTAAGTAATGATGAATTGTCATTCATTGCTAAATAATGCTTGTGATTAACCTTTCTAAAATGCTTCTTTGAAATTGTGTGTAATCAACTGCATGCATTACATAGGCAATGTATCCATACTACGAATCTGTAGTGAACTAAAATTGCTCATTACACCTGAAGAAGACTATAATTATAGCTTGTAGTTGTAGTAGGAGCTGGAGTTGTAGTTGTAATTGTAGCTGTAGCTGTAGTCGTAATGCTGTTGTTGTTTTTGTTTTTGTTGTTATAGTTTTAGTCATATATCGTTTTCTGTAACTGTAGTTTTTTTCCTGTCTTGTTATAAGACGTCTTTTTTCTTGTCGCAGGCGACTGCTGAGGCAAATAATTTGGCAGCATTAGCAAGTGCAAAAGATCATTACCTGCACAAAATGGAAAAGGTCAGTAGTGATTTGCTGCCGAAGCATCTATTTTTTATCTTTAAGGGTGTTTCGTTGTTTAAGCTATACTCCATGGAGACTAAGGTCAGCAATAGAAACCATTTGAACTGAATATATGCCTGATAAACATGCTCTACTTGTACTTGAGCAAGCTCCCGCTAATTATTATTTGTATATTATTTATATTTCACAATGACAATGCGTTTAGCTTATGTTGTTTTTCAGTTGACCCCTCTCATTAAATTGTCGTGTAAAACTACAGTCGTTTTTTCGCTATAGATTTGTGGGGGTGACACTCCATTCCTTGCCACAGATGAGCTGGATAGACGACACGAGAAATACAAGTCTGCAGCCCTGGGTATGTTTCATACCACTCGGAAAATGGGAGGCGAAAACTTTAGCAAAGAATTTGCTGAAAGACTTGAAACGAATATCGATGACGCTTACATAAACTTTGTCAAATTGAACGATGGAAAGAACATCTTTAATGCTGCGCGAACTCCGACGGTTTTCTTCGCCATCATGTTGTTGGCGTATCTTTTGTCAGGTCTTTTTGGAATCGTTGGTGTCACGTCGTTTGTAATGTTGTGTAATTTTGTCATTGGTTTCTCGTTGCTTGCGATAATCGCGTGGGCCTATATCCGATTTAGTGGCGACTTCCGCGAGATAGGGAAACAATTAGATGACGTTGCTGAAGTGGCCTGGGACGAGGTATATTGCTAGATAACGTGAATTTAGTTTGACATCAGTTTCTTACTTTATGTGGTTGGCTTAAAGGTTTTATTCAATCGTCATGTTTCTCAATTTTTTGGTTTTAGATAGGCTCCATTGTTAAACAAAAAGACCACATGTAAAGATACAAATCTTGCATTTTCTCTTATTTCACAGGTAATGACTAGAGTTTATCAGAAAATACTGGACAAAGGGAAGAAATCAATTACATCATCGATAAGTGGAAGTGCAAATACCAGCAGGGCTGATAGTAAGAAGAAAAAGTAAGCTAGAGTATTTCATGCCCGAGTTATATTTTCAGTGTCCTTAATTACATCGGGATTATCTGTAAAAATAATCTGTATGATCAAGACTTTAATCATGCAGATAAGAAATATATGCTTAAGACTATTGGATCGTTTAACATTATTGATATTGGCTTCCAAGTCGTGTAACAATAGTCATCTGACTTCGATTGTCAAATAATGCTTATTGTGATTGTGAGAAGTGGAAAACTCGTGTAATTCATTCAAAATTTACTTGGTTGTGAAGTAGAGCGAACTGGAACCAATATTTTATCGCCAACCTCATCGTTTAGCATTGTTTTGAAAATAAAATGTTGTACATATTGAAGTTATTTTGGGATTTTTGTATGACTAGGTCAAAATTCGTTTTTATGGGTTTTCTTCTAGCAAGTAGGTATCTTTTATTTTCGTGGGGTGTTATTTTTGCTTATTTATGTATAGCGACAGTTTTGCTCCATATCAGTCTGCTTAGACAATGGTGATTGGTAATGATGCAAATGAATGAACGAGAAATATGTTAGGCTCTGTTGTTATGGCTTGATGGTAGAATCTTTTCCTATGCACCAGTATGAGTATCTGTTCGTGGGGTGTTCTACAGATGTCAGATATGTTTGACTTGCTTGTTCATACACACAACTACAGTCTTTTGAACTACAGTCTTTGGGAGTTAGGTGTATGAACTATAACAGGAAGTTAGTGTTATTAATATTGTTATTAATTGTTAGAGCAATCGAAAACAGCTTGTTCTTTCATTGGTATTGCTCTCGCTTGTTGTGACAATGTTGTTGACGATTGTTGAATGAACAAGGCCTGAACAACATTGTTTCAACAACAGACATTAAGCTTGTTCCCATGAACCATGTTCACATATTGTTCAAACATGTTGCAACAAGGTTGATCGTTAGGACGTCGAGGTTTGGCAGCTGACATGAATGTACGTTGTACTCAGGCACGAATTACGT
The DNA here is from genome assembly GCF_021976095.1 of Xenia sp. Carnegie-2017. Lineage (NCBI taxonomy): Eukaryota > Metazoa > Cnidaria > Anthozoa > Malacalcyonacea > Xeniidae > Xenia > Xenia sp. Carnegie-2017. The sequence goes on along the minus strand of NW_025813483.1, from coordinate 13,007,794 downwards.
TTGTGAAGCTATTTGATAAAGTTTTTAGTCTGACAAATCTTATTGAGGTTGGATTGAAATTTTCTAACTTAACGTTCAAAAATGCGTGGCTTCATGTCTTTGACATTAATGGTTTGGCCTATCAAAGATTATCATTGTATAAACTTTAAAGTCTTGGACTCGTTATTCATTTCGACGATTGAAACAGTCGACGAGCGTTGTTTTTCATGTTCATATAAAAACCGTGTTAGGATTAATGTATTATGGATATTCTCTGATGGTTGCTTTGGAATATACCAATATAAGAAGGTTATATATACCAAGATAAGAAGGCTATTTAAAGCTGTATAAGTGAATGAATGAGCCACTGTGGCGTCAGTTCCCAGTCCACTTAGCCGCTCCAATTATTGAACTCGACGATATTTACATTTTGCGTTTACGGCAGCGGAAGGGTTTGTTATCCGTGAGGCTTTGCCGTCTGTAAAATATTGCAGGCTTGTTAACAAATATACGTGCTAAGTTGGTGGGATATATTTTGCTGAAACTTTTCTTAAAGACTGAAAGTAGTTTCGTTGCTACATTGTAAAGCTGGATTTCATTGCTTACAATGTCAGAAACGTATGGTAAGAAGAAAATTTTGTTTGAATTGTTTTGACGAAGTTGCATCTTTAGTATTCATCCAACGTACACCTTCCCCCTGAATTTTTTCGGCTCCTCCATAAACATTGATTATAAAGAAACTTTTTAATGTTTTTCTTTAGATTTTCTTTTTAAGTTCCTTGTCATTGGAAGTGCAGGCACTGGGAAGAGTTGCCTGTTACATCAGTTCATTGAAGGAAAATGTAAGAATCTAATGATTTCCTTTTTTATGGAACTTAACTTGGTACACGTTTTGTCGTATGTGTATCATGTATCAAGGTTAAAATGCTAATCATTCAACACTTAATGCCTTACATGTCAATAGTTAAGCAAGACTCAAGTCACACAATTGGTGTGGAATTTGGTAGCAGAATAATCAATGTTGGTGGGAAGTCAGTAAAACTGCAGATCTGGGATACTGCTGGACAAGAGCGATTTAGGTATGGAGTTTTTATAGGCAAATACCATTGTGTATGTCAATAAAACAAAGCATAGCTATGTATTGCAAAAAGAACTTTCATTTGCTCAGATCCAAAAAACATTGTATGTTTCTTAGATCAGTGACGAGAAGCTACTATAGAGGTGCCGCTGGAGCTCTTCTTGTTTATGACATAGCAAGGTACACAATAAGTGCTAATATTTCAGGGAGATGGTAGAAATCCAGGAAGTTGTCAAGTAACCAGTTGCAAGAAATACTATTTCAATAAATTGAATATTAACTTATAGATTGTTATATATTAATTTATTAAGAAAGTATTTATACAATTTCTCATCAGTCGAGAAACATACAATGCATTGACGAATTGGTTAACAGATGCAAGGACATTGGCCAGCCCAAACATTGTCATAATCTTGGTGGGTAATAAAAAAGATTTAGATGCAGAAAGAGAAGTCACTTTTATGGAAGCCAGTCGATTTGCTCAGGAAAATGGTATAGCTTAACATTTTATTACTCCTTACATTTTACCCTTAATTTGTTTATTGATAGCCATTTCTAACTTTTGTTTTATGATTATCTTTAGAGTTAATGTTCTTGGAAACTAGTGCATTAACAGGTGAAAATGTTGAAGAATCGTTTTTGAAATGCTCAAGAACCATACTCAACAAAATCGACACAGGTTAGCTTTGATCAGAAATATGTTACATCTACTTTTACTTAAGCAACACAAAATAATTTCTTTGAATGGTGAAATTTGTGTTTAAAAATAATGTGAAGAATTCAAGCTCTTTCATTGGTCAAGTGCCATGATCGATTAGAGGACGATTGCATGGAAAGATGTCACAGAAAATGTCTTGTGTTTAAATTACAAAAAAATTCCGAATTTATTTGAATATTTACCTGAATTTTTCTCAGACTTTGAAAAAGACCTATCAGGAAGGTGGTCATAGCCAGATAGCCCTAGTTAGATATTGTACAAATTTACAATCCATGTATTTTTTGTTAATTGCAACATATAAATCACAGAATTACACCTATGTATCACAAACTTTATGTGACCTTCCTCCATCAAAATTTGCTGATTTTTCCCTTGATTAGTCTTCTGTTGAAACTGGGAATCAACAATATTACTTGAATTGTTTATATTTCCAACAGGGGACTTAGATCCTGACAGAATGGGGTCTGGGATACAATATGGTGATCCATCTAAAAGACGAACTCTTCAACCAAGAAATACTGATGGCGGAAAGTGCCCTTGTTAAATGGTAAAAATGCCACAATTATTACCTAAGTATTTAGGTTTAACTAATGTATGCTTGCTTTTTGTCTTACGTGTTCTAGAATGGTTATATTTGTTTTTAGGAATCACAAGATGCAAGTTTTTTATTCTTCAAAGAATGAAGATTAAGTGCTCTGAAATTCAGACATCTAGTAGAATAAAAATTTATCAATATGCATAATTAAAATGCACTTTACTAAACAACTTTCATAATTACTCAAGGTTCATGAACATGTCAAAATCATAAAATTCCAATTTTATCTGAAGCTAAAAATCATAGGATGATTTCAAATACGAACTCTTTGAAACTTAATTCAGACCATTTAGACTAAGCACTGATATGTATACATGTAGTTATGCTGAGTGACACTTGTCGTCCTGGATGTATTTATGTATATTGCATCACATTGTCAATTATAATTATATTATTACAAACTACAAACTAAATTTTTAGAGTTCTTGCAAGAAAATTTGACAAATTTAAAATCTTAATTAGACATTTGTAAGATAACACTTGAATTGCAAATGTTTTTACAATTATGTCATCTGGGTCATTCCTCGATACATTCATGGATCCCATTCACCACTATCATTTGCTAAAGAGGATGCAATTGGATTGCTAGTGGGAGGAGGAATCATTGAAGATATCTTGTCCATGGCAGACCCTCCACCTGCATCTTCAGCAGATTTATCTCCTCTCGATCCTGAGATACCCTTTCTTCTCATTGATAATTTTGCAAAAAGGTCACTCATAAGGTCTCCACCTCCACTGCTAGGTGCTTCCTTTTCAGCTCGCTTTTGCTTTCTCTCTTTTGGGTTTTAGCTTAGCTTTTCCAGCTCCACCTGCATTTCAGATTGCCGCCATAAGGTCTGCTCGCCACCATCGCCTTCTATAGCAGTATTTTCAGGTTGATTGGCTTCCACACCTATTGGAGATGCATTTAAGGTTAACTATAAATAAACATATCATATAAATACCCAACTACCATAAAGTTTAACTGCATCACACTATAAGATGTTCTTTTTTATGAATGTGCCTTTAAGATTCACACCAAGTTGTTGCTTAAGGCCTTCTGTTTGTTCTTGCATAATGGTGAAAACCTTAATCAATAGACCACATTCACCAGATAACTTTACAAGAAACTTACCCGAGATAGATGGTCCAGTACTCTCATCTTCTATTGGTTGTGGTGGTGGTGGTGGTGGTGGGGGTTCAATAGGCTCAGGAGGAGGGGAGGAGGTGGTGCCAGAGTGGATTCTGGCATATCACCTACATTACGAGTAACTAAAGGAGCAGGTTCTTCAGGGATAACTTCAGGTAGTTCAGGGATATTTGATCCTGGTAATGATGGTGCAATAGATTGGCCAATATCAGCACTAAAACAGATATTAAACTAAAGTTTTGACCAATAGAGCTATAGTTATTTGATAAAACATCCAACCAACCTCCAAGCAAGATCATCTGCAATTCCTGGCAAGTCAGGCAAGTGTACAGGGACATCTAGTTCGGGCACATCACCAAGATTAGGTGTGTAAAAATAGTTTGTTAAACCAAGCAACTCCATTTCTTCACGGTTGGTTATTGTAACAGGAGCAGCAGCTAAGTCATCTGTTTCTTCATCTAGGCCTTTCCGTGTTTTTGTTATGGCACCTTCTAAAGGATCCAAAATCACATACTTCTTATATGGATTCTCAGTTGTGTTAAAAAGCAGCAACGAGCTGATAGAAGAGACATCTTTGGGTAATCCGCCTAAACCTTGATCAGATTTGTCTGTCTTTTTTTGATTGACATTCAGCTGCACATTGAAAAATTGCAACTTCTCTTTTATGCTGTTGTGGTCAGTTTTACCAAACGTACTTGTCACATGATAGTCTTGATTAGTCCCAGATATCTTACTGGGGTCTGGCTTTAATCCATCACAAACATGTAACAAATTGTACTCTTGTAATTTATCCGGAGCTGGATATTTCGCACTAGAGAAAACCCTTATTGCCTTTCGACTTCCACGGATCTTGTCAATTTTCGCCATAGCAACGTTCGCCCGTCTGTCGATCGCTGCAATTTTTTTGCGATTTTCTGCGACTTGTTGGTCAATTTTTGCAAAGACATCGTTCGACACTTGTTGTAAATACTCCAAAACGTTCACGATTTGAATTATGGACTCTTCTTTTCGTAGGCCAGGTAAAATCAAAGGCACGTCATAGGTTAAACTGGGCATTTTCCTGATTTTTTCTTACGAAAATGCTGTAAAGAAGTTTAGGTTTCGAAAAGAAAATACGACATTGGCAAAAAAAAGACGTATCCGGGCTTACCTCCCCCCTGAATGCAAATGGCTGTAAAGGTGAAGTCAATCGTAAAGACAGAAAAGAGACGTCATACGTCATACGTCATCGACATGTGTGGAAAATGCGCAATTACCAGAGAGCATTTTTATTTCATTTTGCTGTCATAATAAATCTTTTCTAGGTAACACATTTTTAATTTTCTCCCCGGAGAAAAATATTTCACCTTCTTTCTGCAATATTATTGACGACCAAAGTCTATTTTAAAAAGCACAAATCCCTAAATCCTTACCGAAATCACTGATTGCAATCAAGTTAATCCATACAAAGTACTGCATGCGCATGTTCAACACGTGTTGTTATGTAATGTTACACAAAGTATTTACCCGCACGAAGAAAGTTTATTACCTGGGTTTATTATGGTAAAAGTACAACACGGCCATTACCTTTCACATTAATAGTTGAACTATGATCAACAGTTGGGGAAATTACTATAATATCTGACGGAATATGTAACCTGAGTTACCTTGCATTTAACCTCGAAATTTCAAGTAGCAATTGCTCGTCACTGTCGAAGCTTCTTTTCCAACTTTCGTGGACGTATTCAACAACACTTTATTTTCAAGATGCCTCCAACGATTGCCCAAAATCGTCTCAATTCTAATGGTATATCCAAAGGTAGTAAATTCCATGTACTTGTTCATTTGAAATTTGGAAATTGCCCATGTTTTCAGCTCATGCATGGCAATATTATTAATACTGCGTGTCGAAGAACCCACAATGAATTACTTTTTGTTTTTCACATCCATTTTTTTACTGTGAAATACTTAAGTTTGCTTTGATTTTCTTGAGGATTAAAAACAACATGGAAACTTAGCGAAAAGGGTACAGTCATTTAAAGCTATTCAGTATAAAATAGGCTGAAATGCAGTATTTCTCACTGTATTTGAACAATAATCTGTGATGTATGATATTTTGGAATAAAACAACAGTGAATTTAGGGTTGGTTGGAGCATTTATAAAAAATTACTTTAAATTGATAATGCTTATCACCATTGTTACAATATTTTGGACTTAAATTGACAATAAACGGTGTATTGTATTCTGATCTACCCTTTACAGGCTTGAAAACACACAGAAAACAAAGTGTAATTTGATTTTATGAATATTGATATTGATGATTATGTTTTAGACATATTTCAATATCTTAATGATACTCTAAGCCAGAGGATTATGATCCTTGATGGTCCAATGGGAACAATGATCCAGCAACACAGTTTAGATGAAGATGCTTTTCGAGGTATTACAAACCTACAGTATTTTTCAAACACTTTGAGCAAGTTATTACAACTCTTTCCTAGAAAATTTTACGGAAAAGTTGAAAATTCTCTATCAACCACTCATCACATTCAAAGTTTCAAATCAATATAACTTGAAAATAATCATTATGGCATTTAACACTTTTTCTCCAACAGCAAATGTTTTCAAAAGAAGTTTTATACATCTTTTTCATTTCAGTAATTATTTTCTTTTTTCTAAAACAGCAAAATTATTAGTAAATATCTGCTATTTCTTAACTCTTTTACTGTAGTCAATAAAATCCTTCAGATTTTCTTCTAGTGATAATGCATTGACAACATCCTCCCCTTTACCATCATTCATCCATGACTTTATAAGCTCATCGGGGTTATTATTGGACTCTAATGCTTTATAGGTTTCTAGGATTAAGTCCAAGTCCAAATTATCTACTGATAGTTGCAATTGTTGTTCTTCCAATGAGTCTTGTGATAGATCATTTGTATTGTTCTCTACATTTTCCTCTTTATTTATGTTTTTTGTTTGTCCACTTGAAAGAATCTGACTCTGCTCCTCTACAAACACTTCAACTTTAGGTTTATCAATGTCAGGAATATGTATAATTGTAAAGCCTTCATCACATTTAGTTTTTCTACAATCCCATGAGTTGTCGTCTGGTTGTCTTTGAGGATTTTCATATTTCCTGCTATTGTCAACTTCTTGAACTGTAGATGTTGTATATGCCTTATTTTGATGCCATCTACTCTCCATAGTTTTTGTTTCAGTGATAGCAGCTTTCACTAGGAGGTAGAAAATAACACTATGGGTCATCATTTATCATGTGTGGTTTATTAAGGATAGTAATATGCAGTGACCCCTCTTCACCCCCTAGTCTTTATTGTGGTAGGGATCAAAAGTAAGATCCTTGACATCTTGATTTAAGAAATCATTCAGATAATATTTTCTTCTCGATTATTTGGACTTTGTAATGTTCTGTACTCATGTGATTACATTTCTTTTAACCCTGTTTGACTAGAATTTCTAATATGCTTCAAATCACCCATCATTACATTGGCATTTACGCCCTGCTGATCTTTGCACATAGTCTGGATTGTGAGATCCTTTGGTTTGTCCATCTATTCATTGGTTAATGCTGTCTGGGTGTCACGTGACTACCCCCTGGTATTGTAAATTGCTACATTAAAAACTTTCTTCATACCTCCGGTGTTCATTGAACTATGCAACATTTTGTCTATATTGTTTGGTTTGGAACTCTTAGATGCTCTCGTGCAATCACTGTCATTGCCGTCACTGTTGGTTGATGTTTTAAGTTTGCTAATTTTTTTCTCACGAGCTCGGCGATTTTGAAACCAAATTTGAATGGTCTTGTTGGGTAGTCCCAGATCTTTCGCAAGTTTTTGTCGAAGTTTTGCGTCCGGATGCTTAACATCTTTAAAACAACTTTCGAGGACTTTAAGATGATTGTCGTGAAATGTTGTTCTTTCTCTTTGTGGTTTGGTTTGTCCATTGTTTTCTGTTCGAAAACGTTGTTTATGAGTGACGTTAAGAAGCAGTAGGATTATTGAAGATTGTGAAGACACAGACGATATGGGTGAGAATATTGACCTATAGGAACGGACCAGTGTGGTCAGGGGGATTTATGAGGATATTGACAGATATAGGGACGGACCAGTGTGGTCAGGGGATTTATGAGGATATTGACAGATATAGGGGGACGGACCAGTGTGGTCAGACGGATCGGTGAAGCAAAGTAAGCCGCAGTAAATTTAGTAAATATAAGTTATAGCCCCCCCGGTTTAATTTTGTGGCGCTGTTTTTGATATGACGCAAAGAGTAGAAGCCCGATCATAAATATCTTGAACGATATAAAGACACATGTTACAACGTTGAAAGATGCACGGTGAGAAACACGACCATTACCACGTTGAACGATATGAAAACACCACCCCCCCCGATTAGTTAAGATATCCTTACTGACCAGTAAGGATGGCAATGGATAGGAACAATACAAGGCGTTAGATACGGGAATGTAGCGCTTGGTATATTTCTAAGATCAGAAAAACTGTGTTTTGACTTCAACACGTGGAAGAAAATATGAGATACAATGTTCTAGTTTCTCTCCTTACCATATCCATTGAAATTAATAAATGGTCCTGATAAGCTATCGCACAAATCATACAAGAAGCCTCTCTGGTTTGTGTGATGGAACTCTTGTTCTGTGTTCTCCAAATCTGCTATATTACAAGTATTTGACGCATTTGCCTTTAACCATTCAGCCAACTCTGTTAGTCTTCTGTCCACAGAATGATCTTTGTTGTTCATTTTTCTTTTGCTTAAGATCTTCTTGCATTACTCCAATTAGTCATGCTTTATACAGTGATCTAAACTTTTTCATATCAGCTATTTGTTGCGTCACTAATTAGACGTCTTGCACACGCGTCTTCGTGATTGGATTCTGGCGTTTGTGTTTTTTACGCGCGTTCTTTTTAATCTTGTCTTCATGTCGTCGCTGTTGGCAGCCACGTAATGTGACTATTGTCATGAAAGTAAACTAAAGTTCACTTATACAGCGTATTAACGATTCTGTAGTATCGTGGGGCTCTTTTCTTTATGATAATGACTGGTCATTGTTGACAAATGAACCACAGAAAACAGAATATTGACGCTGAGCTAACGTTACGTTCTCAACTACGTTTAAGGTAGCGAGTTTAAACAACATCCCAAACCTTTGCGTGGAAACAATGACTTACTCAGCATCACGCAACCAGACCTAATCTATGACATTCACAAGGTATTGAGAAACTTATTGTCTTGTAAATCATGCAGCGAGATTCTGTTAGAAATTTTTTGTGGATCAATTAAGTTTGATGGACTGGATCAGTTTTAACACGAGTTTTCAACAATTTCACGTGGTTGACCAATGTTTTTTTTGTACATGAGCTTGTACATTTTGTTTTGATTTATCTTGATTTGTCCGAACTATATTCTTGAGAACACATGAAAATAATTTGTTCATCGTCTTTAGCAATTTCTTGAGGCCGGAGCGGACTTTGTCGAAACAAATACATTCAGTGGAACGTCTATAGCTCAAGCAGATTATGGATTGGAACATGTTGTAAGTGGGTGTATATTTGTGCTCGAGTGCAGTTTAGTATGCCTTCATACTTAAAATTCAGCAGATACGCTCTCAGTATTGATTTTTCCTTGAAGAGAGGTAAAGCTGAATATAACATTTTACAATCGTATTCACAAATAAGAAACTTTCATTTTACGAAATATTTTCTCCACTTTTCAATGAATTTTGAAAAAGAATTCTGAGGATATTGCATTTCTGCTTTCTTTATCACCACCTTTGTTATTACTTACCGCCTCCCTTGCTATTCTTTACCATCTCGTCTTATGATTTTAATGCCTTTTTAGGTCTATCGCTTGAATAAAGAGTCTGCTCAGTTGGCTAAGAAGGCGGCCGTGGAAGTCGAAGCCAAAGATGGTGAGAAATCAATAACTACTTTCATTCTTCAGTGGCGTATCTAACAACGCGGCGATTCCAACTGATTATTGCTTCTTATTGCTCTAACGTCAAATATAAACATTGTTTGGCGTTTGTTATTTGCAGTTATATGAAAATAGACATTTATTGAACTGAGTTCAAAGAATCAAGAATCGGTGGAACTGCTTTCTTGTGGGCTCAAGAGAGCAACACAGTTAATTTTCGGATTAAGAAGACATTTCGGGACTAGCTCAATGTATACGTAGTTTTATAGGATTAGCGATTTACGTTTTGTAGGTATTCCTCGTTTGGTTGCTGGTGCTATTGGACCAACAAATAAAACGTTGTCACTCTCCTTCGGTTGAAAATCCAGGTTATCGAAATATCAGTAAGTCGGTTGTTCATTCTCTACTCATTTATGTATCAATTCTGTCTGTACACGTCGAAATCGAATATTTGTTCATTTTCACACATTAAGATTAGACTTGACGGCTAGTTTGTTTATGCATTTAACTTTAGGTAACCTCGTTTCCATGTCGTATATTTAACCAATCACGGGCTTTGTTTTCAAATTAATTCTAGCGTTTGATGAACTTGTGGAAGCGTACACGGAACAAACACGAGGTCTCCTCGACGGTGGTTCGGACCTTCTATTGGTCGAGACCATATTTGATACTGCGAATGCAAAAGTAATATTACTTTACGACGTTTATTTATGATTGATGGTGTCGTATCTGAACATTCCTCGTTACGATTTCAACATGCTCGACATATAGCTATTTTTGTCATTTTTAGGCTGCTCTTTTTGCTATCAGTAATGTTTTTGAAACTTATGAAAAAGTTCCAGTTTTCGTGAGTATTGTTTGTGATCTTAAGGATAATGATCAATCCATGTGACAGATGATACGAAAGTGTTTTTGTTATTGAAATTTGAGTGTAGATTTCGGGGACAATTGTGGATAAAAGTGGACGTACATTATCTGGACAAACTGCTGAAGCTTTTATTACAAGTGTATCTCACGTTAAACCAATGTGGTACATAGATTCTCTGTATTTGACCTTGCATGATTTTTGAAATACTAAAACATCTGGGGTTGGTTTCCCGAAACCTGTATATTGAAGTACATAAAATATAAACCTTTACGATTTACATTAAAAAATCAATTGAATAAAACGTTTATAAATATAAAGGTTCATACGTAATTTTCTATATCATGTTGAACCCTTACATGATTTTTCAAAATGTCTGCATCTTCTCTCCGGATCTTGTCTTGAAATATGCTTTCGTTGTATGTTTTCTAGTATTGGACTAAACTGTGCATTGGGTGCAGTTGAAATGCGACCTTTTATTGAGCTGTTTGCCAAGGAAACTGACAGTTATGTTTTGTGTTACCCAAACGCCGGTAAGTTGATTTTAGTGCACCAAGTTTTTTTGAGGGGAAACTGCCCTGATAACACTGTAAAATAGCTAGGTGTTGCAATCAGGAGTCGTTTGCTCGGAGCACAAACAGAATTTTAAATTAGAAGAGATCGAATCGCTCTCACCCCTTAATTATGTTAATCTACGTGCGAATATTGAACTTGTAGGACTTCCAAACACATTCGGTGGCTATGATGAATTGCCAGACACGACAGCAAGTTATTTAAAGGTATTGAAATATATTAAAGTCAACTACTTAAAATATACATCCGCCAGTTTTCTATTAAATATACTGTCACCCACCCCACCCCCTCCCAATCAAACATATTTTAGTTCTAGTGGTCGAATATCTTTATGTTTTTATCTCGTGTACTTTCTATGATGTTACAAGAAACATTTAGCTTCGAATTGCATACGCCAACTCCATAATAGTTGAGCCCATTGTTTCTCTATGCTAGAGCATCTGTCTGATTATATTTTTCAATATTAAGCACTTTGTTATGGATGGTTTGGTAAATATTGTTGGCGGATGTTGTGGAACTACTCCTGAACACATCAGGTTAGAAAAGCATATTACGTCAGAGTTTTCATGTTTTTATTTTCATACTGTCTGCGATGTAGTATAGATATTGCCGATATATTGACGATAGATTTGCATTTCTAGTTTTTCATTCGTTACATGCATATCTTGTATAAAAACTATTATATAGCAACCATTTTATACCATACATCATGTAATAACTATTCGCGATACAGTAACCATTATACAATTGTACTGAAGTTCAGACATTGACAAACAGGTATTTAGGTTTAAATTCAACCCACTGTCATGAATATTTTTCATTCTGTATTTTTTTTCTTAGACTTAACATTTTATAGCCATTTTCTCTATGGGAGAAACATTTCGAATCGATGTTTTTATATCCACCGATTACAGGGCCATCAAAGAAGCTGTGACCCCTTTCGTGCCAAGGTCTATCCCGAAAGATCTTTATAAGGATACTCTTCTTTTATCTGGTATGATAATACTAAAGTACTTAGATTCTTGTTTTTGTTCGTATACCAGGGGCGGGTCAATGCTCATTTGACAGGAGGGGTGCAGATTTTCCAAAGGGGGGTGCATCATTGTGCTCGCTAAAGTTACAAGAGTCTCTATTGCGGGTTAGATATGAGTCAAAAAGTGTTATTACCTTTCAAAAAGAAATTTTGTATGTTTTTTTTTTATTAAAGAATGTGCATTTACTAATTTATTTCAATAAGAATAAGAATAGTTATTAAAAAATAAAATAAATTTAAAAAATAAGAATAGTTTTCATTTATATTGCTGGTCTTATTTCAAAGGTCTTGAGAGGACGCTCGTGGCAAATTTTTCGATATTTTTAAACATCGGTGAACGATGTAATGTGGCTGGTTCTCGACGGTTTGCGAGGCTGATCCGAGAGGGGAAATACGAGGTGGGTGCGTGGCATACTATGCCTTTATTGGCAGTTGAAGTTGTTTGATGCTATTTACGGCTCTTTTTCCTATGTTCTGTGCTATTCATGACGACCAGGAAGCTTTGAACATTGCCAAACTTCAAGTTGAGAACGGTGCTCAAGTACTAGACATCAATATGGATGAAGGACTTTTAGATGGTGTCTCGGCGATGACAAAATTTGTCAATCTCATTGCCTCCGAACCTGAAATAGCTAAGGTGAAGTTGTCCTATCTAGATGAATTTACGTTTTGTTTTGTCGGTGTTCACCATTTATTATGAAAATACTTGATTGTATTATACTGTCAATGTCAACTGTGAAAGTTGCAATATTAGATTACGCTAGATGAAGATATTAGGCTGGTGCAAGAACTCAAGATTAAACATCACATCATTCATGATGAAGACACTGTACTTGATATTAGGACTCAAGATTCAACATCAGATCACATTGGATGAAAACACTACATTGCAGTACATACAAACTCAAGATTTAGCATCAGATCACATTGGATGAAAACACTACATTGCAGTACATACAAACTCAAGATTTAATATCAGATTATTCCTGATGAAGACACTGGACTAGAGTATATAAGAATTCAAGATTTAACATCATATCATTCATGATGAAGACACAAAAACGAAGGATTTAAGAATCCAAGAATCCTTAATGAAGACATTAGATTGGTGTTTAAAAGAACTCATGATTCCACTACATAATCATCTTAATGATTTCATATTCGAAAAAAAAATGTTTAGGTTCCCCTTTGTATCGATTCATCAAATTTTGCCGTCGTTGAAGCTGGTCTGAAGTGTGCGCAGGGAAAGTGCATCGTGAACAGTATAAGTTTGAAAAATGGCAAGAAAGATTTCATCGAAAAATCCACTTTAATAAAGAAATATGGTGCTGCTGTTGTTATCATGGCTTTTGACGAAACTGGTCAGGTAAAACAATTGGAAGAAATTTTCAGAGCTAAATTTTACAGACACGTATTTGAGGTAGCACGAATTTCGAATTTAGTTTGTATATGAATATAATGATCAATGTCGATATAAAACATATGAAACCAGATTTTGAAATATACACACGACAAGATGCTACTTTGCGAAAATTGCTTGTGGTGTTCATAGTGGAAAATAGCATATTTTATAAAAAAATCATCATGGTGAATTTTTTGGTTGTTAGAATTTCCTGATTATTACGTCAATTAAGGCAAAGGAAATGCGTTGTCTCTTGTGTATTTGTCATGAAAGTTCTGTATTTTATATGATTTCTACCAATTTCAATCGCCAGTAGACCATAAATATCTGTTAAAAAATACTTTAATGTATCTTTAATACATTTGTACGTCCTTACGTACGTAAATGCTTAAAGCAAGCATACATTTCTGTAATTTTTCTCAATGGTTGCATATGCAATTTGGATTATTCAAAAGAGTTTTTGAAAATACTTTCCAACACAAATGTAGAAACATATTCGGATCATTCCAAGGAGCATGTCTTATCTCATTAAATTAACCACCCTGACACAACTTCACTTTGAATACATTCTTTGTTTTGACATGTTTAACAGGCCGCTGACGTCGATCGAAAAATTGAAATATGCACTCGTGCTTATAATATCTTGGTGAATGAAGTCCATTTCAATCCCAATGATATCATCTTCGATCCTAACATACTTACTGTTGCCACTGGTATAGAGGAACATAACAATTATGGAAAGTATTTCATAGAGGCAACACGATATATTAAGGTAATTATGTTTGATGTACGATGCTCTGGTTATATAATTGGCAAATTATGATCACGTTACGTACATTAAATAACCATTTCTATTTAGACACACCTTCCACACGCTCGTGTCAGCGGTGGATTGTCGAATTTCTCGTTTTCATTTCGTGGTATGGATGTTATTCGAGAAGCCATGCACAGTGTTTTTCTTTATCATGCAATCAAGGTTCAAGTTTGCGTAGTTGATAGTTATTACCATTTGTTGTGTCCAATCTCAACATGTTTTATTCATTTCTTTCATTTTAGGCTGGTCTTGATATGGCGATAGTAAATGCTGGCAACTTGCCTGTCTATGATGATATTGAGAAAAAACTTCTTGAGCTTTGCGAAGCTGTATTGTGGAATAGTGACCCGAATGCAACAGAAAAATTGTTACAACATGCTCAGGTAAACGTGCATTGTTATACGGTAACTTGTATCCTTATATCCTCTCAGTCAAGTATATTTATTACGAATCATCTAATGTTAAAGGTTTAGCTCTTATGTTCTCTAATCTAGTGATTTTTAAAGGAAAGTACTTGTCTAATTCAGTTTAGTTGGAGATGTTTTTCTCAGAGATGATCACCTCTCTTTAATGGTGGGGATCGTTTGATTTGAGATGATGCGGTAAAACGTTGGTTCAATGCCAAATGATGAAATATCAGTTTTCTCTATCAGTCATTAGGTAAGGGTGCGAAAAAACAAGAAGTGAGCGATGAATGGCGAAGTGGAACTCCAGAAGATAAACTTGAGTATGCCTTAATTAAGGTTTGTGCTCGAATTGAAATTTCAAGCAAAACAATTTCATTAATATGCATCACATTCATAACCATATTAAAACTATAGGGTATTGACAAGTATGTCGTAGATGACGTTGAAGTATGTCGACAAAATTTCGAGCTCTATCCACATCCTTTGAAAATAATTGAAGGTCCCTTAATGAAGGTTTGTCTTTTAATGATGTGATGCCGATAATTTTTATATGTTCATGCAATAATTGCAGATAATACAGAAAAACATGTTCAATTTCGAGAACAATGAGAAAATTTTACATTATAATGGCCAGAGCAATGCTTTGAAGAATACCCATAACAATGAATAAAACTATTCCTCGTTGCGATGCCCAAAACAATGCCCTCAAGAATGACCTGAAAAAAGACCAGACCACAAAAGTTTCCTAAAATAATCCTCGGACTATGCCCAATCATTTCTTTTTAATTCTCAGAACAGCACTTAAGACTTTTGAAACCCTATAGATACGAGTTGCATCAATGATTTTTCAAGACAGACGCGGGCAAATGATTTTAATCCAATAATGTAATGTCAGTCGATTCTAAATATGTTTTCTTTGTTGAATCAAATCAAATCTTTTCAAGGGCATGTCCGTCGTGGGAGATTTGTTTGGTGCCGGAAAAATGTTTTTACCTCAAGTAGGTTGACGTCACACATACCAATACATGGTTTTGTTTAATAAAGCTCATGTGCTCGCTGTTCCGTTCGTTGCAGGTTATCAAATCAGCTCGTGTGATGAAAAAGGCCGTTGGCTACTTAATACCTTTTATTGAAAAGGAAAAAGAAGCCAAAGAAATGGAGATGAGAGCTGAGGGAACCTGGGACGATAATGTATGCATTTTCAACCGTATTAAACTACACTTACACGGCTGTATCATAAAGTGAAAATTTTTGTTTCTAATAGAAATAATGGAAGATTATATTTGGGGTGTACAAAATTCTGAAGGTTTCTTCAGTAATTGCAAGTGCTGCGTTGTTGAAGGGATACCATTTTTTACCTTCTCGATTGATGGGTTACCAAAACAAAATTGGCAATCATATTTTTGATCTTTTCAAAGTTTTCCAATCTCTTTGTGCAGCATCATTCCTTTATAATTTTGACTTAACCACTGAAACCATCTAAACGCTTTT
Organism: Xenia sp. Carnegie-2017; assembly: GCF_021976095.1. Lineage (NCBI taxonomy): Eukaryota > Metazoa > Cnidaria > Anthozoa > Malacalcyonacea > Xeniidae > Xenia > Xenia sp. Carnegie-2017. The sequence goes on along the minus strand of NW_025813483.1, from coordinate 12,991,778 downwards.
ACAAGTTCAGTAATTTTGTGGGCTATCACACATCGTGTGTTCTGATTGGCTACACCCATTACTGTTTAAGGCCACTTATTATCAGCGAAAGATCAAATAGCATGAAGTTTGCGTTATGAGTTAATAGTAATACTTTATCATGTATTTCTTGATCATGTTTTCGAGTTTTAAATACATGATATAGTCAGAGGCGAAACTAGAACGTTAATTGGGGTATATATTCATATATTCATCTCTGCCCTGCTGATTTCTTTGTTTGCGATGTTAATTTCAAAAGAAGTCAGCAGGGCAAAGCTGAATACATGAATATTTACCCCAATTAACGTTCTAGTTTCGCCTCTGGATATAGTTTATTGTTTGACGACTAGGACTCAATCACTGTATGAACAGACACAAGTCATACCTGCGATTGACTGCTGTTTTGCGTCATAGTTTCTTTTTTCTTTCTTTGCAGAAACGATTCAATGGAACGATTGTTCTGGCCACTGTGAAAGGTGACGTTCATGACATCGGGAAAAATATTGTTGGAGTTGTTTTACGATGCAATAATTACAGGTGATTTTTGCGATTATTTCGTAATTTGACACGAACTAGACAAAAGAGATTGGTTCTAAAGTTAAGATTTGTCCCCCAGACTTACGGCACGCGATCTATATTTTGACTCATTGGTTTTATAGAGTTATCGATCTTGGAGTAATGACGCCATGTGAGAAAATTTTACAAACTGCCATAGAGGAAAGAGCAGGTTCGTTAGAGCTTTGTTCTTTATTAAATCTAAGTCCGTTTTGATTTCATGCTAATGTATTTTCATTTTTACGGCTGATATTTAGAGGGAAAACTGTAAAAAATCTCGATGAATACTCCGAAATTGTTAAAAATCGCCAAAATGTCGAGAAACACCTGAAAATACTTAAAAATGTGTAGACATATAAAAAATTCTTTCGAATCGCAAGAAAACCCTAGAAATCTTGAAAAATCCTTCAAACACTAAAAGTTTTAAAAAAACACTTAAAATCACCACAAATCATCAAAGATTTTCAATAACTATTCCTAATTTAGATATCATTGGACTTTCGGGACTCATCACACCTTCCCTTGAAGAAATGATTCACGTTGCCAAGGAAATGGAAAGACAAGGTTTTAAAATCCCTTTGCTGATTGGTGGAGCTACCACGTCAAGGTAATACAAAACAAGCTTTGTATTGTTTGTGTACATCTTTCATTGAACATCTTACTGATGAAACTAAGCTGAGGATTCTGGCTAGGGTGGCACAATTATACAAGTGTCATGTGCATTTGCTCGTTCATTTCAGGACACACACTGCTGTAAGAATTTCTCCAAGATATTCGGAGCCTACGATTCATGTTCTGGACGCATCGAAAAGCGTCGTAGTTGTAAGTTGAGCCTAAATACGTAAAGGCTGACGCCCAGAACAATCACTTTGCCCTTGTATTGCCAGAGAAGACCATCGAGTATCTCAGGCGATGGTTAACCACTTTCAGTAAACTAATATAGTTAGTCCCAATGTTCTTGGGAAGTCAGTTGAAGCTGATGCATTCTCTCCTCTGGGACTGGGACTTGCTACACAATCATTATGACACAATTACTACATTGCTTACTCACTTAATCTGTTGTTAACGTGAACATTTTGCCAATACAGTGTGGTATGCTGTTGAACGAGGAAGATAAAGAGGAATATTGTATGGATATTAGTGAAGATTATGATATATTGCGAGCTGATCACTACGACAGCATCAAGGTTTGTGCTGTGATTTGAGAGGGCAGTTGTCCACTTTCCACCCAGCCTTTACACTTTTGTTTCTTTATTTTACTCGTGTTGATGAAATGTACACAAGGCGTGCGTGATTCCAGGTCTTTTAATCGTGAATTCTTCGTCCTTGTGCCATTTTGATACTCACAGTCTCATTATGCTTCCTTTCGAAATATGGTTGCTTAGCCGTGTCTCAAAACGATGATCGAACATGTTTATCTGGTTGAAAAATCTGTCTTTTGCTCTTATATTGATTTGAAGATGCTCAACGGAAAAAAACATAAACACTTGTCTAAATTTCTCTAAATGATTATACTTGTAAATTACATAGGGTAAAAATATGTAACCTCCAACAACTTTCTTTACTTGGTTACCTTAGGATCGTAAATACTTAACTTTGTCCGAGGCACGAAAGAAAAAGCTCAAAATTGATTGGACTTCGTTTAAGCCAGGTATTAAAAGTTTATACTTACTAAGGCTACTCCATAGGATGACATGGAATGAAGTTATGGTTAAAGGTTTGGCGTTGATGAATAGCCTTTAGGATAATATGGGATTGAAGTCACAGTTAAAGGCTATTGAAATGTGGGTAGCTTTAATTTGCTGTGGGCATTGTAGCTAAATTTGATCTGTTTTAGTTGACTCAAAATTTTCTCTCCAAGGGGCATTTTAATGTTTTCTTCTTTCCTGTAAGAATGAAACTTTCTTACAGGTTTTTCATGAGCAAAAATCCTGCAGTTACGATATGCACCGATAAAAAAATGTGTAACCAATGTAGGAGTTAAAATGAATAACAACGTAATCAATCAACAATTTTCCTTAACAGTTCGTCCTAATTTTCTTGGTACGAAGGTATTTGATGACTACGACATCGAGAGAATTCTTCCTTATATTGACTGGAAACCATTCTTTGATGTCTGGCAGTTGCGTGGAAAATATCCCAATCGTGGATACCCAAAGATTTTCAAAGACAAAACTGTCGGTAAGTGGCATCATCATGTTTAATATTGTTATTTTGATCGCCTATCGGTCGTTTCCTGAACTCATCGCATGAAGAGAAAGCGTTATTGTTATCACATTCAATCAACAATTGTCATAGAGAGTCAAATAAACAGCTTTTTTGTGTACCGTCTTCAATATGACATAACTATAAGGAGATCAATTACATCGATTTCGTATAGATTTTTTTAATAAACCGAAGCAATGGTTTTCTTTTGGCTGCTTTCTATTACGGATGAAAGGGGCACGCCAGGCCATAACGCTCACAGAGATAACGAATTTTAAAATGCATTTGTTGAAGTGAGCTGAAAAAGACAGACTACATAATATATGAGTTAAACTAGTGCAGTCGAATCCACCAACGAATAGAGTTCATACCAATCAATTGGATATTCTTTCATTGCTGTGGGAGAAACAAACTATTTAAAATATCATCTGAGCATGCGCTGCTCACTTGACCAACGTTAGAGTTCATAGTCATGGCAACAAAAACTTAATCTAGTTGCATGACACGAGGCAATATTAATACCATCTTCGGGAAATCTTCAAACTTTCTTTCATTTGTTTTACCAGGTGTCGAAGCCAAACGTGTTTTCGATGAAGCCCAAGCATTGTTGAGAAATATTCTGGACAAGAAAGAATTTCGCGCGGTGGCTCAGTTAGCGTTTTATCCTGCCAATAGTGTCGAAGATGATATTCAATTGTATCATCCAGATGGCGGCGATAGCGAAATTTTGGCAGTGTTTCATGGGCTTCGGCAACAAGCTGAGAAAGAGCCTGGAGTAGAAGACCCGTACGCCTGCCTGTCTGATTTTGTCGCGCCAAAAGAGAGTGGGCTTACGGATTACATTGGTTGTTTTGCTTGCTCGTGTTTTGGTGCCGAAAAATTAGTTGAAAGGTAAGTGCTAAGTTTTATCTATGTTTTTCCCAATTGGATTAGACAGTGGACGATTATCGGTGAAATCTAAGAGTTAGGTTTTAGTTTGATGCCTGTGGAGAATAACGAAAAACTCGCTCCTGGTTTAGTTCTTGTCAATTTTGGCTTTTGTCCGATTTTAAATAAGTATTCTTTCATCTCTTGCTGAATTTAACTACTCTTTTAGATATGAAGCAGAAGGCGACGACTACAACGCCATAATGGTTAAAGCTCTTGCTGATCGACTGGCTGAGGTAATTAAATAGCAAAAAAAAACTTCTGCGTGAAGGATTTTTGTATGCGACATTTCATGTCAAAGCACTACAAAAACTTTTACACTTGGACATTTTGTGTAATGTGTAATAATAATTCATTGACTTTGACGACTGCATCCATAAAGCCAGCCTTAGCTGCATCTTTTTTTGAAACAACTGCAAACTTGTCTACCATTATGTGTGGTGGGTATTATCTCATCGAACGTTTGAAAAGTGTTTCTTTAGTTGCTTTCAAACGGCGTCACTTGTAGAATAGGCTATCGTTAATGTAACATGATGGCTGAATTTTCCTGTCTAGTTTTAAAATGGAGAGCAGGTCTCCCTTAAATCAAGCACCATGGCTAAATGTTTTGTTTCCTTAACAACCAGAGTTAGCATTCCACGAAATTGAAATACTTGTGTTGTTATTATAATAAACCTCTGTGTCGCAGTAAAATTTCTACACATGTCACAAGAGTGCTACATAGTGTAACAGCGCCTTCACAGCCCATATATTCTTGACCGAAACTACAAAACATCTTTAAAATGCAGAACAATTATTTTATAGGCCATGGCTGAAGAACTTCATGAAAGAGTTCGAAAAGAATTTTGGGGGTACAGCAACGAGGAACAACTTAATGCGAAAGACCTGCATTCTATAAAATACCAGGTGCTGAGGATGTTTTCTAGTACTTTTATCAGGATTGAATTTATGTTGAAACTATCGTGTTCTTATTTACTCCAGTCTTGTTTCTTTGTCGTGTATAATCTATGTTGACTCCAGTCTAGTTTCTTTAAACAGGAGTGATCGGAAGTTGAAACTTAAGTCAAATTCTCCTATCTTTACAATAGGGTATACGCCCTGCCCCGGGTTATCCTAGTCAACCTGATCACACTGAAAAATTGACAATGTGGAATTTAACGGATTGTGAAGGACAAACTGGGATCAAACTGACTGAATCCCTGGCAATGAATCCCGCTGCGTCTGTGTGTGCAATCTACTTTGCGCATCCTAAATCATTTTATTTCTCCGTGGGAAAGGTGACAGAAGAACAGGTAGGGACAACGTTAGACACGTTTGAAGTCAATTTATATTACAGATGTATAGTATAGTATTAGCAAATTAAGGCATCTGGAGGAAGTAATGTCATGATCAAGATTCATTTCATTGTCTGATATTGATTCTCAGGTTAAAGACTACGCCAACCGAAAGAATTATGCCGTTGAAGAGATAGAAAAGTGGCTATCTCCAATTTTATCGTATGAAAGAGGAGAGGATGACGTTATGGCTTGATTTTTGCGGTATTTGATTTTTAATGAATGTTTGTTTACCTAAAATTATACATATATACATAAAGATTTGTGCAGGTCAGGTGACATGTTAGTTATGCACTTGACCATTTTATTCACTTGAAACTACTTAAACCTTCCCGTCTTCATGGGAAATATGAATCGGAAACACTTTATAAAGATAACAGCAATAAACAGGACATACAGATATCAAGAAAACGAGATGCCACTATTCGGAATTTGTTTTAGTTTATTCTCTTTAAGATGACAAGAAAGCAACTCGTTGAGTGACGTTTTTTCCTGTGCTTTTGAGCTCTTTTCCGCTTCCAAACGATCCCACGGTCTAGCCCATAGATCATGAAATATATTTTCTTCTTTTGAATTTAAAAGTGTTTGATAACAGAAGATCAGACGCGTTTCAACAGAATATTAGTCCTTCCCCAGCACTCTGAACCATTTGCCATCATTGGTGTTTTCAATTGCCCATACTCTTTAACAAGTGCATTTCCAACTGTTCTTGTCATTGTGTCGTCTGCATCGTTCTTAACTTATTCTTCTCCAGATTTTTGCCACTTAAGCCTTAAAGTTATACAGCTAAATGCCCTTCTGAACCACCCTCTTTTAATTGCTTCTTACGATACTCAGAGGATACGTTGGGCCTATTCTTAAAAGCTCGAGCCTGCAAGGGATCCATAAAATCGTCTTTTTATTGTATACATACAACCTTCTGATCATTCTTCTATCACTTGTCCGTTTTTGAGTGAATTGGGAATTCAACCCAACAACCAGTTATCTTTACAAAACGATGTTTTTACTCATAAGGCCTTAGTTATGTTTACAAAAGTATGTAGACTGCCTCTATCTTAACATGGTTGTGGAGTCAAAGAAGTGACCGAAACAACATACATTCTTATGAAAAAACTGTCTTTATAAAATACCGAATCGGACATGAACCGCCATTTTAAAGTCGCTATCGACATTTGCGTGCTTTTTTTTTGCTTTTGCGCATCCTTAGCTAACCCTGTTGATCAGTGGCATGAAATAACCGATTTTAACATCAACCTACAAACTAAGCTTCATAAAATATATTGAAACAAATCTTTGAACGTTGAGACACCTGCAAAGCAATGTTAGTAGCCAAGCCGAAAAGGAACCTAAGGAATGGGAACCCGCCTTCCTGGGCCCTTACACATTACCAAACGGCGTGCCAACCAATCCTTGTGTCCAACACTCGATCACCTAGGTACCAACTTGGTACCGTTTGCGGTTATTTGTACCTGAACTTGCTCTAATGTATCAATGAATCAGAGCTCGAGCAAACTAACTGGCTGGCTACGCCACTGGTTAGGTGATTCATCAGGCGTTGTGGGACAAATTGTAATTTTTGCGTTGCGATTTGTGTTTATTTGCACACACCGCGCTTGCATTTTGCATTTAGATTTTAATATATGGTTGTACTTTTAGATTTGGAATATGTTCATACCACGACCAAAACTCAAAGAAAACCCATGGTTATTTCTTTGAACCTTGAATCGTGTATTCTGGTGACGTCACCGATGACGTTATCAGTTACTTTAACTGTGAATTTCCTCATTCGGGCATTCAAATATCAGCAATGTGAGCTGTTTTCAAAAGCCAGAAAAAATATTCTTACATTGCACGATATTTAAGTGAAAATTTTCGGCAATGCAAGATATACCGTCATTTGCTTGCTATATAATGCTCGCGCCGAAAAGCTTGTTGTGCGGCGTCCATGAAATGAAAACAATTCGAGATATCTATGAGCACTAACAGGAATTAATAGAGCCAATAACTTTATTTTACAATTCAGTCATTGGTGAATTATTTTCCTGTCAATGCTGATCACGAGAATATTAATGAAATGTAAATCATTGCACCTTTATTTCCATGACGTAATCCATGACATTCATGATATAAACCACGATGTCCGTAGTGCGATCCAAGATATCGACAATGTAATCCACGATTCGCATATGTAATCCACGATTTGCATATGTAATCCACGATTTGCATATGTAATCCACGATTTGCATATGTAATCCACTATGCGATATTGTCCGGTGTTATCCATGATATAATCCATACATCGATAATTAAATCCATGAAATTTGACTTTTAATACACGATTTCCATCATGTGGCTAATTCAGGAAGTTTTTAATAGAATCCATGACATCTACTCTACGACATATACAATGAAGTCCATAGTGTCGGTGATATTATCCATAATATCAGTGGTCCATCATATCATATGTACTCAATGTCATTTACGATAATAATTCACAACATCGATGATTTAATCCATGATGCATATATGCATGACGTCATCTATGAAATCCATCATAATTTTATAAATAAACATGTATAATAAAATAATAAAATAAAAGTTAATTTTACAAAGGAACGTTTACTATTGTTAACCTATGCGAGGAAAAATAGAACTGAAAAACGTCGAAGAAAAATGTGCTTTAACCAAAAAAACAGTTTTAAATTTCTGCACCAGTAAACTGGTGTATAAGCTTTATATAATCATGTTCCTTTGCCCCTGTGAAATTAAGTTAATTACACTTCAAGTAAATTTCATCAAAAATATCGAAAGAAACAACAACATTTTGAAGTTATTACTTTGTAAATGCGACAACAGTATGAAGCATTGCAGAAATGGCAAAAAAAATTTGTGGAAAATTGCAAAATTGTAACCAAATATCCTATCTTTGCTCGGAGCTTTGCTTTATAAATTTTATGCTCTCTTACGTGACCAGACAATTTTTTGAAAGTTTTTACCTGGGCAAGGGGTGAGGTGTTTTGGAGGGAAGAGGTCGTAGTAATATTGAAAATATACCTTTGTTAACTTTATGAAAGTGCAGAAATAACTTCTTTCATCAAGATTTTTATCCTTTTTGTCTTATAAAAACTCTACAAAATAAAGCAAAAATTTCGAATCGTATTCTTTCGAATGTTATATTGTGCAAAATTTGCACCCAGTCTCTGCTATATTGTGCGCGGCGGAAAATTGGCGCCTAAATTCGTTCTTCTTACAACAAAATATAAACCATCCAACAAAACCAGTGGAAGTGGTCACATCTTCGTGCTAAAAACTGAAAAATTTTAACTAAGCTGTACTTCCAAATGTTCCAAAACATTCAAAAAAGGACGAAGCAAAGTAACTTTGCGAAAACGTTTACTAAAATATGAAATACTACGACAAATTTTCATTTTTCTAAGGTCTGGCGAAATTGACAAACATGCCGAACTCCTTTGAGCGCTTTTTTGACCTTAAAAATATAATCAACTGTTATAAAAAAATCTCTAGATCACGAGAACGTCGTTACCTTCCATCCACTCGTAAATACTTTCATCGATTTTTGTTGTTTCTGTGATTCCTCTTCAAAATTTTATCGAAATTTCACTTACGCGAGGTCTTTTAAAGAATTGTAATAAACGAAGGAGAGCTTTGGTTTGGTGACTGGTCTGGTCTGGTGTCCCGGAAATGTACCAGAAGTTGTACCTTGTTATTTCAGCATGTCATTGGTTTAAATTAGCCAATAAGTTTATAAAATGCGACTTTGGCGGGAAGTTTTCTATATATTTCATATTCCTTCATATTCCACATAAAGACAAATTGTCATACAACATTTACCATTATGTACCTTAAAGTGATTATTTTGAGCCCCAGATGCACACTCAGGCTTGTGCCTGGTCTGGTTACTCTGGTACTCTGGTAGCACCGTAGCACTCCGAGTCCGAGTGCACGATATTCTTATTCACAAGTTACTACTCAGTCAACTGTCAATTCTTACAAGTTATAGCGGCTTTTTTAGCCATTTTTCTCAAGGATTTTGATTTAAGGTTTGGTCCTGAAACAGTAAAACACCAGCTTGTCTTGAATGAAAGCATGAAGCAACCTATCTCGAACGTTCGTTTCTAACGCCGAATATGCCGTAGCCTGTGGTTGGTGGCAAAGTTTATGATGCAAGCAGTGGTAATTAAAGCTGTAGACGTTATACTGTGCATGTTGTTTATGGCACCTCACGTTTTGAGTTTTGTTTTGTTATTTTGGATCAACCATCACCATGGTCTGTGGTGAAACCCGCCCAACAGCCCAATCTTTACCTCCAGTAAACTGTGGTTGCCTTATCAACATGGCTGCTTTGTCAAAAAGTTTTTCTGTACTGAAAAATGAACTATGTCAATTGAATCAGTGCAATATAATAAACAATGGCAAAGGAAGTCCAAATTTTTACTCCTACAATGCAATTTTTTAGCTAAATTATTGTTCATTCCTCTATTCATTGTTTTTCCAGTGAATGAACACAAAAATATCTGCATACGTGGAATAAAAAACATGCTTGCTTTGCTATTGATAAAGGATACGTGTTGTCATGATGATCACAAAGCATTTTATTTTAATGAAAGTTGTATTGAAAACTAGTCCTGTTGATGGCAGTGTATAATATACTGTACTTTATGGAGAAGAATCAATCACATTCAATCAACATTTTATCAATCTTGATAAAGACACTAGACTGTAGGATGTAAGAACTCCAGTTTCAACAACAGATCACTTATGATGAAGACACAAGACTGGATTATATAAAGACCTAAGTTTCAACATCAGATCGTTCTTGATGAAGACACAACACTGGAGCATATAGGGTCTCAAAATTTGACCTGAAATTATTTTCCATAGACAGTAGTGTAGACAGTGGTGAAGCCTGCTTATTTAGACCTGCTATGTTAATTTTTTATATACACTCACTGTGAAAACTGTAAATTAATGTGAAAGATACATTGCTGGACTAAAAGTTTCTGTCTGCTTTGCTATTGCTCATAGAGTATTAGAGATGCAAAATTGGAGTATATAAGAACTCAAGTTTCATCAGTTGACTTCTGATGAAGACATAAACTGGAGTATACAAAGTATTCCTATGTCAATGGCCTTTGCTTAGTGTTGCACCAAATGCTCTACATGTTTTTTTCAGTGAAAGAAAAGCTAACAAAAATTGATGCAAACCAAACAAAATGAGAATAAAGGAAAGAAAAAGGTGCGAGAAAAAGGAATTTTTACACTGAGTATTTACATATATAGTTTACTGGGGAGGAATTTTTTCGATGACTTTGATTTAGGGACATTTTTTGGGTCTCAAGAATTTGGAATGGGAACCTAATTTTCCCAGGAAAGAGCATCATATAATTTTGTATATTGATGCTAGTAAAACTGCTTTTTCCATAAGATTTCAAAGATTATAATTAATAATGTTTTACATTTTGCAGGACAAGTATTAACCTTTGCCCAACAAAACTGCTCACCACTTAATTTTTTTTGGGAGGGGGAGCAAGCTCCTTTCCACCCCCACCCCCCAGGATCTACGTCCCTGCTTTGTCATTTGAAATAATTTTTGTTAGGTTTCCAAATCATCTGGTCTAGTGATTTTGCTGGCAATATTGGTCAAATTACGGAGATTGGTCTCGCTTGTGTTGTGACTTGTGACCCTGACAAAACAGTAAAAGTGCGATAGTTGCTACGCTGTCATATTACTGGTACTATCAGGAACAGCGCTTTCAGAACAAGAAATAGAAGTGCCAAAGATAAAGCAATATTTTCAATGGCTATACAAAAACGCAACCGGATAAAAATTGCATGTGTTGAGGTTAACATCATTGTTGCGAATGTGTTCTTTGCTTTTTTATCAATTGTCGGACAAGTAGGACAAAATGTCAGCCTTCCATTGTGGATTGACTCCACAATTTCCTCTCACGGTACGCAGCCAAACAAAACACAAAGAAACCATTCGGCAACTGGCTTCGACCAGAAATCTGGCATTCGTCCTTATTTCACATATTCATCAAATTCTTCCGGTGGTGATAGTGGTAGATATGAGCCTCGTGTTGATTCCTTTTTTGTCTACTCGTTCGCTTGCTTAGCTTTCGTAGTTATATTTGGAGTAGCGCTGATTTGTATTCGCTTGTTTCGGCCACAACTCTTGGGTGACGCTGAGAGAAACTTTCCTCATTCGCAACTATTTCTTGTTGGCTTTTTCGACGCTCTCAATGGCGTGCTTGTCGTGTTTGCTGGTAGCGGAAAACGAACCGCTCCGTATCTTCAAGCTATTCTTGGAAATTTTATGATTCCTCTCACGATGGCTTTGCGGTGAGTTATGAGAATTTGCGTTTTTGTTTACATAGAAAGTTAATCGTTGAAGTAAGTTTAATTTTTATCGTGTTTTGCACAGTTATTTCATTCTTCGCAAGGCTCCTACTAAGCGAAAGTTTTTTTGTGCAATGGTTGTTCTGGTGTCGTTGTTCGTCTGTCTTATTCCTAAGATATTTACTTCGATTGATCCAAGAGAAAACAAGTCCAGTGGAGAAGGAGCTAGTGGAGTTGCTGGCGTTCTTTGGCCACTGTGTTTCATGTTTGGTTTCGTAAGTGTTCATTGTCTCTTTCGAAAAATAATCACAGGGCGCCGGAACGGGAGTTGGCTGTGAAGCGTCCCCCCCTAGCAAAACAAAAAATATATTTAGACTGAGTTAAAATTATTGTTTAGAAGTGTTTTTTTAAAACACTATAGTAGAATTGAAGACTTTAAAGCCTGGTTCACACGAGTGAAATAAGAACAAGCACAAGCGTAGACAAAAGATAAAACAAAGACAATTAACGAAGCATGTGACATAAGCATCGATATAAGCGCAAGCACAAGGAAGAAATTCAAGCATAAGCTAAGAGAAGAACAAAAGAAGAGCAAAAAAGAAAATTTAAAGAAAATCCCAATGTCTTTGTCTTTATAAACCTCTAGAGCAGTAGAAACAAAAGTTTCGACATTTCTGCTTATTTTACTCATGCGAACCAGGCTTTAAGCCCGCCGCACACTGGTGAACTTGCCGCGCGTACTTGTTATTCGTGACAAGTGTGATCGACAAAAGTTCCTAGTGTGCGCGGAAGTTTTGAACAACATTTGTCATTCGTGTCAGATGAGTCAAATATCAAACTCAGTTGATAAAAAGTAAGATCCACTTATGACCTATAGCTATAAAGCATCACTGTGTCACATCACACTCTTTTTGCTTTTCAAGCTGCCTGCTGCTATAATGAACGTTATCGAAGAACGTGGACTAAAGATGGAAGTAACACCTGTGAGAGGTCGTGTAAATCTTGTCTTCTTTTTGTTCTGGACGTCTGTGTACCAGTTTCTTGTCGCTTTGTGCCTTTTCTGGGTCGATTTTCTCCCAGAATTTGGATATGCCGACAGCATTGACCATTTTTGGGATAAGTATGTCTATTATTGTATTGTCAAAATGAAATGCAGGTGGACGATGTCAGTCTTGCGTTATCTTGATCGTTATAAGTCCATTAAACTAAATGCCCTGATCGATTTTCTCTTTTTCATGCAAAAATCGTTTGTTTTCGTAACGCCGGCCACCGTCCTTCAAAGTTAGCGAAAATTTCATAGCCAACATATTCTTGGATTGCAACCAACCTCCCGAAAATTATCGAACAACGTGGCTCGCCCATGATGGCTGGTGCCCAGAATAGCATTAATAAAATATTCTTTTGTATTTGACCACCAACATGGCAGTCATGACGTAACATGCAATCAACCTATTGCAGTGATGTGATTGCACTCAGGGCCTGGGGTGTATCGGCTATTTTTTCAGGGTGGCAATCGAAACATTTCCACAGTTCCATAACCGCGTGTTCACCTATTTAGCCGACTATCCAGCAAAAATTACCCGACTGGCCTTGTCTACCCAAAAGTCTGCAGCCACCTTCCCTCTCTTCCTTTCCTCGGCCGCTACGCTCATGAAAGCATTGTCATTGATCTTGGTAAAATCGGCAGCTTCTTGTTCCTGCACTTCGGAATTTTAGATTTTGTGAACCGTTTTTTTTTATAGCAAATACAATTACCCCATCCACTGAATGTCTTCATTTTGACTTGTGACTGGAAAATGGGGACATTTGCAAATTTTTTTAACAATTCTGCGTCAATTCATCAAGTTCTAGAAATGAGCTATTTTGTGTCTTTCATCCACATAATTTACAATATGGCAATGAGCTCATATAAAATTATTATGTATGTTATGATATGTGTTGTAAAATTTCATCTGTTTTCTGCAGCTGGTCGTTTGGTTTCAAGTGTTTCTTTGGTTATGCTGGATGCAGTTCTACAAGTGGCGTGCGAGGATCTATGTTTATTCTTATGTACACAATAAGTTATGTTGGTGGTGGAAACTTAATGCGTTTTTCAGAAGGTGCCACTCTCCTTGCAATTGTTAACGTAAGTTTCTGTGATCGTCCGCTGACACATTAAATTTTTCGAACCTATTTTGTTCATTTGTCCATAGATTTATGTTTGATTCCTTGTATGTTTTATTGATAAAATTATGTTCCCAACTGCATGTATTAAGAGGAGCAGTCTGCTTCACATGGGGTAGTGGAAATTAGGGACGGAAAGACCGTCTGCGTTCAGGGAGGGTAACATGGAAAGCAGATAAATTAAACCCTGAAATACTGTGAAATGCCCTTTTGTATGCCAGTATAAATTTGTTCATTTGTGTGCGCTTGAAGATAATTATACAGTAAAGGCAGCACTTAGGGAATTTATGAAGGTTAAACACCACCTCCATCGCGCTGTTTGTGTGGAACACCAAAGCAGACTTTGCAATTGTGCTAAGACTAAAGCAGCTATAAACGCAGAACCATTTATCTCATTCAGCTTGGTCCACGTCTTTTGGTTGAATTTCTCTTGTTATATAAACTTTCCTTTGTTGTTTTTCTAGTCGATTGTTACGCCATTGGGATTTCTTTTTTGGACGCTATTCAGAGAAATACCATTTGGTTTCCATCCAGCAATCCGCATAACCACTTGGTTCAGCATTGGTGCTCTAGTACCTATGGTGCCAGCAATATTTTTGTACAACTCGGGGTACGTGCTGTGCAATGTCATTAAGCTATATAATCTACAATTTATTTGCTAAGCTTGCCGTTTATCAAATGAAGAACGTAACTCCGGTTTTCGTTTCAACACGAAAGCTGGCTACTGGCTCACACTAACCTATTGTTTCATACGCTATACACTGTGTTTTTTATTGTTTTTAGGCCAGAAGAAATAGATAAAACTATCGTGTCTCCTGTTCAAATACCGATACTTGATGATGAAGACATGGTAGTTCAATAAAATTTGTATAAATTTGAATAAACACATTTGAGGAATAGAAAAGGTGGGAGAAAGAATTTTTTCCTTTTAGTATTTACGCAGCCATTTACTGGGTGTAACTAGAAGAATTTATTGTGTGACTTTGATTGACCTTTTTTTATTAAACATAAGCGAAATATCAGGTCTTGTGATTTTGTGTGCTACAAAATCAGATTACGGAAAATAGTCTCGTGAGGGTCGGGGCATTAAAATAACAGTCAAAGTGTATTATCAAGATGTGATATTACTGGTACTATCATAAAACATCACTTTCTGAACAAATAACAGAGGTGTGCACAAACGAAACATTATTTTTAATGGCTGTGCAAGAACGCTATCGGATGAAAATTTCATGTGTTGAGGTTAACATGATTGTTGCAAATATGTTCTTCCCGTCATGCCTGTAGCTATATTTACTTTGTTTGCTGGTAGCCAAAAACATTTTCAATGAGCGCCCTGCGCTACCTAAAGTCATAGTGCGAACTAGCTGGGCTAGGATTTATTCTTGTTATTCATTACTATTTGCTAAAAAAGTCTGGTCTGTGTAAATTGCATAATGTTATGGGAGAAATTTCTATTTTGTAGCCTTTTTTCTGTTCTTTTGATGACGGTTTGCAGTTAGTTTTTCAGGCACTTGCCGGAACGTAATACATTCCCTCGCGGAGGTACGCGGCAAAAACACACAGAAACTATTTGACCCAGAAATTGGGTATTCTCGTTTTGATTTTTTTGCAAATTAATGAAATTTCTCCAGGGGCTAAATTGGTATATATGAATCACGTGTTAACGTCTTTTTTCTCTTCTCCTTTTATTGCTTAGCGTTTGTTTTCGACGCTTTTCGTAGTAACGATGGATTGCGAAGCAAAAATTTCATTGTGTGCAGTGACTATCTTCCTTGCTATTAAATTAACCAAACATTACACAATAGTTGAAGGAAATGACTGTTCACATTCCTTGACCCGACGACAATTTCATTAGATATAAAATAGAACATAATCCGAAAAAGGACATCTTGTAAACTTAGATTCAAGTTATATATTTTATTTCAAAATCATTACTTGTCAGATGATGGCTTTGAAGTAAAACCGAAATATTACACTTCCAATTGTTTTGTTTTGATAACTTGAATCTAAGATGTCCTTCTTCGGATTATGCTTTATTTTATGACTTTTAACATTCCTAATTAGTTTTTGCTTATTCTGCAACGAGTCAATTTCACTAGAGTTCATCCCCTTCAAAAAAAACGTCTTGTTAAACAAATATTTCGAAATTTTATAAATACTCCGTGTTACAGTGTTTCTTTTCTTCTTGTTATTTACACCACGTATATTTATAACTTTTTTGGCCACATGAACACGACAAAATAACCCGTGATCAAAACTGTTTTGTTCAAAATTCGCGAGTTGCAATAACGTGTTTCGTCGATGTTGGCACTGGAGTATTGGGCAATTCGATGGCATCACACAGCGGTTTGGTTGTTAAAGTGAACAAAGGAAACTTAAATACTTCTTATGAACGGAAGAAAAAGAGCTTGAAGATAGGATGTTTTCGAATCACTTGTTTGATGATCGCCAACACGTTTTTTGCTGTTGTGACAATTCTTGGCGAAGTGGGGGAAAAGGCTTGTCTTCCATTGTGGATTGACTCTAATAATGCAGAAGTGGCAAATTCTTCGACTTATTTCAACAAAACTGTTCCTCAAATTGATGCATATTTTGTGTATTCGTTTGCTTGTTTGATGTTTGTATTAGTGTTTGGTGCCGCGTTATTGTTCCTTCGTCTCTTTCAACCGAACTTACTGGGTGAAACGGAGCGAAAGTTTCCTCACTCCCAATTGTTTATGATTGGGTTTTTCGACTGCCTGAATGGGGTGTTCATCGTATTTGCGGGCAGTGGATTAAGAACTGCTCCGTATCTTCAAATGATTCTTGGGAATTTTATGATACCGATGACGATTGCTTTCCGGCAAGTATTGTGTATATCACTTTACGAAGCATGCTGATCATCAACCTGCCTGCTTGTTACACTGAAATAAAATAAATTTCATAGCTCTAGTGAAGTCAAAGTTTAGTAAACAAACTTATAAGTTCAAATATTTCAAGGGAGAAGCTTGCGCAACATCCAAAGTCATGTTGAAGCATGCTTAGACACGATATGATTTAATTTGAAAACACCATGGGTGGCAGCTAACAATGTTAAGGTTCACTTAAAAAACAGCACATTTACAGTCGCGCGTTAAGTACTTGTCGCGCGTACTTTAGAGTTGCGCAAGACAGCGCACTATTTATAGTTAACGCGCCTTACCGACATCAATGTCAAATAGCATAAGTAATCGCGTTCAAACATGGCAGATGGAGCTCGAAACGAAATGGATCACCTTCTCGATCTGGAAGAAGAACGCCTGTGCGTTTCACTTTTCCTGCTACAGCAGGAAAAAAGAAAGCCGAGAAGGTGGTCTTCTCGACCACTTTACTCATTCAGAAAAAGAGAGGTGAATACGTTCTTGTGCAACAAATGAGAGCAGAAACCTTTCTCGTGCTCTTTGGTAATTGCATAATCTGCAATGTCAAAATACTAAAGACGAACCTCCCCTTGAAAGAAGCCTTTCAACCAATCACAGTGTGCGACTATGCGAAAAATCGTATGCGACCTTCAAAAGTTTTGAATGCACGTGACGCGACATCAAGTAAAAGCGCCATCAGGATACACTTCCGTTTTAGTCGCAATTACGTCAGATCTACTATGCGCCATGTGCGACGCTTTTCACTCTAAATTCACGCAAATGCACTCAATGCATAGAACCAACAGGAATGATGATTAGCTTTTCTTCCTGCAACAGCATGACAATGCCCCAAAAACTTTGTTTATGCTGATTTTTGACAGTTTTTACCTTCAAACATTGTCGTTTTGACATTTGTTTTCTTCTTTTTTTCAGTTTCTTCATTTTGCGTAAGCTACCAACGCGAAGGCAATTTTGCTGCGCAATGATTGTTTTTTTCTCCCTCCTAATCTGCTTTATTCCCAAGATTGTCCCCTCGATGGATTCGAATTCCGAAGACTATGGTGGAGCAAGTGGACTTCCAGGCATCCTTTGGCCAATATCCTTTCTCCTTGGCTATGTAAGTTATATTAAGAGTTTTGCATAGCAGCATGAAAAGACGTTGGATGAAGGATGGATTTAGGGGAGGGATGCATATCCCTCCTAGCTTTGTCTAGAGAGGGTGTTGGAGGGATTGCAGTTGGTGATGAACCAGTCGAGGAAACCTCACATTTGCCGATCCGATATAAAGGCATATCGGTTGATTTATCGGTAGCAACAGATAATTTGAGAAAGATATTCTGGTTGCAAAAAATATCAATACATAGTCAAGGATATATTTAGTTGTTTATATTTCTTATAAATAACCCTTCCCCACCCCCCTAATAAAAATAATTCTATAAATTTGTACAAATAAAAATGAACTTACTAAATTTATAAATTCATGTCTTAGTATGCATTGAATCGAATTTGAATCAATACATTAGCAAACACAGTTTAGATTACCTTTGGGTAATATAAAATACCCAAAAGCAATGAAACATAGCGTATTATCACGTAATTTTGACACTTCAGTTAAACATGACTGGCCAAATTGTGAAAAATTACGTTGACAGGATCGTAAATTTTACATTTAATTGAGGACGAGAATCTCTCTGAAAAATATCATTCTGCTCTTGATTATTAAAAGCAAATACTGTTTTAAAAGCAGTTTTTACAGCCCTAATTATTTCTATCTGAAGCCGATTTACGTTAATTTGATCGGCCGATTATCGGCTTTACCGATGAATTTCCGATATCGTTACATGTTTGTAATGTAGTCTGAAGGACTGTTTTGTTGTTGTTGACTGACGTTTCGACAACCTTAGCGGTAGTCATCTTCAGAGTCAAAAGATGAAGATGACTACCGCTAAGGTTGTCGAAACGTCAGTCAACAACAACAAAAACAGTCCTTCTCGGGACTATACCAACCTGGACGATCTACATTTACATGAATTTCCGATAATTGGCTCATCACCAATGACAATTTCCTTACAAAATAATAATATTTCAAGGTTAAGAAAAAGTTAGGAACCCCCTGCCTACAAAGCCATCGTGAATCCATCCATGGACTGGATACGCTATTTCTTATGAGAAAACTAATGGAATCTTGAATTATAAGTTCATAGTGCAAAAAATACAACGAGTGCTCGAGCATTTTTACACATCGTAGATTCCTGCAGCAATCATGATCGTGATAGAGGAACGAAGTTTAAAGTTTCGCGACGACTGTTCGAATGAACAAGTAAACATAGTTTTTTTTTACTTTTGGACGTCTTTCTATGAAATGGTTGTTGTTTTTTGTTGTTTTTGGATGGACATTATTCCAGGATACGGATACGCAAATGGTTTGGACGAATTAATTGAAAAGTAAGTGTTTTTATTTTGAAAATTTCGCAGTTTAACCGAGACACTTGTGAGAACACCAAAAACACTCGAAGATCTTAATTAAACTAGAACACCCCCTCCAATGTAATAGAGACCGGGGACATATCTTCCCTCTACTTTTTCCATGGACACGCAAATAATTGGGTGAAAGTTTGTGTAACAAATGAAGAGTAAGTTCTCGCGTTTTTCTCCCCTCTACCCAACTTTTGAACAGGTTCTGCGGTTCCTGCATGAAAATTTGTTTCCTGATTTCGTTAATGTTTTGCTTTTAATAATGATACAAATGTTTTACTTTCTTTTTAGTTGGATTTTTGGCGTGAAATGTTTCTTCGGTTTTGCAGGCTGTAGTAGCAGTGCTGGCACAGCAGGGATGTTGTATATGGCAATGCACATTTTATCCCACCTGACTGCAGGTCTCTTAATGAGATTCTCCGAAGGTGCCACATTACTTGCTATCGTGCAGGTACTTACGTTGTGCTAATTTAACAACAGTGTTCACTATGTCGCAATTTAGGGACTACTTATGGTTTCAGGCTTTAGTCTCCCCGTTTGGATTTATCTTCTGGACCCTATTTCGCGAGTCGCCATTTGGTTATCAACCAAAAGTCCAAACAAGCACATGGCTCAATACTATTGCTATTCTGTTGATGGTGCCAGCGATATTCTTGTACAACATTTAGTAAGTTTGTCTGCTTCTTGTAAGCATTCAGAGTTTTTTCTGGTTTTTAATTTCTTAAGCCTTGCTATTTTACTTGGTGATAAATGCATGGGACTTGTTAAGATGATGGACGGTATAAAATAAGTTCAAATTGAATGGTTTGAATCAAGAGTATCCGTAATATGTTTATGGTTGTTGGTTGTGCAGGTCAGTGTAGTCCTGAGAAGTCATTGATTTTGAAGATGACAACCTTTAATGAAGCATCATTCAACACTGTTACACTAAGATCAACAGTCATGATCTCTCTCAGGACTACACTAACCCGTCATTACCCAATTCCCTTGCAAAATTGCTTTGGAATATTAGCATGTTTCAACTTCATTTTCTATACCATTTTTTTCACATTGCATTTGGTCATGTTGATGCCCAACCTGATCGGAATGCTGTTTTGATTTTTACAGCAGTGATGAAGAAGACAGGTCCACAATTGATTGCGAAACCACACCGCTAATCCATGATAACATGCCCAGTCTTGTACAAGGTGGTTACTCTTTCAGTGTTTCTGAACACTCTTCACGCAGTCCAACGCTATTTAGTAATGGCACCCTCAGCACATTCAAGCCTACAATGTTGATGTAAATAAGGGTTCCACACTCATGTATTGCATAGTAATCCTTGGGCTTGAATAAGTTTGTAAGCATTTTATTATAACAAAAGCAATAGATCAGGGATTATATACAAAGGGCTTGCTAACATGTAAGATAATATGAGTTAGGGTAACAAAGTATTTATATTTGAATAATAAATATGAAATTGTTGCAAAAAATGCAATATGCAAAATTTTGTAAAATTTTGAAATAATTTTCAATATTGATTTTAAAGCTCTCATATATTGAAAAAAAAACACAATTCTGCTGATTTTGCTGATTATGCTGCTACACCCATAAACTCATCAAGGAATTTGCCAAATAATTTAGGATCTCCAGGTGGAAAAGGTTTTAGAGACAAAAAGTCTTTCTTCTCTAAGACATCTTTAAGGTCGTCACAAACACAGTAAATTAAATATCTGTCTATTGCAAGCTGCTTAGCTAGCTCAAATTGATGATTGTTCATCAGTTTTTCGTTCACCACAACCACTAGTGGTTTTTTCAAAGAAAGAGATTCGGTTATACAGCCAGCACCTACCAAATATACACAAAATATATTGATAGTAAAGAAGCACTACTCTACAGAAAATTGTCTAGCGAACGTATCAAATAAAATATTTTTACCGGCATGACTGATAATCAAAGATGCAAGACTCATGTCATCTTTTAGCGATTCTTTATATCGATAATATTCCAAAGCAAAATCCTTGCTACGGAAAGACTCGGGTTCGTAGCTGCCTCGTCCTATCTGAATGATTAATTTTTTGTATCCTAAACGTTCTAGTGTATTCAACACTGGCTTCCTGCATAACGTTTCAACTAGAGAATCAAAGCTTGTTGTTCCAACCGTTGCGAAAACTATTCGCTCATCGGCCATTATAGATTTGCTTGAGGGTACTTCATGTAATTCGTGGGTATTGCAAGTTTTCAAGATGGCGAACGAGGACGTGTTTTTGGATGGTTATAAAATTGGTTTAATTTCTTCTTCAATCTGGGCGGATTCTAAGGGTAATAGAAATAAAAAACGATCCATTAGTACATCCTTGTTCGATAAAGAGTTGATAGCCCCAAAATTCGTCCCTGTCAAGAAACAGGTGAGATTTATAAAACATCACTTAAAGCGATCATGAACATGTGATTGATGTCAACATGACATCGTTTTATACATGCATGAAAACAATCCTTTTGTTCAATAATCCTTGTAATTGTGGTTTCTCCCAATTAGCATTGATGTATACGTCTTAATGAATAGTCGAACTTCAATGTACACCTTGTTTCGTCCAATTATTTATTAATCTTTCGTTTGGTAATTACGTTTAACGTTGGTAACTTTGGTGTCTCTCGTTACTCTGCCACAGACTTAAAATTACTTTTATTGTGCTTAATCATCACTGTGCTTATTGATTTGTTGAACTGTTCTAAGCGTTCTTTAATCTTTTCTTTATAATTTGTTCGCTCAGAAAAATGTCAAAAAAGAAGATGATGCAATGATAGATTTTCCATCTAAACCAGCAGGTTTTTGTTTTATGCCTCTGTGCCCTGCCTTTTAAGTTCCTTTCTTATTGAAATATCAATAATTTAACAATTTCTTCAGTGCTTGAGGATGATGATGTATGTAAGCATCAAAATATGACCAATAAACAACCCAAGAAGAAATCATGCAATGATGAGCCTGAAAGACTGGCCAGAACTATATTTGTTGGAAATCTTCCCTTATCAATTAAACGAAAGGTATCACAGTATTTAAATGCTGTTATTTGTTGTTAGTTGCTGCAATTACTATAGCAAGACGTCTTTGTATTATGTAAAGGATTTGAAAAGAATTTTCAAACAATATGGCGAAGTGGAAAGTACAAGATTAAGATCTGTGGTAAGATAACCAATTATTGATGATTTTGCTTCACAATACAACTTAATGAGAGAAAAAGGTTTTGGTATTTTTTCATTAAAAATTCACAAAGACATGAAGTGTATCTGCAATAAACACACATTTTTAACGTCTGTAGCCTTATGCAGTTTTTCATGACTTTCATCTTTTCTATATGATTCTATGTATAATGCAAATGTCTAGGCAGTTCCTGATCTAAAAACACCAAAGAAAGTAGCTGTAATAAAGTATGAATAACTTCAATACAAGTGAATAAATATTTGCTGATTTGAAAGCCACGTTGTACATTTCTTTAATTATGCTTGTTATTGCAGAAGAACGTTTAATTCAAATCGAAGTAATATCAATGCTTATGTTGTGTTCAAAGACAAGGACTCTGTTGAAAAGGCGATAACAAGGTGCAGCTGTAGACCGTTATAACAATGTGCCCCTGCAGTGAAAAAGAATGTCTAGAAATATATAATCAAAAGAAACTTTATTGTCCATGTTTGCATCCGTACAATTACGTGTTTTTGTGATTTCTTAATATGTGATTTCTTCTAATTTATTTATCCCCAGTCTAAGTTAGTGTGAAAACTGATTCTTAATAATGTGAATGTTTGATTCCGTCAGTATTGTTTGTAAAAGACGGATGAACATGGACGATCTACATCTAAAAACAAATAACGATACTCCCGTGCTTAAACCATTTACTTTATTAGCATGAAAGCATTTGTATCCAATATATATTTTTCACGAAGTTTTCTTTTCATGTATACAGTAATGGTTTGAAGATTCAAGATCTACATATAAGAGTGGATAGAGTTGATGATGGCGCTAAACAGGTGATAAAATTTCTAGAGACTCTTTTAAACTGTTTCCGTTGTTTCAGTATGTTTGGTTTGTTTTCCATTCTGTTAGTTTTTGCTTTTACTATTTCGCTTTTTCTATATCCGAGCAATGCTATTTTTTGTTCCTTTTATCAAACGGTTCTAACCGTGTCTTTTATAATGGCGTAGCTACATCGATCAATTTGTTTCGTTTCATGCCTTTAGTATGATCACAAGAGATCGATTTTTGTTGGAAACCTCAAGTTTGGTTGGTATAAATAATTGTCTGATTGTCATTTCTTCCAAAATTTCAGTTATTTAGAAGTGTATTATAGTAATTTAGGACGAAATTTATTCTCGAAAGAACGTTACGATTGATTGTTGGCAACTTTTGTTATTGTGTTGTTGATGACGTTTTCTTCCAACAATTTCCATGTTTATAAAAGCATTCAGAGCTCCGAAACTCTTTTTATGGGAATTCTTACTCATCAATTCTTACGTCGTGTAGATATGGAAGAGAAGAGCTTAAACGAGTTCTTTTCGCCGTGCGGGGAAGTGGTCAATATTCGTATCATAAGAGATTCGCGCACAGGAGTCGGCAAAGGCTTTGGTTACGTTCTTTTTTAAGGTATTGCTAGCCAGTGCTTTTAACCTTGTAGTAACACAACAGCATTTTCTTTTGAACGAGGAATACGTCTGGAAAACGTATTAGAATCCACGTGATTTCCTTTTCTCTAGTCCAATTGTGTTGAGGTGCGATAATATGAGTGAGTATAACATTTTTGCTAGAAAAGTAACTCTCCCCCCCCCCTCTTCACCTTGAACGTATTTGAGACATTTATTTTAATACCTGTGCATTTTGCACTATATTCAACAACAGTTTGGTTCATATAATTCTCTACGCATCTTTCTTCTTATGTTTCATTAACGCCTTGATATAACCATTGCATGAGACTAATTTTCTTTTGTATGCATAAGCACCTAGACTGATGACGAGGACGTTTTGTGGATATCAATGCTTTTATGTTCAATGATATTTTTTGTTTTATTACTTTCCTTTTGCTTTTGCCAGGACACGAGCTCTGTATCACTTGCTGTAAAAATGAACAATTCCGAACTTTGCGGTAGAAAAATTCGAATCCAGCGATCACACGATGTTTCCAAAGGTAGTATTTTGAAGTTTGTATTTGGCTAAGATGTTGTGCTGGATTTTTCTTAGCCATTATTGTTTGCAATTTATTTTCGTTTTGTCAGGTCCGACCTCCAAAGAAAGGACAGCAAACAAATTTGGCGGTATGCAAGCGAAAGAAAAATTTTACCATCAGCGCAAAACTTTCAAGAGGTTTGGTTTATCAAACAAAAACAATGGTACGGCTAAAGTTACAAGCAAGAAAACTTATCGCAAACGTAAAAGAAAACAGTAGCATCACCCCTAGTTTCATAAAGAAGCGTTGCTAGCGTGGAACGAACCGTCGCGTTTCTGACGGTATCTTATGGAAGATGAAGAAGAGCTGTTTCCTCACTGTGTGAAGCTGCACATGGAATGGTACGATAGCAAATATTTTGGCTGTAAAAACTGTAATTCCTTTCTTTTCCTCCTCTGCTGTTTAAAAGATTCGCGGATTGTTGGTGAGTTTGGAGATGGTTGATTAGAAACATAAAAGGTTACATGAAGGAAACATGAAACGTTACACTCTGCTAGTCGCAACAATATTATATAGAAGAAGCTAATCTCTCTTCTAGTTTTCCACTTTTTCTATAAAATTTTTAATGATGCTTGCTTAGTGTATGTCTATAATGGTACAGAAACGTATCCTCGTAGCTTGTTCATTTACTTGTTCACTGATTTGAAAATCAATGTATTTAAGAAATGAAATATGACCATCTTTTGCAATTTGCATAGCATGACCAAATTTGTGGTCCTATTTAGTAATATGGGAAAGAGAAATAAAAGCTCTGATGAGTACTGTCTAATTTTTGATGCATTTCAACTGGTTTCAACCCCACAACAAATCTGTACATGGTGCATCACGGGGGGGTGAGTGACAGAGTGTTGAAGAATTCACTGGAGAATGAAGTTTTAAGATGGCTGCTTCGAGAGACGAGGAAAATGAACTTCCAAACGAAATATTCTCTGCAATGAAAGATTTTCACCACTCATTTGGCTCTGTGGAAGAGACTTTGGAACCACTACTCCGTTCGTCAAACGATGAATTACATGAAAAGGTTTGTTCTCACATTTTTTTCAGACAAAAATCGGCGGTATTTACAAACATCAAGTCACCAACGAGCAACGTAAAATATAGTCTTGCATTTTTTTTTATCAGTGATAAAGATAAAATCTTTATCTATTTTATGTAGTTAGATGTTCTAGATCGGGCAAAATTGGATCTGATGGTTGTTTATGGCATAAATACGATGTTTTGGAGTAAGTGCAAATTTAGAAATTCGAGGTTTAATACTGAATAGTTGTAATAAGTGTTTTTTTACAATTTTTGTTTAGTTTATCTCATAACTCAAGGTGTAAATCCGAAAGAACATGGAGTCAAGCATGAATTGGTGAGAAAATTAAATTATTGAAAAAGAAGAAACAAAAATTATAGTACATCAGAATAATGGGCACAATTATCAAGTAATACCCTTCCACACGACAGCCAACAACCTTCAAGCTAGGGTTAGGGTTAGGTTAAGGCTTGCAGGTATTGCAATTGTGTTCTTTAATTACTATGAGTAATGTTCTGCGAATTGACATAAACAAACTTGAACTGATCATCCACAATCCTAGGATAGAATAAAGAACTACATGAAAAAAGTAAAAGATGTCAGTGAACGAAAGAAAGGTATGATGGAATTTCTTTACTAGATATCAATATAGTCATAATTAGATCATTGTACTTATAGCTTCAATGAAGATTGACAAAGATGCTGCTCGAAGATTTGTGAAAGGTGCTCTTGCAAATCCTAAAGGTGTGTTTGAAGTGCTTTTTATTTGGAGTATATTTTTACAGTAGCCAGAAAAAAATTTTGTATTTTTGGTTCCATACTTTTATGAGATATTTTAGTAATGAAACAAGTTTTCAAGCAGTTTTAGTTTTTGTTAAACTATGTTCAAACTAAAGTTCTTCTGATAAATCAGTCACAAAGATGCTTTTGCATTTAGCATCTGAAGTGGTATCTGACAAGGAAAAACGGGCAAAAACAACCAAACAAAAGAACAAAAACAAAAGGTGGAATAGTGGTTGCTAAAAGAAACCAAAAGATGAAAATGTTGGACAAGTTATTGCAGAGTAGCCATAAAGCCAATTTTTGTGTAGCTGTATCCATGAACCAATCATATGAACCTCCCCACATTATTGACTTTCTTATGCCAATGCTCTTTTTATTTTTATATGCAATCACAAAAACAGGGCTCTTTTTTGTGGTTAATCAAATATTACTTACAAAAGCTGTTTAAGTCCACAGCAACGTTGAAAATTTTTCATAGTTTTCTCATACCAATTGTAAAATTATAATGTTAACCATGATTTCTCTTATGCAAACATTACGTATCTTTGAAGAAGTTCATTACAGTTTCAGAAGATGTTTGCTATAAGACGATAAAAATTTTCTTGTTACGGGCATTTGGAAAATAACAAATGAGAAACAATCTTTAGTTGTTAAAAGGTTATTCATTGCACTATTAGCGAAGCTTGCCGTTTTTTATTTCTACTGCACAAATATTTTTCTGCTCGATCAATGGAAAAACAATGAACGGAATTAATTTTCGAAAAGAATGAATAATATTTTTACTGAAAAATTTGCATTTGAAGAGTATATAAGCTAAGGATAATGAACTATAGAATGGCCGTTTCCACTTGTCCTAGAGGATTTAAATTTTCAAGATTTTCTTATCATTTTGCCCCCAACTCCAACATTGAAAGTGAAATTCCAGGCGTGCGATTTTTCATGCTTTAGAGACTAAGTTCACTAAGAAACATTTCAAATTTCTCTTTAGACTTCCTCTTTGCGATTGGCTTAAAACAAAACAGTAAATGGAAAATTTGCGCATATCTTATTACGCATGTGATTAACATAGTGGCAGCCAGTCAATTGTTTTTTTTGCCGACAGAAACTCTGCGATGGCTAACCGCAGCCAGTAATCTAATTTAGTGTACAACACAGCAGCAAATTGCGCAGCGAGGATTGACTTCGTTTTGTTCCCACACTGTAATAACGTCATCATTTTGAAAGCCATTGAAAAGTATATAAATCATTTGCGTAAGGAATTGTATTCATTCTTGCGTACTTCAATATACTGGTTGGTGGCGATGGATAGCTGTGCATTAACAAGCGTAAGTATCGACAATTTGCGAGGAACTAATTTGCTACTTTCATCAAGTTCGTTTGTATTAAGCTGTGCTTTCACGGGCAAAACCTTCAAGTTAAAGTTTTTGCTTAAATGAGGATTGTTTTGTTCTTTGTGCGTTACACTTGTATGATAAGTTGGTATATGGTAAGATATCGCAAAAACGTTAAAATGTCCTTACAAATTGCTGAAAACATGTATAATCTTTGTTCTTTTTTCTATTTTGTTTCCAAGTTGGTCATGCCCTACAAACGTTTGCAGGTAAACACGCACGTTTGTCTTAAAAGGGTGTATTTTCACTCACCACGGCTGCTTTGATTTCACGTGACTTACATATACTATTAAAAAATAACCTTAGCGTTATCGGTATTAAAATATTTTTCTCAATAGAATGTCATCTATTTGACAAGATATTATGCTTTGTACTGCTGATGTTTTTTGTTACACAAAAAGTGGTTTTCATGTCCACCATGTTTGATGGTTCCAGTGAAGTCTAAGGAAACAAAAGAATGTCACTATGTTTTATTGTTAACCGAATGCATGGGGAATGTATGCCTTTTCATTAATTACTAATCCTTGAATAATTGGTGGGTTGCATGTTACGTCACGGCCGTCATGTTGGTTGAATTTAACAAATGAATTTTAACCAAAATAGTGAAAATCTCTATGATCTTTGATTCTTAGGGGAGCAGTTGCAAGCCACCTGCGCATGAAAAGAACAAACACAATAATTAACCGTATGTATATTTTTTTGTGATTTAGAAAAATTCGCATGAATTCCATCGCTATAAACCAACAATGATATGACAATCTTGGCATGGATTTTCTGTGGTATGGATTCTTTGTGAATGCAGTCATCTGCACATGTTACAGTAATGGGGCCCCACTGTTGCATGTGCGGTAAGCTATCATTCACTTTGAATCTGTTCCACGATGAAAATTATTGTAAATGGAGGTATGAACTTGAGAGGTATCCATATTATGTGAAAGTATTATGATGAAATCTGGTGATTGCCACTGTTGGTTGATATTTACGTTGAATGTGGACGTTTGCTGGTGATGCTAATCAATGTTTTTAACACAGTTGTATTATATCACGAAAAATGGCTACTAACTGTGCTGGAGATGACGGTAATACAACAATGGTAAAGTAATGGAATACACGGGAAAACGGCATACGCGGAGACTGAACTTGCTGATGGGGATGGTGTTGTATAAAGATGGATACTTTCTGTGGAAGGTTGTACGAAGTGTCTCCCAGAAGATGAAAGAGAAAATTTCAGGTTTATAGTGTGTAGGTAAAGTAGTCATAGCTATAAAACCGTGCATATTCACGTGGCTAATGGCCTCGTCCACAAGGCCTAATGCATGTATTTTTATAGCCGGAATATTGCATGCAAGAATAGTTAAAAATTTATCTAGAAAATGTTTCCTGTCGCACAAAATGTTGCTGTGCTGTGGATGATGCGATGTAGAAGGTAAAGAGCGGATTAAATTGAGTTACTCAGCAACCTTTATGGCTTTATTAGATTGACAACATTTATAGCTTTTCCTGCTGGCCAACGTGCGATTTAAGGTCTGGCATGATTTTTATTTTTGCAGTTTTTGCTTTAAAGGTTTTGCAGTCGTTTACGACTCCACTTCTCGTCAAATCTCGAGCTATTCAGTAGCGCAGATGAGTTCTCCAAGTTGAAGGAATAAAGGATATTTACGTTATTGGTGATTGTTCTCAAGTTTATTGTAGCCATAGGAGTTAAGATTCAGGAACAGTACCTCCAGCAATATCGAATTTTCAGATGACGAGAGAGAGTTTGTATGACGCGCACTGTACGTTTACGTCATAATTCACATTAGACTTTCGTATTGAATTTTCTCAACTCTTCTGGTAAGTTCTTTCATAATTTCAACTAATACACGTGATTAGACTCACAATGTCACACAAGTATATAACCGATACGTGCATATTTTTCTTTTTCTATGGAGAAAAATTCGAACCCGGTACGTCGTCACGAACAACGCTATCCAGGGATGTTTTTCTGTTGGATTCCTCATGAATGCAGTCTAGCGAACATGTAACAGTAATGGGGCCCCACTGTTACATGTGCGTTTGACTGTCATTCACTTTGAATGTACTCCACAGTAAACATTCCCTGTGTATGGAGGCGTGTTTTGGATAAGGCTCATAATCTGGTACCTGGTAAATTATATGTAAACATGTTAACTGTGTCTTGTATGCAAGGAATCGATGCTCAGTGATGTTACTAATGCAATTTTTCATGATAATGCACTGTGAGCATCACTCTGATATACGTACGACATAAACTTTAATCGTCTATTTTTATAAGAATATCATCGCGTCGACATATGGGATTGAAAATAGTTTGTTGCCATCTTTTATCTTACGAAAAAATCACGTGATTACTATGAACGTTTAAAATTGCGAAAATTATTCATTTGATAAAAAACAAAAACTCATATTCAAAATTCATTTTGTTAGAAGTAAAATGACGAAGCATCATATGCCAAAGCATCTGGAGAATGCCAGCGAGTTTCGACATTTCGTGTACGAACTTACAGAGTCCAAGAGTTTTGGTGCATTCATTTTGTTCGTGATTTTAGTAAATACAGTCATCCTTGTCGTTCAAACTGACGAAACAATATCAATAAAAGGAGGTAAAATATTATGAGCATGTCTGTTTTAACCTTTTTGGTGTTTTGGTAGCATCGTCGTACGCTTACAGGACTTTTTAAAACCCTGAAGATTCCAAACTAAAGTGAATACGTGAATTTTAACTGAAATTGTCGGCAATCACTGTTTTTTTAGGGTTTATAGTAGTGATTAGCCATAGCAAAGAGACTGTTTGTCAGAGATCAAACTAGGATAAAAAACTGATGCTTTTGCTATGTTTCACAAGAACTAAACATTGTAAAAACAATGGTTTGGCAAACGAATACGAAGCACAATGTGAACGTCACGGAATGTCAATCATTTTGTGTTTTACTTAAAATACTTTTTCGCAGTCGTAGTTTCTGGCCTAAACAGAAATTGTTTGTTGTTGTTTTTTAGGTTGGTATTTTTCTGCTATGGACAACGTATTCTTGGCTATTTATATTATGGAGTTAATTCTCAAACTTTATGCCTTGGGCTCATTATACTTTAGCTCTGGTTGGAATATAATGGGTAGGTATGACTATGAGCACGATTACTTTTTGTTGTGTAACCTCCTGATATTTATGAGAAATTACTTAAGATGTTGTTTTAAAGTTGTTTCACGTAACATCGAGCTATAGACGAAAGATAATATGTCTGTCACACAAACATAAGTCTATGATGTAATAATTCTTTTCGGGAACACATACATCATTTTAAGATATACAAAGGAAATAGTTTGAACCCGAGCCTATCTTTACATATTTGTAGATGTTGATTGTTTAGATTAGTACAGTATTGAGAACTGTTGGTGGGGACTGATTATAGTAAGGTTTATTTTCAGGCAAATTTTTTTTAATAATTTTAGACATGCTTATCGTCCTCTTCACGACCGTCGATTTCCTGTTACCGCTAATCGTTCGTAGTGTGGGCTCATTTGATGTTGCTGCCATCTTTCGCCTACTGAGGATGTTTCGCGCTATCCGAGCGTTGCGAGCTCTCAGGGTATTGAGGACAATAAGGTGATATGCAACATGTTAACGGGAATAGTGTCTGAATTTAGATTAATTCCATTATTTTTTTTACCTTTCTACAGATTGTTAAAAAATCTTCAAGTCATTATGACGACTATATTCAAATCGTTTCGAGCGCTCAGTACAATTGTCTTGTTGATGCTTTTGTTTCTCTGTATCCTTTTATGTCGACCATGCTTGATTCTCATGATATACTCGAAACTTTTATCAATACATAAAGAATCACTGCTGGTTTTATTTGGCGTTTACAACTACTAATTATTAAGAGACGTTTCTACAATTTTCCATGGATCAACGTTGGCTAATACCGTGTTACTCTACAGTACGAGGTCAGAAAGTTTACCATTGATTTATTGCAAATGGCTGACACTCCATCAAGCTGTACCAAAGTAAAAAAAGTAATAACTTAGAGAATATGCATTCTTGAAAGTTTCCGACAGTTTCCGTCAATATTTTCCTCCCTTAAAGAAGTAAGTTTCATATTAGAAACATGTTTCTCAATAGGGAAAGGGAAAAAGCGTCGAGTTTATTATAAGACTTATAATTATTTGTTGACATCGAATTTTCACATTTAAACTACACTGCATTTAATTTTTATTTCATCCTTAACTGCAATAATCATTTTAGATATGTTTGCAGTAATCGGTCGCGAGTTGTTCAGCACAGTCGATCCGAAGAGATTTGGTACTTTGGCCAAAGCACTCCTCACATTGTTCCAGCTCATAACGTTAGATGATTGGTTCTACATGTACACGGATATTATTGCTGTGAATCCCAGTAAGAACTCGTGTTTTAATGCGGGGCTATAGCAAATCGTGTTTGCCTGAAACAAAGATTCACTTTATGTGAAAGATTGTTTTATGCAGTGCGGTGTTTTGAAACTAAATGAAGATATGATCTTCGCACTTTGCTGGACAATTTAAGCAATTGTCTCATGAACCTGAAAAATTCAGGTGACTCAACGGGTATCGAACCCATGACCACTGCGGTCAATTGCTTAAATTGTCCAGCAAAGTGCGAAGATCATATCTTCATTTAAAGATTCACTTTGCTATTTGAACTTAGATTTGGGTTTGGGTGAGTGATGTATAAGAATCGGAGAAAGTAGAAAATCAATCGTTATGCTTCTCATTCCAGATTATGGTTACGTGATAATCTACCTTGCATTATACATAGTTTTGGAGAACTTTATCTTTATGAAGTAAGTTCAGAGTTCCTGCTCTTAAATCCAAGGAAAATATTTTCCGATTATTTTCGTATATTTTTTCAATTTAATGCAGCTTATTTGTTGCTGTGCTTGTCGATAACTTCCAACGAACTCTATCGTCGACGGAAAAAGGGAGAAGGGGAACGTTGACAGTGTTTCCGGTATGTTACAGTAGTTTTGCACGATCTCAAATTAAACAATTAAATTTAATCTTTATATGAGGATCCGTAATAAAGGAAAAATACCAAACGATTTTAGTATCAGTGTTACATTTCTTCGGTTAGGGTTTAAGTTAGGATTAGCATCAGGATTAGGTAAGAATGAACTCGAATGATTACATGCAATATGTCATCCAATTTTTTTCTCATTCATGAAGGCTGAAAATGTTGAAGAAAGCGGAAGTGAAATGCAAGAAGAAGAGGAGGAAGAAGAAGAGGAAGAGGAAGATGACTTCGAAGGTTTTAAGCGAAACAATGGCTTTTGAATATGTTCGCGCGTGTTCATCGAGTTGTAACACCAACTGATGTTCAAATAAAATGTCGTTCATTTATCCTGCAACATTTATAAGAATTTGAAAATTTTGCCAACTTTAAACACGTACTTACGAACTCTATTTTAGATAACGATCTTAAGCTTGATACAGCAAGGGACCGAAAGGAGCCGAAAGTTCGCTCGATTGAGTTCTTCTATCCTTCTGTTAATGACAAGTATAACTATATCCTACATGCTACAAGCGATTCCATTCGTATATTTAAGTTATTTTACGACAAACGTATCAAAATAAGAGGAATAAATAGGTCGAAATAAATTAAGTATGATATATGGAACAACTTTTATGAGTACATTAAAGAATTGCCGTAATACAGCAGAGGAAAAGTTATCCTCGCTCCTCGCTTCAGTAAAAAATCTTGACTTTTGTTTTTTTTAGGAAGGCTGAACTTCTTTCAGAATACTTTCAAATAATGGCTTCACTTGATTACAACTACTACCAAATATCGAATCAGTTCAAGGTGCTTGATGATCTAACTGACATCACTGCTGATGTGAGTGGATTTGTTTCACCTTGTTCCCTAGTTATCTATCATGAGTTGATAACGATTTTGATTGCTTTTATAGATTCCAGATGTACCAGAAGATTTGATATAAATTCCTGTGTAAATATTTACTTTAACAAAGTTTTTTAGAATCTATAGATTTGGTAGTTTAGACTCCTGTGAAAACACTTGATGCGGGTAAAGTTTGAACACGATGTTCAAAACAAATTTTCTGAAATGTGAAAATAGACACTTATCTTTCCTGCGTAAACCGACGTCATTAGTTGACGTAAATAAATCGGTCATTACGTCATTACTTGTGCGAAGCCATCCAAGCAAGCATTTATTTAGACGGGGAAGATACACGTTTTACTTGTCAAATCAAGACAACCGTGACTTATTTTATTGGATCAAATTAATTTCCGACTTTGGTGAATTTGTCACCGTTATATTAAATAAAAATATTTGTTGCAACTTTTTGAGCTTGGTTTTCTTGATTTTAAAAACTTATCGTTGGGTATGTTCCTTATTGTGAACATTAAACAGTGTTTGATTTGTCGTAGCCACGTCTACAAACCAGTGCCACAAATTAGAAAATGATTTCTAATCCAATGATGATTTCATAGATCAGTGCTAATGTTTGTATTGGATTAGGCTAGATTTGTGATCAGGGTAGTTATTCAAGGCGGAGTAATGAGGCAACTCCCGGAAATCTACAAAAGCCATCTCACCACCTCATCACCCGTATTGTCATAAATACGAATTTTAATTACTTGTGTACATTTCTGTGCAAGGTGCACTTGTCGTCGAATGTTGATTTGCCTTCGGTATCTCTGTTTGCTTTATATATTCAGTATATTCTCGGTTCCCTCTGAAGGAGATGGCGCAGAAACCATTGAGTGATTTGGAAAGGAAAAAATCTATATCGCTTCGCAAAATTCCTTTGGTTGACAACGTTGTCGGCGTGAAAGATAGCTTCAACAGACACTTGCATTTCACACTGATCAAAGATAGGATTGTTGCCACCAATCGCGATTATTTTACAGCTCTTTGTCACACAGTTCGTGATAACCTGACGGAAAAATGGATCAGAACTCAGCGAGACTACTATGAGAAGGATCCCAAGGTAATATCATTGAAGAAATGTAATATTTTGGTAGATACACGTTTTCCAAGATATTCACACAGGAAGAACTTGTTTATTTGTCTACATAATACCGGTATGTTGTTTGGAACTATTGAATCTATACATGTGCTGGCATTTGAAGTGTAAACGACGAATTAATTCAACCCAGCGCATCTTGGTGTAAAACTGTTGAATGTGTTATGTAATTTGTCTGTGTTCAATGATCCGTTACTATTTTGATTATCTGAAATGATATTTGCAACATCTGAACAAAAACTGTTTTACAATACCAAATACTAAATACCTGATGTTAAATTTTGTTTTTGTTCCATGGATAAATAAAAATGGCAAAACATACAAATTACTAGTTTGAGATTTTAGCTTTCTGTTTGGAAATTGTCTTGTATTAGTTGCAAAATTCAGTTCAGAATTTGATTAGAGACACGGTCCTAGAAAAGAGTTTTGAGCAAAGCTTGTGAAAATCAAATATTCCGAGGAAACAGATGTGTTTAGTGGGTGTGGTCATCTGAATACAGGAAACTACTTTGTGGTTATTACACTCATAAATTTTGTCTCATCTTACTTAGTAGTCAATGCTTTTTTTATTGTCAAGTTGAAACTTGGACATTTTCATGTGCTCTATTGTTTGGTTTTTCAGCGTGTGTACTATTTGTCAATGGAGTACTACATGGGTCGTTCTCTGGGCAACACCATGGTTAATCTTGGTATTGAGGGTGAATGCGATGAAGCATTATACCAGGTGATCAATGTTTGATCACAGAGCTTTGGGGGATGTAATGCAGTTTTTAACAATGTAGTTTTCACTTTAGCTTGGCTTGGATATTGAAGAATTGGAAGATAATGAAGTAGATGCTGGTCTTGGTAATTCATTGTCTACTTCATTGATCCTGCTGACTATCTTACTATTTTATTTCTTACTGGAAATTTAAAATGAATGTTTGTTCTGTAAAATGTAATGTGAGAACATTTTGTTGTAGGAAACGGTGGCCTTGGTCGGCTTGCTGCATGCTTTCTTGACTCTCTTGCTACACAGGGTTATGCTGCGTATGGATATGGAATAAGATATGAATATGGTATCTTCACACAGACTATTAATGACAAAGGAGAACAGGTATTTATATACATATATGTATATGTACATACAATGTATAGGTGTTTATTGTGAATAGAAAAGTTTACACAACCATTTAGAATCAACCATTTTGATAGGTCGAGATACCAGATCATTGGCTTGAGCATGGCAATCATTGGGAAAAAGAGAGACCTGAATATCTTCTCCCAGTCCATTTTTATGGTCGACTGGAGTCAGATGACAAAGGCTATCACTATAAATGGGTTGATACTGATACAGTGTTTGCAATGCCCTATGATGTACCCATACCTGGATATATGAACAACACTGTTAATACAATGAGGCTGTGGACTGCCAAAGCAAAAAAAGGATTTGATCTCAACTATTGTAAGTTGTATTCTTTATGTCCCATGATGTCTTGGTGACATGCTTTGATGTACCATATTTTTTTCTTACCCCCTCCCCACCCCCCATCTAATAATTCCCATTGAAAGCTGGCAAAAATAATAAAACTCCTGGGAAGTGGCTAAATAGAGGATGTACAGTAAGTGGGGGATAGTTATTGATTGTAAACAACAAGTTGAACAAAAGGGATTGTTATTGATAGTCATTTTTTCCCCAAGATGTATTTTTTAGTTTTATGTGTTGTATGATTTCTTTCCAGTCCAAGGTGGTGATTACATTGGCGCTGTTCTTGATCGAAACAATGCTGAAAATATCTCAAGAGTTTTGTATCCAAATGATAATGTAATGCCTTTGTACTCAAATACTTTTACTGTTTGCAAATCAAACTTAGAATTGTTAGACTCTTTCTAAGTTTTGAAATCAGTGCCTTTATCAATCTCTGATGTCAATAACGGATCCATCATGCCATAAATTAGCAAGAGGATATCAATATCCTTAGAATTTTCCTCATTTCAAATTACTGAAATATATTTACAGTTTTTTGTTGGCAAAGAGCTTCGTCTTAAACAAGAGTATTTCCTTGTATCGGCTACACTTCAAGATATCGTTCGCCGTTATAAAACGTCGCAGTATGGCTCGCGGAATCTTGTCAGGACCGACTTTACAAATTTTCCTGATAAAGTAAGCAGCAGTTGTTTTACTTAAAATCGTTTATGTTGTGTGCAGCTAAAGAATTTTGCAAAACTTGAGAAAGAAATACACAGAGTTTTGTACTTATAAGATTGCCTGGGTATTTCTTTACTGAAATCATCTTTTTCTTACTCTTTTTGAAAATTGATAAAGGTTGCCATTCAGTTAAATGACACGCATCCTTCGTTGGCAATTCCTGAGCTCATGAGAGTATTTATGGATGTTGAAGACCTATCATGGGATGAGGTAAAAATGATAATTTCTATGACGTAAAAAACTTGTGAAATATCACCAGATCACTTCCAAAAAATAAAGGACTCAGATTTCAACGTCTACAAGGAGTGATAACGACACTAGATTGGAGTTTATAAGGATTCACGTTTCAAGTTCAACATCAGATCACTCTTGATGAAGACAGACACTAGACTAATGTATGTATAGACCCAAGTTTCAACATCAGATCACTCTTAATGATGGCACTAGACTAGAGTATATAAGAACTCACGTTTAAATATCAATTCAGTCTTGATGAAGATAATGAAATGGAGTATATAAGAAACTGAGTTTTAACATAACACAACTTATAATGGCTTAGATCGCCTTATGATGAACATCCATTTGTGACATTAGGCTTGGAAGATCGTCACCAAGACGTTTGCTTATACCAATCACACTGTTCTTCCGGAGGCTTTGGAAAGATGGTCATGCAATATGTTAGAAAAGATTCTACCTCGTCATTTGGTTATCATTTACGAGATCAATTCAAGACATCTAAAGGTACTAGGGTCAGAATCATGTCTTGCAGGGTCTAAATTAATTTATATATACCGTGGTTTTGGAGGGCAAGCTAGTCTTTTAACTCTAAATTATTGATTGTCGAAGAATGTTCAACAACAATGGCACTAACAATAATTTTGTCTTACTATGAGGCAAACCTCACACCCGGTGAAAACTAGAAATAGCGCACTTTTATTAAAGTTAGAATTTGGCCGGCGATTGCTTTCCTGTAATGTAATGGTTGCCCGTTCCGAGAAAAAAAGTAAATAAATCTCTAAAGTAAAGAGAAAGTACGAATTTTTCATGCCTTGCAATTAATCTTCCTTGTTCGGTCTTTGCCAAGAAGTCTCAACCTCGGTTTTTGGTAAAAACATTGCTATAAGAGCTCGATGTTCTGCATAAAAATCATGCGCTTTATTAATAAAAGCTTATTATTGGAAAGATAATCAAAAACATGGAATTGGTGTTGCCAGTTCTAATTCTAGACATTTCCAGTTCAAGCTACAGGTTTGTTTGGTAGATGTTAAAAAGACGGGCGGCCAGTGAGTTTTTTTCTTTAGAATATTGAACGCCTTTATCCCGGGGACATGGATAGAATCAGGAGGATGTCATTGGTTGAAGAAGGATACGATAAACGTATCAACATGGCACACTTGTGTATTGTTGCCTGTTATGCCGTAAATGGTGTTGCCGCAATACACTCGGAGATCATTAAAGATAGCATGTGAGTTTAAATTACGTAGTAAAGGGCCTGGGGGAGGATAAAAAGAGTTAAATGAAAGTGGTCTCTGGAAGTATCGTGAATATTTTAACACATGCGCATACGTTTCTTCTGTTTTTCTGTTTTGATGTAAATGTATTGTGATTGTTGTAATTTGGATGAGATATACTGCTCAGAGTACACAACGGACGTAATGACAATTATAAAGAAATGCGCATGCTTCTAATATACCAAGTTTGTCACATAAATTATTCACCCTTAACTATTTTTACTATCCTGATCATAAGATGATGACACTCGATATGTTTTTTTTTAGATTTAAAGATTTCTACGAAGTGTGGCCAAAGAAATTTCAAAATAAGACCAACGGTGTCACGCCAAGAAGATGGCTGCTAGTCTGTAATCCTATTTTGTCGGATCTTATTTGTGACGTACGTATTTCAGGCTTAATAGCGTAACTGTTGCAGTAAAGACCATGAATATCTAATATTGGTTACCAAAATGTTCGTTGTTTGTGGCTCAACCAGTCACCAACAAATGTTTTACAACAACTTCCTATTCCTTGCAAACCTTTGAAAACCTTATAGTTTGAACTGTTTATCGTATTTAATCGTTCAATTTCTTGTGTTTGAGAATAAACACACTACTCAAACTGCAGTTTTGAAAACGGTGATTTATATTTGAATTTGTGTAAACTCTTTATCCATCCTCGAGCCACTGATCCCAGTTTGACTGGAAACATGTCATTTTTGAACTTGCGTTGCGAAGGATGTTTTGAATCTTGAAATATACCACTCTATAACAATCACAGAATAATGAATTTCTAGTGCTGAAATACACGAGAATAAAATATTTGCCTTAAGCTGCCAAAATCTTCTTACATCACGTGTCAGTGTCATGTTCCACTCTACTTTGATGAAGTTCAAATGAAGAAAAACAAGTAACACTTTTTTTTATCTATAATATTGTTTCTTTATGTTTTTAAGAAACTTGGTGAAGATTGGATAGTGGATCTTTCTCAGTTACGACGTTTGGAACCTTTCATAAAGGAGAGACGTTTCACTGAAGATTTCATTAAAGCAAAACAGGTAAGAGTAACGTACTTATACCGTGATGCTTAGCGAATGAATTGTATTTCTTTAAAAAAAATGTTGTTAGTTTGGATCAAGGAGTAATATACTTGATCGACAATTTTCATCCCACTGAACATGGCTTTCCATGGATCAGGTTGTGAAATGTCATTAACAACAGTCCTCTGAACCATAATCACCCCTATGATCCTTTTCAATCAAGTGATATTTCTCTTAGCAATGCATTTAACTAGTTTATTATTAACTACGTACGACTATGGTCTCACTTTATTTCTGGACTGCGTTTTGCATGTGATTATCCATCCAGTCGTCGATGGAATCCAATAGATCCAGCGGGATTTTCGAGCGGGAGCGGGGTTTCCTTTAGTATAAAGTGTTTGGGATAGGATATCAGTAAGCAATGACATATTTCACTGGAAGAAGTTATCAATTTAACAATATTTTCATTTTGTACGTACCATTTTTACTGGTTGATTTCTTGATCGATAGGAATTCTTATTAGAAATGTCTTAAAATGTAGGATGTCACCCCCCGTGTTAAGTTACTCCTCCTCCTCCCCCGCTAGTCTCCAGAATCATTTTATTTTTTTAGCAAAATAAAGACAAGTTAGCACGCTACATAAAAAGTACGTATGGCATTGATGTAAATTCGTCGTCCATGTTCGACTGCCAGTTCAAACGTATTCATGAATACAAACGTCAACTGATGAATATACTTTACGTCATTGTCCTCTATAACCGTAAGTATGCACTATGCAGTTGAACTTTATATAGTTCAGTTACAGTCCATCATGCTCTTTGCTTTTCCATGCATGCGAACTTGAAACCATACGAAAATATTTAGTTGCTGTTCTTAAATATCCATGATGTGCATACTGTTTCCTTTTGTCTCTGTCCTTGTATTCGATGTCTTCTGTAGACCTCTATAAATAACAAAGTGTTTACCTCTGAAGCGAAGGACTCTTCTCTTATACTTATATTTTAAGTAAACTTCATATAACATAGACTTTTGCTTATCTTAAATTCTGCTTAAAATTCTCATGCTATTTATTCCCCGCATAAACGCTCTCATGCACAATTTCCCTCTCCAAATGCCTGCAAATTTATCTTTCCCAATACATGCAAACTTTCTCTTTCTTTGATTAGGCATCAAGGCCAATCCCAATGCAGAGTTTGTCCCGAGAACTGTTTTGATTGGAGGAAAGGTAAATGTTGGAAATGATTTCAACAAACTTGAACTTAAGCTGATTATTAAGTTTTTTGATGCGGTTATATTAATTTATGATTATATTTAGGCTGCACCGGGATACACTACCGCCAAGGAAATAATCAAGCTAATCAACTGTGTTGCTAAAGGTAAATCGCAATAACTAGCGGAAATAAGCGTTACGCAAAATAAATTATACCCGCTCAATTTTCATCTCAAAATGTGTAATAGCAATGCTATTATCATCTTGGCCATCCAAGTGCTTTTAAATCGTTTTGAAACGAAAATAAATCGAAGAATGAGTTATTTTAATTCGTTTTGACCAACGCTGAATCTGTCACTGCAACGCTGAATCTGTCACTGCTTGTAATAAATACTTGTGCTTATTGGATAGAAACTTTTTGCATTGTTTGAACATAATTTCATTGCTTGCTTTAACGTTGGTTTCAAAGTAATGGTTTGAACGTTCATTCAAAGATAACGAAGGTTCAAGTTATTTTATTGCAGTTGTGAACAACGATCCGATTATTGGTGATCGTCTGAAGATTGTCTTTGTCGAAAATTACATCGTCTCACTGGCGCAAAAGAGTATCCATTTTTTCACGCAAATGATCCTCGTTTGCAAAATGTTCCATTTACATTTTCTCCAGTATTATTGTTAGGAAATGGGAGTTAAAACACCAGGAATTTAAGATACGATAATGTCGTAAAGTCAGTCATTGAAGCATTTACCTAGGTTGTTTTTGAAACAGAGTGTCGAAAACAAGTAGT
The DNA here is from genome assembly GCF_021976095.1 of Xenia sp. Carnegie-2017. NCBI lineage: Eukaryota > Metazoa > Cnidaria > Anthozoa > Malacalcyonacea > Xeniidae > Xenia > Xenia sp. Carnegie-2017. The sequence continues at coordinate 12,950,719 of NW_025813483.1, read as the reverse complement.
GTTTCCCCTTCAACGTATTTAACTTTAACGCAAAACTTTAGTAATACCGGCAGCTGATCTTTCACAACAGGTTTGTTCCATCGTTTTAAGACGTAAATTTGCTTGTGAATAGTAATGGTACATTTTGTTTGTTTAGATTTCTCTTGCTGGTACCGAAGCATCTGGGACAGGGAATATGAAGTTCATGGTAAATAAGTTTTTATCTATTTTTTTTAAATTTGAGTGCTTGAACATAAATCTTTGGAATAATCACGAGTGACTCTTATGTGAGTCCAGTGTCTTCACAAGAAGTTGTCTAATGTTGAATCTTGAGGTCTTATTTACTCCAGTCTAGTGTCTTCAACAGCATTGATCTGAAGTTGAAACTTTGATTTTTATATACTCTGGTTTAGTGTCTTCTACAGGATTGATCTGAAGTTGAAACTTTGATTTCTTATATACTCTAGTCTAGTGCCTTTTCAGGATTGATCTGAAGTTGAAACTTTGATTTCTTATATACTCTAGTGTAGTGTCTTCTACAGGATTGATTTGAAGTTAAAACTTTCATTCCTTACATACTCCAATCCAGTGCTTTCGTCAGGATTAATCTGAAGTTGAAACTTTGGTTTCTTATATACTCTAGTCTAGTGTCTTCTACAAGATTGATCTGAAGTTAAAACTCTGATTTCTTATATATTCTAGTCTAGTGTTTTCGTCAGGTTTGATCTGAAGTTGAATTTTCATTCTTTCTATTCTTCGGGTTTAGTGTCGTCGTCAGTAGTTTACTGATGTTAAAGCCCCATTCCCTATCGTTTTCCATTGACTTTTTTTAGTTGAATGGCGCATTGACCATTGGAACGTTGGACGGAGCTAATGTTGAAATGTGCGAAGAAGTTGGAGAAGAAAACATGTTTATTTTTGGAATGAAAGTCGAAGATGTTGATAAACTAGGAAAAATTGGGTAAAAGCGATAGTTTACCTATTCCTGTCATAAATTCTCTGTTTTGTTCTTTTGGTTTAAATTCTTCCTAATTAAATAATGAAATAATGTTATGCGTACTTGCAACAGGTATAATCCAAGAGATTATTATGAACGGATTCCGGAAGTGAAAAAAGCCATTGATCAGATTTTGAAAGGATATTTCACGCCACAAGAAAAAGATGCTTTCGACCATCTTATTGTAAAACATTTGTTAGACAACGACAGGTACATCTTACTTGAAGTAGAGTATACATTGGTTAGTTGCACTAATTTATCGACCTTTTGCCTAGGTTTTATGTCTTAGCTGATTTTGAAGCTTACGTGGAAGCGCAAGAGAAAGCAAGCGAGTTATTTAAGGTTATTTTTATTTTTATACATAAATATGGTCTTGCTGCACGAACCGTAAGCCAGATTATGAGTGATCAAATGTTCAAACGTTGATACTTTATAACGTATGTGCACTTAAGTGTCTTCATTAGACATAACCTGTTGTTGAAACCGGAGTCCTTATATACTCCGGGCCTTTGTCTTCATCAGGAGTGATCTGATGTTGAAATTTAAGACTACGTACTGATGCCATCGTCGAAGTTGTCACTTGTAACTGAGTCACATAGTTTAAAACATTTTGTTCTGATTAGATTTTATCATTAAATGCTAAGAGGCAGACTTAGCTTCTTCAGGAGAGATCCGACGTTGAAACTTTTCATTCATTTATAAGAAAAGGAGAAAATTTTTTGGATGAGCTGATGCCGTTATTTCGTTTCAAATATTTTTAGAATCCGACAATTTGGTACAAGAAAGCAATCCTAAATGTGGCAGCTGCTGGCAAATTCTCTAGTGATCGCACTATCCGACAATATGCAGATGAAATATGGAATGTTAAACCGACCCGGAAGATTTGGTCTCCTACAAAAACCATACAGAAATAATCGTGTGGAAGTGATTAGTTTAGGCCAAAGATACTCTACATAAATGAAAGAAAATAATTTGTCTTTTTAGCATCGGCTAAGTAGTCTAAAGCTTCGTGGTAATTCTTCAAACTGCAAACATATAGTTTACTTTAACTTTGATTTAATAGAATGGACTTTCCGTGTGTTATGCCGATGTAAAATGATGAAAATTATAAACAATATAATGTTATTATTACTCTATATATGAATGTTATTTCTGGTTAAAGTTCCATGGTTAGAAAGAACTGCACGAAGCCATAAGGACAACGTTCAACAACGTTTAACGACGCCAAACCAGTTTGAACAACGTCTAACGATGCCAAACAAGGTGAACAACGTCCAATGATGTAAAACAGTGAAGAACAACGTCTAACGACGCCAAACCAGTTTGAACAACGTCCAATGATGTAAAACAGTGAAGAACAACGTCTAACGATGCCAAACCAGTTTGAACAACGTCCAACGATGTAAAACAGTGAAGAACAACGTCTAACGACGCCAAACCAGTTTGAACAACGTCCAACGATGTAAAACAGTGAAGAACAACGTCTAACGACTGCAATGTTAAGCAACGTCTAACAATGAAGAACAACGTCTAACGACTGCAATGTTAAACAACGTCTAACAATGCTGAACAACGTCTAACGATCTAACATCGCAATCATTACTGTTTCACGTTCTCTGTATTGATTTCATCACGACTTATAGTAAAGATAATGGAGACTGGGAGAAAGCAGTGAGTTGCCAGAGCTGAGGCCGCTGAATATACTGGAGTTAACAAGTTGGCAAATTTTTCATACACTAGGTATTGAAGTGAAAATAGTTGTCAACAATATCTTCATCTTCTTGATAATATTTGGGTATGCGCTCACTGCCCTTGAAATCCAAATCTACAACAGCAATTGAATAATTAAAAACCTTTCCACTGAAGACTTCCTTAAAGCATTTCTTGTAGTTTGTATTGCCTTGAGTGATTTCCTGAAATGATATCATCACAGAGCAATCCTTGGAACTGGCGGAAATAAGATATTTAATGAGTGCTTCCATTTCCTTTTCTTCACTAGCATGATATTGATGTTCACCCTGAAGTCTTCTGGCATTTTGGTTCAACCTTGGAGGCTTTTCAAACCTTAATGTCATTCCATTAGTGGACTTGTTAACATCATTCTCACTGGTATGCATTCTGGCATTTTCCAGGCAAAAGTCTACATTATCTCGATGACCTTTTTCACAGAGATTGTTGAAGATGAGCAATGCCTCATTACTGCCAATTTCATCCAATTTTTGTACATTCAAGATCCTCTGAAAAACACCATAGTTTCCAAAGGAAAGGTTTTTAGAAACAAGTTCTTCCGGAATGCTTTTACTATTTTTACTTCTCAAGTACCGACTTCCTTTGCAAATTTGAGGAATTTGATCACTTTCAGATACATCTTCTGTTGTGTTTTGGTTGGAATCATGTATAAGTAATTGTAGCAAGGTGGAAAGGAGAAAAATTGTTGAATTAAGATTAATGCCATCTTCTAGCGAATGGTCAAGATTTGTTCCAAAGACTTGGCCACTGATAAGTGTATTATTAAGATCTTCCTCAAGTTGGATCAATAGTTTCTTGTATTGTGATGTCATAATACTGAATGGTAGTGTGTTATCACCACTAGTAATGCATTGCTGATACTCCGATGGTGATGTCAGGTCACCAGAGTACATTGATATGCCATCTTTGAAGATTTTCAAATTGTTTTGAGGATTTTCAAGCAAACAGAGCAGAGCATGCCAGACTCGGTGAATATCAGCAGAAAAAAGATCCATGGGACAATAACCACTTCTTTGCAAATATTTACCATCTCGGTTAACTTTTGTCCATTGCGTTAAACAAAACTTGCATATAGATGTTTTAATTCTAGCCTTGCACCCCACTCCACGAAACATGGGTAGAGTGGCACACTTGGGTTTAATTTCAACACAAAATGTGGGTAACAAATTTCCAGCAGCACTCATGGGTGTGGTCATATCCCTGGGGCTTGAGATATCAGTACCATAGCTGCGAACAAAACAAAAGTCAGGCATGAGAACTGCAAATTTGTTATACGGGCTGACTTCCTTCATGAGGCGATATTTTGGTCTTTCTTCGTTGCTAGACGTGATGAGATCTGTTATATTTTTAATAAAACTATCGGGAAGTTCAATAATCGAGCCATTTTGAACGTACTCAGCACCTATAAGTGGGAAAAACTTGTTCGCCCATTTTCAAACCTTTCTGTAAACTTTGAAGAGTTTTTGCCCTCCAGTAGAGTAAGGACGTTTCCTCTTTTGCGCGACACACATTTGATTTCGGAAGACGTAGAACCGTCCTGTTTTCTGGACTATAAATAACCAATGTATTGTTTCCTTCACCGCGGTAAAACCATTTTGAAAACAAGAAAATTTCTTCCATACTAATTCTCTCCAATTTTCTAAAGAAAAAAAGCTCTAAAGGAATAAAATGACTAATAATTTTGAAATTGAGGAGTTTAAAAATTATAAGTAACTTACATGACGTTCTGCCGTACATATCACTGCTGTCTAGTAGTTGTGCGGTTGCTGAAAATCCAACATGGTGGCCAAGAAGAAAGAAAGTATTGGCAAAAAACGAAAAAAAGATTTAATAAATCCGCGATCAGTGCGAAACGAAGAGTATTTAACTATAGAGAATGTTACAAAAGCTGGTGGAAATCAGGTAAAGGTTAAAATAAAGTAATATCTTGTATCCTTCTTTCTCTTTCTGATTCTAGAGAGTAGAGAGAGACAACTTAATCAAAATTTGTCATTTGTCGATTGATATTTAATAATGATACATTACCAGGCAGATTTTGATGTCCTCAAAAACGTTGATGATGATGAAGATGTCGTTGTGGGTGAAGAAGAATCTGATCACACACCTGAAGTAGAGAAAAATGAGGTTGCAATCTTGAAACCCGTTACCTTCTTGACTTCTTTTCTTCCATTTTTATCCTATTTCAAAGAAATTTTTTTCGATATTTGCTTATCTGTTGCAGAAAAAAATCTTAACCATACTTTATACTGTATGTTGCATTGTTTACATATGACTTTTCAAGGCTGGTACAAATCAAGCTGTTTTAGTTCTAAAAAAACATTGACTGCATTTGAAATTTACCACAAAATTTACAAAATTTTACAAAAAATTAATATAAGTTGAAAAATTGACATGTATTTGGATAACATGTTTATTGGTGAAATAGGAAAGTAACATCTTTGTGTTGCATGCATGTATATGTGTATCTATCAAGGGTACTACAAGTGGAGAGTTAAGGTAATTTAAAGAACTATTAATTATTGAACTACATTCCATTAGAAATTTTCGTATTTGCAGGTACAAAGCCTTATTAAAGAACTTGGTCTCAGGTAGTTTCAGTTTTTGATTGCGAAATAGTGAATTATGAATTAAAGTTTATGTGGTGAATGTTTACAATTAGTGAAACTATTTTTGACAAAGAAGAGTCGGATGAGAAGGAAATCATGCCGAATAGTGAACCACTAACCAAACAAAGCAGAAAAGACAAAAAGGCCAAAAGGAAGACATGCAATGTCAAGACAACTGTCCAGAAAAGTAAAGATGACTGTCTTTACCCAACATTTCAAAGCCGACTGCTATTTCCACCTGTTGGACGATGGTATGAAGAGGTATGAATATAACTCTTGTTGATATTTACATCTTTCATCAAGCAATACTTGTAATACACCAACGTGAATCCATGTACTCTACTGTAAGATCTTCCTTGTTGTAAAATTTCACGCATTCGGGAGGAAGAAAGCTTCAACGCGGAGCCGTTTGCAATTGTTTTCAACTTAAATATTTGCTTTGTCTTGTGAATATTGAAATGTTCAAATGAAAATATTTACTTCTATTATGTAAACGGAGATACGACAAACATCGAAGAAGCAATATAAACGCAACTGTCGTAAAAAATAATAAAAAAATTTCTGTATGAGTTTTAGCTACTCATCACAATAGTAAACCTTAAAAGTTCGTGCCCTCGAGTAAGGAGCAAGGATGTTTCCTCTTTCGGAGATATATCTTTGATATTGGAAGACTTAGAACCGTCCTGTTTTTTGGACTATATGTAAATAATAAGATAATCAACGTATTTGAAACTTTGCAACTTTGCGCTAAGCGACAGTACATGGTAATATTACATATCTTCGAAAACACTAACAGAACAAGCACACGTTGTTTTACGCAGGACTTTACAAGTTTGCAACGATTTGTCATCATTTTTTTAATTTTTGTGCATTTGTATTGTTCTTACTTTTTGAAAAAGTGAACTTGAAATTTCTGGAACCGCTAAGGTCTATTATTAGCTATTTAATTCTGTTTGACAGGATTTAGCTAGATCGGCTTTTACAAAAAATCAATCTGAAAAATTTCAAAGAACTTTTGTGGAGACGTTGAAAAAAACTGCTGAAACATTATTGGACAATGAGTCAGCACTTTACAAAACAGGTGATAGAAACAAACCTTTTAAACCTTCCACAAGGGAGTGAATTGATGCGAACATCGAGCTCTACTGGTTTTTTTTCTCGAGCAGAACATGAACGAAGAAAACCATCGGATGTTGAATGGTTGAAAACTATTGCTAATTCTGGAACACTTGGAGATAAAATTGCTGCATTGGCTTTACAAATTCAGGTGACCTAAATTATTATAAAGAACATCTGATGTTGCGCGAATTTTTCGCGCGAAAATTTCGCGAAATTTTTATGAATTCCCAAATACACTTTATTAACACCTATTTGTGAGCTAATTGAAAAATTTACGGTTTTAGGAATCTCCATTACACCACATTAGGACACTCGATGTTTTACTTGGTATGGCAAGTAAAAAAGGAAGGAGAGAATCTATCTTGGCAATTGGTAAGTAAGGATGGGCTTCTATGCCGTGCGCATGCTCGTTTGAGTAAAAATATCAATGATAACAGACAATTGACAAAGCCTCTTATATCGCCCTTATGATAAAGTACAAACACTAGGAAGACGCCCGAAATGATATGACTTGTAGCGGACTCAGCATAGGTCAAAATAAATTAAAGCATCTCAATTCTAAACTCAACATGACACTTACATAACAATGCTATTGAACATGAAGTTCCAAGCATTCTTGTCATCTGCTATCTACTGTCATCCTCTTGTCATTTGCAAGTTCTTGTCATCTGCTGACTTTATTTTTTCCCTGCGCTTTAGGCTTAATTGCTAATACAAATACCCACATGCTACCTTAGAATGCAGAAATTTTTAGAAAGTCCGTACGTTTGTAAACTGTTTTTTTTTATGGCTGAAGAGCTACAGCAATAAATTCAAAGGATGCATGAAACTTACAGAAAAAACCCCCCAGGCATTTTATTATTTTACATTGCATCACATGTTTTATTTCACAATTTATTTATGTAGACACTCTGAAGGATTTGTGGCTGATAAACCTGCTGCCCGATGATAGAAAACTAAAAAATTCTCTGAGGTGACTTTTCGCTCTTATGTCGATATTTTACAATGACGAACGAATTCAGAAACAACAAACAACATTGGCTAACTTTTTGATTCACCATCACATTTCAAATTGTCCAACAGTTGATGCTTCAATGACAACTACGCCAATTATAAAAACATGTTTTTCTTACACATTTCTTCAGTTTATCAATTGTTTGTGTTTGCAGTTTCCATTGAAATCTAGTCCTGTGAAAGAAAACCGAGCAAATATAGAGGCCTGGAACAAGAAATTGATCTTGTGGTATTTTGAAGACCAATTAAAACAGCGATACGAATCATTTGTTTGCGGACTTCAGGTAGACTAATACCTGAATAGTATGTCGTGTGAAACTTAGGAGCTTAAAACTCATGACGTAATAGTCACGTGTCTTATCTGAACCATTTAGACGTAGTTTTGGGGATGGCAAGGGAGTATATGAAAATATACTTCGATAGAGCGCTGACCAATGATATGTGATGATTGCAGTCAGCAATTTCTTTTTTCAGCGATTGTTGCACGATAACGTTGAAAATGTGCGTAATAAAGTCGTTGGTGAGCTTATGTTTCCTTGTTTTCGCAATCGGTTGTTTGAAAATTTTGGTTTTAGAATTTAAAAATCTTATAAGCTTTACGTGTGTCTTTTATACAACAGGAGTTGTTTACGAATTACTTTGTGAAAAACCAGAACAGGAGAAGGTACAGTTTCGTTTGTTGGCTAACTACGCCATTTTTAGCTTTCATAGTGATTTATCTTTGCCAAAAAAAAACTCCATCAATTTTCACCTTCATTTATGCAGACTTTGTTAATGTATCTGGTGAACAAAATTGGTGATCCTAATCGTAAGATTGCATCAAAAGCCAGTCATTTACTTGGATGCTTGGGTAAGAAAATATGTAATGATACTAATTTTCAACCACTGGTCAAAAACAATTCTATAACTTACTCTTCAATCTTTGGTATCTTTCACTTAACTGTTGTATACAAAGTTTGCATCTGTATTTTGGTGTCTTTCACTTAACGATTGTATATATTGTATGTATAGTATTGATACATGCTTGAAATTATCCTTAATTGTATTTTTATTAGTGCAAAAGCATCCGAACATGAAGAAAGTTGTAAGCCAAGAAGTCGAGCGTTTGCTTTATCGACCTAATGTGGGTTTGAAGGCACAGTAAGTTGCAAAGTATCACCGAAAGTTGCACAGTATTACATTAAGTTGCAAAGGATCGCAGGAAGCTGCAAAGCATCACAGGAAGTTACAAAGTATACTGAAAGTTGCTAAGTATCACAAGAAGTTGCATAGCATAACAATAAGTTGCAAAGCATAACATCGTTACAAAACATCACAAACAATGAATTACCTAAACTTTTCATCGCTTTCTTACTTTCATTGTGTGACCGTTAATTGTCTTTCCTTTTCTCGACATTGTTCGTTTAACATTTAGATATTACGCCGTGTGTTTCTTAAATCAACTAATACTGTCAAAGAAAGAGAGTCCTTTAGCCAGTAGCTTGGTGTCTGTATATTTCAGCTTATTCAAGGTACTAAACGCTACCTGAATTGTATATGCCCTTTCATTGGTAGGCATAAATTCGCCTCTGGTTTTATCGCATCTTGATATTTACATATTTGGTATTTTTCTTCATTTTTTCATCCAAAGGCTTTTGTGGATAAGGGACAAGTTGAGACTAAAATGTTGAGCGCTCTTCTCTCAGGCGTAAACCGAGCCTTTTATTATGTTCAAGGTAATTAAACAACTCTGATTTATTTCGATTCCAAGAGTTTTTCGGAGTGTCTACTTTATTGACATGGAGTTTTTGTTTTTACTATCTTTTAGACGATGATGACCAATTTAGTGAACAAGTCAACATGCTTTTCAGGATCGTCCATGTCACTCCATTAAATACGAGCGTTCAGGTTTTGCTGTTGTCTTTATTTGAATATCTTATTTAGTGATGGCAGTTTACATGTTTACATCATATTTATATGTGTGTTTTTTCCTAAAATTTTGTTTATCAATACATATTACGCTCTATATGTTTGTTGTTTAGGCCCTTATGTTGCTGTTTCAAGTAATGGATTCCAGGTATTATATGAAATTCAGCTTCGAGTCTTCTTCAAATATTCTAGCAAGAATAACGTAGCATGGTTTGAAGCATGACTGCTTAAAAGATATACCAAAGTATGTGTATCAAGGGTCTTCACCAAGAAAGTTGAATGATCAATATTTACATTCTCCTGAAGAATTACCTTCCCGCAAAATGTCAAGAAAAAGTTAACTCTATATGCTTTTCGAATACGAAATGTTAGATAATGTGATGTGGAAAGCAAATTTTGTAGCCATTGCTTTCCTTTCGACTATTTTTTTGAAAAAGGGAGTGTTGTTTGAAAATCAAAAGCTCGTTATAGTATCTTAAATTTAGTCGCTCTATCATCTTGTGTCCTATTTCTTCAATTATACGAAGGTTTTTTTTAACAGACAGTCAATATCTGATCGTTTCTACCAAGCACTTTATGCAAAACTTCTTGATCCACATCTTAGAAGCTCCTCAAAACAGGTTCGTTTTCCTCAAACATTTATCATTCTGAGTTTGTCTTGTGTTCAAACGAAACTTCAACATTAAATTCCTAGTTCATTAGATTTTCACCGCTTTACAAAAAAGCGTTGAAAATTAATGTAATATTTTGAACCGTTCCTAGATGGCGTGAGTCTGTTCGTCTTCTCTTTTTTAGGCGATGTTTCTCAACATTATTTATAAATCGTTGAAGATTGATACTTCATTAAAACGCATAAAGGTAATCCTTGAATGCTGGGAATTAGGATGTTTGAAGCAATTTTAAAGTAGTTTTCTTTTAATACGACATCCGTAACTTTGAACACATAACAAGAAACCATTCCAGAGCATGGTTTCCATATCACGCCAGCTTCGCGTACTTTCTATGATTAGGCAACAGTTCATTAATTTTATATCAATTGAAAATCGTGATGCTGTTTTTCTTCAAATCTATAGGCTTATGTGAAACGCCTTCTTCAAGTTTCTTTAACTCAACCACCAACATTTGTCTGTGGTGTATTGTACCTACTGTCTGAGGTAAAAAAAGTATGGTTTCGAACTGAGATAGCAAGTAATGGACGACTTGCATGAAGCGTTTGCTTCAAACCTATCTGATAGTTACCCCATTTTTTTTGTCAGGTTGGAAAAATTAAACCTGGAATGAAAACGTTGATAACCCAACCAGAGGTAATGGTGTTTGCTGTTGAACCAAACCGAAATCTGATGTTCCTGTTATATAAAGCACTGCATTTGATTTTGACTGATTTATTTTGTTCATATATTCGGTTTTCCTTCATTTGAAACTTAACATTGTGATATCGTAATACTGAAATATTCTGTTAGCTTAGAAAATTCATCAAACCGTTTGGTTCAAGTTGATTCATAGATATATCACCCTAATGAACTGCGGTATTTCGAAACAAAATGCTTTTGAGCAATTTTTCACTCGGAATCACAGAAGGGACGAAATACGAAATTAGCTAGCGTTTAAAATGAAAACAAAGAATATGAGACAAAGCAGACAACACTGGCAAACTCATACGAGTGTATCGAAATTATTTGGTCAGTTTTATATCGAATGTGTAAAAATGCAAGACTATGGGTAAACGGGCTTTATATCATGTTAGTAAAAAAATGCAAATGTTTCAAATATGGTTGTACACTACTGTCAATTAAACTATGTAATGACTACGCATGCTCAATGCGTACGTAACAAGACTTACTGCTAAGAGTAAATTTGTGGATATTTTCATCAATGGAAGCCTTGAAGTTCCCGTTGAAACACAAAAATCAATATTCTAGGAATCTGATGACGAGGAACATTTTATCGATATTAGTGATCCAACAGAATCCCCAGATGCGCCTTTATCTTCTCGTGATGACGTCACTAAGGAAAGAAAAGATGTTACTCATGTGACATCATCGCAAGGACATGTGTTCGTTAGCGATTCCCGTACACGTGGTTATCAAGCTAACACGCGAAATCCTCTCTATAGTGGTGCTGAGAACTCATGTTCATGGGAATTGATGAAGTTATCCGAACATTATCATCCTTCTGTTAGACGTTTTGCTCAACACTTACTACAGGTAATGACGGTAAAAAATTTCGCTTGTGTGTATCTAGATATCATTATACGATTTTATGGAAAATTTTGTGAGTTTAATTTGAAACAGTTATAACAACAACATGCATTATTGTGTTGCCTTTTTTCTATTTGATAGCCAAATGTTTTGACGATATTTTTTGCTACGAAGTCTCGGGTTTGCTAAATTTACGTTGGTTTAGGTTTTAGATTATTTAATGCCCCCCAATGGCTAAATTATCTGTCAATAAGTTGTTATCCCCATGATTTGATTAAAATGTGAAAGCGTCTTTGACAGCAAGTTTTTCTCTTGTCTCGTGAGAAACTGTTCTTTACAGGTTGTCTTTATCAAGTGTTTTATTGTTTAGGATGAAAACATTTCCTACGATGGTGATCCACTGTCAGATTTCACGTTGATTAGGTAAAATATTAGTTTCATTTAAAATCTATTAAATGTTCTCCTTTCGCTTATCAAGGGACTGTGCATGCATTGGGGTGGTTGCTATGGCTTGTCAAGGACATCAAGGGACTGTGCATGCATTGGGGTGGTTGCTATGGCTTGTCAAGGACACGAAGGGACTGTGCATGCATTGGGGGGGTTTCTATGGCTTGTCAAGGACACCAAGGGACTGTGCATGCATTGGGGGGGTTGCTATGGCTTGTCAAGGACATCAAGGGACTGTGCATGCATTGGAGTGGTTGCTATTTGCCTAGCAAGGAAGTGTGCATGCATTGAGGAAGTTGCTATGGCTTATGAAACTTTCTCAAATACCTAGCCATTCCATTGTTCAATTATGGTCTTATAATATTCTTTGAAATTCACTACCAATAGTACTGTTATATAGTGAAATGTTCAGCACATGCCACTGGTATATGTAGACGATAGTATATATTCATGACGTCATGATTGCTTACTCAGATTATAAGCTGCGTATTTCCTGAAACTAACTATCGCTATTTATACTATATCCATACAGGTTTCTCGATAGGTTTGTTTACAAGAATCCGAAAAAGAAATCTCAAGGTACAAACAATTATATTACGTCCGCAAATCATAAAAAGAAAACGATAATATAGAAAGCAATAATACTACAGATATTTTAAAGTTCATTAGTATTGCCTTTTGGGTGATTAAGAGATTTATTACTCAAAAACGGAAGTATGTTGCATTGCTCATTTTTTTGCTTTATGATGTTATTTCACGTGACGTCAAAGCGGCCATTTTAGGCTACTTTGAAGAGCAACTAAAATACCTAAATAATCGTGCAAGTTTTTATTCAATTCATTAATTTTCATTAATTTTCATCATTAGATCATGGTGGTTCGTTGATGCAGGTAACGATGAACGGGGACGCCTCCCTCATTAAATATTGTTTTGAAATTTATCTTGTTTTTAGTAAACAATAGGCAATCACTTATGTATGCTTAAATCTGTTTCATATTTCCTAGCCAAAACATGTTTCACAAAGGCAGTTTGAACAACCTGGTATGAATAGGCTTTACTTCATATTTTAGAACTTTTAGCATGCATTTTGAATAATGTTTTTAGATAGTGCGTTGTATTATAATTTAAATATTCGAAATATCAATCAACATCTTTATTTTTATGTAAATTTTTCTTCAGTGAACACTGCTGCGTTTTTGAACAAAAAAGAAGAAAATATTCGTGAAGATGAAATATTTTTCTACAGGTTGACTAAAGATGTTTGCCCTTTATTTCTTTTTCACTTCATTCTGAAATCGTCTCAGTGAATCGACCCTAATTAAAATATGGCAGCATCTTCTATTTCACGTAAATCCTTTCAAGCGTATATTGTTCAAAAGCCTTTTGAAGATTTCATCAACTTCTCTTTGTAATAGATGATATTCTGAATAATTGAATGTACCTTGCTAAAGAGTTATCTGTTAAGAGTTATGTCAATTAAAATCAACGTTTTCTTGCATATCTTAGATATTTCAAGGAAAAGGCGAAAGACGATAAAGGGAAGAAAAACATGGAATATGAGGAGCTAAATGAAAACGAAGACTTAGGTAAATTTTTTCTACTACACGGATGTGTTTGGTCTTTGGTCTTCTTGCTGAAAACAGGCTGAAGATTCTTTGATTTATTGTTATTTGATGTGTTTGTTTCTGATGTACATACACATGCCCTGTCACGTGACTTTTAGATATGTTTGGCGGTGAAGATGTGCAATTGGATTTTGTCAGGTATTAATTCTTTAATATTTTACCATTTTCCTGGTTTGTTTTACCCGAGGACCATTGTTGCGTTTCCATCATCATATCCACATTTGTTCTACCATGATCATTATATCCATATTTGTTCTACTATAATCATCGTATCCACAATTTTAGAGATTTTGCAAAGTCTAAAGTTAACAAACCAAAGAAAAGGAAAGAAGGCTCGGAATCTGAGGAAGAAAGCATGGACGGTGAAGGTACATTAATGAATACAAGTATTATAATTGTTGGAGAAAATTCGAAACATTTTTTTTGATTTTCTCTAAGAGTTCAACTACGACGACATGAGTTTTTCTGAAGACGAGGAAATGGATGTTTTAAATGGTAGGTCGTAGCGAAGAGAGTTACTGACCAGATTACTAGAATCTTTTAATGCTTTGGGTGCTAGGTTAAAGTTCCCGTTTAATCAACGAACAGGATGATTAACATTTAAGACGTCATTTGATATTTTATTTTAGAAGAAGACGAAAAATACACGGACAAAGATTATGAAAAAGTAAGTGAAGTAGTTAGACATTTGCTGCCATAAGAAAGAACGATTCCTTTAACCTCGCAGCTTTAATCTTGGAAAAAGCGCTGCTGCCTCAAGGAAATTTTCACAAAATTACTCGCAGGAAATACTTTGTATCTCGCCTAAATGTTTTTGAAAATATAGAGTAGTAAATGTAGAATATACTGGTGTATGAAAATATAAAGCAGACTACACCATTATCTGCAAAGTTAGCAAAACCGTTTAAGGGAATTTATAGGCCACCAGTAAATGTTTCTTGCTATCGCTTGTTTTCTATAGTTATTGAAGATAAATTTTTGCTGAAAATATTAGGTTTTGAAATTTGCTGCTAGAAAGTGATTCTTTATCATGGAGTTCAGCATTTCTGGTTATTGTTGTAGAAATGGTTTGTGGTTTATAATTAAGAAACTATACATGGACAGTCGCACGTTTAATCTTTTGTCTCTTATACTTTACCGATTGTAGTTACCATATTTGCATGTATTAGAAGTGATCAGTCAGTGTTATACAAAAAATCATTATGTATATCCACATAATTTTAAAAACTAAGGCTTTGCTTGCTTTTTATCTTCCTGTTGCTTCTTTTTTTTGTTCTTCTCTGCTTCTTTTTTACGATTTTTAATATACTTTGAACTTTAGGTTTTACTGGAAAATCTTAGCTCGGATGAATTCAGTGAAGTGGAAGATAAACCTACCGCACGAAAGAAGAAACCACGACCAATGTAAGTTTAATTTTTTTTGCTCTCATCTATGTTGTTTCAGCAAATAGTTTATTTACTAAAGTAACTTTATATGAATGATATGAAACATTTTTGTTTCATTTAAGGACTTCTGAAGACTCCTCTATGTTTGCCGATGCTGAAGAGGTGCGAGAGGTTTTATTATTTATGAATTCGCATTTTTTGTTGGGTTTACCGTGTGTATAGTCCTGCATTGAAAATTTTCAAACATGTTCAGTATTACAGTTGAACAGAATTTCAACTCCATTCTTATAAGTATGACGAAAGAAGTATACGTACATTTGAATATTAGTTAAACTTTTAATTTCAAAGAAAATTCTTAAACTGACACATGCTTGAACATAAGTTGAACGGAATTCCGTATGATTTGAAGACAAATTTTCTAACACGTACAGTTAAACTTGAGTTTAACGCATTTGATATAAGTGGTATAAGTTGATTGTGAAAGAAAAATTGCAATTACTTAGAGATATACGTGCACCAACGTGATTCAAATCGCCAATCACTCATTCTATTTCGAAGACGACTTATAAAATCATACATGAATTCTTGTTGAACAACCTAAACCTCTTTTGGTTTGGAATTTTCTTTTGTTTTGCAAACAAAAAATTACACAACGCATTACACATTAAGTATACAATATTTACTTTTTGTTCAATTTCTCTTTAGTTTGCTCATTTACTCGAAAGTGAAGGAAGTTATGCTAAAGGCGGAAGTGACGATGTAGACATGCGCGGAGTAGATTGGAAACAACAGCATTGGGAAATGAACAGAATGCATCAATATGCGTCTCCGCGACCAAAAAAATTCAAAGGAGGACATAATCGTGGAAGATTTTCGAAGATCGCAGGACAATCAAGGGGCGTGGAAAGTTTTCAATCAATCAAGGTCGATCATGGGCAAAGAAAGGCAAAGGAAAGCTAATAGACCCGTTTAGAAAGAGAAAATATGTGAGTAAAACTTAGCAATCGATAGTAAAATATTGATATGTATAACGTTTTTTCCCGTTGATCGCTTTACGCATAACGTAGTTCACTTGAATAATGGAGAAAGAAATATCTTAACCCATGGGTGCTAATCACATTTAGTATTTTGAATTCCACTTTGAATTCTTTTATCGTCTTTACAAAAAACTATATGGAAAGATGATGTTGGCTAAATATTTCTGCCAAATATGTGACGTAAACAATACCTCGTGAATATAACGTAAATAAATATGACCTAAATAAATATGGCATAAATTATTATCTACAAAAAAATTTACTGTCTACAAAAAAAAATTTACGGTCGATTTAAAGATCCCAACGTTTATACAAAGCACTATTTTTGAAAAAAATTACGTATGCTGAAATCAAAGTATAGGAGAAGAATGGTCGTCGTTTATTTTAGTGTGCTTAGTGGTAAAGATGTACTTTATGAAAGATCTTCAAAGTCTGGAGTCTGACAAATTATCGAAACATGTAATACATGAAGTATTGTTGAAGTTTTTTAATTTTTCTGGCAATTCAAATGCTTTTTGGTGCAGTTATCTGGCGTGTGAGTAACAACCTTCCAAAACGAGAACCCATAACGTTTATATTTTGTTGAGAATAAAACACTGCAAATGTGCCTTAGAAAACTACTGATTTGTTTTCTAAAACATGAGTAGTTGGTATTTATAGATATTACTATATTATACTGTTGTATCGTAAAAGAATATGCCATAACTTTAATTTATTTTTCAGTTAGCGTATGATTGTAATAAAATCGCTCAATTTAGTCTGTGAACTTAGCTAGTGCAAGTAGTTTTCACTTGTGTCAATAATGAATAGTTGTTCATTGAAAACACGCCTGAATAAAGAATTACGTAAATGACATAATTTTTCACAAACGTGCATTTGAAAGGTATTTTGAAAGGTTTTAAGATGACATTTACTCCGCATGAGAAAACAATAATTTATATTAATGAAACAAGTTTGCTCTTCATTTAGATTTCATTTCTACGTCTTACGCAGAAAATGTTTCTTTGTGACAGTATTAATAAATTTAGGATACTCATTATTGCTTTCTATTACCATGCTACTAACAATGACGACAGAAAGATACTTGGCTCTGTTTCATCCGTTTCTTTATCAACATGTGACAAAGAGAAGAATTGTAGGTCTTTTCTGTTTGTTCCAGTTGCCATACATCTTATCATACATTATTGTTAAATGCTACAATTTTAAAGAGCGCTCCATCACAAACTTTACTACTGCTTTCACAATAATAGCGCTGTTTGCCATATTTTTTATGAACTTCAGATTATTTCGCCTTGAAAGAACCATACAAAGCCGCATGGTCGTATCCTTAGGCAGTGTTGATGTTGAAAATCATCAGAATACTGAAGCAAAAGAGACGAAAATCTTGCATGGAAAGATTTCCACTTGCATTCTGGCGACATTGTGTTTAAGTTTTTGCTTTAGACCACATTCTGCTTTACATATAATAAAATTACTTGTGCATTTAAACATGAGGATGGTAGACCTTTATATTCTTGAATTATGGGCAGTGACATTTTTGACTCTAAATTCTAGTTTGAATTCTGTTATATTCTTTTAAAAAAGCAATGCCTTACGACGCTATGGAAACATGATCTTGATTAAATGGATTTGCAAAAAATGATGCCTCTCGTTTGTAATTATGGTGCAAATATCTAAACCCACTTTAAAAGCTTCCAAAAATTCAGGACTGCCCACACAGATGTGTATGATGAGCATGATCGAAGAGACAAAGAACAAAGAACTTGGGTATATACTTCTCGATGTAAATACAAAATTGCAAGCTTTATCTAAATGATTTTAAGACACAGTATTTATTTACTACTTATTGAAACACTGACATGCGTTGAAGATTAAGCCAAGTGAAAATGGCTTGTTTAGCGTCCATCTCGATAAAATTTTGCAGGACATGTGAATGGACTAAACGAAGTATTTTTGACACATATTACTTCCAGTGCTCTAAAGTCTAAACCCTAGACTAGTTGTTGCTAATATTCGTGTTTCCTTGTTCATCCATCATCGATTTAGCTCAGTTTTGATAATTCTTTAAATGCAAGAAGAAAAGCAATGCTCAAGCCAAGACTAACCTTATATATACTTACAGGAACAGTATCAAAATGTTACTAGTTACTACATAAATAAATATAAATCAAGAATCAATAAGTTGTTTTAAAGAGATATGTTTTTTTATTTTGTAGTCCTTGGCAGCTAACTCCTCAACAGACTTTAATCTTGTCTTCCTTTGAAAGAGTTTAAAATATGAATGAAACACTCGGTGTATCAAATTGCTGCTGAGCTTAATCAAATATCGTTTCAAACGTAAGGATTTTCCGTCTCAATTCAAGCCATAATACTATATAATACTATTTCATCGTGCAAAGAATAAGTCATATTTTATCTTTAAATGTCCTCTTGGAATAGAACTTTTCAATCTTCTAAAGTTGGCCATCATCATTAGATATGACAGAACTGGCCACAGAGTCAATGTTTTAATAACATAAAGTATTACTTATTATAACAATATGGTGGTCGATTGGCGTTGGATTTCGTGGAGAAAAAGGCTAGGTAGCGGAGAAAAAGCTTTTTTAAAGTTTGGATTACCTATGGTGGTACGTAAACTTCTTACTAAACAATTAATAGTTTGCGAACGTGGCTGTATCTATAGTTTTCATTTTAAATAATCATCAAACTTTTATACCAGATACTTTCTTGTAACGACGTTTTCATTATTTTGAAGCTGTTGGTTGTGATTGGCTCCGTAGGTCTGTCGGAATTCACAGATATTAAAATAAAAAGACGAGATGAAAAAATTCGTAAGGTAAGTTTTGGGAGCCTGGCGTACTGCTGCTGTACTGCCTGTACGCGTTCCACCCAACCATATTATGATATTTGGTAATTAAAGCTTATGCTTGGATTTTCTTCAGATGAACTACGAAGAAAGCCAAACATTTTACGTAAAGAAGAAGAAAAAACCTTTAAGCTTAGAAGAGGCTTATAATGTACTGTAAACTTCTTGCGTTTATAATTTTATAACTCCCAGTAGTGTATTGTTGTAGCGTATTGTTTTGCCTATAGTTTACCCAGACAGCATTGAGGACACCAGGCACCTTTATGATTTCTGCGACCCGTGACAACTGTGAAAAAATTTCAATCAACAATACCAATACAAATTCTGCTTTGTTCTATAGTCAAGATTTTCATTGAATTTGAGTTTGCAGCAAATTACATTTTATTTTACAAGCCTAGACCTTTGCTAACAAAAACTGCATTTGTACATGCATTTTCTATTTTCAGGAAGTAAGAACTATTGATATTGATGAGTGGGAAAACAAACGAGTGCCGCGACCTTGGACTGATAACTGATAATTCTTACTTGGTCATGTAGATATATCATACTAAGTGTGTGATGAAATTTCAATGGTGTTGCCTTGAACTGCCTGTACGAAAAATTTCTCAAGGCAATACTGTTAATTTAAGGTCACTTAAACCGGCATCATTCAGATGTTCAAAGTCCAAACTGAACTTTGGTAGTGGTGGTGGTGGTAGAACAGGAGGTTGGGGATTAAAAATATTGCTATTTGTATCAAAGTTTATAATGGGATATTTGGAAACAAATCACGTGACTGTGCTGTGCTAATGATTGACCATAGAGTGTCAAGTATAAACATTATGTATTTATTTGTAGAGCATTATTTGTCCATGTCAATATAGCTCAGTGAGTTTAGCAGTATTTACTATTTAAAATTCAGTATTTTGCTACTAAGACTTTGCAGATTGGGTTATCGTGATTATTTTTCGTTGATGAGTTGATGATTGACGAGCACTGTAATTACGCTGACAATTGCTGTATTAATCCCTCAAAAAAAAATTTCGATCGTTGACTATTCTTATCGGAAAAAAACATGGAGTATTCCGTTAAATTTTCTGAAAATTGTCCTAAGGAGCTACGTGCAACAATACTCGATTGTTTTAAGTCTGCAGGATTAATATGCGAACTAGTAAACGAAGACAAAAATATAGTTCACGTTTCAGCTACATTCAAGGCATTGGTTGATCAGGTGTGAGTCCGTATATGAGCATGACCTTATGACTTTTAATATGTTTATAATTCTCATATTAACTGATTTCTGTTACATTTTAATAATTCGGTTATTTCTAGTTTACAGTGGCACAAATGTTACATTTGTGCAAAATTGTTCAAGAATTTTTTTTTTTTGCATTTTTGTTTTTAGCTCCACAAAAATTTAATATCTTTGGTTTGAATGGGTTAATAGCCCAGCACAGGGGTGTGTTAAGTTTTCTTGAAGTAAACTGTTTTTGTCTTTGAATATTTTAGGCCATGAAGCTAGGGATTTGGACAGCAAAGAAAGGAAAGGATCCACTGGTAAGAGCCATTCAACCCTTTTTCCTCTTATGTTCATTGGTAACCAAATGAAGTCAAGCTGATTTACAGAATAGTTGCTAGTTATTTTCAGATCATGTGTTATTTTCAAAAATCAATTCATTTGCCTTGATTGTGGTTAATTTTTCATGCTCACTTTTTTACTATGATGTTGGTCTGAGTGTTTCACCTTTATTTTTACATGTAAGATATTGCAAGAAATGTCAGTGGACCAACTTGAAGAATTTCAAGACATTGAAAATAAAGAAACTTTCTTCTCCCCAGCAGAGAAATCACAACTTGTTTATTCCTGTATTATTGGCATCAGCAAAACGTCTGTATGTAAAGTCTTGATTTCAGAATATTACAATTTCTGTTGCTTCTGGTCTGATAGATCTCTTTGATGTTTTTGATATCGATGTTCTGATTTAGGTACCACTGTCAAAGTATAATGTTGGATTATGTGGGATTGAGGAGAGTTTAGTTGTTGCTCTGCAACACAGTGAAATTCAGATCATCAGGGAAGTTCAGGCACTTCATATCAAGGAGGAAAAAGATCGACTGTGGTGCAAAATGAAAGAAAATTGGTTTGAATGTCCAGCAAATGATATCCGAAATTACTTTGGTAAGCATTTATTTTTTTATATATATATCTCTTCTTTTCTCTTTACAATTGTCAAATGTCATATATTTATGTATAGTTGGCATGCTCTCTCTATTTGCCATCATTGATCTTAATATAATGCTTCTCTTTCTAATTGTTTGTGCACCTCTCCAAAAAATCATCCAGTTTTAATTTGTCCACTGTCCATGTTTTATCCTTACCATTCATGCTCTTATTGCATCTACCACTATCTTTCTGCCACATCATTCTTCATTCTTATTGTCCATCTCCACTATTTTTTTCTGCATTTTATCTTCATCTCTCCATTTTGTCCATCTCCATTCCTGCCCTCTTGTTATCCATTGTTCACCCTTACCATCTCTCCATTCCGCCTCCTACCTTCACTGTCTCATCATTTTTCAGTCCACCCTTGAATTCTTCTCTTACTTGGTAGTGGTCATTTTGTTTCTGTTCCATAAAGTCTTAAGACACTCAGATGATATCATTTTAGGCGAAGAAATTGCATTTTACTTTGTGTGGATGTCGTATTTCCGATTGGCGTTATGTATCCCTTCAGTGTTGGGCATTTTTGTGTATTTTTGGCGAAATCCTGGCATCACCGTTGATGATAATTTTCTCCTTCCATTTTACGCGCTTTTTATCGTCATCTGGGCTGTTTTCTTTATCGTTGTGAGTATTGATTATGTAAAAAACAATTGCTAAGCAACTTTTAACTATTGTTATGTCAGAGCGATTGGTAAGAGAAGGATACATGTCAGAGTACATTAACTTTTTCGTGGTCAGTGGAAAAATTGAGTTTACCTAAAGTTTTTTGCTTTCATATTTCAATCCTCTGTCTACGAAGCATTCCATAATGGATATTTTACGTCATCAAGCTGTAATATTTCCTTCTTTAGACATGTATGTACTTTTTTAAAATCGCGTTCGCTTTCACCCTCAGTTGATTGATTTAAATAAGTATTAAAACCCTCACATTATTGCAGTTTTGCCGGGAAGTTTTAATAGCTTAGTAACTACATTCTCATCGGGCAAGAAGTTTCTAAAAAAGTGGATTCAACTGTTGTTTCATTAGAAAATATTTGCATTGATAAATCTACCTACCATGACTGGTTTTAAATATACAATTAGATTGAAATCAGTCATGAATTTCCTAAATCCATCAATCCTGATTTCTTGGAAGGTTTTAAGAAGAAAGAGGAAAAAAGGGAAATGTTTTACGTTGATTGAATGATAACATAGAAACGTCAGTGGGCGTCAAATTGTGTACGTATCATCGTAAATGCACGAATTTAACTGAGACTTATTATCAAGTAACAACAGAATATCTAGAAAACAATGATCAATTTCTGGAAGAGATTTATGCTTTGGCCGAAGCTTTTCATCCACCCGTTAAAAATGCAATCTGTGATCAGTTAGAAAAGACGTGTGTCCACTTAGAAACACCAAAACCGTGTGTCATTTATTTTCCAGCTCCATTCATCAAGTGAATGTGAGAGACGTTCTGGAATACTGGAATATGTGTAAAAATGTATCGTCATTTTTAATAGGTATGGCGAAGGCGCGAAGCTGAATTGTCCTATCTTTGGGGCACGTATGTTTACCAAGACGAATGTGAGATTAGGCCGGAATTCAATGGTGCAATACGAATTAGTCCAGTTACAGGTAAACTTGAAAAATACTTTCCCAGGTGGCGCCGTTGGTTGAGATATCTTGCCAGCTTTCTATTTACGATGCCAATGTTGATGGTTGCTGTTGTTGCTATGATATGTTCTCTTAATCTCAATGGATACATTAAAGACAAACATAGTCCCATCTACTTCTCATCTCTGGCTTATTATGCTGAACCGGTATTATAATAATATACCACCTCTATCGTTTAAATGTCGCTATCTATTGTATGTCCAACATATTTTTGTACCCGCTGTGTATCCATCAGTTATCCTTTGTGTGCCCAGCGAATATCCTCTTTATCCATCAAATATCCTGTGTGTGCCCATTGAATATCCTGTGTGTGTCCATCGAATATCCTTTGTGTATCTATGGAATATCCTCTGTGTAGCGATCGAATATCCTCTTTGTATCCATCGAACATCCTCTGTGCATCTATCGAATTTCCTCTGTGTATCCATCGAATATCCTCTGTGTATCCATCGAATATTCTCTGTGTATATATTAAATGTCCTCTGTGTAACCATCATTCTTTTTTTCCATGTAACATCAATTGTATTTTCCCGTCTCGTATATACCGTACATATATGCTTCAAAAACGTTGTGCATGTTTTAGTCGATACTGGAAACTGCTCTGAGATATCTGACGCATTTTTCCCCCTTTCCCTTGTCATATTCCAGTAATTGTCATCTTACTCGATAGTCAACAATGATGTCATATTGGTATTTATTATGACGACATTATGATCATCTCTTTAGGGTCACATATTTGCTGGTGATAATCCATATCACGGCTATTTAATCCCAACAGTTGCTCACTCAGTGGTAATCAATATCTTCAACACGATCTATAGAAAAATTGCCAGTCGCTGTACGGATTTTGAAAATCACAGGTTATGCCTACCACTTATTTTGGTTTTTCCCTCAAGTCACTGGGGATGCAACAGGATTTCTTTTAAATGGATTTATCAATAAAATAATGCATTGGTAAAACTAATAAAACTGGTCAGGTCATTTTAGCGAACATCTAAAATTCTTGAAAGCCTTATTCCAATTTACACCAACTTTTATCATTTTTTAGTTATGTAGTTCATTACTGGATTATCAAAATTTTTATGTATAAAATAAAGGAAAGTGTTGTTTGAAAAAATACAAGTAAATAATTCGTCAAACATAGAGCAGACACGACAGAACACACAAAAATAGGAAATGAGGTCGACACAACGCTAACTTGAGGTAGCTCGTGGGTAATTCTCTATCTGACCACAGAATACTGACGAATGCTGACGAAAACTGACGAATAGAATCATCTAATCAATTGTGCTTGAAATCTTCTGGAATTATCCTAATTTTAAGAAATCTTTTGAATACTTTTTGAAAACTTTATTTTTTTTTCATTTTTATCAGGACAGAGTCTGAGTGGAGAAGATCGTTGATTGTGAAACGTTTTGCTTTCGAAGCCTTCGACTGTTTCCTGCCGTTGTTTTATATTGCTTTTTATCAACTGAATGTTGTTAATTTACGCAGGGAACTCGTTGGTCTGTTTGGAGGTAGGATGTTCGGTTGAATTTTGAAAAATTTTCAACTTATTCAATTGGAGATAACTTACTTCTTCTATTTTCATTCATCACACTGATTCATGATCAATTGTACGATTAAAGTATAAGAGAAACCTCGTACAAAATATATCCATTTGGTTTTGTTATTACAGGAACCTCGGTGCGGGTTGAGATATTTATTAGGTAAAATTTGGCGTCCCTCTTATGAGTATCTTTTTGTGCTATTCTGCCTCCCCTTCCCCTTCTTTGGGACAGGCTCTGCGGTCACTGTTGTAAAAGATAAACATAGAGATAGTGTGAAGTTCTTTCAAAGTTCTTTTTTATTCGTAGGAGACGAAATACGAAGGCTGGTCGTGGAGACCATTATTCCATTCGCGACCGAACATTTTTCCCAATGGCGAATTAAAAGACAATTCAAGAAGATAAATAAAATATCCCAAGTACAAGAACAGGAAATATCCGACTCCGTTCTCGAAGAATACGACCAATTCGATGATTACTTGGAGATGGTCATGCAGTTTGGAGTGAGTTTCACTTTATTGAAGCATAACTTCACGAACCCCCAATATCAGTGGCGTACGCGAGGAGGGACTCGAGCCCACCCTCCAAATATTTTGAAAGATTAAAAATCTTGCACCCAATAATAACTATTTGATAAACTTCTACACTGAACCCGTGCTATCAGACGCATTAAACCTTCTTGTGTGTGTAGGATTATGTAAGTAGGAATCCTTAAATCAATTTCTGGAGATTAAATTTTAAAAGTATATCTATAGGAATGGCCCGGGATCTCCCTAGAAATCTCATGCCTTCAAGATTTAGCCCCTCTTATATTTCATAAAGTTTCCGCCACTGTCACATACAATACATATTCCAGTCTTTAACGGTCAGTGTTACGGTTTGATACTTTTTCTACACCGGTCAGCATAGTGAATATTCATTTCTTCAGTGAACGAGAAAAGAAAATTTAGTGATAGAACAACAAAATAAAACGGGCTGGTTACGCTCTTGTTTCAAGTTCATTTTTAAATTGCAGCGTAAATAGCAGCGCTTTATCGCGCATGGAACTGACGTGTCCTCTACATTTTATGTGTTGCATATTATGAAACAGGTTGTGTTGAGGGTGAAGAAATCCAGTTACTGGAATTAATGAACTTTTAATTTCAATTTCAGTATATAACATTGTTTGCATCAGCATTTCCACTGGCATCTGCTATCGGCGTTTTATTTTTGTTCATCGAAAGCCGTTCCGATATGTTCAAACTACTTTTTATATATCAACGACCCAAAGTTATGAGGTATATATGACGTTGTGCAAGTTGATCAACTTCGATATATTTCATCGATATTTAAAATCTCTTACAGGACATGCGATATAGGTGTTTGGTACAATGTCCTTTGGTGTATGATAGCTGTTTCGATGTTAACCAATACTGTAATAATGGGTTTCTCCTCCGAACAGCTTGCCGAATGGCTTCCGTGGATGTACGAAACAGCGGATGATGGCGACCAGTATATTAAGCTGGGATATGGCAGGTTTGTTTAGAACATGGAAGGTTTTGATTTAGCATGCTAGGTTCGATCCATTTGTAAATGGCAAGTACGTTTATGTAGAAGATCCTCCTGGAACTTATATAAGTTTGAGATTATGTTCCTTGATTTCTTATGTAGCATCCTCACTATGATGTATGTATAAGGAGATTAAGTTCTTTGATTTCTTATATACCATAGTCACTATGGCGTAAGCGTAAGGAGATTAAGTACATCGATTTCTTATTTACCCTCCTCACTATGACATAAGTATAAATAGATCAAGTATAAATAGCAAAAATTTATCAACTATTTTTAAGGTACATAGTTGCTTCAGTTTTTGCTTTCGAACATTTTTTGATCCTGTCTGCGTTGTTTATCACGTGGTTTATTAACACTCAACCTAAGTGGGTTCGGATTGCCAAGGCCAAGGAAGAACATCAGAAGAAACTGGAAGGAGAGATGGCGATACTACAGACCAAAAAACTGCAGTAGGTAATATACGTGCGCAGCTTGTGTAACATATAATAATAATCAAATTTATTGAAAATAGAGTTATTTGTAGTAATTCTAACTAAGGAAATTGACGTACATTTTGCGTGTTGGTTTTCAATGTCGGTTAAGGAAGCATTACCGCAAGAAATTGTTCGTCACTTTCTAAATATGATAAAATTTCATGAATCCTGGATTAGGCTGAGCCATCTTTCTCTTTTCCTGCACCAACTTTAAGGCGTCGTTCAACGACAACTTCTTACTCGCCATAACGTATGCGATTACAACAGTCGAAGAACGGGATTTTCCCTGTTTTGTTTGAAGGTAGAACATGTTAAAACAGAGTTTGGGCTGGTATTTTCAGTATGTTTGGTGAAATTACATGCTGTAACTTTGAAATTTAAACGCCTATTTATACTTCGTATATTGTTTCATTTTGTTACTCCTTTATGAGAAGAGAATTATAAACTTTAGCTCTTATATACGCTAATCTAGTGTCTTTATCAGGAGTGGTCGTATGTGGAAAGGTCATGATTTATATACTCCTGTCTGAGGTTTTTGTCATATGTTAAACTTGCGTTTACATAGACTCAGTGTTTTCATCACGAGTGATCTGAGGACGACTATTTATGATTGCTTATCTGCGTCAGATGTAAACTCAAGTGAATAAAAGACCAAAAGTTAGAGAAAACCTTACTTCAATTGAAAATTTACCTGAGCACAATGAACCAAGACATTGCCTTTTGTAAGACCGTTGTGAATAAAAGAGATTGCTTCCATGACATCAGTTACAGGAATAGAAAAATCTTCATCATCAACCCAACAGAGTGAGAGATACTCTATTTTCAGTTCGCGTACGATTTCTTTCACTGTATTCTTAATAATGAAAAACATCCATCTGTCGAAGCATATATGAATATTATATCGACAAATGCAAGCATTTAAATTTTCACTCACTTCGTATTTCGGCCCAAAAAAACTTGCGAGGTTTTTGGCAGCGTTCACGATATGGGTAATTTGATTGTCGACGATGAACTTTTTGTTCATTGAAGATTTGTAACCACCCAAGTATAACCCGCCAGTTTTTGATTCGCCATTACTTGGTAATATTACACTTCCAAGTTTGTCGAACGACTGACTATATTCCAATGCCTTGAAAATTGTTAATTGAGATTTGTTTTAGTAAAAAACCACTAATGTCAAGATGATCTTAAACGACAGGAATTTTTGTCTGTCTCCTCAACGAATCAAAAGAGATCTCCTTCATTGAGGAATCTGAGAAGTACGCTACTAACAGGATTTGTATATATGTATATTTGTATATATGTATAACCGTACATCCTGTGTCCAAAGTGCAGGAGTTACCATTGCACTGTAGTGATAGCCGGGAGGGCACATTATATATACACTTTGTATATATTTGTATATACGTTTCATTTTAACATGGCCTTTATATCTAATAATCCATTATCAGAGATCATTGAAGGCGGCAATTTCCCCCTTCCAAAGTCAACCCTCTACAAACGGGCACAGATAGTTGATGCGCTGATGAGAAACTTTCTAACCCCTCTTTACCACCCACCCACCGCCCTTCCCTCACCCGAGTTATTTCATGTTAAGGGGATTTTTGCTAAGGATGTCTATTTGGAACTCTTATTTCTTCAATGATTACATATACAGTAAATACTTATGACAGTAAGACTGAGAGTTTCATAATCAGAGAACATTATTCAAACTAAAATGAGTGATCATCATTCGTTGGAACAGTACAGCGCGTATTGTATTAAATGTGTTACCTTCATTAAAATTTCTTGACTACGTATTGAACTTGCTTTGTGTTTGGATATTTCCTTGCAACAAATCACGCATATATTTGCTTTGAAAGGGTTTGGCTTAAACTCTTCACATTGTGTTTCACCCGTGAAATGGACTTGCTTCAAAAAACTCTCGTTCATTTTTCAACAGTGGATAAGTGCCTTCGCTTTTCGCTTGAAAGACATCAATCATTCATGGCCAATACTTCTCAACTATAGTTTTCTCCACCATATATTTAAGATACGTTTACTTAAGAACGTACACAATGTCAGCGAAAATCGATCGATGTCGCTTGATACAAAATAGGCCAACAAAGATTTCACAATAATAAAAAGAATCGGTAGGAAAATTGGGAAATTATTAATGTCCTTTGTCACAGAATAAACACACTACTGAGGCATAAACAATAGCAAATGTGAAAGAGATTTTATGTGTGATTATATTACTTGCAATGGTTTCCTGCCATTATAACGATGTGCGTCAGTGATGTGCGTGGTTAGAAGTCAGTGCGTCAACTAAAAGATTGTAATACGTGCCTTCACTTCTGTTGGTTACCTGTACTTTGACCCTAAATGTTTTCTTTGTGCAATGTTTCCCCAAAAAGTTGAATGTTTTAGTTAAAACAGTTACTTCTCTCAAATATCGTATAGTACTGAAAAGGTGTCTTAATTGACAATTGTCTAATTAAAATTTGAAAAACAACTTAATTTTCAATTGATCATTAGTCATTATTACAAAATCATTAAAGTAACATAAAGTACCGCATCGATTCACCACAAGACTTAAATAACTCGACCTTTTTGTACTTAAAAATTGTTGTATACTCTTCAAACTTTTATTCTGTAACTTGAGCTTCGTTTCGAATGAAAGCCATCTTGATATGTTAATTCTCTTTGAAATGGAAAAATGATTATAGATTCCTTAGAAGGAGAATACCAATTGATTTTATGCGATGGGATGTCAATTATCTGTTGAAAATGCTAAAAATTTGGTTGTGACAGAGCTGGGATTTGATAAAGCAGATATACAAGGATGGCAACGAAAAAATGGTTATGTTGAATGTGTAGCTTTGGTATGTAACTCTTTTAGCATAGAAATATTTTATGACAAAGGCTGAAGACTGCAATGGAGTATGCCATTGCAGTCCTGAGATAAAACTCGTCGTAAGCCAATGCCGGTTAAGTGTTTTTCAAATTAGTTGTTTGCAAGTTGCAGAAGTCTTTTTGACTATTACACAAAGTTTACAAGATGACAGAAATTTCATTCATTTTGTAGTTTTGACATTGAAGAGAGTATAGTCTTTAATGTAGTTTGCAACAATATTTTGTTCTACATTCATAGTGTAAATTATTACTGATCAAATTAAATGTCATGAAAATATATTGAATCATTGGCTTACACAAATGTAACTGTAGTTCCTGGCTGCTAGCATTAGTATTACAAATCACTTTGTAAAATATTTTTTTATTTTATATATTAAGACTAGTTTGAATACTTCCACAGGTGAACCAGAAGTGGCTGAAAGAGCTTGAGAATGAGAGCTACACTTTGCCAGATGCTTATCCCAGCAGTTGTTATGAAAGATTTCTATATCTCCAGCGATCCAATCATGAAATACCAAAACCTTGGACTCAAGTTATAATAAAAATATTCAAGAAACCTTTAAAAACTTTGTGGTAGGACAATTTAAATTATGTATCAAACTTTTGTTAACATAGCATCAAGTATTTTTACTTTTGTCCATAAAGATTTTATTTTCATCATTGTACCATTGTTACTAAAGACACTAGAATGAAGTATTTAAGGACTTGTGTTTCAACATCAGATTACTCCTAATGAACATACTAGACTGGAGTATGTATAAAATAAAGCTTCAACATCAGATCACTTTTAATGAAGACACTAGGCAGACAGGTAAAAATAAGGACTCAACATTCTACATCAGGTCCCTCCTGAAGAAGGCACTAGACCATACTATACAGTCAAACCTGTAGTAAGTTGGCCTGTATTAAGCAGATATCCTGTATGAAGCGGACACTTTTTAAAGTCCTAAATTTAATTCCAACTTGCTAATTCATAATTATAAAACTGCTATCAAGTGGACACCTCCATTAAGCCGACACTAGTCTGTTCCCCTAGGGTGTCCATTTATTTCAGGTTTGACTGTATATCTAAGGACTCAAGATTCAACATCACATCTCTTATGAATAAGAAACTAGACTGGAATACATATGGACTAAAGTTTCAACAT
Organism: Xenia sp. Carnegie-2017; assembly: GCF_021976095.1. NCBI lineage: Eukaryota > Metazoa > Cnidaria > Anthozoa > Malacalcyonacea > Xeniidae > Xenia > Xenia sp. Carnegie-2017. Next base: position 12,920,315 of record NW_025813483.1, on the reverse strand, counting down.
CAGATCACTTTTGCTGATGAACTACATAGATGATGAGCATAATTCTGAAGTATTTACATCACAATGAAAATTTTAGTGTCCCAAAGACTCTCAAGAGCTCCAATTTCCCCTACACAGACACATTTGCTGATTTAATGTCGTACGTTTCAACGGAGAACTTCAAAAACTACTTGATTCAAGCTCGTAAGAAGTACAGCAGTACTCCGGTCAGTGGAGATATAGAAGTCCAGGAAAGGAAAGGAAAGGTGATAGTGAAGAGTTTTTTGCAAAAAGCGCGTTTTTTTTTTCATTGAAATTATTTTTGTGAGAAGGACAAGGAATGTATTATGAAATTTATCGAATAAATTGTATAATTTACTGTATTTTGTAAACATCTTTTCTTAGGAAATCTTGCAAAGTATTTGTGAAAAATGGCTTAAAATAAAGATCATTAAACTTCACGATGAACCTTCGACCGAACAAGACAAGCGAAAATCGTCAACGTTCGAACGTACAAAACGGGATTTGTACGATTTAGAAAGCGAACGACGTTTTTCAGGAATCCAAGGAATACATGGAATATTGGAATCTGAGAACTGTTTCTTTATTTTGGAATATTACTCCCCACACACACTTCAAGATGTCGTTTGGTTTAGTCCCAGTGTCATATCTTCCACAATAACCAAACCATTGTTTTTATTTTACCAAATTTTAAGAATGTTTGAGAGCTTTCACGACATGGGTTACTACTGCGGTGTGTATAGTCTGGAGAACATCAAGCTAAATAACTGTTTGTGGTTAAGTTCGAGCTTAAGTTATATAAATTTTGATGGAGTCAAAGACGACATTAAAAATAATGGTAAATCGACAAAGCTAAACAAAAAAGAACTGCTTTCAAACGGTGCATTACATGAAGAAAATTTGCATAATGCGATAAGCCTACGGGAACTTGTCGATAAATGGGTAAAGAAAGAAGTTAGTAATTTTGACTACTTGATGGCACTCAACTCGATTGCTGGCCGTCGTCTAGGTGACCCCAACTACCACCCCGTGTTGCCATGGGTTACCGACTTCACAACTCCTTGCGGCAAGTACAGAGATCTTACGAAGTCGAAGTTTCGTATTAACAAAGGAGACTCTCAGCTTGATGTCACCTTTAAGAACGTGTTGTATTCCGATGATGGAGATCACATGGAAAATCCTCCGCATCACGTGTCTGGTGTGCTATCTGAGATCACGTATCACGTGTATTTAGCACGCAGGACGCCAAAGAATGTGTTGACGAAACACGTACGTGCTAAGTGGGAACCGAACGAATATCCTTGCAATATGGAACGATTGCAGGAATGGACCCCGGATGAATGTATCCCGGAGTTTTATACCGATCCCACGATCTTCAAATCAATCCACCCTGACCTACCGGATTTAGGAGTACCTGCCTGGGCTGACAATCCCCAGGATTTCATAGGGTTGCATCGTAAAGCGCTCGAAAGTGATTACGTCTGCGATCATCTACATCATTGGATTGATTTAACGTTTGGATATAAGTTAGTCGGATCTGCAGCTGAAAAGGCGAAGAATGTTTACCTGCATCTGGTTGATCAACATGAAACAATAAGTAATCATGGAGTTGTGCAATTGTTCATCCAACCACATCCTAAACAAGTAAGGCATCATCAAATGGATTTGTATCCCACAATGGTGAACCTAGATGATGAATTGGAACACGAGATACTTGGTGTAAATAGTGATGGTATGTGGACGGTGACCGCTATGTATTTGATGTAAACTGGAGGGGTGGAGGGAGAGGAAAATCCCCCCGATTATTCATAAGTTGGAGGACAGTAATTTTTTTCGTGTCATATTTGGGTCGATATAGATCGTAGTTACTGTTCAAGGTGCTAATAATTTGTATCAAAAACAAAAAAATGGTTGCTTATGAGGTTTGAATTTGGCTCAAGTTACATTGTATTTTGGTTTCAGTTTTGTGTTCATAGCGGAAGGTGTTATAACAATCCTATTATTTGTATTTTATGTATTTCATAGCTCGAATGCTTAACTTCGTGACAATTGTATTACACGTCTTGAAATTCCTTCAACGGCGACAGTTGACATTTCAAAACTTTTTTACGTAGGTCAACGTGTTTTCATTGAAGAAAGCCAAAATGGTTTTGAAGTACTTCATACTTCATGGGAAGATGTGGATGGTGAAATGAAAAATGAGACAGCAGAAGATGAATCTGGTAGTCAGAAGAAACAAAAGATGTGGCAACGTACCAATTTAACGTCGTTTCTTCGTCTAAAAGATAACGTTGATTCGAGTACAGACGTTCTACCATCCATCGACAGTTTACCCATCTCTTTGGCGATTGGCTATGGTCCTCTTGAAGAGTTTAATCAAGTAGAGTTGTTGACAAAATTTAAGTTACAAGCAAAAGAAAACACTGTTTCGTATGCTAAAGATTTATCTACTTACAGTGAGGTTGGTAAATCGTTTTCACTTTCAAAAGAATCTTGTTGCGTCGTTATGTACTCCAATTTGTGTCTATCAATCGTGACCTCATGTTAAAATTATTTATCTATTGGCTAGTGTCTTCATCAGAAGGGATCTGATGTTGAAACTTGAGTCCGTATAACCTACAGTGTAACGTCCTCATTTTTATTTTTATGCTACAGACTAATGTCGTCTTCAGGAATGATCGGATGTTAAAACTTGAGTCCTTATATATTCCAGTTTAGTTTCTTCATCATCAGTTATTTATTGTTTAGCCTTAAGTCCTTATGAGCAATAGGATGTTCAAAATCGGGTCAAAATTCTCTAATTTGGAGTTTTACACTCTGTTTTAACATATATATCTATATATTACGTATCTGCTTATAGGTTGCTATCTTACCGAGGTCAGAAATTCCTGAAACTACTCGTCACAGGGAGATCCAAAATATTTGTACAATGCTTGTGGAAATGTTTTTGCCAGGGAAAATGCGACTTTTGTCACCTGCTATGACACAGAAAGAGCGCTTCATCACTGCCAAACGAATATTTAGTTCGACCAAAATGGCCGTGCCTAGGTTTGTAGCTTTCCTTGTCATTTTGTGGTTGTTTTTTTTTATTTCATTCTTGTGTTCCTGCTTCGATAAGGATTCATCGTTTTCGTTTAACATGTGGCGTTTTTGGATTGTGTCTTTTTTATATTTATGTGTGTTTTGTGTGGAAAGACCGGCTCGAATTTTTTTGCTGCATGTAGCCTTTCATATACATTCAGTTCAAAGCATATTTAATGTAGTAGAATCTGAAAGGTATGAACCGTAAAAATCAGTTAAAAAGAGGGTGGTGGACTTTAACTGGACTTTTTCGAATTGTACAAGACTCGTACGCACTCGCTTTTTACTGAAATTAATATCCTCAAGTATTACTTAAGTGACTTATTAGCTTTAACTGCATCCTTTCGAAAATATCACGACTATTTAAATGAGGGAATGTATTTGTATGTGAATGCAGTTAATTAAGTAAAAATATGTGTTTGTTCTTCTTTTCACTTCTACGTGTAGCGCTCTTCGCGATGGGATGAAGACATTGTTTGATGAAGGCTGCGGATTCAACAAAAGACAAGGATTACCACCTTTAACTCCAGAACTATTAATTCAAGGACATGTAGCCATTTTCCCGTTTCCATCCTGTTTCAAACAGTTTTACGAATTTCTAGTGGAGTTTCATTTGGGAAGTCCGTCCGAAGAGAACTGCTTAAAACAGTCAAAAACAGCTGTCACCTCTCCTCGAAATGGTGTGTCCTATACTATTGAACAGGTCCACATAGCTGTGAAGTATTTGCCGGATTTGGTCGACGAATTAAACAGCGAAGGTCTTGAATTACTCATAAGCTATCTCATTCCGTTGTTTTCCTGCGAACAGACACAACTGCAGGCTTTTCTTCATTTGTTTGACCCTATTGCCGCTTTCCTGGGACCAAGACAAACAAAAAGGACATTTCTAAAGAAACTGTTGCAGCATTATGATGTGAAAAAGAGCAATGCATCTTTCCTGCTTTTTCATCAGTCGTTCTTGTCGAAACTTATCATGCGATTTGGCATGGAACCATTTTTGGATCATTTTTTAGCGTTAATTGTTGACGCTTTAAATCTCTCAGACAACGACATGCAGGTAGTGTTTCATGAAGAGAAATGATTATAAAGCTAGGGGTATGCAACCGGCAGGTTGGTGACATGCAGGTAGTGTTTCATGAAGAGAAATGATTATAAAGCTAGGGGTATGCAACCCGCAGGTCGGTGACATGCAGGTAGTGTTTCATGAAGAGAAATGATTATAAAGCTAGGGGTATGCAACCTGCAGGTCGGTAACATGCAGGTTGTGTTTCATGAAGAGAAATGATTATAAAGCTAGGGGTATGCAACCTGCAGGTCGGTGACATGCAGGTTGAGGTAGGCAACATAGCTACAGGTGGGAGCATGCTTGTAGGTGACATGCAGTTGGGTGACTCATTACTTTTCATCGCTTTTGTCTGATAATGCAATCTTAAATCCGTTCACAATTGATATGTAGGTATTTACTGCAACGAGAACAAATATAGCACCGACAAGTATAGTCAGGACTAGTCTGCTGTATTTGTTCTATTATGCTTTTCAATCTTTGTCGTCGGAATTCTTTCTCACATTAGGTAAATGCGGACACTTGCAGTCAAGATGAAGCTCCTGGGGTATTGACTGAAGATGAAAGAAAGATAAATCTTAATCACGGACACTCGCTTGACTATGAAAATAACTCGAATGACATTGGTATGCTTAAAATTTCTTCCATCATATTTCTTCATAGCGTTGTCTGCACTTTCGTAAAAATTTGTAATATCCTATCGAGTGATTTTTCAGGGAGAAATGTAAAACTATGAAAGCCTAATAAAGCCATATATAAACAGTACTTTAAAGACACAAACCAGTAATTTTTTCTTTGAAGAAAGCGAATCTTTGAAAGATGTTTTGGGAGATGTCGACGGACATGATTTGGACTGGAAAAACACAGAGGGAGAATTGTTTCCAATTACTGAAAATGATAAAGGAGATTTCGGTGTGTTGTCTGGTACGTCAACTAAAACTAAACTGTTTCGTTAGGAAGCTCTGAAGTAGCACTTCGTAATTCAGTGACGTAGCCAGCCCGCACGTTTGTTCATGCTATATAAATTTTCTGTTGTCCTATCATTTCCAAAAAAATTTCTAAAGAAATGAATTACGCCCATGAGGAAAAAATCAAATAGCATGACCAACTTTGTGGGCTGGCTACGCCACTGTTGGCAATACACTTTACCTTTACCAAAATATCTTTTACACGGAATCATTAAATATGTGATATTTTACGGGACCATTACAGGCGAGAGTCAAGATTTGAATGATGTTGATTCACATGGAATGTTCAATTACGAAATAAATGACGATTTTAGCAAGTTTGATCGCCATGGTGATGATGATGACGAAGAATTGGAGTCGATTGAAAGAAATGATGCTATTTTTCACAAGTCGTTTGCGACTGTATCCCGACCCGGTTCTGATGAAGATTGGGATGGAGTTGCAGCAACTGATTTCAGTTTTGAACGGTCTCTTTCTTTTAACTCGGAGCGTGTAGATGATGATCAGAAAGACATAAGCATGGATTCTGGAGAAGTATGTTGTGTTTCTTATACGAAAGTTTGAGTTAATATTGTGCTTTGTGTTGTTGGTATCTAGGTAGATAGCTAGGTTTGTAGGTAGATAGGTAGGTATGTAGGTAGGTATCTAGGTAGATAGGTAGGTATCTAGGTAGATAGATAGGTAGGTATCTAGGTAGGTATCTAGGTAGATAGGTAGGTATTTAGATAGATAGGTAGGTATCTGGGTAGATAGGTAGGTAGATAGGTAGGTATGTAGGTAGACAGATAGATCGGTAGATAGGTAGGAATCTAGGTAGATAGGTAGGTATCTACGTAGATAGATAGGTCGGTAGATAGGTAGGAATCTAGGTAGATAGGTAGGTATCTAGGTAGATAGGTAGGTATCTAGGTAGATAGATAGAGAATTTTTGTTACAATAGTTTGATATTGTGACTTTCCTGTTTTAAAACCAGATTGTGTTTAATACATGTTGACAGGTTTCTGCGAGTGAAATTTCTGAAGCAGCAGCCGATAGTATCTGTTGGCTTGCACCTCGTCTTGGTCCTTTGTTAACGTCGAACCACATCATAAAACCTTTGCTAGGCATGCTGGTAAACTGTTATGTTGGTGTCGTTGCTATGGGTGATAAAGGGATGGCTGTTGGTAAATCGAATGCCAAATGGATATTGCATTGTCTGGCCTTCTGCACTAAAGTATATGGCGATGCGATCATATTTGATCAGTATTTGCCTTTTGTTTCCTCTAAGGTATTTCTAATGTTGTTGTGTGATATACAGCTGCTTGTGTAAAAAATAAATCAAAATGTGTTAATTGAAATCAACCGTACTTTTGAACTTAATTTGTTACTCTACTCTATAGGTCAACATTTCATCATCGCGTGTTAGTGTAAAAGGAGAAGCCAGTATGGCCGCTTCACTTGTCCTTGTACATCAATATATCTCTTCTTTCTCTGAAGTTTCTTTATTGCAACGCTTTGAGGTATTTTTTCTACATGTGTTGAGTCATTTGACATTAGTTTAGTTTGATGGAATACCAATCACTGAGAGAAGCCAATCTGAATTTTTAGTCTACTATCCAAAGTTTTCAGCTTACTTGTTTATAAATGAAAATTATTTTTTGCTTTTTCTGTGAACGAACACCAAAATGTTTTCATTGTAGGAGTTGAAAATTGACCTGGCTTCCCCATTATTGCTTGTTTCTCATGCGGAAGCTTGAGTCATACCTATTGGTCTGTTATTTTGATGCTTTCTCAATTTAGATATTGTGTAGCCAACCTCTTCACCAGGTCCTCTGTCTCATCTGTTCACCGTCAATATCGTTTGCCAGCGAAAAACATGCTCGTTTATTTATGGCTTTGCTCATTCTTGACATCTTCAAGTTAGTATGTGAAATTCTCGAGCGACACTCGGCCCAGGACATGCTCTCGTTGTTGATAAACACGTTCTTTTCGTGTTTTGAACCTCTCGATGAAAGCGCTTTGGAGCAACCTGGTGCGAAAGAAATCTGCGAAACGTTTGATGCAGCTTTAGCATATCATGCATACATACCGCTGTGCAAATGTCTCGGTGACACGTACATTGAAACTACCCTAGATAAGAACAATGATCTGGTTTGGCAATTATGCTGTTCCGTAGACACCGGACTGTCAAATCACATGCCTCCAAATAGTCAGATGCAGTCAATATTTATTTCATCACAGGACGGTAATGCTAATACAAAGAAAGGTGAAGTATTCGATGTGGAATCTCGAAATGAAAGCAAATCTTTGTCCTTGGATAGATCTTTTGCTACGTCTAGTCAAATAAAAACAAGGTGAATTTGAGGTGTTATATTGTTTGAGGGAGGGTATGTAAGTTTGTAATTTTGATAGTTTTTGTGTCGTGTCTTTATAAATTGCTTATCTATAAATACTTGTTTTAGACCAAAAGATATTTTTGTATCATCCAGACAGCATTTAGCTGGAAACTGGTTGAAATATTGGAAAAATCATTTAGGTACTATGCACATTATTTTGGTATTTAAGTTATCCTTATGGTATCGTTTTCGTACATTAGACATCTTTGGGTACTTTATACATCATTTAGGTACTTCAGGCATTCTTAAGGTACTTCGTGCATCATTTTCGTATGGTAGAAATCTTTAAGTACTTTATTCATCATTTTGGTACTTCAGGCATCCTTAGCGTACTTCGTGCATCATTTTCGTATAGTAGACATCTTTAGGTACTTTATACATCATTTTGGTACTTCAGGCATCCTTAAGGTACTTCGTGCATCATTTTCGTGTATTAGACATCTTTAGGTACTTTATACATCATTTGGGTACTTCAGGCATTCTTAAGGTACTTCGTGCATCATTTTCGTATAGTAGACATCTTTAGGTACATTTTGTAGTTTGTGATGTCTACTTTTCTTTCAGGAAAAAGAAAACAAGTTGATGGCAATACATTTTCTCAATTACGACTTCAGACATTTGCTGGTAAGCATTAGGTAAATTGCATTAGCTAAATTATCTTATAAAATAATATGTATGTAGTACGTGTTTGTTCGATCGATACTATTGTTTTGGTCAGCGGCAAACTTGGGATGCTTGAGAGATTACAGCCTTAATTATTCTACATTCATCTTACGTTTAAAAAATGAGAATTTTTTCCCAGGTCACAGTGATGTTGTCAAAGATATTCACATTCAAGACAATGAGCACTTGTTTCTCTCGGCGAGCCGTGATAAGACTGTTAAACTTTGGCTTCTCAATAACTATGGTGACGGAACGGGCCAATCGGCTTCTTCGTGGACTGCATGTGATCATCGGAAATCTGTATTTGCCGTTGATGTTATTGACGTAATGAGACAAGCTGTGTCTTGTGATGGATCTATTCATGTATGTTTGTTGTTACCTAAGACTCCGTTACATTTCCGATTTTTTGAATTTCTTGCCGCCAAAACATAGAACTGATTGTTCATATAGAAGGTTGAATTAGCTACTTCCCGGGTGCTATACCACGTGATACATTTCTCTTTTAAGTTATCGAGTGTTTACATTTGAATTGAGAAATAAAAGATGTTTACTGTGTTTGCACAGGCTTATGCAAACCAAGGAGACCTTTAAGAGAACTCTAGATCATGACTTGAGGAAAAGACTTTGCAATAATTTCATATTTTTGACATAATGAAGAGTTTGGGGTAATTTGATTACGTTTGATAACTGATACTGATTATGTAGAGGGTTGGATATTTTAGTTAACTGTTGGGTGAGTGTCTTTTTTATCATTAGCTTTGGGATCTTCCTACTGGCTCTTCCGTTTTGCGACTCAAATTTCCGAAGAGCAATGAGGCGGTTTCTATGGCGACTCTTCCTAGTCCCAGTCCCTGTATCGTGGCTGGCATGCAGAATGGCACAGTCAGAATGATTGACCCTCGCCAGGGAAATTTTGGCCATACGTGGAGAGTGACTAGCAACAGTTTAGCAGGTATGTATTGATAAAAGTATTGACTTACTCGATAAAGCGCTCAATGTCTCAATGTTTAAGTGGCTATGGCGTAGTGAAATCTCTATATTGAAATTTCCAATGCATTAACAGTTGACCAGAGAAATTTAATTGAAATTCAAGATTTTCAAAGTTCAATATGACATTGCACTTTGAAAGTTTTTGTTCATCAAGTAGATCTAGTAGGCTTATCACATCACCAGTGACTTACTAGGAAGAAACTCTAGAAAGTCTTTCTTAACAATTGCAACTCCAATGCCCCTATCCTTGAAAAAGCATTATTTTCTCTTTGCAGGTTACATAAGATGTTTGTGTGTTACCCCAGACGGTACGTCGATGGCCATCGGCTTTGCAAGTGGTTTTATGTCAATAATAGATCTTCGTGGTGGAATTCTTACGAGACAATGGAAGGCTCATGAAACTGATATTCTTCAGGTTAATCATGATCCGTAAACACAGATTTCTCGTTTTCACGCTAAATGTTTGAGCTTCATTTACATTTTCCTGGATACACAATATAAAGTTCTTGTTTTGTCTGCTGGATAAAAATATCAGTAAAATGTAATTGCCATCATTTATAGGGTATATATGTCTGAAAGTATGTTGTAAGAAAGTTGCATGCTTTATTCCTTCACAATTTCTCAAAAATTTTCGCGCTAATTATTTCTTCAACGTTAACTTCACTTATCCTATTTTATTAAAAAATTGCGCAACCTAAAACCCTTTAAATAGATCAGACAACTTTCAATGTGTTATTTGAAATAGGTTTGGTTAAAAAAAATATTTGCGATCGATCGTTTAGATTCAACCTTACACTAACACGAGTTTTGTTACATCGTCATCAACGCAAAAGATGCAACTTTGGGGTCAAGATGCGTTGCGTTTGCGGACCTTACCAACTGTAACAGGTGAATATTGCCGTTTGGCTTATTTATATAATATGTAATACTTATATATGTTTCTAATGAAAATATCACTGCATTCGCATTGTACATCACTGTATCCACATTGTACATCACTGTGTCCACATTGTTCCTTCACTGTGTCCACATTGTTCCTTCACTGTATCCACATTGTACATCACTGCATCCACATTGTACATCACTGTATCCACATTGTACGTCACTGTATCCACATTGTACATCACTGTATCCACATTGTACATCACTGTATCCACATTGTTCCTTCACTGTATCCACATTGAACATCACTGCATCCACATTGTACATCACTGTATCCACATTGTACATCACTGTATCCACATTGTACATCACTGTGTCCACATTGTACATCACTGTGTCCACATTGTACATCACTGTATCCACATTGTACATCACTGTGTCCACATTGTTCCTTCACTGTGTCCACATTGTTCCTTCACTGTATCCACATTGTACATCACTGCATCCACATTGTACATCACTGTATCCACATTGTACGTCACTGTATCCACATTGTACATCACTGTATCCACATTGTACATCACTGTATCCACATTGTTCCTTCACTGTATCCACATTGAACATCACTGCATCCACATTGTACATCACTGTATCCACATTGTACATCACTGTATCCACATTGTACATCACTACATCCACATTGTACATCACTGTGTCCACATTGTACATCACTGTATCCACATTGTACATCATTGTATCCACATTGTTTCTACACTGTATCCACATTGTACATCACTGTATCCACATTGTACATCACTGCATCCACATTGTACATCACTGCATTCACATTGTACATAACTGTATCCACATTGTTCTATAATTTCTTCATGCGTTTAAGGTTCAGGTGAAACAGTGCAAAACATTCATATTCACGATAAAGTGATCGTTTCTCTTGCGGGGAACAACCGCATTGGTTGGCATACAATCACGGACAACGAGGTATTTTTAGGATATACCGACGTCAACTGTCTACAAACAAGTTAATAGATCTTAGGCAGTTATTCTTTGTTATTCTTTTAACTTTGTAAACCAAGCTGAGGAATATCTCCGGGGATTCTCTTCAATTATCACTGTTTTCATATTGCAGCCAAGCTACACACACATTCGTCTCCGCAATGATGTATTCAAAGGTAATTCCACATGTTTTGGAGTCCTACCTTTGAACAGAGCGTATTTATTTGGAGGAGAAGATGGAAACATTACTTTGATGGGATAGAACTTGGATTTAATAACTTTGAAAGTCGTCTCGTCATTACGTAAACATATGAAGGATTTTGATTGAACGATAAGCTCGAAAGTATAATTTTCAACAAAGATAAAATGAAAAGTATTGATTTAGACATTAATATATTACTATGATGTTCTTTAGGGGGTTTTTTTAGTTATCTGGGGCTGTTGCATGAAATCCCGTGAAGGGAAAACTGTAAAACTAAGCTAGACAATCAATCGAATTAAACGTTCGTCAAATCTAAGTTGTATAAACGTGTGAATTAAATGTAATCACTTTTTTAATAAGCTTGGAAAAGGGATTATCCAGTGGACAGCGATATTTGGGCATCATTTGCAACTGCTTCCATCATTTTCTTTGCTTTAGAATAAATTTTGTTTTTAATTTCCAGTTTATTTGGAAAGGGCATAATTTTTTCCTAAGTGAATTTCTGAACAACATCTGATCTGTTTTGCTCGGATTTGGATCGGATTCGCGTAGGTACATCTAAAATGGCGGCTCATTCGAGAGTGTTTCTTCAATCGTTCTCTAAATTCATTACTCCGTTTTTGCCATTCACGCGTACCTTACAGTCAATACAATACAAACCACTTTTCGAAGTGCTGTCGTGTAAGTGCTTTTACTTATAAACTGTTCTTTATTAAAAGTCTTACTTCAATATACAAACTTATACAGTAGACTTCAAACTTTAAACTGTTTATCAGTTAAAGTCTTACTTCAATTTCAATATATACATTTAACAAAAACTTCCTGATTGCATTCTAAAAAATGTTTGTCTTATGTGGAGTCAGAGAGGCTGATGGACATATCTAATGGCTCATGTATAATTATAAGTATATTTGTTAGTATCAAAGATGTCAACTTCAGTTGTTAACGTGTATTTTGTCAAACCATTTTTTAGCCAGACGAAAAATACTAGCAAGAAATGCCACAACCTCATCAAATCAGAAGGAAACTCTTCAAAGGTGTCCAATATCTCGAAGAAATATAAAATTTACTTATAAGGTTGGACTGGTTGGTCAGATCTGGTGTATGTATCACAAGTTATAAATGTTGAGCCTTCATATTTCTTTGTGTGATAAGTATCCAACTAGGTGACAAGTATTCATAAGTATCCAACCTTCCATCAATTAAAGAACATTTCAAATTTCAGGATGTTTTATTGCTTGCACAATTCATTTCACCTGAAGGAAATATTTTAAACAGACGGATAACAGGTAAAAAGTCATCACAACTATTTTTCAATTTTTTGATATTTTTCTTTACCTACTCATTATTTGACTCTAGGAGTGTGTAGAAAACAGCAAAGGAAGTTGGAAAAAGCCATTGAAATATCACGAAGAGCCGGTAAGCTTGTTATGTAAGTTAATCAAATCAATGTTAATCTAATGTTAATCTAATGTGCATTAATCTAAATTTAATCTATCTTGTATGACTTCAATGAGTTTTAATCCACCTAAAGCTAATTAAACCAACATTTATCTGATTAATGTTAATTTGATTGAAGCTAATGAAACAAGTGTTTGTCTAACATAGGTTGATCCGACTAACAGGAATCCAATTAATGTTAATCCAGTTAAAGTTGTTGTAACTACCGTTAATCTAAGAACTGTTAAATTATTCATCCACTGATGTGACTTATTTTATTTGAGTGAAAAATTAATTGAATTTTAGATTTTTTTAAATTTACTTATTCTGAAATTTACATTTGAAAAAATGTTCTTGCATAGGTCTTATCCCAAAAAAGCCTCCTGCCTTGATGTATGAAATCAATTCCTCCAGAAACAAGCAATAGATACATTCTGTTGACAAAAATGTTGCAATGACACATACAGCATGAAAGGTATTGACCATCAAATATTAATGAGGATTTGGGGGAGTCGGAAGAGGCTATTACTGGAAGAGGCTTGATGCTTTGGGGTTCAAGGTTATGCTTGTTGGTTCAACCCTCTGATAAAGTATACAACTCAAACCAAATAGTGGATTACAAGATTTGTAATCGACTTAATACAAAATAGAGGGTGATACAGCAATAGCATAACAGTACCTGTATTTATCATTTATTATTCAATTTATGATATTGTTCATTTAAACTTTGATACATATTTACAACATGAATGGTAGATCTAAGTTCTTTTCTCCTGTACCAACGTAAATGCGTCCGAACTTTCTGGTTTCGGGAACATGATAAAAGACGAAACCTAGCCAGTGTAAGCTTCTTAATGTAACCAATCCACAACCTTTCTCGTATTGAATACTCCATGAACCTAATGGAGGTCAAAGACAAAATTCTAACCACTTTACCAACTCGGACTAGATATATTTCTATCAATATGATCAAATGTGTTGGCTATATGATCTCCAAATGATATGTTAAAGAATTTTTCCTGTGTACTGCACAGAACACGACAATTGAAATGAAATGTACATTGATGAAATAAGGCAGATTTTTAACGACATGTCTTCGTGAAACCTGTTGCTGAGGTAATCAAGTTTCTTATTAGTAGTTCAGTTATGTTAAGACTGAGCTAAGTAAATTGTAAAGCATATATATAATATTATAAATACCTCCATTTGGAACGTCCGCATCGATTGGATCAAGAAAATCAATACTTTTGTCGAGCGAGGCCTGGAAAAGAAATCACATATTTTGCCTTCGACGACCACATGAAAACATTGCATAGTGCATTACACGCACAAATTTCCACCTCCATATTAAAGCACAACACAACCCACCCCTGATAGTGCCTACTGTAATATTACCTACTTTAACCAAATTATAAATAAAGTAAATGTCGTTTCATTTCTCTATAGTGTTTCATACTATCACAAGGGAGTGCTGCTCTGCCCCCCTCTATGGTAAAAAATTGCATGGTACAATCAAATCCCTCTAGGACCACCTCTTATTGTAAAGAATATGTAGGTGGCTTCGTGTTCTAGCGTATATTGAAAATTAGCTTGGTTTCATTTGCTATGATTGGTGATTTGAATGATCTCTAACTTTTAACGTTGTGTTGGCTTGGTATAGTTCACCATGTTTAGAGCTTTCTTTCGGATTCCAGACGTTTAAAATCAAACAGACATTGTGAAAGGTTTTACTTTACTGTGCTTGTGTGCTCCATCTCCCAACTTACAAAGCAAGTGTAGCAACCACGTTTTTTAGCAGAGTAATTAATGGATACCAACCTTTTGCAACAGGCTTTTCTGATTTAAGAGGATGGGTTCGCGGAAATGGAAGTAGGAGCAAAGTTTTGCTGCATCGGCCATTGTTAGTCCTAAAATATTGAAAATATTTAATCAATAACTTCAACTGATAGTAAGCTTCAAGTAACTATTTCAACAATGATTTAAAAATGCCAATGGAAAGGACAAGAAATCTGAATGGTTTAGGATGCTGTTTCCTGGTAATATCATCGTTAAAAATAGGTTATATGAACATCAAGTATGTCAGTTACATTGCAACCTTCAAAACTTCTATTGGAGTAGATGTTGCCATCAGCAGATCTTAGAAATGAACCCCTGGGTACAATGGCCACATCATAATTGATAGCTGCAATGACTGTCGCCAATCTGTCCTCTTCCTTAACAAGTACCTTAAAGATACACAACATTGTTTTGAAGCAGATTAAAGTTATATAAGATCACTATAGCAAGAGAGTGTAAAAAATTTGATATATCATTCATATAAGCATCTTTCGAGAATTTATTTTTGTTGCTTGTTTTAATACTGACTGTTTTTTCTTCTTCAAGGTCTGCATCTGTTTCCTTTTCCTCATTTCGTTTTGTTTCTGTGTGTTCATACTCATATGAGGGGTCACCAGTGAAGCGGCCTTTTACAAAAGCACAATTTGCTTTCATTTGTTCTGTAACATGTGGCAATAGACCCCATTTCACACAATCCACGCTACATAGAAAACGTTTAGATACTTACAGGTGTTTAAAATATAATGAATCTTATAGATTAAGTGGATCAGATCAGTGATTAATCTGATTTATCAATCCTTGTTCCACAAATGCAGTCATATGCAGTCGAACTGATGGGACAAAAATATTTTACGCAAGTGATCATCTGGAAAGTCTTATTTTGTTTCACTCTAACCTGTATAAAAGATGTCTGTCAGTCATTTCATCTTTCCCGATACCTTCGACGATAAAATAGTCATCTCTAACGCCGAGAACTTTTCCCCAAAAAAATACTTTCTTGTACTTATAGTTACTTTTCAAAATCACCAGCGACGATTGAAAGGCAGCCTTTTGTTCCGTGCTCAAAATAACGCCACTACTGCCGACATAATCGATGTTTAAATGCAAAGCGTCGGCTTCCATCGTCGTATTTTCTTGCCTTCTTTTAATTTCAATTGTTTATATTGTTGCATAGCAACAGTGTAAGCGTACAATTATATTCGGTAATTTTATCGTAGTGAAAGCGCGAAAATTTTAGCGTAAAGATTAACGTGACTTCCTAAATGCAAAATGGTTGGAAAATCAGTGGTTGACAAACCGGTGAGTGGGTGAAACAGTGGGTGAACTGCATTGAAAAGGTGAAAATAAAAACCACAAATAAAAGTTATTGACGTCATATTGACGTGCATCACCCTTATCGGGAAAACAATGTCTTGGGTTTTCGCTTTGCTATTCCATTTCATCTGTGACATTGGACTTTTTTCCTCCACATTTGGCAAACATTTGTGATCATGAGATTGTCGTTCCCGGGCACCGGGGGTACTAATATATTCAACATAGAAACTATTTATGTTAATTAACGTAAGTCACAACATCAAGTTATTTTGTATAGACGTGGTCATGTCGAGTATTTTAGAAATGGATTAAAGAAGGATTGGATGAATCGTACGTTAGTGGGAGACAGTGGATCTTTATCCACCCCGATAAAGCTGGCTTTCTGGCTCAGCAAAAAGAAAAAATATAAGTTAAACTTCGAACGTTTTCTGACAATGTGCAGGTTCGTGTTGTTCATAAAAAATTTATGTCATATAAATATTTGTTGGTTTTTTCATCGTAGAATTTGTTGAAGCATGAATTTTTAGTTGAAACACGATACTAGTTTTCTTTTATTTTTGTAGGGAAGCCGGCCTCGAAGTTTATGAGGTATGTTACGATGCTATATTTACATGTAATATGTTGATCAATGTTGTTAATAAAATTGGGAGTTGTTGGCCTAATTTGCATTTCCTAGTTTTTCTTCCGTCGTCGTTTTTAGTCAACATCGGAATCACATGATCAGATTATTGGTATTTATAAAATAAATACTATAAAACGCGTGTGAGGGGTCAATACTATAAAACGCATGTGATAGGTATATACCTGTGTTTTCATAAGCCTGTGCAAAAAAAATGCATAAACACAGCAACTGCCTTTTCATTGCTTAAACATATGAACTGCCTTTAAATTAAATTTGGCTGGGTAGAAATTGGTGGGAACAAGTATATTAGCTTCTCGTGCTGTTAATTAAGATGACTGCACAAGCTTTTGATCTGTAACATAGTTTTTGCTTTCATGGAGGCAAGGAAATGGTGACTCTATTTGCAGTATGTAGAGACTTTCAAATGTACATATTTGAAACAAACTGTGTTGATTCATTCCAAAAGTCATGAGCTGCTGCTCTTGTTTGTCATACTACTTGAATGTTTTGTGTGTTTTTGAGTCATTGATGGACTAGACTGGATAGTTTGTTCTATGCACCTGAGATCTTGGGTGGGCAATTTTGAGAAAACTGGGCCATTATGTGCCACAAATTTTAAATCTTGGGTGTGCCATTTACAAATTTGCCAGTTTGATTGATGGGCTGTATGTTAGTAAGAATAAATTTTAGCTGCTGAAATTTTAATTTAAAATACCTTTATAACAAGTTCTCGGTCATCAATTTCTAAAGAATATAACCAATCCTTGTTGAATGAACAGGACATTAGCATCATTGCCAAAACAAATAGAAGTGAAGTAATGAGACAAATGAAGGAAAACCTCTGATCTATTTATTAGCTAGTTAAAATTGTTTGAATTTCATTTAATTTTGGAAAATTATATTCAGATGCGTGGGCAGCATTTATGAAAGATCTATTGTCACTTAGGAAGTGGCTAAAGTGCCTAAAAAAGCAACTTATTATTGTGAATTTGAAATTGTCATAAAAAAAGGGAGGTGTCCCTTTTTCCCCCTGGCTATGTCCCTGTCATTGTCTTCTGAACAACTATGTTATTTATTGTTTTTAGCCTAAATTTCTGGCCACAAGCTGTGATTCCAAACACAAAAATAGCATGACATGTGTTTAAATTGAGTCGACATAAATTTTAATCTATGCCATAAGAAATATTACCTATGAAAAATTTCAAGGCTATATTTTGTATTTAAATTTGTCATCATGAAAAAATACCTATTTTCTAACAAGAATTAAGAGATCTTAATACCCATTGTAGTTGAGAAGTGTGTTGTTTTATCAAGTTATGATGTGCAATTGATAATTTGTTTATTACTCTTTCTGTAGATTGACCTTTCAAAACCGTGGATAGACCAAGGTCCTGTTGACATCTTGATTCACAAAGTAACTGACTTTATAGCTGCTGCAGAAAATGGCGACTTGCAGGCATTCAAAGCTGTGCAGAAGATTGAGGTATGTTTTTAGAAACAGACTTTGGATGTCAGTTTTGCTGCTACTCTTCGTATTTATTGCAATATTTATATTGTTTTAGTGGCCTTAATCAAGCTTTGTAGGCATTAATTGTAAATATATATTCTCATTGTTGCATTTAAAGTACATCATTGCCAAATCAATAACATGTTTGTTTAAATAACAGTCAAGTTATAGGGTTATTGTGAAGTTTTCATTTTTATGCTATTTAAAAATAAAAGTTAGATTAATTAATGAACTTCATTTTTGTTTCGTGTTTTCCAGACATTTGTTGCAGATCATCCTGAAGTCATTGTAATTGATCCTATTGATTCTGTTCGTCTGCTTAGTGACCGATCTGTTTATTATCCTATCATAAGGCAATGTGAAATTCAGGACGAAGGTATACTGAGCTTTGATTGTATCCTGTATTCTTGACTTGCAATTCAGCCATTTTGGTGGTCTGATACAAAAGAATATTTCATCACAGTTATTGTTGGCACCAGCTGGTGTGGGCAAGCAACATTGTTAGGCAAATCTCAAGAGAGTGGTTGCAAGTCAAGAAATGCATTTTGGAGTCCAAGTAACAGCAAGTGCAAACCTTTAATAGGAATAATCATTTTCATGCTTACCAGCATTGAATTTCAGTATCAAGTTTTATTGCTCAAACTTTGCACTTGTATAAGAAGGCCTTTTTCTAAGGATTTTCTTCTTCTTTGCGCCAAAATTTTTGTTTGCTACTGGACACAAAAGTAAACACATAACTAATGTAGAATGTACAAAAATGTCGACACAAAAGCAGCAGGGCTGTTTTGCAATTACTAACCTAAAGTAGACACAAAGGTCACTCTAAATTTGGTAGGTAGAGGTAAATTGTTGGTAGCACGTGATTAACTTGTTGATGTGCATTCTGCTATCTTTACTATGCAAGACCATAGTTGCGAAATTTCTGACAAAGTAAGCACAAAACTGGATACAAAGGTTGATAGGTAGAGATCACTCGTTGATAACTCGCTGATCTGACATTCTACAGTGTTTGATATGCAAGTACTGTGTTGTGCCACAACTAACATTGAGATATAAATATAGATGAAAAAAATAAACACAATAGTTTGTAGGAAGAGGTAGCTTGTTGGTGACTACAATTGGTAGATATTTTTCTTCGTAACTGACTGACTACACAGAATTATGAATTTTGTTTCTTCTTGTGCCGTTCTTAGTTAATTTGATAATATCATTTTTCAGATGGCAAAGTTTTCATTCCAAAATTCATCAGTTTAAAAAGCCAAGATAGTAGGGAAAATATAAAAGCGTTCCATCTTGCCAATATCAAGTTTCCCTTTAGTAAGTACATTTATTTAATTCATAAAGAAAATGACAAAATGTGCTCAGGATGGCCTTAAATTTTTGAAGAAAATCACTTACGGAATAAGAAACTCTACAATTTGTTCACATTACATATGGCCAGCTGGTTATATAGTTGGTATGTCACTCTTTATATTTAAACATGTGATTTTTTACTTTAGTATGCAAAACAAACGTTGCTCATGGCTCTGACGAATCCCATGAGGTATTTCAACTTGTAATCTGTATATGATTTGAAAATCAAAAATTTGCTTGTATCCCAATCAAATTATTATAGCTATTTCACCAGCGCGCGGTAATTCTTATTGCTTAACGTTATGAAAGCTCTCTCTTCTGCAGTATGAAATCTGTGCTGACGAGGCCGTTATGAAAACAGCCGTTTTTGGTGCAATGGGAGTGATAGGCGTGCGCATGTTTGAGCGATTTGTTTTCATTCGCCCGTTTTATATTTTATAGATGAGTATTATATTCAATGAAGAAGGGCTTCAAGATATTACTTCACCTTGCGTTTGTCAAGAGTTCATCAATCATGATGCCATTTTGTACAAGGTTTCTTCTTTTTGCTTTCATCATTTTTTGATCCTCTGTTTATTTGTGTGAAGATGTCTGCTAGTTTGTTGTTATATCTGTACGAGAAAACGTTTTTGCTTTGTTAGCATCACTTCGAGCATTCAGGGAACTCACAGCAAAATCAATTTGTGTTAAATTTTTTACATAATTCCACATTATTGTCATATTGTTAGACTTTCGTGCCTTATGTAGGTGTTTGTCATTGGTAACAAGCATTACATTAGCGAAAGACCTTCAATAAAGAATCTGCAAGCAGGAGGTAATTTTTGCCTTAAAGGAATGGATCA
Organism: Xenia sp. Carnegie-2017; assembly: GCF_021976095.1. Lineage (NCBI taxonomy): Eukaryota > Metazoa > Cnidaria > Anthozoa > Malacalcyonacea > Xeniidae > Xenia > Xenia sp. Carnegie-2017. The sequence goes on along the minus strand of NW_025813483.1, from coordinate 12,900,163 downwards.
AGTGTGATTTTGTTGTGGGAGAGGAAAAAGGGAGGAGGTTTTTCACTAGAATCACTAAGTCCATCTCTGTTTTATTGAGTACTTTTATCTATATTGTTTTGGTAACTTTACCTGTGAACGTTTTTAAAAACACGTGTACAACATGCGTGCCTTTAAATTAGAGAAGAACTGTGATTGGTCGAAATGGTTGCGTTTACTTTTGGTTGACGTAGAATTTCAAGTAAAAACAAAGCAAATTCTATATTTTGTTTGGTTTTAAACAAAGCAAATTCTATATTTTGTTTGGTTTTGTTTCCATAATTTTCGGCATAACAAATTCACTTCGTTACTAAAAAAACTATGCTTTCAGCCTCTTTACCAAGTTTACGGCATCTGAAGTCGTATTTTCAGACATTTATTGCAGAGTTTGTACTTTTTTCATGAGTTTCGTTAATTTTTTTTAGATTACGAAACGATTTTCTTTCACAGTCATGATGTTTCAAAGCCAACATCATCTTCTTTTCTTAACCAGGTAATAATTTCTTTCTCTTTACTTTGTCTTGACGTACATTTTGTGAAGTGTTGATTTCATATGTTTCTTTCGTTCTATTTAGTTGGAAAAACCGATACTCTCGCCATTGCCACCGGATGAAAAAGTTGTCAAGAAACTTGTGGATTTACTTAAAAGACGAATGGTCAGTGCATTCATCATTGGGAGGTTTTGCCTAAAATTTAATTTTCATATTATTTCTCTATCAACGATGCCTTTCTGATTTTTATTATACGACGCTGTATTTTTAGCGTCTGACTCTCTTCGGTGTTGACGTCATAGTTGAGAGAAAATCAAGGCGAATAGGAGTGATTGATATTAACTATTTTCCTGGTATTTATAAACATTTATTGCAGACTTTGTTGCTTTTTTAATTTGAATACATGTAATTATCTCCTCTTCTGTCATATATGTGTATTTTATAACTTCGCTTTCTTTAGTCTATTTTTTGAATGATTTGTCTCAAGGGGAGAGGGGGAGGAGGTTCATCATTGGGTTTTTTTTTTGACGTGAGTAGTATTTAACAAAATACCTTTCTTTGGTTTAGGTTATGAAGGTGTGGATAGCGCAATCGAAGATCTATTTGATCACACACTACAGTCAATTAATAAAAAACGAAAACTTCACTGACTTTCCGTCATTAAATGTTGAGAAAATTTAGTTGATGTTTTCAATTTCATTGTACAAAGTGTTGTTGTTTTGCAATGGTTTGTACGCACATGTGCACCGTGTTTACCGTTATAACCGCTTGAAATAATTGAAAGGTACAATTTGAATTAATCCCTTTTCTTTAGATCGCTTTTGTGATTCGCTATCGTCTGTGATCATTTTAATATCTTATTTAATATCAATTTAATTCATAGTTAGTCATTAATCACTAAAGAGGAATATTTAATAGTTTAAGAAATTTGCAAAATGCCTTTGTATGTAGGTGTAGAGAAACGTTTTTACTGCTAATAAGAATCAAGAATTTTGTTATTTGATTTTGTAACTTTGTGCAATTTTTCGTGTAATGTTTGGTTGAAACTTTGCAGCATTGTGTTTCACGTGCGAAAACTGGGAATAAGTCGGATAATTCAGTCAAAGCTTGGCCTGCCTCGATGATTACTAGTGGGAGGGCGTATTCATATACGCACGTGTTATAATTATTGGAATACTACCCCTTTTTCCTATATTTCGAACAAGCTACGCCACTGCATTTCGTCATAATGTAAAGTTCCCGTGGGAGCTTTGTAATCCGTATTATTGTGATTTTTTAATTTTTCTTTTGTCTTCCCGAGCTTTTCTCAAAAATTAAAAAGACCAACGACTCAAAGATGTAAACACTCCACTTCTTGTTTAAGTTGTCTTCAAAGGGTTTAGGTGTGGAATGTGAAGATTTTGATCTCTGTAGAGCATGGTGCCAACTTGCAATGAAAACTTTGAGATACAGAACATACGCAAAGTGTTGTGGTTTTCGCGTTTCCACGAAGTTCAAAGAAAACTTCAATGCTTTCATATGACAGAATAACTTCAAGTTACTAGAAATGTTTTGCAAATTCATGTTTAGGAATAGGGTTAAGGTCAGGCTTGCAGGTACTACAAGCATAAGGAAACCTTGCTCCAGAACGTGTTCTACTTCTGAACAATTAAGATAATGGTCTAGTTCATTAACTTGTAAAAGCTTTTAAACAGCCTTCAATTTATGTAGGACTTAATAAATATTCACCAACACCATTTTGTGTATTGATGGGCAGTTCGACGGATGGAAAGTGGAATTAAAATGTTAGTTTCCAGTCTACCAACGTAAGCGCGGCCACTAAGAGAAATTGATATTATGGAAACATAACTTTTCCAATCTTTCTTCTTTTGTTAAGCGTTTTTATGTAAAAATCGCTCGATGTTGCGGCAATTAAGATGCCGTGGTACTTTCCCTGGTCTGATTCAATCAAAAAAAGGGCTTGTAGATACGTCTTGCAGCACTATCTTGGACAATTCTTACAAGAGCAACTAACATTAGATCAACTCACTGTCGATCTTTTCAAAGGAGAAGGCATTTTAAAAGACGTCGCTTTGGATGTTTTGGTATGTAATTACTGCGTTACCCATTCTTTTAGCAATATGATTTCGTATTTATTGCTAAACGATGAAACGAAAAACGTTGGCAAGTGGTTAAGTGGTTATGTTTATGGTTACGACAAATAGAAATAGATATTTCATTGCCTTTTGATATTTGAAATAATTATATGTGTGACGTAACATTCTATTTGTTAAAAAGATGTCTTTAGTACGGTGTCAGATGCAAAATTTGACATTTTTTAAGTTTCCACAGCTTCCTTGAGTTTCCACAAGTTTTAGTATTAAGTCTCTGAAAGTGTGAATGGATATACAATCAGTTACAAAGATAAATTTTATTGAGAATGGTCACTTTATTTTTATATTTTATGATAAATAGTTGGCATATCTTTGCCATACATCTATTTGGAATGCAGATGAGAATGTCGAGTTCACATGATGAAGCCATATCAATTGTTTAATTTTGTTAATCATGAACGAGAAGAATTATTTTTGTATTTTACTCATGTGTGTTTGTGTGTTTCTAGGCTTTGAATGATTTACTTGAAGGGGCAAATGCACCAGTTCAAATTCTTGATGGCTTTATCAACACCATTTCTGTATCAGTCCCATGGAGCTCACTCATGCAAAAGAATTGTGAAGTTACTGTCAAGGGTCTTGAGCTTGTTGTGAGTTTGAAAAAAAATGTTGATGTTGGTAAGAAATGGGGATGCTTCAAAGCTTATTGTCATTATGTTGATGTTTGTGATGTTTAAGTAATGGAACAAATTGTATTGTGCCACTGAAGGATACAAAACCTCCTGATAGATTAGTGTTTTGACTACAAAAACTGTATGATTTATGTACTTTGATATTTGCTTAATAAACTCAAAAGTAAGGTATTTGTTGAATGATATAATTAACAACTATGTGGGGGAGGATGTGGACCTGTAAATGAACTGTGTTATGTGTATTTGCTAGCTTGATAGTTATGCATTTGGATTAGTGAAACATATAAACAATGCTTTTCACCTCAAAGCAATCACATAACTTTGTGCTATAGGGCCTTGCAGTTAAGTTTTCTGATTATTGTGTTTTGTACACAAAACCAAAGGAGAAACCTTGTCATGGTTATTTTCTGACATCAAGATGTTTTATATGTTTTGTTTGTGTAGTTCCAATCCATTTGTCAAGTTGATCATTCTAACGTGTACCTATCTGTACATAGGTGGTAGTATCATATCTAAACCATTCTAACGTGTACCTATCTGTACATAGGTGTTAGTATCATATCTAAACCATTCTAACGTGCACCTATCTGTACATAGGTGGTAGTATCATATCTGAACCATTCTAACATGTACCTATCTGTACATAGGTGGTAGTATCATATCTGAATCATTCTAACGTGTACCTATCTGTACATAGGTGGTAGTATCTCATCTGCACCATTCTAACGTGTACCTATCTGTACATAGGTGGTAGTATCATATCTGAATCATTGCTGTTCAGTTCCATGACAACAAGCTTACAAATTGCACAGGAATGTCTAAAAGATGACGAACCAAATAATGAAGATGAGATCTCACCCCAAGCATTTGATGGCCTGGAGTCTTTTGCTCAAACAATTGAATCAGGTATTTCTATAAAATCAGGTGCAGTCTGGGCATACCCTAGGAGAGGCAAAGGTAACAATAGGTCCCGACCACCAATATTTTCCAAATATATACACATTGTGTTATTTTTTAGTCGCCTAGACTTAAAGTATTTAAATAAATCATCCTCCGAGACCCTCTGTTCAAAATTATAAATTATCTTTTGACACATCATCAAAAGTCCCTATACTTAAAACATTGATATATTAAAGTAATTTTGTAAATAAAATCAACCCGTGAACATTAATGCCTAATAGTGAGGAATTTCCTTTTTAAGTCATTTTATTTCTGGAGGTACAATGCAATCGAGCCTTCCACTACGATGTTTTTTTTGTGATGCTTATGTTTTTATTCATATATTTCTAGTGTTGTCACGATTGAAGGTGAACATTGAAGACGTTGTTATTCGCTTCGAGCATTTGTTTTCACACAAGAGATCTGGAATTGGTCTTGAACTTCATATAAAGAGGTCTGTGATTATTGTATTTGGCTGCATAAGACTGTCTCATCACTCGCGTCAAAAGTATTTAGAAATCATTGCTGAGTTTTGTCTAAATTTTTCTCAGTATCTAACGTAGCTAGTTACGCTAATTTTTAAAAGTGGCCACCAGATATTTGGTTCAGGCTTGCGTTCTGATAAACATTGTTATTAATACGACTACTATTGATCAGAGGTGCCATCAGTTGAACAACCACTAAGTTTAACTTCTAGGTTGCCAGCTTTATGGCTAAAAGTGGGTTGTGAAAGAAAAAATTCTTTTATGAATATCTTAGGATCCAATATTCAGACTTATCAAGTGATTTCACTTCGGACGACCAAGAAAATTTTGATGTATATAATCCACCGTCCATTGCGAACAAAAATCTTCGCATTTATGGTCTCAAGTTAAGCTTGGATGAGTTTCACGAGGATTCCCGAACCGTTCTTCGAAACACGCCGCTCAGACCCGAGCCCGTATCGTCGCCTGAAAGCGTTACGTCATCATCGCCAGTGTCGCCATATCAGAGTGCTATATTTAACCAAAGCCTGTGGATGAAACACCTGAGCCCGAAAGATCTTTTACCTGCTGTGGTGGTGCTATCTAGTGCTGGCGAACAGGAAGTCAATATCAAGTGGAAGCTGAACGTATCTTGTCCTGGACCAAAGGTATAAAAATTATCTGATATTATGCTTTATGATCTTTTCTTGGTAATTTGACGTATAATAAATCAATTAGGTGTTGATTGCGTGTGAAAAAGATATCCTTCCAGGTACTAATAAACGAATACTCAATTCATCCAATTTTGATTGATCTTATTTAGGTCGAATGTCAATATTTTCTCGGTACTGTGAACATTCTTCTTTTTCCAAAACAACTTCAAGTTTTGAAAGAATTACTGGAAGACATATGTCGGCTTCAGAATACGGGTAGGTCTTGGTTTTATAGATTGAGGATTTATTCAAAACCGTTTATAGTTCATTATTAGCTTTCAATGTACTGCACAAGCTCTGAGATTCAAACTGTCGAAAAGTTTTGTTGCTGGTATTTTCAATATGTGTTTGTTGCAAGTAACTCGATTGGTAACTTTAAGAAGTCACATGACTAAAAAGCATTCGTTTTGAGCCTTCACTTGATTATTTTGTGATGTTTCTTGTTTCAGACAACTTTGTTTCCTGCAAAGATGGCGTCGTTAACAAACCTATGAAACCAGAGGACTTTCGAAGGATCGAAAAAGAACTTCAGGAGCAAATGAATGACTGTCACAAAAATCAACTCAGTAAGGTCGATCTTTGGCGTGCGGATTTTGACAACGCTACCGGTTCTCATGGTGAGTGTTCAGACTCTTTGACAAATGAAGAAACCTTTTATTCGTTGTCGGATAACGAACAGCATGTTGTGGAACCTGTTGGGAACTGTCTTTCCCCGTCACTACGTCCTCAAAGTTTAGTCCAGAAGGTCTCTGATGCTGGGATTTTTCCGTTGATAAATCATAACTGTACATCTGGTGTTTCTAACAATGGTAAGTTTGTAATCTATGTGTCTTAAAGACAAGCGAGTTTTATTATATTTCAGCTTTTTTTTGCTCGTCTGACTACGCAACGTGATCGTCTACATATAGGTTTGCTCTTTATCACAGAAGCGCATTTGGCTTAGAAAGAATTGTAAAAGTGAATATTTTTCATAGTCAACAAGGGTGGATTACCAGTGATAAAGAAGCCCTCTTAACAAAAGTGTTTCTTTAAAGTTAACATGCTGCGCAACCCTTTTTAATTTGTAAATCTGCATTGCATATTACAAAGGGGAGTATAATGTTTATTGTTTTAAGAGATCGTTGCACATTTTTTTACGGTTGCTGATTTGAGTGCAAACTTATAGTGCGGGCGAAAACTGCGTGCTGTTTCATTTATTACACAGACCATGCAAATCTTCTGAATCAATACAGTAATTCCTTTTAGCACGAGGCTTTTGAGCTTGTAGAAATTTAAGCATTCTATTCCACACTATTTCTTCGTTATTTAGCATCAAAGTTACCTATTTTGAATCGTGGTCTTGCTGTAGTCTCCACCCTTGATGACGACCATCTCTCAAAAGGACAGTTGAAGTTTAGTGGTTTATCAGTGACGTTACTACTGCGAAATCCGCCTTTGCACAGTGATATTTCCAGCGACAGTGGTGCTTCTAAAAACAACACATTATGCTTGATTGCCGACCGATTCTTTGAGAAGTTGTCGGACACAACGTTTGGAGGAAAAGATGTGGATGCGATGCAAGAGATTCTCAACAATGCCTGCTCTCAAAGTCATCTGAGGTTTGGTTTGTTGATTTCATGAGCAAACTCCTTGTTAATCATTTGCTTTTGTTGTCGTCTTGATCCAAATATATGGGAATATAGGGAGAATTTAGGAAAAACGGCGTGCACGAATCCAAGTGATTTTGCAGGTTTTCCGAGCAACATTCCTAAACATTTGGATCAAGACATGACATGACTTGAAAACCATAAAGAACGATTTCCTTGGGTTTGAACCAATCAGAACACGCGTCATATACAAATCATTTTACCATGATGAATAAAAAGAAGCTCATTGCCAGACCTTGTTGTGTTGTATGACTATACGTTTATCTAAGAATGCTAAGTCATCAAACTTTAAGAGAGAAAATGGATGAAATGCATCCCCATTGTTTTTACTGCGAAGATATATATCTTCCCGTATCCAATTTAATGTTTTTTTTCTTGTGTTAATATCTTTCAGATTTCTTCTCACGACTGTCAGCATATCATGTGAACAATCAAAGTCATCTGCTTCTCAATGTGTCAACGTTGATATTACAGTTGGTATGGCAAAATTGATGGAGTGTTTAGTGGATGATACAAATTCTGATAACGTCACGTCTGTAACGCAGGTGAAAATTATTTCATCCGTTGCAGCTAGTCCGGCAAGTGCTTATGGGTAATTCTTGCTAATTAGCAGCACTACGAAATAGGGCATGCCTAACAACATTTCAAAACTACCTGTATAATGTGTTTAAATAGATTAGTGTGTCTATTTCAGTTTATATTAGGTTTTATTTGATGTAATATTTCATGTATTTTACATTACTCTGCCGTATTAAAGTTCATCGAGCAAACTTCCATTTTTTGGGTAACGCAGATGACGTTGAAAACCGTAACAGGATGTGTTTTCATATAAAGTTACCCTAATACATAATAAATATTCTATACTTTACTAATAATTATTTTCTCATTTTGGAGCGATGAAAAGCAACATAATTTTAGTGTGAATGTTAAGTCAGTAGTTTTTCTTCAGCTCGTTATTCACATCTTTTTGTCTTGTAATTTTTTAGGTATTAAGTTTAAGTGGTGACGAAAACATGGAAAACATGAATGGGAATGGCGTTAGTTTTTTCAAACCGTGTTTAAAAGCAAAATACGAAAATGTAGGACGCAGCATTTCACCAGTGAGTTTGCCTGTATACCTTTTCTCAATTTGTAAATTTGAAAAAACCTGAAAATAATATTGCTGACATATTTGTATTGCAGGCATCTGTTCTAGGTCGTTATAATGTTGCTCCAAAGACTGCTATCCAAATTGAACTTGGACATACAGAAATTGAAATCGATGTCACCATGATAGATCGCATACATGACGTGTTGCTTGCATTTTCAAATGATACTGACCAGCCCAGACCGTCGTCTCAATGTTTTCCCTCGGCCCCCATGCACACCAATGAAGTAAGTTTCGAAGTATGTAAGAGTGAAAAGATGCAGAAGACATCCTTACTATAGTTATGCCTATTTCTCCTACTCTAGAATGAAGAAGCCCTGTTTTCAAGAACAATGAACGATGGATCTTCTTATGAACATAAAATTGATATTTGCGTTCAGTGCTCAAATATTAAGGCATTATTAAGGTAAAAAAAATGCTGGCTTGTTTTAAGGCTGTTTGTTACAAACGCCATAACGACTAGCAGCTTCAATATTACTATGAAAAAAGGAGATATTTTCATTATTTTCCTAGCCAGTACGAGCAGTGCTCACAGAATCAAAACTGAAATATATAAGAACGCTACCGTTACTTTAGTGACGTTGTACAGTTTGCGTTATAGCGAAATGTCGTTATGTCTTCTGTACAAGCCAGGCTTCAACAGAACCTCCGTAATTTGACAAGAAGTGTTTTTAATGTTGTATTTGCATTTTTTTTTCTATCTAGATTTCCAATTTTGGATTTGCGACCCCCGGATACTCGTCCTTGTCAACCGCTCTTTCAAAGGAGATTGCATGAGGAAATTTGTATGATCCGATGTTTCGAAATGACGTTTGAATCTTGCTTACAATTTGGCGAAGCTACAGCGAAGTATGAATTCAGATTCAAAGCAATTGATGGTAGGAGAGCCACAAACTAACTTGAAGGAAAACTTTAATATATTTACTTCCAATGTATTGGGTGTTTTTTGTTCCCTTGTTTGAGAGATCTGTGTAACTTCCTTTTCGTGATTATTTTTTTCACATACACGGTTTCTATGAAAGGGCTCTGCTCTTAGATGAACAGTAAAATGATGTAAGGTTAACAAAAGGACAGTATGTGCATTATTAGTAACAGTCTCAGGTTGATTATATCCTTGTGAAAAATGACTGCTAGATTGTTTTTGGTGACGAGTTTCTTGTTCAAATGTAACTGTTAATTGTTTGAAATAAATGTAGGTTACATGAAGAAGGGTAAGGAAGAGACTCGATTTATTCACGTGTCGCGAAAAAGCAGTGATAACGATGATTCCAATGACTTTAATTTAGCAAGGTAAGTTTTCGTGCATTTTTTCTTAATGTTTTTATCGTTAACGAAAAAAATTTTAAGGATGTGGCGTTTCAGGCGTTAATAAACCTAATCATGTTAGAAATGTTAGAATGTTAGACTAACTAACTAAAGTAACGATTTAATGTATAAACTTATTGCATGTCATAACGAATCAAGGTAGCTACTTACCATCGCAACATTGACAACACTTTAATGTGTGCATCGCTTACAAATATCCCATTAAGAAAATTTCATAACTTATGATCACTAATACGTTGTAAGATTTTAAAATGTGTGTCATTTCAGAGTTGTTGTAACAGTTCAGCAACATTCGAAATCCATGCTTGAAGAGAATGGTTCATCAGAGAATAGTTCAACCGACAGTCTTTCGGACTCATGTTCAATGTTCGAAAAGGAGACGTCGCCTTTCTCTTCGAAACCTCACATGTACGATAATGAGGAGGTATTGTATTCGTTTTATTAAAATATAACGACCATCTCATAGCAATGGCTGTATACTGGACTGTATTGATGGCATTTGCACGTAATTTCATAGTAAAATACTTTAGGAATTGGGTAGTTAATAAACCATTCTATATTGGAAATATATTGAGAAAAGATTCATCAATTAAATCCAATTCAATCAGTATGGTGTTTCTTACTTCTCGTGCATTAGTTCTCTTGTTTTGCAGCTTGTCGTACCCGGAGAGCCTCAAGAAATGAACGATTTTCAGGAAAAAGCATCTTCCACGTCACGACTTCATGTTGAATTGCATTTCCCGGAAATCGACTTCAACTTTCACGACGCTTCATTCATTGAACTCATATACAACAGGTGTGTAAAAAATGTAAAGACAAAACCAAAGTTGAACTTTCAAATTTGGAAAAATGCTGCATGATCTACATGTCTAACATTCAGATATTTTTGGAAAATTCGGAAAATTCACATAGCTGCTTGTAGAAAATGTCTTTTTGCCTGGCAAAGTAAAGCAATTTTATGGTTCACTTCTTGATAAACGTAGTTGTGTACAAGTTGTTTTGAAAATCTACGATGGGATTGCCGTAGTTTTGCCTCACGTATAATGCTGTGTATGTATAGTCTTGGCTGCTTACAGCTTATGTGCTTTCCTACTTAGAATATTTTAGTCAATCTTGAGCATTCTTTCGACTCAACAGCACTGTTTTATTCTCAAGGTTTGCTAATGATTTATTACTATGGGAACCATCACGTGCACCAGTCGTGAATAAGCCGGAGTACAATCCTGCTCTTGCAAGTAACTTGTTCGATGTTGAGATTGCTGCCAGATTAAAGAATAAGGAAAATTGCCAAAGTACATTTCTGATTTGCGGATCTAATGATAATCAAGGTGCGATAAAAATGTCTTATTGTATTCAGTATGTTTATCAAGTATCTTTATTCAAATTGCTTACAAAATAATTTAATTTAAAGATCTCACTGTTACTTACTGTCGTCATCACTATGCGACTTTTATACTTCTGTCTAATGTTTTTTATCTGTTGTGATCTGATATTGAATCTTGAATGTTGATTATCCCGATACCTTGCGTTTTGTGATGGACATTGACCAGTTATTCTTTAACATAGTTAATGTGTTTGACCAACTGACTTGACGATGAAATGTTAAAAAAAAACATTCAAATGTTAAAGAACCTAGTCCTGAACAGCGGGGTGTTTAGATAGAAATCCTTTTGATTCACTCGAAACCATTGCAGAGTCCTTATCATCTGAAAATAGCGAGGGAAGGGTTCTTGAAACAATGGAAAAAAAGCCAGCAACGAGTACCTTTGCTTTGACTTTGAACACTTCAAAACTTCGAGTTGTTTTGTTTCCTTGCAGCAAGGTAGGAGTTAGTTATACCTTACGTCATATATTTTGTTATAGCGTCATCGTGTGCTATTATATCGTAATATCTACATGTTTGTTGAATGTAGATCGTCTAGACTATTGCAGTCCTGAGAAGGACAGTTCGTGTTGGTGTCATATTCCTGACATGTACTAATCGCTTGACTCTGAAGATGACTACTGCTAAGGTTGTCCATACGCCAGTCAACACCAACACCAACAGTTCTTCTCAGAACTACACTAACATGGACGATCTACTTCTACTAACATGCATCAACACTCTCTTGTTTAAACTTCGTTTACTCTGTTTACTTGTTACTGAAGCACTGTGTTTTTTTAAATTGATATCACTCTCCTGCTTAACACTTCATAATATTGATATTTTTGCTTGTCAATGTAAGTATTGTTTTTAAAAGTGGGCGTTATCAAAATTTCAAATGAATGTTTGTTCATTTTATTAATTCACAGTTCGAGAACAAGGACAGTTACGGTAAACTTCTTCTTCTCTTCGAAAATGCCTTGTTGGTCTACGTACTTGACTATAATGGTGAGCCTAATCTTAGCTACATTGGTGCCCAGTCTCAAAAGTGCTCCCTTCATCAAGCAGTTTATGTCGAAAAGACCGAAAAAAATATGACAGACGCGGTTTTTGAGCCCGGAGGTCTCAATCGAATTTTATTCGCTTCCGATGAAGGACTGAAAGTGGCAGGGAGTAAAACAAACCAGGAAAGCCCGCCACATATGTTGGCAGTCGCTGTTAAAAGTTCTTGGAACTCAATAAAAAAATCCAAAGTAATAAGTTAATGTATTTTGTGCCGTGGTGCTAGAGTTTACTTCACCTTTTTAAAATGCGTTCTATTCCTCTATAGGACAATATCGTCGCAATCTCTTTATCTGGCAGTACGTTACATCATCGTATGGTTCACGAGGGACAATGGTGGATACTTCAGGTAGTAATGGGTTCGTTGTGATATTTTTATTGAGCTATACATCATCGTATGGTTCACGAGGGACAATGGTGGATACTTCAGGTAGTAATGGGTTCGTTGCGATATTTTTATTGAGCTATACTTGTCACTGAAAACAACTTTTTCTGGAAAACCCTTTCTCTTATTGTCTCCTGTGCTGCTCTTCTGCTGTAGCTTTAAGAGACGTTAAAGAACATTTATTTACTGATGGCAATCTGTTTAATTATAGATGACAATTTTATTCTGTTGCAACCTGTCATTCAACTTTTGTTTTTGTTTTGTGTTCAAGATGATCGAGTATTTTGGCGTGAAAGACGAAGAAGTTGTTGGATTTGTACCACCGACAGTCGTCACAATGTTGCACGTGCATTTTTGGGATTGTGCTTTGTATTACAGGTGTGTTAACGACTGTGGAAAGCTTTTGTTGTAGATAAAAATTAGTGTTCTCTTTGCTACAACGCACAATCTAAAATTTCGTCTGTCCTTACGTAAAAATTTATATGATGTAACACACTCTCTGACGATCAAAGATATCTTGTGAACTCAAGTTATAAATTAACAGTAAAACTGGCTACGATTTTTCTTGTTTTTACTCTATTTCTGAAACGTTTTCAAACCAGACTAGATTGATAATGACTTATTTACAAGGTTGACAAGGATATAAAATCTAATTGTCACTGTCAGCAATATTGCTCATTTCTCGTGTCCTTATTTTACAAAATATTTTGGACATTGTATGCTGGTGAAGGATTTTTTATAGTCATAAGTATTTAAATACTTAGTATTTTCGTAATTTGCAACGTGCATATAGTTTGTTCTCATGTTTTATCCTTGACCACTAACGATATTTGGTTTTGTTTTTTAGACCACTGCACATTCCATATCAGTTATTAGTTTCAATTGAAGGATTTAGCATATCCAGTAACATCTTATTGGATTCGAAAGTTTCTGTATTGAGGTAGGAATATGTGAAAGATGTGTTAGGAAACTTCATTTTCATGGGAACTAGAGAGTCTAAGGAAAGTGTAGAGTCTAGGGAACTTCCATGTGTATAATGTGTCTAGGAAACTTCATTTTCATGGGAACTAGAGAGTCTAGGGAAAGTGTAGAGTCTAGGGAACTTCCATGTGTATAATGTGTCGAGGAAACTTCATTTTCATGAGAACTATAGAGTCTAGGGAAAGTGTAGAGTCTAGGGAACTTCCATGTGTATAATGTATCTAGGGAACTTCTGTATCATTGTTGAAACTGTGTTACGTATTTATTCTGTTTTGGAACATCTAAAAGCTTTAACAGTTCGGTAAAATGCATTTAAATTCGTGTTTGAAATGTAGGATTCTAATGGGCACTGAGTATCCACATATTAAACATAATGAGCACACTCTACGTGACTCTCACGTGACTCTAACGTGAGAAAAGGCATACGGGCTTTAGAGAAGACTGGTACTGAATATTTATTTTTGACTCTCATTGTGAATAAAAAATAGTTTCAGATAAAAGTTTTATTTTCATTTTTTGTTGTGTAGGTGTGTGAAACTTTTGGTTTACGTGCTATAGTAGATTTGAGTATATTTGAAAGGCTATATTGATCAAAATAAATTTGTTTCCATTTACATAGATTTATAATAGACAATGCCGTTTTATTGATTTCAAACAACAAAGAGGAAACAGTCGACATCCTTAAAGGTAGGGTAATAGTTAATAAAAACTACCATTTATTTTTTCTGTCTTTTAGAAAAGTTTTCTGATCTTTTGCCAGCTTAATGAGCAACAGATCAGGAAAGTTTTGAGACCATCCTCATGAAACTCATCTTCTATCCCCTACTGCATAATGCAAACATTTTGTTCTGTTGATTTAATGTGGCTAACAATGTAACATATCGCTGAATAGCAGTTGTGTTGATTAGAAGATACAAAGATGTTTGTTGTCTTGCTAAATTATATCTTATTTTGTGTTAATTGGTCGTTTGTGTTCATTTTAAAACAATACTGAAAGTGAATTATATCTTATTTTGTGTTAATTGGTCGTTTGTGTTCATTTTAAAACAATACTGAAAGTGGCTTTAAACTTTTGGCCTTTTTTGTGTTTTAAATCATGCAGGTTGTATTTACTCTTTTTAGACTATGTTTCTGTTGCTGACGTTGATTTGCTGGAAATTTCCATAGAAACAAAAAATGACGAGGTATAAGGACATACAACAACCCTACTTTTTATTTGTTATTTATAAAATTGAAATTTTTTACTTTTTTGAAAAGCATAAAGTATTTTTGCTATCGTTATTCACATCATTTACAGCTTTATGTTCTTTTTTAAATAAAAAAAAATGTTCAGGATTTCCCAAAACGTACCATCACTTTTTCAAACAACATCGTCCATCTTCGAACGTGTTCCGATTCGTTGTCGGCTATTGTCGAACTTTTGCGCTACATCGTGAACTCTGGCGACTTTCCACAGAGTCCTTTGCTTGAATCACGTCAAGGAAATAACAGTGAAGTAATATAGTATAACTGTTATTTACTTTCGTTGACATCATTGTATTCTGCTTTTCTAATTTATTATTATTATAGACTCTGCTGATTTCTAATATCTTTATGCTAAACATTGTGCTAGTTTCTAATATTTTTACGTTAAACTAATGTGCTACTTGTCAATAATCTTAATTCTAAGCACATTGCAAGCCCTCAAATTTTTGGCTAAAAACATATGAACTTTAAAAGCTTGCTTTACTTGTTGCAGCGGCTGAATGACGTTTTTGAAGAAACTCCACTTACGCAACATACAGAGAGAGAAAATTTTAAAGATTTGATGTCGGATGCAATGGATGAAAATTTGGAGGATGCAGAGGACAAGTTCATGGATAGTTCACCTTCATTGGAAGTACGTTGTTTATTGTTATGATAATTATCATATCTTCCCCCAGATTGTTATACAACATCACAAAGGTTTTAACACGAAGCATATCGCGACTTAAACACAGGAACAATTGCTCATAGAGCAACTTAAGTGTGTACTTTAAATCAAACTTACATACTTGAGCCTGTTTTCCTGCTCCCACCAGTCCTCTTCATAAAAATTTCTGTTATCCTTGAGAGCGCATTTTCTCTTTGCAAAATATCTTAACAAGTATGCTCATCACTTTAATGTATGTTTCGTTTCTTAGGTTAGTCAGTCAAATGCACAATCAAACACAGACGTATTTCATTTTTCTGGTGAATCACAAACAAGCCAAATATTCGATGATGAAGCGGATGGCAACGATTGTTTGTCTGATGACGAATTCTGTATCATTGAGAGTACCGATATAGAAACTCAGGTAAGTATACAGTTATAGATTATATCCCTAGGGCTGAACACTATTTAATGGTGTTTTTAGTCGGCTAATTTAATGGTGTTTTTCAGGTTGTTTATCAAGGACCGGAAGTGACGTCGTATTGTGATGACATCATAATAATCTCTGATCATTTTAAAACTCCTGTAAGTGTTTATTGAGAGTGAAAATCTTCAGCGATGAAGTTTCTGCATTGTAAACACGTCATTATTGTAAAATACGTGCATTGTTGACCTAAGATATCGTTTATTGTATACAATTTAGTAAATTATTGAAAGCTTGCTATTTTTGAAAAGATTTGAAACTTTAACTTACTTTGAAAGATGAATGCGGTCCTTAACAACTTGCACAAAAAATCTTACCAATTTTACCTCAACTTTGACCAACATTATTCTTTGTTTTTGTAATGGACGAAAAATTTAGGCAATTACTATGGTTAGCAAACAAATAAAACTAGTGAATTTATTTAATAATTTACTTATTAATAGGTTGGTGGTTTGGACCAGTTGAAAGCTCCAGATCATTATCCTACACCTCTATATGTTTATACGGTCAAAGAGATGTCTATTGTCTGGCAGTTGTTTGGAGGGAGTGATTTTCAGAAAAAACAAAGACAGACGTAGGGATTTTATCATATTTCGTTAAAACGCTTGTGAATCTCGCACACTTTGACATGTTTTATTTTTTGTTGCTCGGCATGTAAAGAGGTGTAATTTTTTAGTAGTAAGTCTCTTTTTAATGCCAGTCATGTTACCTTTTTAAAAACTGTAATCTGGAAAGACTCAAATACCAACGTGATGTATGAAAATCGCAGAAGAAACTGCATTAGAAATGCAGCTTGACTAAACGAAATTGTAGCAAACACTTCATTTTGTTGTTATGCACACGTAATCCTTTTTTGTCTAGCACAAATTGTCATTCCTCGAGTTCCGATCACTACCGAGCGTTTCACGATGATGATTTAGTAGAAGATGATCCCGTTGTCATTGGTGTGCATGACAACAAGAAGAAATATTCCAGAACAAAGTTGAATTGGAAGACAAATGCTGGCGAGTGTCGTGACCTAAATACGCTAGTGGAAATTCAAGTTACTAAGGTATACGGGACACACTATTGCGTTGTTTACAAACACAAAATTGATATAGGGAATATTTAGGAATAGGAATTAGTCAGATAAAAGTCGACAGTCAACTGACATCAAAGAAAATTAATTCATGTGTAAAGCTCTACGACATCACCATCTTTTCCTCGAACTTTTTAAATTAAAGTGGTGACCGACAATATCCACAGTTAAAATTAAATTATACGAAAACTGTATTCGTGCTGCCATTTTTTTCCAGGCTCGTTTTCAATGTGAAGAGTATCCAGAAGAGGCGAAACAGGCCTGGCGTCATGTGTTACTCGTACAAGACTTGGAAATTCGAGATAGACTGTCGTCATCACAGATCAATAAATTTCTCTATCAGTATTCGACGGAAGCTAGACCAAAGCAGAGGCACTCAAATATGGTAGATAAAGTTTCTTATAGTGATACAAAAAGTGTTAACAGCAGTGTGACCAGACTAATTTTTATCACCATATCCGCTCTGGTGCGCTTAGACAACTCTACCTGCTTTAAATAAGTGCCATATTTAGAAGGCAGTCAGAGAAGATCAAAGCAGGTTTGGTAATAAATTATGAATATTCGGCCACAGTGGTTGATGAAATAATAAATCTCAACCAACTTTTATCCTACTCCCAACTTTTTTGAGTTCACCAAAATTTTTATTTGGACAAATGGATCAGAGGAGTGAAATATTTTATCGATCTTTCAACGTCCGTTTGTCGTTATAGGTTTCTATAAAAATGGTTGGTCTAAATCCAGAAGATGCTATTGGGCCTAAAGAAGGCTGTCTTCGAGTGTCTATAAAACCTCTGCGTCTAAATATTGATCAGGTAAATTTTACATCCTTTCATGATACATTGTTGTGACTCAATGATTTAGAACCCATTCCTCTGGATGTCTAACTACCGTGTCAAGGTGAGGCAAGGTGGCAAAAAGCAAAACTCAAAATGAAAAATGAGTTTAGAACAAAGTTTAAAAAAGCCATCATATGAAACATTTTAAAAATTAAACCTAGACTATCAACTTTGCGACTCTATATCAACTTAGGAAAAGTTTATATTAATCGTAAATATCGTCAGTTTTGCCACCTTTCAAAATGGCGGCTTGCCTCACTCAACTTTACAATTTCGGCGGAGTCAGATATTTAGTGGATTGGGTTCTAGGTCATTGTTGTGATTGGGATCACATCATATTAACTTTACTCGCTTAAGCCCGCACACAGGCAGTAGCTTTACATCAAGGAAGAGGGAAATCATCAGCATTTATGATTGATTTTCTGGATTTTCGGCAAAGCGGCTGACAAATATTATGATTTTTATGATATAAGGCGTTGGCAACACTTTGAAAAGCAAAGTTTATTTTATTAAAAATTTAAAAATACGATTTCTCAAATGATATCCCATCCACCCTTTCAATCTTGTGTTGGTTTCTGTCATTACATTTTCTCACAGCCTTTGATTTGTTTTCAATCCTCTAGAGCACATTGCTTTTTATTATCAACTTTTGTAAAGATCTTTGGACTGCTGATGATGCTAGTAAGTGTATGAATCATGATTAAGCATATACATTCAATGTATCATATTCTAAATGCTTCCAGTGTGCGCAAGGGGTGTATATTATATTACAATGTCTCAGAAAAGCATGTGGCTCCTACATATGCTGACATAGTTCTATTTTATGACCAGTTTATTGCATACTAATTTTATTTGTTGTTTTGTAGCCATACAGGACGATGAGCAAGGCTCTGAAGCACCCATGTCAGCCTGCGATCACAACGTTCAGGGATGTTCAAGCCAGGATATGCAAATCTTCTTTCGGCTGGTCGAGTTCTCATCAGATGTTCCCATACGGTTGGACTACCAAGGCAAACATGATATGGACATGGGTCAGGTTAGTTTTGTGTTATTTAAATTTTATAATAGTTTTGCCTCTGAACTGAGTATTAGTAAGTATTTTAACTTATCCTTTGAAAGGCAAGACATTATGCATCGCAACCATCAGAAATATATGTGACCTTTAGTTATGGTTGTTCAAAGCTCAAATAGCGCTAGTCACTGCATAGTTAAGTTTTGATCATTTGAGAAACTTATAGAAGCCATCACTCACAATATAAACATTCCTGTAAATGCAATGATTCACCATTTCCTTCATTTAAGTATTTTTTAATTTGGTTGAAAAAAATACTTCAAAGTTACATACTTTGGGCAGTTTCTGCTACCCGTTTCTATACGTCACTCAGAATTTATCAATCTTTTCTTAATCTCTAGCGAAGTCTTGCTGGCGTGTTATTTGCATTTGCTCAGTTAAATTGTTCTGAGATTACTCTAAGAAGATTTTGCTATCGTAGTGGTCTAATGGGTTTTAATCGTGTTATGAATTACGCTCTAAACGAGTGGGGAAACGACATCAAGAAGAGACAAATTCCTGGTATTGTACAAGTTTTTATTCACTCTTCACTCATTAATGATTTTGTCATGACATTTTATTGAAACGTTTTGTGATGAGAGCATCATTCAACAACTAAGTTCTGGTAGAAAAGCCATCCTTAAGCGGGGGGGGGGGACAGACTTTTACCACTTCCCCATCGTCTATGAAAATGACGTCTCCCCCCCCCCTCATCGTCCTATTTTTTTTGCTTGCGTAAACAAAGGGTAATTATGTGTCCCAGGTATCTTGGGTGGTGTTGGCCCCACCTATTCTTTGGTACAGTTGGTCCAAGGTTTTAAAGATCTTTTTTGGTTACCTGTTGAGCAATATCGCCGTGATGGACGGATTATTCGTGGTATACAACGAGGTGCAAGCTCTTTCACAACGTCTTCGGCAATGGCAGTCATTGAGTTCACTAATAAACTCGTACAAGTTGTACACGTAAGTCATCCATGTAAACATTTCAATATTGTCAGCCATGCAGTGATTGTTCATGGAATAAATACTTGGAGAACACATCCGCAGAACATTGGAGAAAATCTAAACGTGTTTGCCATGCCGGTGTAATTATTAAAATTTGTTAGTTTTCTACTAAAGTTTCTGTATCATTCATTTAGGGAGCTGCCGAGTTAGCCTACGATGTGGTAAGTCCAGCTGATGCTACAGTGGTCTCTGGAAGTCATGGCAAGATTGTCAAACATCGTGGAAATTCTGAGCCAGCGGATCTACGTCAGGGAATTTCTAACGCTTACAACGTTGTTACAGAGGTAATCATCGAGTTTTTGCATGAATTTTTATATAAATTTTTTAGACAAGAATGAAATTGATCAGTGATTACTTTTTTTGCGTCCATTTTTATTCTCAGGGTTTTGGTAAGACTGCTACCAATATCGTTCACGTAGCTAAAGAAGAACACGAGTCGAAAGGTATGACGGGAGCTGTCGGAGGAGTATTACGTCACATACCATCGGCTGTTGTACAACCAATTATATTAACGGCCGAGGCAGCGTCGAACGTCCTCGGTGGTGTACGTAATCAGATCTTACCTGATGCTAGACGGGAAGCTGCTGAAAAATGGCGCGTGGATTCGTAAGTCTATATTTGTAAGTATTGTAATTTTAAATTTTAATGGTAACATGCACAAGAAAAGTACTGGGAACCAGTGAACTTTGAGCGAAACGAAACGCCATGTTTCAAGTGTTTAGAAACACCTGTTTTCTAATGCAATTTATTCTCCTCTACATATTAACGTAATCTTTTCTGCAAAGATTCAATTCTAGTGCAGTTTATTATTCAAGAGAAATATGAATTTTCGTGATGTCCTTTCTCTAGCAATAAAAAATACAAGGTTATGGAGAAATATTTCGCACTAAAACTATATTAAAAACCGTCAATTATGTTCATACGATAATCATTATTTGTACATATTTTAAAATGTTAATTTCGTTTCCAGTCTCCGACATTAGTGCTCTGTTAAAGTTCACTGTGGCTCGGGTGAAAGATTCGTGTTTCAATGCAAAGCAATTTGCGTTGTGTAATACATTACTGTATGTATTGTATATATAGAGATGTTAACTATTCTGTTGACTACCTGCAATAGGGTGGGACGGTGTATTGCGGTACGAATGATTTAAATTGTAATAGCACAACTTAAAAACACTTTGCATTTGTCGTGACATGAAGGTAGTCTAGTTTATCTTGTCAATATTTTAATGATATATATCATATGATGTATGTTAATATTTTTTAAATATTCCACTCTGTCTTTTTAAGCATTGCTGAAACCAACTGTACATAAAATTGACTTGACCTAACTATTCTTATTTGTCTGCTGGTTTTTCCATCCAATAGATGTTTTCATTGTCATATTTCGTGATGAATGTTGGTTTATACGTTTTCTGTGTGAATAAAGTACCACACTTTGTTCATACATTATCTAAATAATAAGTTTACTCAAATTTCTATGTACTATATCAACCTTTGGCTTCCATGTCAAAGAAAGTGTAAATTATATTTCTTCAAGAGTTACGGTTTTATCGAATATAATTGTGCATAGTGTTCGTGCATGTTATATATATTAATTGTTCGTGTACCAAGGCTTTCGAAAGTCTGCCAGCATGAAGCTAAGAAATATTTTTGACCTTACAGGATATTGTTTCGGAATAAAAAAACATACAAATTAGTTCATTTATGTCATTTATCAAATGAAAAAAATGAACAGTTCAAAAGTGTATGAAATAGCAAGTAACTAAACTAGAGATCGCGATCTTTGTTGCTGACTTTAGTGCTATGACATGATTAAGCACATAATTTTTGTGGAAATTGTTAGCATAAATGAACATCTGCTGCCAGGGAGAGAAAGATTTGAAGGAGGCTAGCCATCTAGCTAATAATGGTAGCAGTCATATACAAACATTTAGATTGTGTTAAGAAATTATTGAAACGCCATTTCCAACTTAAGCGCCTTGTCCATGTCATTTCAGGCCTAGCTCCTAATATGTGCAAATAAGCCAAACGTTTTTACTTCTTTATTACTATTACTTTGTTTACTCTACTAACGATGTAGTTAATTAAACTTAATGCGATGCGATATGTTGACCAATGGTGTTCATTCCATATTCCATTCTGGATTTTGCTATGGCACTACGGTAATTTGTAAGTTTTTTGGCGCATCATTTCGAATATAACGCTTAGTCGTTGCAACAGTTCTATTTAGAAGAACTTGATTACTTTCAAAGAACAAATGACTGCATAAAGATCTCTTTCCTACGTTATTTGGATGAGACAAAAAAAAATTTCAATTGAGTGTTTAAATAGTAGATGCGCTAAGACTGAAAATGCCGCAATATTTTGACTTTGGTATTGTTTATTTTGAATTGACAGATCGCCTTTTTTATCGTAGTACATTGTTTTTGTTTTGTATGTAATAGTTTAGCCACAAAAAAAAAGAAACTTTTACCCATCGTACCCTGCGATGAAATCTTAACAAATGCGAGAAAACTTTTAGTATATGAAGACAATTATGCTTCTATGGAGTTTGTTGAAGTATTGATATGTTAGTCCATCATTTAGGCACAGTGGGTCAACTGTTTTCTAGATTCAGAATGTGCTATTATCGCCTAATGGGGGTAAATATTTAATTATGCGGTAATCATCAAGCAAAGAGAATACATATATAGACAATATTTGTAATTAAACGACATTAGTGTAACATTTACGACAGCGATCACTACACGGTCGAACGGCAAGCAAGTGACATATATATGTAAAGATAAAGAAGCATTTCAGAGCGGGAAAAACATGAAGCCATTTGATCAAGGCAATTCAGTATCGACAACAGCAACAATGTTCCTAAAACCTACTGTGAACGGTTTTTTTCCTCTTCCTGCAAGTGATATGAAGCCTACGCTGCATTATTCTCAACTTAGTGGTGAGTTTTGCGTAAGATAATTTTCTTCAATTAAATTGCAATCGTCCAAGGAATGGCGTGCTGTAAACTAGTAAACAGAGAGATGTTGATAAGATCTTTTTCTGCTCGTAAAAAGCTTTTTATCATCCGTGTAAATTTTTTTTCACTGTAAACGCCCATTTACTTATTAGCCAGTAACTTGTAGTAATTAGGACTTTGTTTATCTGGTTGAATTATTTCAACCTGCGCAATAAGACTTTTTGAAAATTGAAACATTGACATACGATATCGAAGCTGATAGGAAAATGACAAGTTTAATTGTATTTGGATTGCCTTAATAACTCCATCGAGTTTTTAAAAGCGATAAAATGTTAAATGTACTGTGGTAAATTTAGTTAATACGTTGAATTATGAACAGAGTGTACTGAATTGTGAGTTTTGCTTACATTTTTTACTCATGTTTTCTCTTTAGCGTTCTGCAAGAGAAAACACGAAGAAGATGAATTAAAGCAGTTAACTCAAACGAAAAAGCGAAGACATCGGACAGTCTTTACTCGATATCAACTCGAACAAATGGAGATCGCCTTTCGTACGTGCCAGTATCCTGACGTCGAAACGAGAGACGCTCTTGCAAAGGAAGTGAATTTGGAAGAAGGACGCGTTCAAGTAAGCTTGCGTGACGATTCATGTTTTCATTTTTAAGTTTCAAAACACGGTTGTCATAATCAACATTGTTTTCCAAAACTGTGGTTTCTTCATGGCAAGTCATTCAGCCTGATCTCAAAGAGTATTCATTACATCGTTTTCTTTATTATTTCATTAAAAAAAGATAGTAGAAGATCTATTTTTATGATACTTCATCATGTAATTAGAAAATTAGTCTTACAATTGTATCATATTCATCCAGGATTCTATTTTGTGATGCAACAAATTATCTGTTTCTTTTTATTTTTATTAGGTATGGTTTCAGAATCGTCGTGCGAAACAAAGACGCGATGAACTGCAATGCTTCCCGGCTCCCGCAGAGCATCCAACACACGTGACCAAATATCCCACAAACTCCTCACGAAAGTTACGTGCGATCAACTGCTTCTCTTGGACCAATCAGAGTTTTCCATTTCATCCGACGTTATCAGCACATCGTGGTTCGAGTTTGGTCTCAAGTCATTTCCCTAACCCCCCTGCCTTTCATCATGCTTACGACAGAGTAGCAAACCATCCACTGCCATCGTTTCATATAACTTCTCAAACTGGCATAGCAAGTTATAAGTATCCACTTCCATGGCTTGGTCAGCGGTCTATTAGATGATTATGGCGACGTTGGACTTTTCAATAACGAACAAACCTACCTGAGGCCCGTTTCAAACTTCCAACATTTTCTGCGCTGTATCTATTTAAGGCAAAAAATAACGAGTTTGAGCAATAAAACTCTAATGAGTTAAGCACGTTTTAATTACAAAGTTTTGTAGGGGCATAACAAGTCCATATATACCACTTGACACTGTTGAATAAAGCCATTAGCGATCAGTGACTTTGCTTGTATATTTTTTTCTTTAAGGTTTGACGAGTCCAGGAGCTCGAATTACATTGATTAACTATTTATTGAATGAATAGATTATTGTGATAGTGATCGATTTTAGATAGTGTAAGACCATAGTTAAGACCATAGTAAAGTTTTCCCCGATAGTGTGCTCGATTTTTGACATGTTTCTCGTGAAGTGCTTTGAGGAAAATCATTTTAAACTGACTAAAATTATACAAGCACATATTTGCCCAAAGTGGCAGTCGTAGACCGAATAATTATCTACTCGGTTCGTATTGCTTCTTTGTGGCATCTTTTGAGCTAAAAATCGTTACAGTATTTAAGTTGACGCATGAAACATAGAATTACTGAGTTGATGTTTACATGCATGCGAGTCAAAGTGGTCAAAGCTAAAAGCCTCTAATTACTAATAATCAGGGGCCGGTTGCACGAAGCCTGGATAGCGTTATTCATTCGATAGCAAGTTTTTTTAAACTTTTATAAAACCTCTTAAAAAGCAAAAAGTATAAGATTCGAACTGATCAACCACTGAAATAAAGTATTGTTTTGACGATTACGAAATTTCTTTGTCGTAAGAAAGACATAAACACCTTTTTTGCAAGTTAGAAGATTTTTGCTGTCCAATGGATAACGTGCAACCGACCCTGGAGTACTAACAATGACCCGCGCGAGCTTCGAGAATCCAACATGGACGATCTCGCAAGCATAAAGGTTGTTGGAGTTCTCTCCACAATTTTCTTGTTTTCACTCACCGTTTCTAATTATTTATCCAAAGAATTTGGCTTAGTAAAATCTCCAGTTTTCAGTCTTAAAATATTTTCTACTAGTTTCGTACTTTTGTATTTTACATTCCTTTTTGTTGCGGCAAAAAAGTTCGACACCGTGTTGCCATCACGCACTCACTCAAAGGTAATCAAAAATTTTTTGCTGTTTTTTTTTTCGGATAAAATCATCAAAAATACTATAATTTATAAGGCTTTCGCATTCTTATTATTATGTTCATTTTTAAAGGGATATTTTTTCATTTCATCATTACTTAAATGGTTTGTTGGAGCTTTGGCATTTCACTGTGGAGCTGTAATCTATGGTGCTGCGTTATTCAAGTAATAATACTGAAATTTTTTAAAATTTGTGCGCGCTTACACCTGATATATTGATGACAGTATTCCATCAATCCCTTCTATAAAACCATTTTTATCTGTCCACATTAGAGGTTTGTTGTATAGAGTTGAATCCATTATCCATAATGGCAGCATGCAATAACATTGCAACGTTTTTATCTTTAAACAGGGGAAGTATTTCTTGTCCTTGCACAAAACCCTTATATGACCAGCACAATGCAGGACAATTTAAAAGCTCAGATTCTTTTTGCAAAGCACTGAAACTGGATTTTGTTGTCTAGTTATGTTGAAGAAACATTTGTTTGGTCAGTGATGATGTCGACCTTAGTGATCCTACCTTTGCTTTTGACTGAAGTTGAGGAAATTCCTTTCATATTGCAAGGTGAAAGGTGATAATTTAACATTGCAAATGAAATCCGCCATATTTATCGTTGTTCAAGAAAGACTAAAGTCAACAACAACAAAAACAGTCCTTCTCAGGACTATACCAACCTGGACGATCATCATTTACAAACATGTAACGATACTCCCGGGTTCAAACCATTTACTTTATTTACTTTAAAGAATATGTGGTTGCCTTCAAAATACAAACAATGAAATGTTTTCTTAATGCTTTGCTCTTTCTGTTATTAACATTATTTTGTATTAAGAATTTTAAAATGTCGAAATCTTATGTGTATCTGGCTAATATGAAGAGTGTAGTCACCAATTTGCCAACTGAACTTCCATTTACCCAATTGTCCATAGTAAATTTTCCTACAATTTTGAGGACTGCCATTTCCATTTGCTTGGTATGTCTATTGCTCAAATTTTGTGGATTTTGTATTTGATGATTTTATTTTTGTCTCTTCATATAGGAAGACAGTTGATCTAACATCTTGCATGTGTGGCATTGTGATATTTACTCTTTTGGGAGCCTGGTTCGGAGCATTCACTCTTCCTTTGGACTGGGATCGAGAATGGCAGGTAGGAAAAAGTTTAGAAGTAAGAGCTGGACTAGGTACCAGGCTACCAGCAATCCTGTTTATAGATTTGTCACATTTAAAAACTTGCCAACAATTTCATTAAACAAGGCAAATGTATAAGTTTTTATGTCTAGGTGTGGCCCATACCATGTGCAATTGGAGCGATTTCTGGACATTTTATTAGTTTATTATTGTCGGCTTTGTTATTATTTTGGACGTACGTACAAAGAAACAAAAACAAGATTGTATAATATATTTATGTATTCTTAAATTACTACATTTGATCTTCGTGCAAATTTTTGTTTTGGAGATGTCAATAGCAACTCAGATAGTTTACTACATATATTATCAAGTTACGTGAAAGCGGACAAAATGTTTAGTACTGAAAAGTCCGGTTACAGTTTACCCTAATGATCTTTACTATAATAACTATAGATTGTGTTCAAGGTTGAGCTGCTTGTATTTGTGGGAAACGTAATTGTTACATGAGGTCATATAAGCATGAAATTCACGTTAATTCTCTTCAATAGCTTCGTACATGACGGCTGGTGAAGATATTTAAGTGAAGATTTTTTGCAACATCCCATAAATTTGTGGATGTTTAGTTATGATTGGACAGTGTTTTTCATATATCTACTGTACATACAAACAGATCGATAACCATCAACCCCGAAATATTTTTTTTACTACTTGAAAGTTGAGTTCGTGGTTTTCCAAGACACTAGTACGAACAAATATGATGGATCTCACAACGACATTTCGTGCCAACTCCACGCGATGAATGACTTCTTTATCTTCTCCCTTTACTGGAACACGATACTCTGGCAAGTCAGGTTCACCATCCATTCCGTCGTAGCTTAGAAAAACAAATGGAAAATTAGTTTCTTAATTGATTTTGTTCTTTATCTGCATAATATTTGTTGGAAGCTGTGCGAATACCGGAGGTTAGGCTTATGTTGGAAGCTGTGCTTATGCTGGTGGGTGGAGCTTGTACTTATTTTGGAGATAGAGGTTGTGCTTATGCTGGAGGATGGAGGCTGTGCTTATATTGAAAGTTGAGATAATTTAACTACACAGATGTTTTGCTTTTTTTTTCAAAGATAAAAAGAAGTGCTGTATTGTACCTCAAAACTGTTGGATCGTATGCCTTGTAACTGTCAGGTCGACAGTAAACTTTCAGCAAGACGCTCCATTGCTCATTTTTTGACATAATTCTTTCTGAATATACTGGGTGAGCAGAGTATAAAATACTTGGTGAAACAAAGATTGCAGCAGCCCAATTTTTGATTCCGAGAAAATCTTTGCCCAGTTGAATGTGACCAGATGGTGGCTTTACACCGTTTGTACCAGCAGGCAGAAGACCGTGTTTCATGATAGATTCTAAGTTCTTGAATTTAGTGCCATGCCATACCAAATCCCAATTTTTAACGATGGACGGTAATAGGGATCTTGTGCATTCATCCAATAATCTTTTATCGCGTATTAGTTCCTTTGCAATTACTTTATCTTTGAATTCAATTGGTCGCATACGAGAAACCAAATTCTTTCGCATAAAATCAGTTTTCAGCGAGAAAATGACGTCCGTTGATGCATTTTTTATCAAACTCTTTACACTATCTAAACTACTTTCCACTAATGCGGTATTCCCCCATCTGTTTTTGATATCAGTACGTGCACCATACTCAAGAAGTAATCCAACGATCAACGAGTGACCATAATATGAAGCAACATGAAGTGATGTACTGCCATCTCTTTGAATCTTATTAATTTCTGCTCCTTCGTTCAAGAGCATTTTTGCCGTGTCATAGAACCCCGATTTACAAGCCAGATAAAGTAATGTGCGGCCGTGCTCATCCGATGTCGTCTTCAACTTTTTGTTTTTCTTTATCATATCCTGAAGCTTTTTAGTGTCGCCTGACGCTACAACCGTGAAATGGTCATAAATTGTGATGGAATACATGTTGCCATTCCTTCGGTATCTTGATTCGGTAGAAGTTAAAATGTGATTGGCAAGCGAGGCAAGTGTTCGGTTTTGACGCACTGGATTGTTGATCTTCTGACTAAATGCGTACTTTATTTGGTCTTGAGAGGCTTTGTTTGAAGTCAATCCTAAGATAAACCATGGATTTAGGGGAAATTTTATATTCACTCGACCTCCACCTGCAGCCACGTATATAATACTTGTCATTGTATAATCGTTGAAAGTTAAGAACCGACTACCCTAACATGAAATCACATATGACAGAAATTACGCGTTTGATTGTTTAATGTATAAAATATCATACCGGTTTTCATGACTAATATAAGGGGAAGCCCAATGATATGGGAAAACCCTAGATTGAGCATAGTAATATGCACCAATAATAAAATTTGAAATTTGTGTAATTTTTACACCTATTATAGATGCATTTATAGACATTTATGTCATAGATAATCGTTGGCTGGTGAATAATGAACGCTATTGGTAAAATTATGTTCTTTAGAAATTAAAAACCAATAGTGCTTTTCTGAAAGCAATTTGAATTTAAAATTGCGGAGCTATAATTTATTTTGACGTACACTGGATCCGCCACTGATGAACAATGATACGCGATTAAATCGTAAAATTTCGTTCGCTAATTTTAACATTGAGTGACATAAATTTCATGGAGGGAAAAAATCACTCAATTTACTATGCTTCAATGCTGAATATGAAATAATGCGCATCTCAACACCGTCGATGGGGACTTTTCAGTAGACATTTTAAGAAGGAAGTGGTTAGCCATCCGACACCGGATGTGTTTACGGCGATAATTCTGAGAAAAGTATTTTTGTACCATCTTTTTAAAAATTACGTTTTATTTACTTTAGTTTATATATCGCCCGACCACAACGTTTTAAGAAAGCGTGATTCCTTTGGCAGTGGCGTAGGAACGGGGGGGCATGTTGCAACAGGCTCCACCTACAGGAGACGCCGCCACCTAATAATTTTGCCGCAGATCTACTATTAGAAGTAATTTGGTAGTTTTAAGTAAAATACTTGGTATATTATGTTGTGATGTTACATTGATTGATACAGTTACTGACTATATTACATTTGTAAAAGTTGTGACTTTTTGTATTATATGTAAAATGTATATTATTGTTTCCCTCTTATACTTATGATGCCGGACTGTGCCCTCTCAAAAATTACTTCTTTCTTACGCCACTGTTTGGTAGATGTCAAATTAAAGACAAGTTTTGACAAGTTTTGCATGTTTTCAATTTATTTTAACAAACAACACATGAGTTGATACAAGTGTTAGTCGCTATTCGACTGAAATCATTTTAATATTTACAAGCGACGGTCAACTCTAGTATTTTTCTGAAGTCAAGGATGATTGGAGACCAGAAAAAAATCAGTCATATTTTACTGCCAAACTTGTTTTTTCTTATGTAAATGATAATGAGGGTACTATGGGGATTGGGGTATTAGCCTTTTTAACCTCCCTTTTGATATATGTATGTAAACAGCGTTGTTGTCTTGCACTTAAGCTGAATTCCTTTGCAAATTTTCTCTTACAAAATCACTCATAAAGGTTTTTCAGTGGAGACTAACGACCACTGCGTAAAATGTAAATGCAATTGGTCATGTGAACATTAAAATGCTCTTTGTCGTTGACAATATGAAAACGGTAAACACTTATGCGGTTACGAACTATTAAAAATAGCGTTTTGTTTAATTCCGTTAAATATATAGTTGACACCTGCTACGAAGCTAATGTTTAAACCTATAAATTTTGTTTATTGTCTGTTTGCGTGCTCGGCTTGCACTCAATATACCTCTGAAGTAACTTAAACGTGCTTTCGAGATTTTCACCAAGCCGTTTAAAGTCTTTTTTAATCATGTTTTGACAATCTGCTATTGATTGAGTCATCGCGCCATCGCCCGAACTCTTACTACTCTTGACATTAACTACTGGCAGAAAAATTGTATCTGTCTGTTCATTTTTGCCGTGGATATTCTTCTTTTTTGGATTAACTCTTTTGTTTTCTCGTATTTCTGGAAAACGAATGGGTATTTTCGATTTAAAATACCTTTCTCTTTTCTTGCTGCTCTCACGAGCATTTGAATTTGTTTGCACATAATTCGGCAAAGGAGATACCATTGATGACTTGTCGTATAAAATACTTTCGTCTACTTCGTTTTGACTAGTTTTGCCTTCAAGCGTTTTTCTTGGAACGCAGTATTCAACTGCCTTGTGACTGGTTATTTGTTGAAACCTTTTGTTTTGTCTGGTATAGATCAGGGTTGTGTAAAAAATACCTTTTCGTTATGGAGACTCCTTTTATTCATGTTGGGCTCATTTGAGTGTTCATTGTACTTGGCTATCCTTTGAGCTTTTTTGTTGAGTTCTGAAATAATTTGCTCCTTTTCATTGTGCTTTTTGGCAGCATAAGAAGAAACTATTCCTCTCTCTTCATTTCTTTGTTTGTTGTTTAATTGAAAGTTCGTCTTGGATTTTTCTTGAGCTGTTTTTACTTCCGCTCTATTACTTGGTAGTATTAACGGCGGCACCCTATTTCGACTTGTCTCCGTTGTTCCACAATTTTGGGCTCTTCTCAAACGCTCTCTTTGTGATGCTCGCTTCCTCGATTTGCTTGTTGCTAAACGCCATTCTTCATTACCCACGCTTTCATTTGGAATAAACGTTGGAACTCGCGTAAACATTATCACGCCATTCATAAAAAGTAGTATTACAGGTTTCGAGTTATTTGAAGCAGTTTTATTAATGACCTGCGTACAAATAAATGATGTTTACTTTGCAAGGCAAGAGAGTCATTTACTGATAACGCCTTTGCGTGAGAGCAAATTATGAACCGTTGTTGTAAGCATCGACCGCCTTTTTAGTATCTCAAAAGACGTCAGTTGCTGTTTTATGTTTCTCGCATTGATGAGTTTTCGTGAAATACAGCTGTTCCAGTCGGGGACACCGGCAAGCTGTTGGCCAACAGGGGGCGATATTATGGAATCGAAAGTAAAATTATTTGCACATTGATGAATGAAATAATTGCGTTTGCAATGTAAAACTTTCCTATGCACCCTGATTAGTAATTGCGCGATACTACTTATACATTAGAAGTTAGTAAGTGTGAAAGAAAAGTTCTAATGAAACAAATGTCTGGTTCTTCGTTTCATAGAACAATGGAAGCAGGCTACGGACACCTCGTGTCTCTGCATTGGAGTGTCTTTTTAATGTTTTTCATGAAACTATTGTTTTATATGAGATTTTGATTTTTTTGGTGTAGCTCTTTCCATTGAGGAGACTAGTTTTCGAGAATTAGCTTACATAACGGGATAAATTGTCGTTAAAATGGTTATTCGTATTTGTGTTGCTATTATCCATGTAAATATTTGTATGTTGCCGTTAGATACCGTATCTTTAACGAATCAACGCCCTCTATTTTTTTGTCAAATCAATTTTAATCTTTGACTTTTGTTCATTTGAAAATAACAAAAACATTTCATTTCCCTTGCTTACGTTTACTATGATTGACCTAGAATCGTATGAAACCAACCAACAAATTATTTTTTGTGCTTTGGCTATGCTTTTTTTCTCGAAACTTCGATGCACTAACTCAATCGATCACTATGTGGAGCTCATGATTGATAGTTTAATATCCGGTTTGGAAAGTTGGCTAGCGGTTTTAAACATAGTGATAATCATGCCTATTCAGATAAATAATTAAAGTGTTTTAGAGAAATGTGAAATTCATGTTTATTTCTCTTAGTGAAATGTTTTTGAATGAAAGAAAATCGATTTACCTCATATGTTTTGTTAAGGAAACCTTAAACTTGAGAGTAAAGACGAGTTGGCGTCCTTTCGCTTTTGATTAATTAATGATTTATGATGAATTAATGTTGAATTCATGATGTTCGGTTTCCTCATTCAGTAAAAGATATCATTAAATTTGGCTGTCAAATGTCATATGCATGAAGCATTCTATTTAAGGCGTGCTATTTTATCTTTAAGCAAGTCTTTCTTCACCTGAAGCATTTTCTTTACATTGATTGTTTTTCATCTTTTCATTAACATTTATTCAGCACGTGTCTGCTCCTCGCTGGTGTCATTTTACGAAGATTTTACTTCGTGAAAAACACGAAGGGCGCACAATGTAATGAAGTTGGGTTGAATAACAGTGGCTGAATATGTAAATATTTTTGTCCGCCGTAATTCTTCTGCTCTTTTTAAAGCATTGATAAATTTATGCGACTCGTTAAAATTTTTCGTGTCGATTTACCTAAGATTGTCTCAACTGTTGAAAAATGAGACATCATTTTCAGACATGAAATTAGCAAAAAACGTAGGCATGCGCAAATGCATAAGTACAACTTCAAAAATCTGCATCCAGTCAACACGTATAAGATCAGCGAAATCACGGATTGCAACGATTGCTCCCGA
Source organism: Xenia sp. Carnegie-2017 (assembly GCF_021976095.1). Taxonomy (NCBI): domain Eukaryota; kingdom Metazoa; phylum Cnidaria; class Anthozoa; order Malacalcyonacea; family Xeniidae; genus Xenia; species Xenia sp. Carnegie-2017. Next base: position 12,867,521 of record NW_025813483.1, on the reverse strand, counting down.
AATAGTAGCGACGACGTTGTTTTAAAGTTTACAGCAGGTTTACAGTAGTCTTGCTTTAAAAGACGTTGAGTAGAACCAAAAAGATTTAGTTTTTGAACTTTTGCAACAACAAAAATAAGGAAAGATGTCTTCCCTTTTAAGAATCGTCATGTCTGTTTTATTTTACGTCTTTGCAGTGCTTAGATACGTATTTTATCGTGCCATTTCATCTTTCCTAACAGTTATCGTGCTTCTACTTGTATCCATTTTAATGTTCGCCACGTTTTATCAAGCTTATATGCCTGTGGTTTCTCACGTCAAACCTGTATATCTTCAGTTCAGGTAGGCAAAATTGGTTTATCGTCATTAAATGTCGAGTACACGCTTCCTGTCTTAGGACTTAACTTGAACTTGTTTCTTTAGCACTGATTGTAAAGATAAGATGTCAACGCTGTGCTCTTATCCTGAAGCTAGAGTCATGTTTGGCTCGTCAAATAAAGCTAACGAACAGAGGGTAATGTATCATCAAAGACGCGTATTTGCTCTACATCCATGCAATAAATTACCAAATATATATTACGGGGATTAAGTTCAATGAAAAGGTTTCGATGTTTTATTGCCCAGAAAGATACGCTAAACCTAACAATTATTACCGGGCAGAAAGGCATGTCAGTAGCGGGATAAATATCGTAATTTTTGGTTATTTTTGAACATATAATAAAACAAGAAAGCCATATCTTTCCTGCGGAAAATCGAACTGTCTTGTTAGTATTTTAGGAAGCTAATTTGCATTATTTTTTTTGTAAACACGATTAAAAATGCAAACGAATTCACGTTTCACAATTTTATTTTTCTTTATGTTTCCTCAAAATCGTCATGCTGTAATCATTTAGACATTTACGGAAGCTAAAAAGGGTTTAGGTTAATACTCGCTTTAATTATAAATTTTCCCAATATTCATCTTTTTTAGATGTTGATGCGAGGTCAAGCATATAAAGTATTTCTAGACATCGAAATGCCTCCATCGCCTATAAATCAAAAGTTAGGTAAGCTGTTCATTTTAAGGTTATTTTGCTTTTCGCCCAAATAAGCATTTTGTATTTTTGACTACTCTACGATCAATGGATGCCATGATGTTCAGTGCGCTTCCAGAAAACAAACGAGATAGCAATGAGCATTCAGGCATTTTTTTTCTCGAATTGTTGTATTAGCACTGTAGTTTTGTCGTTAGCTGATGGCTGTAAATGTACTCTTGTATGTGCATGTTATATTCGAATTGGATTCCAATAATTTCGTTAATTACGCATAATTTGAGCCAAATGATGCCTTTATTAACTTGACGAGAAAAGAAGTTGTTTTATATTTACGAAAACAATAACGAGGCAAACGAGGGACTTTGATCGGGTTATAAACATAAACGGTCCATTGCGTGAAAACCTTAAAAACCTCCCTTAGTAAACACTAAAAGTATTTTTTAATGTCAAATAATGCACCTCACTTGCTCGGTCCACTAACAATTATCAAACTACTTTGCAATCTTTCCCTCGCCCTGTTCGCTTGGTTAGAACAAAAAACTCCGTCCGATAGTTATAAAAAAGTCCATAAAAATCTAACCCAAGTAATCTATAAAATAAGAAGTTGTGTTCAGACAGAAATCATTTTAACGTCAGTGTCTACCGTCTATAATAGAACATAAACATACTATCTCTTTTATATTACAGGTATGTTCATGGTAAACATAGAATTTATTTCTGCAGATGGAGTGGTACTAAAAACATCTTCACGTTCCGTAAGTGAACTTTCACATTTGAAAAAACGTTGTTCTTTGATCTTCGCCTCAAACTTTATCATCATCATGAACGAGATTCGCGAACTCGTCCTTTTTTTTCTTGTAGTGTATGCTACCCTATGAGTCATATCTGGTGAAACTTTTTCGCACATTTTTTTTCTCTCTTCCGCTTACTCTCGGAATGACTGAAGAGAAACAAAAGATTGAAATGATTTTTTTCGACGACTATGTTGACGATTCCGTAAGTAAAACGAAAAACGTTTCCAAACTTCGAAAAAGGTCTTAACTTTGCCAAAAACGGTATAGCTATGTATTGCTGCAAATTGCTCTATTTCATCATTACCTACAATTTTATCATTTAAAACATTCCCTTCCCTTTTCTTAATTTTATACTCTCAAGAATGCTTTAAGGCATCAAGGCGTCAGCTCGCATCATCACGGTGTGTGGATTAAGAGGGTGGTGGTTATAAATTATCATTGTAATTACTGGTATTCATCTTCCCCGGCTTTTATACTAACAGTAAGCTTTTGATTTTATTACACAAGAATTTTTTTTCCGTTAGTACAAACCTGCTGTCCAGGCTAAGGTTGTCATCTTGACGAAACAAATCGAGATATATTCGTCCACGCTTCGTCTCCAGGCTTCATTCACTGGATTGAGGTACGTGGCTTTTTTTTTACAAAGCATTAAAAACATTCATATATTTTCTATGTGACAAGATATTTCGACAAATCTATTTTTCACCTCTTTATTTTGTAGGTATCTTATTTTCAACTGGCCTCTGGTCTTTTCATTTTTTGCCATTTTTGCAAATTTTATTACTGTCACCTTACTGTACTCTGCATGCGTAAATCAACTCGCACCAAGTTTTTATGCCAGCAACAACTCGCCGCGTGCTGAAGCAAGTACACCACAACGTGATACCGAGCTTCGGAACAACCGCAACGGTTCTTCGACTATTGGTAGAAGTTTAACTCCTGCTTCACTGGAGATGCCTCAGGCTGATGCTAATACGGTCATATCCAATGGTGTAACTGAGCTTATTTCTGATAATTTGAGAGAAAATTCTAGTGCTTGTTCAAGTTCAGAGCACAATGAAGACGTTGTTTCTAATTTGTCACATGTGCAAACAATGCCGTTGCCTCGGCGTAATAACAGGAGGCCAAATGTGGATGCAAGATTTGAGGACGTTGCCATTCCTGGAATTTTGCGAAATTTCGGAATTGTCCACCTTCATCATACGGCATAGGAAGACGTCGCTATGCTCGAGTTTCTTCTGTGAATCTTAAATTCCATCGTAGGAGAGAAAAAATTCATCGTACATCTTATAAAAAAGTTGATAAAATGAAATCCATGGCGCGGAAAGAGGCACAGCAACAAGTTTGCCATAATTCAAAGGAAATCGTAGTCGATCGTGATGTTATGGATACTGGCTCAGAGGTTCACGATCCTCCTTTATCTTGTCCAAATGTAAATAACGCGTCCTTTGATGGAGTGTCACTTAGTCATCTCAGTAGTTCGACTAAAACAGCGGACAGTAATAAATTGAAAAGGCGTAAAAAGCGCATGGACACAAATCACACAAAGCCTACTACAGCGCAGGACAGTAAAATAAGCACTTTTACACGAAGTGAAATACTTCATCGGGAGATTGTCGGCTGGCAAACACGTCGTAAAAACAAACAGTTTCGTTCTGACATGAATGAAGAAACCAGAGGGATTTCTCACGAACCTCGTTGAATAATAGGAAATCTTTATGGAAAAGTTTGTGTCTTATACCAAGCTGGAATGGATTCAAACTACCTCGAAGATCTTGTAAATATTTTCAGGGATCAATTGGGCCTGTTGCCCGAGGTATTCGAAACTGTGTATCAGATTTGGAGTTGACTACAGTGGAAAAGCATAGGCTGAGTGAGCTTAGTGGACAGAAAAGATCTGCAAGCACAAGTGATCTAACTTCTTTAGAAAGAACAGCTATCTCTTTATAGTCATAAATAAAGACATAACCAACATTTTATTATTATATTATTTTATAAATTAACCATGGAAGGTGAAAGGTAATTTGTTTTAAGTTTTTAAGAGATGTGTTAAGCACCTGTTTACAAATAATTTTATTTATGGTTTTCCTTGATGTGTACGTTAATGCAATCGAGCAGACTTCTGATTTTTCAACTCCAGTTTATTTTGAATTTTCAAAGAAATACATCTTTTTTTTTATATTCAAGATCGTAGGTAATATTTCATACTTATTTCAAAGATAAGGTTTTAATAAGTTATCATGTTTGATGACGTCTTTGTAATAGAGACCTCCGTAAATGATCTATTTAACGCTTGGGGTGTTAAATAAATTCTAGCAGTTATAAGGTGGTCGAGAGAGGGAGGCATTTATGTTATTCAAATCACCTTTGTGTGAAAAGACAAAAACACTCTAAGTAGACTGTGTCTGAGCCCAAACTAGAAACTATTGTGATAATGATGGAATAGTAATGTGGAAGCGGAGGCTATTAGAGACTGGAAGTTTACTTAAAGGAGGCCTCTGTTGGAAACTCACGCTTCAAAGTTCAAGGAGAGCATCAATTGGATCATGCAAGGGCTATTTGCCATTTTATTACTCCAGTTAAACATCGGTCAGAAATCAGAATTCAACATGGCTGCAGAGGAAAGCTTGTTTTCATTAGAAATATTTGTAGAAAATGTTGAGTTAATTCTTGTGAAGTGCAGGAAACCAGTCATAGCCTTTCGACTTCTCGATTTTCAAATGATTTCAATTTCTCCAGCTGAAAATGAACCAAAATGCTGCCATGGAATAAAGAAAATTTGGTCGGGAAAGTCGTGCTTATTCAAAATGAACGGAGACAACTTACAGCAAAGACTTCAAAGCTCTCCTTTGTATATCATGTTGCTAGACAGCACTTCTGAAAAAATGCTCCTTTTGGCCAGCACTTTAATATCTTTGGTAAAATGCTACGAGAAGGTTTTCAGAAGCATACAAGATAATGGCTTGGATTTCCCTGCTGTTTCTGGCGATCAAAGTACATTCGAAATGTTTAACTTGATGGGTTCTGTTGTTGCTATGATAAAACTAAGGTTAAGGTTATTTAGCTTTGGCTCAAGCTTAGGAGAACATGTTGATATCAGCATTGCAAGAGCAAATCAAACTGATGACTATGATAAAGGTACTGAAGACGATGAAAAAGTTCCTGCGGTTTTACAGACGGCTGTTGGTGACATAAAAACGCATTCACTGGAAAGCAAAACTTCTACTTCTATCATAAAAAAGGATGCATACGAAGCCTGCAAGTGTAACTCTATTGTAAAAGCTAATGCTCAAACTCAAACAAGCGTTAGGAATCTAGTAGAAAAGCAAACAGACTTAAACACTTTATCATCATCTTTACAAACTGTTTTGATTCCTGAAGAAAGGATTAGTATCACACAACACAACAATATTGTGAGACCCCCGCCATTATACTATAACAGTAAGTCAACATTTCCTATGTCAAATAGGGAATTCACATCAACCAATGACAGGGTTCGCCATTCCATGCAGACTAGTGGCAAAGCATTAGAGGAAACTGGAAATGAGTTATTAGGAGGTCAGATTGACAATGTTGATATGTGTTTAATAGAACCACAATATTGTGAACCAACATCATTAAATCAACCAAGTGGAAAAGGTTCAAGTCAGTGGGTCCAACCAAAGCCATCTAGCTACAGCAACCAATTAGCTCTACCTTTGATTGAAGCACTGCTTAAAGAACTCTCACTGATTAGGGATAGATGTGTGGAAAACTTTTCATCTCCACCAAATAATGGAAATGTGGTGTGTGCCCAAAGTAGAAACAAGTCAACAATTTCCGACACAAAAGTTGTTCATACAGTAACAAAGAAAACAGAACAACAAAAGACTACTGACAGCAATAAAATGACCAAATTTATTCCTCAAAGAACTTCAGTAAAAAGCAAATCTCGTGAAAGTAGGCCTAAAGGAGTGTTGATCTCAAGACGGATGCCATTAATGTACAAACAAACGCCATTAAGATATGGAACAACTAAAACACATCGACTACGACAGGCAAGAAACAAAAGGATAGCTCGTGGCGATTTGACAGAAGACCTCCAATTACGAGAACAAAGCCAGAATGAGTAAACAAGGCGTTTAATAGTTGACGTAGAAGCAAGACAGCGTAAAAATAATTTTTCTTCAAATGTTGCTCATTTTGAGGATATAAAAAGTTACACAAGTAATGTTACGAAAAAAGTACTTCCTCTTTGTGAGAATTATTAACAGGAGTGAAAGAAGGCCGTTCATTCATTTCAAACGGAGTTTTGTTTCTTCAACCATATACACCAACAACATTTGGGTCGTCAGCAAGGTCTTCAAAATTTATCTACAACATCCAAAATTAGTTACGGAAGGACAAGACATACAGGAAAGATTGGTTTGAATTTTTTAACAACAATTCTAGATATTGCCTTGAAAAGTTTATGTACTTCATTGCGAAAGTTCCAATAATGTTTAAGGTTTATCGCTCCGTTGCTTGAAGCAAAAATCGTGAAAATATTTGAATTAAGTGCTAGAATTTTTGCAATCAAACAATCTCCATCACGTAAACCGAATGTGTTGACGTATTGTCAAAAATTTCAATTTCTTTCGTTTTAATAGAATTTGCTTAAATAAACATAATATGGCAATATGAATAGAATTCATTACGCTAATAGATACAAGTTAGTGGAATTTTGCTAAGCTGATTACTCTATTGCTTGTTTTTACGAAATAGGTCTCGTGTTAGGCAAACTTAGGATAGCTAGTCTGTCTGAACCCAAGGTATATGAACTGCATTGCAGTTTCAATACTACTGTTCAACCATTTGTTGAGTTGCATCAAATGTTACAATGCTGCATTTCCTAAAACGATAGTCATTGCTTAACATAGTTTGGTAATCTTCATGTTTAGGCTTAAGCAACAACTTGACAACAACTTGATCGTTTTTAAAAAACTCTAGTCATTCATCTCCATTTTTCATTGATGCATTTTTATTCACTGTTTTAATTGTAATCTCACGTAATAGTTTTCATATCAAAAATATTTTTTAACGAAAAAACTCATTCGAAAAAATCTATCTTTTCATCGATATCCATATTATCGTCATCTTATTAAAATGATGGTCAGATGCAAGGGTGAGCAGGCCAAGTATATCAATCGATCTCACATCGTACATAGAACTCTCAAATGATTCAAATTTCATGTTCACACACACGTTCATAAGAACGTTTACCTGAAATATTTTTTTACGTGTGTAAATAATCAGTTATTCGTTTAACCAAAATATCCGTGAGCTCATCAAATCAGCTTTGCAATTCTTGATTTAGGATTAAGTAAATCAATCAGGAATCGTTAGATTATGATATTTTCGATGATCAATATGGCGGTCATATTTAAAATGTTATTATAATTTTTATGTAATTCATTTCGATAAGAGAATTGGCGTGTAGAGTATTTTATCATATTCAAAATATTTTAATTTTACGATGTGTTCTTTCATTAATGTCTTACGTCGTATGTATTCGCGGACATTTAAACAAACATTGTCATGTTACTATTTTTGTTCAAGATTCTTTGGGAGAGCTTACCAGAACAAACATACATATCCTGTTATTTTGCCTCGAAAATCTCGCGAGATTTCCATTCACGGTCATTTAATAAAGGACGAATACTCATGGCTAAGATATCTTAAATTATCCGTAAGCCAACGCAAAAAAAATTTGATCTTTAACATGTAAATTGATGAAACTTGGAACTGAACTTTCGTTATCAAAAATCGTTCTGTTTTTCACATTTGCAGCTCTTTTTATTTTAGGAAGCAAAGAGGTTGATGGGAATAGAAAACCGGTATGTTTATAACTATGTGTATAGAATGGTTTATCAAACCCTTTAGTTTTCATCAATAGATGTGATTAAGTTTTGCAGAGAACTTCATGAAGGACACTCAGCAATTTCAATCTGATTTTGCGAGAAAAATGGAGAAAATTTTCAAGAAATATGAGAGTCAATTTAATGAAGACCATCTTGTGGTAATAGACTTGTTTATTTTAGTATTCAATATTGAAGTGAAGATCCCTCTTCACCATGTACAACTTGAGTATATAAAACTAAAAAATGTGCAAATAGTTTTGGCCTTCATTATTCATACCCATAGCTTTCCTGTTTCATAAGGCTATCTGCAATGGCCAATCCTGCAATGGTCAAATAAATAACAAAGCTTGCTGCATATGCCTGCATTTCAAAATATTTTAAAATGCATTTTATTTTGTTTTAGAGATACGGAAATTACCTATATTACACCAAACAGTCAGAAACCAATACAGATTTCTTAGTGCATTATAGAAGACATTTAAATGGTTGGTAGCATATCTCCTTTTATATTTATTTCTACTTCAGTAATTGCAGAATTTGTAGTAGTTGTAGAATATTACAGAATTTGTGTCTTTTTTATCATTCTTGACTATTAGGTACCAGTGAAGAATTATTGCTTGATGAGGCAAACGTCGCTAGGCTTTGGGATCACTTTGGTGTGAAGGTCATGAAAATTTCACCATCTCAAAGGGTAACATGATTTTTATCATATTTAAAACTATAGATTTATATTTACAACAGGAGGTGTAGCCACCTCGGTCAGAGTTTGTATTTTGCAAATGTCAGACGTAGGAGCGACATTGTTTGAACAGGTCCAAAATTCAGATTAAATACTTGAAATTATTGCTTCCACCGGAAATATGCATTATTTCCATGAAATTTGTGCAAGTTTTACTGACTATAATCAAGATGCTTTATGTTTATATTTCTCCTGACGTTATAGTCTTGGCTTTATTGTCTAATGGTCATGTGTTTTTAGTATGTTGGGTTTATTGTGGATATATCAGGATGTGACACATATTGTGGGATTCTTGTGGACACTGTAAAAAAACCTGGTACAATTTTGGAACAGCTATCAAGTGTTAGCTTAGGTAATACTAAACATATATTTCTCCTGCTTCTCACGCTTGATGCTTTTTTGGAAGTCTTTGAGTACTGGCAGTACACATTTTAGAGATAAAAATTATGAGAAAATGGGCCAGAATTTCAAAGATATTTATTTTAGTCTCTTTTGGTTGTGTGTAATTGGCATCATGAATGTGTGGTAGAAATATCTTTTTCAATGTTAGGTACCTTTGTCAAGATCATAATTATAACTTTATTTCCTATAATTTTTCTAAATCATTTTAACTAAAACTACATGCATCTTATTATTGTATGACGAAATCATGAATTTTCTCAAGCAATTTCGTCTGTTGTAATGAAAACAGTTAAAATAAACGAAAATTGACCATTTTATGTGTAGTAGCAGTTTTTCAAAGTAATTTTTATCATATTTTTATCATATTTATTTTCATTTTTTTATCATACAGCAAAGACATAATTTCATTTTCAAGAACATTTTGAACATTTTTAGAATGGTCGTCAATGGATGATATTCTATACTATTCCACATTTGATAATCTACATCGAGCTGATAAAGTATGGAGGCATAGAATTGGTACAGACTTATCTTCTGACGAGTTAGTTTTCACAGAAACTGACCCCAGGTTGTGTATGGTTTGTCTTGTACTTTTATGCGTCAGTTTTCTTTCTGGTTGTAACTTGTTGTACTCTTTAGGTTCTTTGTCGATGTGAGTTCAACAAAAGACGGTCGTTATGTGACCATCAATTCAACTTCGAAGACCACGTCAGAGGTATTTTTATTTTGGGAACTTTTACGATAACTCATTGAGTTTAAGTTTTGGTTGCCATATGGAAGAACAATGTGAGATACAAAGCATCAAAAATTGACGACGTATTGGACGATATGGATGTATCATTATGAAGTATAATTGCTAAGGAATTAAATGGTGTGTCGAAAAACAGGGATGGATGTAGGTGAGGGTGTGTGCATCCCTCCTATCGTTTGCTAGCTGGAGTGCAAGAGAGGTGTCAATTTCCCAACAAAATACTAACATACCAAAAATTTAGGCATTGTGATTAGCGTTTAATTGATCACACTATCAAAAATCTCCCCCTTATGCATAATAAAAAGGCAACAGAATTAAAGAAAAAAGTTTGACATGGTACTGCTATAAGTAGCCACCAAAATTTTTTCATTTACTGCTCCTGCACTTTCACGAAAACGTTCCTGGATTTATTCCGAATTTAAGGTCATCCATCCGTCTGTCTGTTAAACATTAAAAATGAAACTATTTGGTCTTTTCTGCTTATATGATATTCTTTTCTTTTTTTTTTGAAAGGTACATTTGTTAGATCCAAAAGATGTGCACGCTACTGCTAAACTTGTGTGTTCAAAACAGCCTGGTATTGAGTATTTTATCGAGCATTGTAATGGTCTATTTTACATCCTTACAAATCATCCAGACGGTGGAAATTATCGAGTAAGTGGAACATTTACGTACATGGTAGTGGAACATTTACGTACATGGTAGTGGAACATTTACGTACATGGTAGTGGAACATTTACGTACATGGTAGTGGAACATTTACGTACATGGTAGTGGAACATTTACGTACATGGTAGTGGAACATTTACGTACATGGTAGTGGAACATTTACGTACATGGTAGTGGAACATTTACGTACATGGTAGTGGAACATTTACGTACATGGTAGTGGAACATTTACGTACATGGTAGTGGAACATTTACGCATGGTAGTGGAACATTTACGTACATGGTAGTGGAACATTTACGTACATGGTAGTGGAACATTTACGTACATGGTAGTGGAACATTTACGTGCATGGTAGTGGAACATTTACGTGCATGGTAGCGTCTATTTAGTGCGTATGCATATGAACGGGGCGTGGACAATGCGTGTAGTTCTGTGTAGAAGATACCTACGCTGTTGCTTTGTACACATGACAGTTGGGAATCTGAAGTTTTGAGGTTTGGTTTCTGAAACAAGCATGCTAGTTGTACATGGTTAAAGGATTATGCGTGTTAATAGTTCTACTTATGCCGGCTAAGATAACAGAAATCAGTTAGCTAAGCGTCAATTGAACATTGCTTTCATATATAAAAGCTGTAAAAGATATTTCTCTTGTAGGTCTTTTCAGCGACGGAGAAGGATCTTTTTGGCAAATGGACAACATTTTTAAATGGCTCGAATCGGGTATTTCAGTCAATGGTGTATTTCTTTTCCTTGTAAAAATCATATTTTATCGAAAGTTATTGCAAAGTGAAAATCAAAGTCCGTTGTAATTGGATGGATAGTGTTGAACAGTTAAACTTTCAAACGGCGTTGTAACATTATGTCATGAAATAATATAAAATTGACAACGATTATTGACTGATTTTCTATATTCGTATGAAACAAATTGCATTTGCTTTCAAGGTTGTTCTCGATGATATTGATATATTTTCGGAGTATCTTGCTATTTACGAAAAAGAAGATTTGAAACCGAAATTAAGAATTATTCCATTACGCAACACCAAAGATCATTACACGATTGAGGTACTTTGCTCTGCTGTCGTGTTTATTGACTTATAAATTGAACATTTACGTGTTCATTGAACAATGAATCGGCACAAGTCACTATCGACGTTCAACTTGAGAATTGACGGGTTGATTTTTCATTGTCGTCAGTGTGTTTTTGGCTGGCATAAACTGTAAATCATTTTGATATCCAGCATTGCCTTATTTCCCATTCTTGAAGTTTTTTATTTTTTCTCCAACCTTTCTTTTAGTTTGATGACACAATTAGCGTACTCACTCCTGGTTGTAATATGGTGAGTTTTACTCGTCGAATTTTACTATTCACTCTCACTTCTCAGTTGACCATTGCAAAAAAGGTTTTGCAGGTTATGAAAGCTATGTTGTCTTTTTTCCTTTTTGTAATTGAAGGACTTCAAATCCGATGTTATTGAGTTCATTACATCATCTCCTGTGGATCCGCCAAAATTGATGCAGTTGAACATGCGTTCAAGAGAAATGGTACGATGAAATTAAAGTAATAATACAGAAATAAGATACTCCTTGACTCCTTTAAATTTTTTACATGATTATTATAATGCCACGATAAAGTAAATGGTTTGAACCCGGGAGTGTCGTTACATGTTTGTAAATGTAGATCGTCCAGGTTGGTATTGTCCTGAGAAGGACTGTTTTTGTTGTTGTTGACTGACGTTTCGACAACCTTAGCGGTAGTCATCTTCAGATTCAAAAATGACTCATTTTTTACTCTGTAGTCACATTTATACTCCTTCTCAGGACTATACCAACCTAGACGATCTACATTTACAAACATGTAATAATGCCACGATATTGTCAAAAATTTGAAAGAAACAAGAAACAAAACGACATTTTTTAGCTTGGCACGCTTCTTTGGAATGAAAGGAATAACCAGATGATTTACTAAGTGTTTTGAAGCCTTTATCTAAACACAGAAGCATTTTGTTGAGTGTTTAGTATAATGTCATGTCATGACTTCATGATACTCATTCTCTTGTAGAACATTCCTACCGAAAACTCAAAAAATGTCAATGGTATTGAATCACGGTATTGTCGAACAACAGTTACGGCTGTCAGTCAGGTGATCATTTCCTTTGAAGCCGTAGGGTTTGAATAGAAATACAAAAACCATTTCGTTGTGTTTTTATATAGGATGGAACGAAAGTACCTGTGACGTTGTTTCACCAAAAAGATTTACCTTTGAATAAAGCGCATCCTTTGTTAGCTTTTGTTTACGGTAAGAAAACTGTTTTCTCATGAAAGGTACATAGATAGTAAAACTTCATTTACCTGTGCTATCAACCATTTTTGTAAGTGTTTGGAAACTGTTTTTCATGTTATTGATGCGTGATTGTGGCAAAACGTTTGCTCAGAAAGAGAGTAAACATTGTTAAAAGATGACTGATACTGATAGAATAACTATTTACTTACTAAAACTAAAACTGGAATTTTAACTCATGTTTTTTAGGATCGTATGGCATTAATGTGAACGTGGAGTTTCAAGCAAAGAAATTTCATTTGCTGCAAGAAGGATGGGTTTTGGCGTATTGTCATGTAAGGTAGCGCCTATGCTATGGATGGTTAACACTTATGCATTATAAATTATCGTTGTGTCGTTGCCGGACTCACAGGTTTGGAAAAAACAAGACAACGCGATATGAGTGGAGAAGAGTGCAGAAAGAGGAGTGGAGGAAGAGGAGAAAGAGGAGTCAGGAGGAAGAGGGGAAGAAGAGTGAAAAGATGGAGGAAAGAGGGAAGAAGGAAGGAAGGTGGAAGAGAAAAGAGTGTAGAAAAGAGTGTGGAGAAGAGTGTAGAGAAGAGTGTAGAAAAGAGTGTGGAGAAGAGGGTAAAAAGAGTGTGGAGAAACAGTGGAGAAGATGAAACAGTGCAGGAGACAGTCTATGAGTTGAGCTGCAGCATTTTTTCTTTAATACTACTGTTGAGAGGTAGTCATGCTTTTATATTTTTATTAGAGGCGGTGGAGAAAAGGGTCGACATTGGTACCACCAGGGTCGACATAAAAATAAGATCAAAACATGTGAGGTATTTATGTAATACTTAGGTTATCATGTTTATGGTTGCTGTGTGTTGCTATGACCCGTGTGCTTATGATCCATAACTTCGTATTGATTGAATACAAGGTGATGACAGATAAATATCTTACCGACGTCTTTTTATTCACACCGAGACTGCATGTGTTCCGTAAAGCACATTTTACTGCTAGACATATTTCTAAGCCAATCCCAGAGAGTGATTTTACTGGAAGAGAAGATTACCATGTAATGAATGATCCAAAACAAAGCTTTGGACAATTATGGGGCTTCTCACTGGACCAATCACACTTACTCTTTATTTTTTAAAGGATTTCGTATCGTGTATAGAAGCGATCCATAATGAAGGCTACTCTTCGCCTTCATTAACGGCTATTTTTGGAAGCAGTGCTGGTGGATTTCCTGTTGCAATGATGTGCAACAAATCGCCATCTCTTGTCAGAGCAGCAGTTTTAAAGGTAGCCAATATTTTGGTATCATTTCTGCAGAGATGGAATATTGCCTGACTGACAGACAGAATTATGTAAAACCGTATTTGGTTGAACTAAAATTTCTATAGGTTCCATTTGTAGATATGATGACTGCTATGTTGGACGAAGATTTACCCTTAACTGCGCAAGAGTACGAAGAATTTGGCTGTCCTAGGTATGGAATCTAATGGCAAAGTTCTATTTTACCTTGTTTAAATTAGTTATTATGAAGTAATTCTATAGAACACCTTTTTTTTAAATTGTATTATGATCACAGGACTAATGCTGAAGACTTTGATAATTTGATGTCTTTGTGTCCATTCACGAATATAACAAAACAGGTATGTCATATTCTAGCTACGTGTTATTGTCACTGTCTTTTCAAAACCATTAATGGTGAACTATGTAAAATTAGTGATTTATATAAAACGTCCAAGTCGGTTTATTGGCCAAAAGATAAGTCTTTTATTGTAGCTGTTTAGCCTAAAGCACACTGGGCACTCGCTTCGGTTACGCGTCCAGAACAAGTTAGTAGCACACCTGCGTCAGCTAGCTGATCAGAATATCTTTGATTGAATGGTGCAACGTCTTTTTCATGAGCTTTCTATATAGGTTTGGGGAACGAGCTAGCTAATGATATGCTATGCACTAAAATTGAACTCCTGGTTAGTGAATATAAAGTACGTAGCACTTGCATGTCCGATATTTTTCGTCCTAGGAGTATCCCAGCATGCTTTTTGTGTCATCTGTGAATGACGTTAGAGTACCATTTTGGATGTCTCTAAAGTATGTTTCTAAACTTCGTAATGTGAACGAATTATCGGAAATATCGTATTCTGGAAAATGGATTCTACTGAAAACCGATTTCGATGGTGGACATTTTGGTAGCGGGTCATTTGAACAGGTATAGCGTAAGTTTGGCTTTTCCTAAACCGTATCATCCTCCAATATAAACAAAATTGATTGAATATGTACCAATTTATTAGTTTCAAAACTCCGCTCCTACTAGTACTTGAAAAATTTCAAATGATACATGTGGATATTATGAATGAGACACGTAACGTCAGGTGTGGTTAGCTGTCTGTCAGATACAAAGAGAGTAAAGAAGTCTAATCGACTCATTAAATTTCACAACTGATTCCACCTTTCAGACCATTTTGGCGTACTTCGATCGAATAAAACATAAACTCTAAGCATTTTTTACCTCAGAATGGTCTATTACATATAAAAACAAAGTAGAAAGGCGATTCCATGTGACAATGAATCATCCATCTTCTCGTCCACAAAGAAATAGGCTAAAATAGTGTTTGATAAACAATTCTTTTTTCTTCATTTCTTTCATTCAAGTTTGTCTTCATGTGTCTAAATTCTTTTCTGTTTCAGACCTCTTTTATCTATGCTTTTCTGTATAAAGCTTTTGGACTAAAATGAAGGCCATTTTATATGGAAGGTTAGTTCGATTTCACTCATCCCCCGTGTCGTTTTATGAAAGAATATATTTCCGGGGAACTGTAGTTATTTGCATTTCCAAATTGCCTCCTGGCCAATGCCTGGCCACAATAATCAGCAGCATAACATTTCACGGATCATTAACTGATTCCGTTTCTTGTTAAACTGAAAAAATTCGGTTGCTGTTCTTCTTTTCACATATTATCATTTTAATGTGTGAACATGTAAGATGCAAGATAATATCGATCTTCAGTCGCTTCATGTAATCATGGTTTAAAGAATCACATAATTTCTTGTTAATTACTCCGATTTGTATCAATTAATTTGACTATTTATTGCCGACACCAATATGGTGGCCCCATTTCCTTTGGCGAAATTGTTGACTTTGGTAATGCGACAAACTGCAAAGCCAGTCGCCAAAGGAATTAAATCTTTGGCGAGAAAGAGCGCTGTATTCAGGAAATATGTTTGCGTGCTACCCGCCCAAAGTAAGTGGTGCATGATATGTTTGCGCTTAAAGTATTTCATTGAAATGTGTGCAACTCCACGTATAGCTAAGTCAAATGCTGACATGTATTACTAATTACTTAAGAACGTGCTGTTTGTATAAAATACTTCTCTCATGTCAAAGAGATGTTAAAATGACAATGTTTTTAAATGACATTCTGTCATCCCACCATGAAATATGCCCCTGTATGGTGTTTGAAACATTTGACGTGCTTTCTAGCTTATCATTGGATGGAAATGAGTGTAAAGATGCGGTTTCTTGGCCATAAAGGAGTACCAGAGATTAAACCATTGAATGAACGCAGTGCTGTTGAGCTGGGTGCTGAAGCCCTTGCCGAGGGCTTGGTCCTTGGCATATGTATGACTCTCATATGTATTGAGTTTCGACGAGGTAAACTGAAAGAAGCTCGTAAAGAGAAGGCAAGTTTAGATGAAAAAATTGCATTGAAAAAACAGGTAGAGGATTTGGAATTGAGGATGGATGCTTTTTCAGCAAAGTTTGAAGACAAAGCAAGTAAGGATAGCAAAGAATAATTGGAATGGTATTCCTATTCACTCAAGTCTCTGCATTTGACTTCCAGTGCCCATATACAGATTAATGAAACATATAACGACTGATCCAATTTATGTTTTTAATGCAAATGGCCGAACACTGTTATGTCTATCACTAGCAAATCCAGGGAAGTCAAAATATGTTACTAAAAATATATTTCAAATTTTAAATACTTTAAAGCTAATCTTATTTTCTAATATTTTTCAGAAGATTCTAACCAATAATGTTGTTATGAAGGTATTTTCAATGTAAAATGAGCCTTTAGAATTTATTTTGGTATATCCTAGATCAGTCCATCTGACTCGGATGTCTATGATCTTTAAATTGAAATCTCTAAACATCATTTAAAACCCTAAGCTTTGTTTGTTTTGGAATTAATGTGCAATAGCAACTATTTGGGCTTTATTAGGATTAATAGGGGAATTAATTTAGTGATAGTTCATTTTATCGAATGATATTGTTTTACCACCATGACCATGTTTTTACTTTCCTAATTTCGTTATATCAATTGTTATGGATTTTCCATCTTAAGTGAGCCTTGTTTTTTAGTTTGCATCTTTGACAGTAATTCAGTTTTTGAATCATTCAATTGTCAATATTCATTAATATATATTAATAATTTACAACACGTCACTATGAAATCAAGATGGACGACTTAGTGGCGTGACATGGCGTGACTGTATCGTGATCGTTTGGATCGTTTTTGCCCGGCCGTGTTTATCATGGTGTAAACCTATAAAAAAAACTTGATGATTGTATTTATTCTGTGATACTATGTGTTTATTATCTACATATATTACGTATAACCTGAAGATCGAGTTGGTTTGCATATTCAAATTTCAAAGCACTCCTCAGTGTACGAACAGTATTATTTTACTCCTTTTCGGTCGGGTCACAACCATTTCGTTATTTGTCCTTATTTTTGCATTTCAATCAACGGATGTATCGATCTAATCGAAGCCTGGCGTCAAGACACGTACCTAGTTTTTGTAATTAGTCTGTCAGCTGCTTTACCCTGTGAAGGAAGCGGAAGTAAAAACAAACAATCGCTAAGCAAGTCGCCAATCAGATGTCGTTGTTGTGAAAACAACATGTCATGATGTGGTGTGACATTTGACTTTTTTGGACTCAAATTTCTTTAGCGATAAAACATGTTGTCGTTTGTTTTAATGAAATTCTGTCCGATGGCATCAGCAAAACCAATATATTGAGTAAATTAAGGGGCACAAGCTGAAGTTTTAAAATGGAAGACTTAGTATTGAGTTAACAAAGAACACTGGTGAGAAATGGCCATCTTGCCTTACTGAGCTAGTCTGTAGAGGTTTAATTTTGTATAAAAAATAAAGAAACTGAAATACTGCAGACGGTTAATTGCGTTAATTGAAAATGGGCTGCGAGGATAATGCCATATTTTATTTCGTTTTTGCGTCGGTGACGTTTTTCGTGTTTATGGATATGAGTTTCTTTGGAGAGATGCAAGAACAAGGTCTAGCAGCGAACTCATCAGCTGTCAAAACATCGAAATCAAGGTTCCCTATTAAATCGGTAAAGTTACGAATGCAGGACCATATTAGTCATTACGTTTGGCTGCCTTTATCTGAGAGCGTTGATACTAAATACGAAATCTCCAAGTATTCTTGGGTGAGTCCGAATTTAATAAGCGGCCTTCATTTGATCGTCGCCATAATCGCTGCACGCCTGATTTACGAAGATAACATATGGGTCCGTCGAATCGGTTGTATAGTGTTTGAGTTTCGCTGTTTTCTGGATATTTTCGATGGCGTAGTTTACAGAGCACAATCTAACATGAAAACTTCTTTTGTAAACGGCTGGGGGACGTATGGCTATTTTATCGACGCAGCAGCAGATTTCATAGGCTGTATTCTTGTTTTATGCGCGTGTATTTTGTATTTCATGAAACATCCACCAGTTAAATACCGGGAATTTTCTAACGAAGACTACGAGACGGCACTAATGATCGACTATCGTGGCAATTTGAATAGTCAGTTCAAGGAGAAACTGGTCGTATTTTACGAAAACAAGAAGAAAGTCCTTATCATGATGATCGCTTTTGGCGTTCAAGTGTCTGCGCGATCGTTTTTCTGGGATCATTTCCTATACGAATATCATACGTTACTGGAAGTGAAGTCAGACGCTATTTCACCGGTAGGCGTGTGCAATATTACCTTATCTCTTTTTACCTTTTTATTCCGCTTTGTTACGACGCTGGCTCGCACTTGTGTGAATGAACTTTGTAAATTGCGTGTAATTTTAAACGTGTACAAACAAGCGTGTTGCAATCATTGCAATGTTGTAATAAACACATTTTGTTAATATACAAACTGCGTTAATAATCAATCCGGAAATTAAGGTTTTCGTGGAAGAACAAAAATACTTCTTTGTTCATGCGTCAACGGAAACTGTTCTTCTACAATCTTGTTTAGTAAGTGTAATATTGGTTATAAACAAATATTTCATATGAATGAACCAATGAATAGCTATCGAAGCAATTGCCATTTGCCTATTTCTTTGTTGTACTTTAAAATACTCATCAGTTGTTTAATTTAATTATGCCCATGGACAAGGACAAACTTAGAGAAAATATATCTAGCTCCTATGCGTTAGGACATCTTTTGTGCCTCTAAAATTCACTGCAAATCGATTTATACGAAAAACGACATTGTATTTTTTTAGCATATATATATATATATATATATAGACCACATCTTTTGTGCTCGAAAGTCGCAAGTTCGAGCACGTAAGTGGCCTCTTGTAATCATTAATATGCATAAACTTTAGGAAGTACTCATTGTGACGCCTGTTCATGCTGCACATGATACTTCATATTTTGACATTTGCCATAATCGAGTATTGTATCTTTCTTGTTCCTTTCAAAACTCTTCAAGTTTATGGATTATCTTGAACTTTGCAGACATTGCAAGCCGAAGCCTTGAGCTTCCACAGTACTTGGGCTGCTCTCTGGCTCTGGAAAATATGTGCTGCAGACATATTCCTGGAGTTGACAATTGTATCGATATTCTTCAACAAACTATGGGTGCGTGTAGCTAATTGTGTGATTGCGAAAATTCATAGGTTAACTTTTAAAAGGAAGGGAACATTTTAAGTTATTGATTGATATTTTAGAAATGGGTTGTACTTGTGAATTATGCCGGGCCACCTGCTTTAGCGATCGTCGTCGTTCTGTCGCAATTACATGTGATAATGGTAAGTAAATAGCCTGAATGACCACTTCCCGTCATTCACTTATTGTTCCCGGATTCTTGATAACTAAACACACTAAAATTCATTGTTGAGAGACCGCCACGAGTATTTTTGCCTAAAATTTATCGACATATTTTGCCGACCTGACGTAACGCAATGAATTTCAATGGTTTGTCTAGTTGCAGAGACCGCTGAGGCTGGTAGATTACACCCCTCTCCCTGTTTCATTGAACTTTAAAAAATCATGACAAATATATGTTTTAAGAAAATAAAGTGGGAGCAATTTCGCGGTTCATTTCACCCACCTCCCCTTCATCTAAAAAATGCTTCGCGGTCCCATGTTTTGAATGAAATTAATTTTAATAATTTCATGACTTGACAACTCTATCATAATGAGTGTATAAAGATCTTTCTCACTCATTTCGTTTCAGGTACGACAGTATCTTGGTGTTTGATGTAACTGAAACGTCTTTTCAACACTTACCTTGAAATATAAAACAGAGATTTGATGATGCTGTTCTTCCTTGAACTATTTTAAACTAATTTTTCCTGTAACATTTTATTATTATTAATTAAAGTTTACCTCATCAGGCGTCGTTAAAGGTGGGTCGCACACAGAACGTTTCTTTGTGTAAGGTCACGTGACCATAGCCACGTAGCGACGTCATGGAAAGGAGGCTCTCTTGTTTTTACTAGAAAGCATATTAAAGTAGTATTTTGTATCTCAAATTAAAATTTAATTATATAGCTATGACCATGACTGCTTAATTTACTCTTATTCAATGATTCTAAAGCATTGTTTTTTACCTCGTATAAAGAAAAACAGTGGCAACAATGCTCGAGTTCAATTTTGGTTTGTCCAGTGAAAGTCCTTTATGTTGAACGATATCCTTTGTGTTCAATGTGTAATCATTGAGTATATTTTTTGGTAGTGAACACCTCTTTCTTTTATTCTCGTTGCTATTATCATATAAATGATCCAGAATAAAACTGCTGGTAGATTGCTGTGCAATTTTCCCTTTGGATATGGCTACTGCCTTGTTTTATTGTAGATTTGACAGGTTAACCTTGTAATTCACAAGGTCAAGAATAGTTCGGTGTGAAGTTGTTGAAAATTGGCAAGTATTATACCAGGCGTTCAAGGGTAGAAGCAGATAAACGCATGTTAACCTGCCATGATTGGTTTTAAAAGGATTAAGAAGCTTCTTTAAAAATGTGTGGGTGGTCTTCTTTATTGACGTTTTTTTACTACTTTTATGATAGAAAACACATGATTTGCTCTTGTGAAGCTGAATAGTGACTAGCATTCAAAACGGTTTGTCAGCAAACTGACTGAGCATTTTCTGATAGATTGGAAAAATCTTCTGGAAGAAAAAAATATCCTGACAAGCTGTGATTCCAAATTATCGATTCTATTCATTTTTTTCCAAATGCTAATGCTTTATATATTTCATTAACCATATCACTGAACCACGCCGATATGTTATGTAAGAACAGCTGAGACACAAAAACGGCGACGGAAGCAAGCCTACGCGTCTTCAGGAGACATGGGAAGATTGCAGTGCTGTGCTGTCAGCTGCCATAACGTTTCAAAATCATTTGCAGTACTTCGTGTATACTTATATTATAGCTGTTTTGCTTGTTTAGGTTTAGTCACGCTTTAAAAAACTGTTTCTCGATGACGAATCTTTCGTCCGCTGACGACTGACGTCAAATCTCTTTCGTCCTTATTCAAAGTAGTAAATGATAATAGAGAACGGATGTGTCACTTGAGCTGTCATCTGTCATTCTTGATCGATTTTGTAAATGTGATATCATTTCAGTTTTAAAATCTAAATTTTTTTCGTTTAATCATTTTGTCTTCTTTTTACGTTTATCCTAGGAAAAAGTGTAGATATTGAACGGATCGAATAGATTATGTCATAGGCAACCGATAAATTTTGACCTAGAGGAGACAACTACTTATCAAAGAAACTCGCTAGCAATTGGCACAAAGACAATGGCAAACTGATATTTAACAAGTTGAGGTTTCTGGCAATAATCACATTCGTATTTTGATTGACGGCTGATATTGGCTTGCATCATTTTTATACTTATCTTCCACGCGACCACGATTTGACCGTATACCGCGGGCCGGTCAAGGTCTTCGTGACGTCATATTGAGACAACTCATTTGATATTCATGTATGTCGTCGTGATATAAACAAGAAACTGAACGATAGAAACGATACTCGATTCATCTGCGCTTCGCAGTTAGTCGTACTTTAACGCGTGTACTTTTGTAAAGGCTTTCCAATGGTTTTTAGAGACTTTTTTGTGTTGTGAATATGGTTGAAAATGAGCAAAATGATGCCGTATCAACGTTGTGTAAAAATTGTTGCTCAACGGGTCTCGGAAAAATGGAGGTTGGTCCTGACGAAGAAGAACGACAATTTATTGTCGAAAATATAACTGAATCAAGTGAATCCAGCTGCTCATATGAAAATTCCCGATCAAGGTTAGTAATTCTTTACTTGAATATCCTTGAGGATGACATGATATCTGGCTAAATATCGTAAATTTCTATGTACGTAGTCTGGCGACGCTAGTTCTCGTCGAACTATAGATGTTTACGTTTAATTTTATTGTGGCAAGGTGTTTTGTCCTCGTGGACTTTGAACGTTTTATGGGTAGATTTCATCAATCGTTAATGGTGGTACAAATTTCAAAGCTTGCATTTTATGAGTGTAAAAATGCTCTAGTCCATGACTTAGAAAGATGTATTTTTTCCGGATAGAAGTTGACGTTGTAACCGTTTTCGAGGTATCATGTATCTTGTGAGATAAGAAATTCACAAATAGACTGAAACGTTACCACATATGTTCTTGTCGCCGAGTCACCGAACTTGGCAGTACTTTTTGGCTAGTTTTTAAGCGGCACATAGTTCACCTTCATAAAAGATGCTTGTCGTGATCCACGCCTTCGCACTGCCCAGAAACACAGTAGCAAGTTTCTAAAGAAATTTGCTCACAAGCGTGACGGAAAAGTAGGCAAATTCATATCGTTTTGCAGCTTTGTGAACTTCCAATC
The DNA here is from genome assembly GCF_021976095.1 of Xenia sp. Carnegie-2017. NCBI lineage: Eukaryota > Metazoa > Cnidaria > Anthozoa > Malacalcyonacea > Xeniidae > Xenia > Xenia sp. Carnegie-2017. Next base: position 12,844,893 of record NW_025813483.1, on the reverse strand, counting down.
TCTTTTCTCAAACAGGACGCTTAAGTCTTTTGCCATACTTTTTAGTAAGAAAATAAGAACGAAATTAGATAAATTGTATGACACGGCAATCTCCACGTTCTCAGTTGGAATCTAGAACATCAATAAATTTTATTTGTATCGTCTTTGATTCTTAGACTTATCGAACTCCATGTTTTTCTTCTTGGGGCTTTTCAATGTATTCGTTTGTTGTAGATATTGTATTTTCTGCCAGATACCAACCACATTTGACTGTTTTAGGAACTAGAGCAGTATAACGTTTTTAAGTCATCTCGCTCGTCTTTTTGTTGTGTTTAGCAAGATAATATCGCCATTGAAAAGCTTTCCCAAGTTACATTGCCCTATTAAACCTCATGGAATTCAAACAATATACTTTTGCAATAGATCTTGCCCTAAAAATTACGACTGCCAAAGAGAATTAAACATTATACAACACAATATGTGACGGCGACTGTTTTTGGTTTTGATTTGTAAGAAATTTAGCATAAGCACAAAGAGACAGTTTAATTAATACATAGTGCAAGACTGCGTTCTCCTTGTAAATTTTCTCAATTTTGTCAAAAGACTTTTTTACAATGTACCTACAAAAGGATATTGTCCTTGTAATGGCTTCTTCGTGAACATTTTTAGCAGAGTAAATAACGTTTTCTGTAGATGTCAAAGGTAATGTCGAGGATCCGAAAAACACGTAATGCTTTTACTGTTATATTCTTACTAATATGTGACTGGATTGGTCTTACTTAATATGTTTTGGATTGGCTTTCATTTTCATGAACACGTTCTACTTTTTGTTCGTTTTCTAATCAGAATGTCGATTTCTAGTCGGATGTTGCTATTACTGACCGTATTTGTTTAATTGTTATTTGTGTATTATGTAATTGATTGTGGGCCAGTGGGAGGTGTGTCATGGACCCTAAACACGTGTTTCTTCACGTTGAGAAATGCAAATGAGTCACTTTCTAAATGGCACCAAGCTCTTTTTAGGTATGAGCGCGATGTTAGTTATTTACGATATTCTAATGCGCCCAACGTTGCCAGCCCAGTTCACGATATCCGTGTCAGGAAACTGTGTTGGAATTTTCTAGTCAATTTACCATTAATTTTTTTTTACTACAAGCTGTAAACCTTTGATCCCCCAATATTTGAATAACATATGAAAATAATATATTTCCAAAATGTAAAATTGCTCGCTTTTAAAAGTTTTATGACCTCTTTTTATTACGTTTTAATGCGTAATTTTGACGCATGACTTAGATGTATAGTTTATGTAATTGAAAAATTGAAACGATTGCAATGGTAATCAAGCCGGTGGCGTGATTGGTTAGTATAAAGAATTTGATGGCGTGATTGGTTAGTATAATGAATTTGATGGCGTGATTGGTTGGTTTAATGCAGTGGTGGCGTGATCTTATTAACTGTTAGGACTGGTTAGATAGAGGATAGGTTTGCACGCTATCGAACCTATGGTTAACGTTTGTCGTCTTATAACTTTATACTATCCTATTTTTTGCAGAGGAACTGCTAAACTTTTGTATTGATTTGCGTATTGCTTCTGCTTTACGCAAACCATAAATTTTATAGTTCATCTGACATTACATGGAAGTTCGGTGTGACTTATGTTGAACATATCTTCGAACATAGAAATTACCGGATAGACTTACAGTGTTCGAACGTAAACGTGAAAATATTTAAAAAATGAAATACACGAGACAATGACTTTCCTATTTTAGCATTTAGAATGCTATGCATGCAGTCAAGTGTATCTGCATTCCTGTTTGTATTAATGAGAATGCAGTCTTGCGTTCTTTTAAGTCTGCTATGTTACACTATGTAAATAATACCAGCTTTTATTTTGTTAAAGGTATGCAGCATTCATTGTGAAACATCCGTATGTTGTTCTATTGTTGATCTTGGTTTTGGTTATATTATGTGCATGTTTCAGTCTCATTCCACAGCTTGGGGCTCAACCATTGCCCACCTTTGATGAACCCGTTAAGGTGAGAACAGCACACGACACCACTAAACTTATCTCAATTCTTGTTGCTTTTAAAGGATCCTTAGGGAAGGTCGATGATAGATTAGTTAGATAAAATTAGTAATGACAAATATGTGTAAAGGATAATGAGGAACTTATGTTGTTGGTCAAGGATATATTTTAGTCGTCATTGATAGCGTTCGACAAGGCAATCACAATATGTTTGTAGGATTAAGATCAATTGCTGTTGATTGATAAGTTGGGAATGACCTGCAACGAAAGAACTATCTACAATAAAAATATTCTTAAATGTAGAAAAGCATTCTTGTAGGAGCTATACGAAATAAGATTAATAAAATTTGGGAAATCATCTGTCAAAATACTGATTTAAGACTTCATGTGCTTATTTCTAGGGGTTTGAAGCTCGAGGTACACTTATCAGCGATCGCTGGCTCAGTCAATGGAATCTGTTTATGAGTGAGCGTCAGGGTGAAATCACGCGAGTTCCTCCACGCTGTGGAGTTGAAAATCCCATCAGTCAATTGAAGATCGGTGATGCTCCTGCAATTTGCACGGGGGAAGAGACGTTTAGTATGGGTAAACTTACAGTGAAATTGGTGTTCGAGACAAAGAATGGACAGAATCTTTTTACTGCGACAAATCTCAAGTCTATTTGCAATTTAGAAAAAAGAATAATTCGCGATTACCCCAAATTAAACTCTTACTGCCATACACCCAATGGAAGCAAAGAATGCTGCCCCAGCTGGTCGCTTGGTCACTATGTGGCATTGTTAAATGGTAATTCATCTTGTTTAGACATTGATGAAAATCAAGTCGAAAGAGTAAAAAACTTGCTCCAAACTTGCTCGAGATTTTATTACAACGGAAGTCTGAAGCCAGATTGTTGGAACTTTAAACGTAAAGCGGTCGGTAAATGCGGGGCGATTCCTAAAAGCTGCACAAGACTCAATGCTGTTTACAATATCCTTCATTATCTTACTGATACCCAATTTCTCAAGGGTAGTGTCAATAATACATTCTTAAAATATAGTTTGGTCCTGGTACCCGTGAAAGAGATTGAAAGCTTTCAGGTCGATGTCTATGAAAGTCGACTTCAAGGTATCATTAGTAACTCAAACGTCGTCCTCGCTGGATACGAGCTTAGCCGATTAAAATACGAAATGTTCAACGCTAAAATGTTGGAGGATCTCTACCTTGCTGCCATTGCAATGTTCTTTATCATGATTATTCTATGGTTGTATACTGGATCGTTGTTAATCACTTGTATCGTTGGCGTCATTATCGTATCAAGTTTGATTATCGCGTATTTTGTCTATAGCGTTGTGTTAAGAATGAATTTCTTTCCGTTCCTAAACGTTCTCACGTCCGTGTTCCTAGTCGGTATTGCTGCAGACGACGCATTCGTTTACATGGATATTTGGAACCAGTCCACTCGCGAACAACAGAAGAAACGCAGCAAACCTCCATTAAACGACGAGGAACGCAATGAGGAGTTTGTCTCCATCACTGTGAACACAATGCGACACGCATCTGTGTCTATGTTTGTCACCAGTTTCACGACATCATCCGCGTTCTTTGCTGGTCTCACTTCTGATATTACGTCTATACAGCTATTTGGATTGTACTCTGGTCTATCCATACTCTGTATGTTTTTTCTAATGATTACGTGGTTTCCAGCTGCCGTGATCATACAACAAAAGATGTACGGGAATCAGACGTGCTGTTCCCGTAATATTCTTTCAAAACCGTATCTGAAAGGCCCGCGAGACATCGTCAATAAGCTTGTTCAACTTCATCAGACGTTCTTTGCCAAATCCCTGCCGCGCATTGTAATTAAGTGGCGTTATTTCTGGCTGTTACTTTTATCGCTTATTGCAGCTGGTGGCTTTGTTGTGTCAACGTATAAACCCGGTCTCAAGCTCCCTTCGACTCAGGACTTTCAAATGTTTGTCGATTCTCACGAATTGGAGAGATATCCGTTGCATCTTAAGAAATATTTTCACTTTGAGACGACAAAACGTTCCAGTTTTCCCCTTTTCTTTCTATGGGGTATAAAACCTGTGGATAATGGTAACATTTTTGACCCTTACGACACGGGAAAACTAAATTACGACTCAGATTTTGACATGACTAGTAAAGAAGCTCAACGGTGGATCAACTCTTTTATCTCGCGCTTAAAAAAGCAGCCGTTCTTCGCAAAAGAGCAGCCTTTAACAAAGCAATGCTTCATCGAAGAGTTTTTTACATACATGCGCCAGAATTGTAGCGAAGGCAACCAGATTTGCTGTAAGAATTCTGTTTTCCCTTACAACGCCACCGTGTTTAACGAATGTTTACTTCAAATGCAGTGCTTGAAGATCAAAGAGGCACAATTTCAAGGACAGAGCATCGAGGACGGTGCACCTTTGTTTGACAAGAAAAACAGACTACGTGCGGTGTCTTTGAAGTTTGACAGCAACGTGTCATTCACGTGGTCTTATGATCCCGCCGATCGGTTCTGGAAGGATGTGGAGAATTGGGCTGATAGAGAGTTCAAAAATGCATCAGCTGTTAGCGGTTGGTTTATCAGTAAACTGAGATATTATGATCTTCAAAAAAGTCTCTCCACGGGAACTTTTCTTTCGATGAGCATTTCGCTTGGTATTGCATTTGGTGTGATGCTCCTTACCACCAGAAATATATATATCAGTGTGTTTGCCATTATTACCATAGCATGTACTCTGGGTTGTACGGTTGGTTCGCTCGTACTATTGGGATGGGAGTTAAACATATTGGAGTCAGTCACTTTTTCTGTATCTGTCGGGTTATCTGTGGATTTTGCGCTGCATTATGGAGTAGCGTACGTTCTTGCTGAAGAGAAAAGTCGTAGACAAGACAGGGTCTCGTTTTCTTTGATTGGAATGAGTTCTGCGATTACTATGGCTGCTTTCACCACATTCATAACAGGTTGGTGACGCAGTTTTTCTGTGAATATTTGAAAGTATTTTTGAAGCTCATTGCTTTGTTCCAGAGTTATGTTTAAGTGTTGAAAATTTGAATCCATTACTACTCCAGTCTAGTATCTTCATCAGGAGTCATGTGATGTTGAAACTCGAGTTCTTATTTACACCAGTGTTTTCTCTTCATCAGAGAGATCTGATGTTGAAACTCGAATCCTAATGTACTCCAGTCTCGTGTCTTCATCAGTAGTAATTTGATGTTGAAACACGTGTCCTTGTTTACTCCAGTTTTGTGTTTTCAGTGAAAGTGGTGTCATATCTTTATGTCGATTCTTGAGTTTTTCATTGATTAGCAGTCATGTTATGTTGAAATTCAATCACTTTAATTTTATCACTGTTATAGGTACTATAGTTCTGCGTTCAGATGTTTTGTCATATATTCAAATTGGACAATTTCTAATGATCATCATGTCCGTCAGTTGGGTCTACGCCACGTTCTTCTTCCAAGCGCTTTGTTGCTTGTGTGGACCTGAGAACGACTCAGGTCAATTGACTGTCGCCAAACTGAGATCAGGATATCAGAAACTGCGATCGCTGTGCACCATTGCAGAGTCAGATGAACATAGAATGGTGCCGAATGGAAAAGGTTCGAAAGAAATCCGTGTGATTTACATAAAGTAATAGTATATACCTTTGTATTTACCACTGTTAAATTGGTTTTTCTATTCCAAGTTTCGATGCAGAGTTTATATTAGAACATGTTTTATTCCGTAAAATTATTAATGAATTAATATTTTGACTTCGAGTGTGGGGGTTCCACGTGCAACTAAAAACTATTTATGTAATTTTCGTCAATACATTTGTATTTATTGGCTGTGCAATTTGTAAATAATTTTTGATGGATGTAAGTAATTGAGCATTTTGTTAATATACTGTAGTATACATTTATTATTCGTACTCTCTGGAGGGGCACGGGTAAGGGCTTCGGCTTGGAGACATACCGTAATCGACTTTGTTTACCCAGAATGCACTGCGCTTTTACATTATGGCGACTGCTGTGAGTAAAAAATATTAATTCTTCGTCAATAAAAACAGCGAAGTTATCATTTTAAAACTATACGAAGATACAAAATATATAGGCACGGAAGGCAGCGCTACGCTACAACATAATACTAGGGGCGATATTCACTTCTTTAAATTCCTATATGAAAGCAAGAATAATCATCGCTGTTTTGATATTATTGTTTACAGCTTCCTTTGCTTGAGAGATTCTAGCACTGCAATTTGGCATTTGGAAGGATTTAGCTTTCATAATTTGCTAATAATACGTGTAACACTACTCTATAGTTGATCAATTAGATGGCTGATGGCCCGACCAAACACTTGGGAATGTTGCTCGAATTAAGAAACCGTAAAAATTACTCGCCCTCGGCTCATGTTTTCGAACATTCTTTCATGTTTTGATCAGATTGTCAAAGCAGAAATTGTTTGATTACCAGAGAACGAGTGTACGCCTGAGTAAGCGTCTTGTTCATTGTTCAATGTCTTCAAAAAAACATTTTAACTTGCACTAAGTCACATACCTGAAATATTGTTATTTACAAACTGTCATAATTACTTAAAAAATAAGAGGAAGAAACATGCTCCAAACCATACATCTTATAGTCAAAAGTACTATTTCAATTCAAGCATCATTCAAGTATTCACGAAAGAAGACGATGTAGAAAAAAAAACTAGCCTTGGCCTAGCAATATGGAAAGAACGATTAACTCCAGTTCGTATGCCTAGTGCAAACAATGATTACATAAGCAATAAAGAGGGCAAACAATGAATACATCAACAATGCTTGTAGCTGTGCCGCCTGACATACTGCACACAACACAAGTACAAGTGGGTTAGCACTATTTTCCACCCAGCAAACCGCCCTTTACTTTACACAATCGGAAATAAATTAAAGATGGCGGCTAATGGGAAAGAACCAAAAGCTAAAAGGAAACCATGCATGCACTGGTGCTAGGTCGTTTTGAGATGGCGAGTAATTTTATATTTTTATAATACAGTTTTTAATATCAACATATGAAAATATTTACAGATAAATGTTGCAGTATAAATTTTCATGCAACCACCTTAAGTTATAAACTTATAATCCAGGCTGGAAAATATGTCGTTTTTCGACGATTGTGTAAAATATTATATAAAATATTATATTGCGTAAAATATTAGATTGTGTAAAATATTATATTGTGTAAAATATTATATTTCAAAGTAAAGGGCGGTTTGCTGGGTGGAAAATAGTGCTAACCGTACAAGTGACACAAGAGAAAGTTTATATTCATAACCACGTGATGTCATCTGTTAGTTTTCCTTCCCAGAAATCACTTCGTACTTAGAAGTCAAGTTGTATGAAAGTTGTTTGTTCATGCGTTGTTGAGACGTGGCTTTGCAATCGGCAGTGAAAGTTGAAATACACGGCTTGTATTTGCGAATTCTAAGCAAGTTGGACGATGTCTAACTTTGGTAATTTCAATTTGAGTTCGCTTAGCTCCATGAGCACACTGGGCAGTTTGGCGCAGTCGGCTCAAAGGCTTGATAGATTAATGGCAGGTAACCGTTCAAGACAGCAAGATACTGGCAATAACGCCCGCAGATTGATGGATAACGACTTCTTTGGTGCTCGAAACAACGAGCGAAACCGTGGAAGATCCCCTTCACCTCAAAGGGTATGTTTCAAGAAATTTCAACCAATTCTTTTTTATTACGTAAAATGCATTTCCAGTTAAGATGTCACCTCCTCCATTTAAATAGTGTAGGCTACTTTTCATAACGTTAGTGCCTCACTGATTTTGAATTCGTTTGAAGACACGAGAATTTACGTTATCTTAAGCCCTGTTACGCAAATTTTTAAAACATTCAAAAAAAGCTGCTGAGTCTCTCGGAATCCAGCTGTATCACGTTTGTTGTTCTTACATATCATACAGCTGTTGTTACGTATGGAAACCATGAATTTTTATCTCTTCTTATATAACACCGCTGTTTATCTTGGCGAACGAGAAATCTGGAAAGTCATTAATTGCTCATTGAAGCAATAATTTTCGTCTTGCTTGCCACGTCATATGTTTATTAAATGGACTCAATGAAAATTAAGCTGTAGTATGCTATCTCGTCTTACCTTCATGCTCATTGATTTGAAATTGCTTTTTCTGAGCCATCATTGTGACAATGGTGGTGAATTATGAATTTCATAAATATGTCTATTGGTGCTAGTAATATCTTTGTTTGATACAACTTTGGATTCACTTGAACTTTTCCCAAACTTAACATCTGAAACAAAATCTTGCATTGTAAATGTTTCAGTCATATGTCTATCATGCAATTGCTGCCAAACTGATTTTCATTTAGAAAGTCAATATTATTCGAAGTGTTTTCAGTTTCAACTGTTTCATAAACAAGAAATTGGAGTTAACCTCTTTTTCTTATGTCAAGTTTGAATGCTTGTCAAGCTTGCTTCCACTGATCATTTATTTATTTGTGTTATATTTTTGCAAATTAACTAGATTTGCTCCAGCTGACTATTAGCTGTCTTTGTAAAAGATTTTGTCTCTCAATTTTTTTTGACAAATGATAATCATCTCTCTCTCTCTCTCTCTCTCTCTACAAATTCTTCCATATGGAAGTGTTACTTTGCTGATATTTTTATAAGTGTTGATTGGTCTAGGTTCAATCTGCTGATTGTTAGTCAGCATAGTTTTTGTCGTATTCTTTTTTTCTCTGGAGTGTTGTGCAAGCCAAGTTTGTCACATGTTATACGATGTTGGCATATTTGGAGTTGCTTGCTTTCAATGCGATGGAAACTCTTTCAAAACAGTAATATCTCCAAATATTTCATAAATCTATGCTAGAATACTTAATATTGATAACCAAGTAGCTGTAATTTTGTGTGAATTCCCAACAATTGATTTCCTTTGCTGTTTACTAAGTTTTAACAATTATGTATCTGTCATTTCATGATATAGATACATTGCATCTTATTGTTTATGAAATTTTCCTCTTTCAATTAAGCAAAGCAAAATGGGCACTTCTTGTCCTTAAGTGTTCCATTCAACTTTCTGGCTATGTCGTCACTTTGATTACACTCTTACAAACTCTTTTTGATACACTTCCATTATTTGCCTACAACAGCGTGCTAATCGTGGCGACAGACGCAATGCCAATCGTCGTGATCGTGTTAATGCCAGGAGAAAGAGAGATGACAATTTTTATGGCCCAGCAAGTGGTGCCGGAATCTTAGGTGCTGCACCAAATAGGAATGGCAGATCATCAGGTTTGCATGTTTTTATTGAAAAATTACTTCAATATTTCGTGTAACAAATCACCACGAAATTAAAATTTACCCATGACAAAGATCTTCCATAATTGTACTTCTTGTAATCTTACTTGCAGAAGGTGTTTTGGTCTAAAATGCTTCATCATTTCTGTTTTGGCAATCAATCTTGTACTTCACTTCTCTTCTCATTTGGAAGCGAAATGTGTTGCACTTGAAATTGTAGTTTTTAGAAAGTTATGTAACAGAATCCTTCCATTTACCTTTACCCATTTTTCTTTCTAAATTCTTTTCATTAAGTTTTTTCTTCACTTCTTTTCATTGTGTCATAAACTGTTTTTCAGTTTCCTAGATAACGAGTCTAAATTGTGAAATTAATCACTGCTTCTGTCATCTTAACTTGTCAGTCTTGGTTTTGCTTTTCAGAACATCTTTAGTCATTCGTTTAGGTATCAAACGCGTCTTTTATTAGCGATGAAAGGATAATGGCTGATGGCTTCTGTGTGTTTTTATGTGTTTTGTAATGTGTAACATGTGTTTATCTTGAAGGTACAGGGGATGACTCAACATGGAATGAAAGTAGCGGGAACCAACCGCAATTTAATCAACAGGCACAGCAACTTTTAAACATGATGCAGACACAACAGCTCTTGGCTGCTGTGCAGGCTCAGGCAAAGTTAGCTAATCAGCAGCAGCCACCAAGTCTGATGAGTAGCACTGTGTACCCACGTCAGATAGGTGGTCGTATGTCTAACCCAAGGGGTGGTCGCTTTAATCGCAATGACAGATCACGTCAAGGAATTTCTAATCGTCGAGAAGATCGTAAACGAAAGCACTCACCCCCTTCAAGACCTTTTAGACGAGATCGACGTGGTGATAATGAAAGGTCTATTATCTTGTATTTCCAATCCTTTCAACACTACCATTTTCTGCTGTAGAATCAACATTCATTATCTTTATGTGTGCCAATATCTCCAAATATGTGTTCTTGTATGTCAGTTATTATCCACTTTGCTCCGTGCTCCATACGCTGTATGTTTTTTCACCAGCGTATATTCATTTCCTTCCATTATTTAAGTGTATCATTGCCACTATATCATTTCCTACCATTATTTTCATTTGATTATTGCCATTATATCATTTATATCCATTATCCTCGGTTCATCGTTGGCAGTATGTCGTTTCCTTCCATTATCCTCAGTTCATCGTTGGTAGCATGTCATTTTTCTTCATTATCATCAGGATATTATTGTCTTTCCTTTTTCAATTGTGTATCGATTGTTTTAAAAGGTCTTAAAATTACCGTGTTAATGTAAAGCAAGTGGTTTTGATTAGCCTTTGCAAGTCAAACGGATAGCCAGTCCGCTAGTTTTGGTCCTGATATGTAAATTTCTGAACATAAACATTCTTCATGCCTTTGTAAACATCACTGTTGTTTTAACGTTGTGTGATCTCAGAAAAATTTACGTAGCTAGACCAAGTGATGTAGTGTATCCATGACATAATGCCACTAGAATGAACTTCTTGTTTGCTCGACGTTTAATCTTATCGTAGACGTAACTTTTGAAAGTTACATTCAAACATTGGGTAAAAATTTTTCTTTAGTAAATATCAACCAATACGAAAACTGTCAAATGATGTTTCTGCAAAAAAGAACGCGACCAAAGAAAAAGATGGTGTGAAATAGATTTTATCTTTTTATTTTTAAAACCTGTTTTGATTTTTTCTTTGTAAGTTCAGATGTAAACTTTTCTCTATTGTCTATAGATGTTGAGGCTTCAGCAAAGAAACAGGAGGAGCCTTCAAAAATTTCTAGGAATGCAGCCGGGGAAGATATAGAAGAATTGATCAGGACAAACTTCGATGGCAAACGTTATTGGTGTACACTTTGTAAAATTGTTTGCATCAAATTGAAGGTCAATTGATTTCACGTGACTCGAAGAATCCATTATTCAATGCGTTTGTTTGAGTTAATGGTTTTCCAGAATCAGTGTATTTCTTATGCTTAACGTTACGTAAAATTATTTAGAATATCCGAAAACACTTCTTGAGCGAGCGTCATGTGAAAGCTGTTTTTGAAAGAGATGGAAAAGTGTTTGATCCAGAAATCATGAAAGTGAGTTTGGTGAACACTCTGTTTTGCAGTTTTCAATTATTGATCCATGACTTAAGTAATGTTTAATCATGCAGTAACAAGATTGATCCATGACTTAAGTAATGTTTAATCATGCAGTAACAAGATTGATCCATGACTTAAGTAATGTTTAATCATGCAGTAACAAGATTGATCCATGACTTACGTAATGTTTAATCATGCAGTAACAAGATTGATCCATGACTTAAGTAATGTTTAATCATGCAGTAACAAGATTGATCCATGACTTAAGTAATGTTTAATCATGCAAGATTGATCCATGACTTAAGTAATGTTTAATCATGCAGTAACAAGATTGATCCATGACTTAAGTAATGTTTAATCATGCAGTAACAAGATTGATCAGTGACTCAAGTAATCTTTAATCGAGCAGCAACATTAATTGATGACTTCTTTAATCATACAGCAACAGGAAATAAAAGAAGAAAAGCCGAAGCCAAAGGATATCAGGGAAGTCTTAAAATATGTTTGCAGCACAAAGCAAACGGCAAGGAAAGAAAACAAGGATATTTACATATCGTCTTTGACTGATTGCACCGTAAAAGTCACAGATTTCTCTTGCGAGGAAGGCTTTATGGGTAAGTATATTTGTGAAACTTTCTTGGGTTTATCAGGCCTGTTCACCGTCTCCTTTCCACTGGTTTTTACAAAGGAGCAATAAAAAATTACTGGTACTTATTGAGCACCTCTCTTAGGCGATAAACAATTGCTTTTATGCCCGAAAAATTAAATTTTAAATTTATGAGACTTCGTCAAATGTGAGATTCTTTTCCTCGAGGTTCTGAATTTGTGAAAGCCGTTTCTGGATTCAAATGCCAATTATGTAATGTTTTCATGAGACAAGGAAACGATATCATTCAGCATCTCAAAGGCAAGAAACATCAATATAATTATCAGGTTAGTGTTGAGATAAAAGCGAAGGACCGGTTCCATGAAGCTATTCCCACTTTTACACTCTCCGCTCGATAATGACTTTTTGTGAAGTCGTTATGTTTCATTGACAAAAATGAAACTTTTTATTTTATCAGTTATCCTGTTTAACTTGTTCCTTTTTGCCTTAAAGGAAATTTTTGAAACAATCAAAAATATTGCTGTCCAGTTAGTATTGCTGCTTTAAATTCATACTAAATATCCCCTTGGTAAAAGTGACCTTATACCTTCATACCCTTTAAATGGAACTAATTGTTGATATGTTTGTTTGCATAAATCAAAGGCATATTTGAAAGAAAATCCGGATTATTTGGACAAACAACGGGAAGTGAACAAGAGATTACTGAACATGTTGATGAAAGATGAAGGTCAGGAGGTGGTCTTGCAAGATTGTACTGGAGACAAGTTTGCTGACATTAATCTTCCCGAAGAAAAGGTAGAATAAGTCTCACTTTTGAAAGTGTTGTGTCTATTTAATTTGTTCAGGGAATATTCCCAGTTTGCTTTGCAGTTCTATTTTAAAGTGAACTAATATCAAACGGCTGCATTTAGTAATTTTTAAGAATTTGGTACTACACATTCTGAAGATTCAAGGAGCTTATCGTCCATAAAAATTGATTACTTTCGTTCAACCAAGAAAAGAAATTTTGTGTACTTAAAATATCTCCAATAAAAGAGAAACTATCTCTGTAATAAAAAAGAAACTATCTCTGTAGTAAAAGAGAAACTATCTCTGTAATAAAAGAGAAATTTGTTTTGAAGGAACGCTGCTCATTCCATTTCGAAAAAATTATTTTGTCCATTCATGGAATTTGGTGAAAATGATTCATTGAAGCAAGAAATACTTCGGCGATCATTTTAATTTTTGCTCGTGATAATTATAAACAAATGGATATCTAACTTGAAACAACTCGCAAATCATAAATTATTCCTTTAATGTATATGTATTTTTGATGTTTTATGTTTAATGTGAATTACATGCCAAAGTCAACATACTTTTCTCGCACCCTTGAGTGCTTATTTTGTCTTTGACGCGTTACTTATCCGCCTGTTTTGCTTTACTCTCATAATCACTTGTATAAACGGACCTTTTCATTTCAATTAATTTTTTAGCCCGACGACGTTGATTTTGAAGTGGCTGGTCGTGATTCAGTTGACGTATTGAAAACATATGACGACTCAAAGATGGAGAATGAAGCAGAGAAAGGCGCTGCTTTAAATAAGTCCGACCTTGATAATGTTGCTGTTGATGAAACTGAAGACATGAAAACAGTAGATAGCAACGTGGAGAAAGAAGATAATGAGGAGAAATCTCAAGTTGTGAAAAATGTCGATGAAAAAGAATTGGAAGTAGAAATGAAAGAACATGATGACAAAATTGTTCCAGAGGAAAAAATGGAAGACGAGATGACGAAGGAAGAGGCAAATTCTGAAGAAAAAAAGGACGTCATGGTGGAAGTTGGTGTTGAAGATAATGACGTCATAGTGGAAGCTGGTGTTGAAGAAGATGACGCCAACTTGGAAACTGGCGTTGAAGACGATGAAGTTAGTGTTGGAACGTCAGCGTCATTTGTTGTGTTATTGTTTTGAAAGCCTTGTTTAAAATATTTGGAAAAAATCATGCGTTTGTTTTGTTTTTAGTTTCCTCTTGAAGACTTGTTGCCAAAGCATAAAAGGATAAAATCTGACCATTACAACAAGTCCGATACAAAGTCCTCCGAGTTAAATGTAAAAGAGTCCGATATTGTTGTAAAGACGCCCGATATGGATACGAAAACGCTCGAAAATGAAGAACAAGAGTCACCCGAAACACCCATGTCCAATGATCTTGCTGAGGAGGAAACTGAAAATGTTACGCCCAAAAGAGGGAAAAAAGGAAAGCGTGGCCGCGGAAGCACCAAAGCTACACGCGGGAGACGCAGAACAACCCCACGCACAGTTAAAACGTCAAAGAATTCTGCTGAGAATATTGAGATGGTCGAACGTGTGAGTGAGTCTCCAAAGATGATTTCTAAAAAGCAGAAGGTAAATGGCACCAAATCGTCACAAGTTGTTCAAGATACATCCCCTGTAAAGAAATCAGAAGCTGAGGTAAAGGCAGAACTTGTAGAAACAGGAGAAACGACTGTGGAATGTGTTGCTGAAAAGTTTGAAGACTCTGAACCTATCAATAAACAGGAAGATAACAAAATAGGAGATGATTCGAAAGAGGAAAAGAATTTGGAACAACTAGAAAGCATGAAAAAGCCGGAAGCTGTTGAGGATCGTAAAACTGAGAAAAAAACAGAAATTCTTAAAGAATCGAAAAAACGAGAAGTGGGGAAAGAGAAGAAACGTCTCAGAAAACCCAAATCAGGTAAATTTGCAGAACCTGAGAATGAGGTCAGTAATAAACCAGAAGTTGACATAGAAAAAAAAATCGAGAAAGACCCAGAAGTTAAGAAAAAAACTGAAGTTAAAAAGGACTCGAAAGTTCAGAAAGAAAACGATGTGGAGAAAGAGTCAGGCGTTAAGAAGTCGGATGTTATAAAGGAGCCAGAATTTAAGATGGAACCTGAAGTAAAGAAGGAGCCCGAAGTTAAGATAGAGCCCGAAGTTAAGATAGAGCCCGAAGCTAAGAAAGAGTCTGAAGTTAAGAAAGATCCTGAAGTTAAGAAAGAGTCGAAATGTAAGGAAGAGTTGAAAGAGGAAGAACTAATGGATACGGGAAATGAAATCAATGTAGTGGAAAAAGCGGAAGTGGACGTCAAACAAGAATTGGAAAATGATTCAGACGTTGCCAAGGACGTTGATAACTATGAAATACTGGAAACTGGTTCAGAGTTATCAGACGAAATCCTGCCTTTACAAGATTCTGTAGCGATATCGAAAGACGAAGACGACGATGTTGATGCTTTTGAAGTGATAGATGAGGTTGAAAGTGATAGTTGTGAGTCGGACAATATATAGACTTAGTTCGATCAACAATCCAAGTAAATATGTTTAGTATAGTTTAATTCTATTATATTTGAAGTGTCTTATTTGACTATTTCAACTTGTCAGAGTAGTTTTTACTGTAATTTGAAACAAAAATGTAATATGTTTCAAATATAGCTAACAGTGCATCATTAAATATGGAACTGCTTATATGTTTGGGGGACCTTCAGTTTATTTACTTCATTTGAAACTTGGAGATAGATTATTTATATTATCTATTTCATTATCCAATTTATCGAGCCTGTAATACTAAAGCCATTAGCTCAGGCTGGTGAGCTGATCTTCTCTTGTGACATTTGGCACAAGCAAGTTTCTCCAGTGTTTTCATATTCACCAAAATTTCGACAACGTTGAATAATTTTTGGAAAATTTTTGTGTGTCTCATTGACTGAAGTTAAGTCACAGGCGGCCACCAACTACGGTTTTTTTTATTAAATAAATACATTTAAAGAAACCCGAATGTGGGTCGCGGATGGTTGAGTTTGCATGTGTTTGGTACACATGCAAGAATTTCGATGAACGTTAATGCATAAGAAAAATTTTGAAATTAATGTGTTGAGTAGAAATGCTTAAAAGGTAGATCTTCAAGATTCGCGTTTCCCGTTCAATTCAGTGAAATTTAACAGCCATTAGTGTACAATATTTTTAATCCTTATGTGTATCTTTTTTTCTTTATTGTACATGAATTCTGCGTTTTTAAATGCACTACTTTTGCGTACTCAGTCCGTTTTTACCACATCACAGTTCATCATCACCTTCATCAACACGTTACTCAACACATGTAATGGTATCACACGTAATCAAGTCAAGTATTGTCGCGACAAACTATTTTGTTTGAGCATTCGAGCAGTCTTGCATAGATACAAAGAAGCGCCCTTGGAAAGTACATCAAAAGAGAAATTTTAAGTTGCATTTTTGTGAAAGCGTAACACATCGGGCGGTGTTTGACTTGGTCAACTTTGATATGAGTTGTCTTAGATCGATGAGCATTTTAGGCAGTTTGACAGAGTCTGCGCAAAGGATTTAGTTGTTTTATGTCAGGTAAACGTTCAATAGAACGAGTTAGCGAAAATAACGCTCACATAGCTTGATAGACAACGACTTTTATGGTCTTCGACACATTGCTCAAAATCTTCAAATATGCTCTCTTCAGTTGTTTGGTTCGGGTAGGTTTACCTTTGCAAGTTCTTGATATTTTAAAACAAATTGTGAAAATAGAATTCTGGCTAAGATGGCTGTTTCATTGTTCTTTCTCACTTCGGCCAGCAAACATTGTGTTCAATCTACCGCAGTTTAAATAATTTTTCTAAAATTCTTTCGTTTTCTCAGAATTAAGAACTTTTCTTTCACTCCTATTTTTACTTTAATCTTTTTTCCCGTCAAAATTTCCAAAATACAAAACAGCTGCGTGTTTTGAAATTTCATATTTACTTTCAGTCTTTACCCCTGCTACAAATTGTTAATTGCCAGTATTTCAATCTTATCTTTTTTATCAAATTCATATTTTTTTCTCGCTTAAGTTTTGTGCAAGCCAGGTTTCTACAGCAGAAACTATAACGACGGTTATAAGTTGATTTTAATGCATTCGTTAGGTGCATGATGGTGGAAAACGATATGATTTCCTAATTATTCGTAAATCTTTCCATCACCATCTTTAGCTAATTGATCTTAAATTTTTCAATCAAATTCTTCTTTAAATCATAATTTAATCTTTGATGTTTCTTGCACCTTTTATACTTCTTTCATTTTCGAAGAAGCAAAGCAGAATGGAAAACTCTTACATCAAAGTATATATTCCAATTTCTGGTCATGCCATCACCTTGAAAACATCAACTCATCTTTGACAATATCTCTTTCTTTATACAATGCATTATTTACCCATCATAGCGTGTCAATCGTCACCACAGACGCAATGTTAAACTCAGTGATTGTGGTATTGTCAGGAAAAACACTGTGAACAATGCATATGCTTCAGTGAATGACACTGATGGATGTCAGATGCAGCACAAAGGAAAAGTGGATCAGCAGGTTTGCAGGTTTTTAGCCATTTGAACAAAATTGGATCAAATCCAAAGTGGTCATCTATATTCGTCTTCGAAATATATATTTACTTTCAGTAATGTTTATATCTTGTATTAAAATTTTTTGTAGTTTTCAATTTTTTCAATGGAAAGTCAATCAGAAGCCAAAAATTTAAGGAAGAGTTCCTTTTTTGTCTTCTCTTGAATGGATGACAATCATTATCACCCACTTCAGTTTTCGTGCGATCTTTAAAAAATCGATCTGGTTTTAGTTATAGAATGTTGGGTAAAAAATCGTTCTGTATCCTTTTATCCATTTCTGTGTTCGAAAAGTTTCTTCATTTTTGATTGCATTAATCAATTGTCTGGGACTCCTCTTTATCTAAATTCATTGTTTTCTTTTCATTGGACAATTCCAACGCTTTTCTCTTCACCGCTGGCTCACATCTAATAACTTGTAACAAAAAACTTGTTACCTGGATAATACAGATTCAAAGTATAATATGACTATTTATGACATTGTAGATAAGAAAGGTTGTAAATACAAACTTATTTTGTTGATCTAAATTAACAGAATGTTTTCATCCTTGTTTCTTACAAGTAAATTAAAAGTGCGAAGAAACAAGACGTCTTTTTAGCGTGGTTATTGAACTTATTCCATCGGCCAAATTTCTGACATTATTTTCTTGACACTCGTTCTTTGAATGTTGATGTGAAACTTGATGTATCCAGTATCAAGATTTGTGTTAAAAGACTGGAGTATAAGTTTCTGCTTGGCTACCAAATGATCTGTATCAACAAAAGTTAGTTAGGTTTGCCGAATTGCCGATAGTACAAAATTTTGACCGTCGTCATTATGTTTTGTCATAAATGACGTATATGTGATTTTACTTGGTGTCACTGACCGTCGACTTTGGCTCAATGGCCTCAAACCATACTCAAACCATTGAGTTCTATAATTGAGTTATTATAGAACTCAAAGACTCAAACGCTCAAACATTGAATTATAAATGGCGCCATATTTAAGTTTTTGAAGAAAACTTTTATCGATTGCGGGCTGTCGATTTTTATCAAAAACCGTGGCTATTTCTTCACAAAAGAGATCATGGCACTTCAATTTAATCCACCACAAAAGGTGCGTGGTATGAAAATACTTAACCGTGAAGCTTTTGCTGTAAATTATAAAGTTCCAGCTCTAAAAATCGATGCTCAATTTTGCTCAGTCATTTTGAAACAATTAAGTGGATGCCTATTGAATAAACCAAGGCTTAAAAACATTGTTCCAGATTCAGATAAAGACTCGAAAAAGAAGATTGTTCTTCTTGATCCGACAACTTCATTTTCCAAGAAACAAAAGGTGTTGATAAAAGATGGTAATTGCGAAGAGATTTCATACGAAATTGTCTTAAATTATGCATATTGGAGCACTGATCAGATACTCAGGGCTGTCCTACCTGAAAATATTCCAGAAGTTACTACTGCATTTGAGGCCATTGGTCATATTGCTCATATGAATTTACGGGATTGCCACTTGGATTATAAATATTTAATTGGTAAGAACCAACAATAACTTAAGTTTTAGCATTGAATACTCCTGTTGATTGGACTATGTTGTAGAACAAGAGAATTCAGTTTTTTAAAATCAGTTCTTTGCTGTTAATGACATGAGATTGGAGTATATAAGGAACAAAGTTTCGACATGAGATCACTCCTGATAAAGACACTAGAATGTAGTATAAAAAACTCAAGTTTAACATCAGTTTACCCTTGATGAAAATTCTGGGTGTGCAACATGATAGCTCCATAGATAGATACAATTATTCACTAATTACTTGAAATTCTTTAGGCAAAGTAATTCTAGACAAAAATTCTCCTCAAATAAAAACTGTCGTCAACAAGTTAAACACAATTGATGAAACATATAGATTTTTTAAAATGGAGTTGTTGGCCGGTGAAGAAAACATGATAACCACAGTAAAAGAACATGGGTGTACATTTACGCTTGATTTTTCTAAAGTATATTGGAACTCTAGACTACAAAGCGAACATAAGAGGTTGGTTGACATTTTTCAAAAGGATGAGATAGTATGTGACATGTTTGCCGGGGTTGGCCCCTTTGCCATTCCAGCAGCTAAAAAAGGTTGTGTTGTGTATGCCAATGACTTGAATCCCAACTCGTATGAGGCTCTTGTCCAGAACTGCCAATTGAACCATGTCAAAGACAAGGTTCATTGCTATAACATTGATGCAAGATTGCTACTGAAGCATTTACTGAAAAATGACAAATGTTTGTATTTTGATCATGTGATCATGAACCTTCCTGCTACAGCTGTGGAATTTCTGCATGTCTTCCATGATTTATACTCTGATGTTGAAGGTGTAAAAAATGATGTTTTTGACGAAGTCAAGCTAAAACTGCCAAAGATTCATTGCTATTGCTTTTCCAAAGCTCATGAT
This sequence comes from Xenia sp. Carnegie-2017, assembly GCF_021976095.1. Classification (NCBI taxonomy): domain Eukaryota; kingdom Metazoa; phylum Cnidaria; class Anthozoa; order Malacalcyonacea; family Xeniidae; genus Xenia; species Xenia sp. Carnegie-2017. Next base: position 12,825,080 of record NW_025813483.1, on the reverse strand, counting down.
CCCATCAAAGATGCAAAAAACCAAGTTTTGTTACAATTGGGTGTGATGAACCTGGAAAATTGTACTGTTCATAATGTTAGAAATGTTGCTCCAAGGAAACACATGGTCTGTGTTACATTTCAATTGCCTCAATGTGTTGCTTTTGCCCAACATCGTGTTGCAGGTGGATCAAAAACGTTGCGAAAGTGAAGGTCAGTTATTATTTCTTGTATTCAATGAAGTCCAGTGGCTGTTAATTATTGGCCAGATAGAGCCTTCCATCCGCTACTTCGTCAGTTGTCTATCCATTGTTTCTCATAAGCCAGATAGAGCCTTCCATCCGCTACACTTCGTCAGTTGTCTATCCATTGTTTCTCATAAGCCAGATAGAGCCTTCCATCCGACTTCATCTGTTGTCTATCCATTGTTTCTCAGATAGAGCCTTCCATCAGCTGCACTTTGTCAGTTGTCTATCCATTGTTTCTCATAAGCCAGATAGAGCCTTCCATCAGCTGCACTTTGTCAGTTGTCTATCCATTGTTTCTCATAAGCCAGATAGAGCCTTCCATCTGCTGCAATTCGTCAGTTGTCTATCCATTGTTTCTCAGATAGAGCCTTCCATCCGCTGCACTTTGTCAGTTGTCTATCCATTGTTTCTCATAAGCCAGATTGAGCCTTCCATCCGCTGCACTTTGTCAGTTGTCTATCCATTGTTTGTCATTAGCCAGATAGAGCCTTCCATCCGCTGCACTTCGTCAGTTTTCTATCCATTGTTACTCATAAGCCAGATTGAGCCTTCCATAATCTGCACTTTGTCAGTTGTCTATCCATTGTTTCTCATAAGCCAGATAGAGCCTTCCATCCGCTGCACTTTGTCAGTTGTCTATCCATTGTTTTTCATAAGCCAGATTGAGCCTTCCATAATCTGCACTTAGTTTGTTGCCCAGCGGCTGTTTGTTTTAAACTGGATAGAACTTTCCATCTTTTGCACTTCGTAAATCATTTAAGACACATTCTTACGATTGAAACTTAGCAATTATCAGGAAAAATCGATCAATTCTTTTAAGGTTTTTTTTTCAATTTTCAAGTTAGCAGTGTATTAAGGCTAAATGTAAATTAAAGAAATACAGCAAGTTCAGCGGTCAACAACAGCAATTGTGTACCACAAATTTTCTCGTTGTAGTTTGCCCTACACGTCACACTACTAAATAATGCTTTGTGCAGTTCAACGTAACCTGTGGCTTGCTATTAGTAGTTTGGTGTTAAGTCGTTGTTATTGTAAAAATTATCTTTGTCATAGAAATAAAAGCATCCCTTTACATTATATATGATCTCTTGTAAGCTTACGCACGTACACTTTGTGTACTATGTCCTGTAACACGTATTATAGTACCTGTTGTTCGATCTTATTTTTGCAAATGACGCCTGCTTTCGGCTTGATGAAGAAGCCTAGTGAAGCCTGCCGGGAAAATGGTATTTTTTCCCCTTTCATGAAGAGTTATTTTTAATGGCCATCTTTTGCTCTTAAGCTTTTCACTATTTTTTGAAGTGTTTAAGTAGTTTATCATCATGAGAGTTGGTTGTCTTGCTATCATGCAAGTTGTACCCGTATTTACTTTACAATTTACACAAGTCTTTCTTTATACTAAAAAACTTTATACTGTTTGATACAAAACATGTCAAGCAAAACTTGCTTCTTGTCAAAGGCTTTTGCATCCTAACAACTTTACTTAGTCACTCGGTCTACTTAATAGATTGTAATTATTTTAAGGCTTTTATGTGGCTATCTCTATAGTACCTGCGTGCTCAAGAGAGTGGTTATTCAAGCTGTGGCAAGACAGTTTTTTGTACTGATTATAAACGATGGAGGGTTTTTATATGTGTTGATGAATCATCTTTCAAGTCATTCAATATTTCGTTGCCAATTTTGTGATATTTTCCTTCAACGAGGTCACGTCGTTAATAAGCGTGTAATATTAAAAATGAGCTGCGCGGCATTCTGACCAACGACTTATTAATGCCTGGTCAATGTATGAAAATATATTTAATCTGCAATAATTGTCTGCAATATAAATTCGGTAATGTTACGATGTATATAAATGAACAGGAAGTTATTTCAGCGTATTCCAGGCAGCTTTTAGCCGTTAAAGTTTTATAAACATCGAATAATAAAAAGTGCCTCGAAGGGCTTGCGTGTAACCCACGCAGATTGTTGACTCGTATTGACCACTAAACCTGTAAATGATTGCTGCAATGTTATATACATTAGCTACAATATCTAATTATGCTGTTTTTTGTTGTTTTTGTCGCTTTACTTACATATAGTCATATACAAACTTGTGTAGACTAAATATTTTCGAAATTTATACGTAAACGTTTTCATTTATGAAATGTTTATCGATCTTTCTTGTTTTTTTCATCAAAAATAAAATATCATTGTGACGATGTACTATGAGTTTTAATAATTTAAAGTCACATTGATAATTCAAAACTTTGACGGTTTTTGAAATTTAAGTCTTTACATAGCAAAAACTAGTCTTCATCTGGAGTGATCTGATGTTGAATCTCGAATCTCTGCTTGTACACCTCGTGCACATTCGTGTCTTTATCACAAATGATTTGATGTTGACCATATTCAAGCATGGCGCTGCAAACTCAAAGTATTTTATGACAAAATGCAGACGTATTTATTATTATCTACGAGCCTGCCATAAATTTCATGTACTTAATTTTTTGTATCGAGTACATTTAACCTTCTCATGTATGGAATAAAATTATCTTTATAGAATTGACGTATTCCGATGAGTCAACAAAGAGAACTAAAGTGACCACTTAAACTTTTTCCAGGTAAGCTGCAATTATTTCAACTATTAAGATAATTTATGCATGTATGTAGTAGCGTCCACCTGATTTTGAAGGTAGACTTGTGATTGTCGAGTCGCTTTTTTTTACTTTTTTTTGAAGAACAATCGGTTCGTTTCAAACGGCGTAATTTTATGCGCCGTGTCTAATACTAATTTGTACAACTTCAAAACGTGCTTTCATTTACAATCATTATCCACATCAACTATAAAGGCATGTCGTATGTAGCTACAGATTTGGCGAAAAAAGTTTTTGGATGAATAATCATTTTTTAGCTAGAGCCGTTTGATGCATCAGTAGTATTATGTTAGTATGCGACATTTTGTAAACGAGAAATAACTTTGGTGCGAGGATCGAGGGAATTAGCAATAAATTACTGCCTTTTGCCCCTAATTATTTGTATTTGTACAAATTTTTACTTCGTAAGTTTAGTCTTTAATTTGTAGTTTCTATTTTTATGATGAAATGTGTGTTTTCATATCTGCTATAAAGCCAGAGCTTTTATAGCACTTTTAATACTACGCTTCACAGCATTATTTTCTATCTATAAGTTAATTTATAGCTAAATTATCGCCACTTAAAAAGAATTTTTCGTTAAAAAAGATATTAAGCCGAAACAATGCAAATAGTTTGTTTATGTTTTAAAAGGTTTACCAAATGGGTTGCTTGGGAAAAAACCAACCTGCAGTACAGGAAATGTATATGTTTAAATTATCGTACATTAATACATATCGGCAAATTTTGCACCTGTTTTCCAGTCTAGAATCTTTAGCAACTTATCAATATTTCACTTATCTCCGTTATTAACTACAAACCGTTTAATGCATTTTGTTATATATTGATAGTGTATAACATTAGTCATATAGCCACAGGAAAAACTTTGAAAAAGCAAAATATAAAAGTGTCGATGCTGGTAATTGGGAGGTTCGGAATGAAAAGTTGATAAAGACATTTGTATTTCATACAAACAATTAATAAGTACTCTTGATTCGAATTCTCAAACTTAAATCTTTGCCTGGCCATATATTTTTCCTGTTTTTTGAGCATTAACTTTCATTTCCTATTCCATTTCGACTTATTCTCATGTATCTTTCTTTTCGTAAAACCTCTCGTCCTTTATGGAAACCTTCATAGAGAACTTCGATTAAGTCATGTGACGTAAGCCACTTGTCAAAAGTGTTAATTTTGGTTTATATTACATGTTGTTATAAGTTTAGCTGATGTTTTGAATTCTTTCTTCATGGACAGCGTGCTGGTGAAACTATCGCCTCGTATGCATTAAGTGCTGTTTAGCCATACTGCGTGGATTTGAAATTTTTACCCGTGCTTTCATAATGCAGTCTATTTGAAGAAATTCTATTTTCTGACAAAGTCTTAAGCGAAAAAGTATCATGAAACAAAAGCGCATAAAAAGGCAGTACAAACATATAGTCTACGTCTTGTGTTTGTTGCCTTAACACTCATTCAGACCAATATCGTACAATTCCATTCTTCCTTTTATGTATTTGTTTGCTTTGATTAATCCCTACAAAAATAGATGAGTGTGTCCTTGTTGTCTTTTAAGCACTTTTTAATGAACGTTGAAGTAGTGTTGAAACATTTACGAGGGTGGTATATTAAAGACATCTACAAAAGCCAGTGATAAATCATCCGTCAAATCGTAATCCCTGCTTTTTCTTTACCTGTATTAATGTGAGTGATAGGTTATTGCAGTTGTTCATCCTTGTTATACCTGTACACATTCAAAATATGTTTTGTACATACAAGTCTTTATATTGGTTGAATGTAGCTAAGTAAATGCCAAAGTGTTTTGATACCAAGGGCGCTCACTTTTTTGCGGTTTTAAGTGTTCCGTATATGAATTTGTTGAACGACAACTTGTATAAACGTAATTTGTCGTCATTATGAGATCGCTTATGTTGAAAAGCGTATGATAGCTTTTGTTCGATTGTTTTAGCAATTCTTTGCAAATGCGTGCACAGCTCGTTTGTCATTCAACTCCTTTTGACGCTGATTTAAGTAATTTTCGACGCACATCTTCCCAATTGCATTTACGCAGCTAATGAGGAGCGTTCAAGATGGCTATTTACGTGTTGAGGTGGGAAAAGCCTTTACAAAGACAGCGAATATAACAGGCCGTAATTTTGACGTTGCCTCTAATTGATGACAAATTTTCTTTGGCGCTCTCTATGCAATATCTTTGCCGTGTTAGAGACCGTGTTTATTCACATAGTTCCGTTGCACAGGGAGGTACAGAAACACAGTGTTTTTTTCCACCAGCGGGGCATCTATGTAGGAAGGCGTTTAGAGTAAGTAGGTCACCAACAAGCACACACTTGATATTTTGGTCACCTGCATCGCTTTTGTTAGTTGCACTTGTTATGCGTTCCTGTTAGCTGCATACTATCATAGCTCTTTCTCGTTCGCTCGCACCGACCGAAGTATGCAGAAAACACAAAAATCACCGCCTGTCTTTAACGACAAATTCAGTATACGTAAAATGCTTGCGATCGATTTGGAAGATGAGTTGATGAGTCAGAGCGAGGAGGACAGCGAAAAAACGCGGATATCTGCTAAGGTCAAAGACGCTTCTAACGGTAGCTGTGCCGAATCACAACATAAAGAAGGAGAAAGTGTGTCAAAGAAAGATGAGGACGTACCCGTAAAGCCACCATATTCCTACAATGCCCTTATTATGATGGCGATAAGAAACTCGCCCGAGAAAAGGCTAACCTTAAGTGGTATTTATGAGTTTATTATTAAGGTATGTTAAACAACACAAGTATATACGTAAATGCATCAATATATTAACTCATATGTTTATCAAATATTTTTTATTTTTTCAACATTGTGACGCTCTAGTTACAGTCGCCTTAAATTACGATAGCCAAGTACTATCGTGTATTTAATATAGAATAGAGCTAATCTCGTCGAATACGCAATTAATGACAACGGTGCTCAAGTGTTCAGAATCTCCTAAAAACCTCACTTGACATTTAAATACAAGAGTTACAGAAATATTGTTTGTATTTAGGTATTTTCTTAACGTTATAGTTCCTACAACATACTTCAATCAAAATTTTTTCGTCTTACATCTTATGTCGAATGTGTGTAATAATTCTAAGTAAAAATTAATATGTACTAGCTAAAAATTCATAATCGAAGCTCGGGTAACCTGTATGTTGTTTGGTTTTTGATGTTAGCTATTTGTTATTTTTGATTCGTGAAACCTTGAAAAGTATAAATGCTGTCAAATCGTAAGGAAGGCGTGCATGTAGCTAAATGGCAAGTGTGGAACAAAAGAAGAAATATATTTTTCACATGAAAGGTTTTAATGTAAATGACTAACTTATTTTAACTGTCACAAGTAAAAAAATTTTTTCATTTTTTTCTGCTTGACTCTTAGAATATTCTAATTTATTGTTTCAATGTTCTCATTGTTTTTTTGAATTCATCTAGAATTTTCCGTATTATCGGAATAATCGGCAAGGATGGCAAAATTCGATCAGGCACAATCTGTCTTTAAACAAATGTTTCGTTAAAGTTCCACGACATTATGACGATCCTGGGAAAGGAAACTATTGGATGTTAGATCCTAGCAGTGATGACATAATTATTGGCGGCACTACGGGAAAACTGAAGCGACGAACAAATGCAAATCTGAAACACCGTTTTGCTCTAAAGCATCATGGCTTCATGCACTTTCCCAGTTGGTATTACACATCCCAGGCAAGCAACTATTGGCCTGGTTATTCACAGTATTACCCCTCGTGGGATCCTTACTTAAGTAGAGCAGCGTTAGAAAATCCTGCTTTCCTAACTCGTCATCCACAAGATTCCAGTTTGAACCATCATCGATATTCTGGCGTGGAAGAAGTGAACACAAATCCGATGAGATATTCCACTGGTAACTACTCTACATCTCGTTCTCCTTACTCGATTCTACCCTCGACATCTGTTTCCCCTCATGGTAGTCTCGACGAAAGTCTTGTTGCAAAACAGCGCTGTGTTTGCGATAAGAAAATGATAGATGTTGGCCGGGAAAAAGGGGAAAATTCTTGTGAAACGTCTACTTGCAAAAGCTCATGGTCAAAATCGATGCTGAGTTCTTCGCCTTCATTGTCACATGAAATCACCAAAACTCTTTTTTATTCGCCGTCAATAAGTTGTAATAGATATGCATAGGTCATTTTGAACAGGATTTATATGCGTAAAATAGTATATCCTGAACTGTATTTCATTGCTGTTTGTGTAAATCTCTATTCAAATGTATACGAATATCTTACTTTTAGAGAACTCTGTGTAATTGGTTGCTTTAAATTGACCACTGCATCATTAGTGTATGTATTTGTTCTTCCATACGTCTGTAAATAAATATAATATAAAATGTTAAGCAAATATATCGTATTTATTATTGATTTAGTCTTGTTTTTCTTCACAAGGATTTTACAGAATTTTTGACGATTATAATGGCAGCATAAATAATTAGCAAACATGCACAATGTTAAATCATGGCCCATTTTTACAATTTGTAAAATACATAAAAATGGAGGATGTAATTCGTATCTTCGTGGGTGATTTGATTACAAACGTTAATGGTCTGGATTTTAGTTTAGTTTTAGTAAATATATGTCTTACTTGAAGAAGGCTTTTTAAAGCCACTTTTATATGCATGGTTTGCACTTGATGGTGTACGCTATGACTATATATTAGACTATTCTTGTACTGTTGAGGCCAACGTACATTGAAGTGTTTTCTTTAACCCTCTATTTTAAGAGTTGAAAAATATCGAAAAACATTTAGCAATAACATTGATCAAGTTTTTTAATATATTTTTTTGCAACTCTGTGCTACACGATCAGAAGGATCATCAGGCCATTCAGCATGAAGTTTACGGTTTATACGCAATTTAAAGATATTTCAACTGCCTGGTTATTGCATGACGATAAATAACTCGCACATTTTAATAGTTATCATATCCCAGATTGCGTGGCACCAAACGACTTTCTTGAAGTATGTACGCGAGAATGTTGTGACGCGACAGGTGCCAGTAAGCTATTCTTAAGTGATTTCTTGACAGTTTTAATGTATTTTTCGTGCACAATAAGCACGCTAATATTTGTACTATATCACAGGTACCTGAATATAAAAGTTTGTTAGTATATTAACTACCTGACAATGATGCTTAGAAATATATAAAGCATCGAAGTTTGAAAACAAATGTGTTGTGGTGCATAATACTAAATCGATAATGAAACTGTTCAAAAGTAGAAAAATGTACTTTGATACTTTAAACTTTTGCTTGTTTTGTTTTACTATATTATAAAGGAACTATTTGAGAGTGATTTTCCAATATTTTTGTAACGTAGGAGAGTAAACATTAATCTTTCTATCCGTTCAATGTATTAAGTATAGAATAGTTTAGCAGCAGTGACCGACTATTTATCTCCAATATAACAAGTTTATGATAAATTTCATATTTATTTGCATTAATCTGTTTGAGTTGTGTCAATAATTAAGTATGCCGATACTGCATTACGTATCTAATAAAATTGTCCTCATAACAATATCGATAGTGGCATCAAAGAGGTTTAACATTTTATCGCACAGACCGAAACGCTTGCAATTTTTTCTTACATAGCAGCGTGATTCGGATAAGAAAAGTAAGAAATAAGTTATTTCTTTTCATAAGTGCACATTGCAATAAAAATGGCGTGGGAATTCCCTCTTCTTTACCAGCCAATCAAATTGTCTAATTACTTCACTCAGTGATGTAAACCAATGATAAAGTTAATCATAGCTATATAGTAGATTTTTAGTGTCTAGTATGAAAATGACATGTTACATCTGACTGAGTTAATATTTTACCATTTCCTATTTACTTCTTTCTTATTGCTTGTGATCTTACCACAAGTTTATAAGTATCTAGCGATGTAAGCGTTCCTATTGAGCAAGCACAGCTTGAGCACAGCGGTCACGACTAGCGTGGTAATATTACTGCAACATATTCAAATAAACAATTATTTAATTAGCAACTTGAACAAAGCCTTAAAAACGCACGATGCATTGGGCGAAATTAGAAAAATATACACGCTGTGTATTTCATATCATAGTTTCTAACGTTCATATTCATTGATATTTATGCATTTAAAGTCCGATTGATTTCCAATGGAATTATGTAAATATACCAAGGGGAACGAGACTGTAGTGAAAATATTTTAAAAATGTAAACAAGTGTTTCATCAAAGTTTTTGAATACTGTATACTTTCAAATAGTTAAAAAATTGCGAAAAGTTGATATTGAAGTATCTTAGTTTTGTTCTCTTCCAGTCGAAAAGTAGAACCTTTTGGTTTAAGGTGCACTGAAACACAAGATTCCACCATTAAACAGCTGCATTTAATGAAGGGTGAAATTATTGTCTCCCTTCTGAAATTATTGAACAATTGGTTTTACATAACATATAATTGCTATTTATATAATGTTCAGTTTTCACCCAGTGCTATTTGTGGCACCTTTCATTTGCCTGTGACCATCCACTGTATTGAATAAAACTCTTTTGTCACAGTTTCAATCAGCCGAAATTTTTTCCTTGTGTAGATAAATTGTTTAAGCATAAGTCTTTGATAAATCAAGTGTTCAAATTGTGTTTATGTAGTGTTATGTCATAATGAAAACCATTAACGTGTGTTATTATTTTTGAATGTAAACTTGTGGAAATATTTACATTTTTTCTTCATCTTATCGGAAGACGTCAAGCGGATGCGACCAATGGCATTGCAGGCATCTCAGTTTGCCTTGTGTCCAACTACAACATGTTAGCATTTGTTTGTGTGCTGTGTTACAATATCCCAGCATGCGTGCTCCACCCTCTAGTGTCCAAACCTCTCAAGTTGATATTGTTCTTGACGCACTGTTGGTCCATCAATTTAACGATTTTTGAATTAACCATTCAATGTTAAGCGAAGCAGTACTTTTAACCACACGTAGATTGTCGAGCTCTTGCTGATATGCATACCTTAAGATATTGTTGGTAATTACAGACCACCATCGGTGTAATTTTGCAACAAATTGCTCTTGTTTCTCGGTAGATAACGTTTAACTTTCTCGCGTTTTGTATTTCTCAAATTGTATTCATGGGGAAAAGATATGATGGAAATTTCATACAAGACAAGGATGACTTGTTTCTTTTGCTTACAAAAAGACTATTCAATAATGTCAATTGTTTCACACCGGAAGCTCACACTTGGAGCATATACATCATGACTCAACATAATTTTCGTTATGGTTCAGTCTTGCAAGATGATCCTTATCCTATCATTTAAAATAACTTCTCAGTTCCATTCTGATATGAATAGTATTGGCAATTGTGCTTGCTATAAATGAGTCACTTAAGTTAATTTTTGGTAATCTTTGTGGATCATAATTTTGGGTAACTTCCTCCTATAAACATTATGTTGTATTTTTTTTTATATATTTCGTACATCACGTCAGCTCATTATAACGATTTCTGCAAACTACATTATCATTATGCAAACATTTGTAGGTTGTCGAGATATTTTAAATAGCTAACAGTTGAGTTTTCTACAAATATAAAAACAACGTATGCATTAATTTCCCGTTTATAATCATATCCTACATTACACTACTGCAGTTTTGTAGTCAAAATCATTTCATAAATTGCATATTACAAGCATCTATTCTGGTGAATTTTCATTTCGAATATCTTTTCAAGCTTTTTATGTTAGTAGAAAACCTTCAAGTAATTTGCTGCGCCGTAGATATGCGTTGTTATTGTATTCATTTGCTCTTCGATTCTCCTTCGTGTCTCGTTTGATTTCCTTTCTTGCACGAGCGCTTCACACAAGCCTGGAAATATCTCTGTTTTGTATGAATTTTTGTTGTTCAATCCAAAAATGACATGTCTAATGAGGAAAGATGATAATTTACCCCATTTGTTAGAGCCAATTCAAATACGCGTTGAAGAAATCTTGGAGACGGATTTTTTTTTTGGCTTCTTCAACTATATCATTTACCGTCAATGACAAAGTAAATGATATGGACAAGGAATATTGTATTGGCTTGCAAAATTTTTTTTAATCTTACCAACCTATCGTGGGATGTTTATGGTATTCAGTGAAAATAAGGACTTACTAAATTTTTCGTACCTCGTATGTAGTCGACCAAACACTTTGTTATTACTGACAAAGCCTTTCTCTAGCGTCATGAGCTTGTCATTGAGCATGCGCTTTGTTAATACCCTGTTAGAATTTGATTGATACACAAAGTGAGCGTTATTGTCATTGCGTATGGATTAATGCGGGGGAGGGGTAGGTGAGTTTTTGGGTGAGTTTTTGTCATACCTTTTCTTACTTGCATTACGTATTCTTTCGTCCAGTGCTTTTGCTGAGGCTATGAATGACTTTATTGCCTCTCTCAAGTACACTATTAAAGGGAGATAACTTTACTTAAATAACACTATCTCACAATTGTTATCTAAAAATGCGGTTTTGTAAGATTGTGAACGTTGCTATTCTTAACCTAGAGTGATTTTATTTTAGCACTAAACTAATTTTATACATCTCGTGCATGATTCCATTCATAAGTTCTCATAGACGCCAGTCCAGGGCCTTAATCTGAAGTTACATAATGTTGAAACTTGAACCAATTGTGGTATAAAAACTAGTGTATCGGAAGTGCTTATTTCCAACCTAATGTAATGTTGTTCTTCTTCAATACAAAGCCATATTTTCTTTTGAAGTCATTTAATCCACGTTGGAGTTTCTCTCCGTATTTACTCGCTTTCATTGGTAGTAGCTCATTATCCGCTAGTGCCAGTGCAGTGCGCGCCATCACCTTAGCAACAGCTCGATGGATATAAAAGTGGGGATCGACAAAGGTAGTCACATAGTGGAAGGTGTCATGCAGGGAGTGATAGGTCGGATATCCAAAGTTTACCTTTAAACATATTGAAATGGCCATTCTTTTAAATTAAAAAGTAACAAATGATTAAAAGGAAGTTGTACGCAAAATATGGATTTTGTCCGTTTTGACGACTGTGAAATGCACCTGTAAATCCTGTTTGTTGAACACAAGCGAAATGCGAGAAATGATTTAACATCAGACCTGTGCCTTACTTTGCTTGCAACATATCTGATCTCCGCACTCGGAACGCCCAGATGTTGGTTGAATGACATATAATCGCTTCCTGCTGCAATATCACCTATCCTATAAACGTAGCAGTAGTCAGTGCTTTTTTACTATATGCTATACTTCATTTACCTTATAATTTATAAACATAGTTTTACTAATTGCCCTATCAGTATATACTATACATTACATAAAAGAAACTATACATATACATATACATATACGTTTGAAAATTTGTAATCCAGGCATTTAATACATAAAAGATAAAAGTTTCTCCGGATTTAAAGTGAGTTTTATTAAAATGTATAGTATAAAGTATATGTATATACATATACATATACTTTATACTATACATTATATTTACCTTGGATCATTATTATTTCCGGATGGAAGATTTCGGATCCATTGATCGTAGATTGTTTCTCGTTCATTGCTAGGGTTATTAACCTGGAAATAGTGTTGGCGAATTTATGAAAAATTAAATCGATAGCAATTGCATGGATGGAGAGCGAACAGTAATATTTGGAATTTCATGTTTATTTTCATTGAAGCTCGATCAACTATCACAAACATTACATTGCCTCGTCATGATTGGCATATGTTTTCTTATTGAAATTCTCGTCTAAAGCTTGCTTTTCTAGTTTTGAACTGTCAATGAAATATGGGCTTTAGACTTCTGTCCTGACAGTTATGGGGGCTACCAAAGCATTTCATTGCCATTTGACATTAACAATTGTATGACGTTACCTTTTTTGCTGCGCTGTATAAGACGTCGTATAACATCGGAGACGATTTTGCATACAACGAGTAGTTACCTGAGACGTGAAAAGTTTTATTGATGACACAGATTTACAAAGGAATGCAGAATATTGTCTTGGCAAACAAGTTATTTAGAGCCATGCAATATTTGAAAATTAGACCCAGGAATTAAAGATGTCTAAGTAAGTCTAGTTAGCCCGGCAAACAAGTTATTTAGAGCCAAGCAATATTTGAAAATTAGACCCAGGAATTAAAGATGTCTAAGTAAGTGTAGTTAGCCCGGATTGAGTTAGGAGTTCCTAAATGATAACTTGTCAAATTAAAATTATCCTATGTATATCGTCTGAAAATATTAACATCATCCTGTATTTGCGAATGTCTAAGTACAAAATGGCAATAGAAAGATCTTGCATGGATTAAATAATTATCAGTTGCTTGAAGATGAAATGAAATGGTCCAAATAATTGCTGAAAAATGACTTTAGATTTTTTCAACATCATTTCACACTTAGTTTAGTACCGGTCAACCTCGGGGGCTGAGCTCTCTTTCAAATTATTTTTTCTATCTTTTTTTTACCAGTTTTCTGCTTCATTATCAGTTAAAATGAATTTTTATATATTCAGTTAAGCTATTTATCGATAAAAATACCACACCTCTTACGGGCGAGTCTATATTCAGATAAGCGACGCTCTCTTCACGTAGGATTTGCGCAAATTCCTATTATAAAGATGATAAATGTTTGCGATGAGCCATCACATGAAGGTCTCGTTACTTTAATTTGCACAGAATTAATGATTTTTTTTGTCAAAAATTTTGTGCGATGTTCACATTGGTGAATTTCTCGCTCTGAAAATTTTTGATTGAGGGAATTGCATATTTGGTCTGTTATGTTATAATTTGATAGTGCATGCCTAAATAACATATATAGATATTAACATTTACTGATGAAAATTCAGTTATAACAATTTTAAAGATTACCTCTACGTATTCTGTTGAGCCAATCATTCCATATTCTTCGCCTCCCCAACTTGCTAGTAGAATGCTTCGACGGGGGCGCCAGCCTTCAAAATTGAAAATTGTCGAACATTTTTATTGAAAACCTTTACTTATAGAATAAGTTTATGTGCAACTAAGTTCTGTTGTTAATGTCAGGCGCTGCATCTTCTTTATCAGGCTCTACCAAATAGAATTATTGCCTCAGTGACGTCAAGATGACGTTTCTATGGTAGATTGATAGACATGGGTTCGATTGTTTGTTGATAAACGCTATCTACTGGATGGCAATAATTTAAATTGTTTCAAAACTTTCTTTCGTGACAAAAAGCTACAAATAAAACTCGGTGATCCACATTAATCAAAAGATAACAAAGTTGACAATTTACTTTCTGTGGTATATTTGTGCTATTACCTTTTTTCATGGCTTTTCCCAGAGCTTTGCCGATCTCGATCAGACACGCAGTTCCTCCACTCGGGTCCACTCCCCCAAATATCCATGCGTCACGATGGTTTCCTATGATGACATAACGATCTGAAAGTGTAGTGCATTTTTTAGTTTGTGAGTTGCTGTGTGTGTATAAAACGCGATGTATTTTTCATACCTAGTTCATATTTCCCACGTATTAATCCAACCACATTATAGATATTTTCCCGGCTTTCTTCATTGTGCACCTCGAGACGAACTTTCCTGGAAAAAACATAAAAAATTCTGGAAAAAGATTTCTCGAGGTTTCCCGTATTAACATAACGGCTACAGGATTTACTTGCTTCACAAATAATGCTTTGAATGTATTTGACATTTAGTGATATAAATTTAAGTCAATTTAAACAAAATAAAAAATGTTTACCGTGTTTGCACAGGCTTGTGCAAACCGAGGAGACCTTTAGGAGAACTCGAGAGTTGATAAGCGCATGCCGGAGATAGAAGGTCGAGTGTTGCTCCTCTCGAGACTTCTCACAAACGTCTCCGAGGTTTGCATAAGTGATTGTCTTAACAACTATGACTCACCAGTGTTGATATGTCTTCTGAAATCCTGGTCCGATATTATATGTTGTGTTTAAACCACCTTTCCAGGATTTGGGAGTTGCTACAGTCTCTTTCAATTTGCTATATATATTGTAACATAAAAAAGAATGGGCATTGCACATATCAATGATGTTGATATAAGTACAGAAAAGCTGTGTACTTCGATTTTAATTGGGTTTGAATTGGCTAAATAATGTTTTACAAGACTAATTTTGCGACAAACCTTATGAAATGAAATGCATCACAAGCCGAAATAGGATAAACTGGAATTGCTGAAAGATTTTCTTGGCCTCTACTCGTTCTGTATATGCCATCTACAAATGATTCAAGAATCAATTAGTTTACATGTTGATTTTTTAGGATAAGAAAGATCGGTTATTGTAGTGAAGATGTGTGCATTATCGAAGTTAAAGTGGAAGAATTTACGGGTATGCTTTCATAAATCGATACGTGGATTTTTGTCCTTGCATGGGATTCTCGGATGAGAAACGAGTTTTAAACGTGCTTAGCAATGCGAAATTCGTCGACAACTACAAAAAGTTTGGAGTCTTCTTTAAAAGTGTGCGGTCTAAGTTGAAAGTACTTTGTGAACTGTATCTCATCTGTTGAGTTTTAAACACCAATATTAAATAAAACGGCAAAGTTGCATCATTCAAACCTATTGAGGGGTAACCGTGTGTTTCAGGATCACCAATTCCCATGCGAAATGCTCCACGTTGTACCCCGGTGCATGGCAGATATTTGCTATGTGGGTAGGTATCAGAGACTGGGGCGAACTCAGCTGGATCATTGTAAACCATAACACCAATGGCTCCATTCTCACTAGCCATTCTTACCTAAAGGTGTAAGGCAGTTTAATTTTTGCGTCGAATTGGATATAAACACGGTCAGCCAAAGTTGTAGCTATCTTTAATAGTAACTACAAATTGTCATATACTTAAAACCAAGGACATATATAGTTTTTACGTCCTGTTGTTATTTCTATCAACAGTAATGATAATGCATATAGTTACGACCATTTGTCACAGGGAAACGTATAGCGGTTAGTTATATCAACCTTATCTCCTCGAAAGTTTTTGCCGTATCGTACGATGACAATTTTTCCTTCGCAACTCAAATCGTTTCTCCTCAAATAATCGAAGTCTAGATCGGTGCCGTAGTTGACGTAGATAAGATCAGCCTATTGTGAAAGAGCTTTTTTTATAGAGAGGTTTGATGGGCTTATGGAATTGGTCCTTTTTGTCGTTTTTGATCTTGTTCCCCTACTTTTGTGTATGTCATAGCAAGGATAATAGAAACAAAATCAATGTTCTTGATCTCTTATAATTATGTCAAAGTGATGATGGTACATAAAAAATCTATGTACTTGATCTCCTATAATTATGCTATCGTGAAGATGGTGCATAAGAAATCAATATACTTGATCTCTTATACTTATGTCATAGAGATGATGGTACATAAGAAATGGATTGAATAGTTTTGTGGCGTTTTCGTACTTACTGTAACATTTCCTGATATAGAGTAGGCGGCGAAGGACGGTAAAGCGTTGTCGTTTTCCTCTGAAATTTCAACAGGCTTTTCGCGAGTTTGTGTTGTAAATTTCACCTTACCATTACTGTTTATCAAATACCCTCCGCTTTGTTTTTCTTTTGAGGGGAAAGATAACAAAACATTGTAGCGGATTAACTTGGATGGAATGCCATATTCTTTTTCCCATTTGTTTTTTATGTATAATGCAAGTTGGTAATTTCGTAGCGTGCCAGCGCTATGTGGTTCTTTTGTTAAATATCTATAAAATTAACGAGAGTCTTGAATTATCTTATTTTCAAACTTCAGTCCTTGCATAGTTTAGAATTAATCGAGTATGACTGTTTTCATCAGGAGTTTTTCAATGTTGAAATTGTAGTTCTTATACACTCTGTGCAGTGTCTTCATCAGAAAATGATCTGATGATGAAACTTGAGTTCTTATATACTCTAGTCTAATGTATATTAAATCGTGAGTTATTGTATACTCAAGCTTAGTTCTTCGTAAGGATTGATCTGATGTTGAAACTTGAGTGCTTTTATATACTTCATTCTAGTGTCTTCATCAGGAGTGATCTGGTGTTGAATCCTTGAGTTCCTTATATACTCTATCGTTATGGTGCGTGCATGATCAGTTGAAGGTATTCGGGCATTAATAAGGATCCATCATATTATTTACCTCAAGTGTCTTTCAATATCTTTTCTGTCAATTTCATCCACAATTTCTTCATGGCTCATGTTAGGCTTCTGACTTGTACATGCTTCCTTTGATTTTTCGACATTCTTCAACTGATTTCCAATCCAATACCCTAAAGCCAATCCTACAATCAGTATTATGAGCGCAATCACTGGGATGCACTTGATAATTGCTCGTAGCTTTCTCTTTATCTTTATTTGGGTATCTTTGTATATTTGTCTGGGCATTTCATGTATTTCCTCGAAATTATTTTGGGACGCCCGCATTTGATGATCGTAATCCATATTTCTACTGCATGAGAGCAATGCTTGGACTATATGAGTATCGAGCGACAGTGTAAGTTTACCTTACACTGTCTATTCTTGCAATTTTATATTTGCGTTGCCTAAATCATCTCATTGTTTGTTTTGAATGTGATAATGGTCTGTTGCTTGCTTTCACGGCGTCCTTACAACAAGAGGGATTTTTATGTCCATTGTCTTCGATGAAAGGTGACCAAGTCATAAATACAACTGCATGACAGCGTTTTTATGGCGTCTTTTTATAGTTGGAATCTCGTTAACACTTTATCAAAAAGTCGAAACTGTAAACTATAGATTTTGTAGTTTGTACTCCTCCAACACATATATGTACTATAAAGTTTTGAAAAACATGAAAGTTAGAAGATGAAGGCCTTATTCAAATTTATTCGTATAAATGCAACGTATAGTATTTTTTACAGAATATATCTATACAAAAGACATAATTCTACAGGAGAAGAACGTGCGGTATTGTTGTAAAGATCATATATAAGTTCATTATAAACCATACAGCCATTGATTAATTAATTTTATAATAAATTCTGAAAAAAGAACTGTCAAAACGATATTAATAAAATTTAAAAGTATAATGGTCAAATATTTCTTTGTGTTTTTTTTAATTGCTGATAAAAGAAGATTTTTCGGCGGCTGTAAGACTTTTTTTTTGACTCTGAAGATGACTTATCGCTTTTGATTTTTTGACTCTGAAGATGACTACTGCTAAGGTTGTCGAAACGTAAGTCAACAACAACAAAAACAGTCCTTCTCAGGACTATACCAACCTAGACGATCTACATTTACAAACATGTAACGATTCTCCCGGGTTCAAACCATTTACTTTAAGACTTCTTTTATTTTTTTTACTTTTTACTTTTGATTTCTTTCAAGAGAAAATTAAATAAAGAAAACATTTATGAACTTTATAAGCAGAAGAATATACCCTTTTATACCAGTTGAGATTGGAATATAACTATGTTGAACAGTAGTGTAGAAAGTCTAAAAGTGTGACACAAAAATGTCATATTATGTCCCGATCCTGTCAATGTCATCGTATATTTTTGGAATGCCGAAAGTATTCTTTCATTTCAAAAATATTCTTTTATTGATAAATGGATTGTTTATTGATAAAAGGACGAGAAAAAAGATTTATTTTTCTGGAAAAAAATTGTGTTATCCAACCTTGGTTTCAAATTGTCATATGTTTTACTTCATTCGTCTTAATTGTATTACTTGACGTAATGAAAAAACTCGAAATATTTGCAGGCGCCGTTTCAATATGGTGGAAAAAAAGGAGAAAATAATATTAAAGTATCTTTTATAAATGTAAGTTTTTAAACAGTAGCATCCATGGCTTGGCGTAGTTTACTAACAAAACATGTTCGTGGAAATTTTCATAGTTTTTCATCTATCACTAATGCAGGTATTGTGATTTACTCAATTGGCCTAAGTATAGTTTACTTTTCAGTTTTCAATTTTTGCTAAGTTTTGCTTACTCTATCAGTCAATGCGCACCATGCCTAAATAATCGTTTGCCATTTTGGCTATTTTAGGAGTCTTCCGTGGTAACGTATTCATAAAAATAGCGTCATTAAACAATGTGAAATTCAAGCAACTATCAAATGTAACAGGTTGGAGACTTGGCTTGGAGTAAAGTCTGTAAAGACGTATATATACCTCATCCTTTGGTCAACACAATTTTGATTGCTTACAACAGATGTTGATTTTTATCTCATATTTAATGGTGTGTATTAGGAGAATATGAGAAACTTTGGAGTGCAGTTACTGGTGGCCGTGGTACAGGTCGTGGAAGGAGAAGAATGAAACCAAAAGACAAAGAAACCATCCCAACAGGATTTGGTAATTATTTTTATGTGTGTGTGTATTTTTGTGTTTGTATATATAGTTTTTATTAATTTTGAAGGTAAATTTGGTAAGATATGGCCTGGATTGAACACAACAGTAGAGATCACACCTCAAAAGAAATTTAAGAAAAGATTCAAGGATGGTTATCTTCTAAAACCACATATGTCAGAGGTATCTGCTGCCAAACCGACAAAACGGTCTTCTCCTACTTCAATACTTGAGAGGGAAACAAAGACAGAAGAGAAAATGCCAGCATGGAAAAAAGCATTTTTGAAAGGAGAAAAAATGTATGGACAAGAATTGTCTAGTAGAGGTTGGAGTGGTAAAACATGGCGTGGAAGAGAGTTTAGGGCACCAGAGACGGTCACAGGAGGTGTGCATTACTTTTTGCTGTACTTTTACTTTGCTCTGGTATTACAATGATGGAAGTTGCATTTGCTTATAGAGCCTCTCCAAGATTTCAAGTCTATTGTCTTGGAGGTATATCTACATAGAAGATGTTACTAATAAAATATGTCCAAGTTTTGACTTGCCATATATCTTCCTAAATTTACTATATTTAGTTACACTTGAAAACTTTTTTAGTGAAATACTCTATCCACTTTAAACACACAGCTTCTCATGATGTGTCATATTATTTATATGACATTAATCACGAGAAAAACATTACGTTTTTTTTAAACCAAGAAACAATCGAAACTGGAAATCTTAAACAAATAACTGTATCACTATACAGTTGTAACAGACATCACATGTACTGTATATTTTCATGTACCTTGCATCTCTTGGACACAAACACCATTTGCTTTCTACTCTATTTCCACTTCATTCAGTTGCGACGTGTCAGTAACATGACTTCCGGTGGCAGAAAACGTTCACAGCGCGCTATTGTTGTCGTAGGCAACGGAAATGGTGCGGCTGGATTTGCTGTTGGTAAGGGACAAAATGGTATCAGCGCTTTGAAGAAGGTTAGTGAGGGTGCTTACCAGAATATTATTGGTTTTAAAGAGGCAATTATTCGTAGAAGATTAATTATTGGAAAGTTACGCACTTCTCTTGTATTATAGAATACTAGTTATTAATCTTTTGTTATTATTTTATACACTCAGACACATATTGCTTTCTATAAAAGTGCATTACTTCCATATTTTCTCATTGATCGTAAAAGTTCATTCATTACATCACTGTATTTAGGCCAAGAACAAAGCGGCAAAATATTTATATTATGTGAATCGTTGTGAAGACCGCACAAGTATGTTTGATTTCCATCTATTTGTTATGGGTATGGATGGTTGTGCATTGTATAGTGAGGGTTTATGATTGGTTGATGGATGGTTGTGTATTGTATAGTGAGGGTTTATGATTGGTTGATGGATGGTTGTGTATTGTATAGTAAGGATTTATGATTGGTTGATGGATGGTTGTGTATTGTATAGTGAGGGTTTATGATTGGTTGATGGATGGTTGTGTATTGTATAGTGAGGGTTTATGATTGGTTCAATGTACATTGAAGTACCACAATACGTTATTGAAATGATAAATTAAAAAAAGCGATTTATTATTTCTTATAACTCTTGTCTTGTTGATGTAATCGAGAAACCATTAATATTTGGTAGAGACTCGTTAGAATGTATTATCTATCTGCGTATGTATATGTGTGTGATCTCTTTTTATTTCTTTTTTAAGTATTTCATGATTTTGTGAGCAAACATCGCAAGACCATCATACGATTTGAAAAAAAACCTCCAGGTTGGTTTTTCATATGAAGTTTTCTCGTCATTCGTTTGTGTAGAGGTTACATGAGAAGATTTAACAGGATTTTCGTCTTAAACCAGGGTTCGTCGGTGTGTAGCTAAATTTCTACACTTATTAGATTGAAATTCTCCAATTTTTGATGTGTATTGCTCATTTGGTAAATCACAACACAATGCATTGTCAAAAACAATTGATGGAAATTTCTCGTTCATAATCAATTTTTCGCCTTTCACTTGAATAATCATCTTACGGCTTTTGTCGTACTTAGGTTATGGTCTTAGATGTCATCGAATAATCCGTGCCGTCTCGGAGGTTCTCGGTATTGCGGACATGCGCTGTAAGATTACCGGGTCGACAACACCCATCAGCGTTGTTCGTGCTGTCTTTCAAGGATTGTTGAGTCAGGTAAACTGTATGTAAAATCTTCGTTGGTGTAGTGTTTTCGTAAAATGTTTGGAATTTCATTTTTGGCATTTTTTGACTGTAAATTGATAAAATTTGAGTTTCTGCCGTATTATTAGAAGAATAAAAAAACAGTAGATTGAACATAGAATTTATCTTAGCATTTTGAAACATCAACATTTTCGAATATATAAGTTCCATTGTTTTTGTAGGAAACACATCAGCAGCTTGCTGAACGCAAAGGTCTGCATGTGGTTGAGTTCCGACCGGAGAAAAGTATGCGACCGGTGATAGTTGCATCTCCGAGCCCGCATGCTGCCAAGGAAGCGGCCAAAAATGGGACGTCAGAGGACAGAGACTACGATTTTGATGAAATTTTTGACCCATATAAAGGCGCCCATCGACCCAGGAAAGTGAAAATATGATTTTTAAAAGCTTAGTTTTGATATAGTTTATGATTATGTTTAGAAGAGGAAGAGACTGTATGTTCTACATTCATTGCTTTACCGACTACTACTGTTTTTAAAAATGCTCACATCTCTTTAGTTCTGAACTCTGGATTAAGTCATGGATGGTGGAATAAATATTTTGTATCCATCTTAAAAATATGTGTAAAAAATGAAGAATAAAGATTTCCTATGACAAAAGTAAAAGGAGATCAATACATTGATTTCTTATGTACCATCCTTACTACGACATAAGTATAAAGAGATCAAGTACATCGATTTCTTATGTACCATTGTCACTATGACATAATTATAAAGAAATCAAGTACATAGACTTCTCAGCGTTTTCAAATTCCTCCTGTTATTTGAAACGATAAGCCATTCCTGTTCCCATTTAATCCTTTATGATTAAAGTACTCCCTACGGAAAAAAATTGCGTGCAGTTTAATGGGAATAGATTTCAAAACGAATTTTGATTATGTTTTAAATTTCAATCTCCTGCTGAGAAATCCATCTGCACTATCAGAGAGTGGACTGTGACGCAGGCTAAAAATTTATTGTGACGTGACACAGTCGGGTATATCTTTCCTCTGAAGTGTCCACTATTTTCGTTTTTCATGAGTAGATTTCGATGGCGTTTTTAAAACTGTTTTCTTGTGCTTTGGTTTTGTTGTGCGCAACATTTTTGCCGTTTGCGTCGAGTCATTTTCGCTTCCGCCGTGTGTTTGGAGGTACGTGATTATTGATTGTTGTTTGAGTTTGTGAATCAATGCCAACTTAGATTTTAGTTTTAGAATGTTGTGATCGTTGTTTTACTCTGGATTTTTTCAAAGCCCGTGAAGATAACATGAGCTATTTACGTAACTGCGTAAGAGCTCTATTGTTAGCGCGTATTTATTAAAAAATAAACATGTATCAATATTTCAGAGATGCCATCTTTAGTACAAGTTACGATGTGCGTATTGTTCACATTATACTTTTGGTTTCATTTGATAAAATATAGATATACTTATATTGGGTTTATTGCATGAAATCATCAAAAGGTTTTTTCCTTGCAATGGGGTGCCAACCTTGCCATTATTTCACTTTTACAGTTAAGTGCAACTATTTAGTTAATGAGTTATATTTTAACTTTACATATTTTACGGTTAAATGCAACTATTTAGTTAATGAGTTACATTTTAACTTTACATATTTTAATTTTCGCGTGAGCACATGATGATGCAGCGTATATAACTCAGTTCATTCCCTTTTTTTCATCAAATCCCAAAGCTGGATTCATTTTCTCTTTTAAGGTAGAAGAGGATTTCCTGGTCCACGTGGTATGACTGGACCTAGGGGGCCTCGAGGACCTCCTGGTTATTCCGGTCCACCGGGAATGAAAGGCGAACCAGGTAAGCTTTGATGAAAATATACGAACATGTTGAACTGCCATTACGGTATTTGAAATGTTGACGTGAATAAATATCTACAGATCGTTTGAAATGTAATTGGCTGCGTTCCAATTTTCAGTTTTAAAGGTTTTCAGCAATATGTAGTATTACTACCCAGCTCGTAAACACGAACAATGTGCTTCGTACATCACATTGATCGTGTTTTTATTTTCATGATCTTCATAGTTTTTCACTATTTTCTTCTTGTACATTTATAACATAGGAACACCAAATGGACCTCCAGGACCTCGAGGAGAAAAGGGTGACATGGGTTCTCCAGGATTCGATGGATTGCCTGGTGCGAAAGGAGATGCCGGGATGAAAGGTGACGACGGTAAGAAGGGGATACCTGGAGTTCAGGGTCCACCAGGACCGAAAGGAGAGTCGGGTAATATAAACTTGTTGTTTTCTGTAAATCTTCTCGTGTGGCAATTTCAACTAACGGAAACATTCTCGAAACCACTTCGAAACAATAGCGTTATCTGTTTTAATTTTTCAGGATTATTGCAAAAGTTGAAATGCTCTTTTTCCCAGACTCTTGGAGCCGAACACGCATGCCCAGACGTAAAGCACGTAGCGACGAGTTGCTCGTGCTACCCATCATGCACTTCCTGGTATCTTATGGATTTTCGCACTTGCCGTTGTGAATGCAACGTAAATGCCACTATAGCTCAAAACAAGTATTTCAAGACAGGCGCCATTTGTTGTAAATTGGAATCCTTGCTTTCCACTTTGTAAAATGAAAATTTTCTTTTAGAAATCAACAATGTTCTATGTAATAGATGAGATCACATTGTGTTTACAAAATATTTTATGGCAAATTAAAGCTTTCAATGTTTGATGAAACAGGCTTGCAAAATGGGCTTTTTTTTCTTGGCGTAGTTGTTCAAAATAGAACCTAAGACAATCATTATACTCAACTCCTCTTTTTCAAGTTTTATTACAAACACATCATTCAGCAGGTTTAATTTGCATCTCTAAATTATCTTGATGTTCCCTTCTTTACTTTGGTTTCAATAAACAATACATGCTTGTTCACTAGAAAATGTAGAGATAAAATCCAATGAAGTAAATAAAAGAAAATGAATACTTGTGATCAATTTGATATGTAACATTAGCAAGTAGCAAGCAATCATGTACCGATTGGATCATGTTTCATTAGCATCAGCTTATCTGGCCTTGTTCTGTTTCTTCTCATGGTGTAAAAATATCCAGTTCCCGCTGCACTCACCAAACGCACCAAAATGCTTCTTCATAAAAAAGCAAACAAAATAAACATTGCATTTGCCATATTGCCTTTAAACGACAATGAACCATAGCAATGTGCACTGGATTATGTAATGTTCAATTTATAAGTACTTACTTGCCTTTGCCTTTAGCCACTAAACAAAAAGTCGATTATATTTTTTATTAGTTATAACTGCCATGAAAAGTTGACATAATAAAGACAGCTGCATTTATAATTTTGTAAAACTACACTTACTAATGGCACAGACAGATGAAATATTCGATGTTTGTTTGATGTTTTATAATTTAGTTGCCCACGAAATCTCGTAAATATTACATTTTTCTATATAAGAAATACTTGGGAAACATGCACTTAACTTTTTTAGCTCATCCTCCATATTGGACTAGTGTGCCGCAAAGAGCTGTGGGATATTGCGTATTTTTGCCATGATTATTGCCGGGAAATTTAAATTTAAAAATTCAAAATAGTAAACATGGCGACAGAAGATGCAAGGTGCCATTAAGTTTTACAGTTATTTTGCTTTTTCACAAAGGTTTTTATATACTGTTTGAAAAAATTTTATACTTGAAGCAAAACTTCCGTATTTTTAAAGGCTTGTCACGATGATACAGAGGCTGGCAAGCGATATAATATCGGAACTCCGATCAGATGTAGCATTGACTAGTCTTGCACAATGTGTGGAGGAACTGGTTTTGAACTCAATTGACGCCAATGCCAACAGCATCACTGTCGACTTGAGTTTATCAAAGATTTATGTGGAGATTTCTGACAATGGACATGGATTGCTTCGAGAGGATTTAGATCGCATAGCTCAAAGATATTTTACAAGCAAATGCCACGACGTGAACGATTTATCAAATTCCTTATCATATGGTTACCGGGGTGAAGCACTTGCTAGTTTAGTTGAAATTTCGGAGCAGGTCGAGATAACAAGTAGACGCAGAGAATCGAATCGTACTTATTGCAAACTATTCAAAAAGGGTCGAAGCATTGGCATTCACGAAAGCCCCACTATTCGGTCGAGACATGGGACAACTATCAAGGCAAGCGATATATTCTACACGCGACCTGTTAGACAAAAACGTATCTCCGGTAAGGTAGAATTGGAGCACATAAGAAGACATATCTTAGCCATCGCGTTGATAAGTCCCAGGGTATCTTTTCATCTTCGCAATCGGGAGAGTGACACCACTATCTTACAAACAGGTGCTAGTGCATCTGCGATCTCCGTTATAGCCCAAGTTCTTGGTCCCGAAATAGCGACGTCATTCCAACCAATTCATCATACTTTAGGAAAATTTACCGTCACTGGTTTTGTAAGTATGAAGGGCTTTCCTAACCGTAATTTTCAGTTTGTCTACCTAAACAGAAGACTGTTGTTGAAAACGCGTTTGCACAAAGTCGCCAAACACATGTTATCAAGACTGCACGAATCAAGTGCACGGTTAGATTCTGCGTCTGAGACCTGTGGGCGATACGCGGGATTTGTGATTGATCTCAAATGTCCCACTAAATCCTACGATGTCGCGTTTGATCCGAGAAAAACATTTGTTGAATTTCAAAATTGGGATGAACCAATCACATGTTTAGAGGCCTCCTTGAGGAAATTTCTTACGAAGGAAGGTGTTCCTGCTGAGAATCTACCCTTATCTTTAGCGCAATGTGATTCGGAAATCTCTTCCGAAAGAAGACGGCTTTCGTTGTATAAACGATCCATAAAAGCTTGTGATATGAAGCGAAGCCTTCATTCCTCCACGGCAAAGCGAAGGTGTGAAACGGCACAAAAGACCAGCAGTTTGGTAGTTTCCTATAATTCAAGTATGGACAGTGGAGACACGCGCAATTTTTTTACTTCTTCTTTACATAACCTCATTGACTTAAAAACACTGAAAACTTCGCCGAGCAATGCTTCCAGCAAGTTTCCTCGTGATTTGTCAGTCGAATCTTTAACTGATGAAAATTGCTCAAGGTCACGGACACATAATGAAGTTACATTACGAGAATCTATTCTGAGAAAGTTAAAAAAATATGGGGAACATCCAACTGCTGTCAAACGAAGTTCCTCTGTTTTGGAGAGGTCGCCTGAGTTTAGTTCTACGCCTTGTTATCTTCGAAAGAATGAAGAAATGCGGAAAGATCTTACGGAAATATCAATAAACAATGAGAAAGATAAGAGACGACTGGGATATAGAAAACAGCCTCGTCAACTTTGCGATTCAAGTGAAGCACACTCGCCTGATTATATCGATGAAAGACACGATTCAGATTGCTGCCATTTGGTTGAACCTACCCGACAAAACGTGAAGAATTTGGCAATGAAAGGTTGTAAAAATGTAAAAGAAAATACCGAAATGAAAGACATTTGTTTCATTCATAGTGAAGCAGAGGGCCTTTTCCCAGTTCCCGAAGTGGCCAGTTGTCCGAAAAGAGATTTCGACAAGAAACAAGTGGAAGGAGATGGGGAAGTTTTCACTACTGAAACGACATGCAAACAAAAGGAAGCATCTTGTGGAAGTGAAGTGGTTGAATCTTTTGGAGACTTGAATGAAAATGTTGATATGTACTTTGGCTCGGGTGCTCCAACAGCGGCCCTTGACACTGACATGACAGAGAATGAATCTGATTGGATGTTACAGCCCAGTCCTCACAGTGGCCAGCGGTTATACGTCAACTTGCGCACAGGTAATACAAAGTTTGACTCGGGCACTCCATCCCTTGAGGCAGAAAGAACAGTTCACCCTGTCAAAATGGTGTCATGCGTCACAAAAGATAACAAACAGGGGGGTAATATTTGTCCGTTTCGCGAATTCCCTCCTCATCTGACGCGTGATTTCACAAATGGATTGCCTAGAAATAATGTAAAATCAAAAGTTGTTGTAAGCGAGCAGTCCAGTCATGTTGCTGTGATGTGGGATCAGTGGGTAAATCCTGTTTTCGAAAGAAACGAAACGGTAAGCAGGAACAACATGAGTAATGGTGTTTTTGAACAACTGTTTTTCTGCATTAAAAATATGAAATTACAAGAAATTCTTCTTTTTGTTTTACTATTGACGTGTTTGGAATTCAACTGTTATTAAATCGTTGATTTCAATATTCTAGCATGTTGCTGACGTTAGTTTCACTCAGACCAGCAAGACCACGTTGTTACCACGTGGTTCCTCTCGTCCATTTAAGTTCACTAAGGACTGTTTCGATCGACTGAAGGTAACTGACTGAAGATGTAGAAATGTCTCCTTTTCCATCAAGTGTGACATGCCGACGCATATTTTCTTTGTATTCAGGTAATAAGACAAGTCAACGACAGATTTATCATGTGCTATTTCAAAGGTATGTTTTTTTGGGAACTTAGTTTTGAAGTCCACCAATTGATGTTTGAGAGCGAAACAATGGTTGGTGATATTTAGAAATTGTTAAAGACCTGTATCTTTATTGCTCATATTCTCCTGGTACTGCAGGTATTTTTCCCGCAGTACAAATCTTCCTTATGGTATTTTTCCCGTAGTGCAAATCTTCTTTATTCTTCATACCTCTTATAGAATGTGTAGAATTTTTTTTTGTTCATATTTGCACGACGAACAACAGCGAGTTGATCATTTTTCCATTTTTATTCAGGTGTTGAGGACTGTTTTCTTATTGCCGTCGATCAACATGCAGCAGACGAACGTGTTCGATTGGAACGTTTCTCAAAAGGTGAATTCTGCTGACATAGATATATAGAAAAAATCGGGCCTGCCTGATGTATTGAAATATGACATATGATGTACCGAAATTATGTTATTATCATCACTAGAAGGTACTTTATGTTCCTCTTTCTCAGTGGCGCAGGGATAATAGCATAATTTTGATGGGATGTATTTTTCTTGTTATTTTTACAATGAAGAGTATAATCTTAAAAATTGTAGGGTATGTGCAGCAAATGTCCCAAATCTTTTGCTACAGCTGTTTCTTTTCTATAATCTCTTAACAGGATGCTGTTTGTTTGGTTCCCGCAAGGCACTTTTATTCCATCATGATATAGTCATGACCAAGGAACTAACATGAAGCATGATCATATTTTTAGATGTGTTCAAACATATTTCATCGACCAGAGTTGAGTTAATGTCCACGCGTTTGTCTGTACCATGTGTTCTCTCCATGTCGTCACATGACATTCATATGATGTTGACCCTCCGAGATAGGTTACGCCAATTGGGCGTGGTGTTCGAAGACCCAAGACTGCAATCCAGTGACTTACAAAGCTCAGTAGTTATTAGGAATGTTCCTTCTGTATTTTCAGTCAGCAATGATTCAGAGGGAAGGGAAAAACTGCGATCCGAAATGAAGAATTTTATCGAGGTGAGATTTTGACCGTTTATATGTGAAAGTAGATTTTTAGTCAATCAAGATTTTTTTTAATCCTATTAGTATGTTTCCAACGAGTTATTTTTGCTAGAACTTTTTAGTGTGAAACTGCTAAATACATTAGAAAAAGATTTCGAGATGAAAGTCTCATAATTAAAAATCATATTCTTTCGGCTTGGAATTGCCATCAAAGTTATTCTTTCATCATGTTTATACTTGAATTTTTAAGACTTTGAATCGAGTGTTATATGTTTTCAGGATCTGGTCAAGGAACAGATAGAGGTATGTCGGTAAACAGTTATAAACGTTTCAGTGCGCAATTGTTTGGAGTGCCAGCTTATTTAATACTCCCGTGAATATTATGATCTTGATGTTATACTAACATGGGCGAATTGGTTTTAAAAAATTTAGAAAATGCTCTTGTCCAAGGGCGATTCTTCAGTTTCTTCTCTTCCAAAAGCGATCACAAAAATTCTGCACTCTAAAGCTTGTCACGGTAAGTGTCATGTGAATTCGAAACTTGCCAGACATTTTCTTTATGCTAACAAGTTTGTTTTTGACGAATCAACTTCCTCATTTTCATGGCAAACTTGTTTTCGTTCGACGTTCGTTCGAAGTTGATTTTCTCGTATTCATAGCTAACACGTTTTCCTATCACAAATCTAATTAGTAATAACAATGGCTAACCAATTTTTGTTTAGGCCACTATCAGAACTAAATTTCTTGGTTGAAAAGCTGTCATAGTCTTTTCTAAAAAAGGCTTCTATCACGAAGATCTTAGCAAACTCTCCCCTTATACTACAAAAGTAAATTGATGAAAAAATATTCAGGCATCTTCTCACTCTGAGCATCGTTTCACACAATCTGACGAAAATCAACCTAATTTCCTATTCTTTCTCACCGCAGGTGCAATTCGCTTTGGTGATCATCTTTCCACAAAAGAATGCGTAAATCTTGTAGCGTTGCTCTCTAAATGCGATTTGCCATTTCAATGTGCCCACGGAAGGCAAGTGAAGTACAAACAAAGACCGTAAAATCAAATGATTTTTCTCACCGTCCCATAATGCACCCGTAAGCAAAGTAAACCGCCTGAATCCTCATTACAGCGTTTGTTTTTTAGACCTTCAATGATTCCCTTGATAAATACCCAGATTATTCAACATCAAAAAGCTTCCGAGGTATAATGACAGATTTATGTGTATACTTAAGCTTTCTAAGAAGCTTGTTTGTAACGTGTTTTATTATCATATGTTTCGGTAATCGCCCGGCAGCTGGCGAAGTAATTTGTCTGATAAATTCTTCATGCATTCGCTGCAGGGATCTTTTGATTGCCATTTATTATAATTTAAAACTTAAAATGTTTCAAGATTTTAGACAACGACAAGCATAGTTTTTATGGCATTGTTTGAAATGGAAATTACATGGAGAATGCTGATTTTCCCCCCCAGCTGTTTGTAAGTTATCATGCCAACGGCTTGGAAATCAGTGAATCAATTAAAACGTTCATGCTTAATTGCTTACAAGGTTAAATATGAAATGATGGGAAACGATGATAAAGTTTAAAAACCCATAGAAATGAGACGATTGTTTTTGTGCGATCATAGACATTTCACTCTATGAGAGTGCGTAGTGCCATCGACATGATTGCCGTAACTCACGAGAAGGTTGTGCACGTAATTAAAATATGTTCTTTAATTTATCTCATTCAAACAGCTTGGGCTACTTTGCTTGTGTGTCTCTTTACAGATGTCGAAGTATCCTCGAATCTCAAAGATAAGAGAACGGATAACAGGGAAGTTAAAAAAATAACCTGCTGTTTTTTGCTAACTACGATGTATTTGAAGTCGCTTTTAAATCACGTGAATTTTCTCATTTCCGTGACGACTATGTATATATGTGGTGTTTCTGTCAATTATCACCATTCTATTCCATAAAGACGTTAAGATATATATAGATGCAGCTCTGGAAACATCTGAGAAGCAAATGTCACGTGTTTCATGCCACTAGCGCATGTTTCCCGACCATTACAATCAACTGTAACTCGTTATGGATACAGGTTCCCGAAAGTATATTTATCGCCCACTTATGACGCCCTCGCTCAACACTTATTCAGTTTTATATTCAACGCATGTAGAAAAAAAATGTAATAATCGCTTGAGGGCTGTATGAAATTTGTGGTTCACCTGCCCTTCGCGTGACTCTTTAACCGTCTGCATTTGTGTTCGTTTGTATTGTTTCAACATGCAGCGACCAATGCAGTGACCACCTGCGGCATACCCGCATACCACAGTCATCACAATACACTTAATAAAACTCTGCAACATATTAAAGAGCGTTTTGCTAATGACAAAATTATTATGGCGAATGAGATGAATACTTTGGTAGCGCGTGCAAACAAATGCAGCACATTGCTCAATATGGAGAAAGCTGGAAGCATTAATTGAGTGCGCTTTCATTTTGTATATGTATATGTCAAGCCGAACAGGGAACAAAACGCCTTTCTTATCCGAAACAAATATTGCTTATAACAAATAACTATGCAAGCCATGCCACAGCCTGTTGATGAAAACCCACTGCCAACTACCGAATCTCGAAACGATGTTATCAAATTCGATGTTGTCGTTGTCGGTTCATGTATGACTGATCTTGTAAGGTACGATTTGCTCTAATGTCTTTAGTACGTCTTCGCGAAAGATAAACCTTGTTCGTTTGTTATGTAGCTATGTAACCCGACTACCAAAAGCTGGCGAGACATTGCACGGAAATAAATTCACGATGGGTTTTGGCGGAAAGGGAGCGAATCAATGCATCATGGCTGCTCGATTAGGTTGTGATACGTCAATGGTTGCAAAGGTACATTAAATAAATAAAAGTTTGCCCCCTTTAAATGCTCGTTTTAAATCTTTTCCCGAAAATCATCTTTACGAATACATTAATCTTATAAATTGGAAAATCCTCTTGCAATAGTTTAATCTGTGTTTGTGTTGTGCTAAATGAGGTATTGTCTGATGTCACGCTGGTGTAAACACATTTACGTATGTATTTATTCTCGCTTTTTCAGACAAAATTAAGCGAGAGGTGAGGTTTTCCATACTGGAAAATGCATTGTGTGTATTTCTAAATTAAATGTGAAATTCACAGAGTGTTTTCCAAAATGAAAATGGTTAAAAAACTTTGCTATCCGTGTTGCATTTTTAAACTGCCAGCCAATTTATGCCTGTATTCTAATTATTTCATAATTATTTAATATTGATTGAATACATTATAACACGAGCTCAATGGAACTTGAAAATTTGCCTCGTCCTGTTCTGCATATTAAACCATCGACACATTTATACACCAAGCATCATTGTTTTATTAACGTGCGCATTATATTGACATTCATGAAATCAAATTGCCCACCTATTAGTAAATTTTTTTGTTTCTGCAAATGCTATATACGAATAGTATTGCAATGTTGACATTACGACTGTCGTAAACAACACCTGTGCGTTTCTGGGAACATGCCGCTGTTTTTGCCAGATTACAAGCCCCCCTGTCTGCGAGGTATTTGTGATTGAAGGTCCTGTCATCTGGGTTCCTTAATTCACCAAACCCTCCGTAACGTTTGTCACCTGAGTATTCATTGGATTATGAATTACAGACATCCTGTCTTTTTGAGCTTGTAGTTTATTTTAACGATACAGACGTCCGTTTTTTCGTTGCGTCTACACGTGCATGACTTTTCCTCAATACGAGTACATTTTATGTGACATTAGCTTTGAATTCTTGGCAAATTGCAATAGGATATCCCACAATCCACCATATCTTATTCATTCTACTTCTGTTTCGACAGTTGACTGACCGGCAATTTAAATGACTACCTGCTGAACTGCAACTCAGTAGTTGACGGCCCAATATGACTTCAGTATATAAGCCGCGTAATATTTTTTCTAACGTTGCTGTTTACAATTTACAACTCTATTTTACAAATGTGTATAAGTCGTTAGCTTTTTTCCCAATAGAAGCGTGTTGGCCACATTTGAACAATCCAAGTTCGATTTATCTTCCTTGCGCCGGTCCCACAAAATCTTGATAACTATATTCATTGAATATCTATATTTTCTATTGCTTTCACATTACTTGAGGATAAAACACAACAACGACATATCTTAAATACAACTGGCTTAAAAAGTCGACATCCAATGTTCTGCATTGTCATGGCGTTGCTCAACACGCTCACGTTTGTTTGGCCAGTAACAAAACCAACTGGTTTTTTCCTCTTAAAATGCAAAAATGATTGTGTTTTTTCACTGCTAAAACAATAAATGGAATGAACTTTCTAAAAAAATTGATATCGATTTTGCCGAAAAATTTGTATTCACTTCGAGCTGGCTTTGCTATTGCCTGTATCTTAATCCCCGTCATTGATGTTGTGGTAACACATACTCAACACATACTTTGGAGAATCAATGACGTAATATATGTGTGTCTTTATTTTTAGTTGGGTAGAGATTCCTTTGGCGAAAGATACATGCAGAATTTTATCGACAACAATGTCGACGTTGGTAAATCATGATGTTTTAAATTGTTAATTGATCGACAGCTCCGTGTTTCTTGTGAAGAATTTTAAATAACACATCCACCATCTCTAAGTTTTTAAATTTTTATTGGTTCACAAGCATGTGCATGTGAACGATCACCCTTTAAAAGTGGAAGACTGGGGACGAAAACATCTTTTGCAGTGACTACAAGAATAATATTACTTTGTTATAATTCCTGCCTTTCATTTTTCATATAGCGTTTGTTGGTGTAACAGACAAAGCTTCGACTGGTGTCGCTCCGATAACTGTTGATACCAATGGTAATATGCATGAAAAAGGCCTACATAGCTCGTTGTGTACGTTTCATTTCATATGAAAAATAGAATATTGGAGGCTTTTGAAAAAAGAGATCTTTCGTGCAACTTTTGCGCCAGTATTGCCCTAAAATATAACTCAATTTTCCCTCTTATTCATGCAAAATTCTACAAGAATGCATACCCATATCATGTATTTTGTAGGTGAGAACTCAATTGTTATTATCAGTGGTGCTAACATGCACCTGACTGAAGATGACGTTAGAGCAGCGAAAGATGTGATTACGTCAGCGTCCGTTGTCGTTTGTCAACTGGAAATCAAACCAGAGGTCACACAACTTGCTTTATCAATTGCAAAGAAGGCAGGAGGTATAAGTCACCATGTTACTGAAGTCCTTTCTTGAAGAAACCATTTGTTAACTCATACGAGACACACTTAAACACATACAACACAGGGACATATTAGTTTACAAGAGATGCTTGTAGCCCTTACTAATCAGAGAGTTTTGCTCCAAGGCACGAACTTCCTTTAAATATCATAGCAGTTGAAACGCTACCTAATTTTTAGCATTCATACTTTTAGTTTTGATGACTTAAAAGTGACATAGTGTACCACATTATAATGTACTGATCGTGTTTTCCCCAACTACACCACGTTACGTAAGATGTAATGGTCTTCATATTTTCTAGTGATAACGATATTCAATCCTGCGCCTGCGCAGTCCTGGTTAGATACCGTCTTTTACAAGGATAGTGATGTGTTTTGTGCCAATGAAACAGAGGTATAATCTTACACAGTAAATCTGTTCATGCACTACCCACAAGATTTCATGAAAGCTGTAGTTGTTTACCATGATCCAGCATTAAGATAAGTCAGACTGCATAAGTCTTCACAATGACCAGCATTAATATAAGTGTGACAGCATAAGTATTCATAATGACCAGCATTAAGATAAGTCAGACTGCATAAGTCTTCACAATGACCAGCATTAATATAAGTGTGAACCATAAGTATTCACAATGACCAGCATTAAGATAAGTCAGACTGAATAAGTCTTTAAAATGACCAGCATTAAGATAAGTCATAGAGCATATGTCTTCACAATGACCAGCATTAATATAAGTCTGACAGCATAAGTCTACAATAATCCAGCTTTAAGATAAGTCTGACTACATACGTCATCACAATGACCAGCGTTAATAAGTCTGACAACATAAGTCTTTACAGTGATCAAGCATTAAGATAAGTCTGACTGCATCGTTGGAAAAGAATTTCTGAAATTCAGCGTTTTTAGGCAGAAATCCTGACAGGCGTTAGCATTGTAAGTATCGAAGACGCTTTTAATGCGCTGCCTGTGTTGCTGGGTCGGGGTGCAGACAAAATTGTCATTACCTTGGGTGAAAATGGATCAGTGGTTGCAACGCAAGAGGATCCCACTCCACGTCATGTACCCAGTAAAGAAGTTAAACCTTTGGATACGACGGTTTGTTGAAATTTTTTATGTCACATGAGTGAATGTTGCTACTTGGAAGCATTTGACGAAGGAGGTTCAGCAAAATGAAAAAGTACTACGTTCTGGAATTCTTATTGTTTCTGCATAATTACCAAAATATTATCTTAATTTTCATATCATTTGAATGAATTTTTAAAGATTGGGAACTTGTTGTGGTTCACACGATCCACTTTTCTCTTATCAAAATTAACTTCTGACATGTGAAATTTTAGTGAGGTTAATCGTTATCGACATAAGCTCTTACACATTTACTTTGGTTTTGTCTGCGATATACTACAG
The DNA here is from genome assembly GCF_021976095.1 of Xenia sp. Carnegie-2017. NCBI lineage: Eukaryota > Metazoa > Cnidaria > Anthozoa > Malacalcyonacea > Xeniidae > Xenia > Xenia sp. Carnegie-2017. The sequence goes on along the minus strand of NW_025813483.1, from coordinate 12,789,668 downwards.
ATTAACAAAAAACTGCATTAAATATCATTCTCATTTGCAAGATGAGTTAGGTTTCTAGGTGTTTTTTTGTTCAGTTTGTATGCTAAACAGAGGTGCCTAAATTGTACTATACACTGGATATCAAATTTTCAATCGTTTCAAAGAGCTGGTTATTGTTTTTCGTTGAAATATTGTTTCAGCCAAATGGCATTGAAGCAATTGACTCATAAACAATCTCTAACAACAGACATTTTTTCATTTCGTTTGTATTTTTCTCATGTTAAATTTACTTCGCTAGGGTGCAGGAGATGCATTCGTTGGAGCTTTAGCGTTTTACTTGTCCAAGTATAAAGGACTGACTTTTGTCGAAATGGTCCGAAGAGCGAACGAGATCGCTGCTATATCAGTATGTGGGCCTGGTACCCAGACAAGTTATCCTACAGTAGCTAAATTGCCACCTGCACTTTTTGATCCGCCCGGTGTCAATTCCTGTCCGCAACGTAGCCCGAAACCAGACACCACAATCGTACAATGTCGAAGGCTGTCTGAGGATAGACGACGTGGATTGAGCTTAACTAGTGAAGGTGTTCAAATGCGTGAGAGTAAAGCACGAAGCCCAAACGATTCTCCGTCGAAAGGCCAGCGAAGATCTAGCGGTGACGACCCACATTCGATGTCAAAGAAGACCCGAGGTTTTTTTGGCCGTCGTCGAAGCGAGGGCTCAGTCGGCTCAAGAAGACAACTAAACGAACAAGGCAAAGCAAATGGGAAGGTGAGTAAAGAAGATAATGATGATGGGAGTAGTGATACGAAGGAAGATGCTTGTGGGCGAAGAGGAAGTGTTCCTCAAGTACAAGGTGTAGTCTTGTCTCGGGTCCAATCTACTGATCGTGAGACAACGATAAATTTTTGAGAAATTTCAACAGTTTTACGTGTAGATTAACAGGCGCTGGCGCTTTTTATCAGATGATATTTGCGTTTATAGATGCTCATAACGTATTCTTATATTCAACTAACGTTAACCAAAAATATTAACAGGATTTTCAAATATTGCATACAAATAGCTTTGAAAAGTCAGAAAGGGAGCGTTGTTTTACTGTCTTCCAGCGTGTTTTCTAAGTGCATTGCATTGATTACTTCTGGTTTGAACCTGACCTTTACAGTAATTCTTGTTACATAAAAGTAGTCTTTAAAGCTTTGTCTGTTTCACACACCGTCTCATCCTTGAAATTTTCAAAATCTACGAACGATTGAAATCATCAAGTTTGATTCATATCCAGGAACGCGACTTCTGTCTCGAGTGATTCGCGTTCATCTGATGTCATATAGATATATACACATGTAGCTGTAATGCACGTAGTGTGATATAAATTCACAAAATATTTTAATTAAATTAATGTCATTTGAAAGAAGTCATTTTTCTTCATTTTCGTTACTCTATTTTAGTAAAACACAAAACAATAGACACTCCGTATAAAGTAAACATTATTTAATGTAAACAGTGTCTATTGTTTTGTGTTTTACTTAAATACTTATTGGCAGTCGTAATCATTGTTCATAATAAGTTACTCTATTGCTCTATGAGATTGGTCCAGGGCAAGATTTACTTTACCGTGTCTTACTTCAAGTATGGCTCCATGTTTACATACAAACGTGTTGTGGGCTCGAAATCCTGAGATTAACATAACAAGGTTTTGTAAATAGAAACTTCGGTTGGATTTGTAATTTCTGTCAAGTACATTGGGAAAGAAACTTTTGTTTTTTTCAAAATGACGCAGTTTTCCGTCTAAAGATGCCACTGTTTGATGTAATAGGTTTTGGAAATGAAAAAATTGCTGTTGTTCTTGACATTGGCGAGGCGTATACAAAGTAAGAATTGTGTGTACTTTTAAGATGTTTACATTACATTTGTTTATGTCTTTATATTTTATTTGTTTGGCTATCATTGTCTCGAAATTAACTATTTTTTTATGACTGTCTCTTCCATGTACCTGTCTGAAGGTTTTTTGTTTAATTACGTTTAGCATTTGCTCTGTCTTTAATAGATGTGGATTCGCCAGCGAGGTCTGTCCAAGACATATCATACCCAGCATAGTAAGAAGAAACATCAATGGAGAGGTAATAGCTTTATCGAAACAACTAATCAAAGGTTGAGGATTCTGTTCAAAAATACAAGTTTGGCTTTATTAACATGTTGTGGCCAATGTAGGTGAGCGAGGAAAAAATTACACCGAATGTGACAAGTAATACTGATGATGGTCAACTGTACGGGATACTTCGTGACTTCATTCATAACATATATTTCAGGTAGAAGAGTTGATGATGTTTAAAAATACTTTGCTCCAAGTATTGAAATCAATGTGTTATTGCACTAGATACCTTCTTGTAAATCCAAAAGAAAGGAGAGTTGTTATATGTGAATCACTTTTGGTGTCGACAAGATTCAGGGAGACACTTGCAAAAGTACTTTTTTATCACTTTGAGGTAATTGGTTGAATTTTATTTTGAGAAAATTGTTGAATTCCTTGAGGGTGTGCATAATGATATTATCTTTATCCACAGGTACCTTCGGTTCTTTTTGCTCCAAGTCATTTGATGTCCCTCTTTACTCTTGGTGTCTCCACATGCCTTGTCATGGAATGTGGCTATTCAGAAACCACTGTGTTACCAGTATCTATTTTAAAGATCATGTCACTATTTCATAACATGTTTCCACTTCTGATTTCCATTCAATGATGATCTTTAATTATGTTAACAGTTGTTATGCACACAATCTTTTGTTGAAGTTTTTTTTTGGAAGTTTTTCTTGACTGTGTTATTTTAGATATATGATGGTGTACCTATGATAAATTCAATGGAATTTCTACCTATTGGAGCTAAAGTCATTCACAAGTATGTCAAGAAAAATTCTCTACCCAAAGATAATTAAATATACACACAGATTTTTTTGAATATTTCATTAGACGCCTGGAATCCCAGCTCATGGAGAAAGGATTAGTGCATATTGGAACTGGAATCAAACCATTATCATCAGTGATTGGTAAGTCTATGAAATAACCATACTCTTGATAAAATTCTGCTATAAAAATGTTTCTGCACTTTCTCATTGCAAGAAAGAACATATTTCTTGTTTTATAATGATGTTGTTACTCTATACAAAAAGACTAAAACATACAGGCCAGCTATGCGACTGAATGAGTTTTTTGAAAATTAAAAGTATTTTCTTTTGTGCTTTCTATCCTTTTTGGCAATAGGTGGTGGCCAAAAGTCATACAATTTCTTATCAAAAGCATAAAATCCTCATAAATAAATCACTAAATGAATTAATGTCATGAGAACACTAAAGAAAAAAATTTTGACAATATTGATGATCCAGCCTCCCCATGTAATCACTGCTTTTTCTTCTAAAATCTGTGACATTCCATTCTTCAAAATCTTTCAAATTTTTTTCCATTGCACCAATCATTAATTTCAAAATCAAAACTTTTTCACTGTCGTATAAGATATTGGAAGGAATTACTAGTTTTATAAATTCCTTTTGCGTCATAGGCAAAAGTCGAACAGAGTAAATCGCATCTCCTAGCACTTCTCTTTTATTCTCGAGAGTTTATGAGAGATTTTTCAAAATAATTTGATGATTGGACCATGGCAAAACAGCTTTGAAAATTTTTTTTTGAAACTTTTTCCATGTTTTTGTGCAATTCAAGATTTTATATTTTTTTCTTTTTTTTTTCTTTTTCAAAGATACTCTTCCGACAAAAGTGCTGGAAGACATAAAAGGTATGGTTTTTTCCACAAAAATAGAAAATTAGTCACCATTGAAAAAGGTTGTCATTTTAGAATGGGTACATTCAAGTGTTAAAGAAGATTGAAATAGAAATTATATGAAAATTAGTGAGCTGAGACTCAAACCAAAGACGAAAATTAAATTCCCCTTGTTTACGGTTGTCAAAATTTGTTTGGCCATCGGCATAAAATAGAAAACTCAAACACTTAAGAATATCTGTCAATGAGAAATAAGTTTGTCTTGATGACGTAATCCTTAATTGTTGAACGATTCTCCACACTGTAGGAAATGTCAAAAATAACCTTTCCTTTTTGCAGTTCGAACTTGCTTTGTCGGACCCAAGATTAGCATTCCAGTTAACGAAACGAGACCCCCGTCGACTGTTCATTCTGTGGATTATCCATTGGATGGCGCTAAAATACTTCGTGTGGAAGGACAGATAAGGTGAGTAGTCAGAAAAATGTTTTTGACAAAATCCGAATTAACTACATCGTGTGCATATGGTCGCAAAGCCTGGGGATGAGGCCTGGAGAATTAGGTTGGCGTGCTGGCTTGACTTAGCTGATTGAAACGATCTGTTTTATGGGGTAGTTGTAATTTATACACTTCTGAGCGAAGAGTTTATTTATATAAGTGATTTACGCTTACCTATTGAAAAACCAACCTGAATTTACTGTTGCTATGAATTTTTTTAGCTACGTTTACATTGTTCATTTAAAATATTAATTTTAACGATTATTTTACTGATTTTTCTTTGAAACTGCTTTAAACAGAAATGGAAAACAGAGTTTAAGTTCTATGTCAAAATATATTGACATTAACGAATAGTGTTTCCACTTTGGAAACTATTCGCAATGATCTCTGTTTAATATTTGTTCACGGTTTCTTCTCCATCGTATATTATGTGACAGAGAGCAAACGTTTGATGTGCTATTTGAAGTTGATGAAGAGGAAAAGTCCATTGCAACGCTTATGCTGGATGCAGTCATCAATGTAAGCTTTTAAGTATAGAAAACAACATACGTTAAATTTCATCTCACATTCTGTGATAGATCAATGAAATTAATCGCATCCTACGTCATCAATTTTCCTCTTTATATTATTCAATTTCCATTCAGAGTTAACAATTCGAACGCAACTAAGTATTTTGATTGGTCAATGTTTTTTAGTCACCCATTGACACAAGAAAAGAACTGGCCGAGAATATTGTCGTCATTGGTGGAACATCTATGGCTCCAGGATTTACGTACGTTAATCTCTTTGGTACATTTTGGAACAGATTGTGGTTTGAAATGGTGTACTTTATGTTGTTTGAATTATAATTTCTTGCAGACATGCATTTGGCTACATTAGACGCCATACTTATAGATTTACAATTTTTTCACAATGTGTCAAAAAGTACACTTGAATATCAAGTAAAACATTCCTCACGCAGCTGAAAAATTTCCATAAAAACTGCTCGTGCCGTTTTTAAGGTGGTTAGCCCTAATTTAATTCTTACCACGCCAAAATTTACAAGTAATGTATATTTTTAGCTTTTGAGACTCGGACCAACTTCATGCGTACTATATCAACATTTTTTATTTTCAACGAAGTTGTATTTTTTGGAAAGACAAATGAATTTATTCGAACAAGCAACAACGCGATGTATAACTACTATTTGGGAAGCGTCATAACGATGAGACTCCTTCAATTTATTTCTTATTAAATTCTCAAAAAAATCTAATATATCTTTTGAGTTGCATTGATTTATATTTTGTTTTCTTTATCTCCGTTTAATACCATTTGTTAACCATTGAAAGTGGATATGATGCTCCAAAGCATCCTTAACTTTTCTTAATAAAAGAAAAGAAAAACATTAAAAACGTTTGTTTATTTTACAGACATCGTCTTCTTCAAGAGCTTCATTCACAGCTTCAATCGTCAAAATATCAAAATCGTCTGCACATTAAAACATTCAAATTTCATAATCCTCCCGTGAAAGCAAACTGCGTCGTATGGTTTGGAGGTATTTTTGTTATGTTGGTACTTTAGTATCGTATGGTTTGGAGGTATTTTTGTTTAGTTGGTACTTTAGTATCGTATGGTTTGGAGGTATTTTTGTTTAGTTGGTACTTTAGTATCGTATGGTTTGGAGGTATTTTTGTTATGTTGGTACTTTAGTATCGTATGGTTTGGAGGTGTTTTTGTTATGTTGGTACTTTAGTTTCGTATGGTTTGGAGGTATTTTTGTTAAGTTGGTACTTTAATGTCGTATGGTTTGGAGGTGTTTTTGTTATGTTGGTACTTTAGTGTCGTATGGTTTGGAGGTATTTTTGTTATGTTGGTACTTTAGTTTCGTATGGTTTGGAGGTATTTTTGTTATTTTGGTACTTTAATGTCGTATGGTTTGGAGGTGTTTTTGTTATGTTGGTACTTTAGTTTTGTATGGTTTGGAGGTATTTTTGTTATGTTGGTACTTAAGTGTCGTATGGTTTGGAGGTGTTTTTGTTATGTTGGTACTTTAGTGTCGTATGGTGTGGAGGTATTGTTGTTATGTTGGTACTTTAGTTTGTACAATAGTGAAGGCTGACTGCGCAGTATCGCCTTTACATAAAAAGCACATACTTATAAACATAGAGTCCGCATTTTCTACTTTATGAAGGACAACATGAAATGGTGTTTCGTTAGCTCTAAAACGAACTGTTAAAACAAAGTATAAAATAAGAATTTAGGCAGACAAGTAATTAGGCGTTACTTCGTCTACTAGCTGATGAAATTCATTGTGGCTACCATAGTTTGCGTTCACTATTTTTATTCAACATCTTTAGATTTGTCCCCACTCCTCACGACTTAGTCTCGGTTTCATTACTTGAAAAGATTAGATAATTTTGCAGTTGATTATTTTATTACTAAATCTATGTCACATTTTCTATTGTTTTCCTCTTCAGGCTCAATTTTCGGTTCGTTGGAGGTACTTGCGGACAGATCTGTACAAAGGTTAGATTACATCAAAAAGCCATCGCTTCCGGATTGGTCCTCGTTTTCTTCCCACAACGAAGATAATGGGGATATAGGCGAAAGGAGGCTTTCAACGACACTAAAAAGAGGAGATTTTGGAAGCCTTGGAAAATAACGTTGATTCCATTGAATTTCAACTCTTGAAATGACTTTTTTTTTCATTTCATGTTATCTGAAAAAAGAAAAAACATACTCCGAAAATGGTTTCATCTCAGATACAAAATTTGAGAAAGGCAAATGCTAGTTTTATATTTACCGTCATATAAGTATCTATGAAGAATGTGTATGCGTAAAAAAATTGTTCTTGTATCATTTAACCACGCTTGTGCTTGTACATTGACTAAAATTTTAGTCTCTGTAAGCTAATCTGAGATTCTGAAGATAAATTGGCAAAAAAATTGAAGTGTTGTTATAATCTGCCCGCTTTTTTTCAAATTTATTCCTGTTCGACATGGCATGGAACGTTTTTTCGGCGTTTGTTTTCTTTTTGTATTATCTGAAATTATTGGCTAGAAACATGTATTGTAATAAGAAATCTTCAAACATGTAACTACGAAATTATTACACAAAACCTATTCAAAATCCTCTTGAGACCACTGGATGACACATATAGTTAATCGCAGGCGCATGGTCAATTAAATCTTGAATCAAAATGTCGCGAGGAACCAGTGCAGGATTTGACCGTCATATAACTATATTTTCTCCCGAAGGACGTCTCTATCAAGTTGGTAAGCATATCAGAAATTTCTCTGCCATGTATTGAAGACGTCAATTGAAAATTTAGCTTTCTTACGTGAACAGAATACGCGTTCAAAGCTATTAACCAAGGCGGACTCACAAGTATTGGAGTACGAGGAGCGGACTCAGCAGTCGTTGTAACACAGAAAAAAGTACCCGTAAGTTCACTTGACGTTTTCTTTAAGCATTGTATTTACCGGTGAATTTGCAGTAAATTTACATCAAGTCTAGAATAGGACAACCATTTACTACTAAACCCACAGTTTGTCAGTCTATCATATTGTATTGTAAGTGTGTTGACAGTGTTGTGTGTGTTGTATTTGATAAAAAGTGCATTTTATTGTAAATGCAGAAAATGGTTGGCATATGGAATATTAGAATTGCCATATCAAAACTTTAATATGTCTCCTTGGCCTATACTATTGAATTACCTGTTTATTATATGACTTTGAACAACAAGACTAGAAAGTTTGTAATGCACACCTAAGTTCTCGATGTGCAATTTCGAAATACTAGGCTTTATGCATGAGTCAATTCCAAGAGTTACCATCCCCCCCTGGGATACCCCTGGGCATTTGCCCTGGAGACCTTTCTCAGGGGTCGGGAATTTACTTCGGCTATAATACACCTGGGAATTTGACCCCAATTAAGTATGCGAGTCGCGACTGTTGATTTCTATTAATAGTGACATTAAATAATTAAAAAAGGTCGTTTATTGGTATTAAATAGGATCTCTCGTGTATCTTGTTTAAGAAAGTATTAAAAAGATGTGTTAGTTTGTCTGTGGAAGTGTTCCTAATTTTTGTAATTTAAAATTAATTGGTCCCGAGAGGGGCATTTGCCATTGGCAGCTTGCCCGGGGGCTGAGTAGTTGCCTTCTTGCCTTTCCCAGGGAAATTTAACTATTAAAACGAAAAAAATCAAATGCCCGGCCAAATTCCCAGGGGAGAGGGTGGTAACTCTTGGAATTGATTCATGCATTATATGCGCAAATTTTGAATCTCAGTTGTGCAGTTTACAAACTTTCCAGTCTGGATGAACAAGACTCTGAGACTATGGCAACTTGCTTTTCTTTCCATTTACTCCATTTATTTATTTCCTTTGATTATGTACCACTAAGTATTTGTTCATGTTCATGTTCATGTTAAGCAAATTGCTCATTCATAGTACATAATTCATAGGCAAAGTTTGTCCATTTATTTCGATTTTTTTGTTTCTTTTAGGACAAGCTTATTGATGCATCTACTGTCACCCATTTGTTTGAAATTACCGATAAAATAGGATGTGTAATGACAGGGCTTATTGGTATGGCAATGTTAAAATAACTTTTATGTATGTCCATTCTTTTGGTTATTTGACTGTTTGTTTTTGAATGTTTAGCTGACTCAAAATCTCAGGTACAGCGGGCTCGTTATGAAGCGGCTAACTGGAAATATAAATATGGTTATGGTATCACAGTGGATATGTTGTGCAAGCGTATGGCTGACATTTCCCAAGTTTATACTCAGGATGCAGGAATGAGACCATTAGGATGTAGTGAGTTTCATATACCATTTTTAGTACAGATGATGTTAAGGTTATATCTTCCTAGTTACCTCATTTTGTTTCTTTAGCAATGATATTGATTGGCATAGATGATGAGTTAGGACCTCAATTGTTCAAAACTGATCCTGCTGGATACTACTCAGGTTTCAAAGCTTGTTCTGTTGGTGTTAAACAAACGGAAGCTAACAGTTTCTTTGAGAAGAAAATGAAAAAGAAACCAAATTGGACACAAGATGAAACAATACAGGTGTTTGTTGTATTTTTAATTCTTGAGTTCCATTTCTATATAAAGTACAAACTCCTTAAACAAATTACTGTGTTGTTGGCAAATGTTGCTAGTTATTAGGCTAGCATTTACCAAGAGCTCTCAAGATAAAAGTTATCAATTTACTTTGTCAGCACCCCCTCAATCTTTAGCTGGTACATTTTTCCTCTCAACTATGTTATTATGAATCCTTGCCACTGCATTTTTATGTTCATTTTTATTGTATTCCTTAGATGGGTATAAGATGTCTTTCTTCCGTGTTATCTATTGATTTTAAACCTACTGAAATTGAGGTGGGAATTGTAACCACGGATCAACCCAGGTTTAGGTAAGTTTTGAATTTATTTCTGAAAGTAAACTGCTGTTTACCTGATGATGAATTTTTTTATTCAGATCCTTAAAAGAGTCTGAGATAGATGCTCATCTGATTGCAATTGCAGAAAAGGATTAAGATTGGTCTAAAATTTTCAAAATGTCTGATCCCTAATGCTATGTGACTGAAGGAAATATGGCACAGTAATAATATTAAAGAGAAAGAAGAAACCCTAAATTGTATTTTAAAACCATTTATGCAATAAACGTTCGCTTTTTTGTTTTGATATTTGAGTTACTTATTACAGCAACCGCATATTTGTTGTTCTTTATAATGGTACACTACATGAAGTATTTGACTTCTGGCGCGAATTGGCGGCAAAGATTCAAAATGGCGACAATAACCAAGAAAGACTTAACTGATGAATTGGCAGAGTTTGATATTACAGTTGATGACGAAGCTGTCTTAGAAAAGCGTAAGATGCTGTATTTTATTCAATTGTACTTCATCTATTTGTTTTCGAAACGTATTTAGTATTTGACGGATTATTTTATTTGCTTCTTGTCGTTGTCTGTCTTGCCTGTTCGTTATTCCTGCTATCAAAGCTTTCTAATATATTTCTTCTTAACGGACTTCACCATTACTATTCAATAATAATATTTGTCCGGTTGTATATTTCAGTGAAAATGATTTGCTATAAATACAAGTTGAGTGCTGAAGTTGTTGTCAATGAATGGGTGGCGTTTTCTGCAAATTCAATTGAGTTGTCCCTAAAATCACTGGATGATTTTGATAGTAAGGTACAAAAAGCTTATATATGCAACGACTGATGCAGTACATAAATTACTTTTTAAGGGTTTATCTTGAATTCTTTAGTTGGCCTGTGATCGAAAGAATAAACCAGAAAAATTTGAAGATAAAAGTGTCAAAACATATAACAAAGACAATATTGATACATTGTATCCTTCTCTGTTTCTTATTACTCTTGCTTTGTGTCTGTATAGTTCAAACAATTGGTCTATTTGCCAGATATAAAAATCTTTCTCATGTGTATTCAGAAGTTTCACTTGCAAAATAATTTGAAGAGGAGGGGCATGTTATAAAATGTGTATGTCATAATCTGATTTTGAAGGAACTAATATGTGCATGAAAACCCCCTCCCCTAATTATTGCTATGGTGGTGCCATTGTCTGTATTTCATTGAACTGCATTTATGTTCCCAAGTATATTTAATGTTAATACATTTTAAAACACTTGGCATATCTTCTTGCATCGCGTAAAACTTGTTTGATAGTTTGGTCAAGTCTTCGAATGAGCAGATATTTTCACCTGATGTACAAACTCATAGGCATATTAGGCTATGGGAAAGAGGGGGCAGTAACCCCCTAACTATTGGGCAAACTAAACTAGATGAGCAATTCTTCCTGCAAAGTTATGTACATTACGTAGGTCATGTGCCTTTCATATACCAGATGTACCTTTTACATACTTTCAAACAGTGTCACCAGCAAGACCTTATTGAGGGTGAAAAATTCCCTAAATCCCTCCCCCTTCCTTGTTGTACCTTGTCATTGTGTCACTGTAACCTGCTTTTCACATTATGTGTTTTTTATACAACTTATATGAACATAACATCTTCAAGACTCCCAAACCAAGCTGCTACCATATTTCAATATTTTTTCTGCCTTGATTCAATACCCTTTTTGAATAAGCAACATTTCATGTGATGTTATAGTTGATCAATTTAACCTTAACTTATCAAAGAATGCCTGAAGATCTCAGCATTTTGCAGATGTATCAGACTCCTGAACATATGGTATTTAAGAAGAGTTTAGATTTTGCTTTTAGAAAGAGAAAAAAAAGCTGATTTGCTATATGTTAATCATTTACCTTTATTTTTCTATTTGTATGTTTACATGATTTGTACTGAAGTGCTTCTTTGTATTCAAACATAGATATCAAATAAAAGGTTTCGCACCACCCCGGAATCCAAGAACAAAATGATTCACACAAAGTTTGGACAAAGAACCCCTGCTATTTCCCCTGCCAGCTTGCCCACCCCAATCAGGTAGGATAATGTAATTGGTGCAATGGTTGCACTAAATAAGCTGTCGTTTTTGGTGATTATATATATTTTTTTGTATTCCGGTAAATGCCAACGACAAACTTTAACAAAGCGAATTAGAACGACTTACGCATGATTTTGTATTTGTCGTGTACAAAGCGCGCCAAATTAGTTCAGTTTTGATTTTTTACTGCCTTTAGTAGCACGCCGGCAAAACGCTACGAATCTAGAGAAAATGCTGGTGAAGTGGTGACGACCTTCAATCCAACTTGTGTCTTGGACGAGAATATATCATGGAGCCGGCAGCAGGATGTTAAAATAAAGAATGTTGTAGACGAACCTCTTACAAAAAAATACAAATACATGTTTCAAAAAATCATCGACAAAACGCAAGGTAGTTTTGTGCTTGGATTTCTTTTATTAGAAATTTACAAAATAACATAGTGGCGTGATTTCTCGCTTTTTATTAATACTTCCATATTTTTGATGATTTTGTAGCTTTAAACGACCGCATTGACAAAATAGCGTCCTTTTTAAAAAAATCTCTCGGTATTGATGAGTTCCAATCTCCTGGCATCATACATCAGGTGCAGTTTTGTGAACAAGTTCTTGATGTTTCTGCAATGAACAAATCCCTCTATTCCATGTTTTGTATAGCGGCTTTAGTGAAACGTCAGTTTAGCAGAAAAAACCAACATTTTTTTAACCCTGGAGTTTATTTTAACTATATAAGTATATATGTTAATCTTATTTTCTTTTCTTGAAGAATGAAGTGTCTGTTGCCGGACGTGTTTGTTGCGATACAAATGGTAGACTAAACGCCAGTTCACTCATCCTTCGGGAGTCTGGGACCAACGGCTTTGGTTATGGCACTTCAGTTTCTCTTTCCATAAACGACGTCAATAAATACAGCTTGTTTCCTGGCAAAGTGAGAGGACTTTTGTTTTTTGTTGTTCTCTATTCATGACTTTATGACTGGGATGGGTTTTTTTTCGTTAAGGTTATCGCTGCTAAAGGAAAGAATCCGACAGGAAAACAGTTCATAGCTTCCTCGTTTTACGAGGTTTGTGTGTCTAGTTTCTCCTAATTTGGTTTATAGCCCGAGGCTGTATAGTAAAATATCAAATCCTTCGATTCTTGTTCTTCAAATCTCTTGGTTCTTGTACATCAAATCTCTTGATTCTTGTTCATCAAATCTCTTGATTCTTGTTCATCAAAAGTTTAATTCAATTTTTGAACATTTAATGTGTTGAAGTTTCAGAAAATATTTGGCAGATATAATCATAGAATACTAACTCGGAGAAAGTCATTTTATGACAGTATTCTATGGTATATAATTTTCTGCATACATTTTCATGTCAAGGTTGGAAATCGTACTTTTCCTGTTAAAGGTTTTAAAATCCAAAAACGCTTTATAGCTACTTTTAATACTTAGGAAATATCGCCATCACCTGCTGAACCAGCGAGGATTCCTTCAGGTATTTATCCATGATTTGAAAAGAATGGCTGCTTTTATTTTTCATCCATCCTCATCGTAAATATGGCACGAAATGCTAGAAAGCAATTGAACTTTACTAGTAAAATATTGGTTTAAATCGATTTGGTGTGTTTTCTTCTCGTGATAGTTGCAACGCTCTTATCTCAAGAGTACTTTCTGAAGATAGGATAGTTTTGAAGCACAAAATGGCACAAACAAAGATATATTTCGATTTGCATGTAATGATTTTTGCTAAGATCAATTTTGCTTTGGTTTGTTTGTAGACTCGTTAAGCATATATACTGCCGTCGGTCCGTTCACGACCACTGAAAGTGATTCCTACGAACCCTTGAGAGATTTCTTAAATGAAGTAACGTCGGTAGAGCCTGATGTCGTTATCATGGTATGTTATAGAAACCATTAGGTCTGAGAAAAAGATCTCGGTTTGAAAGCTTAAACAATTTGTACTATGTTTTATTGAAATCCACAAACTTGCCTGCGACAACCCGCTCGCGATTTTGTTTGTGAAACATCGAGGACCCCTTCGTATTGTTATAGAGAATAAAAGTCCCTTCTTCACGCATGTATTTGATTCGTTGGTGTACTCGGAACTGAAACGTTTGTCTTGAAATTTATTGTTTTTTAGATGGGACCGTTTGTGGACGTGAAAATGAGCTCGTTGAAGTAAGATAATAATTTTCTTTCGAATTCGTATTTTAAGGCAAAACTGATGAAAAAAATTCAAAACGGAGAACTCAGAAGAAATACGATTGTCTTTCGAAGAACTCTAATGTCAAGCCGAAACTGATAAAACTGATAAAAACAAATAATACACAAGTTTCACTTTATCAATAAGTGCGACCGTCTTGACTTTTGAAAAGAAGATTTCGTGAGATTTTCTAACTTGTCTTTTGCTATACTGCTCACGGAACTAAACTAAATAAACTAATGCATGGACTGAGGGTTGATTTCGATAAAAAATGTTTGGTGCTGTTGTTTCAGCGGAAAGCTGTTTCTCTGAAACATTGAACTGTGTTTGCGAATAAGTTGTAACTATGGTTTTCTGTTAATTAACCTGACGACTACTCTGATCTCTCTATTTGAAATTTCATCGATTTTCTTCTAGAAATGCCAGATAAACGAAAGCTTTGACGAATTGTTTGCCAGGAAAATTGTGGAGATTGCTCAATGTGCTAAAAGGTAGTACAGAAAATAGTTACATGAATGCTTCGTGTTTCCTATTCTTATAAAGGTGTTTGATATAACTTTTCTTTGTGTATTCTTTTAGTATATCAACAAAATTCATCATTGTTCCATCGCACAGAGATGTTCATCATGATTGCGTTTATCCGCAGCCTCCATTTTGTGTGAAAGATATTACAAACACTTTTGTTCCACCCTTGTAAGTTGGAATGAGTCATTTTAACTTATTGTTGTAAATACTCATTGTATTGAGATAAAATTTATGATAAGGAGAAAATTGCCTCTGAACATCGTTAATGAAGATATTCAACTACGGGACAGTGTAGTTGGTTTATTATTTTAGATGTTAATGTCTGTCACTTAGGATGCCCCATTTCTAACGTTGCTATTTTAACGTTGCTATTTTTCGATCAATAAGGTAAAATATATTTGAAATTTGTTTTAGAGGACAAAGCCGAAATCAAAAGAAACAGTAAGCACATCATAATATTAATGAGCTGTGATTTATATATAATGAATATTTTTGTTCAACCCCGATAATGAATATTTTTGTTCAACCCCGATAGTGAATATTTTTGTTCAACCCCGATAGTGAATATTTTGTTCAACCCCGATAGTGAATATTTTTGTTCAACCCCGATAGTGAATATTTTTGTTCAACCCCGATAGTGAATATTTTTGTTCAACCCTGATAGTGAATATTTTTGTTCAACCCCGATAGTGAATATTTTTGTTCAACCCCGATAGTGAATATTTTTGTTCAACCCCGATAGTGAATATTTTTGTTCAACCCCGATAGTGAATATTTTTGTTCAACCCCGATAATGAATATTTTTGTTCAACCCCGATAGTGAATATTTTTGTTCAACCCCGATAATGAATATTTTTGTTCAAGTTACTCACAAAACAATTGAAATCGAGGCGGACAAATTTCATCGTCTATTTCACTTTTACCCTGAAATTTTGTCATCATTTATACACCCATTCTATATCTAAATTTATCAAAACTATCTGTACGATTTTTCCATACTTTAGGAGAGCCAAGAAATTGAAAAGATTGTACGTATGTCCAATGGTCAAGTATAAAATTTATATTAATATATCATGCAAGGTTTCCCCTGACCTCATATATACTGGATTGCAGATTTCTGCTCTGCATTTCTTCTCGGATCCCTGCACCATTGAGATCAACGGATTCACTATAGGAATGACGTCAACAGATGTCATGCTTCATATGGGAGGCGAAGAAATTGTTAGGTAGGCGAATTAAAGCTACGTTTGAGTTTTTAAAATTTGTCAATAAAATTCATTGTTTGAAGCAACTGTAGTCAGACAAGCGCGCTATGGTTGGGTTTTGACAATTAAACAATCGTCCGAAAAGGATCGACTTAAAGATCAACAGTATGGAATCGGTTAGATTTTATTTCGATCGCAGGAAAGTTTCAGTATAACATAGTTGTGAGTCGATTTAGCCAGAAACTTCGCATAAACATTTTCGTCCAAATAAAACAAATATTGGAAATTGGCACGAGCTTAACAATAAACAGAAGTTATGTATTTTGAAAGTGATGTACATTCATGATGTTTTTTTTCTTTAGTCCTCCAGGATCTACTGACAAAATGGGCCGACTTATTCACAATATACTTACACAACAATGGTAAAGATAGTTTAGCAATTGCTGTTTGTATTTTATTATATCAACGATTTTGCTGTTGTAACTTTATATGATTCTTCCATGTTCCATGATAAAGTAAACATCCTGAACATGTGTTTACATTATGATGGTTTTAAAAGTTTATTCTTTTTGCTTGTCGGCTGCATTGCATTTTTTGGGGTGTTAAAATAAGTTTCGACTGTCGTTGTGTACATTCTTTGAAAAGGCATAAAATAGTCGTAGTGATATCTTTGGTCAATATGTTCTTAATTTTCTTTTATTTTGATGGCTGATCCCATTTCTCTTAAATCATCGTGAAAATAAAGAAAACTTTATAGTCGACAAGATTTTTTCATACAAGTACCTCGCCACAGCTTATCTATGTATTTTTGAAACTCATACAACATTTATTATGTAGTTACTATCCGTTGTTTCCTCCATCGGAAGACGTCTGTATCGACTACGAGACATTTGCTGAGCATGCGCACTTACCATGTAGGCCGGATGCGTTTATTGTGCCATCAGATCTGAGATACTTCGTCAAGGTAATCAATAATAACGATCAGTATGCTCAATAGACACTGCGCAGGCTCGTATAGGTAATCTAATACTATTTTTTTAGGATATCTTGGGTACGCTGTGCATTAATCCCGGTAGGTTAACGAAAGGATTAGTCGGAGGGACATTCGCTCGCTTTTTGCTTAGAAAGGATCAAGGCGAACAGTCGGTGGTTAGCAAATCTTATGTGCAAATTGTCAAGATTTAAATTCATTGAGATAAGTGGAATATTGCCTAAATAATCTATGATTTCATTTGTTTTATGTCTTTGACAATAAAATGGAGGAAAATTCGCTCACAAGCGTAAACAATTTTCAGTTCTACATCCAAACACTTATTATATTTCTAGTTTTATGCTGAATGAATTCATCCTATTCTATTCATTTTTTTTGTTTACATTGTTCTTGGTTTACTTGTTAAAGTTCTCCTTCTGTGAAGTTTTCTTCAACTGCTCTTTTTTCTTTCCATTTTGTTTCTTGTCTTTGTGATGGCGGTTGACTTCCGGTTCTTCTTCTGGCTCCGGTTCAGGTTGTGGTGCCGGTGCCGGTGCCGGTGCCGGTGCCGGTGCCGGTGCAGGCATTGGTGACGGCATTGGTGACGGCATCGGTGACGGCATTGGTGACGGCATTGGTGACGGATATGGTGACGGATATGGATAAGGGTATGGTGACGGAGGTCCTATGGGGAGAGCGGATGGCAATCTGCTTTGGGGCTCAACATCTTTGTATACAGTACAACTATATTTACATTTTCTTTTCACATCGTCATTCACTTGACAGTACCCCATTCTGCCCCATTCAGGACACATTGTGTCGTCATCAAATTTCGTGTCCTCGTCATCTAAAATGTCATTATTTTACATTATTCATATTTCTTTTGAGTAGATTTTCTTATTTAGCTGTTGGGTCTTTGTCTTTGTTGACGTTAATTGAAAGGTAGTTTATGCAAGTGTATTTCAAAATCAAATATAATTTGAGTTCAATTTATGTCATAGCAATTATTCTAACCTTCATCACACATTAGGCAACTAGGTTTGCATTGTCGTGACATGAAGTCAGGTAAACGGAGACAGTCGCCATTATGGGCCCAATTGGCACATTCCGATTGTTTGTCTTCGCATTTTGGCTTTTTGCTGTCTGTAAAAAAACGAATGGTTGGTGACTTTCAACAGGTTAATCGACTTTCATATGTTTAAGGCACCCACCATCCTCCCGTCGAAAGAAGAAGGAAATACATTCAATGTGAAACTGGATGTATTTCCCAATTCTACTTATCTTGTCTACTGCCCATTACTGTGGCCTATATAAATATCTCTAAATAATTTTTCTTTCAAATCGAGTACCCGTAAACTATATGAGATCGCCCAAACCCGGTGCCTTTTGTTCTTTTGTTAAATTTTTCTCCCTTGTGGCAATTTAATGTGAAAAATCCCTAAATTGGTTTGAGATGATCTCATTAATAAATAATTCCATGTCATTGTTTTGATAAAAATGAATCAAACTGCGACTAACCAACTGAATTACTTTTAATTAATGGAAAATGATGTGCTCAGTTGGTTGTTTTATAAATTAGTTGCGTTGTTTGCAACCTTTAGTCTTGGCTACGGAAGATTTCCTAATACTTATATCGTAGTGTACATAAGAATGATTTTACATAAGAAATTTATGTACGTGATCTCTTTTAACTTAAGCACGAGGCTGATGGTACTTAAGAAATCAACACGTGAATTGCGAGACATAATAGCTTAAAAAATCTTTCAGAATAGTGAAACCAAAAAGAGCGCGTGTTTTTTCTACAGTCTTAGAAATATTTTAAATTAAAAAGATTTTGTCATTTTGTGATTTAGAACGTTAAGTGAAGCACAAAGTTGATTTTCTCACCAATCCAAGAAGTGTGTGTTAACGTTTTGAAAACGAACCTCTTAACGAAGAACCCAAATGTTTGTTTTTTTGTTGTGGCTCAACATCTCTGAAGATACCACAACTGTATTGACATTTCTCTTTCACATTTTTATCTGCTTTACAGTAACCATTTCTGCCCCAATCCGGACACTTTGTGCGTTCATCAAATTTCGTGTTTTCATCATCTGAAATATCAATATTTTACATTATTTATTTTTCTTTTATTTAGATTTCCTGTTTAATTTTTAGATCTTTATGTTCGGATAGTTGGTTAAAAGGTAATTTATTTCAGAATTTAATATCTTTCTATTTTTGTGTTACAAGTTAGCTACATTCGTCAATTTAAATTGATTGGTATTTAATGGTATACTTGAGCGTTTAGTAAACGGTTTCTAATTTTTCACTGTAAGCACTCTCAACTGTTGGAACTGTTTATTTCCATTGAGAAATTTTTTTATTCACCACTGAAACTTTAGTGAGCATCTTCTCTATTTCGTAATAAAAATAAACTCCTACGACCTGCATGCTGCTTAATGGGCTGCTGCTATTGCCAACTTTCGTCTTCACAACCCTGTGGTATTGAACATTAACGCTAATTTGTACAAATTAAATGATTGATTCAAACCTTTATCACACAATAGGCAACTTGGTTTGCAATGCTGCATCATGTAGTGAGGCAAACGCAGACAGTCGCCTTGTTGGGCACGATGGGCACATTCCGATTTTTCGTCTTCACATTTTGGTTTCCTGCTGTCTGTAGAGAAGAGAAGAAAACAAATGATTGGTTAGTTTTGTGACATGGGTATTTTTTCTTGTTATGTTCACCCTACCGCAAGAAAAATCACCATGTAGCTACTATAATGTGACTCAAATGTTCTACATTGACAATTTCGTCCACTGGCTATAAGTTTCGAGGAGAAAACGAAAGTTACATCTTGCAGAGCAATTGTCTATTTTTACCGCTGCGAAACGAATGTTTTTTGACGAGACTTCTTTGAAGAGTATCTTGTTTAAAGATTAAAGAACAAACATTTGGAGGTGGTGTAGCAATTTTGATCATGCCATGTAAATATTAGGTGTTCACTACAATGGATTTTTAAAGAGTAAATAATGCTATAACTAAACACAACCAAACTTGCGGTTTCGCTTCGCATTGAAGAAATTTTTAATTCACATCACTCTTTTCATTGTGTGAGAACAATACCTTTCTGATTTTTTGCATCATGTTGTTCGTGTTTTTTCTTCGTTTTCTCCAGTGATTAACACACAGAACGTAAACAGCAAAGAAAACAACGCTATATAATGCATCTCTCGATTTTATTTTCTTCTTAACGTAAACGTTTTGATTTATTTTCGTATATGCACATTCATAAACTTGCACAGGAATGAATTAAATATTCAGCGTCCTAAAATATAAGAGAACGCCTGAACAGGGTGCCTTTTGTTCCGTAACTTTACGCTTTTAGAAACTTGGCGTGAAAATATTTTAACAAGTTTGCGATGCTCAACCATGCGAAGTTATTGTTTTGATGCAGTTTTGAGCTCCTTTGAAATTCATTGTTCTTAACAGGTTATATACCATGAATATAAGCTTCCCTATTTGTCGATCTTCTTACACCTATGCAAAGGGCCATGTATGTTTAATCTCTGTCATGACGTTTCCTATAAAACAAGGTTTTAACGTATGTAGAATATGAAGTTGCTGCAGCGCTCATTTTTGGCATTTTAAAAAAAATTTGCGTTTTGTGCAAATGCGCTATCTGGCTAAGAAATAAATCAGCGTCTAGTAAAACCATAAACTATTGCTCTAAAGATGATGTTGTATCAAAACATTCCCTCGTGATGTCTTTGTCTTTATGTCGAATTTCTTATACGCTTTTTGACTTTTACAACTTGATGTGGAAATCCGCGATTTGTTCTCATTGGGCAATCACGTGGTTAATTTTTGTTGAATAAATTATGATTGGATCAGCCAATTTTCGAGGCGATGTATAAACACGTTAATTACCCCTGATTTTTTTCTTTAAAATCTACCCATGTCCCAAATTGACGTTTTTATGTATTTCAGAACATAAAGTAAGCCTCTAATTGCAAATTCAAGAGGTGTTTTGAATATTATTTCCTGGATGTTACAACAAAACGCACAATTAAACCTTGTCTGAACCGTGAAAATAGGATTTTGTAAGATTTTCTACCTTGTCTTTTTCGTCAAATGCTCAGATTAAGGGATGATTTCTTACAGTCTGAACGATAAATGGAAAATTTTTGCAATCCCTACACCACACATAGGAACAATTTTACTTTTGAGTAGCTTTAACGAGATCTTTAATTAAACTTCGTCTTTATATCATGTTTATTGTATTGTCAACAAATATGTTTATATTGTTTTAGGCTATCTGGGGAAGGATTAGTCGAAGGGACATTCGCTCGCTTTTTGCTAAAGAATGATCAAGCCAAAAGTCGGTGGTTAAAAACTCTTTCGTGCAAGATTTAAATCTTTGTGAAGATATCAATTCATTGAGTTAAGTTGAAATTTGTTGCCAAAACAATCTATGATTTTATAAAGTGGACGAAAATTCCCTCACAAGAGTAAACAATTATCAGTTCTACATCCAAACACTTATTATATTTCTAGTTTTATGCTGAATGAATTTATCCTATTCTATTGTTCTTTTTTTTTTTTATTCACGTTGTTCTTGGTTTTCTTGTTAAAGTTCTCCTTCTGTGAGGTTTTCTTCAATTGCACTTTTTTCTTCCCATTTTGTTTCTTGTCTTTGT
Source organism: Xenia sp. Carnegie-2017 (assembly GCF_021976095.1). Lineage (NCBI taxonomy): Eukaryota > Metazoa > Cnidaria > Anthozoa > Malacalcyonacea > Xeniidae > Xenia > Xenia sp. Carnegie-2017. Next base: position 12,768,404 of record NW_025813483.1, on the reverse strand, counting down.
GATGGCGGTTGGCTTCTGGTGCTGGTGCTGGTGTTGGTGCTGGTACAGGCGTTGGAGCGGGTGTAGGATATGGTGACGGTGAAGGGTATGGTGGCGGTGATGGTGATGGGTATGGTGGCGGTGAGGGGTATGGGTATGGTGATGGTGTGGGGTATGGTGACGGTGTGGGGTATGGTGACGGTGAGGGGTATGGGTATGGTGACGGTGAGGGATATGGGTATGGTGACGGTGAGGGTATGGGTATGGTGACGGTGAGGGATATGGGTATGGTGACGGTGAGGGGTATGGGTATGGTGAGGGGTATGGGTATGGTGAGGGTATGGGGGCGGTGAGGGGTAGGGTGCGGGTGAAGGATATGGTGCTGGTAGAGGATATGGTACTGGTAGAGGATATGGTGCTGGTGGAGGATAGGGTGCTGGTAGAGGGTTTAACACATTTTTATAGATTTTACAACTGTATTGACATTTTTTTCTCAACTCCTTATCTGTGTTACAGTAGCCAAGTTTGCCCAAATCAGGACATCTTGTGTCTTTATCAAATTTCGTGTTATCATCATCTGAAATGTCAATATTTCACATTATTTATATGGCATTTATGTATATATTTTTTTTAATTTTGGATCTTAGCAGCAAAATCAGTTGAACTATAGTTAAGAGTAATAGGACAAGTTTGAGTACAATGATGATTTATGAGAAAGTAATTATTCCTACGTTTATCACACAATAGGCAACTAGGTTTGCAGTTTTCAAACATGAAGTCAGGTAAACGGAGACAATCGCCATTATGTGCCCATTCGACACAATCAGATTTTTCATCTTTACATTTTAGCCTCTCGCTGTCTGTAAAAAATAGAATAAAATAACTGAATTGTTATTTTTTAACAGGTAAAGCGCCGCAGAAGATCTAGGAAACACATTCACACGAGTATCATGATTTAAGTATTATAACCGTTTTATCTACTGTTATAAGTTTTAAGGAAGAGTGACTTATAAATATCTCAAAAAAACAATCTTTAAACTCAATCAATCAAACTTAGAGTATATCCGTAAACTATGCGAGATTGCGGTGGGTTTTTTCAGTTGAATTTTACTAACTTGTGGCAACTTGATGTGGAAAATTCTATTGGTTTAAAATGTTTTCAGTAAGAAGTATTCCATCTTATTGTTTTGTTAAAAGTGACGTCAATTGCGATTAATGAACCGAATGACTTTAATAGTTGGAAAATAATACGTAAAGTTAATTGCCTTGGTGTACTTTGTGTGCTTAGCTACTCTCGTCAATCCAAGAGTTGTGTTAACGTTTTGAGAACGAACCTCTCAATGGAGATCCAAATTGTTTGTTTTTATGTTGTGGCTCAATATCTCTGAAGACACCACAACTGTATTGGCATTCTCTCTCACATTTTTATCTGCTTTACAGTAACCATTTCTTCCCCAATCTGGACACTTTGGGCGTTCATCAAATTTCGTGTTTTCATCATCTGAAATATCAATATTTTACATTATTTATTTTTCTTTTATTTAGATTTCCTGTTTAATTTTGGATCTTTATGTTTGCAAAGTTAGTTAAAAGGTAGTTCATTTCAAAATTCAATATTATTCTACCTGCTACACTTAATTGTAACAAGTTACTTTGATTGTGACAAGTTAGCTACATTTGTCAATTCAAGTGGTTATTATTTCATGGTACATGCATGAACGTAAAGATTTTTTTCATAGATGATCACAGTAAGTACACTGAACTGTTTGTTTCAACCGAAACAACTGTAATACTAACGCTTTATGTCATTTTAAAGACGTGATCAATCTAAATTTTTGGTTAATTGCATCAGCTCTTTGGTGCCTTAAAATATTTTGACTATCGAAAACTCCTCCGAAACTTTAGAATCTCATTCTCGTATGTTAATTCATCTCAATCACCCACACCACACACCCGCAATTATCAATTCAATTTAAAATTACAGTTATATGTAACCTAATGTTAACCATGGTTCATACCCGTTACATTAAATGCTACGCGTTGAAAGGTGTAATTTCCTGTTCTCACTGTAATCTTTACACCATATATGCACCGTATTGTTATTTTATAGAAAGGTCACTCAATTGTACAACCATTTGTACAACGCATCCTCAAGCCCGCCATTATTTCAGCGAGTTGATTAATGTTTTTCCAATCACTAAAATTATATGACGTCATTTCTGTGTGATGGAATTTGAGAATATTTAGACTTGAGAAATGACATTATAGGTGATTTAAGTAGTTTGAAAAAAGTGGCATTGCGCAAGAGCAAGAACATCAAATTCTCCGACAAGAGTGACCATTCTGTATTTTCCTTATTCTGTGTTATATGCTTATGAAAGGCTGTCTGCCATTTCGCTGATCAATTGTTGCGGCTCTTTAATTGTTCCTCATAGTCAAACCAATATAAATTTCTTTTTGTTAGTGAGAACATATAAAGGCTTGGATATGAACATTATTTTTTATTGATTAAATAAATGGTTTAAACCTTTATCACACAGTAGGCAACTTGGTTTGCAATGTTGCATCATGTACTGGGGTAAACGTAGACAGTCGCCTTGTTGGGCACGATGGGCGCATATCGATTTTTTGTCTTCACATTTTGGTTTCTTGCTGTCTGTAGAGAAGAGAAGAAAGCAAACGATGGGTGAGTTTTTGCCATGCAGTCATATTGATTTCCATATTTTTAATGCAACCTCACGAAAAATACATTGGAAATACGTAAAATATTGACTATGATTATATGTGTTAACAATTTCATTTAAACTGTCCATGAGTCTTAAAGTGCTCACGAAAGAAAATTTTACCTTGCAGTTTTCCATGATTGTATTGACTTAATAAATATTTTAAATAAAATTATACTGTTTTACTTCCTTCTATCGACATTGAACTTTGTCCATTTGGCAAATGTCATCACTGTGATATGAATCATAAGACATAATTAGGTTTATAAAAAGTTGTTTCTGTCGACACTGTGTCTTGTAATATTTACCTTTGCCACCCACATATTTATCGTGTATTTATTAAAATGTTGTTCTTAACAATGTTTTTACAATGCAGTAAAAGCACAATGTTTTACAATCTCAAAAAATTAAAATAACACAGTTCTAATGAAGTCATTTCTAATGTTGTTTGGAATACAATCAAAAAAGTGCGTGGTAAACTTTCATTTCATGAACACTTTAAGGAGAAGGACGAAAATTTCTGTTACATATCTCAATACAATTATCTATTGTTACCGCTGCGAGAGTTTGAAACAAGAATTAACTTGATTACATACTGAAGTTGTTTTCAACAGTTTACAGCACTTAAAGAGTATCTTGTTTAAGGATTAAAGAGCAAAAATTTGAAGAATCTTTGGTGGAGACAACCCCTACATCATGCACTCTCTTAACTCGAGAAAAAATTTACCTTTTTGATTTTTTGCATCATATTGTCCGTGTTTTTCCTTCGTTTTCTCTCCAGTGATTAACACACAGAACGTAAACAGCAAAGAAAACAACGCTATATAATGCATCTCTCGATTTTATTTTCTTCTTTAAGTAAAAGTTTTGATTTATTTCCGTACATGCACATCCATAAACTTGCAAAGAGTGAATTAAATATTCAGTGTCCTAAAACATAGGGAATCGCATAAACAGGGTGCCTTTTGTTCCCGAACACTACACTTGTAGAAACCCTGGTGTGAAAACGTTTTAACAGGTTTCGGATGTTTTCAATAGAGAATCGTGCAAAGTTATTTTGACGAAATTAATATCAAATGCAATTAGCATGGGAAATGAGTTATGTTTACAAATATTGCGCGCTTTTTTTCAATAACATTACCTGAAATGTACTTGCTACTATAAAGGTTGAGTCTCTACTTTCAGCATAGTGGGTTTTAAATGCTAGGATATTTATTTTATTGAAAGTCAATTACTATAGAGTATTTCAAAATATTTCATACTTTAGGATGCATAACCGGTTTTTTTTCGACTCACAATCACACAAACATCAAATAATGATGCATGGGTTTTTTGTTCATTAAATGTTAGTAAGAATGAAACTTGAAACTTTTATTATGGTCGTATAAGTTATAGCAGACAAAATAATTAACAATTGAATTTAGAATGGAAGATAATGCTCTCACAAATAGAAACACACCAATTCTACGTAGGATGTATATAAACTTTCATGCATATTGATTTGGTAGTAGCTATTTTAGATTTGAAGTTCATTTTATTACCATCGTTATGCTCTTTCATTCATTTCATGCTTTTCTTTTTTATGGTGCCTGTGCTTCCTTTGGTAACGGTGGGGATATTCTGTTGTTGACCCCGGAGGCACTGTCTGTGATGGTTGTGGTGGATTTCCAGATTCAGGTGGGGGCCCGGGTTGCTGGGGTTGAGTTGGAGATTCAGGCTCCGTTGGGGGCTCCGTTGGAGGCTCCATTGGGGGCTCCGCTGGAGGCTCCATTGGGGGCTCCGTTGGAGGCTCCATTGGGGGCTCCGTTGGGGGCTCCATTGTAGGCTGAGGTTGGTTCTCTGGTTGTGGAGATTCGGATTCTCCTGTTTCGGGCTCTGTGACTATGGTGCCCTTGCTATCTGTTGGTTCAAATACATTGGAAATACGTATAATATTGACTATGATTATATGTGTTAACAATTTGATTTAAACTGTCCGTGAGTCTTAAACTGCTCTCGAAAGAAAATTTTCCTTGCAGTTTTCCATGATTGTATTGACTTAATAAATATTTTAAATAAATTATACTGTTTTACTTCCTTCTATTGACATTGAACTTTGTCCATTTGGCAAATGTCATCACTGTGATATGAATCATAAGACATAATTAGGTTTATAAAAAGTTGTTTCTGTCGACACTGTGTCTTGTAATATTTACCTTTGCCACCCACATATTTATCGTGTATTTATTAAAATGTTGTTCTTAACAATGTTTTACAATGCAGTAAAAAGCACAATGTTTTACAATCTCAAAAAATTAAAATGACACAGTTCTAATGAAGTCATTTCTAATGTTGTTTGGAATACAATCAAAAAAGTGCGTGGTAAAATTTCATTTCATGAACACTTTAAGGAGAAGGACGAAAATTTCTGTTACATATCTCAATACAATTATCTATTGTTACCGCTGCGAGAGTTTGAAACAAGAATTAACTTGATTACATACTGAAGTTGTTTTCAACAGTTTACAGCACTTAAAGAGTATCTTGTTTAAAGATTTAAGAGCAAAAATTTGAAGAATCTTTGGTGGAGACAACCCCTACATCATGCACTCTTTCTTAGTTCGAGAAAAATTTTACCTTTTTGATTTTTTGCATCATAGTTTCCGTGTTTTTCCTTCGTTTTCTCTCCAGTGATTAACACACAGAACGTAAACAGCAAAGAAAACAACGCTATATAATGCATCTCTCGATTTTATTTTCTTTAAGTAAAAGTTTTGATTTATTTCCGTATATGCACATCCATAAACTTGCAAAGAATGAATTAAATATTCAGTGTCCTAAAACATAGGGAATCGCATAAACAGGGTGCTTTTTGTTCCCGAACACTACACTTGTAGAAACTTGGTGTGAAAACGTTTTAACAGGTTTCGGATGTTTTCAATAGAGAATCGTGCAAAGTTATTTTGACGAAATTAATATCAAATGCAATTAGCATGGGAAATGAGTTATTTTTACAAACATTGCGCGCTTTTTTCAATAACATTACCTGAAATGTACTTGCTACTATAAAGGTTGAGTCTCTACTTTCAGCATAGTGGGTTTATAATGCTAGGAAATTTTATTGAAAGACAATTACTATAGAGTATTTCAATATATTTCATGGATTCATAACCATTTTTTTTCTACTCACAATCACACAAACATCAAATAATGATGCATGGGTTTTTTGTTCATTAAATGTTAGTAAGAATGAAACTTGAAACTTTTATTATGGTCGTACAAGTTATGGCAGACAAGATAATTGACAATTGAATTTAGAATGGAAGATAATGCTCTCAAATAGAAACACACCAATTCTACGTAGGATGTATATAAGCTTTCATGCATATTGATTTGGTCGTAGCTATTTTAGATTTGAAGTTAATTTTATTGCCATCGTTATGCTCTTTCATTCATTTCATGCCTTTCTTTTTTATGGTGCCTGTGCTTCCTTTGGTAACGGTGCGGATATTCTGTTGTTGACCCCGGAGGCACTGTCTGTGATGGTTGTTGTGGGTTTCCAGATTCAGGAGGGGCCCCGGGTTGCTGGGGTTGGGATACAGATTCAGGTGGAGTTGGAGGCTCCATTGGGGGCTCAGTTGGAGGCTCCATTGGGGGCTCAGTTGGAGGCTCAGTTGGGGGCTCCGTTGGGGGCTCCATTGTAGGCTGAGGTTGGTTCTCTGGTTGTGGAGATTCGGATTCTCCTGTTTCGGGCTCTGTGTCTGTGGTGCCCTTGCTATCTGTTGGTTCAAAATCCGGTAAGGTTTCACCTGGTTCTGGTGTAGTCAATTTTGGGGTTGGTGGTAATGTGGAAACTTTTGGTGGTAGCGTTGGTACTACCGGTTTGTCTATTGGTGGCTCCTCTGTTGGTCCTATGGTGGGTGTCACTTCTTTGAGTGTTGTGTAGGGATAGTAGACGTAGAATGGATAATAGTAGAACGCATCCTTGTAATCCGGGTAAAGTCCGTTTTGTGGTTTGGTGTCTTTGTGAACGTGACAACTGTGTTCGCATTGTTTCTCACTTCTTCCTCAGTTTTACAATAACCGACACTAGCCCAAGTGGGACACAAAGTATCTTCATCAAATAATTTTTTCGTCATCTAAAAAGTCCGTATTATTATTGGTTTGTATTGTGGAAAATTTTCACTGATTATTCGATGCCTTAATTCTACAGAAAAAAGATTCGAGTATTGTATTATGAGTACGTACACGGTGTATCAAAGAAATGTGTTTAAAATCGGTGGTTACTTTAAATGCAAGAATGTAGCGTACAGAGCTAAAAACGTGGGCTTTGTGCAGCATTCTGCACCAAAAACCTCCATTGTTTTATGCTTTTTGCAGAGAATTTCATTTAAAATCATTGCAGAATCTATGTTGGTTTGCCCGTGTAGAAGGGAATTATTTTGCCGAGAACTAAAATGGCTTTCAGTGATTATTCCATAATGTTTTAAATGTGTGCTCTTATGTTAAATTATTTATTTTAACCTTCATCACACATTAGGCAGCTGCGTTTGCAGAATTTCGACATGAACTGTGGGAAACGTAGACAGTCTCCTTGACTGGCCCAAGCGGCGCACTGCCATTTTTCGTCTTTGCATTTTGGCTTCTTGTCATCTGGATGGAATAGAAGAATTGACGACTTGTGAGTTTTTCAATATTTTTCTATCTATTAAAGCCAGTATATTTGAGCATTTTCCAAAGACATCTTGGAGGTAGAGCCTTCTGTCTTACTCGCTTTGCTGCAAGAGTCGTGATAACTTTGACAATATGGCGCTCAAAACATTTTCTCTTAGTGGAGCATAGGGGGTTTAGTGGTATATTTGTAAGGTTCATCGATATACCTAGAGGATCGTTGTGTTCACTTACCGTCTTTTCCACAAAAGCGACATACCAGTGGACAATTGTTCTGCATGTCGTAGAAATGTAAACTGCACCAGCCTTGCCTTTCCATTTGATGACAGTAAAAAGGATAGCGGTTGATACAATCTCCAGGTTTTATGTAGACTATATATAGTAAAGTTAAATAAACTTAAGTCCATGCGTATTGTATATTGAAATTCAGGAAAATGTGCTACTGCATGGGTTTGTGCATGCAGTGCAGGGCCGGAGATGAATGTAAAATACTGCGGCACCATAAAATTTTGTAAACTTACTTTGTGAAACATCAACTCCAAACTTATGCCATTCTGTGTTTTCCTCGACTTAATTCAGATGAAAAGACGAAATCAATGATATTTATTAACGAGTGACATAAATTTCAACTATACTGACTAAATTACCTATATATACAGGTTTTGTTTATAACTGAAGAATTAACTACGGAGTTGCAGATATTAGAGATGTTAAAAACACCCTGCGATTGTGCATGAAACTTCGGGAAATTGATCAATTTAGGCAATGTTTACATATTTTCTTAAATCATGTTTTATTACAAGCATAGTATATAGCATAATAGCTATCTACTGAATTTCATAAAAGGAAGCGAAACCTTGGAATATCAAATGCCATTTATAGGTAAAAATTTTTATTTTGCCGAGGTTTTGCTGGAAGTAAATCTTACCGTCATGATGTTTCCCACGACGAACTTGATTTTCATATCTTGCTGTTGAAATGAAAACCAGAGCATAAATATAATCATAAAACAAGCTTTAACTTGACGCATTCATGTAAAAATAAAATTGGCCGATTAGGAAATTTTTACGATTTTACCTCGATGGTTTTGCATGATAATCTCTGTGTTTATGCTTTATTTTTCTCCCTGTTATTAATAAAAGTAAGTACACAATAAAGAAATACACGTGACGAATTTCATCTTGCTCCCTTCCAAGACGTGCTCAAATTTTCTCCAAAATGCAAGTGCACCAATTGAATAAAGAATAAATTCAGTTTCAAGCAAAACCGGTAAACTATTGTCGAAAGATCATTTTGTATCACATCACTTCTACATGGTGTCTTTTGTTTTCATGTCACAGTTCTTACACTTATGGATTTTTACAACTCTTTGAGCCAAATTTGTGATTTGTTCTCGTTGGACAATTCGGATTACCACCAGTGATCATCACACTTCTAAACTACTTCAAACTTATGCCAAATCTTTTGTGATTAATATGAAGATAAGATATCATCGTGCTAGAAATTTCGTATGAAAAGTTGAAAGTTGTAATTGGCCATAAGCAGAAATCGTTATAAATCTACCTTAATGTTTATGTCTTCAACTGTGAAAATATTGTGTCCATATTATAAATTTAGGAGGAGCAAGACAATGAAATATGTTTATTATATATAGATCAGTGAAAGTTTTCGCTCCAAAGTACGCAAAATGTTCAAGAAATACACGTTAATTTTTCTTGAAAACGTAATCCGACGTCAATGAATGAGAATTGGCACTTCCACACCGGTTCTAGAAGTAGGTTATAGTTTAGGTACTCGATTTTATCCACTAAGGTACTGAGATGTTTGTAGATGTAGATCGTCCAGGTTGGTATAGTCCTGAGGACTGTTTTTGTTGTTGTTGACTGACGTTTCGACAACCTTAGCGGTAGTCATCTTCAGAGACAAATGAAGATGACTACCGCTAAGGTTGTCGAAACGTCATTGAATATCAATACCATCCTCTTGGTAACTTTGTGACATGTTTGTTTGGTAACTTTGTGACATAAAGTGCTTGTTCTTGGTAACTTTGTGACATGTTTTACACACATAAAGTGCTTGTTCTTGGTACCTTTGTGACATGTTTTGCATAAAGTGGTAGCTCTGAGTAACATTGTGACATGTTTTTACCTGATATGTATGTATAACTTTATGAAATGTTTTACCAGGAGTGGTACATCAGTTTTACTTCATTTTAACGACATCTTAGACGGCTTCCCTGTTTGCGTAACGTTTCGGTATTGTTCTAGAGGATTATTCTTTCGTTTTTTCCTATTTACAAACAGTGCAAACGCCACTTGATTATTGCTTCATTAAAAGAAAACGAAAAAAATGAGTTGTATAAAAGGTGGAAAAGATTTAGGTACGTGATATTTTCCAGAACTTTGTGTGCTTATCAAGGTTTACGTACTTAACATGTCAGCCTGGTCCTAGTCTGGTTATGCCGTATCAAGTATCATTGTACCTGTATTACAGGCTCCTCAATGGCCAACGTCGGTTAAAATGTTTACTTCATAATTTGCATTTAAAAATAGTTAATTTCTGTCGAACAGTAAATACAGGTGCAGTCTGTCTAATTTGGAGAATGCCATCAATTTTTTAATTTGCTCGGCGGCTAAAGTCATTAAGCATTCATGAAGAATAATGAAAATTTTTCGACGCTTAAAACTTTCTACATTTCTACCGCTGGCTTTTATAGATTTATTTTTACATCTCATCAAATATATCTAATTAGGGGTTTTCTCCCAAGAATTATTTATACAGAAAATGATGCTGAATGAAAAAAAGAAAAATGATCTTATCTCTCCCTCCCCCAACACACAAACCAATTCTTTGCCAACCGTGTGGGGCAACTGTTGAAATATGTTCAGTTTGCAGTGCGCTTATTTTCGGAAGAATCTCCGATGAGGTCGCTACTATTTCCCGCAATTGTTGGTAAATGAGCTTCAAGACAGAAATTGAAATTTGTCACTGCCAAATACAGTTTGTTATTACATTCTGAAATTTGTTATCAGCTACTAAATCTGTTACTGGCTTCTAAAGTTTGTTATTAATCACAAATTTTGTTCCCGAACACTACACTTGTAGAAACTTGGTGTGAAAACGTTTTAACAGGTTTCGGATGTTTTCAATAGAGAATCGTGCAAAGTTATTTTGACGAAATTAATATCAAATGCAATTAGCATGGGAAATGAGTTATGTTTACAAACATTGCGCGCTTTTTTCAATAACATTACCTGAAATGTACTTGCTACTATAAAGGTTGAGTCTCTACTTTCAGCATAGTGGGTTTATAATGCTAGGAAACTTATTTTATTGAAAGACAATTACTATAGAGTATTTCAATATATTTCATGGATTCATAACCATTTTTTTTTCGACTCACAATCACACAAACATCAAATAATGATGCATGGGTTTTTTGTTCATTAAATGTTAGTAAGAATGAAACTTGAAACTTTTATTATGGTCGTACAAGTTATGGCAGACAAGATAATTGACAATTGAATTTAGAATGGAAGATAATGCTCTCAAATAGAAACACACCAATTCTACGTAGGATGTATATAAGCTTTCATGCATATTGATTTGGTCGTAGCTATTTTAGATTTGAAGTTAATTTTATTACCATCGTTATGCTCTTTCATTCATTTCATGCCTTTCTTTTTTATGGTGCCTGTGCTTCCTTTGGTAACGGTGCGGATATTCTGTTGTTGACCCCGGAGGCACTGTCTGTGATGGTTGTTGTGGGTTTCCAGATTCAGGAGGGGCCCCGGGTTGCTGGGGTTGGGATACAGATTCAGGTGGAGTTGGAGGCTCCATTGTGGGCTCAGTTGGAGGCTCCATTAGGGGCTCAGTTGGAGGCTCCATTGGGGGCTCAGTTGGAGGCTCAGTTGGAGGCTCAGTTGGAGGCTCAGTTGGGGGCTCCATTGTAGGCTGAGGTTGGTTCTCTGGTTGTGGAGATCCTGTTTCGGGCTCTGTGGTGCCCTTGCTATCTGTTGGTTCAAAATCCGGTAAGGTTTCACCTGGTTCTGGTGTAGTCAATTTTGGGGTTGGTGGTAATGTGGAAACTTTTGGTGGTAGCGTTGGTACTACCGGTTTGTCTATTGGTGGCTCCTCTGTTGGTCCTATGGTGGGTGTCACTTCTTTGAGTGTTGTGTAGGGATAGTAGACGTAGAATGGATAATAGTAGAACGCATCCTTGTAATCCGGGTAAAGTCCGTTTTGTGGTTTGGTGTCTTTGTGAACGTGACAACTGTGTTCGCATTGTTTTCTCACTTCTTCCTCAGTTTTACAATAACCGACACTAGCCCAAGTGGGACACAAAGTATCTTCATCAAATAATTTTTTCGTCATCTAAAAGTCCGTATTATTATTGGTTTGTATTGTGGAAAATTTTCACTGATTATTCGATGCCTTAATTCTACAGAAAAAGATTCGAGTATTGTATTATGAGTACGTACACGGTGTATCAAAGAAATGTGTTTAAAATCGGTGGTTACTTTAAATGCAAGAATGTAGCGTACAGAGCTAAAAACGTGGGCTTTGTGCAGCATTCTGCACCAAAAACCTCCATTGTTTTATGCTTTTTGCAGAGAATTTCATTTAAAATCATTGCAGAATCTATGTTGGTTTGCCCGTGTAGAAGGGAATTATTTTGCCGAGAACTAAAATGGCTTTCAGTGATTATTCCATAATGTTTTAAATGTGTGCTCTTATGTTAAATTATTTATTTTAACCTTCATCACACATTAGGCAGCTGCGTTTGCAGAATTTCGACATGAACTGTGGGAAACGTAGACAGTCTCCTTGACTGGCCCAAGCGGCGCACTGCCATTTTTCGTCTTTGCATTTTGGCTTCTTGTCATCTGGATGGAATAGAAGAATTGACGACTTGTGAGTTTTTCAATATTTTTCTATCTATTAAAGCCAGTATATTTGAGCATTTTCCAAAGACATCTTGGAGGTAGAGCCTTCTGTCTTACTCGCTTTGCTGCAAGAGTCGTGATAACTTTGACAATATGGCGCTCAAAACATTTTCTCTTAGTGGAGCATAGGGGGTTTAGTGGTATATTTGTAAGGTTCATCGATATACCTAGAGGATCGTTGTGTTCACTTACCGTCTTTTCCACAAAAGCGACATACCAGTGGACAATTGTTCTGCATGTCGTAGAAATGTAAACTGCACCAGCCTTGCCTTTCCATTTGATGACAGTAAAAAGGATAGCGGTTGATACAATCTCCAGGTTTTATGTAGACTATATATAGTAAAGTTAAATAAACTTAAGTCCATGCGTATTGTATATTGAAATTCAGGAAAATGTGCTACTGCATGGGTTTGTGCATGCAGTGCAGGGCCGGAGATGAATGTAAAATACTGCGGCACCATAAAATTTTGTAAACTTACTTTGTGAAACATCAACTCCAAACTTATGCCATTCTGTGTTTTCCTCGACTTAATTCAGATGAAAAGACGAAATCAATGATATTTATTAACGAGTGACATAAATTTCAACTATACTGACTAAATTACCTATATATACAGGTTTTGTTTATAACTGAAGAATTAACTACGGAGTTGCAGATATTAGAGATGTTAAAAAAACACCCTGCGATTGTGCATGAAACTTCGGGAAATTGATCAATTTAGGCAATGTTTACATATTTTCTTAAATCATGTTTTTATTACAAGCATAGTATATAGCATAATAGCTATCTACTGAATTTCATAAAAGGAAGCGAAACCTTGGAATATCAAATGCCATTTATAGGTTAAAATTTTTTATTTTGCCGAGGTTTTTGCTGGAAGTAAATCTTACCGTCATGATGTTTCCCACGACGAACTTGATTTTCATATCTTGCTGTTGAAATGAAAACCAGAGCATAAATATAATCATAAAAACAAGCTTTAACTTGACGCATTCATGTAAAAAATAAAATTGGCCGATTAGGAAATTTTTTTACGATTTTACCTCGATGGTTTTTTGCATGATAATCTCTGTGTTTATGCTTTATTTTTCTCCCTGTTATTAATAAAAAGTAAGTACACAATAAAGAAATACACGTGACGAATTTCATCTTGCTCCCTTCCAAGACGTGCTCAAATTTTTCTCCAAAATGCAAGTGCACCAATTGAATAAAGAATAAATTCAGTTTCAAGCAAAACCGGTAAACTATTGTCGAAAGATCATTTTGTATCACATCACTTCTACATGGTGTCTTTTGTTTTAATGTCACAGTTCTTACACTTATGGATTTTTACTACTCTTTGAGCCAAATTTGTGATTTGTTCTCGTTGGACAATTCGGATTACCACCAGTGATCATCACACTTCTAAACTACTTCAAACTTATGCCAAATCTTTTGTGATTAATATGAAGATAAGATATCATCGTGCTAGAAATTTCGTATGAAAAAGTTGAAAGTTGTAATTGGCCATAAGCAGAAATCGTTATAAATCTACCTTAATGTTTATGTCTTCAACTGTGAAAATATTGTGTCCATATTATAAATTTAGGAGGAGCAAGACAATGAAATATGTTTATTATATATAGATCAGTGAAAGTTTTCGCTCCAAAGTACGCAAAATGTTCAAGAAATACACGTTAATTTTTCTTGAAAACGTAATCCGACGTCAATGAATGAGAATTGGCACTTCCACACCGGTTCTAGAAGTAGGTTATAGTTTAGGTACTCGATTTTATCCACTAAGGTACTGAGATGTTTGTAGATGTAGATCGTCCAGGTTGGTATAGTCCTGAGGACTGTTTTTGTTGTTGTTGACTGACGTTTCGACAACCTTAGCGGTAGTCATCTTCAGAGACAAATGAAGATGACTACCGCTAAGGTTGTCGAAACGTCATTGAATATCAATACCATCCTCTTGGTAACTTTGTGACATGTTTGTTTGGTAACTTTGTGACATAAAGTGCTTGTTCTTGGTAACTTTGTGACATGTTTTACACACATAAAGTGCTTGTTCTTGGTACCTTTGTGACATGTTTTGCATAAAGTGGTAGCTCTGAGTAACATTGTGACATGTTTTTACCTGATATGTATGTATAACTTTATGAAATGTTTTACCAGGAGTGGTACATCAGTTTTACTTCCTTTTAACGACATCTTAGACGGCTTCCCTGTTTGCGTAACGTTTCGGTATTGTTCTAGAGGATTATTCTTTCGTTTTTTCCTATTTACAAACAGTGCAAACGCCACTTGATTATTGCTTCATTAAAAGAAAACGAAAAAAATGAGTTGTATAAAAGGTGGAAAAGATTTAGGTACGTGATATTTTCCAGAACTTTGTGTGCTTATCAAGGTTTACGTACTTAACATGTCAGGCTCCTCAATGGCCAACGTCGGTTAAAATGTTTACTTCATAATTTGCATTTAAAAATAGTTAATTTCAGTCGAACAGTAAATACAGGTGCAGTCTGTCTAATTTGGAGAATGCCATCAATTTTTTAATTTGCTCGGCGGCTAAAGTCATTAAGCATTCATGAAGAATAATGAAAATTTTTCGACGCTTAAAACTTTCTACATTTCTACCGCTGGCTTTTATAGATTTATTTTTACATCTCATCAAATATATCTAATTAGGGGTTTTCTCCCAAGAATTATTTATACAGAAAATGATGCTGAATGAAAAAAAGAAAAATGATCTTATCTCTCCCTCCCCCAACACACAAACCAATTCTTTGCCAACCGTGTGGGGCAACTGTTGAAATATGTTCAGTTTGCAGTGCGCTTATTTTCGGAAGAATCTCCGATGAGGTCGCTACTATTCCCGCAATTGTTGGTAAATGAGCTTCAAGACAGAAATTGAAATTTGTCACTGCCAAATACAGTTTGTTATTACATTCTGAAATTTGTTATCAGCTACTAAATCTGTTACTGGCTTCTAAAGTTTGTTATTAATCACAAATTTTGTCGCTCCCGCTAAAATTTTTACTGGCTATTTCAATTTTTCACTGGCTTCTAAGATCCCAAAATAAGTTAACGAAGGAGACAAATTTCCATATTGCTGTTGTTGATCGTCTCAACACATTGATGTATCAACTTTTTCATTTTATTCATTGTTTTTCATACACACATATCGGTCTGGCCTATTTAATTAATCTCAAACATATATATGCATGAAATTATGTGAATGTATGAACTTTGTCTGTTTAATTGAAGCCGTTATCTCAGAATCTGAGGTACGTTTCAAACGTCGAACTTTTCATGTGCCGAATGCATTAGTGTAATTATTTCATAGTGGTTCCTTATCTTTTAATTGTGATGAGTTCGGCAGAGGAAATGTTAAACGTTTAAAGCGCACCGATGTTTGTATGGAAAAAATGTTATCAACTGGGAATATGCAGGTGTATTGTTGCGTCATTTGCAATGCAGATATACGTCATACCAGCTAACAAGTCAAACGTGTAAACTGTTCTCCGTCTCTGTAGTCATTCACTGAACCGTGTAACTGGTGATGCTGACCTTGAAGACGTTGAAAGATATATCTATCTGAATGTGTATTAAAGGAAAACTGAAATAATTCACTGTTGGTGTAGATCTATGGAGTCGAAAGAATGTTTGGAGGAGGAGATAAAGCTTCAAAGTTGATCAACTCCCACCAGAATTACGCGAGAACGGACTGTAAACACTCCCAAAGACAACTGAACGATGCGAATGACAATAAAAGTACGTATGAAAGTCTTTGAAGCGCATCTTGAAAAATGTGAGCATTTTAGAGCGTTTGTTGTACTAATGACCGTGCGAAATAGTCTGAAACTTGAATTGATCGTCAAAAGCATCGTAAAACCTGGTGAATGAAAGTTGTTATCGTATATAAGCATAAAATTTCCAATCTGAACAATTTGTTTAAGCACAGTCAACCTTTAACGGATATGCATACACGATTCTTAACGGGTTCTCATTCTGCGCAACTTTCATTTCTAACATTAGCATGAAAGTTTTAATAAGTTTGGATAGTTTTCGCACAGTCAGATGCGGTTTCAGAGCCCAAAATTAATTCTCGAAATGAAATGCGGGTTTTTGTGTAATGACTGTGTGTCAAATCAGATGAACTGTAGTGTGTCGTAGACAATGACATGTGACCAGTGGATGCGACGTGTCTGTATATCTGTTTGTCAAGTCGAAGTTTTTTTGGCAAGGAAAATCTTTGTCATAAAAATTTTATGGAACAAAGTCTACATTTGTCATGAACGCATTTTAAATTATACATTATTGTGGCTATTCTAGTTATTATTCCTTGCGCATTATCTTGGCTTTGGGTGAATGTATTTATCAATGATAATGTTTAATTTAAAAATGTCTAATTGACTGCATAGTGTTGGCATAAGAAGGCTTGTAATTTTCAGCATAATTGCACCTGTTCCCTTATGTGTCAGTGTCAAGTTAGTAAATAGTAATTTCTCGACTAGTTTCGAATTTAATATACTCTATAACAGCGTTACTTTTAAAGTAAAGATTACTTTTGAGGCGTCTTCCCTACCAAGTGGCCTACAAGTTGCCTTTTGGAAAAGAAACAATCCCTTTCCGAACAATAGTTCAAAATTTAATGCTTAATCAGTTTAAACGTGTGTTGTTTCAATTGTGTCGCCCCAGTCTGATTGAAAACCTGGATATCAACATATAGATATCACATTTATGTTTATTTTTCTAGCGCGAATTTTGCCTCCAAGAACAATGATAGCTACTGTGTCCATAGGTGTAGGAATATCGATAATTGAGGGGGGGGGGGTAGGGGAGCGGTAGGCTCATTTTTATACATGCACGCTATAATCCTTTGAAAACAACGGACGGACTTATACACCTAATTAAGAATCTTCAATTAATACTGATCAAAACTTTGCACGTTTCCAACATGAATTTTTGATATGTGATTACTTTAGGCCAAAGTGAAATGGAGAAGGAAAATACCAATTGTAATGAGAAGTTAAAGAGGCTCAATATCCCCTAACTGGTGAGACCTGACGAAAATGTGCAAGTATTACCTTCGCAAGAGAAAGGCTAAGTTTCTACAACTCGTTTTACGTACACATCAGACTTGTCAGTCATGCGCATAATTGCACGTTGTTCCCCAACACTGTCAACTTTTATGGCAATTTCGTTGAAATTTTGAAATTGTCAATCGTGTCTTATAATATATACATTTTCACATAGGCATCCTGCATCAATAAGTGATGAGCCTGAAACCAAAGATTTGCTCTGCGTTGTACGACAATTCTGTATGGTTAAACCAGTGACCTTACCACCGGTGACCTACAGTGAAGCAAAACTCTGTTAAACTTGACAGTGGCAGCTTATTTGTGTTTTTTTTATGATTTTTATACCGTTCGAGTGATATGTTCATTGAATTGGCTTGAAAAATATTTATAGCTTTTGTTATTTGTAAAAGGATTTAGTTTAGTATTTGTAGTATTCGTTGCTTCATTAGTCATCAAGTTAAAGTATTTTTTAGCTTGCATTTCTTTCGGTAATTCGTTGTGTATCGTTAATTCGTTTTGTCAATTCGTTACTAGTTTTTAATCTTTTCTTTATTTTTGTTTTGGAAATGAATACGATTGGTTTTACGTATTAAAGTTTTACATGGAGTATGAGCAATAATCGCGTGTGCTGTGATTATTGAAAATCTACTTTTGTACTAATTTCTAGTACTTCAGCTTTTCTCTTCCTGACTCCAGCAACTATTCGTTATGAGTGTATGTTGTGACCACTGGGTGTGCCTTATCTATGGATGTGTTTCGAATTTCGAACGACGTGCCAGTTTTCAAGCGAGGACTGGCAACGACATTATAGATCACGTGACCATCTAGCGTATCTCTCGCTCACTTCGTGATCTTCGTGATACTTGAGAGTTGTCAGCCTAGACGTAGTAGTGACAGCTGACAAACTAAAAAAAGTTTGTGCCTTTTGTTTAAAGTAATGCCTTATACTAGCATTGGCTTATATGCGGTGGTATCTCATATCAGTTTGCTAAACTAAGGTATTATCACTTACGTTCAAGGAGATGGTTACAAACTATTAAATTGTTATTGAACAGACAGAAGTACCAAAAGGCAAAAGAAGTTCACTCTAGTACAATTTACTTGCAGCAAAGATCAATTTTTGGCAATATTTATGACCATGTGAGTCTGTATTGATGATAAATGAGAAGCTGACCTATACATATTCACAGTAAACTTCATCTTAACATGTTGCTGAATAAATTATGTGGACAGAATACAACGTTTTCTTTTATTGAAGATGGGTATATTGCACCTTGCTTTATCGAATTGTGTCTCGTTTGCCCAATTCATATGATATTTGCTGGTGCCAGTGTATATTATATCACGCAAGGTTTGGTCTGGCAAAGAACTCAACACAATCGGCTTGTTAGAGCAAACCAACTTGTATCATTGTTAATTGTTGCGACAATGTTAGCAAAGATCATATTCTCCATTATGAATACTAAAGCAAGATATGGATCATCCAATGTTCTTTCTTTGGCAATTGCAACATTTTCTTGGCTATTAATTGTGATATATTTTCAATCAAAAAATAGACCACCCTCTTTTCTTTGCATCTTCATGTCTGCTTCATGGGTTGTTTTTGCCATCCTCCTGTCTTCACAAATTTATGTCTTACATTTTCAGAGGAATTCACATTTTGATTTTTACACATCTATTGCTCATGTTTTTTTACAAATTTTAGCTATCATTGGGATAGTTGTTTTGCGGCAAAATTGGAAATTAATGCTTGATGTCAAAAGGCTTCAAGCAAGAGATATTCAAGCGGGCGCATCTGAGGTGGATAGACTTCTTTCTTCAACAGACTTTGATGTTTATTACAGTGGATTTAATCATGAGCAAACTAAGAGTGATTTAAAAAAGGTTGATGAAAATTCAATGCTACTGTCAAGGCTCACATTTCATTGGGTGTTTCAACTCATGAAGAAAGGAATTAAAAACCAACTGAAAACTGCTGAGGATACTTTCTACCTTCCTAATTCATTATCTACAAAGGAATTGGCTATTTCATTTCAATATACATTGAACAAACTTAAAAAGCCATCTCATTCCAAAAGCTGTCATGCTACTGACTCAAATGCATTGCATGCTCAAGTGAAGAAACGTCTGTTGTTAAGAGCACTTCATCAAGCATTTGGTCTTCGGTATTATTCAATTGGTGTATTAAAGTTCTTTGGGGATTGCTTGGGATTTGCAGGACCATTGTTACTCCATGCTCTTGTGTCTTTCATGGAGAATAGAAAAGTAAGTGTAGATGTGTAATTCAGTTTTTGTGATGTTCATGCCTTTAGATGAAGACAATCTACCATTTTGCCTTGTACTAACCTAAAAGTACATTTCTATTTCTTTGTATTTCCACTGTCTATTTTAATTATATTCAACTGAAGAGTTGATGACTGAGGCATTTATTTTACTGTAAGTTTTGCATTTTCTCTTTGCACCTTTGTTGACCAAACTTTGCACAAGAGCCATACAATTAGTTAATTAAGTGGAATAATCTGAGTGGAATAGTCTAGGACTTAATTGGTTTGGGATGAATTTTAAGGCAGTATTAGGGTCTTGTCTATGTAAAGGATTCCAGTATCCAATTTTGAATTATAATCGCATTGTTAGCTGCTGGCTGCGACCAGCCTGCAAATTTAGTCTTGTTATTTAAATTTTAGTGTATTATCATTATTTATATGTTAGGATGTCTATTGTTTTTGCAATGGGTAGCACAGAAAAAATTCACATAGCAAGACTTAATTAAAGGGATAGCTGCATTATGCATTTGTTGAGAATCCATGATCAGAGATCACAAATCAAACATCAGTTTGTATTTCATCATCAACTACAGCCACAAGACAAGACTGTGAGATCATCGTTATATCTGGTTTTTTTTTACATTACAGGAACCCATGATTCATGGTTACTATTATGCATTTGGATTGTTTGCTTCAACTCTTCTTGGTTCATTTGTTTCAACACATTACAATTATCTTGTGAATAAAGTTGGTCTACAAATACGTGCTGCTATTATTACAGCTGTTTATCAGAAAACTTTATCTGTGAAAACCACACAGTTGCTCACATTTTCAACAGGAGAGGTAATTATTCATTCCTATATATATCTTTATATCTACCTAATGATCATATTGTATAGATCATATATACTAATTTGGTACTCATTTCTCACTGTATACATCTTTCTCACTTGCTAAAGATCATATTTATAGAATATATAGGTACATGCTTGTTTATCCCTGTATGTTTCTTTCTATCCTGCTAAAAATCATACTACATCATATAGACTATATAGGTACTCATTTGTCACTGTATATATCTTCCTTTCTTGCTATAGACCATATTCTAATTCTGTATGGAATGTATTTGACGATGTTTTCTAGGTTATCGTTTATTCTTTCTGCCTGCAGGTTTTCTCAGAAATTTGTCTTTGTCTTGTTTTTAAGGTTGTAAATTTTATGAGTACGGACACCGATCGGATCGTGAACTTTTGTCAAAGTTTTCATCAATTTTGGAGTTTGCCCTTTCAAGTAGCTGTTTCTCTGTATCTTCTTCATCAACAGGTATAAACATGGATCTCTTTTGTTAACTGGTATGGAGATATGTTATCGCTTCTTTTGCGACGATAAAACCATAGTTATGCTTCTCAATCATGTCATTTGACTTGCTCAATGGCAGTAATTCCATTATTTTTTGATCATCAAGAATGCTGAACCTCGGGGGCAGCTATTCTTCCTCTTGTAAACATATATTTTTGGTGCACACTTTTTTTAATCCGACATCAATTTGTTTTGAACATTTGTTTTAATTGACTTATCGGAGGTGCCAATGCTTGGGGGTACGCTCAGCTCCCGCCTTCTCTTGAAAGGCAAGAATTGCCCATAAATTGTCTGTTATATGTTGCTTAAAAGTAGAAAGAGTGGCTGAATAGCAACACCATACAAACTTAGCTAAGTTCCCTATTTAATCAAGCTGCTCCCTTTTGCTCGTTCATTTTCTCTGCTGTATTATTTCTCACTGAAGTCACTTGGAGTCGTTCGTAGGGCTGGTCTAAACGAGGTCAAATAATATAATCCAGACATAAAATATGTATTTTTAAGAAGATGACTCATGGATAAGCTTACACACCTTGAAATGTCGATTTACGTAGGTTTAAATTCACGAATATAACGTTGCGTTGTCTTTGAAGGTTGGTGTATCGTTTCTCGCTGGATTAGGTTTTGCTTTCTTACTTATTCCCGTTAACAAATGTGTGGCTGTCAAAATTCGATGGTATTCTGAAAACATGATGGCAAAGAAAGACGAGCGAGTCGAAGTAGGTTCTTTTAGTCACCTTGAGTAAGTTGAATTTTTTTAACAAATTAAACATGAACGCATATGGAAGTTTACATATCACAACAGTTTTCTTATCCTATAATTATAAGTTATACATAATACAGTCTACATGATACCTTCCCGATACACCATATACACATTATACCGTTATTCACTTCTTTCTTTTAGCTAATGAGCGAGGTTCTTCATGGTATCAGAGTCATCAAGTTTTATGCTTGGGAAAGGATGTTTTCGAAGAAAATCTCCGATTTAAGGTACAGATCATGTATAGCCGCACATTATTAACTTTTAGCTTTTCGTGATCCTTATATCTATGAATTGCTTTCCATTGTTGTACTATATCTATCAATTGCTTTCCATTGTTGTACTATATCTATCAATTGCTTTCCATTGTTGTACTATATCTATCAACTGCTTTCCATTTTTGTACTATATCTATCAATTGCTTTCCATTGTTGTACTATATCTATCAACTGCTTTCCATGGTCTTAATGTCCATCTACTGCTATCATCCACAGTTGTACTATGAACTGTTATCATATATCATTAGTGATTCCGTTCTTTGAAAGTAGTAAAATAAAGGAAAATACCTTGGAAAATCCATGACTGTAAATTTAAGTTGCACTCGAATTTTTTTTATTAATTTAGTATAAGAATGCTCAGTCATGGATATTTCGAGAAGCAGCGCATTTAGTGTTACGTACTTGCAAAGTAGAAACCTTTTTTAATCGTATCTTCAACATGAAAATATAAAGCGGATGATTTAAAAACTATTTCATTTTGACACAACCTCATCAATTCTTTTTAACAAGAACGAGTTTTTGCTCTTAAACTGTTGCTGTTGTTTGATCAGTTTGTTGAGGAGTTTGCTTTAGTTAAGGAGTTAAGAATTGGGTGATTTTAAATTAAAACTTTTAGATCTGACGAACTCAAGAATTTGAAAGGAATGAAGTATCTTGATGCATTATGTGTCTTTTTCTGGTCGACAACACCTGTATTAATTTCCATCTTGACATTTTTCACATACGTTTTGTTGGGAAATACTCTTACTGCAGCCAAGGTAAGTCAGCGTGTTTTACTTTTGAATTTTTTCAATTAAAATTCTAAATTGAATTAAAGCGAATACGAAGACAAGTTTACTAACTTTTTTACTTATTATACAAGGCATGAAAACAGTGGGGAGTGCAGGTCATAAAAAGCTCATTCTAGAAGAAGCCATGAAAAGGGAACTAATGTTTTTGTACCTACCCCCATCTAAGTAAATTTGAAAGGAATGTTAATTAGTCTTACGTAAATAGGTCAAACTAAAAAATCTATACTCCACCCCTCCCCCCCCCCTTTGCGCTTTAATCTTGTTCTGTCCTCTTCGCTTATAATTTGAACCCAATTCTGCTTAGACTATGCATCAGCTCTCAACTTAAAGTTTTTGATCTCCTTAAAGAGGTATAGAAAGGGTTGCACCTTCACTGCTATGGATGGAGACCTTTGTTTATTTGTTTTGATAGGTTTTCACCAGCATAGCTCTGTTTAACATGCTCATATTTCCACTCAATGTTTTTCCTTGGGTCATCAATGGTCTTATTGAAGCTTGGGTATCATTGAAGCGGGTAAACCAGTTTCTTGAACTTGATGAGCTTGATTGCCAAGATTATTACATTGCAAACGTAATCGAAGGTGATTCGGATGATGATATCACCGTAATGGTGAAAGATGGATCTTTTGGGTGGAATGTGGATATGTTAGAGTGTACTCAGGAAACGGATAATGTAAGAATCTCGAAAGGATTTTTGAATGAGAACAAACGATTTGAAACCAAGCAAGCAGAAAGTGAAAAACTCAGTTCATCTCAAATTTTGCGAAATATTGATTTGACCGTAAGAAAGGTTGGTAATACTGCAGTTGAACGAAAGCTATCGTTAGAAGCACGTCGACAGCACATTGAATTTTTTTTAAAAAAAATTGTTCTTCTACTTAATTTGTGCAGGGTCATCTTGTTGGTGTTATTGGTCACGTGGGCTCGGGAAAAAGCTCTTTACTTTCGGCGATTACTGCTGACATGGCACGGACTCAAGGCAAGGTATTTATGTCCATGCTATGTACTGTAGGTATATGTTTGTGTAAATATGTTAAAGCAAGAACAAACTTGCAGGCTAGCTACCCCACCGTGTATTGCAGATCGATTTATTTAGCTTTTTTTCTAACAGATTTATGCGGCAAACTTAAACGAAGGATTTGCTCTTGTTGCTCAGGTGTGATTATTTTCATAAATTATCATATTTTGCATGAATTCGTATGGTTTGAATAACTTTGATTGTGACGTATAACCAATTCTAGATATTTCCTAGAAATGGCTCGTGATTTAGGTTAGGCATTGCCCATTGCTAAAGAATAGGCATTGCTCACTGCTACGGCATTGCTCACTGCTAAAGGTTAGGCATTGCCCATTGCTAAAGTTAACGCATTGCTCAGTGGTAAATGTTAGATATTGCTCAGTTTTAAAGATTAGGCATTGCCCAGTCTTCACATTGCTTAGTGGTTTAGGATAGCCACATGTTTAGAGTTATACATTGTCTCATGGTTCAGGTTAAACTATGAGTTCAGGCAGGGATCATGTGTTTAAAATTTACGCTTGATTTCTCGGTAGCAATTGCATCTTCACCTAATTCAAAGTACATGTTCGTTTTTCCGCACAGGAAGCCTGGATTCAACATGCCACGGTGAAAGATAATATTTTGTTTGGAAAGTTATTCGACCATCATAAATACGAAGCCGTTCTGAAAGCTTGTGCCTTAAAAGAGGTGTCAAATATTTTGTTCTCAACAGTTCCTACGTCCCCCCTTTTTTTGCCTCAGTCTCTTTTAGCTTTATATTTGTGTTTTCACAGGATTTGGCTACATTTCCCGCTTACGATCGCACTGAAATTGGGGAAAATGGTGTCAATTTAAGTGGAGGACAAAAAGCTAGAATTTCACTTGCGCGAGCTGTTTATCAGGTACGTATAAAACTTTTTATTTTAACGAATTTTTGTTTTACGAGGAACAGACTCATTTTTGTTGATAGGACAAAGAAATATACCTCCTAGACGATCCGCTTGCCGCTGTTGATACTCATGTCGGCTCACATATTTTCTCGCAGTGCATAATGGGTGCTCTCAAGCACAAGACTAGAATCCTTTGTACCCACCATTGGAAGTATCTGCGTCATGCTGACGTGATCGTTGTCATGCAGAACGGCACAATTGCTTGCCAAGGACCTCCACACGAAATATTGAAACGCAATGATTTGATCCAAAATGCAACTGATGAAGGTTTGATGTTACCTTCAACAAATTATGAATTTCTAACCCCAGTGATTGAGTTGATTCATTGGTCAAAAGATCTACATCATGTTCAATATGTTCAATGCAAGCATGAAAGAACAAGTCTTCGTTGAAATAAGTTCTTTTTTTATTGGAAACATTGATATTCAATTTACTGGAAAAAGTTATTAAATACATACCTTAATTTTTTTGTATTAGTTTTCGAAATGCCGTAGCCAGTTCATGATTTGTGGACACCAATATTCGTATTTGCATATTTTGTTTTTTTCATTTCTTTTGAAATCAATTTTTATAACGGAAAGCAACATAAAAATGTGATTAAACCACAAAGTCTCATTATCGACGTTGACAACATCATTATATTACTTTGAAATGGAAAAAACCCGATATAAAACCGGTTTTACGTTCATTTTAATAATACTATAACTGAGCAAAGTTTCTCGCTTATCACTTCAGGAATAGGCAACGTTGATAATCAGACAAACGAAAGTGAAAATACGGCTGGAAACGGACCAGGTTTAGTAAAAGAAGAAACTAAAGATGTTGGTGTTGTAAAATATGATGTTTATCGTTCATATTGGAGGTCTGCTGGAGTTTGTTTAACAGTCAGCATTTTACTTTCATTGTTTTTGATGCAAGGTACGTATAGAATTTATATGACTTCTCGATACAGGTTAAACGATAGATAGTGGACGCTTTGTGCACAGACGCTATGTATAAGGGGTGGGAGTAAAGAATCTGCTATAGAAAACGTATGTGTGGATTTGTGATGTTTGTGTTACATACATTGAAATAATTTTTGTGCTTGTATTTAGTATCGCGAAACATTAGCGATTGGTGGCTAGCTTATTGGATCTCCCATGATAAATTGTCCTCCAATCATACGTCTCCACGTGTTCAGTTTGCCAATCACATTACTCTACATGATCACATATTTGTCCATGCACCACAGCGGGTATCTATCTCGTTACAAGTAAACCTATCAAAAGTTGGTGCCTTTCATTTCAATCAAATCAGAAAAGGAAGTCTGACTTTTTACTTGGTCATTTATGGTGGAATAGCTTTGGCAAACACGGTATGTATTCACTGAAAAGCTCAGAACTCAAACGCGTGCGGGAATTGCTCAATCGAACAGCAGAGAATGTGAGAAGTGTGTCCGAACTAGATAAATGTGTACGTCATAAAATTCTCGCTCATTGGCGTTCCCATTTTCCCATAGATTTTCACATTGTTTCGGGCGTTCCTGTTCGCCTACGGAGGTGTAAAAGCAGCTCAAGTTATCCACGAGAAACTGTTAAGGAGCATTCTTGGGGCACCTGTTTACTTTTTCGACGTAACACCGGTATTGCAAATACATATATATCAGGAATATGACTTTTCTTCTTTTCTTTCTTATTCTGTATTCAATTGACGTACATTTTTATGCTGTTTTAGATTGGTCGGATTGTTAATCGATTTTCATCTGACACTGTGAGTAGTTTTCGTGTTTCATAATAATAGTAATGGCGATGAGAGTTGTTGTCAAAAAGGAACAATAAGTTTCCTTTGACATGCATGTGACGCTTGATGGTTGTTTTTGAACTTATGCAAAAATTTTCGATTAGTTTGGGTATAAACTTTAACATAAACGGTTCTGATAAATCTAAAGTCAGTGAAACACTTCATGCACCCATAATTTAGTCACTGACTTCTTTCAGTTAAGGTTATCTTCAATGTCGTTTTACTACTTATTGCATTGAATAAAAGCATGCAGTTTTCCCAAGTTTTTCCAGAAGAATTATTCACCTCTAGTTTAAACGAAGTACGTAGCATGGTTTTTATAAGTAAAGATAACGCAATAAATTTATTATTTTAATAATGAAGTGTACGTTTATTCAGAAAACTAATTATACCATTCAATTTCACTGTTGATATTCAGTTTTCCATTGACGACTCACTACCATTCATGATGAATATCTTTTTGGCTTTATTATTTGGTGTTGTTGGAACAATCTGCATCACATGTTATGGTCTACCATGGTTTATTCTTCTACTCATTCCTCTATCGTTTCTCTACTATAAAATTCAAAATTATTATCGAAAGACATCAAGGTTTGTTTATATGGAGATCGATATTCATTGGTTGTTATGCTGGTGTATTTGTTTTCAAAGGCATGCCGTTGATTTTTAACTTTGACAACAATTTGACGGCACAATTTCTATTTCACGAAGTGTATAAGTGGATGGTGCCGCTGACCTAGTTTACGGCACTATTCGTATTTTAAGGAGTTGAAAAGTGAATGGTGCCGCTGACCTAGTTTACGGCACTATTCGTATTTTAAGGAGTTTGAAAGTGAATGGTGCCGCTGACCTTGTTGAAATTACATTAGTTATTCAATTTTGCCATTCAGGCAAACTGTTTTTGATGCATTTCAAACTCTGCACAGAAGGGCGGCGGAACAATGATAATTGGGGGGGGGGGCTATTATTCACATATGCATGTTTTACTTTATTAGTTTCTATTGAAATCAATTGTCTCTACGGATTATAACATATGAATATAGCCCCCCCCCCAATTATTAATGTTCCGCTGCTACTGTCTGCACATTTATAAACTTTCTTTGGTTTGTTTTATAGAGCGATAGTTCATTACAACAGCATTAGATTTTGATTCTCGTATATATTTTTTTAATTCAAATTCAGGGAGGTGAAGCGTCTAATGAGCGTAAGTCGCTCTCCAGTTTACGCACATTTTTCGGAATCTTTGAGCGGCATAGTGACTATTCGAGCGTTTAGAGCTTCCTCGAGATTTATGAGCGAAAACGAGAGAAAGCTGGAATTGAATCAACGTGCCAATTTTTCGGGTAATGTCTTTTGACTTGCAGTTTTCGATGTTCTACTCGATGTTCTTATAGATCGATGTACTTTGTTGTATATTCTATTTCTATCCTTTACATATTACAGGCTTAGCAGCCTCTCAATGGTTAAATCTCCAGCTTCAAATGCTTGGTGTTGCTATGGTGACATGCGTGTCTTTTCTTGCTGTCGTGGAACATCACTTCAGTACAATAGATCCAGGTCAATGATCATATTATTTATCTAATGGATTGGAAACTAGTTAAAAAAGCGCGTTTTCCACTTTGTTTCAGTGTTCATCGTGTGATATTTATGCTACATATGTACATGAGTGGATGGTTAGGTACCCATCCGACTTTTGAATACTTTGGAGTGCAGGCTCATTTTTAAACCTCTTCATTACTAACTAAAAAACACTACAGATCTACATCTATCAAATCAATGTGAATGGTCTCGTGCTCTGGTGCTCGCGACCGACGATTAGCTTTGGCTGTTCGATTACCTTTGGCTGTTAACTTTGTTTAGCGCCTGACCTCACGAATACCTTCATGGCCAAATGATCCAAAATTTTACAACAGAACTTGCAATTATGGCTTGTTTTAGGTGCCCTGTGGGCCTGTACACTGATGGACTTTTTCTGTTTCGTTGTGGTGTTCTCAATTAAAGTGCATATATGTAATTGTTTCTTTACAGGTTTGGTTGGACTCGCCATTTCCTACGCATTGACGATCACCAACCAACTTTCTGGCGTCGTCACGTCTTTTTACAGAAACCGAGAAACAAATGGTCAGTGTGGAGAGGGCAATGCAGTATGTCAGCGGTGTTCCACAAGAAGTTGACGGACTAACTATTGTAAGTTTCAAATTCATACTCCGTGATTGGTGTTTTTCTGGAACTTTTGAACAATACAAGTGGAATAGAATTCTGAGAAATTATTCAGCGATTTACATCAATATTGTTTGAACTAAAACTCATCTGTGAAAAAAATTTGCCGGAATTTTCCAAGCTCCTCTGTCTGCGACTTATCAAAATAGATATTTTTTTACACACATCTGTTTCAATTTTGTTTATTACATAACGCATTTAATTAACCTTATGAACTCGACATTAAGTAATTGGGGACTGATCTGCGATTTTCAAATGTGAAATTATACTCTTGCACGAAATTCAGTTCAGTAGACGTTTTTTTGTACCTTTATAATAGTTGCTGTCAAGGGTAAAGCGCAAGGATACCCAAGTTCTCTTATGTCTGTTTAACTGTGATTTTTAGTTTGCGATAACTTATCAGCTTTTAAGTCGGCATCAAATTTAGCTAGTAAACATTGTTTAATGTTACATAATGTTATTAAAATGTCTGTTTTGTGTATTAGTGCTTCGAAATTGTTTCTTATTGCAATAACATGTAGTGCTCATGTATTAATTGAAATGCTATATTTTTAGCCACCGCAGTTCTGGCCGCGCGAAGGAAAAATTGTCTTCTGGAATGTAACTTTAGTCTACAGGTATGAATTTTTCTTGCATTTTATTGGTTGACACAATCACCAATTTCTAATTATCATCCGTTCAATTAATCTATGCGGAAGAATTTTGCGAAATTTTAATTCGAATTACATCCACTAACAGAAAACATACTTCTGCGGGATTCTTCATGCGTACATCTTTGTTTCCCTTAGGATATCAAATTTATAAAATGATATTTAAAAAACAATTATTGAATGTTCCCCCGGAGACTTGTCAAACCCCTACCTCACCCACATCACACCATTACGACCCTTCTAGTTCTTTGTAAAATTTACGGAGTACCCATTCTTGGGTGTATGATGCACGGCAGTACTGTAGGGAAACTGGAATGGTTAAGCCCTACCACTTTTTTGCCAAAATAGAGTTTTTTTTAGCTACAAGCATTTACTAACGTTGAGTTAGATTCACTCCTGCGGTTACGTGATGGAATGTTTACGTAAAAAAACACGCAACACCCTCGAACTATTTAATTTTATATTTCCTGTTTGTATTGTTTGTGCATTGTACATACTTTGTACATACTTGATACATCTACCGTATTTTGGAATGCTTGACTCTAATGATAGCGTCTTTTCACATTCTGCGGGATGCGAAAGACAAATTTTCACTTCCTCATATACTGTAAAACGCAACTATCTGTGAATACTAAACTGCTTTGTGTTTCTTGTCAATGTTTGACATTAACTTTAATAAGATCGCAGGTGCCATGACCTCAACATGAAAGAAAACAAAAATAATTTTACTGTGTTGAGTTACAGTCATTTCGTTTTCTTTCAAAGTAGTCAGTTTTGCCAACGATTTATATGGTATCATAGCATCGTGGAACTCTAATTTAAAAATCGATCGTCCGAATTATGTTGTTTACGATCTCCTCTGTGACTTTGTCTTACAGCAGTCTATTTTTGACCTAATTATGCACTCACTAAACCAGTGTTGATGTCACAGGATTGACATATAGTATTGTCATTCATCTAAAAGGTCAACTGTAATGGACACGACTTAGATTTCGAGGCTCTTCAAGCCAATGAGAACGTGCTGCACTTAAGTAAATATTGACATCTGCTATCGAAATTATATGCAAAAATGTTCAATTTTAAAGAAACAAAAGAGAGGGTCAGGAGAAATTTGTTTTTTACTTAAACATGGATTTAGTTCTTTTTCTCTCTAAGACGATTTCGTAGGAAAGGACTTTCGGCTTTTTTGGTGCTATTTAAAAATAGCCTCGAGAATAACTCGAAAGAAACAGAACAGCTCCTTTCTGTTTTAAATTACTCTTGTATTAAAGATCTTAGGCAAACAATATGGCTGTCTGTTTTCACTTTAATGGCATAAAGATTGCCTCGACAAACTTTGGCGACCTTACTGCGTTGAAAGGGACTTTTAGGATAATAACGTTCCCAATATGGATTGATAAGATCGAAAAAGCATGTGTAATATGTTGTAATGTGCGCAATTTGTAGTAATGTGTGCAATTAATACGTCAGAAAGATCTTTCTATACAATAGAAAAACAGCCAAAGGATTATCTTCCTTGAAAATATGAAGTATAATGTGCATGCTTTTGAAACATGAAAACCTCTCATGAACTACGATGGATGTTTCAATCAATTGTTCTTACAATGTTTTTCACTGAGGGTAATCGTCTTTCAGCGTGCATAGAATATTGGAAATGAAATGACTTGTATATGTTTGTTGCTCATTCTTCCGTGTCTTGTAATAATTTGCCATCTTTAATCTTTCTATTCATAAACATTTTTTACAACTATATTTACAGTAATTGCAGGAGGGTTCCGTCTTGTAGAAATATTTACACATTAATAGGACACTATATGGTTCAATATTATGGCAACTAGTATCTATATAAATCAGCCTTAATATTGTATATATTACGGGGCAGTATCATGTGTCGTCAAAGTTTATTATTATTTCACTTTGTTTTCTTCACATTCAATAAACGATTCTCATTGTCCTTTTGTTAATTTCCCAAACTCTGCAACACGTCTTCGGTTTGAATCTGCGTTTACGCATGATTTAAAATAAAATGACCGTGGTTTATATATGAGTGAGAGTATCATGCTGGAACGTTGCCATTCATCCTTCTTTTAATTTAGTGTTAAACTGATTAAAGAACGCCTGCTCTCCCTTTTCGGTATTTTATCGAAAGCCGGAACCTTCCTATCATCTTCCAACAATGTTTATCAATCATATGCCATAGATTATTCTTGCCTTCTTGTAGTCGTTATTTCAAAGCAAACATTTCAATCTATATTCGGATGTAGCTAATTCATGGCTAATTTGAATTTGCAACTGCCACTGTTTCAATACGTTAAATATCGTTGTTGAAAACTGTAAATGATATGGGCAACTGCCATCAATTCGATTTCCATCTGGTGTTTGTCTGTTTGTTTTGGTGCTGTGATAGAGATGAGATAATTTCGAGTACTGCTCATCTTTAAAACATTTAATCATGATGTCTAACTTTGTTGTGCACTCGTCGTCGACTGTTTTTATTGTGTGTTTTGAATATGACCATATTTATTTATACACGTAACAAGTTGGTTCAGTTTTGGAAAACTATTCATCTTTTATCATGTTTGATACTCCGTGATTTACGTCGACGTTGGCAATAATGTCCTTCGTTCATTGCCCTTTCTCTGTGCAAGCTAGTCAAATCCATTTCTTGCTTCTTCCGTCCGTCGTCCTCAGAATGCTCTTTGATTTCTTCCAAGCTTGGATTATAGCTACGGAAGACACTGGAACGTCTTCTCTTCTTTGCGTCCTGGCTCACTTTTTTCAATGCACTTTCCATGCTTTCCGTAAGAGATTCAATCTGCTTGAGCAGCTGTGTCGTATCGCCCCCCATGTAATGATTCTTAAAGTAAAAGGCCTCCGCCATCGGCAGCGGTATGTCTTGCAGAATATCGGCCGGTTGGACATCCATAATCATCTTTCTAATCTACTCCTTCGCATTCACGACTTGTATTTGTACACCAAACTCATATGTCAATTAAAATTTGTCCGTCCGTTCCCATGACACACCTCTCTTCTTATGCTCACATGATTTCTTCCTTGCAGTCATTGGATTGGTCTGCTCTCTATGGTACTTGAAAGAGTAGCCTATGAGATGACAGAACTGTGTCTACGTAATATCTTGCTAAGCTTGACCTCGAACGACACAGTACTGTACGCATAATGATTGGCTTGTTGGAAGGCATTGTCGTATTTTTGGCAATGTCGAGCATTGTGGTTGGCCATTCAACTGCATTGTTATGGCGCAATAGGTATGCTTTGATCTTTGGCTATGATAATTATCCGCATATTACACAGCAGGACGCACGCTGTTTTTCTTTGATTTAAGCAGTATGTGGTTCATTTTTTGGATATCATATACTTTTTTCATGGCATTGGAGAAAGTTATTATGACATTTACCCTGTACATTAGTGTGAGCAACATACTTTACTCTTTAGAAAGCTTGATGAAAAATGCTAGTAATTCAAGCCACCGCTTGTGCGTTTTTCTCCATCATTTTCTTGTCGGAAAATTAGGGAAACACAGTCGGAAATCAAACCAAGTTGTTTACTCTGAATTAAATATTTTTTGATTTATTTCTATAGACCGGGTCTTCCGCCAGCCTTGCGTCATGTGTCTTTTGAAATACGTCCCCGTGAGAAGGTAAGAAAAGTTTTCTCTATCCTATGTATGTCTTTTTGGATCCTGTTGAGTAATGACAGATTTTTCAACTTAACAGTAAAAATTTTTTCTGTCAACAATTTTTCCCCAAGTTTCGTCAGTTCATGTCTGTCTTGTACAAAACTTGAAAATTTGTTTTTTCTCGTGGCCGTCAAAAGTATTCGTTTCTACCACCTTTCCATGGAAACCATGAAAACATCTTGTGAACACTTATAAAGCGTTTGTTCACTTAGATTATATCGATCATATACAATTTCTCCATTCTCTCGTTCTGTTTTTTTTATGACATGAAATTTTACTGAAGCTATAATTGACAGTTTGGTCTGTCAAGCATACGGAAGAAGGTTGCAACTTGACTTAGGGAGATGGGTCACATGTCTCACTCATCGAGTCTCACTCTTTGCCTCTATACCCAATGTTTGTAACATATTTGGCATCATGTGATTTAGTATGTGAAAATTATTAAACGGATTACGACAGAATCGGATTACCGCAACATCGGATTATCACCTTATATGATCTAGTCCTAGTTACATGATATAGTAATAATGACCGGATTATTACGTCTTTTCACCGTGGAAATGACTTCACAAATAATCTGCTATAGTTCTATGTATGTAATATGAAATGGTTTAACAATTGTTGGTTAATATTTTTGCTATCGACAAAATTTACTCTTTGTTTTCACCCTAAAATACTTTCGCTCACATTTTTTACTATACACAGGGGCCATCTGAGGTGAAGTAAACACTTCATTTACTACCGGATTAAAAGGAAATTTGATTTGCAATGTTTACAAGTGTAATACAATACAAATATCACCTTAAGGCAAAATAAACAGAATTCTTCGTTTGCAGATGATTGAGTGCCCCTCTGGTTTCCATCGTCTACAGTTTTCTTCTGTAGAAGATCAAAAAGTACTGTTTTGTTCTTTATAGATTGGTATTGTTGGCCGCACAGGCTCGGGAAAGTCGAGTTTATTTTTGGTACTGTTTAAAATCGTCGATATTGAAGGTGGTCAAGTAACCATTGACAATGTTGATATAGCTAAAACACAGTTAAAAAGGCTAAGGTATGCGACCTTTGGTTATCTTGTCCGACAGTCTCGTCTATAGCTCTTCTGTAGTTCGTTTTACTGCGAAATAGTTAGATTTGCAAGCTGCAGAACTGGGCGTCGCGTGGAAATTTTTTTATTTAGTGGCGATTTATATTTTAATAGGTCGTCTTTGGCGATAATTCCACAGGATCCCTTCTTGTTTAGAGGCGATGTAAGAAAAAATTTGGATCCTACGAACGAGGTTGGTAGGAAATAAGAGCGTTTATTCGATTGTGTCTCCCCTGTTTTTTTTTACTATTGCGTTTTTTTTTATTTTACAAACGTTTCGAAGTGCTTTGTTCATTATCTTTTTTTCAGTTGAACTTTTGCAACTAGTATATGATGAAATACATTCAGTTTTTTTTGTTGGTGAATATTATTTCCCGTGGGTGCATTTATTTATACTTGAATGATCCCTGGTGGATGTTGAATGTTGTTTGCTCTTCATATTGCAACTGAATTTGTATTAGCCTGTTTTTAAGACGATCTGAGCTCAATCGATTAAATCAATTAAAGAGAATTTACACATCGATCAATGCATGTGTTAGAGAAAAAATCAATACATTTGTTTTACATTTATCTGTTTTACATTATTGCTATATTTTATAAAACTTTCGAGCATGTGCAAACCCTCGACCTTCGTCTCCTCGGTATGCATAAGCCTGCGCAAACACAGTAAACTCTTTTATTTCTCACAAAAAGTTTCTTTTTTACGCAGTTTGATGATGCTCAGATTTGGAATGTTTTGGAAAGATGTTCTTTAAAGAAATCTATTGATGAACTCGGTAAATACAATTAATTATTTTCTTCTGTGTTCTTTAAAGTTGTCTAATTCCTTTACAATCTAAAGAGCGCTGTTCTGCCTGAAATAACAGAAAATATATTTGTCAAAATATGTGCATACTCAAGATTTGCCAACTCAAGCACAGAAATTCTCCATTCTCCATTTATATTTTTCATCAATTGTCATTTATGTAATTGTAGTTCTTGTTTAACTGTCATTTTTTTTGTTTTTCCTTTGTTTTACTGTCTTATTATAAGCAAAGTTAGTAAAGCCAAACTGGAATTTCCTTTTTTGTTTTTCCCTAACAACTCTCTTCTTCCTTATAATTTCTCACTTTTTCTTATTAGGAGGTCTTCAAGCTAATGTAGGAGAGCGGGGAAGAAATCTCTCTTGTGGTCAAAGACAACTTCTCTGCCTCGCTAGAGCGTTGTTGAAAAAAGCCAATGTATGAGGAATATGAATTTCTTATGCCTATCGTGTTTTTGACATATTTTCCTTATTGTTTTGTTTAACAAGACGTGATATGATATTTTAGATTTTGTGTGTCGATGAGGCAACAGCGAGCGTGGACTTTGAAACGGACAATTTGATTCAGAAGACGATACGCGAAGAATTTCACGCAAGCACGGTTCTTACTATAGCACACAGGTTCGAGCTCCTTTGAACAGACAAGTTAAGCTCGCTAACCTTGTGTTTCATGTGGAATTTTTTTTATGCTTACAGAATTGAAACGATTCTCGATAGTGACCGCGTTCTCGTAATGGATAAGGGACAGGTTGCTGAGTTTGATTCTCCATATAATCTCCAGCGGAATGGAGAGTCATTGTTTTCAACTTTAGTACGTAAAAGCTGAAGTCAAACGAAAAGTTTACAAAACAGAAAGAACACTTTACCCTCTAGGTGTGCTCTGGGGACGAGTGCTATTTACCATGAAAAGTACAGGAATTACAAAAAGTTTATGATTGCTTCGCCAAGTGGTAGTTTTAATTGCAAAAGATCGTAATTAAACATCCTGGCAATTCATGCATTTTTTCATTTTTTCTTTCTCGCCCATCCTCCTAAAATTTTCTCATTTGTCCTTCATATATCCTCAAAATCCATAGTTTATCCATCAGAATTCCACTACGAAGGTGTTGCTCCCACGAAGTGCGTGGGGCACACTAGGCTAAATATTTGTTGCTAAAGATGGCGGAAATGACCATTCACGTAAAAATGCGTTATACTTTCACCTTTATCAACTGAACTGGTGAAGTTTAACCTAAAATAGAAGTTTTTA
The DNA here is from genome assembly GCF_021976095.1 of Xenia sp. Carnegie-2017. NCBI lineage: Eukaryota > Metazoa > Cnidaria > Anthozoa > Malacalcyonacea > Xeniidae > Xenia > Xenia sp. Carnegie-2017. Next base: position 12,732,159 of record NW_025813483.1, on the reverse strand, counting down.
TGTTTTGCCTGTATATTAAGGCTTCGCCTTGTCCTTAGCTCATTGAATTGTGGCTTGGGTGATGGATAAGATTTGTCATAATTTTATTTATTATGAACTTGCTATTTTTTGGAGCGGGTACGTAAAACTGTTGTGAGGACAACATACAACAAATTATGTATTCAGACTGGGTTTCTTTAAGTGAAAATATTCGAAATGATGATAGTGGAAGAAGTGCATTGGAACATTATCCAAACTCCGTTGGGTGGGATGTGGCAAGAGCAGTTGTCAAAAATCTTGTTGACGATCCAGTCGAGAATACACCTAAGCGTGTCATGTCGGTAGAAGATGTAAAATGGACTATGAATGTAATATGCTTTGGCTTGGGAATGCCTTTATCAGAGGGAGATACTGTAAAAGGATGTGTACATACATATTTGGATTGGTTAGGCTGCTTATCATCTCAACCTAAGGAAACGATACCCAATGTAATTCTTAATGACCCAAATATGTACTGTGAGAGGATTTTACTGCATTTTAAGAATTTGTTCATACCAAGGACCCCAGGTTCATTAGCATTGCAGGCTTCCTTATGTATGAAGGTATTACAAGGTGTTCAACGTATCTCACATGAATGTAGCAAGATCAATAAAAAGACCATAAATGCAATGTTACGATTTTTGTTATCAATATCAGACTCATTGTTATCTCCACCTTTTGTACCTGGTGGACTCACAGAACAGCTTTGTAAGTTGCTAATTGAAGTCTTGTTTGATGTTTGGCTCCAAGCATGTGTATGGGCATTTCCTGATCCATCTCTTTGGCGTACTTTGCAAGAAATGTGCTCCACATGGCGACATCATGGTGATTTAGTCATGCTTTGGAATAAAACAATGTTTTCTATAGCAGTCTGCTGGTTGAATATGGTAGTACTTTTCCTTTGTATCCTCTTCATGACAAGAAGCAGAAATTCAATTCCCATAAGTCTCGATAGGCAATGTTTGATGCAATGTTGGTTTAGGTTTTGCACATCATGGATAACCCTGTGGATTTGGCTTAAAAGTGATTGGCAACATGCCTAAATTCAAGGAGCATGCTTTGGTGAGACAGTCTCTACAACTGTCAGAACATCCTTGTTTGATGTCAATGCCTCAAAATTTTTACACAGCCATGAAAGGAATAGCCACCCTGGCTGACACATTGCTAGGAAAAAAGTGTACATGTGATTCACCGGTTATGTACAATGAAATCATACATGATGCTTCCAATTGCTTGGTTTTAAAAAATGGAATTAAAGAACCTCTGCATAATTCTTCTTCCAATAATCAAATCCTCAATATGAAACGAAGCTTTGATTCAAAGAGTCAAGGACAAGTTGAAGTTCCAATCGGATTTCTCTTTAACCAGCCAGATGGCCGTAACACAAATTTGTTAATGCCTTATGAGAATACTGTATTGCACCTTCTTGGATCATGGCTTTTTGAAGCAACATTGACCCACGTAAATGTTCAAGCTGTAAAAACTAAACTTCATCTTATTTGGCAAATGTACCACAGGTCTTCAGAAACATGGTAAGATGATGTTAATTTTGCATGATAAGACTAAATATGTTGCCTATGTTTTCAATAAAGGAAAAACTTAATAATTCCATCTGAGATGTTGTATGTATTTATATGAATTACAAAATATCTATATATCACTTTATAAAATTATGTTAAAACTGGTACAATTTTCAAGAAAAGACAACTTAGATTATTTAATCAAATTTAAGTTGAAAAGTTGAATGTATAGCAAAATTGCAAATTAACTAAATTGCAAATTTATGTTTGCTGTTTAAAAGAGCTTCTCTTATCTCTGGCTGTCATTTGGTTTGTTATTTGATCATTTTAATTTGTTTTCATTTACCAGCAGCAAAAGATGCAGATGTTAGTGTGAGCGAAAACAACAAATTTGAACAAGGAAGAGCAGAAGCTTTTGGTGCATTATGCAGGATCTACTGTAGCCAGATCAGGCATGATTTTACCCATCTATCTGTCGAGGTTCTATTTTTCACTAGCTGCTGGTCTCATATATGTGAGGTAAATTAATTAAAGTATTAAGGACAAAGTCCTCAGATTTCAGATCAAAAGTTGAATTTTTACATTGAAAATGCCAATTATCCTATACTATTGCTCCTTGGCATTTTTATTATATTTCATTTATTCAAAACCTTCAAAATCCAAGACTTATTTTAATGGATCTTTATTGTCTTCAGTCTTGTTCAGGACATGTGCTGTCAAGCATTCTTTTGAACTCCACTGATCTACTACGTGTTAACTTACCTGGAGTTGATGTAATTTTGCCCCATTTGTTGGCAGCTTTGGAGAAAGTTTTGGGTCACAATGAACTGAGTTTAAAGTAAGTTGTTAAAACTATTTCTACTATTGAATGTATACAACATTGCTCTATTAAACATAACAGGAAATCATGAAGTAAAGTTTGACAGATTAATGGAAGAACAAAATTTCATCACATAATGTTGCATATCATAAGAAATGAAGCTCTATTTACTTGGCGTGAGCCATGTTAATTATAAAGAAAACATTTACACATTATAGCCATCATTGTTTGGAGTTTATTCGGTTTCAAGAAATGTTATTTTAAAGTAATCTTTCCTCACAGTTTGCCTTGACCATTGTCAAACTCAAATCTTACAAATAAACTAGTTTAGTAAGTTATTCGATATCAATGAACAGTTTGGTTTAGCATCAATAGTTTTGCTTTATGAGAGTTTTGAAATATTTTGCTGGTTTTGTGTATTTGTGTTTGCAAATTGAAAGATCTTGTCCTTTGTAGGTGTAATGTAAAAATGGTACAACTGCAAAGAGCCGCCATTCATTTACTACTCTCTATGTTATGTCTTCCTGACCATTTTGCTGATGTATCTATAGCAAGTAAGGTGTTTATGGTTGTTGAATAGAGCAAGTCATGTTTTTTCTTATTTTTTATTTTTCATAGATAAGAAGGTGGTACAGAAAGCCTAGATCAAAATAACATGTGCATAGACACAAAATTAGAAAATATTTCTACCTTGTACATAATGAATGTGAATATGTTAATGGTGTAAAAATCAACCATATGACTTGTCCGCTGAAAATGTGTGACAAAGCAAAGGATTTTGTTGTTTTTAGTACAAAGTTACAAGGAAAGCTGCATTTTTTTGGTGTTTTTTTTTTTTTGAAACTTTACACTATCCTTTGATCCCTAGTTTTCATCATTTTGGTAGCATCGTATGAAAGTTTATTTGTGTTTTCTTTGTTATGTCTTAGATCTCTCAACGAGTGAAAAGGTTTTGGATGATCAGACAGTATCGTTTCTTTCCTTGAAGCCAACTCTTAGAAAACTCTTGATAAACGCTTTGGAGACTGAAACTGATTCACATAACACACAACTTTTACTCGGAGGTAAAGCTAGACTTTTGAAAATGAGCGCAATTTTCTTTTAGGATCGTTCATATTATAGATCGTTCTATATTTTAGGAGTCATGTTGTTCGTTCAAGACAGCGCTTTCGTGGAAGAACAATGTAACACATGTACGTCACTCTCCCCAGGCTCCCTCCATCAACCTAGAAAGCCATACATACAGGAGGAAGAGATGATACATGATAAGGAGGACGTTAATCAACCCGAACATTCCGAAAAGAAAGATTGTGGTGCTGGGTACAACGATTTAGGTAATCGTTATGTTTCTCGTAGAAGCTTGGATTTTAATGGTTAAACCAATAAGGAGGGAGGGGTAGGCATTGACAACCGAAGGGGCACCTTGATTATTTTTGTTGAATTTTGCCATCAACGTCCTGAAAGGCAGGAAAATACTTTATTGCCAGGATCTTCGACGAGCGCTTTGTTTGGATATCTCAATAATCTCGTAAATAAGAAATTGATATTCGGCAGTAAATGGAAGACAGATATTCACGTGACTCTCTCCGCATTTGAACTAATGTCAGCAATGGCCGAGACACATTCACAACATCAGTAAGTCGCCATTGATGGCGTTTTCTTTTCTCGTGAATAATACTTGTGTATAGAAAAAGTTATAGGGTTCCTGATATCAGGAGGGGTAGGGGATCATACTATGAAAGCGTACGTGATATCAGGAGGGAGTGATTGCATTATAAGAAGTTGAATGTTAATATATTAATGACTTATATATAAATTTGTTTACATAAATTTGTTTAGATAAAGAGGAGTGCCGTCGTACGATCAAATGGTTATGTGATTACGTGGAATATCAGGCAAAGCAACCCGCTCCCTTTCATACACGTGATCTTCATTCAATGATGGTTGCTGCATTTAATTGTTTATTGACTTGGATCTCGTCACATCCTTGGCTACTGGATGGTCAGGTTAGTTTTTATTAAATACACGCTTCACTTTATCACGCCATTCCCGTTTTCGTGGTACTTGTCCACGTTTGTGGTGTTGAAGGATTTTGTTTGTAGATGGGGTGTCTGGGGTGTTTAGTAACTTTACAGTGTTTTGGTAACTTTGGGGTGTTGGGGTAACTCTGGAGTTTTGGGGTATCTCTGCAGTTTTGGGGTAACTCTGGGGTGTTGAGGTATCTTTTGGGGTGTTGAGGTAACTTTGGGGTGTTGGGGTATCTCTGGGGTGTTAAGGTATCTTTTGGATGTTGCAGCATTATTTACATATATTTAGATTTTTATGGGCTGTTGGGATATTCTTAGGATAATGAAATTCATTCGTCAATAATCAAAAGATAGTATGGGGAACTCATATTTGAAATCCAATATGGATAAGAATTGAAAAAGAAATTTGCAGAGTATCTATAATGTTTCAATGCATTATTTCCTTTCATAGAAAAGTCTTCAGGCCATATTGGAGGTCGTGGAACTTGGAATTTCAGGAACGAAATCGAAAGTACGTAAGCAATGCGAGTGTTGCTTTCCATCTTGAGGACAAATTATCATTAGAGAAGTTAATTGTTATCGTTTTCTAGAAAAAACTTTTTCATGTGGCATAATTTATAGACCTTTGATAGAGAGCTGTTGATGAGATAATTGTAATGTTTAAGTTTGATGTGTTAAATGTTTATTGAAGGCAAACGAGAACCATGAACAGCTCGTTGAAGACGTCAAGATCCTTCCTAAAGGAGAGAAGATTTTAAGACCTGCGTCATTTCGCGTACGAGAGGCGGCTGAGGGATTACTGAGTTGTATTATGGATAACGTTGGTGCATTTCCTTCTCCATGTGGTCCTGCTTCATGTTCTGCTTTGATGGATGAAGACATTCTTATGGAATTTTTACCAGAAGATGATCAGGTTGCGTTATTATGTTTTGTGCTATGATGGGAAATTTACTTTATTACTTTTGTGAAAATCTTCACTTTTCCTCAAATCTCTTTTTCAAGCTTCTTGTTTGTGACCATTTGCAAAAATTTTTAAGAGCACAAATATTAGACTTTACTTCCTTTTCCATTCTTTCACACCCACATAACCTCTTCGTATTCTTCCCCCACTCATACCTGTTCACCTTTTATGTTCCATCTGATCCCATCCCGTTAAAACATTCTATTATTACCACCCCACCCCCCACCCCATCTTGGATTTGTAAATACTTAGTCAATAAAAACTCGTGTCGATATGTCTTCCTTTTGCTGATCTGCTAGGAAAGGCGAAGCATGTACTCCACATTTCTTTCTCATTGTGATTCATAAATCTATGTAATTCATTTTAGAATAAACGTTTTCAATATTTTGTTGTCGAGGACAGTGTTATAATGGGCATACTGCAGGAGTCCGTGCAGACACACGATGGTAAGCGTCATTAACACTGTGTTAAATATTTTCCCGGCATATAATTTTTGTTTGGGATACGCGTTTTTTTTCACTGATTTTTTTTTCAATACTGTTATCCAAACATTTCTGTGTTTGATTGACTAAACAAACAGTCATTGAACGAAGTCGATTTACTTAAGAAGTGAATTGCAGTTTCGCTTTGCAATTATACTAGCTGGACTAAAAATTTGATTTTCGTGTTTTTATGCTGTTTATCACCTGACACGCATTTTTACAAGGTATTCGTGTAGCATTCTTATTTGTATTTCACCTGACACACATTGAATGTGTTTTACAAGGTATTCGTCCAACAGCGACGATTTTACTGCGTGGTCCAACTGGCCGAACATCTTGGACGGTCGAATTGAGGCAAATACCTGACTGCAAAAAGGTTAGCGTACGTCCAAGACCAGTTTCATTGTCGAAGAAAATTGTCTCATTAAAATAAGATGAGAGATTTTTATTGGTTGTTTTATTACTATTGTTGTTGTTGCATTCAACTAAATGTCCTATAACATCCTGTTATACACCTTTACCACCCAATGATTCATCGCATATGAGGTAGTTCAGTGGTCATATACCATGAATTATAAATAACTCTTCCATTTACTATATTTTGTAGGATACTTTAGGTGTATGCCAACATGACGCTCCAAAGAGACCTGAACCTAATCTTGATATTCCTGTCATTCCGCCGTGTGTTCGCCCCCATTTCCCAGCTGATGTTGAATGTGTTACTTTGACTAAAGCGTAAGTATCAAGGATGCAAAAGACTTTTTATCGTGAACGCATCAAGACGAAAGGTTATATGGAGTATACATCTACAGTATATATCTTACATCTACTTGAGTGCAATTTAAATACACTCTATGCTCAAAGAAAGACAACTTATTTTACGTCTCCCATGTAGAGTTTTTGCCACTGTTATCAAAGATGTGATTTGTGCTAGTCAGAAGGCTTTCATATAAATTTTATTTAACTTGTGGACGTGTGACGTGATGAAGATCATTTTGATGTTGTACAGTTAGTCAACTCTGTGTTTAAATGTTTCATGCTTTTGTTTATTTCTTACTCTCTGTTGTCAATTGTACAGTTAGTCAACTCTGTGTTTAAATGTTTCATGCTTTTGTTTATTTCTTACTCTCTGTTGTCGATTGTACAGTTAGTCAACTCTGTGTTTAAATGTTTCATGCTTTTGTTTATTTCTTACTCTCTGTTGTCAAACAGGAATTTAAGCATTCCATGTATCGATCAAATACCATGTGAAAAATTGTCGCTCGAAAATGAATTCTTTCAAAATCTGATTGACCAACAGGTATGCTTGGATTATGAAATAGTTTCACTGTCTTTTATGAATATATTCTTTTAACTGTCAGTGTTAAACTCTTACGGTCATTGATTGAATTGTGTTTCACGTTTTTCAAAAACATGCACCAGTTCGTTCACATTAATTTGATATTACTATAATAGTCAATTTTATGTTTTGCAATGTCTTGATTGAAAGTTGGAAAATTGGTGTTGCTTTTATGAGTGGTTCTAGTTTCATATTTGCTCAATAGATCCATGGGATTAATGGTAACAATATACGTTCATTGGCAAATGTCTTTTAATTTTCTTTTGCCAGAAAGAGGAAGAACTTACTGCACAAGAAATGGTACTCAACGAAAAAGAAAGTTCTTCGGGTTTCCTAGTGGAAACGAAACCGCCAAAGTAAGTGCTATATAAATAGAAATGAGACAGAGCTATGTGATAAGTTTACAACGTTGAATTAATTTCCGATGGGCACCTCCAACGTTCGTAATTCCCTCTTATCCCTTCTTTCCTTTTATTTTACTCGCATTCAATTAAAGCAAATTCACAGTTATACAAACAACATGATCATCTATAAAATTCCAGGTCAGTTTGTGAGTTCAGTGCTTGTCGTATGATACTGGCTAGGCTGGGTCTTCTTCGACCCGACAATGAGAAAGTGCGATCGATGGACACACCTAGCTCACTGACCTCGATAAGTCGCCTGGACACAGTTGATAACACACTTCGTGATTCTTTGCGGGAACTGGACCGACTGCCAACAAGATGCTTCGACACTGTATACATTCTTTACATGAAATCAGACCAAGATGATGCAAAACTGATTCTAAGAAACGAGGTGAGGCTAATGTATCGTGTATTACGAAGGTTATGCTGTGTTCTTTCGTTGATTCTGAGCCCTTTATTATCTGCATCTTTGTACGTTATAAATACTAAGTCCTTAAAGTCTTTGTTAAAGAAATATGTATCTTTCAAAAGATCCTGGTGTTGTCATTACCGTTTTGATGGTTCATGTATACTTAAAGTTCAATTATTATATTTCTCAGATAAAATATTGCGAATACAAAGATATGTTCTGCGAGTTTCTGCGCTCGCTTGGCTGGCCTGTGGACATTGAAGATCATCCTGGGTGGACTGGAAACATGAATACCAGTTGGAATTTGAATAACTTAAAAACGTACACGTCATCACATCATAACAACTCCCATACACTTCCTAGAAAAAGGTCATCTTTAGACTCAAGCTGCAGCGAACCTCTGACCGCTGTACTCGAGGAGTCGGAAGGTAAAGATTGTGAACTATTTGTAGTAAGCCTACTATAAGAACTGTTTTTGACGTATTGTCGCTCGATGTGATTAATAACCTATGGAAGCGATATTTATCTGTGAAGTAACTACAAATTAAAAGACGACAACTCACAACATTCAATTCATTTCTTGTACAACGAAACAAATTAAAAATATGTTGTATATGTTGTACAAAATTAGAGCAAGCGATGTCGGAGGGTGGATTGGGCATCAAAATAACAACTTGGAAGGGTTTCTTACTGCCAACTTTACCGTATTTGGTATGTTTGTTGCCAAAAGATTTTTGTTGTGTGGGGGAGAAAGTAAAATTTGGGAAGTATTCTTCATTCGCCGCCATTGTTTGTATGAAAATTTAATGTATATGAATAAACTTGTGCTTAGATTCAAAAGATGGTATGGCTGCAGATTATCATAAGATAATATATGCCGACTATCAGCTATTTCCTCGCGTGGAAGCCAAACGCAGGAAATCACGCCCTATCACACAAAAACAAAACGAAAAGTGTATGCAGAGAAACGAACTCAAGCGTCTCTAGTCTTCCCAGTGTAAGCAGTTCATCCAGCTTACTTGATGTTTTGCCGCCAAATCGAACTTTAACTCTCACTAGAAATACAGCGGACACTGGTATAGATCTCAGATATTTATCCAAACTGAATACTCACTCCACTTTGTCTGAGATTAACATTCTTGTGGTATGGTTGGAGAAATTTCTCGATCATGACTTGTTTCCAAGCAGATATTTTAAATGAGTTGGGAATTTGTAGCAAAGAGCCAACTGCTGTGACCAGTCCCAGTGGGAAACCTGTGGAAAGAGAAACGGCAGTCATCTTTATTGCTCCCTTACACAATGGCTTGTTTCGTATACGAACGAAATGTACTATGAAGTAAGTTAAAGCACGAGAGTAAGTTGTGATGTTAAAGCACCGTGTTTTTCTCTACTTCGCTCGCAGGCTAAAAGAGCCTGGGAACTAAGTATTTTTTGCGTGAAGTTGCTAGTGTGTACTAATTCATGCTTCAATGTTAATTTGATTTTCTATTTGTTAAAATACGCAATCCAGTATATGCGTGTGTATTTATTTTTGAAAAACAACCTAATGTTTGGCTACCTTTCAAGTGAGAAATTATTAAAAGTCGAGCTATATAAAGCAACTGCGGTGATTGAAAATGTTAATATAAGCGTGGAAACAGACAAACATTGATTTAATTCACGATAGCATAAAAGATAACGAAAACTGCTAGATGTTTCAAAGGAAAGTCTTTTATAAATACCCAAATGTCTTTCATCAGTGGAGTTGAATATAAGGTCTTTCATCAGTGGAGTTGAATATAAGGTCTTTCATCAGTGGAGTTGAATATAAGGTCTTTCATCAGTGGAGTTGAATATAAGGTCTTTCATAGCGCAGAGATGTACGAGGATTTTTCATCATGAGAACACTATTATGAAACGAAACTATTATCAATATATAATTTATTGTAGTTTGTGGTCATGTTTTGAATAGTTTTAGTGCAGGCTACTTACGCTTATCAGAGATGGAGAAACAATATTCTTCCATTTTCAGGTCTCCGATGGCTGGTCCGTTGGTCGACGGTATGGTAGTGAGCCAGCGATCTTTGGGCGCAATGGTAAGACATACCGCCGTCAATATTGGGTGCAGGCGCCGTCTTGATATTGACAAGTAAGTTTGGTAGTTTTTCACACATTTTCTTGACTAGTACACGATGATATACGAGTGGAATTTTTCTGTTATCATTCTCAGTTACTCTTCACCACACGTGTACAGAAAGTTGAAAATTCAAGACATTATCAGAAGATGTCGACAGGAGATGACATTCCCCGAGTTTTATGCATCGCTATTTAGAGGATAAATCTTTCTTCATGAGGATCTTTCGTCATAAATATGATTCCATTTGCAGTGTAATGTATCCTTTCGCTCGAGAATAGAAAACTTTAGTTATTGCACGAGGAGATCAAATCATAAATACTTTATCATTCTCAATCCTTAAAGACACTTTCATCATCAGTTTTGACTATCCCAAGTTCTTTGATAGGGCTTGGCATAAAACATTACTCAATTATTTAACCGTGCTTGAAGAGATCGAGAAGCCGGAAAGAACATGTTAAGTATTGTGTGATTGCTGAGTTTGAGAAACTCTAGCTAAGTATGGTCATGTGGAGCTCAAAAAGTTTTGTATATTTTTTATGTCACCCACACTGGAAGATCGTTTTCATTTTGTGACGATAGTTTTTCACCCTTAGCAGTCTCTTGTAAAGGCAACTTTATATGGTAGTGCATTTCACGTTTTTGTGTTGGTGACAAAATCTCCACGTGACTTCTCTTGTTTCTAACTCCGTTTCAAACGTAAGCAAAGTTAAGTTTCATTTGGTAGATAGTCGGCGGATTATTTCGTTATGTCACAATTGTTTCAATCTACTCCATGATATACATATAAAATTCAATTTGTGTTCGTAACGCAGCTCTTAGGTTATTTCATAATATAATATTATACTCAATTAATAATTTATTATTTCAATCTGTTAATTACATGAAAAATTACTGGCATTTGCCAGTAAAATTTCAAAGGCTTTTAGGCCTCGTGTATTCATATTGTGCAGGTGGCTCAGTTACAAGTTAGTTATCAAGATATTTAAGTATTTTACTGCATATCGAAATAAATGTTTTATGTTTTATGTTTTGGCACTTGTCTCGAGTGTGTAGGGTTTAAGAAATAATTGTTTTGTGTTATATTTGTAGAAACTAGAACATAGCGTATATTTATTGGAAATATTGTGGAATCGTAATGAAGAAATAGCTGAAAGATACTTTACAATATTTTTCAGTCCAAGTCTTTTAATGTTGTTGAGGAATTAAAAGAGCATAAATAAGCAGAATTTTTTCAACGATATGTAATTTATGCAATTTGTCTCGAAAGAAGACATGAACGACATTTCAAAAAGACGACATGAGGAGATGCTGCCCGTCGAATCGACGATGGCTGTCTGCAACTGTCCATCTAGTTGATGGACTTTTGATTGCAGACTGCATGCACAGTGAGAAGAGCATGGTTTAGCAGGCCATGTTCTATTAGCTTGGCCACGCGGTTCCATCTTCAGTGGCACAAATGATCGTGACGACTGTGAAACTACGCGGTTGCAGGGAGAGGCCGTCGACACAGTTAATCCGTGAGCGCCCTTTTCTGGCGTTTTTCCCGTTACGCCGAACACCATTTACCCATGGCTGGGGACTATTTAATCCATAGCTGGGCAAACCTTGTCAGACAGCAGGGCGTGTCCACACGTTGGTGGGCCTGGCCTGTCGTAACTGCGGGGGGTTTGTCCTCCGGAGGTTTCTGTCAGGGTTACCTCACCCTTAGCCTTTGGGCAGTCAAACCCTAACCGCAAGACAGCGGGTTCCAGTTGATTTAACGGCGCCGGAAATTCGCCCCTTGCCAGAGCCCCGTTAGCCGAACACAGGCTGCAACAAGAGAAGGTGGGGTTGGCTTGACTGACAGAAGCTTTATTATCGCTTGGAAATTTGCGGCACTTTTAATGCGCGTCCGTATAAGTCCTTACAACCCAAGACGACATGAACGACATTTCTAAAAGACGAAATGAACGACATTTCTAAAATAAGACATGAACGACATTTCTAAAAGAAGACATGAACGTCATTTCAAAAATCAGTATCATGTGGTTGGTACAACACGGAAATTCAAACAAATTATTTCTTAGAAACTATTGGTTCTAAGTAATTAATATTTGGTAGCCACAATATAATATTCTTTTGGAGAACGGCGTTCTTCCACGTTTGATCTTTCATAAATGGAACGCCGTTTCCCTTCTTACACGATTACACTATTGCTTGATATTTGCATGATATGCGTGAACTATACAGTGTATATCAAAAATATTCTAACCCAACTTTGTTTGACTTCTGCCTACAGCATACTTGAGTGAAGCATATATGTTTTACATGGTAATAAAAACTAACATATTGGGTTTCTGTATCATTTACTGACGATTTTGCCAAAATTAACCAGGTAAGCTTCCGTTCAAATTTGTAGCTTGAAACAAGATTTTTTCGCAGATGGGAATTTAAAGTGAGACGTCAAAATAGAAAATAATAATGCAATTTTTTATTTAAGAAGTTGTTTTGAATAAAATTTACATAATTTTGTTTCGATTTAGGCTTGTTCCATTCTTTTCAAATTTTCGCACGTTGTACGAGTCTACCAGATGACAGATACTGAAGGCGAAAGTTTGTCGTTCTGTAAATCTTTGTTTAAAGTGATTGAGTGCTTGTTGTAAGCTACCGGTTTGACAAAAAAACGTTTTCAGAAGAAATGTGCCTTCTCCTATATTTAATTGGAAATATCGCGTTTGTGAAGCATACGATACAATCAGAGGTTAAATTTGCGTTTAATTTGCTGTGATGATTGGCATTTAAAAGTCGTGTAGGGCTAAATTTGAAAAAAAAATTGCAATTCCCGTTGGCGAAAAATTTAGACTTTATTAACTTCATTTGTGGAAGAGAAACTCCTCATTTGCTACTGAAATATTCCTACAACATGTCGTTTGAAAGGTAAATAAATCGACTTAACAAAGGTGCAAAAACAAAAATGCAAGATAAAATGTATGAAAATGCGTATATAGTCTTGTTGTTGAAATATGCGAAAACTCCAGACTTATAATCTTTTTGTGAAAACTGTGAAAATGTGTGAAAATTCGCGAATTATAGTCTTTGGTGAAAATGCGTCAACTATAGTCTTTTGCATGAAAATGCGTGAATTATAGTCTTTTGGTGAAAATGCGCGAACTATACTGTTTTGCATGAAAATCCGTGAATTATAACCTTTTGGTGAAAATGCGTGAACTATAGTCTTTTGCATGAAAATGCGTGAATTATAGTCTTTTGCATGAAAATGCATGAATTATAGTCTTTTGCATAAAAATGCGTGAACTATAGTCTTTTGCATGAAAAGCGTGAACTATAGTCTTTTGCATAAAAATGCGTGAACTATAGTCTTTTGCATGAAAATGCGTGAACTATAGTCTTTTGCATGAAAATGCGTGAGCTATAGTCTTTTGCATAAAAATGAGTGAACTATAGTCTTTTGTATGAAAATGCGTGAATTATAGTCTTTTGCATGAAAATGCGTGAATTATAGTCTTTTGCATGAAAATGCGTGAATTATAGTCTTTTGAATAAAAATGCTTCAACTATAGTCTTTTGCATGAAAATGCGTGAATTATAGTCTTTTGGTGAAAATGCGTGAATTATAGTCTTTTGCATAAAAATGCGTGAATTATAGTCTTTTCCATGAAAATGCGTGAATTATAGTCTTTTGGTGAAAGAAGAAACTCCAGACTTATAATCTTTTTGTGAAAACTGTGAAAATGTGTGAAAATTCGCGAATTATAGTCTTTTGGTGAAAATGCGTCAACTATAGTCTTTTGCATGGAAATGCGTGAAGTATAGGCTTTTGGTGAAAATGCGCGAACTATACTATTTTCCATGAAAATCCGTGAATTATAATCTTTTGGTGAAAATGCGTGAACTATAGTCTTTTGCATGGAAATGCGTGAATCATAGTCTTTTGCATGAAAATGCGTGAATTATAGTTTTTTGCATAAAAATGCGTGAACTATAGTCTAATTGCGAAAAGCGTGAACTATAGTCTTTGCATAAAATGCGTGAATATAGTCTTTGCATGAAAATGCGTGAACTATAGTCTTTTGCATAAAAATGAGTGAACTATAGTCTTTTGTATGAAAATGCGTGAATTATAGTCTTTTGCATGAAAATGCGTGAATTATAGTCTTTTGAATAAAAATGCTTGAACTAGCTATAGTCTTTTGCATGAAAATGCGTGAATTACGTCTTTTCGATGAAAATGCGTGAATTATAGTCTTTGCAAAATGCTTGAACTATAGTCTTTTACATGAAAATTCGTGAACTATAGTCTTTGCATAAAATGCGTGAACTATAGTCTTTTGCATGAAAATGTGTGAATTATAGTCGTTTGCATGAAAATGCGTGAACTATAGTCTTTTGCATGAAAATGCGTGAATTATAGTCTTGTGGTGAAAATGCGTGAACTATAGTCTTTGCATGAAAATGCTTGAATTATAGTCTTCTGCATGAAAATGCGTGAATTATAGTCTTTTGGTGAAAAATGCGTGAAATATAGTCTTTTGCATGAAAATGCGTGATTATATTATTTTGTTGAAAATGTGTGAACTATAGTCTTTTGCATGAAAATGCGTGAATTATAGTCTTTGCATAAAATGTGAACTATATTATTTTGGTGAAAATGTGAAATATAGTCTGCATGAAAATGCGTGAATTATAGTCTTTTGGTGAAAAATGCGTGAAATATAGTCTTTGCATGAAAATGCGTGAATTATATTATTTTGGTGAAAATGTGTGAACTATAGTCTTTTGCTTGAAAATGCGTGAATTATAGTCTTTTGCATGAAAATGCGTGAAATATAGTCTTTTGCATGAAAATGCGTGAATTATATTATTTTGGTGAAAATGTGTGAACTATAGTCTTTTGCTTGAAAATGCGTGAATTATAGTCTTTTGCATGAAAATGCGTGAATTATATTATTTTGGTAAAAATGTGTGAAATATACTCTTTTGCATGAAAATGCGTGAATTATAGTCTTTTGCATAAAAATGCGTGAACTATAGTCTTTTGCATGAAAATTCATGAATTATAGTCTTTTGCATGAAACTGCGTGAATTATTGTCTTTTTGTGAAAATGCGTGAATTATAGTCTTTTGCATGAAAATGCGTGAATTATAGTCTTTTGCATAAAAATGCGCGAATTATAGTCTTTTTGTAAAAATGCGTGAATTATAGTCTTGTGGTGAAAATGCGTGAATTATAGTCTTGTGGTGAAAATGCGTGAACTATAGTCTTTTCCATGAAAATGCGTGAATTATAGTCTTTTCTATGGAAATGCGTGAACTATAGTCTTTTGGTGAAAATGAGTGAATTATAGTCTTTTTGTAAAAATGCGTGAACTATAGTCTTTTGCATGAAAATGCGTGAATTATAGTCTT
This sequence comes from Xenia sp. Carnegie-2017, assembly GCF_021976095.1. NCBI lineage: Eukaryota > Metazoa > Cnidaria > Anthozoa > Malacalcyonacea > Xeniidae > Xenia > Xenia sp. Carnegie-2017. The sequence goes on along the minus strand of NW_025813483.1, from coordinate 12,716,657 downwards.
TGGCATAAAATGCGTGAACTATAGTCTTTTGCATGAAAATTCATGAATTATAGTCTTTTGCATGAAAATGCGTGAATTATTGTCTTTTTGTGAAAATGCGTGAATTATAGTCTTTTGCATGAAAATGCGTGAATTATAGTCTTTTGCATACAAATGCGGGAATTATAGTCTTTTTGTACAAATGCGTGAATTATAGTCTTTTGGTGAAAATGCGTGAATTATAGTCGTGTGGTGAAAATGCGTGAACTATAGTCTTTTGCATGAAAATGCGTGAACTATAGTCTTTTGCATGAAAATGCGTGAATTATAGTCTTTTGCATAAAAATGCGTGAACTATAGTCTATTGCATGAAAAGGCGTGAACTATAGACTTTTGCATAAAAATGTGTGAAGTATAGTCTTTTGCATGAAAATGCGTGAACTATAGTCTTTTGCATAAAAATGAGTGAACTATAGTCTTTTGTATGAAAATGCGTGAATTATAGTCTTTTGCATGAATATGCGTGAATTATAGTCTTTTGAATAAAAATGCTTGAACTAGCTATAGTCTTTTGCATGAAAATGCGTGAATTACGTCTTTTCGATGAAAATGCGTGAATTATAGTCTTTTGGTGAAAATGCTTGAACTATAGTCTTTTACATGAAAAGGCGTGAACTATAGTCTTTTGCATAAAAATGCGTGAACTATAGTCTTTTGCATGAAAATGTGTGAATTATAGTCGTTTGCATGAAAATGCGTGAACTATAGTCTTTTGCATGAAAATACATGAATTATAGTCTTTTTGTGAAAATGCGTGAACTATAGTCTTTTGAAAGAAAATGCGTGAATTATAGTCTTTTGTAAAATGCGTGAACTATAGTCTTTGCATGAAAATGCGAATTATTTTATTTTGGTGAAAATGTGAACTATAGTCTTTGCATGAAAATGCGTGAATTATAGTCTTGTGGTGAAAATGCGTGAACTATAGTCTTTTGCATGAAAATGCTTGAATTATAGTCTTCTGCATGAAAATGCGTGAATTATAGTCTTTTGGTGAAAATGCGTGAATTATAGTCTTTTGCATGAAAATGCGTGAACTATAGTCTTTTGCATACAAATGCGGGAATTATAGTCTTTTTGTACAAATGCGTGAATTATAGTCTTGTGGTGAAAATGCGTGAATTATAGTCGTGTGGTGAAAATGCGTGAACTATAGTCTTTTGCATGAAAATGCGTGAATTATAGTCTTTTCCATGGAAATGCGTGAATTACAGTATTTTGGTGAAAATACGTGAACTATAGTCTTTTCCATGAAAATGCGTGAATTATAGTCTTTTCTATGGAAATGCGTGAACTATAGTCTTTTGGTGAAAATACGTGAACTATAGTCTTTTGCATGAAAATGCATGAATTATAGTCTTTTTGTGAAAATGCGTGAACTATAGTCTTTTGAAAGAAAATGCGTGAATTAGTCTTTTTGTAAAATGCGTGAACTATAGTCTTTTGCTTGAAAATGCGTGAATTATAGTCTTGTGGTGAAAATGCGTGAACTATAGTCTTTTGCATGAAAATGCGCGAATTATTTTATTTTGGTGAAAATGTGAACTATAGTCTTTTGCATGAAAATGCGTGAATTATAGTCTTGTGGTGAAAATGCGTGAACTATAGTCTTTTGCATGAAAATGCTTGAATTATAGTCTTCTGCATGAAAATGCGTGAATTATAGTCTTTTGGTGAAAAATGCGTGAAATATAGTCTTTTGCATGAAAATGCGTGAATTATATTATTTTGGTGAAAATGTGTGAACTATAGTCTTTGCATGAAAATGCGTGAATTATAGTCTTTTGCATAAAAAATGCGTGAACTATATTATTTTGGTGAAAATGTGAAATATAGTCTTCTGCATGAAAATGCGTGAATTATATTATTTTGGTGAAAATGTGAAATATAGTCTTTTGCGAAAATGCGTGAATTATAGTCTTTTCATGGAAATGTGTGAATTACAGTATTTTGGTGAAAATACGTGAACTATAGACTTTTCCATGAAAATGCGTGAATTATAGTCTTTTCTATGGAAATGCGTGAACTATAGTCTTTGGTGAAAATACGTGAACTATAGTCTGCATGAAAATGCATGAATTATAGTCTTTTGTGAAAATGCGTGAACTATAGTCTTTTGAAAGAAAATGCGTGAATTATAGTCTTTTTGTAAAAATGCGTGAACTATAGTCTTTTGCTTGAAAATGCGTGAATTATAGTCTTTGGTGAAAATGCGTGAACTATAGTCTTTTGCATGAAAATGCGCGAATTATTTTGGTGAAAATGTGAACTATAGTCTTTGCATGAAAAATGCGTGAATTATAGTCTTTGTGGTGAAAATGCGTGAACTATAGTCTTTTGCATGAAAATGCTTGAATTATAGTCTTCTGCATGAAAATGCGTGAATTATAGTCTTTTGGTGAAAAATGCGTGAAATATAGTCTTTTGCATGAAAATGCGTGAATTATATTATTTTGGTGAAAATGTGTGAACTATAGTCTTCTGCATGAAAATGCGTGAATTATAGTCTTTTGCATAAAAATAAGTGAACTATAGTCTTTTGCATGAAAATGCGTGAATTATAGTCTTTTGCATAAAAATGCGTGAACTATATTATTTTGGTGAAAATGTGTGAAATATAGTCTTCTGCATGAAAATGCGTGAATTATAGTCTTTTGGTGAAAAAATGCGTGAAATATAGTCTTTTGCATGAAAATGCGTGAATTATATTATTTTGGTGAAAATGTGTGAACTATAGTCTTTTGCATGAAAATGCGTGAATTATAGTCTTTTGCATAAAAATAAGTGAACTATAGTCTTTTGCATGAAAATGCGTGAATTATAGTCTTTTGCATAAAAATAAGTGAACTATAGTCTTTTGCTTGAAAATGCGTGAATTATAGTCTTTTGCATGAAAATGCGTGAATTATATTATTTTGGTGAAAATGTGTGAAATATAGTCTTTTGCATGAAAATGCGTGAATTATAGTCTTTTGCATAAAAATGCATGAACTATAGTCTTTTGCATGAAAATTCATGAATTATAGTCTTTTGCATGAAATTGCGTGAATTATTGTCTTTTTGTGAAAATGCGTGAATTATAGTCTTTTGCATGAAAATGCGTGAATTATAGTCTTTGTAAAATGCGCGAATTATAGTCTTTGTAAAATGCGTGAATTATAGTCTTGTGTGTGAAAATGCGTGAATTAGTCTTGTGGTGAAAATGCGTGAACTATAGTCTTTTCCATGAAAATGCGTGAATTATAGTCTTTTCCATGGAAATGCGTGAATTACAGTCTTTTGCTTGAAAATGCGTGAATTATATTATTTTGGTGAAAATGCGTGAACTATAGTCTTTTCTATGGAAATGCGTGAACTATAGTCTTTTGGTGAAAATGAGTGAATTATAGTCTTTTTGTAAAAATGCGTGAACTATAGTCTTTTGCATGAAAATGCGTGAATTATAGTCTTTGGCATAAAAATGCGTGAACTATAGTCTTTTGCATGAAAATTCATGAATTATAGTCTTTTGCATGAAAATGCGTGAATTATTGTCTTTTTGTGAAAATGCGTGAATTATAGTCTTTTGCATGAAAATGCGTGAATTATAGTCTTGTGGTGAAAATGCGTGAACTATAGTCTTTTGCATGAAAATGCGCGAATTATTTTATTTTGGTGAAAATGTGAACTATAGTCTTTTGCATGAAAATGCGTGAATTATAGTCTTGTGGTGAAAATGCGTGAACTATAGTCTTTTGAAAGAAAATGCGTGAATTATAGTCTTTTGTAAAATGCGTGAACTATAGTCTTTGCTTGAAAAGTGAATATAGTCTTGTGGTGAAATGCGTGAACTATAGTCTTTTGCATGAAAATGCGCGAATTATTTTATTTTGGTGAAAATGTGTGAACTATAGTCTTTTGCATGAAAATGCGTGAATTATAGTCTTGTGGTGAAAATGCGTGAACTATAGTCTTTTGCATGAAAATGCTTGAATTATAGTCTTCTGCATGAAAATGCGTGAATTATAGTCTTTTGGTGAAAATGCGTGAATTATAGTCTTTTGCATGAAAATGCGTGAACTATAGTCTTTTGCATACAAATGCGGGAATTATAGTCTTTTTGTACAAATGCGTGAATTATAGTCTTGTGGTGAAAATGCGTGAATTATAGTCGTGTGGTGAAAATGCGTGAACTATAGTCTTTGCATGAAAATGCGTGAATTATAGTCTTTTTCCATGGAAATAATTGCAGTATTTTGGTGAAAATACGTGAACTATAGACTTTTCAATGCGTGAATTATAGTCTTTTTCTATGGAAATGCGTGAACTATAGTCTTTTGGTGAAAATACGTGAACTATAGTCTTTTGCATGAAAATGCATGAATTATAGTCTTTTTGTGAAAATGCGTGAACTATAGTCTTTTGAAGAAATGCGTGAATTATAGTCTTTTGTAAAAATGCGTGAACTATAGTCTTTGCTTGAAAATGCGTGAATTATAGTCTTGTGGTGAAAATGCGTGAACTATAGTCTTTTTGCATGAAAATGCGCGAAATTATTTTATTTTGGTGAAAATGTGTGAACTATAGTCTTTGCATGAAAATGCGTGAATTATAGTCTTGTGGTGAAAATGCGTGAACTATAGTCTTTGCATGAAAATGCTTGAATTATAGTCTTCTGCATGAAAATGCGTGATTATAGTCTTTTGGTGAAAAAATGCGTGAAATATAGTGGTGAAAATGCGTGAATTATATTATTTTGGTGAAAATGTGAACTATAGTCTTTTGCATGAAAATGCGTGAATTATAGTCTTTTGCATAAAAATGCGTGAACTATATTATTTTGGTGAAAATGTGTGAAATATAGTCTTCTGCATGAAAATGCGTGAATTATATTATTTTGGTGAAAATGCGTGAAATATAGTCTTTTGCATGAAAATGCGTGAATTATAGTCTTTTCCATGGAAATGCGTGAATTACAGTATTTTGGTGAAAATAAGTGAACTATAGACTTTTCCATGAAAATGCGTGAATTATAGTCTTTTCTGAAAATGCGTGAACTATAGTCTTTTAGTGAAACGTGAACTATAGTCTTTTGCATGAAAATGCATGAATTATAGTCTTTTTGTGAAAATGCGTGAACTATAGTCTTTTGAAGAAAATGCGTGAATTATAGTCTTTTTGTAAAATGCGTGAACTATAGTCTTTGCTTGAAAATGCGTGAATTATAGTCTTGTGGTGAAAATGCGTGAACTATAGTCTTTTTGCATGAAAATGCGCGAATTATTTTATTTTGGTGAAATGTGTGAACTATAGTCTTTGCATGAAAATGCGTGAATTATAGTCTTGTGGTGAAAATGCGTGAACTATAGTCTTTTGCATGAAAATGCTTGAATTATAGTCTTCTGCATGAAAATGTGAATTATAGTCTTTGGTGAAAAATGCGTGAAATATAGTCTTTGCATGAAAATGCGTGAATTATATTATTTTGGTGAAATGTGTGAACTATATAGTCTTTGCATGAAAATGCGTGAACTATAGTCTTTGCATGAAAATGCGTGAATTATAGTCTTTGCATAAAAATAAGTGAACTATAGTCTTTTGCATGAAAATGCGTGAATTATAGTCTTTTGCATAAAAATGCATGAACTATAGTCTTTTGCATGAAAATTCATGAATTATAGTCTTTTGCATGAAATTGCGTGAATTATTGTCTTTTTGTGAAAATCGTGAATTATAGTCTTTGCATGAAAATGCGTGAATTATAGTCTTTGCATAAAATGCGCGAATTATAGTCTTTTGTGAAAAATGCGTGAATTATAGTCTTGTGGTGAAAATGCGTGAATTATAGTCTTGTGGTGAAAATGCGTGAACTATAGTCTTTTCCATGAAAATGCGTGAATTATAGTCTTTTCCATGGAAATGCGTGAATTACAGTATTTTGCTTGAAAATGCGTGAATTATATTATTTTGGTGAAAATGCGTGAATTATAGTCTTTTCTATGGAAATGCGTGAACTATAGTCTTTTGGTGAAAATGAGTGAATTATAGTCTTTTTGTAAAAATGCGTGAAAATGCGTCTTTTGCATGAAAATGCGTGAATTATAGTATTTTGCATAAAAATAAGTGAACTATAGTCTTTTGCATGAAAATGCGTGAATTATAGTCTTTTGCATAAAAATGCGTGAACTATATTATTTTGGTGAAAATGTGTGAAATATAGTCTTCTGCATGAAAATGCGTGAATTATAGTCTTTTGGTGAAAAATGCGTGAAATATAGTCTTTTGCATGAAAATGCGTGAATTATATTATTTTGGTGAAAATGTGTGAACTATAGTCTTTTGCATGAAAATGCGTGAATTATAGTCTTTTGCATAAAAATAAGTGAACTATAGTCTTTTGCATGAAAATGCGTGAATTATAGTCTTTTGCATAAAAATGCATGAACTATAGTCTTTTGCATGAAAATTCATGAATTATAGTCTTTTGCATGAAATTGCGTGAATTATTGTCTTTTTGTGAAAATGCGTGAATTATAGTCTTTTGCATGAAAATGCGTGAATTATAGTCTTTTGCATAAAAATGCGCGAATTATAGTCTTTTGTAAAATGCGTGAATTATAGTCTTGTGGTGAAAATGCGTGAATTATAGTCTTGTGGTGAAAATGCGTGAACTATAGTCTTTTCCATGAAAATGCGTGAATTATAGTCTTTTCAAACGATGCGTGAATTACAGTATTTTGTGAAAATGCGTGAATTATTGTTTTGGGTGAAAATGCGTGAATTATAGTCTTTTCTGAAAATGCGTGAATTATAGTCTTTCCATGGAAATGCGTGAATTACAGTATTTTGGTGAAAATACGTGAACTATAGACTTTTCCATGAAAATGCGTGAATTATAGTCTTTTCTATGGAAATGCGTGAACTATAGTCTTTTGGTGAAAATACGTGAACTATAGTCTTTTGCATGAAAATGCGTGAACTATAGTCTTTTGCATGAAAATGCGTGAATTATAGTCTTTTGGTGAAAATGCGTGAACTATAGTCTTTTGTATGAAAATGCATGAATTATAGTCTTGTAGTGAATATGCGTGAACTATAGTCTTTTCCATGAAAATGCGTGAATTACAGTATTTTGGTGAAAATACGTGAACTATAGACTTTTCCATGAAAATGCGTGAATTATAGTCTTTTCTATGGAAATGCGTGAACTATAGTCTTTTGGTGAAAATACGTGAACTATAGTCTTTTGCATGAAAATGCGTGAACTATAGTCTTTGCATGAATTATAGTCTTTTGGTGAAAATGCGTGAACTATAGTCTTTTGTATGAAATGCGTGAATTATAGTCGTAGTTGAATATGCGTGAACTATAGTCTTCCATGAAATGCGTGAATTATAGTCTTTTCGTGAATTTCCGTGAAATATAGTCTTTTGCATGAAAATGCGTGAATTATAGTCTTTTGGTAAAAATGCGTGAACTATAGTCTTTTGTATGAAAATGCGTGAATTATAGTCTTGTAGTGAATATTCGTGAACTATAGTCTTTTGCATGAAAATGCGTGAATTATAGTCTTTTGCAAGAAAATGCGTGAATTATAGTCTTTTGGTGAAAATGCGTGAACTATAGTCTTTTGCATGAAAATGCGTGAATTATAGTCTTTTGGTGAAAATGCGTGAACTATAGTCTTTTGTATGAAAATGCGTGAATTATAGTCTTGTAGTGAATATGCGTGAATTATAGTCTTTTGCAAGAAAATGCAGGAACTAAAGTCTTTTGAATGAAAATGCGTGAATTATAGTCTTTTCCATGGAAATGCGTGAATTACAGTATTTTGGTGAAAATACGTGAACTATAGACTTTTCCATGAAAATGCGTGAATTATAGTCTTTTCTATGGAAATGCGTGAACTATAGTCTTTTGGTGAAAATACGTGAACTATAGTCTATTGCATGAAAATGCGTGAACTATAGTCTTTTGCATGAAAATGCGTGAATTATAGTTTTGGTGAAAATGCGTGAACTATAGTCTTTTGCATGAAAATGCGTGAATTATAGTCTTTGGTGAAAATGCGTGAACTATAGTCTTGTATGAAAATGCGTGAATTATAGTCTAGTAGTGAATATGCGTGAACTTTAGTCTTTTCCATGAAAATGCGTGAATTATAGTCTTTTGGTGAATTTCCGTGAAATATAGTCTTTTGTATGAAAATGCGTGAATTATAGTCTTGTAGTGAATATGCGTGAACTATAGTCTTTTGCATGAAAATGCGTGAATTATAGTCTTTTGCAAGAAAATGCGTGAATTATAGTCTTTGCGAAAATGTGAACTATAGTCTTTTGCATGAAAATGCGTGAATTATAGTCTTTTGGTGAAAATGCGTGAACTATAGTCTTTTGCATGAAAATTCATGATTTATAGTCTTTTGCAAGAAAATGCGTGAACTATAGTCTTTTGCATGAAAATGCGTGAATTATAGTCTTTTGGTGAAAATGCGTGAACTATAGTCTTTTGTATGAAAATGCGTGAATTATAGTCTTTTAGTGAATATGCGTGAACTATAGTCTTTTGCATGAAAATGCGTGAATTATAGTCTTTTCCATGAAAATGCGTGAATTATAGTCTTTTGCATGAAAATGCGTGAATTATAGTCTTTTGGTGAAAATGCGTGAACTATAGTCTTTTGTATGAAAATGCGTGAATTATAGTCTTGTAGTGAATATGCGTGAATTATAGTCTTTTGCAAGAAAATGCGTGAATTATAGTCTTTTGGTGAATTTCCGTGAAATATAGTCTTTTGGTGAAAATGCGTGAACTATAGTCTTTTGCATGAAAATGCGGTAATTATAGTCTTTTGCAAGAAAATGCGTGAATTATAGTCTTTGGTGAAAATGCGTGAACTATAGTCTTTTGCATGAAAATGCGTGAATTATAGTCTTTTGCATAAAAATGCGTGAATTATAGTCTTTTGGTGAAAATGCGTGAACTATAGTCTTTTGTATGAAAATGCGTGAATTATAGTCTTGTAGTAAATATGCGTGAATTATAGTCTTTTGCAAGAAAATGCGTGAATTATAGTCTTTTGGTGAATTTCCGTGAAATATAGTCTTTTGGTGAAAATGCGTGAACTATAGTCTTTTGCATGAAAATGCGTGAATTATAGTCTTGTAGTGAATATGCGTGAACTATAGTCTTTTGCATGAAAATGCGGTAATTATAGTCTTTTGCAAGAAAATGCGTGAATTATAGTCTTTTGGTGAAAATGCGTGAACTATAGTCTTTTGCATGAAAATGCGTGAATTATAGTCTTTTGGTAAAAATGTGTGAACTATAGTCTTTTGTATGAAAACGCGTGAATTGTAGTCTCGTAGTGAATATGCGTGAATTATAGTCTTTTGGTGAAAAAATGCGTGAAATATAGTCTTTTGCATGAAAATGCGTGAATTATAGTCTTTTGATAAAATGCGCGAATTATAGTCTTTTTGTAAAAATGCGTGAACTATAGTCTTTTGCATGAAAACGCGTGAATTATAGTCTTTTGGTGAATTTCCGTGAAATATAGTCTTTTGCATGAAAATGCGTGAGTTATAGTCTTTTGGTGAAAATGTGTGAACTATAGTCTTTTGCATGAAAATGCGTGAATTATAGTCTTTGGTGAAAAAATGCGTGAAATATAGTCTTTTGCATGAAAATGCGTGAATTATAGTCTTTTGAATAAAAATGCGCGAATTATAGTCTTTTTGTAAAAATGCGTGAACTATAGTCTTTTGCATGAAAATACGTGAATTATAGTCTTTTCCATGGAAATGCGTGAATTACAGTATTTTGGTGAAAATACGTGAACTATAGACTTTTCCATGAAAATGCGTGAATTATAGTCTTTTCTATGGAAATGCGTGAACTATAGTCTTTTGGTGAAAATACGTGAACTATAGTCTATTGCATGAAAATGCGTGAACTATAGTCTTTTGCATGAAAATGCGTGAATTATAGTTTTTGGTGAAAATGCGTGAACTATAGTCTTTTGCATGAAAATGCGTGAATTATAGTCTTTTGGTGAAAATGCGTGAACTATAGTCTTGTATGAAAATGCGTGAATTATAGTCTTGTAGTGAATATGCGTGAACTATAGTCTTTCCATGAAAATGCGTGAATTATAGTCTTTGGTGAATTTCCGTGAAATATAGTCTTTTGTATGAAAATGCGTGAATTATAGTCTTGTAGTGAATATGCGTGAACTATAGTCTTTTGCATGAAAATGCGTGAATTATAGTCTTTTGCAAGAAAATGCGTGAATTATAGTCTTTTGGTGAAAATGTGAACTATAGTCTTTTGGTGAAAATGCGTGAATTATGTCTTTTGCATGAAAATGCGTGAATTATAGTCTTTTGCATAAAAATGCGTGAACTATGGTGTTTTGCATGAAAATGCGTGAATTATAGTCTTTTGGTGAATTTGCGTGAAATATAGTCTTTTGCATAAAAATGAGTGAACTATAGTCTTTTGTATGAAAATGCGTGAATTATAGTCTTTTGCATGAATATGCGTGAATTATAGTCTTTTGAATAAAAATGCTTGAACTAGCTATAGTCTTTTGCATGAAAATGCGTGAATTACGTCTTTTCGATGAAAATGCGTGAATTATAGTCTTTTGGTGAAAATGCTTGAACTATAGTCTTTTACATGAAAAGGCGTGAACTATAGTCTTTTGCATAAAATGCGTGAACTATAGTCTTTTGCATGAAAATGTGTGAATTATAGTCGTTTTGCATGAAAATGCGTGAACTATAGTCTTTTGCATGAAAATACATGAATTATAGTCTTTTTGTGAAAATGCGTGAACTATAGTCTTTGAAGAAAATGCGTGAATTATAGTCTTTTTTAAAAATGCGTGAACTATAGTCTTTTGCATGAAAATGCGCGAATTATTTTATTTTGGTGAAAATGTGAACTATAGTCTTTTGCATGAAAATGCGTGAATTATAGTCTTGTGGTGAAAATGCGTGAACTATAGTCTTTTGCATGAAAATGCTTGAATTATAGTCTTCTGCATGAAAATGCGTGAATTATAGTCTTTTGGTGAAAAATGCGTGAATTATAGTCTTTTGCATGAAAATGCGTGAACTATAGTCTTTGCATAAAATGCAGAATTATAGTCTTTTTGTACAAATGCGTGAATTATAGTCTTGTGGTGAAAATGCGTGAATTATAGTCGTGTGGTGAAAATGCGTGAACTATAGTCTTTTGCATGAAAATGCGTGAATTATAGTCTTTTCCATGGAAATGCGTGAATTACAGTATTTTGGTGAAAATACGTGAACTATAGACTTTTCCATGAAAATGCGTGAATTATAGTCTTTTCTATGAAAATGCGTGAACTATAGTCTTTTGGTGAAAATACGTGAACTATAGTCTTTTGCATGAAAATGCATGAATTATAGTCTTTTTGTGAAAATGCGTGAACTATAGTCTTTTGAAAGAAAATGCGTGAATTATAGTCTTTTTGTAAAAATGCGTGAACTATAGTCTTTTGCTTGAAAATGCGTGAATTATAGTCTTGTTGGTGAAAATGCGTGAACTATAGTCTTTTGCATGAAAATGCTGGAATTATTTTATTTTGGTGAAAATGTGAACTATAGTCTTTTGCATGAAAATGCGTGAATTATAGTCTTGTGGTGAAAATGCGTGAACTATAGTCTTTTGCATGAAAATGCTTGAATTATAGTCTTCTGCATGAAAATGCGTGAATTATAGTCTTTTGGTGAAAAAATGCGTGAAATATAGTCTTTTGCATGAAAATGCGTGAATTATATTATTTTGGTGAAAATGTGTGAACTATAGTCTTTTGCATGAAAATGCGTGAATTATAGTCTTTTGCATAAAAATGCGTGAACTATATTATTTTGGTGAAAATGTGAAATATAGTCTTCTGCATGAAAATGCGTGAATTATATTATTTTGGTGAAAATGCGTGAAATATAGTCTTTTGCATGAAAATGCGTGAATTATAGTCTTTTCCATGGAAATGCGTGAATTACAGTATTTTGGTGAAAATACGTGAACTATAGACTTTTCCATGAAAATGCGTGAATTATAGTCTTTTCTATGGATGCGTGAACTATAGTCTTTGAATACGTGAACTATAGTCTTTTGCATGAAAATGCATGAATTATAGTCTTTTTGTGAAAATGCGTGAACTATAGTCTTTTGAAAGAAAATGCGTGAATTATAGTCTTTTTGTAAAAATGCGTGAACTATAGTCTTTTGCTTGAAAATGCGTGAATTATAGTCTTGTGGTGAAAATGCGTGAACTATAGTCTTTTGCATGAAAATGCGCGAATTATTTTATTTTGGTGAAAATGTGTGAACTATAGTCTTTTGTATGAAAACGCGTGAATTGTAGTCTCGTAGTGAATATGCGTGAATTATAGTCTTTTGGTGAAAAAATGCGTGAAATATAGTCTTTTGCATGAAAATGCGTGAATTATAGTCTTTTGAATAAAAATGCGCGAATTATAGTCTTTTTGTAAAAATGCGTGAACTATAGTCTTTTGCATGAAAACGCGTGAATTATAGTCTTTTGGTGAATTTCCGTGAAATATAGTCTTTTGCATGAAAATGCGTGAGTTATAGTCTTTTGGTGAAAATGTGTGAACTATAGTCTTTTGCATGAAAATGCGTGAATTATAGTCTTTTGGTGAAAAATGCGTGAAATATAGTCTTTTGCATGAAAATGCGTGAATTATAGTCTTTTGAATAAAAATGCGCGAATTATAGTCTTTTTGTAAAAATGCGTGAACTATAGTCTTTGCATGAAAATACGTGAATTATAGTCTTTCCATGGAAGCGAACGTGTTTGTTGAAAATAGAACGTGAACTTTAGCGATGCGTGTTATAGTCTGCTATAAATTATGAATCTTTTGGTGAAAATACGTGAACTATAGTCTATTGCATGAAAATGCGTGAACTATAGTCTTTTGCATGAAAATGCGTGAATTATAGTTTTGGTGAAAATGCGTGAACTATAGTCTTTTGCATGAAAATGCGTGAATTATAGTCTTTTGGTGAAAATGCGTGAACTATAGTCTTGTATGAAAATGCGTGAATTATAGTCTTGTAGTGAATATGCGTGAACTATAGTCTTTTCCATGAAAATGCGTGAATTATAGTCTTTTGGTGAATTTCCGTGAAATATAGTCTTTTGTATGAAAATGCGTGAATTATAGTCTTGTAGTGAATATGCGTGAACTATAGTCTTTTGCATGAAAATGCGTGAATTATAGTCTTTTGCAAGAAAATGCGTGAATTATAGTCTTTTGGTGAAAATGTGTGAACTATAGTCTTTTGCATGAAAATGTGTGAATTATAGTCTTTTGCATGAAAATGCGTGAATTATAGTCTTTTGCATAAAAATGCGTGAACTATGGTGTTTTGCATGAAAATGCGTGAATTATAGTCTTTTGGTGAATTTGCGTGAAATATAGTCTTTTGCATAAAAATGAGTGAACTATAGTCTTTTGTATGAAAATGCGTGAATTATAGTCTTTTGCATGAATATGCGTGAATTATAGTCTTTTGAATAAAAATGCTTGAACTAGCTATAGTCTTTTGCATGAAAATGCGTGAATTACGTCTTTTCGATGAAAATGCGTGAATTATAGTCTTTTTGTGAAAATGCTTGAACTATAGTCTTTTACATGAAAAGGCGTGAACTATAGTCTTTTGCATAAAAATGCGTGAACTATAGTCTTTTGCATGAAAATGTGTGAATTATAGTCGTTTGCATGAAAATGCGTGAACTATAGTCTTTTGCATGAAAATACATGAATTATAGTCTTTTTGTGAAAATGCGTGAACTATAGTCTTTTGAAAGAAAATGCGTGAATTATAGTCTTTTTGTAAAAATGCGTGAACTATAGTCTTTTGCATGAAAATGCGCGAATTATTTTATTTTGGTGAAAATGTGTGAACTATAGTCTTTTGCATGAAAATGCGTGAATTATAGTCTTGTGGTGAAAATGCGTGAACTATAGTCTTTTGCATGAAAATGCTTGAATTATAGTCTTCTGCATGAAAATGCGTGAAATCTTTGGTGAAAATGCGTGAATGTCTGCATGAAATGCGTGAACTAGTCTTTTGCAAATTGGTAATATAGTCTTTGTACAAATGCGTGAATTATAGTCTGGTGAAAATGTGAATTATAGTCGTGTGGTGAAAATGCGTGAACTATAGTCTTTTGCATGAAAATGCGTGAATTATAGTCTTTTCCATGGAAATGCGTGAATTACAGTATTTTGGTGAAAATACGTGAACTATAGACTTTTCCATGAAAATGCGTGAATTATAGTCTTTTCTATGGAAATGCGTGAACTATAGTCTTTTGGTGAAAATACGTGAACTATAGTCTTTTGCATGAAAATGCATGAATTATAGTCTTTTTGTGAAAATGCGTGAACTATAGTCTTTTGAATGAAAATGCGTGAATTATAGTCTTTGTAAAATGCGTGAACTATAGTCTTTTGCTTGAAAATGAATTATAGTCTTGTGGTGAAAATGCGTGAACTATAGTCTTTTGCATGAAAATGCGCGAATTATTTTATTTTGGTGAAAATGTGTGAACTATAGTCTTTTGCATGAAAATGCGTGAATTATAGTCTTGTGGTGAAAATGCGTGAACTATAGTCTTTTGCATGAAAATGCTTGAATTATAGTCTTCTGCATGAAAATGCGTGAATTATAGTCTTTTGGTGAAAAAATGCGTGAAATATAGTCTTTTAAAATGAATTGCGATTATATTATTTTGGTGAAAATGTGAACTATAGTCTTTTGCATGAAAATGCGTGAATTATAGTCTTTTGCATAAAAATGCGTGAACTATATTATTTTGGTGAAAATAAGTGAAATATAGTCTTCTGCATGAAAATGCGTGAATTATATTATTTTGGTGAAAATGCGTGAAATATAGTCTTTTGCATGAAAATGCGTGAATTATAGTCTTTCATGGAAATGCGTGAATTACAGTATTTTGGTGAAAATACGTGAACTATAGACTTTTCATGAAAATGCGTGAATTATAGTCTTTTCTATGGAAATGCGTGAACTATAGTCTTTGGTGAAAATACGTGAACTATAGTCTTTGCATGAAAATGCATGAATTATAGTCTTTTGTGAAAATGCGTGAACTATAGTCTTTTGAAGAAAATGCGTGAATTATAGTCTTTTTGTAAAATGCGTGAACTATAGTCTTTGCTTGAAAATGCGTGAATTATAGTCTTGTGGTGAAAATGTGAACTATAGTCTTTTTATGAAAATGCGCGAATTATTTTATTTTGGTGAAAATGTGTGAACTATAGTCTTTTGCATGAAAATGCGTGAATTATAGTCTTGTGGTGAAAATGCGTGAACTATAGTGCATGAAAATGCTTGAATTATAGTCTTTGCATGAAAATGCGTGAATTATAGTCTTTTGGTGAAAAATGCGTAAATATAGTCTTTTGCATGAAAATGCGTAATTATATTATTTTGAAAATGTGTGAACTATAGTCTTCTGCATGAAAATGCGTGAATTATAGTCTTTTATAAAAATAAGTGAACTATAGTCTTTGCATGAAAATGCATGAATTATAGTCTTTGCATAAAATGCGTGAACTATATTATTTTGGTGAAAATGTGTGAAATATAGTCTTCTGCATGAAAATGCGTGAATTATAGTCTTTTGGTGAAAAAATGCGTGAAATATAGTCTTTTGCATGAAAATGCGTGAATTATAGTCTTTTGGTGAAAATGTGAACTATAGTCTTGGAAAATGTTGCCAGATAACGTGAAAAAAGTGAACTATAGTCTTTGCATGAAAATGCGTGAATTATAGTCTTTTGCATAAAAATAAGTGAACTATAGTCTTTTGCTTGAAAATGCGAATTATAGATCTTTTGCATGAAAATGCGTGAAATTATATTATTTTGGTGAAAATGTGAAATATAGTCTTTTGCATGAAAATGCGTGAATTATAGTCTTTTTGTGAAAATGCATGAACTATAGTCTTTGCATGAAAATTCATGAATTATAGTCTTTTGCATGAAATTGCGTGATGTATACTGTAGAAATGCGTGATTATAGTCTTTGCATGAAAATGCGTGAATTATAGTCTTTGCATAAAATGCGTGAATTATAGTCTTTTGTAAAAATGCGTGAATTATAGTCTTGTGGTGAAAATGCGTGAATTATAGTCTTGTGGTGAAAATGCGTGAACTATGCTTTCATGAAAATGCGTGAATTATAGTCTTTTCCATGGAAATGCGTGAATTGATCTTTGCTTTGCGTGAATATATTATTTCTTGTTGAAAATGCGTGACTATAGTCTTTTCATGAAAAGTGAACTATATAGTCTTTTGTAAATGGAATTATAGTCTTTTTGTAAAATGCGTGAATATAGTCTTTGCATGAAAATGCGTGAACATAGTCGGCATAAAGTGAACTATAGTCTTTTGCATGAAATTCATGAATTATAGTCTTTGCATGAAAATGCGTGATTATTGTCTTTTGTGAAAATGCGTGAATTATAGTCTTTAGCATGAAAATTCGCGAACTATTGTCTTCTGGTGAAAATGCGTGAACTATAGTCTTTTATGAACGCGAATTATTTCTTTGGTGAAAATGTGTGAACTATAGTCTTTGCATGAAAATGCGTGATTATAGTCTTGTGGTGAAAATGCGTGAACTATAGTCTTTTTGAAAGAAAATGCGTGAATTATAGTCTTTTGTAGAAATGCGTGAACTATAGTCTTTGCTTGAAAATGCGTGAATTATAGTCTTTGGTGAAATGCGTGAACTATAGTCTTTTGCATGAAAAATGCGCGAATATTTTATTTTTGGTGAAAATGTGAACTATAGTCTTTTGCATGAAAATGCGTGAATTATAGTCTTGTGGTGAAAATGCGTGAACTATAGTCTTTTGCATGAAAATGCTTGAATTATAGTCTTCTGCATGAAAAATGCGTGAATTAAGTCTTTGGTGAAAATGCGTGAATTATAGTCTTTTGCATGAAAATGCGTGAACTATAGTCTTTTGCATACAAATGCGGGAATTATAGTCTTTTTGTACAAATGCGTGAATTATAGTCTTGTGGTGAAAATGCGTGAATTAGTCGTGTGGTGAAAATGAGCTATAGTCTTTTGCATGAAAATGCGTGAATTATAGTCTTTTCCATGGAAATGCGTGAATTACAGTATTTTGGTGAAAATACGTGAACTATAGACTTTTCCATGAAAATGCGTGAATTATAGTCTTTTCTATGAAAATGCGTGAACTATAGTCTTTTGGTGAAAATACGTGAACTATAGTCTTTTGCATGAAAATGCATGAATTATAGTCTTTTTGTGAAAATGCGTGAACTATAGTCTTTTGAGAGAAATGCGTGAATTATAGTCTTTTGCAAAATGCATGAACTATAGTCTTTGCTTGAAAATAGTGAATTATAGTCTTGTGGTGAAAATGCGAACTATAGTCTTTGCATGAAAATGCGCGAATTATTTTATTTTGGTGAAAATGTGTGAACTATAGTCTTTTGCATGAAAATGCGTGAATTATAGTCTTGTGGTGAAAATGCGTGAACTATAGTCTTTTGCATGAAAATGCTTGAATTATAGTCTTCTGCATGAAAATGCGTGAATTATAGTCTTTGGTGAAAAAAATGCGTGAAATATAGTCTTTTGCATGAAAATGCGTGAATTATATTATTTTGGTGAAAATGTGTGAACTATAGTCTTTTGCATGAAAATGCGTGAATTATAGTCTTTTGCATAAAAATGCGTGAACTATATTATTTTGGTGAAAATGTGTGAAATATAGTCTTCTGCATGAAAATGCGTGAATTATATTATTTTGGTGAAAATGCGTGAAATATAGTCTTTTGCATGAAAATGCGTGAATTATAGTCTTTTCCATGGAAATGCGTGAATTACAGTATTTTGGTGAAAATAAGTGAACTATAGACTTTTCCATGAAAATGCGTGAATTATAGTCTTTTCTATGGAAATGCGTGAACTATATTCTTTTGGTGAAAATACGTGAACTATAGTCTTTTGCATGAAAATGCATGAATTATAGTCTTTTTGTGAAAATGCGTGAACTATAGTCTTTTGAAAGAAAATGCGTGAATTATAGTCTTTTTGTAAAATGCGTGAACTATAGTCTTTTGCTTGAAAATGCGTGAATTATAGTCTTGTGGTGAAAATGCGTGAACTATAGTCTTTTGCATGAAAATGCGCGAATTATTTTATTTTGGTGAAAATGTGTGAACTATAGTCTTTTGCATGAAAATGCGTGAATTATAGTCTTTTGGTGAAAATGCGTGAACTATAGTCTTTTGCATGAAAATGCTGAATTATAGTCTTCATGAAAATGCGTGAATTATAGTCTTTTGGTGAAAAAATGCGTGAAATATAGTCTTTTGCATGAAAATGCGTGAATTATATTATTTTGGTGAAAATGTGTGAACTATAGTCTTTTGCATGAAAATGCGTGAACTATAGTCTTTTGCATGAAAATGCGTGAATTATAGTCTTTTGCATAAAAATAAGTGAACTATAGTCTTTTGCATGAAAATGCGTGAATTATAGTCTTTTGCATAAAAATGCATGAACTATAGTCTTTTGCATGAAAATTCATGAATTATAGTCTTTTGCATGAAATTGCGTGAATTATTGTCTTTTTGTGAAAATGCGTGAATTATAGTCTTTTGCATGAAAATGCGTGAATTATAGTCTTTGCATAAAATGCGTGAATTATAGTCTTTTTGTAAAAATGCGTGAATTATAGTCTTGTGGTGAAAATGCGTGAATTATAGTCTTGTGGTGAAAATGCGTGAACTATAGTCTTTTCCATGAAAATGCGTGAATTATAGTCTTTTCCATGGAAATGCGTGAATTACAGTCTTTTGCTTGAAAATGCGTGAATTATATATTATTTTGGTGAAAATGCGTGAAATATAGTCTTTCTGTAAAATGCGTGAACTATAGTCTTTGGTGAAAATGAGTGAATTATAGTCTTTTTGTAAAATGCGTGAAAATGCGTCTTTTGCATGAAAATGTGAATATAGTATTTGCATAAAAATAAGTGAACTATAGTCTTTTGCATGAAAATGCGTGAATTATAGTCTTTTGCATAAAAATGCGTGAACTATATTCTTTGGTGAAAATGTGAAATATAGTCTCTGCATGAAAAATGCGTGAATTATAGTCTTTTGGTGAAAAAATGCGTGAAATATAGTCTTTTGCATGAAAATGCGTGAATTATATTATTTTGGTGAAAATGTGTGAACTATAGTCTTTTGCATGAAAATGCGTGAATTATAGTCTTTTGCATAAAAATAGTGAACTATAGTCTTTGCATGAAATGCGTGAATTATAGTCTTTGCATAAAATGCATGAACTATAGTCTTTTGCATGAAAATTCATGAATTATAGTCTTTTGCATGAAATTGCGTGAATTATTGTCTTTTTGTGAAAATGCGTGAATTATAGTCTTTTGCATGAAAATGCGTGAATTATAGTCTTTTGCATAAAAATGCGCGAATTATAGTCTTTTTGTAAAAATGCGTGAATTATAGTCTTGTGGTGAAAATGCGTGAATTATAGTCTTTTGGTGAAAATGCGTGAACTATAGTCTTTCCATGAAAATGCGTGAATTATAGTCTTTTCCATGGAAATGCGTGAATTACAGTATTTTGCTTGAAAATGCGTGAATTATATTATTTTGGTGAAAATGCGTGAATTATAGTCTTTTCTATGGAAATGCGTGAATTATAGTCTTTTCCATGGAAATGCGTGAATTACAGTATTTTGGTGAAAATACGTGAACTATAGACTTTTCCATGAAAATGCGTGAATTATAGTCTTTTCTATGGAAATGCGTGAACTATAGTCTTTTGGTGAAAATACGTGAACTATAGTCTTTTGCATGAAAATGCGTGAACTATAGTCTTTTGCATGAAAATGCGTGAATTATTTTTGGTGAAAATTGTGAACTATAGTCTTTTGTATGAAAATGCATGAATTATAGATCTTGTAGTGAATAAAAGTGAACTATAGTCTTTTCCATGAAAATGCGTGAATTATAGTCTTTTGCTGAAAATTGCGTGAACTATAGTATTTTGTATGAAAATGCGTGAAATATAGTCTTTTGTATGAAAATGCGTGAACTATAGTCTTTTTGTGAAAATACGTGAACTATAGTCTTTTGCATGAAAATGCGTGAACTATAGTCTTTTGCATGAAAATGCGTGAATTATAGTCTTTTGGTGAAAATGCGTGAACTATAGTCTTTTGTATGAAAATGCGTGAATTATAGTCTTGTAGTGAATATGCGTGAACTATAGTCTTTTCCATGAAAATGCGTGAATTATAGTCTTTTCGTGAATTTCCGTGAAATATAGTCTTTTGCATGAAAATGCGTGAATTATAGTCTTTTGGTAAAAATGCGTGAACTATAGTCTTTTTTGTATGAAAATGCGTGAATTATAGTCTTGTGGTGAATAAAGTGAACTATAGTCTTTGCATGAAAAATGCGTGAATTATAGTCTTTTGAAAATGCGTTATAGTCTTTGGTGAAAATGCGTGAACTATAGTCTTTTGCATGAAAATGCGTGAATTATAGTCTTTTGGTGAAACGTGAACTATAGTCTTTGTATGAAAATGCGTGAATTATAGTCTTGTGAGTGATATGCGTGAATTATAGTCTTTGCAAGAAAATGCAGGAACTAAAGTCTTTTGAATGAAAATGCGTGGTTTAGTCTTTCCATGATGCGTGAATTACAGTATTTTGGTGAAAATACGTGAACTATAGTCTTTCCATGAAAATGCGTGAATTATAGTCTTTTTCTATGTGAAATGCGTGAACTATAGTCTTTTGGTGAAATACGTGAACTATAGTCTATTGCATGAAAATAGAAATGAACTATAGTCTTGCATGAAAATGCGTGAATTATAGTTTTTGGTGAAAATGCGTGAACTATAGTCTTTTGCATGAAAATGCGTGAATTATAACTTTTGGTGAAAATCGTGAACTATAGTCTTTTATGAAAATGCGTGAATTATAGTCTTTTGAGTGAATATGCGTGAACTTTAGTCTTTTCCATGAAAATGCGTGAATTATAGTCTTTTAATCCGTGAAATATAGTCTTTTGTATGAAAATGCGTGAATTATAGTCTTTAGGTGAAAATGCGTGAATTATAGTCTTTTGCATGAAAATGCGTGAACTATAGTCTTTTGCATTAAAATGCGTGAATTATAGTCTTTTGGTGAAAATGTGTGAACTATAGTCTTTTGCATGAAAATGCGTGAATTATAGTCTTTTGGTGAAAATGCGTGAACTATAGTCTTTTGCATGAAAATTCATGATTTATAGTCTTTTGCAAGAAAATGCGTGAACTATAGTCTTTTGCATGAAAATGCGTGAATTATAGTCTTTGGTGAAAATGCGTGAACTATAGTCTTTTGTATGAAAATGCGTGAATTATAGTCTTGTAGTGAATATGCGTGAACTATAGTCTTTTGCATGAAAATGCGTGAATTATAGTCTTTTCCATGAAAATGCGTGAATTATAGTCTTTTGCATGAAAATGCGAATTATAGTCTTTTGGTGAAAATGCATGAACTATAATAGTCTTTTGTATGAAAATGCGTGAATTATAGTCTTTTAGTGAATATACGTGAATTATAGTCTTTGCAAGAAAATGCGTGAATTATAGTCTTTGGTGAATTTCAAGTAAATATATAGTCTTTGGTGAAAATGCGTGAACTATAGTCTTTTGCATGAAAATGCGGTAATTATGATCTTTTGCAAAATGCGTGAATTATAGTCTTTTGGTGAAAATGCGTGACTATAGTCTTTTGCATGAAAATGCGTGAATTATAGTCTTTTGCATAAAAATGCGTGAATTATAGTCTTTTGGTGAAAATGCGTGAACTATAGTCTTTTTGTATGAAAATGCGTGAATTATAGTCTTGTAGTAAATATGCGTGAATTATAGTCTTTTGCATGAAAATGCGTGAATTATAGTCTTTTGGTGAATTTCCGTGAAATATAGTCTTTTGGTGAAAATGCGTGAACTATAGTCTTTGCATGAAAATGCGTGAATATAGTCTTTATGAGTGAATATGCGTGACTATAGTCTTTGCATGAAAATGCAGTGAATTATAGTCTTTGCAAGAAATGCGTGAATTATAGTCTTTTGGTGAAAATGCGTGAACTATAGTCTGCATGAAATGCGTGAATTATAGTCTTTTGGTAAAAATGTGTGAACTATAGTCTTTTGTATGAAAATGCGTGAATTATAGTCTTGTAGTGAAAATGCGTGAATTATAGTCTTTTGGTGAAAATGCGTGAAATATAGTCTTTTGCATGAAAATGCGTGAATTATAGTCTTTTGAATAAAAATGCGCGAATTATAGTCTTTTTGTAAAAATGCGTGAACTATAGTCTTTTGCATGAAAATGCGTGAATTATAGTCTTTTGGTGAATTTCCGTGAAATATAGTCTTTTGCATGAAAATGCGTGAGTTATAGTCTTTTGGTGAAAATGTGTGAACTATAGTCTTTTGCATGAAAATGCGTGAATTATAGTCTTTTGGTGAAAAAATGCGTGAAATATAGTCTTTTGCATGAAAATGCGTGAATTATAGTCTTTTGAATAAAAATGCGCGAATTATAGTCTTTTGTAGAAATGAACTATAGTCTTTTGCATGAAAATACGTGAATTATAGTCTTTCCATGGAAATGCGTGAATTACAGTCTTTTGGTGAAATACGTGAACTATAGTCTTTTCCATGAAAATGCGTGAATTATAGTCTTTGGAAATGCGTGAACTATAGTCTTTTGGTGAAAATACGTGAACTATAGTCTATTGCATGAAAATGCGTGAACTATAGTCTTTGCATGAAAATGCGTGAATTATAGTTTTTGTGAAAATGCGTGAACTATAGTCTTTTGCATGAAAATTAAGAATTATAGTCTTTTGGTGAAAATGCGTGAACTATAGTCTTGAAAATGCGTGAATTATAGTCTTTGTAGAAATACGTGAACTATAGTCTTTTGCATGAAAATGCGTGAATTATAGTCTTTTGGTGAATTTCCGTGAAATATAGTCTTTGTATGAAAATGCGTGAATTATAGTCTTGTTAGTGAATATGCGTGAACTATAGTCTTTTGCATGAAAATGCGTGATGATCTTTTGCATGAAAATGCGTGAATTATAGTCTTTTGGTGAAAATGTGTGAACTATAGTCTTTTGCATGAAAATGCGTGAATTATAGTCTTTGCATGAAAAGTGGTGTAGTCTTTTGCAAATGCGTGAACTATGGTGTTTTGCATGAAAATGCGTGAATTATAGTCTTTTGGTGAATTTGCGTGAAATATAGTCTTTTGCATGAAAATGTGTGAACTATAGTCTTTTGAATGAAAATTCGTGAACTATAGACTTTTGCATGAAAATGTGTGAACTATAGTCTCTTGCATAAAAGTGCGTGAACTATAAGCTTTTGCATGAAAATGCGTGAATTATAGTCTTTTGCATGAAAATGCGCGAAATATACTGTTTTGCATGAAAATGCATGAATTATAGTCTTTTGGTGAAAATGCGTGAACTATAGTCTTTTGCATGAAAATTCGTGAACTATTGTCTCTTTTTAAATGAAGATATGATCTTCGCACTTTGCTGGACAATTTAAGCAATTGTCTCATGAACCTGAAAAATTCAGGTGACGCATTTAATGCAAAGACTATAGTTCACGCATTTTCACAAAAGGTACGATATCTAAAGACTATAGTTCACGCATTTTCATGCAAAAAAACTATAATTCATTTCACTAAAACTATAATTCACCTTTTTATGGAAAACAGTATAGTTCACGCATTTTCCGCAAAGACATAATTCCGCATTTTCTTGCTAAAAGAACTATAGTTCACTTTTTTTTTCATGCTATAATTCACGAGAATTTTCATGGAAAAGTTTTATAGCACCTCAACTTTCTTGCAAAGAGATTTATAGTCCTGCATTTTCATCTATAGTTCACGTATGCAAAATTCTAGGATCCTGAATTTTCATGGAAAACTATAGTTCACAATTTCTAACGAACTATAGTCATTTCATGCCAAAGAACTTTAGGTTGCCATTTTCTGAAAGACTTCGCTTCATTTTTCATGCAAAAACCATAGTTCACGAATTTTTATGGAAAGACTATTGTTCTGAGTATAATGCGTGAACTATTGTTCCGCATTTTCATCTGAGACTCATGGTCACGAATATTTATGCAAAGACTATGTTCTGAATTCATGCAAACTATTATTCTTGATGCATCATCTGAGGACTAAATTTCACGATTTTTCAGGAATACAGTTCACATTTTTCATGCAAAGACTGGATCACGACTTAAAAGACTTAGTTCACGCCTTTGCATATAGTTCTGGTACATGCAAAGACTTTTGTTGCGAATTTTTCATTTGGAGACTAAATTTCCGATTTTCATCAGGAAGACTAGTTCACGAATATTCATGCAAAGACTATAGTTCACGAAAAAATGGAAAGACTATTATTCACGAATTTTTCATGGAATTAAATTTCCGATTTTCACAAAGACTATATTCGCGTTTTCGAAAATAATTCACGCATTTTCATGGAACTATAGTTCACGTATTTTCACCAAAATGTGATTCGCATTTCCATGGAAAACTATAATTCACACATTTCGCAAAGAACTGGTGAACGTTTTATGCAGACTATGGTTCACGCATTTTCATCTGAGACTTATGAATTCATCGTTCATAAGACTATAATCGCACGTTATTTATGGAAAAAAGTATAGTTCGCGTTTTCCCGCAAAAGACTATAATTCACGCATTTTTCATGAAAAGAACTATAGTTCACGCATTTTCATAAAGACTATAATTCACAATTTTTCATGGAGAAATATAATTGCACCAACTTTCTTGAGACTTTATGGTTCACGCATTTTCATGACTATAGTTCACAATTTTCATGCAAAGACTATAATCATGCATTTTCATCTGAACTATAGTTCACGCATTTTCACCAAGAACTATAATTCACGTTTTTCTGGCAATGCGGATTCACGCATTTTCATGCAAAGACTATAATTCCTGAATTTTCATGCGAACTATTGTTCACTTTTTTTTTGCATGAACCATGGTTCACGAATATTTATGCAAAGACTGTTCTGGAACCATGCAAAGACTATGTTCACGAATTTTCATGCAAAGGACTAAATTTCACGATTTTTCATGGGAAAGACTACAGTTCACGAATTTTCATGCAGACTATAGTTCGCATTTTCATCAAAACTATAGTTCACGCATTTTCATGAACTAAATTTCACGATTTTTCATGGGAAAAGACTATAGTTCACGAATTTTCATGCAAAAGACTATAGTTCACAATTTTTTATGGAAGACTATTGTTCACAATAAATTCAAAGAACAAATTTCACGATTTTCGCCAAAGACTATAGTTCACGCATTTCATGAAAGACATAATTCGCATTTTTCATGGAAAAGACTATAGTTCACGTATTTTCACCAAAAGACTATAATTCACATTTCAATGAACCATAATTCACATTTTCACAAAGACTATAATTCACGCATATCACAGACTATAGTTCACTTTATTTTCATCAAAGACTATAATTCATGCATTTTTCATAAATTCACGCATTTTCTGGAAAACAGTATAGTTCACGCATTTTCCGCAAAGACTATAATTCGCATTTTCATGCAAAAGACTATAGTTCACGCTTTTCATGCAAGACTATAATTCACAATTTTCATGGAAAGACTATAGTTCACCAACTTTCTTTGCAAAAGACTATAGTTCACGCATTTTCATGCAAAGACTATAGTTCACGAATTTTCATGCAAGAATATAGTCATGCGTTTTCATGCAAAAACTATAGTTCACGCATTTTCACTAAAAGACACGCATTTTCATCAAAACTATAGTTCACGAATTTTTATGGAAAGACTATGTTCACGAATTTTCATGCAAAGACTATTGTTCTGCATTTTCATGCACAGACCATAGTTCACGAATATTTATGCGACTATTGTTCACGAATTTTCATGCAAGACGTTATTCACGAATTTTCATGCAAAGACTATAGTTCACGGTTTTCATGGGAAGACTACAGTTCACGAATTTTCATGCAAAGGTTCACGCATTTTCATGCAAACTATAGTTCACGCATTCATCAAAAGACTATAGTTCACATTTTCATAAAGACTATAGTTCACGCATTTTCATGCAAGAACAGTTCACGCAATTTTATGCAAAGACTATTCACGAATTTTCATGCAAAGGACTAAATTTCACGATTTTTCATGGGAAAGACTATAGTTCACGAATATTCATGCAAAAGACTATAGTTCACAAATTTTTATGGAAAAGACTATTGTTCACGAATTTTCATGCAAAGGACTAAATTTCACAATTTTTCACCAAAAGACTATAATTCACGCATTTCCATAGAAAAGACTATAATTCACGCATTTTCATGGAAAAGACTATAGTTCACGTATTTTCACCAAAAGACTGTAATTCACGCATTTCCATGGAAAAGACTATAATTCACGCATTTTTACGCAAAAGACTATAGTTCACGAATTTTTATGCAAAAGACTATTGTTCACGAATTTTCATGCAAAGGACTAAATTTCACGATTTTTCATGCAAAGGACTAAATTTCACGATTTTTCATGGGAAAGACTATAGTTCACGAATATTCATGCAAAAGACTATAGTTCACGAATTTTTATGGAAAAGACTATAGTTCACGAATTTATGGAAAGACTTATTGTTCTGAGATTTCATGCAAAGTTAAATTTCTGATTTTTCATGCAAAAGGCTATAGTTCACGCATTTTCATGCAAAAGACTGTAGTTCACGCATTTTCATGCAAACGACTATAGTAGACGCTTGGAAAAAGAAGGTGAAGTACACCCAGCTGGTATATATGATCTACATAAGCAACTAACCCAATTGTAGCTACGTCATCTCTACTCTTTCTTGACATTATAAATATCGTTAGAGATTTTAAATTTTCATTCAGCAGACGTTGACATCTAAGGAGTAGTCTGCTAAAATGAATGGTGTCGTTTAGTTTAATAACAGTTCTTTCAGAACTATTGGGTTAGTTTTCTGTGTGTAAAACAGATCGATTAAGAACTATTATCTTATTACTTTTTCCATTCAACATGGTGTTTACGGTCTTTAAAACGATATTCAACTTTGCCCAATCAAACGACCCACCTCAAAACCTGTACAGGTCTGTAGCCAAGTTCCATAAAACATCTATGAGATTGATGTTAGATACACAAACTTTAGGCTCTAATGTAAAGTAGAATAAGAATTCTTTCGTGGATGAATTTCAGATTGTATGCAACATTGTAAAAGGCCGATATTGGAACGAGAGACAAAGATAAAATAGAAGTTTAAAATGAGAATGTTTCAGTAAAAACCTCAGGAGATAGTTTTTTTGGTCCTTTATGCTAACTCTAACCATTAACAGCACGTAATTTTTCTTCTTTGTTGCTTCTTGTTTACGCGTGAGTCCTAAAGCTACAAAATAAATGTCAATGATTAAAAGGCACAGCCAAAACTGTAGATGAGATAAAGAATCGAAGAATGGAAAATACTATTAATTCAAATAATAAAATCTTTAAATGTACTGTTCCCACAAATTACGACAGCAAATTACATGTAAGTCATCATGTAACATTTAGGTTGTAAGTTGTGTAACTATTAAAATACACATTCAAATTAAATTTAAATTTTATTAGGTTATATGTACACATTTAAAATGTTTATTGGTTGTAAAAGGAATTATTTAATTAATACCAACTATAAATATTGATTTTTACGAACTATATACAAAGAAAGTGAAGCAATAACAGTTTAAAAATCTCATTTATGACTAAGTAAGTTCTCGGTATCCTTATTATATAAAATGTAGCTATATACGCATCAATATCATTTAAAGTTTTATATATGATTAAAATAGACAGCATTTATGAAAGTAGCACTTATCGGAAGTAACAATTGAAGATTCTCTCAATCCATATTCTCATGTATTTCTGTAATGCGTTAAGTCTCGCATCGATTTCCGAGATTTCCACAGATCTGTTCAGCGAATTGTCTCGTTTTTTACTGGCTAAGAAAAGAGAAAACTTGTTCGAGCTGTTTTTTTCCGATAAAATCAATGAATCGTGATGATAGAATGGCGCCATTAGAAAGATTTCTGCCTACCTTCTTTTGTTCTTCGTTTTAACTCTTGCGGTGTGCTGGAATACCTTGGACTTCATGTTAAGAAAGTAATTCCATCTCCCTCTGCGGTGTAATTAATAATACCAATGTAACAGTGTCCCCAAGTTCATTTTATACATCTCAGCTTTGCCCAGAGTTCTTTACATAAAACACATATATACATATTGTCTAACAAACTACTATTGCTATTTATCTCATAGTTTCTCAATGAAATCAATCAAAATTAACACTCAATCAATCATCGACTTGAACTGTATATGCTAACAAAATTAATATGATGAGTTTGAGATAAAAGAAAATAGTTTGATATGCTTCCGCGTGCAGTCGAGTTAAAAATATCGTCTTTATAGCTGATTAAATATTTGTTCTTGGCTATTTTAGTTAGATGAAATGTAACTTAAAGAGAAAACTGTCAAAAACAGCAATCCCCGATATCACAACCGAAATACAACAAAACACTTATGAAACGATCTATCTTTGTAGTGGAATTAAAGCAAGCAAAAAGATACATTCTTCTGATGTATTTTCTACGATCCTCCTGTAAAAAATAACATGCTTTATGAAGACACGCAATTAAATAAACACATGTTTACTGTCTTTAACGAGATAACTCTGTAGACTGTCTGAACAACTTCATCAGATTGTGAAATTAGAATAGTAGTTGGAAAATGTGTTTTAGAACCACACGTATTTTGTTATATTAACATATAAGTCTTAACAACAGAACAAGTTATGTCTTTTTTTTCAACTTAATTACAAATAGCGCGAGTCAAACTTCCTACCGCATCGGAACCTTCACCGGAAGACGCATCTGATCCAAATCGACGACGAACCACACGCTGTTGTGAGCTAAAATATAAATGGACATTATCGATTTAGAATATTTCTTATGTCCTTAGAAAAAATAATTTCACAAGGAGGGAAGAGATTGGGTACTTACCCAGATCTTCTGCGTCTCCCGTTGTTATCAGGGCGACCTAAGGAGCCAGATGATCGCCTACTACCTATGCTACTCAAAGATGATGTGCGATAGACTAAAAAATAAAAACAAAAAAATACCTAGCATTCATGTCCTTCATATTTGTCATTCAGCACAACATAACATGAACTTATTTAAAGGATGTATAGAGAAATTTTACATGGTTTCACATTATGTTATAACTGCCATCATTTAATCTAACGTTATATAATAGATAAATCTAATGTTATAACTGCCACCATTCGATGTATCAATCATAAAAAAAATTAATGAAATTCTTTCATTTGGAGCACTAACATGGCCTCCTTTTTCAATCTCTTATTGATCACAGAAAAAAGCAAATGAAATTCTGTACTGTGGACATTACACTATTTATGAAGTTCTGTACTGTGGACATTACACTATTTATGTAATTCTGTACTGTGGACATTACACTATTTATGAAATTCTGTACTGTGGACATTACACTATTTATGAAACTCTCTACTGTGGACATTACACTATTTATGAAATTCTGTACTGTGGACATTACACTATTTATGAAATTCTGTACTGTGGACATTACACTATTTATGAAATGCTCTACTGTGGACATTACACTATTTATGAAACACAGTGCATACTTTTATTGGGATCTGATATTCTTGGACGAAGATCTTTCGTAGAACCACGTTCTGATGATATAGACCTGACACGTCGATGTGGTTTTGAGCCAGAGCGAGTGCGACTTCGACTAAAAATAATTGCGACCGTTGTTTGTAAAAAAAAGATAATCATGTTGCAAATATTAACTACATTTTTTAAATCTTAAATAAGCAAAGTGCTAAAAATTATTTCACTTCTTCAAACAGCTAAATCCACAGTTTAGAAAACAATTGTTTTGTTAAATTTTTAATTTCTTCACTTCAATACATAATGAAACAATTTTAAAACGTGTGAATGTATCAAATTAAGACAGCTAAAGTTAGAAAAAAAGAGTTTGATTTTCAGAGAAATTCAAATGTAGCAAAACAAAAATTGTTTCCTATTTATAGATCGGAGTATATCCCAAATTTTCCTAACCTTCGGGCTTCTCTTGCTTCTTTCAACTTTCGTTGTTTTTCTTTCACGTAGCTTTAAAAGTCAGTCAAAAAAAACAACGACAAAACAACTGTCTACAATGGCTACTAGTCATATACTGATAAATCTAAAAACATCGAGCAAATATTTGACATGGATTCACTAAACTTAAACACGGGGAGCATGTGGGTACATAAAGGATACGCAGTAGGATCAAATCGTGGAACATCTCCTGTGTAGATACAAAAATAAACACATATCGTCAAACTAGCCCTTTTAATACATAATATTAATCCTAACACGGTTTTTTTATAACATGAAAAACATGTGACTTGGACAAGATTTGAACTCGCACCTTCGGGACACTAGTCCGCCGCTCTACCTGTTGAGCTACCAAGCTAACCATTTCAAGCCAACATATATATATACATATATACACATGCGTTGTGCCAAAATTCTTTACGAAAGTTATAAATATACCAACCTATTGGTGAAGGACTGCGTGTTTGACGACGTGTTTGAGGTGTCACTTTGCGTTCTTGTGATAAGGTTCGACGTCTAGCAACAACATTTCCTTCTTTGCAGACGATGTTCTGTTGACAGATCCTCCAGAAGGCGTGCGTCTATAGTGGTAGTGTAGTCAAACAGAAGAAGAATACACAGCGTAAATAAGTGTCGAAAAAAACACACATTATATGAAGTCAATATTGATTTTACCTTTGTCTTTCAATAACGCAAGCTCATTTGTTAGATTTCGACATCTTGCTCGTAAATTCCGTTCGTTAGCACGAGCTTCTTTCAACTAAAAAATTATATAAAATGAAATTAAGCGATAACCGAGATTAACGTGCAAGGGAAAAAGAGGAATTGGACACGAGACCGCCAGTCTGTAACATGAAGTACTGCAATAACAGGATACAAAATTAGCAATAGCGGGATCCAGGGCTTAGGTGAGAATACTTTACACTAAAACATATTTCCATTTTAAAATAGTTTGGACTCAATCCTACTGGGACTTTTTTAGCCATAAATTTTCGTCTCAAATTTCTAACCAACAGAACTGTAACAAAAGTATTCTGAACTTGAAATGAGTTTCTATAAGTTATTTTGACCTAACCCTAGACTCGCCACTGGCAAGTAGCATCGCGTTACGTAAGCAGAAAACTTATTTTCTTGTTTCCACCATAAGTGGTGTCATCAGGTGCAGACTAGTGGTGGTCATGTTCTTAAGTAGCTGGTTTAAAGATGAGCCTGCACTCCATGGCACTCAGCTTAGTTTAACCGAGTCAACACCTAACCATCCAGACGATGGATATTGAACATAAACAAGATATAATACAAATCAAGTATTTGATCCATGTATTTGAGAACAAACCTCGTCAAGTAAATCACGATTCTCCTGTGCTTTCTTGCTTAAGATCTTCTGGAATTTTGACTTTTCCTTCAACAAATCTCCCTGAAGTATTGAAACTTGTTTATTGTAAATTGTTTCACACTTGCTCCAAATACCATTGGTGAATTTGGACAATTATTTTCATTTGCAATTTTCATGATCACAATGACGTCATTACAAATATATAGACAGGTTGAATATGTGACAAAGATTATGTCTGTAGCCCTAATACTTTAGAATATTACAGTTAATACACAGATCCTATCTCCTAAGGTGATATGGAGATGATCTTCAGCTCGTTCAAAAGAGCTCAACAACAGCTTTAAGATGAGCTAAAGATCATCGCTGTAGCTTTAATGGGGGCTTTAGGGGCACAAAAATGTTTTAGTGGGACATGCCCTGCAGGCCCCCCCTTTGCACGGCCACTGATGACCAGAGAGCTTAACATGGTACGCTTTTATATTATTTACTTTCTGGTACTGCATGTCCACCTTGGGTTCGAAAAAATGTTTTGTCCTTCAAACATAATGCAACCTGAGTAAGAATGATCTAATTTCCTTCTGCAAACCTCTAGATTCTTGATGACTTTCTTGAGGACTCTGATCTCTTTACTTGTATCAGCAACACTGGAGTGTTTCATCTCACGTTGAAAGGCGTTATATTCTCGTTGAAGATTTTCCTTCTCGTTTAGGAGATTGTCCAATCTAAAAATCATCAAATGCTGTCAAAATACATTGATAATTTTATTAAAGCATTTCTAAATATTTATGTTTGAAATCAAATGATGCCTAAATAGTTATTTAGTTAGCATTCCAATTTGCAGTGTGCGAATTAGTTCAGAAAAAAACGATGTGCAATTTTTGACAAAAGTGTTTCTCTGGAGGCATAATCAAATCAATATTACGTTAATTATTATATAGCGCTAATTGCTAAATTAGTATTTTCAAACGTGCATAAATTCATATGATTTACGACAGTGTTTTTCGTTAGAACCGCAGATCCAGTTACAAATGTATGAGAGAAAACTTTTTCGCATGTTGTTCTCTCCTCTTTTTTTTTGTGCAAACTTTACAACGCAATAAATTCACCACTTGGCCATCATCCTAGTAATCAAACGAGTCAGCATTTGATGTTTCCATCCATTTTTTTACTGTATTAACTTTGCTGGTAGCTGCAACCTTTCGACGAAAATGGCAAGAAAGACAGAAGCGAAAAGAATAACCGAATATACTTTTGCCTGATTATTAACAGTAACATCCTTGATGTTTACTTACGATAAAAACATCATATTTATGTCATATTACAAGCAATATGTAAAAGCAAAAAAGTATGGCTGAACATGTTTGCCAGTTTGGCTTAATATTTTGAGCCAAATTTGGCTTCTTTTTGTCACGTTAGGCTTATTTAAAATCAAAATTCCCTTTGGTTTATTTTAAAATTTGGGTTATTTAAGTTTTTTGTCGTCTTTTAAAATCAAAATCAAAATGTTTCCTGATTTTACTGAAAATACTCAAAATAGTTATGATGCCAAAAACATTACGTAACGGTTTACAAAACAATGCAAATGGAAAATTGACATTAATAATGTATTACACCCCTATTGTCATAAGCATATAAACACCATGTGTGACTGTTGGCAGACTTCCAGTCTCAGTGACAACGTCTTTGAATTTGATGACATTGTGCCAATGGATTTTAATGTCGTGCAGCGCACTTGTTTATAAAGTAAAGATCAGTTAAGATTAAGCTTGAAAACTTTCCTCAATTTATGTGGTAGTAATCAATAAAGACGTTTTTTGCATATCGTTTGAAAAAGTGATGTGCAATTGTTTTCATTCTAGCCAAAACTATGTGCAAATTACATGTTAATTTACACACTGATTCCAATCTAGAGTCACATAATCACTAATCCTACATTTAACATTATACAAGTGAAAATTGTACTCACTGTTTCTGTTTCTTTTTAGGCTTGATAACTATGACCTTCCCTAGCAAGTTGGTTTTTCAAATTCTTTATCTCTTCTTTCAGCTTTCTATTCACATCTTGCAAATGAACTGGATCTGGTTTACCAGCATAGGGTAATGGAAGAGGATAATGGATCCTAAAGGATGTCATTGACAAAACATGAGTAAATGATTATAATTGAGGATACACTGCAAGGAAATGCTCAAGTAGACTGGGAGGGCATTAGTTGGCTGCACTGAGAAGCAAGAATATTTTTGAGATGTTGAACTTTGACAAGCAGGCAGCAGGTCCAAGACAAACGCACCCGATCAAATTCCACAGTGTAAGTCAAAAGAGATAACGCTTAGTAGCTAATTGAGAGATAGCTCTGGCTCCAGGAATATTTGCCGTCCCTACTCCAGGTTTCTGATTGCGTAGAGTCTGCAAATCTGCATATGTCAGAAGATCAAGACTAACGCTTGACGAGTCCTAAAATAGAAAAGTGCTGATTGCTTAAAAAATTCAAAATTTCCATTTGACAGCCATGTTCATTTATAGCAATGAGAGAAAGGCATGCAAATTTCCTCGGAATGAGAAATACCTCAACGAAGGTCTTTTCACCTATCCATACTCATATTTCATCAACTTCAAATTACCTTATTTATTGCAGATTCCAACATGTTGATAAACACTTTGAACTGCTTAAAGTTTCCCGTTTTGTGGGTTAAATCTTCAATATCTGCAGTGCAAAAGAATCAAAACAGCACGGAAATTTTGGTATCACTGAATGTCAATGGCTAATTTACATTAAATATCAACACAACGCTTAAAAACATCAACATTCATAGCTTACATCTTGCATCGAACTCTGCCCGCCATTGATCAGCAGTGAGTCTGTCCTCTGCCTCGAGAATCACATGTTCGTCTCTTAAAAACATGCTAACGACATACTCGATCCCATGGAATATATGTCTTGCAGACAAACTGCCGAAATTTCCCTCTGTCATTTTTTCTCGTTGAGATTTTGACGACATTATAATTCGTTAAGACATCCTCTCTGATCACAAAATAACTCTTGACAAGTCTTCTTTACTTTAGCTTTGAAGACAACAAAAAACAAGGATGCAGCAGTATCGAGCACAATGCAAAACCTTTTGGATTTTTCGGAAACAACAAAGTACTTTGTATTTTTAAATATGGCGCTCAAAAGCTGCAGCCGAGCCTGAATAAGTGGGATTGGGAACCAAACCTTATAATGAAAATGACATTCTTTTACTTAGATTTTCAAACAGTTAATCTAAGATAGATTTCTAACCATTTCTATGCAACTGTAATTCTCTGCAAACAGTCCCAAGCATTATACAAAGTTTTACATGGCTATATGGCTGATGGCCCTGGTCTGGCGGCAGGGCAGTGCCCGTAAATTCTAAATTGCTGGACGGGGGGCATGTCAAGTAATTGTGCTGTAAGCCTGTAACTTTAATTTACTTTACATTGATTGAATTGTTCACAATTGACAGTTCAATTTTTTAAATAAATGCCAGCGCCAAATGCCAATTCTCGTAGAGTATGTTACGCAGCAAGAGATAGATACTATGAATGTAGAGATAAAAATCTCGAAAACACAGAAGTTTGTGAAGAGTTGAGAAAAATATTTGAGAAATCCTGCCTTCCATCTTGGGTAAGTGAACACAAATCATTGTTTTCATATTTATCCCCTCCTGTCCAAACACATATATGTTCAATGTCATTATTAAAGGTAAAGCATTTTGATCAGAAAAGAATTTACCAAGAATACAAAAAGAAGTTGTACACGGAAGGTTTTAAACCATCAAATGAAGACTGAAGACATCTGTCAAGGAAAACATATTTCTTTAGTCCAGCTTTGCATTAATCCAAAACTTGCTTTCTACTACAAAATAGATTAAAGATAATGGCACACAAATGCTTGGTGAAACCTCCAGTAAATGAATGTTTCTGACAGGAACTTTTGAATCCAAAGTCCATGTAATGACAAAAATGCTTACAATGTACAATAAATATAATTTTTACAATAAAAAATGAGCAAAACGCTTTAAAAGTAGTCTGCCAAACGAGGGTCTGTGCGTAACTTGTGTTCCAGCTGCATGTACTTTGGTGGAGCCATTTCTTTGTGTCTAAATGAAAAGATTATGAATCAGTTTCTCACCCTCAGATAACCACACTCCAGACAGACATTAACCTTTGCAATCTTTGCTCCAGTATGTGAATTCTAAACATTGCTTCGCTGCAATATGTTAAATAGTCATCTTCATCTTCTTTTGTCATTGAAATCTGATTTTGTTGATACCAAGCTTGTTTCTGCTGTAGTTCGTGAGTCTCCTGTTTGTTGCCAATGAAAACAGTAGGTGAGTTACTGTGTATCAAAATAAACAAAGAGACCTAAAGGTGCAAGAGGATTGAGAAAATCCAACTTCTGCATGACTTCACTCAGTCACTTTCAAAACAGTTACTGTGTATCAAAATTAACAAAGAGACCTAAAGGTGCAAGAGGATTAAGAAAATCCAACTTCTGCATGACTTCACTCAGTCACTTTCAAAACAATAGTTTTTGCGATGATCATGAAACAATATTGCTCCGTCTTACTGCAGGATCATGCTGAAATTTAGCTTTGTTTTCAGCTGACCTTTTAAGACAGCGAGTCGGAACTCGAAAGAGTTCCAAGTTGATCTTGTGGCAAATTACATCTCTGCCTTTTAAAGCGGACCTTATTGATTTCAAGATAATTCTAACTGCATGCACTACGAAGCTAACTTCTCGAAGTAAATTTGTTGCGAGTTATTGACTTGTAACTATAAAGCAAGCTTGCATTACCTTCTCGAATCGAGCTTGAATGAGATTAGCTCTATCGATCAATCTCTGCTTCAAATCTTGTAGACACTCCTCCTTCAGTTTATACGCCTCAGCCCGACTCAGTTGACTTGGGTTACCTATCTGTGCAAGAAATGGTGCGAGGTAATCCATTTCCGTTTCGTGTTTCTTCTTTGCCTCTTCCTCTGCCTTGCGTTGCTACAGTGAGTAAGAAGGGATAATCAATGATCTGGAAATAACAACACACCTTAAAGATTTCCACTTATCATACAAGTTCCTGTCTGTGTAATTTTGCCTTTTCGTTTCGTTCTGTATCGTAGACGGAGATGGTTAATGGGCAAGAAGTCATTTCCAACGCTCTGTCTTTAAGAATCTCTTTCACCTGATAACGCATAAGATTTTACAAGAGAGTGGTTTATTTCACGATACAATATAAAAGATAAGAACAAAGAATCACGACTTTCAAAAATAGTTTGGGCCGCTGAGAACGATGCTGAAGAAGAATAATTTGGCTAACACTTGTATCAAGATTTTAGTCACTTGACAAGGCCAAGCTATATACGTATGGTTAAATCACAAAGATTCCTTCAAGGAACCTTAAGGCAGTGAGTGTACCTCGTCCTCCATAGATCTAATCTGGGAGATACTTTCTTCTTCAGCCTTCATTAATGACAGCAACATATTGTACACAGTAAGATTCTTCTTGGGTTTCTCAAGTGGATCTACCTGGTTAAAGCGCGGCAATGGTTAATTTTTCATTCGTAATGCTACGTTTATTTAGCGAAAACAAACAAGAAACATTCACCAAACCGAATTCAAAATCAAATAAAAACTACAAAACCGGCAAAAGTTTGACCTCTTTGAAAAATGGGCACGTACTCTGTGTGTGCACATGCCTGCTGACAATGGTGATACTGTCATAGACAGTTAAGAGTAGTTTTTCTTCTATTTACTTGCTGAAAAACGCAAGTTAAAGACGACTTACTGAGTTATGATTTTCAATGATGAATTTCGGTCGAATGAGATTATGAATGTTGTGATGATTGTTAAATTCACATCAGACGAGAAACATTTTTCTGTCACGCACAGATTTCGAAATTCCTGTGGCAATCATCAAGGTGAACACAAGAAACGCATCGATTTTTTTAAGACTACATACATTTTACAAGCACAATGAACGGCTTGAGTTTCTTTTTACAAGTATGAGCGATTGAGTCTACATTTAAGACAGCACGATAGCCTATCGTTGTCGATAGGGGGCTAAAAGCAACACAACGAAAAGCGAAAGAGTCCAAAAAATAAATCGAAAAAAAAATGACATTTTAGATTTGTGGCCAGCCCATACTCGAGGGCTGACGGGAAGACCTTCGTGATTATCGTAGGACAGGAATGACTGCTCACATCATTAAGCTGTTGTTTGCAAGTTTTTATGAAACTTTAAAGGTATTTTCATATTAGAAATATTTCATTTGAAAATAGTAAAAGACCGGTTACAAAAAAAAAACCCAAAAATTGCATCAAACTGAGACTTTATATGTGACAAACCTGAAATGTCGTCGTCATGTCAGGCGTCATGATAAACGAATCATTTTTGTCGTCGGTGTAGGCAGGTTTAACAAAGTCACGTGTTGAAGCTGTCACTCTGTCTTCCTCCAGATGGAATACCAAACTTATTCTCTCTTCAGACAACAGGAACAGTCGTTCAGCAACATCATCATCGGCTTTCTTTGTAAGGTTACGATGAAACTTCTCGATGATTTTCTAGGGGGGGGATGCCTCTCATAAAACACAAACTGAATAATTCATGTACGCATGTCATGTACGCAAGTGAAATGAGTATCATAAACTTGTTGAAAAGGCAAAGTTTCGTGGTGATGTTTCTAGAGTTATAACTTACAACAACATGTCTGTAATGGTTTTGTTGAGTTGGACCAAACTCCTTTGTTCGTGGACTAAATGTCACGTGACGGTAATATAAATAATCGTCCCTGGTCCTGTAGCTTTGCATCATTTCTGTGGGGGTCTCTTCTTGTTTTTCCAGTCCATCAATCCTCGCACTGTTAAAATTACAAAGTTAGTGGAGCATATATATGAGATCAAACTTCACATTACAATTAAAATGAAACTAATATCAATGTAATGTTACACGAGACAATGTAATGTTTAGAATGATCTCGTATAACAATGGAGTTATACGAGATCATTTATTAAATAGATAAAAATACGAATAAAAGACTATGTGTTGATAAGATGTACAAGATAATACAGTCTTGTTCTTTTTAGACTCTCGAGTCTCAGGAGAAATTCAAATTTTCAGGATGTGACATGACACTTTACATCAAAAAAAAGAACATTAAAAATACCCAAGGACTTGCATAAAAAGTACATAAAAAATACCAAACGACTAGCAGAACAAGAAGCAGATATATCACAATAGATTTTCAAGTGCTCGCACAGTTGTTTAAACTTCAAAAGCAATGTTTAAAGTTTCCGAGCTGTTTGTATTGCATTCGTGCAAGTTACATCAAATGAGTTCAAGTCAGTCAATCACTAAACAAAGGTGGAAAAAATGTTTAAGCACCTTGAGTAAAAGTACATCGTTCTATCAGCCTCCTGACCCGGTGAAGACGATTGGTAACGATGCTCTAAGAAAAAAAATCAGAATTTCGTTAGAAACAATTTCAACAAGCCTATACCACGAACGAGCAGGAATGATTACTTTGTAGCATTACAGGGAGGTACAGGTTACCATACAAGTACATGGTACTTATTTCATGGTAATTACGAGTGGGTTCACTGTTGCAAGGAGCAGAAATTGCCGGTGTAAATACCTTTAAGGCAATCAAGTCTTCCAGGACTGAAATATTCCGTAATTGTACCAGTTTTATGATTATAAACCTTCCTTACAAGTTTGTCTGCGCGATGTTTGTAGTCTTCTGCCATCTCCACAAGTTCTTTTACTTAAAAATATTGAACTGGGTCAAATTATATTCCAGACAAAGAATACTGAACTTTTGTTTTGAAATAAGAACAACGCAAAAATTGAAATAGAAATTTTTTCTGTTGATAGTCAAGGTTGGTGGAAGACATCGCTTTGCAGTGGACAGCGCTATTCATGTTTAATACGCCAGGTTTAAAATCTTAAAAACACAACTGACAAAGAAAGACTTACATTCGTAATCAGCGTATGAAGAAAGCTTCATAACCAGGCCATCTTTCTTAGAATAGTCGGGAAATATTTCCTGTTTAGCCTTCTTATACAGAATCGTTCGTTTGCCCTTCGGACACCTAGATTCGAAATCTGTTCAAAGAAATGTACATGCATGCTGAAAAATCCTTTTATTTGATGAATTGATGTTTTCTGTCTTTGTTGAAGTGTGTGTCTCTTACCTTGAGGTGATATGTACATGGCATCCACCCAAGATGGTGGCAGATCAAACTCATTATTCAATTCATCTTGTTCCTTTGTGAGAATAATTAGGTAAAATGAATAACCAAGTTTAAATAGAAGATCATTCTTGATGTAGAAAACAGACTTAGGATTCAAGTTTCGACATAAGAGAACTGGCAAGATGAAGACACTATAGACTGAAGTATATAAATAATCAACTTTCAACGTCTAAGCTCTACCAATGAAACGAGACTGGTGTATATCGGGACACAAGTTTCAATAGAAGATAATTCCTGATAAAGACACTAGGCTAGAGTATATATATATATTGATGTACTTAAGTTTCAACATCATTTCATTAGAGATGAAGATATTATAGACTGGAGTATGACTATGTTTTAACATCAGATTACTCCTGACAAAAAAACTAGACTAGAGAATAGTCAGAATACAAGTAATTAAGTTTAAAAAACAGAAGATTCTTTTCATGAAGATACTTTGCAGAGGAAAAAAACGTTATTTTTACCTCTTCGTCATCCAAATAAATATTTCCATCGTCTAAGTGAGGTAGCCCAAGAACTGGTTTATCTGTAATGGGAAACACGAACTCCCACTTAACGGCATCACCAAGGTCATAAGTCATATCCTATGAGAGAAGAGTTGAATACGCATCTTTCACAAACATTGGAAGACGTAGGATTATTCAGTGCTACATCAAGTATTCAAAGAACAGCTATACCAATTATACAACTAACTGGATTGAAATGACAGTTTTAAAGACAGACAATAGACTTTCTGATCTGAAGCCCCCTAACGTAATAGGAGCCTCAAATATTTTCAGTG
Source organism: Xenia sp. Carnegie-2017 (assembly GCF_021976095.1). NCBI lineage: Eukaryota > Metazoa > Cnidaria > Anthozoa > Malacalcyonacea > Xeniidae > Xenia > Xenia sp. Carnegie-2017. Next base: position 12,675,850 of record NW_025813483.1, on the reverse strand, counting down.
GTGACTTTCAACACTGTACTCATCTCCCTCAATACAATTCTTAGCATCCCGACAAATCTTAAGCTCACTAAAACAATATAATCCCTTTCCCTTTCCCATAAATTCAACTCTCACCATAACACCTTTTGTACAATCTTGCATATTCACCCAACAATTCAAGTTGTTCCAAACACTTTCCACGCCAAGATATCCCGAAAAGTTTAGAGGATACGATTCACCCGTTGTTGATTCAATAAAAAAACTCTCTGGAATCTCACGTTTTCCAGACAAAACCAGTACCCAACAATGGAATCTAAGGCCACGAAGCTTATCAGGTGGCGGCTTCTCTAGTTCCTTTCAAAATAAAAAAAATACATTGTGGACGCACAAAGAGCAAGAGATTTCAAAAGCGCCATGTTTTGCAGATTGCTTGAAAACGATTTAGAAAAAAGAACGTAACAATTCAAAGCTGGTGCAATGCATCTAATGGATAAGTGCGGTGTGTGAATGAAGGTAGTGATGAATAACAGAAAACTAATATGTCACTGCTCATATAACTAAAATATATATACATATGTATAACGAACAACGAAGAATGAGAACAGTCACAATATAGTATATATAAGAAACCAGGTAAAACCTGCTGGTAACAAGAAGTGAAAGTATTGTCTTACAGCGATCTTTGCAGCTTCTTCGTTCATTAGTTTCTTTTGCAATGCATCCTCTTCTTCTTTAATCTTCGCAGCAATCTTAGCTTCAAATTTGCTGACGAGATCCTTTGGTGGTTTAACCGTGTATTTCCCAGGTTCTTTTTTCTTTTCCTTTGGTGCTTCCTAAACATTAACAACTTACTTCATAAAATACTGACTCTGTGAAGAAATAATCTACTCTTTAAAAGAAAAGAATTAAGAACGGCCATCAATTTTGACCAGCGCGGGAATTCCTTCATTGAGACCATTCAAGGGATAAATCAACAGCCTACCAACTCCATGAAAATTTTAACATTTGATTTAACGTAGCAACATATTGGTGGTCCATGAATGCGGAGAAAAAAATATTGGAAAGCTGCACGACTTGTAGTTGAAGTATAAATTGCTGTATACAGTGGAACCTCTACTTACGGATACCTCTCGTGATAGTGGACACTGATAGCGGGTCCTTACCAATATAAACTCACGTAAGTGGACACTATCAGTAATCGGACAGCAAGTCGTGGGTCCCAACAATGTCCACTTACTGGTGGTCCAACTAAATTTATGTTAGCAAAATTAATAAGTGACTTTAACGTTGTCCAACCTTCTTCTCCAACTTCAACAGCGGACATGCATCTCTAGTTTGATCCATCAATGTAATTTCTCGTGTAGCATAGCCACATACACAGTAAGCATCGTACCCTGCACCAATCAACAAAGAGCACAACACGATGCTCATCTCGAAACAATTTCCTTTTTGACGATTGATGGTTGTGGCAGGAGAAGCAATGACTGATGGCTATACGAGGATTCACAAATCAGAACAATGCCAAATTACTAAAGTCATAAATTTCTCAATGTTATGTTGGCACTACATGGTAGTTTAGAAATCGAAATTTGAAATTCAAAATTCTAAAGAACAGTGCTGTTAGTCCTCAACATACGGACAACTCTCGTAAGCAGACACCTCCGGAATACGGTCAATGCTTTTGGATTTTAACAAATAAAATATCACCTCTCTTTCATAGACTCACAAGCAAATAAATCTCGTAAGCAGACACTAGGTAGTGCTCTCAAAGACATCCACTTAAGGGAGGTTCGAATTAACTAAAACAAAAATGACTGTCCAAACGACTGTGCTAAATATCTGAGCTTCATTCAATCTTCCCTTTTTATACATTATTGATAAGAAAAATATTCAACACTACGTGTGCTAGCAATAAATGTTGGCCTCAACTTACGAGGTCAATGATGGGATCCAGAATTTCAAATGTGATGTAGTCAGCAACAAATTGTGCACAACTATCATAGTCGTACAACTCTTTATAAGGCAGTAGAGTAGGCCGCATCGTGGTGCAAATAAATTTCTACATAATTTAGAAAATGTCGAAATAAACAACTTCGGCGTTAGAAGAAAGCAATAATCTTATATGTATTGTTAAGTTATAAGACCAAAGTATACAATGAAATCTAGGAATGTACAAGTGGCAATTTCACAGCTACATCATTCGTACCTGAACTCCAGCTTCATTCATTGGACATAAGAGAAGCGGCTTTCTGTCACGAAACAAGTGTACAAACTGTCGACGAAAGTTTTCACAGCACGATAAGATCATTTTTTCTTTCTCTGTATTGGTCTTGTAACTTTCTGGAAAGTCATCCTCTTTCCCTTTCCTGAAAAGGAGCAAGCACGCGAAGTAATTAAATGCGAATTCAAAATGATATTGATACTCAGCCATGTTGTTGGAGTTTGTATTCTATTTATTTTGATTTATTTTACCTGACTGCAGAGTGTGCAAAGATAAGGTAAAAATAATATCTGCAGTGTGCAAAAAAGCATACTTTCTAGACTGGCTAATGAATTTCGCACGTTTCAATGTGAGTAGTTTTCAAAATTTCCCCAGGCACTTGGCAATGCGCTATAAGTACACTGGTGTCATGTACGTTAATTTATTGAAGTACATTTCTCCGTTGTGCTACTGCCACACTCTGCAGTGATAGAATGTACTAAATATCATCGAAGAAAACGCAAAACTCCATGATTCATTAAACTATAAATTAATGAAAGTTTAATATTAAAAAAACACTCAATAAAGATCTTACCTTAAAATTAAATCAGATTCCGTAGCCGATATACTATCCAGTTTCTTTTTAAGAGATTCAAACTCGTCCATGTCACAAAAAGGGATTTCTACATTATTTTCCGAACCAAACAGAAGACGTTGCTTTACACATTACGACGGCCATATTGAATATTTCCATGGCAACGCATACACTTTTCTCAATGACTTTTCTCTCACCGTAAAGCCTCGGGGTCACACTGTTCGACGATAATGATAAACGATAAGGATAAACTACAAGGATATTCAATGGTCACATACTAACGATAAACCGTTATCGTTATCGCTTCAATGTGACCGCACACAAGAGTTTGAATAACGAGCGATTTTTTTTGCATCGTTATCGGGGCAGTGTGACCGAGGCTTTACAGAAAGCGTAGGATTAATAAGTCAATAAAAAATATCCAATTACACGGTAGCACAGTTTCAGAAACCAAGAGAAAAGTTACAGGTCCAAACTTTTCACGTCAGTTAGTTAATCTTTCTCTGACTTAATTATTCTATCCATATGTGTGATACGGACCAACACTTTATTGTGAAAGTAATGCAAGGTCATTAATTTGTTCAATGACGTAATTTACAAAACCCTGGCGTATCCAGTGTACCTCATCCGCAACTTTTGCTCATGCTATGTAAATCTCAGATAATTACCTTTATCATTAAATAATCGGACTAGCTACACCACTGAAATGATAAGCACAACATTCTATAAAGTGATTTGTTCAAGAAAGAGAAAATTTACCCCACTAAAGTACTGGGGTTACGGCGATGATCTTTGGCTCATCTTAAAGCTCTCGTCAAGCTCTTTCGAATCTCTACGATTAAATGCTTAAATTAGTACTATAAAATGCAACACATCCGTTTAAATATTTAACCTTTGTTTTAATCTTACAATTCATTACAAACATAGACTTCGCAAAAGAAATTGTGGGAAGCCAATGTCAGCAGCTGTTGTTGTTTTGAGAGTGGCTGTACAGATCTGATTATTTGCTATCTCGTCCATCAACTGCCAGTGTGACAATTACCAAAAACTTTCTACGGTAATTTACAACCTTTCTTTTGGCAAAAGTTTACGTTGTTTCGTGGCGTTCCTTTTTCTCTTTTTACTTAGATATCGCTCGAGTTTTTTCGACTCTTTAAGTTTATTAAATTTCTCAGCCAATTCCAACTTCTTTTTCTCCGCTGCAGTGTGAAAAGAATGTATAAAATATAAAACAATCCCCCGAGTTTAGGATTGTAAGGTTTAAGAATGATTTACAGGTATCGCTTACTAACATTTTCTCAAATAAAACGGACGTTTTCCTTGTTTTATCAGAGCTAAATCCTCCTCTCTTTTCTGTTTTATCTTTTCGCGTCGAAGTTTGTTAAAATTTCGTGTCTTTTCATTTTGTTCCTAAATAAAAAGCCAATCCAATAACAAAATCATTTCCAATTATTTGAAATACACGGAATTCTTTATTTGGACCAAATACACAACGCCTCGAAAACCATTGAAAGGTTACAAAGCTGAATTAGTTCACCATTCTTTGAAGAAGTGAGTTCATCTTTGATTTTTGATTAACATCTTTCTCCTTTTTGATGGCATTTTTCACTTCCTAAACAAAGGAAAAATTACCTTGGTATTTGAAAGTCATCTTTAGGTCATTTCTTGAGTATCATTAAATGCACGCTAGTGTCAGAACACCAAGAAAACGTATTGTGAGTGCGCTTCAATATCAACAACACGATTGTTATGTTTGTTAAAACTGTGCGGTTACTAAGCGCCATTGTTATGTTTGTTAAAACTGTGCGGTTACTAAGCGCCATTGTTATGTTTGTTAAAACTGTGCGGTTACTAAGCGCCATTGTTATGTTTGTTAAAACTGTGCAGTTACTACGCGCCATTTCATTCACCACGTCTGTGACAAATGAAATGAAAACTTAATGTAAAAATGTTGACAACTAAGTATTTACTATTAGGTAGCTATAGTGAAACATCATCCATACATTTCTATGATGAATAAAGTACATTTAAGTCAAAATTGATCCCCAAGTGTTTACTTATGTTTAATAAGAAATGAATCAAACTAAAGTGAACCTCTCTTCGATTCATTTCTACAATGAATAATGACATTTCATGAAATTTTCAATACAAAAGGAAAGTACCTTTTTTTCTCGGCTTCGTATATCATCAACGAATGAATATGCTCTCTCAAAATGCTCTTTGCTAAATTTTCCACACAGATTATCAAATCTAGGATCTCTGTTTACCTTTGAAAAAAAAATATATGGAATTGACAAAAGTTCATCCATTGAACAGATATTGAAATTATTCAGTTTAATTTTTCCCAAACCACCTTTTTTGCAACAGGTGCAGCTTGCTTAAATATGGAAACTGGTCTTTTTGACGACATTTCACGTGGTCTAGTTGAAAGTAGAAATGAAGGAAGCATTGATTTTTAATTGAGAAGAATCTGTGAAAAAAACGTATTAGATCTTGCCAATACCTTTCTAACAAAGAATAAAATTATCATCCAACGACACATAAAACTGTAAATTAGCTGACAATTTCTGTTGTTGTTCAGTATGAAAGAATTGCAGGCTAACAAAATGATATCTAAGCATATCTTTATGCTAACTCAAAACAAATCCTAAACTTTCCCCTGGATTCCTACAAACGACTATGTCAAGGTGAGGCAAAGATCCCACATTCAATAGTGGCAAAAAAACAACAAAAATTTCAGTCAAAAATTAGGTAAAAGGAAGTTTAAAAAACCATTCTTATTCATATCAAACATTTTATAAATGTAGAAGAAGCACATTTAGGTACACATTTCTTGTCAGTATTGCGACCTTTTAAGATGGTGGCTTGCCTCACAAGTAAAACTAACTGCAGAGTTAGGTATATAACAGAATGGGCTCTAAGTTCTTTGATACCTGCCAAACAACAGCAGTCAACCCAAACCATATAAAAAAAGGTGGCATAATAACCAAACAAACAAAACCTGTTTTTGTTCTTTCTTTTCAAAGGCAGCTTATTCTTAACTGTAGAAATATCCACATTGCCATAGAAAGCAGAATTAAATCTAAATTAAAGGTATGCATCAAATCTTAAGACATGAATTCAATTCATTCCAAATGAAAAGTACAGAATTTTTGAGAAAACGAAAAATTGTATTTGCGTACTTTTTCAATCCGATTTTATCTTGCAATGCCTGTAATTCACAGAATGGAACGGTAGAAAGTTCTATAATAGTATGATAATATCTGCCATTAATGCATACACACCAATGTGAATGAGTAGAATATCTTAAAAAATAATCAAAGATTCCAAGTGAAATGAAACAAGCATGATAAATTATTACTAAGGAGAGATTTGTCCAAGAATAAGCAGTGACAAAAAGCCCCTTCGTGGAAATATTCAAATGCAAGAAAAATGTACATCATCAAGAATTGTCACAGAATTAAGTATTTATAACATTAGACTTACCAGATCTCAAATTTGCCTATATTTTGAAGAGAACAAGTCGAGTTATTTAGTAAACAAGTTGGTAAAATTCCTGAATGGCATAGTTTAGGAATTTCATTAATATTACTTAAAATACTTACGATTTCCTCGTTATCAGATTCACTATCAGACATGTTTTCAGTTGATGGCTAAATTAATTAATCCAGTTTTGACCTCGTGTCTTTATGTCATTATATAATGTCCAAGTTCCATTTTCAGCCGCCATGATTACTTTGTGCAAATTCGATACCATTTTCCCACGGTCTTTCGTCTTTCAAAATGGCGGACGACTTTCCTAAATTTCGTCTGGAATTTAAACGCTACAAACGGCGAAATCCCCCACCAGATTTTTCAGACGTGATTGATTTTGATCGCAAAGATTCGTGGAGAGGACGGGTAGAGTTTCGAATCTCAATTTAATGAAGAAAAATTTTTTGCAAGAGCTTAAATAGTTAACGTTGTCTGTCTTTACTGTTTAAAATGATTTCTAGCACTCACACGCTTACAGAACAACTGAACCAGTGACTTGAACTTTGAAAATCGAACCTTTCTGTCGATTTTAATATTTTCAGCTTTGTTTTATTTCCTAAAAAACGTGTAGAAGTTAAAACAATATCGATGACGTCACTTGGAGATAGCTTGTGAGAGGCAATTCTCCCTTGCTGTTTGTAATTGAAAAACACAAAGTGAACTTGTTATATTTAACTGTAGAATAAAAACATGATAAGTACAAAATACTTTCGATTTATGAATTCACCATGAACAATTCTGCAGGTGAAAAAATGCAGCTGCCCTTTTGAGGAAGTTGATGATTTAAACATCAGAGAACTGGGGTTGAGTGAAATTAAAACATGGAAGTGTCACAAGATCCTTGGTCATGATGGTTGGTTCATTCTTCAACACGTATATACTGCAGCGTTAACAGCTTGCAATTTTGGTCCTGCTTTATTAATTTTTCTTTAGAAATCTGTTGTTTTGGGATTTTTTTGCAGTTAGTGAACCCAGAAAATTATGCATATCATGTGCAAATTTAGCAGCGGGCCACGATCCTGCGTATAAACATATATATCATCCAAAATTTTTTCACTGCCAGGACATTTTCTTCGATGGCATCTTTTGTTTACAACTCTCGATCTCGATCGATCTACAGAGTTCACAACTTCACATAATAGTATTTTCCAGTAATTATTTAATTACAGTTCTTTTCTAGGATTTCTAGTAATCGTAAATCCATTCACTAGCAGTGGTCAACTACAATGGATAGAGAAAAGTGTTAAAGTATATCCTATGAAACCTAATGTGTGTAACTTGGACGCGCACTACGAACGGAACGATAAAAATCTTTGGACAGAATACGAAAAGGCGTGTTCAAGGTTACTTCACATCAAGGTTTTTTGTTCTTTATACATCAACCTGCCGAACCCTTACCTGTGGGCAAGATTAGTATGAAAAGAAGTGATTAATGCGTAAAAGTTTATTAGCGTATGATAAAGTTCGTTTTTCGTGTCTGTAACCTTAAGTTAGCTATGATGATTTTGTGTATCTTCATATGAACTAACTGCAGGGTTGTTCTGACAAATGTACGAGAACGTTGATTTTAAACGAGGGTACTTAGTTTTGAGAAACCGGATAGATACGTAAGTAAAATGACAATAGATTACATGAATACGTAAAACATTTTGGCCGACAACACTTGAAATAAACCGGAAATTTGTTCCTCCAAGTTTCTCTTTCTGAAAATAGTAATTGCTTCTGTCATGTATGAAATAAAATATTCAAATTAGTGACGCTCATTGGAAGAAATGTCTAGAAAATGTGACTTTTTCCTTTCAGCGACAGCGCATGTGCACAAGAAAAGACTACTAAAACATTGATGGAGAAGTTAAGATGGGTAACTTTGGGCTATCATTACAACTGGAATACGAAGGTAAGAATGCATCAAAATGTATGTGACAAATACTATATAGTGTATGACAAGCAAACTTTGAAATTACCGAATCAAACATTAGGAATACCACAAAGCCAGTTATACCCCTTTTCCAAATGATCTCAGCAAGTTAACAACGTATTTCGCGTGCGCATTGGGATACGAAAGGTAAACAGTAAGATGTACCATGTCATGCGTTTTTTTAAGTGTGAGCTGACCCAAAGCATCGTTTGTTCTTACCCACATTTTTTTCATTGCATAGTTTCATCCCTGAGGCAGCCATTTTGAATTATTACCATATGAATTCGACTCTTTCCGGACACACAGATCATTCTGAATTGGATTTATCAGCACCTTTATTTTCACTAAGGTAATACGTAAAAATCGAGACTTTTTGATTTTGAGGGGAAATAAGCTTCATGCACTGCGTTTGCTCAACATTCATGTTTCAAAACAATTTCACAACTTGACAGCTTCGGCCAAACGTGCATCTTTCTCTTGGGAGGGCGAACGTTGGATGAACAGCCATGCGCGGTATACTTACGCAGTGGTGACGTAGTAGTCATGTCACGTGAATCAAGGTTGTCCTATCATGGCGTGCCAAGGATATTAGAAAACGAGAATCTGTCCACATTATTCACTGACGAAAGTCAACGTGAGCCAAGTGCAGTAAAACTAGATTTAAAAAGTCTGAAGAAATATTTAAACCACTCAAGAATCAACATAAACGTTAGACAAGTCGAAGGACCAACCATGCGTTTTTCATGACACAAAAAACAAAATGAATTTTTCTTTCGACAAGAATTTCATTTGTTTTATTAAACTGAAGAACCAACAAAAAAATTGGTGTATAAAATGCGTATGTATAAATTTACAAGAATTTAATTTTATGAAAATCATTTCACCCATAACGCATGTGGGAATAACAAATAAAAATTAACGAATCTCATTTTCATTGGTTGTATTAAACTTCTTTGATGGAAAGTGACGCGTTATTAAAAGTATATGAAAAATAAATGCAATAGTAAACAAAGATGTTGTAGCGATAAACTTTGCTTTTCAAGGGTATTCTCTTTGAGGAATGGCAAGCATTGCCCAGATAATTTTGAAAATAACTGTTCAAACAGAATTATGAAATAAATAACTTAGGTAAACAGTATTATAGCAGGTGTGAACATCTGCTAATTATCTGAGTGTTTTGATCAACTTTCATCAGTTTGCAGGCTGATGATGATCAAAGAATGAAATTATGAATAAATTCATCCATCACGCACTAACAGCTAACAAAACAAAAACATTTACAAAAAGTTCACACCAAATGAGCCAAAGTCATTGATGAGAAAATGAAACGGGATAACGCATCTTGTGTGAAAATTGGTTCATTTGTGTACATGCGTTGTCCAGTTTCCAGGTTATTTTTCCACTCGATAATACTTTTTTCCATAAGAAGTGAGTTAAAGGTTTATCAGTTTATAAATTTTTTACAGATCATTTTTCCACTTGATAGTACTTTTTTCCATAAGAAGTGAGTTAAAGAGACATAAATGCAAAAGGTGCGACTTTGTCAAAAGTGTTGTCCAGCTTAATAAACATATCAATGGCCAAAATTCAGTGGCACACGATTTGTTTTGTAATTCTGTTTTCACAGTTCTTTTCAAAACTACCAAGGCTCGAGTTTGCACATACACCATGGAAAATATGCATCGAAATTCGATGTTTTAAATTGATCGAAACAAAAAGATGGTAAGATGTTAATTTACCCGAATTGTTAAAAAACGCCAGCTTAAAAGATGTTTTTTGGATTTAAATGTTTACTAAATAAAAATATATTGAATGGTATGAACATGTCGCCATTAATTATGACGACGACGTACGTAATAAGCAAACTTTCGCAGCAACAAATCACAAAGTTCAACGCAGCTAAATACACCGACTTAATGGGGGAAATGGACATTAAATATTAAGGATAAATAGTGAGGAAATCAACAATGATTTGGATAAATCGTTCGAATTCGTAGCAATATACAACTAGATATAAAACATGTCTGGTGAACTCTCTCTAAAACCGCTTTATTTTTGCTGATCAACAAACACTGTCACAAATGCTTACAAAAAGTTGAGACGCCTTTTTAAAGGAAATGCCCAAAAATGCTCACATAAAAAATAGCAGTTTTTGTGATTTTCTTCTTACAGTATTCAACTATGTTCGGAGCAATAATATTTTTAACAAAATACAGTCATAAGTTCAGTGCATGCATAAAGTGTTGACTTTAGAAAGAGTTCACTATGTTGCAAAATAAGCAATGAGATTGTCTTACAAATTAGTGCACAATTAACGCGAACGTCTAGTTCTAGGACCGCGCGGCTCGCTAAAATCAAGTCCCAATTCACCGAAGCGCGTTTCAAAGTACGCAGACAGACGAACACCTGCCTTGGCCTCTTTTGCACGAGGTTTATTGTACTCACTGCAGTTAAAAAATATTTGCCTGATGTCTTTGGCGATGTCATCGGTAGAACAATACTCACAATTAGTCAGTTTTTTCTGAATCGTCTGGAAATCCATTGGAGCTTTGATAACAAGGTGATAATCAGGTACCTGCAAGGGAAATTGTCATACGTGAGTCGCACAGGTAAAGCCTTGAATTTGGTTTACCAGTATCTAAACATCTTCAATTGATGACCGGAAAACATAGACAAGTGTCTTTGTCAGTCCAACGCCAAAATTATGTTTTTGTGGATCATCCCCTAACCCTAACCATCCTCACTAATATACATAGGTATTAGGAAATCAAGTACATTGATAACTTGTGTACCATCCTCACTATGACAAGTATTAGGAAATCATGTACATTGATAACTTATGTACCATCCTCACTATGACAAGTATTAGGAAATCATGTACATTGATAACTTATGTACCATCCTCACTATGACAAGTATTAGGAAATCAAGTACATTGATAACTTATGTACCATCCTCATTATGACAAGTATTAGGAAATCATGTACATTGATAACTTATGTACCATCCTCACTATGACAAGTATTAGGAAATCAAGTACATTGATAACTTATGTACCATCCTCACTATGACAAGGGAATAAAGAGAACAAGTACATTTATTCCAACTTTCACATAAACCTTAAAAAAACAAGCACGTCAAGTTCTCATGAATCATTCTCCGAAATATATAAGCTGAACGAACGTCAGTTCAATCTTTCATACCTTATTGGCGTCAACAGGAAAAAGGAAAGGCCAAGCATCCTCATGACATGTTAACTCCTTCAAAAGTTTTTCACATTGTTTCACAAGCGCTGCTGACATTCTGGAAGTTTTCGCAGGCGCAGAATTGGGCAAACGACGACTAGCAGATGCGCATGGTGTTTGGGTATTTGATTTTTTTACAGTTCGGCGAGTAACTGGAGTATTTTGTAAGTAGTCAACTTTTACCAAGACGTCAAGTAAATTATTATGACGTGTTGTTGTCACTGTTTTTTTTGTATCTTTATTGATCTTAGTCGTGGATTTAGATGGCGCAGATGTAGTAGAGATTTTTGGCTTCTTTGATTTTGTATTGTCTTTCTTTTTAGCTGTGCTTCGAGCATCTAGACAAGAAAAAGAATTTACCGAAGTTATGGCATACGATGATATCTAGTACAATAAATATAAAATTTGGAGAGCTTTCCTGAATAAACGGGAACTAATAAAGTATCAATGAAAACATTACATAGTTTATTAACAACAACGCACAGGGACTGTTTAGACTTTAAAATACTCGGATAATCTTTAAAACAAACACAAACACACCTCTAATAATAGATTTTTTAATTCTTCTTGATGTAGGCAAATCTCGATCCGCGCCGGAGCACACCTGACATATCCACTCCCCCCGGGGTACACGCCGTAACGGAGGATAAGCGCAGTCGACATGATAGACCAGCGGACATGTTTCACAGCATAACAATTCACCCTCTGCCCCACAACAAGCGCAAGTTTCCATGTGGACGGATTCGTCATCATCACTATGGTTTACTTCATCTTCTTTGGTCTCCATATCTTGGTCATCATTATCTGAAAGCAACAATCGCATATTCAGAATATGACGCAATAAACCCTTACTTAACACGTAACGATGGCCTAACTCCGACTAACACGTGGTAACTTTTGATAAAGATACACACAAATACCTTCGCTAAAATCATCTTCATCCTCGGTCACATCATCATTATCTTCATTCTCGTCACCACTCCCCTCTCCGTTTTCATCATTGTCGTTGTCAACGTCATGGGTGTTCTCAAAAAGTTTTATGTCTTCCTTTGCTTCATCTTCATCTCTACTCTTATCACGTTTACGGCGTTGTATGTTACGACGAGACTCCGCTGGCCGGCACTGACTACAGAACCAATCGCCTTCGGGAACCTTGAAAGGCAAAACGTTATTGAACATAAAATTATGAAATGGCATATAGGTTTAATGATATGCAAGATTAAAGCAGTCCTTTTATCAAAGTTTAAATTTCCTACAGTCTCCAATATACATAAAACACATAATTGTTACGATTGAAATAAAACGAAGATGAGTTTATGTTGACTCTAAATAACAATTTCCTACCCATAAGGCTCGGGGTAATGTCTAAAAATACACATCTGAATTTTAAATATGCCAAGTCAAACGTTGGCAAGTTTTGATAACAATCGTAGGCAAAGCCAGCCCTAGTATATACTCCAGCTATTCAAATTTTAAAAAATCCATTACTTGTTCATTTCTTCAGAAAATACATTTTATCAATGGTTTTTTTGCAAAAAAAGCACACCAAAAATATTTGCACAGTACAGCAGATAATCCGGCTGATTTTTGCCACCGATATTAATGCATGCATTCGAATAAAATCAAAATGAACCGTTAAAGAGATAAACAGCTATAACACAAACAAAAAAGCACCTTGCTGATAGGTGGTTTTAAACAATACATATGAAATCCCTTATCACAGCCGTCACACAACAACATGTGTTCAGCATCGCCTTTACGTCGACATATACTACAGCGAGCGTTCAATACGGACTTATCCCATGATATGCAGTTGTCAAGATTTGATAAATGGATAAACACTTGAGCAAGATTCGTACACGACATGAGAGAATCTTCCCAGCGCTCGAGTAATGATTTCTGTGACTTTCCTTTTGTCTTATCGTTACTGTGATCTGCAGAAAGAAAATGACATGGTATATTCCTTTACATTTAAATTCAATGTCGATAGATGAAAAAAATACTATTTTAGGATATGACATAATGTATATAATCGGTGCAAAAAATCTACCCAGTAAAATCATCGAGTGTTTTCGCCAGACGCCATGTTGGTAAAAAAAACTCACTTGTTCAGAAAGAAAAGCACATAAGTAAACTTACCTTTTTTCTTCTTACCATCATTCAAATCTACCTCACTTCCGAGGGGAGGAATCAAATACTTCTTTTCTATACCTCGCTCGATCTAGTAAATTAACAAATGAAAATTTTGCATACTTTTAATCATTCGTAGCCAAGATAATTTTGCTCAACATCAATATCAGGGATAATTATTATACAAAAGGTCATCTTGTGTAAGCGCTACAACGCCATTAATTCGCCAACTCTCTCCTTGGATACATTACAAATGGTTGACAAGAGATTCGAAAGAAATATTCTCCCATACAAACACATATATCCCTCAGTTGATCATACAAAGCCATTACTCATCATAGCAACCATACTCACGAAACCCATTCCCTACAAACAATGTTAGAAAATTTATTACTTGTATTAATGCTTCAGCCAGACTTCTTATACATGGATTTACGGTATGAGGAGTTTGGAACGAGGTAGGTGTTGAGGTCGACGATCTCTCCAAACGTGTCTCGGGACTTTCATAGATCTGATTATAAAACACCTTCTGTTCGAGATCTTTCCCCGTTAATGAAAGAGACCGATCAACATCCATATTCTCATTAACAGTAACCGCATCAGTACTATTATTTGATTGGTCATTCATTTGCACTGATTGATCGTTTTCTTGATTGATCACCTTTCCAGAATTCTCATCAACAGATACCTAGAGAAGAAAAATATGGATGACAAACTATTTTATGGATGTAAAAGAACAGGTTTTGTCAATACATATTAATTGCAGGATATGAGCACCATCGTGTTTCTTACCAATCTTATGTTTCTGAAAAAATCAATATAGGTACAAATGAAAGTTAACCTCCATGATTTTTATTATAAAACGTACGAGTGAGATAGAAATTTCTTCATTTATAGTCTCAGCAGTAATTCATGATTTCATAATGATATAATTAACAACACGGTCCATTTGATACTTATACATTTCTACAAGTCTATATCTCACCACCATGGACAATCTTTCTAATAAATACTAATGATCTGGAGCCTGGATAGCGTTATCCATTGGATAGCAAGTTTTTTTAACTTTTATAAAATCGTTTAAAAGGCAAAAAGTATAAAATTCGAACTGAACAATCACTGAAATAAAATCTTGTTTCAAAGATTACGAAATTTCCTTGCGTTACGAAAAATATAAACACCTTTTTTACAAGTTTGAAAATTTTTTTTATCCAATGGATAAACTTATCCAGGCTTCATACAACCGGCCCAGGAAATTCACAAAGCAAGATATACACAGTAGACATGCTACACAAACGAAAAGAAGTTACAAACATTATACACACCATATAAGCTACACTAATCATTTTGGACGAATCAACTTACATTTGAGTCATCAGGTAAAAAATCATATATTCCATTCTCCATTTGTTTTCTCCATGCAACAACATCATCAACCTTCACCACACCAAGACCACCCTGCCATAGCCGATCCTCCAAATCAAGCATCTGATCCCTTAAGCTCGCCTCAATAAAATCTTCCATTGTTTTATACATCGCCTTATTGACTGATTGATTACGCGTCGATGCAGACTTGGGTCGAGCATTTATCTTATCTCGGCGCTGTTTGTTCACATGACTGAAGGGATTATTCTCCAGTCCTTTCACAATCACGTCATACGACTCAATAAGCGCCTCACGAAGATGTTTTTCTCGATTACCTCGAGGATTCAATGAGTTTAAAAGTGAATCAAGCTCATCCTTCGATGAAATATATGACCACTGTTTTATTTCTCGATTCTTTATTCGTGAGTACATTTGTTCCAATCTCAAAGTTTGTACTCCAGAGTTCAGCACACACAAACGAGGTAAATTATCCACGGGAATGTTGTATAGTTTCAAAATCCGACATAAATCCTTTTCACACTCGATTTGTTCCCTCGACAAAGATGTGATACTCAATGGACTCTCAGAAACAGCTGACGTTGCAGATGACAACGGGCGATCTTCAGTGGCAACGGATGAACCCACGCTACTGCTGTCATCATCACTAAGCTGAAATGATATTTCAATATAAAATAATGTCTGACACAACTGCACTACTTCTCAAACGTCAGCCACACAATAGAGCATTTTATCATTCACAAAAAAACCCAAAAAAAAAACAACAAACCTCGGAGCTTTCATCATCCAGTGTTAGAAATGTGAATAAGTTGGGATCATCATCCTCAATAAAAAGGCCTGGTAATGAATTAAAAATCCAATAACGTCGAAACAATCGATCCCGACCTATCGGCTGTACACCAACCATTGACTGGCTTTTCTTGATTTCTTTCAAAAATACTTTTTCTTTCTTTCTCAAAATCTCTTTTCTCTCAAACCTTTCACTTTCTTCATTCCTTTTTGCATTCATCGTTTGCTCGGCGATGGGACCCCGGCTTCTAGTATGAGTCTTGATTTGGTCGTCATTATAATCATTGGATACAGTAACAGCAGGCTCTTTATTTGTACTAGTAACAGAATTGCAAATGACGTACAATAGGTGAAATAAATATAATTACAAAATGAGTTTCGAGCAAAGATTTCTCAAACAATAAATATGGTATTGGAGCTGAATACAATAAAAAAGCACATACTTTGACGAAAATATTTTTAAATAAGTTGATAGTAGGGTCTGTTCTGTATGATATACATGCACCATACCTGTCTTTTTCAGGATTTCCAGCGCTAGCTTTGTTTTCCTTTTCCTTTGCCCTCTCTTCCATACGTTTCTTATATTTTGCCGCAGCCTCTTCTTTGTCCTTTCTCTGATCTGCCCACTGCTCTTCTTGCAGTTCCCGCTTTGCTTTACGCCACCTAAAAAAAATGAAAATTTATTCGACAAAAAATTAAATTCGGACATTACCAACTTAACAAAACGCTTTTCAATTATAAAAGAAATTAGGTAATAATGGTTTAGTTTCTGTTCACAGGTGTATATTTAAGACACGAAACAAAAATTGCAACCTCTGTGCACAAGTTGAGAAAGATAAAACGATGAGTGCCCCTCTTCAAACCGTATATTCCTGCCATAAATACCTGTCAAAACCATCGTCGATGAAGTCACGTGTTGTAGCATACGTCAGCAACTGAGAGCATAATGCTTTAAGTATCTTCAATTTTTCAAAAGCTTTCAGATCGTAGATATTACCAGTTACCAGGCCCCTCATAATGACGCTTTCTTCGCGCTGAAACGTTACGAGATGGTCGTCTGATAGGGTAAATCCGCCACGTCTTTGCCAACGATAAGGCTCAGCGTCTCCGCCAGAAACTAAAAGAATTATTGGTGAAAACATTTCATAGTGACTCTCAATTACTTTCCTAGATACAAATCTCAGCGTGCTAGCAAACAACGTGATGATTAAAAGCATAAATTCAAATGAAAAGTCGAAGGTAACTGTGGCAATTCGTAGGGTAATTTTTATTATCAGGAATAGGAACAAATAATTAAAGCCTCCTAAACGCTACAGGGTGTTTTCAATTGACGTCAAAGCGGCCATGTTGGAAGACTATATATAAGTACCGATGCTCAACAAGGATGAAATTAACATAAATTCTTTTCACTGTATGCGATTTTCCTCCAACATGGCGACTGATGAAAACACTTTATTGATCTTTCTTAAAGTTGATCTTAGTTCTCTGGAACAGATAGTCAGGTCAACTACCAAGTATCGGTTATAACAATCAATAAACATAACTTTACCGAGATTGGCACCAGATGAAAGGATGTGCAATCTTAGAATTTCTGAACATGTAAAAGGATCAAGCGCAAGCTCGTGAAGACCCTTCCCTTGATGCACCAGAGCCCACGACGCGGCCATTGTCGCTGAAGTAGATATTGCCTTCTTTACTCGAGTAACATCACTATCTTCGTCCGCTTCACTTGAATTGTTCGGTTCACCCTTCATATTTTTCTACATCAAAAAATCATAAATCAATCATCAGGATTAGATACAATTATCACAATACCCCACTATAATTGGGAGGTATAATAGAGCTTACACTTAATCGAGGGAACATAAACCACTAAACCACAGAAGAAAAGAATCAACGATTCCTATGCACCAAATGAAACAATCAAAAAACACCTACGATGGAGGAGGGAATGTTCCCCATTGCAGAAAAGTTAATTGGCCTTTCACAGCACAGAAAAACATGAGACAGGCTCACGTTATAACAACCTTATGTGTGACTATACAGTTTTTAGAGCTACACTTGAGTACATTGGAGTAACTATGCAATTATAAAACATGTGTAATATTCAGTGTTGTTTGTTGATGTCATTTTATACGCTCCACAACAACACATGAATAACGTAGTTTGGTTCTCGTTAGCAAATCGTGATATTTTATGGAACTCCATGTTATCAATAAATAGTCATGATAGACAATAATACTTGTTTATACATTAATGTACCTCGTGATCAATATCATCAAGCCCTTCTTCTTCGACTTCCTCGGCATGTGTTGCCAAAATGGTGGAAAGAAGAAAGCGAATAATATCGTAGAATGATCCCTCGGCGTCGTGTTCCGTTAATGCAGTCTCAAGAAGCTCTGAAATGACAAAGTGAGGATGATTTTAAACAAGAACGTTTACCACAAATGAATTTAATATTGTAATTCAATGGGAAATTTCTCGTAAACTGAGATGCACGGAAACATTTTAACACTATTTCATGATGCGTAACAAAATGTTAATGTGTCTATTTCATTTTAAACTCGGATTATAGGATGTACTATTATATTCAATTGGCACAACTTTGCCATATCAATGTTCACCAAGTCATTGGTCAAGAAGACCTAAGGAAACATCAAAATTTGTGGGTCTATCCGTGCCGCAGCACATTTGCCTTTGATTTGACAAGACTTAGATTTCTTAAATTCTCTAACTAGCTAAAGATTGACACAATTTTGATGTAACGATTGCATATTTTACATACATTACAATAACATAGCATGTTATTAATTATCAGTTCACAACAAGTCTTCACCTAGAGAAACGCCATCGGGAAAATCTTGCTTGCCATTGAACAACTCGCTGAAAACGAATAGAAATTCCAGCACCATGACGATATCGGCAAAACACTCAGTTGGAAAGTTACACTCGATTGCTTTACACACGGGTAATTCCTGAAAGAAATTGTGAAGAGTATATCTTATCATGAATAACACTTTATAAATGCGCAGTACTTGCTTTGAGCACCTCACTGCGTGGTGAACATTAAACGCCTGATATATGTATGAATGGTGTACAGATGAAAGCTTATCACTTTTGATTTTACCTTGTGATCATCAAGTTTCAAGTCTTCCAGTGGTACACACCAATGTAATAAAAACATTTTTTGTTCCTTAAGAAGTTCGAATCTCTTTAAACGAGCCTAAACAGTTAAAATGAACAATAGAAATTCTATATATTTCTAATTTGTTGATTTTTACTCTCCATTAAAACCACATAGTAAGTTTCCTTGCAAGATACACACATACATGTCTAAGTTTCACAGCTTGTAGACCAAACTAAATAAAATGATGTTAAATCACCTTATCACGGGCTTGTTTCCGCAATTCCTTTTCTTTTTCTCGCTGTATCTTTAACTCGTTTTTCATTCGTTCAATTTCCTCGGGCGGAACCTTTTTTAATTTCTTTCCGTTTTCCACCTTCGAATAATGAGGTCAAATGCGAAAAAGGCATTGAAATGCTTGAATCTTTGATAAGAATCAGAAGTAATAAATTGCAAAACATTCAGTTTATTCGTAATCGCAATCCGTCAATTTTCTCCGCCACAAGCAAATAATTTCCCTCCAAAACCCTTTTCTTGTTAAGTTCCACTGACATATGTATCTGCTGTGTAGACGATTACTTCTATGGTAAGTGCAAACCAGTTTCGTGGCAAGTACTAACCAGTTTTATGGTAAGGGCAAACCAGTTTCGTGGCAAGTACTAACCGGTTTAATGGCAAGTAGTAAATGACTACTTTTAAAGCAGATTTTGGCAAGTTTTAAGGCCATTATTCACTACTCACCGTAGATGATTTCTTGTCGTTTGCAGTAGACGAAGATGATTTCTTGCCATTTGCAGGAGACGAAGATGATTTCTTGCTATTTGCAGTAGATGAAGATGATTTCTTGTCATTGGCAGTAGACGAAGATGATTTCTTGTCATTTGCAGAAGAAGAAATCTTTGATTTCTTTCTGCTCTCTTCGCTATCGTCGTTTCTTTTTCGTTTCTTTGAAGAATTCTCTAAAGCGTCGTCAACGATAGACGGTAGATCATACGTTTCCCGGTATTCTTCCTATCGTGGAAAAATCACAATAGCAATTTCGCATCAAAAATAGAAACAAAATAAAGCAAAATACAGCGACATATCGTATCGTACAAAAAGGTAGTTATCTTATGATAGAAAACATCCTTAACGTATGTTAGTTGAATTTGATATTTTTGTGCAATCCTATCCGAGCTACAAAAGCTCATTTTTTTAATGAAAATTCAACATTACCATTTTAAAACTTCAAGAGCTACAATGAACTAACTAGAATGTGAAAAAAAAACTCAATCGCAAAACATGCTTAAAGAATAAACCACATCTCTATACAAATACTTACTTTCACTTTCCAGTATGAAGTGCGATAACACATCACTTTGACGAGAAGCTTAAGTTTATCACGAGTAAAGGATCCTTTTCTACGGCTGCACGGAAAACAGATACAAAAAGCAATCGTAATAAAATACTATCAACAGATCAATCCATGATGTTGCAAGAAGTCACATCTTTTCAACCAGTAAGAAAAGTATGTTTTTTACAGGGGGGGTGATCATGCAAAATCTACAGACACGTTATTACTCTTATTACACCATTTGTTAACTAGATGTTGACTTTTTGAAGACACAATAAATGCAACAAAAAATCTAAAGAAAAATAAATAAAAATATAAGAAAACCAGTTCTAAGATCAGTCAGAGCATCTCCACAACTTTGCATTCAACCACAGCTCAAAATAATGTCTAAATGTCTTTAAATGCCAACAACCTTAGTGATAGTCATCGTCTGAGTCAAAATCTAAGTCAACATCAACACAAACAAAAACACCAACACCAACATCAACAAAAACACCAACATCATTACCAACAAAAACACCAACACCAACACCAACATTACCAACAAAAACACCAACAAAAACACCAACATCAACATTACCAACAAAAACACCAACACCAACATTACCAACAAAAACACCAACACCAACATCAACACAAACAAAAACACCAACATCAACACAAACAAAAACACCAACAACAACATCAACACTAACGAAAACACCAACACCAACATCATTACCAACAAAAACACCAACACCAACATCAACACCAACACCAACATCAACACCAACAAAAACACCAACACCAACATCAACACAATCAAAAACACCAACACCAACATCAACACCAACAAAACACCAACACCAACATCAACACCAACAAAAACACCAACACCAACATCAACACAAACAAAAACACCAACAACAACATCAACACCAACAAAAACACCAACACCAACATCAGCACCAACAATCCCTGTCCCTGACCTGGACAATCTACATCCACAAACATGCCTGTAACAATGTTCTCAAGTTTAAATCATTAACTTCGTGCATCAATTGCACCAAAGAACATGTAAAGATAATTTTTTGAGGCAAAAAATTCTTGTGTTTGACATTTTATGTTCTCTAGATGTTACCATACACCACATGACTATGGTACATTTGGGAAAGATGCAAATTGCGGCCGAACATAATAACTAGCAAGGTAAATTATGGCTGGTCAACAAGCATTTTTGGACATATATTATCATTGACCAGCCTTTATTTTGAGTCCAGCCAAAAGAATGTTTAAAGTAATCACAAGGGTGCCTAAACATGCACCTTAATAAAGTGTGTCTAAAATAATGGACCATGCAGATATATGCAAGCATATTAAATTACGTAGTTAGTTGCATAAATTAAACAGTATTTTGATGAAACACAAATCATGTTAAGCATTGACAAGCCATCGCCTCTCATTACAATGAAATAAAGCCTGTGAATGCATTGAAATTATTTATGAATTTCGTCAAAATACTGCTTAAATAACGAGGCTAACAAATTTTATATGCATGCATAAATCTGTGTGTTCCATTTTTTTAAGACAACTTGTAGAACTGCTTCAAGCTGAGGTGATTCAATTGTGCATAATTTCTATCCCCCCAATCAACATGTTACTGATGTTACCATACCTTATGCAAGACCCTTTTATGGTAAGATCTTCATGAGTACTTTTGGTTCTTTTCACTTTTACAACATACTCATAATTCTTGGCATCAGGCCAAACTGATTTCTTCATTGAATTTGTTGGACTTGTGCATGAAGATTTCTTGCTTGTGCCTTCATCATCTGACAAAACTACCATGGCATTCGACTTACTAGGTGTTTTGCCTGATTTGACGGACTTATTTTCTGGAGATTTTAAATTATTTGTGGACTTTGGTGGTGAGTCAAATCCATTTGCAGGTAGCGTGGGTTCAACAACATTATGAATAGTGCCTTGTAACCTGAAATATAACATTAATGATAGTACATATTTAAAAAAATAGCCATACAGAAGAAAAAAATATGTATTGCATAATTGGTGGTTGGTCAAAGTGTAAATGTGTTGGGCAATGTCCAAAATACCCTTTTTTGCTGGTAATTTCCTCCCACCTGACCTGTGTTCAATTTAAAAAATGTTCCAGATTGGTAGACCTTAGATCACTAATGGTACAAAGTTCACAAATGGTAACATTTTGTGGTCATTTTGTTTTCAACTTTGAACAAAATATGCATAAGATGTGAAAACATAAATTTTAATTCTTATGATGCATCAAAACACAATGGAAGAGCTATTTCAAAATTTAGGAAAGGATTAAAATAAAAACCATCACCATACGAGATGTTTGAAATAATATACCATTCTTTCATTAAACATTTCCTTCCCGTAATTTCTTTTTATGCTCTTACATTCATTTTCATTATCTCAAAAACGTTCACAACTGACTGAATCATACTTTTCTCTTTTGTAATTGACATGTACTTCTTCTCCTTCTTGATAACGCTCACGCATGTAGTTGAATAGCTCGTCGCATAAATTAGCCAAACGAGTATGTCGTGTGTAATGGACCAAAGTCAGTACACCTCTCTTTATGGGTTCCGCGATCTCTTCCACTATCTCTCTAGCATCTTGCTCAGATTCTAAAGCTTCTTCGTAGGTCAAACCGTGCCTAAGGGTAATCTCACAACTCCATACTAAACTATTACAAAGTATTGTCCGTTTGAAGAAGGAGCTGCAACACAAAAACATAAACGTACTAAACGCGAGAAGGCAAGACACGAGGCTAACGCAACTTTTAACCCAACTAACGTACGAACAGTGTTTATAAATTTCTTAAATTGAACATTATAAATGCTTACTCATAATCACGAAAAACCTCATTCGTTTGTCTGCAAACAAAAACTTCTTCTTCATCTTTCAAATCCAAAGGAGGAGGGTCAACTCGGAAATCTTTCTTGTCCAGCAAAGGCATTTGATTTACCAGATATTGACACAACTTTTAAAAACTCCCGGCAAAATCCACGAGAAGCATGTCAAGAACAATCAATACTTAATCAGTAAGAGCCTCCACAAACTTGGTCATCATCAGTTCATAATTACAACCAGAATCGTGTCTGGAAATGGTTGAAAATATCAGAAGAAAATGGACAATTCACGCTCAACGTCTTTTAACCGAGAGACCGCGCCAAACCACTTTTGAATAAAGACAGAGTATGGTATCGACTGCAGCAAGCCAAGATTGGAAACGATTTTTCTCCACTATCATATCTCGAATTTGCATCAAAATAATATCCATGATGATTTAAAAGCCATTATTTACACTGAAATATTATTTCCTCTAAGGATGAAAAATCTTTACGAGAAAATTCTTGAAATGGTGCTATTGCAAGAAAGAAAGTAATATGTAGTTCACAATATTTTCAAGCTCTGCTATTGGTGGAAACATGTTTTTTGCAACATATACTTCCGGTACAACTGGAAGTGAAGCTTTTGTAAACAAATACAAAGGAGCTCCAATAAAACGTGTATTACTTGATAAAACCAACATAAGGCCTAATTTTTCTGGAAATTTGGCCCTTCTGAATATATCAGCATACATTCTGTCTTAACTTTTGGAATATGATATGCTTCAAACATTGAAATAGAACACTGCTTTCCAAAAAACTGGTTCGACTATCTCGCCAATCGAAATGCCGAAAGTTTACACAGCCAAAATCAATATTATAGCTTTGCATCATTGATAAATAAAGGTCCACATGTTGAAACATATTGAATAATAATATACTTCCAAAAATCATTTGGTTTTATTTCACTTTACAATCTTTTACATATCCTATTGACATCAACACACACTAAGAGAACATATTCCACAAACTGAAATTATTAAAACATGAGCAAAATGGAAATATAAACAACTAAAGATAGAAATGAACAGTTGCATTAAAACTCTGCATATTTGCATCATTTCACATGTTTGTACAATATGTCGTAGTGTCCAGGTTTATATAATAAAGTGATCATAGGATCCCGACCATCGTCTGGAAAATCATGATGATTCACAATGAAGTCATCTCCGCTTCTGTCTAAGTGTTCAATTCTTATACACACCCCAGTTGCATCTGTCAAAGCTATAATATGAATATTGTCGCTTTCTCTAGACATTGGTTCCACCTCCTGCAAAATGTGAGTAAGAAAAGGTAGACGAGTGGCACTTTGTAAGTGTCACATATTTTTAGCAAGGTTGAAAGCATCAAGTTACCAACACAATTTGATTAAAAAACATCATTTAACTTTGGCAGATGATTTTCTCCTTACACTTGAATTCAAGCTAAACTACAGGAAACACATTACACAGAGTAGATATGAACACAAAAACAAGTTTTGTTAGTCCCAACAACAGCTGTGTAGCTAATTCACAGTCTTCCTCATTTGAACAACAACACACGCAAGGTATTAGCCAATTCAAACAGTACCTGACTGCAAAAATCTTTCATTGTTTGACCACCTTCAAGAAAGTTCTCAAAAAAGTCCTCCTTCTTTTGAAGTTGTGCAGATGTGAGTAGCCTGAGATAAACAACTATATAATTAGACATTCCTTCATCCTGAAAAACCTAAAGAACAAAAAGTATGGTATCCAATGCAAGTTTGGATTCATATCAGTGAGGGAAAAATTAGAAAGCACCACTCTTACTGTTAGCAGTTTATCTACATCCATCTTTTCTCCAATTTTATCAAGTAATTCTATAAACTAAAAAAACTCTTCTGTCAAATAAACCCAACTACTATGAGAACATAGGAATTAAACAAGTGACTGGGTTTAAAAGAAATAATTCGAACTTTGGGCAAAAACAATGGCAATTATTAATTGAATCTTAACAATAATCATGCAATACCGTATCATGAAAATCTTCAACCGTAAATGCTGGGAAGCCTAGGGCAACCAATTCATCCTTGCTACCAACAGCATAATTTCTGAATCTAAAAGAACATTATTGAATTATTAAAACACAACAAATAACATAAAAATATAAAGCAAGTTGATTTTACAGTTTTACCTCTCATATTCAACACGATCATTCAATAAATATTCCAAATATGCAAAACCAAAAGCACGAAAGAAACAGTTTCCATCTCCTCTAGTTGTTCTTATGCAAGAATATTTTTTTGACAAGTCCTTTACCAGAGAAAACATTGAGTTATATATGGTCAATGCAATGATACTGCATGGGTAATTTTTGACATGTAACTAAAATAACCATTAAGATTACGAACTTTAAGAAACAAATTCAAATTTTTTAAGAGAAGGTAAATAGATGAGTAAAACCTTATAAAATAGCATTCTCATAATGATACAACAGCAGTTTGTCATATTATTTTGACACATACAATGCAAAACACAGACAATAGAAAGGAACTTCACATTTCACTGTACAAAAACAATCCTAACCCTAACCACAATTACATAATAGAAGTATAAAATCTTTATAGTATAACTGGGAAAGTAGGTTCGCATGTATTTTCCTATTTGATATAAGAGAAACAAGAGAAAAACAGATTCGTAATAACAGCCTTAAATATGATACTTGCTTTAATTTTGTTTTGAAACACAATATCATCTTGTTGATAGATATTTGATAATGTAGCAATGTTTTGGAGTTCACTGACAAGATGTTGAGCATCTGCAATCTAAAATGATGTAGAAATTAATACAACCATTCATTTCCACGCCCGATCAAATAAAAATAATGGGACATTCAAAGCTAAGCTATAGATATACAAATAACGATGTAAAGTACACCACTTTAGACAAGTTATTGATAGTAATCTTGGCAAACCTAAACAAATTACTATTCACAGTAACGTACCTCAAGTATTTCTAAGATACAAACATTATTTCCCACTTAAACATCAATTCATAGAAATGCTAGTCAACTATTCTTGTTGAATAAACAATACAGACCCTTAAAGTCAAATTCATTGTGTATTCTGACTAATCATAGTAGCACCATCTACTCTTGAGATGACATTTATTACAGGATTGATTTCTTATGGCAAGGCATAGGACAAATTGATAATTGGGGGAGGGGGAGGGGGTTGTATTCATATAATCATGTTATAGTGCCTAATCACACTTGATTTCAATGGAACTAATAAAGTAGAATGTCCATGTATGAATACTAGCCCCTCAAATTATTACTCTCCAACTTTGTAAAATAGCAACGTACATATAAATACCCATTTGAGAAGAGTCAAATAGAGATGTGCTTATAAAACAGTTGATTTCATCTTCTTTATAAAGGTGAACATTGCAGTACATGTGCAAATCATAAATTTCTATATTCAAATAAGTGGTGGTGGAGGGGGATAGTTTCAAAATGTAAATAAAATTAGTCCTTTAAATTAGCTCCCTGTATTGCAAACTCTGACATTCACAACCACATGTTTTCTTCAAAAATATTTCATTTGTTACTCTTAAGTTATATAAACTTTGTTTGCACATTCACCAGCATAAAATTTACCAATCTTACCTCTTTATGAATTTTTTCCACTTGGTTCATTATTGCCTCGTCAGCATTTCCTGAATTATAAAAAAAGTACGTAAGACTTTCGCAGAAAACAACTTTGAATAATTCGTTCACTATTGCAGGAGGCATAGAATATTTTCAAATATCACAAACAAGTTTACACTGCAAAAAACATCAAACCTTGTGGTTCTAAAGCCATTTTCCGAGCAATACAAGGCAATGACAAGGCAACAAAAGTTACGGAAATACAACGTAAAACGGATAGCCAGATGCGGAGAGTTATGATTAGAAGACTAAACCTAGTTAACGGCTTGTGCCGATGATTTGAAAAAGCATATATATATAATTTCAAAAAGCAGCACTAAGAATAATTTAAGCGATCTAAAAGAATTTAAGCTTGTGGTTTCAATGCTCTTTTGACTATTCTTTAAAAAAATAAGCCTAAAACTGCATTTCTATAGTTCTAATTGATTTACAAACAAGTGACCAGAGACATGTCGAGAAGCTCCGGAAAATACCGGACTAGTCGGAAACGTACGTAAGAGTATATATAATACGACCATCCATAATACACAAGAACAGACTTTTTCGTGTCATTTACCGGTGTTTGAGTCGAATTTATTCCAAGTAAATTGACTAGGACATTTTATAATGGAGCGTATGGACCAGGGGGATGAGGATAGCCCCAGTGTTGTCAGACGACAGGTAAAATTAGGTTAATTTTCTCTTTGATTTAGTCCACTGTTGCTTCTAGATACTTTCAATTTATTTTAATTAAAGACAGCTTTTCTATGAACTCAATTGTTTGCGATAACGTAATTGAAACGCACTACTAAGCATCTTGTCCCAAAAAATCATGCATTTTTAACTAAATTTGCTGAGTTTACATCAATTTACTCAAATATATTGATACAAATCCTTATATAGACATCTCATCTTTATCCACCAAGTGTCCAATCAACATCATCATTTCAAAGTGGTATGTCTCCATTCCCAGGAACACCAATGACACCAACACCAATGACCCCAACACCAATGACCCCCATTGCACCACTTACACCCATTGCACCACTGACACCTATGTCTGTTGAATCATCTGGAATTGTACCACAGCTTCAGTAAGTTAAGAAGTTCTCAAGTAGGGAAAATTATGTCAGTTCTCTGTGACAATATAAATTTCAATCTCTTTTACATTTCCCCCCAGGAACATTGTATCCACAGTTAACCTTGGTTGTAAACTTGATCTGAAAAAGATAGCTCTTCATGCCAGGAATGCTGAATACAACCCTAAAGTAAGCTTTCTATTATATGTTATTACTCTATAGTAGGAATTGTGTTGATAGCCATTTGTATGCCTTGACTATTAGCGATTTGCTGCTGTTATCATGAGAATCCGAGAGCCAAGAACGACTGCTTTAATATTCAGTTCAGGGAAGATGGTGTGTACGGGAGCAAAAAGGTTAATGATTCTATGGTACTTTTTGTCCTCATAATGAAATATTTTAAACATGGGGCTTCAGAATAATCAGAAAAATTTGATGGTTAAAATTACAGACCATAAACTATTTGTGCCATTCTTTACAGTGAGGATCTTTCAAGGCTTGCAGCAAGAAAGTACGCTCGTGTTGTACAGAAACTTGACTTTCCTGTATGTTCTTGTGAATCAACTCATAAAAAAATTGAGGCGAAGTTCAACATGAATTTCTCATGATCCAATGCAATATTTTAGGCAAAGTTTACGGAGTTTAAAATCCAAAACATGGTGGGGAGTTGTGACGTGAAGTTCCCAATCCGATTAGAAGGTCTTGTTCTTGCGCATGCCCAATTCTCAAGGTAAGGATTTGTTTACCTGCAAGCAACAACTTCTTTATCTCATTATAAGAACAAAAATCTTAAATTAATTTTTGCACTTGTTTATGTTGCAGCTATGAGCCAGAATTGTTTCCTGGACTCATATATCGAATGATGAAACCGAGGATTGTTTTACTAATTTTCGTATCTGGGAAAGTTGTTTTAACAGGTATAAATTTATCAATACCTAGAGTGATCCGATGAACATCCCTATCAAATAAATGCCCTGTACCTTATTAATGCACCCATCCCCTCCGTAGCATGAGTTTTTATTTGGCACTTTACTCTAATAAACGCCCTATCTCTAATAAACGCCCCATCTCAAATAGATGCCCTCACCACGTTACCATTATGTCATTATTTTAATGATTGTTGATTGTTCTCAGAAACAGTATATTTAGTTTTGTTTTCATTTGCTCACACTAAGTTGATAGAAATGATATAAACGCCTCTCGTTGTTAAAGTATCGTATTTATTGATCATTTATATCTCTAGAACCATTAGAATTGATTACTGGGCGTTTATTAGATCGTTTGCGGCAAGCGTACTATAGAATGATACCAACTCTATCCACTGTCTTATGTGTATTACGTCTGATAAATAACGAAACAAATTATTATATTTAGGCGCAAAGGAAAGAAAGCAAATCTATGATGCATTTGAGAACATTTATCCAATCTTAAAGTCCTTTAGAAAATCATGACAAGTTACTTCAAGATTGACAAAGTTGTACATAAACGTTTGTTTGAAATTATTATCTATACATGTTTTTTTTTGTTTTATTGTCACCGATGTACTTTCTACGGAGTTTATGACTGGTTAAGTTGTCTCGTTATTTTTAACATATTAATATTCTAGCGAAACGGAGATCACTATAAATTATCACATATCATATTTCACTATTATATTATGAACATGAAAATCAATGAATGTTGATTCCTGAGGTAAATAAAATTTCGGAGAGCACGTCATAGTGGATTAATTTTAACCGAAAATGTTCTTTTTTATAAACTTTTTTTACACAGCAAAAGAATATTACGTAAATAGAATCTATTCCGCATAAAATTTCCATTTTCAACTAAATATTTGAGAGTATTGAGCTGAAGTTGGATACCACATTCGGAGTATGTTAAATTTTATGCTTCAGTTTGTTGTGACAAATATAGCCAGAAAATCACTAACAAGATCCAACTCAAACATAGATGTTGTACAAAAGGAATCAATAATGAGATTTCCGGATTTCGTATTCAACCATTTTTTAATGAAGGTTTGGAGGATCATTTAAGATGCACACCACAAGATTTAATCCATGTTTTTTTTCTCTATGATTTACGTCAGAACCGCGCACACATTAGCACGAAGAAGCTATAAACAGAGTTGCCTAATCCTCACGAAACAGACGGATCTGTTATGTTTATACTGCACTAACATTGAATTATGATGAAAAAAGTGACTATTTATATTAAGATTGCCTGCTCCAGTCTCGCGGTGCCATTGAAGTAGATTTTGATTCTTATTGGTGCAAAAATATTGAAGCATTTTCAAAGTTTATTTTAAGAAGATGAAAGGATTATGTTCTCAAATTGCGCCGCCTAATTCCCTATGGTTTTAACAACTTACGGCACGAGAATTAAGAAACATACAAAAGATGTGTTGCCGGTTTAGTATTGAAGACCATTCAAGATACCAACAGTATAATCAAATCAAACTCGAAAACATTGAACAGAACTTTAGGTAAACTGTTTTCTCAGTGAAATTTGGTACAAACACAAATTAAACACAGAAGCGACGTAGGGTTCTGAATACGGCTGATTTAATTTTATTAGGATATTCACACGCAGCTTAAAAGATTATTGACTGCGTGCGTCTTCATTGGAAGAGTAAAAAAAAACAAATGTGTACCGGATTGTTAGATGCACGTTATTATACGGTTATTTAACTACGTCGAAGGCTGGCGATCTAAAATTTGTGTTGTGTTATTATTATATAGTCATATAGTTTTGAACATGCTAAATAGTTAGAACGAAGATGATAGGGATAAAACCGAACGGAGCCTCTTTCTAAACCGGTGCAAGAACAACGAAAACTAAAATCTTTAAATTCCCGAAAAATTTAAAGGATTGAAATTCTTAATGTTTTTTTTGCGCTGGCAATCATCGTTGACAATGGACGACGGGGAAACGGGAAAGACGAAGATATTTATGAGAGGAGAGGTAAAGAACGCCAGAGCGGAAGAACTACTGGCCTCACTAAAAGAAGAGAGAGAGAGAAAAAATATTGCAGAGAGCGATGTGCCATACACGTTGAAAAAACAGCCATTGCTTCCTGCAATACAAAACAAAATATACGACAAGGTCGATGATTTCCCTATTGAAGACACGACATCACAATTCCTGTGGAAAGATTTAAACTGGGAAAATACACATAGATTAAATGATTTAGAATTATCTAATGGGAAACAAAATTTCGCAAAAAACTATAGCATCAATTCAACGGACCAACAAGGTAAAGATCTTCCCCCTTTGAAGATAAGAAAAAGACAATTTTTTAAATGAACAAGTTGTCCTGAGCCTCCGATCACACCATGGCACTATAATGTCCGGGTTTTCGTACACTGCACAAAGTAAAATTGTACCAAAAATATATAAGTAACATATTGAGGTGCGATTGGTAGCAACGTCGGCATCAAGTGATTGGAAAATACATTGAAGTGCGATTGGTGGAAACGTCGACCTTGCTTGACTTAGCGTATACTATGAGGTACAATAAAGGCAAGCGATTAGAAAATACGTTGAAGCGCAATGGGTAGCAACGTGACATCACGTGATTTTCAGATATGTGTTGGACGTACGAGGGCAACAACGTTGGTTCCTTCTCCTTTTCGTGGATGATCAAGGAGAATCGGAAGCACACAAAAATCTTTTTCACAAGATCAAATGGGCAAAAATATTGGAAGTGATCATTCGTGAACAACATAAAAAAAATGCTTGAACAAACTTGGTCGCTTTATCCCACTAAGTAGAAGATATTGTAGACCATAGCGAACCTTAAGAAGATTGATTTCTATTTTTTTTTTGAAGAAACTGCCAATAACCAACATGGCTTGATGATGCTATAAGATTCCTGCAACATCAATGAGCACAAAACACAGTAAGCACATACCGAAATCAATCCGCCAATTAAACTAAAAATAAATATAGAAAATCAATAAACGAAAAAAATGTTTGTGTGAAATGGAAAAGTTCAATTGAAAAACATTGGAAACCAAAATCGTTTTAAAGTTTGTACTAGTTTCAACTTTTTTTTATCTTTTGTAATTACATTTGGAAGATCTTTCTTTAAATGCGATCGAGCATTATGAAGGCGGCATCGCTTCAAATTATTATCACTGCTCAATACTAACTACTTTTACGGCAGAGTAAGCCATATTTTTAATAAATAGTTATGTATTGCTATAGACTCTATACTAAATACGACCGTAGTTGCTATAATTTGTATGATTATCGTTTCTGAAATATCTATTTATGGCACGGCTAGTTTCAATTTCATCAAATAGTTCAAATAACTGACACGTTTACAATTTAATTCACAATTCACATGCCTAACATATTTACATAAAAACCCTTTCTTTGTTGACCCACACTATGATTATGGAAAAAAATGTCTCCAAGTTAAACGAAATGGTGATTCTAATATCACTTCTTTTGAAAAAATCTCATCGTTGTACATAAATCTACGGAAAAACATGAATATATGAATAAAATCCCCCTCACTCATCTAGCTGGCGGCGCCACTGGCCTTGTATTAGTTTTGCAAATCAAAAGCATCATTGCGTCTCAATAAGATATTATCGTAAATGCTTTATTTTCTTACAGGAGAACAAAGATCTTACAAAAAGCTAAAACTAATGAAAGCAGGTCATGAGTATTGGTGATAAGTGACGTAGTTTCCTGAACAATTAAAAATTTGCAACAAATATTTAATTAACTGCCACGAAACATGATTTAATTGATCATGCATGTTCGGTCCAGTTCGGATGCGTTAATTTACACAAAGGTCTCATCTTCAAGAGAATCTTCAATCATTTGCATACACATACGCACCGTAGAATTGAAATAATTTCACTGTACCTTTATGCTAAACGGCAAATAGAATATATCGCTTGATGCTAGAATATTCTTATGTTCGTTTGCGTGCAAAGTTCAAAATGTATATTGTGCACCATTGTTATGGATATGAACGTACAACAGAGGCATTTGCAAGTTAATATTAGGTTTTCATGCATTCCTAGAGCATCCATGCATAGTCCAAAAAAGAGTTTTTGATGTTTATCAAATACTTCATTCATATTTTAAGTAGATTGCGCGGGGGTGTCTAACAGGGAACATTGCTGAAAATATAATCATATTAAGAATAACGTGTATCTTTTTGTCTTTGCCAGTTTTTTCAACTTGATAGAGACGAAAATATGGGAGCTAGAGTTTCAAGAAATGACTTTGAATGGACATACACCGATGAGCCACACGCAACGAGAAGAAAGGTCATTCTCAGTAAGTGAAAAGCAGAGGTGTGTTTCAATATTGACTTATGTAAAGGGGCCGTATACTATGAAACATTTACACGTCAACCAAGACAGAACTCTCGACTAAGATTAATTCAAGATTATAAAATCATCGACGTGAGATCTAGGAGCGAAATGCGCAGTTAATTTATTACTTGTTTTGAGAAAGTCAAAGTATGCTGTTCGTTACATCATGCTTTGAATATATAGTTGCTAAAGTTGTACAATTTTAATTTTTCCCTTCATCATGATCGAAAAACCATGATCGAAAGCTAATCTTAAATGGTTCAGGGGAAATTGCTTTAAATCAACGAATATACATGGGGATAAAAAGATTTAATGTAATGAATTAAACAGCATTATCAATAAATTTCGGCATAAACAATATAAGCAATACATTCTGATTGGGCCTCCAGAATTTCGAGAACAACGAAATACAAGTTATTTTTCCTTTGTGTACTATTGTCACGAATCAGAAACCTTTCGCAGGTGATGGGGCAACAATAAATAGCCTAAACTAAGGCAATTCGAATCTTTCACGTTTGGTGAACTTTTCGTCCTTCTTTTGACGTCATCACGTCAAAGTAACAATGCTGTTAGGTACCTACGTAGGGTAACAACATGGCTGCTATAAAAGTACTTTTTATTTTTCATACTCATTTGAAAACAACGATTTTATACGATTGACGGGGAAGAAACAAAGGTAAATAGCGAGTTTTTACAACAGAAAAGATTCCAACCCATCATCTCGTACAACATTTTCCTAGTAATTGTCGATCCATTGTTTTGCAGAGGCGCATCCAGAAATCAAGAAATTGATGGTCGTTGATCATAACTTCAAGTATCACGTAATACTCCTGGTTTTCCTTCAAATTCTCGTGTTACCCTTGGTACCTCATTTATCATGGTTAGGTTTTTTTCTGCTCACATACTTTTATGGTGCTGTAATAAACCATGCAATCCTTGACGCCATCCACGAGATCTCGCACAACATGGCGTATGGAAATGGGAAACCGCTTCCTAACCGTCTCTTCGGAATTTTTGCAAATCTGCCCACGAGCATACCTGTCAGCGTTACGTTTAAGCGCTATCACATGGAGCATCACCGTTACCAGGGCGATGAAGATTTAGATCCAGACCTGCCCACTGAATGGGAAGGACGTTTCTTCACTAACAGTTTCACTAAAGCTATTTACGTTGGAATTCTTCCTCTATTCTACGGACTGCGTCCACTTTTCGTCAATCCAAAATCACCAACAATGCTTGAATTATTAAACTATGTGGTACAGCTTTCTTTTGATGCAATTTTATACAACTTCTTTGGCATTATGCCACTGGTTTATCTGTTGATAAGCACATTGATTGGTACAGGATGGCATCCTCTCGGTGCACAGTTCATTGCAGAGCATTATATGTTTCGTAAGGGCCAGGAAACGTTTTCGTACTACGGTCCGTTTAATTACGTCATGTTTAATGTTGGTTATCACAACGAGCACCATGATTTCCCCAATATTCCTGGTTCTTTGCTTCCGAAGGTTCGCGAACTTGCCCCGGAGTTCTACGACAACTTGCCACATCATTCTTCCTACCTTAAAGTCCTCTATGATTTTATATTCGATCCCGAGATTAATCCATACGCACGCATTAAGCGGTCCAGTAAAAAACGGATCGACAGGAACAAAAACACCGAGCCAAAATCGAAAACGCACGAAGAATGACGCAAAACCGAGCAGTCACGTGACCAAAAAGTCTTTTGAACTTTTTTACCCAATATTGTAGCCTCGCTGAAATTTTTCACCCAATTGTGTTGGCTTACTGAATTTTTTTTTACTCCAGTTGTGTTGACTTACTGAATTTTTTTACTCCAATTGTGTTGGCTTACTGAATTTTATTTTACTCCAATTGTGTTGGATTACTGAATTTTTTTCACCCCAATCTAAAATAAGAACACTTAACAAAGTCATATCAAAGGAAAGAGAGAGGGAGCAAAATTTATCGAATTCAGTTTTGTGAAATAATACTTTATGTAGAAGTACATCAAACACAATCCAAATGTTGCTACATTCAAGAGGGTGAAGTACTCGTTGGAAAATGCACATTGGTTTAAATGCTTTTTAATATGTAACAATGAACGTAATCACGTGACCAAAAATTTACAGTGTGAATGTAATATAAATAAAACGATATACACTATAAGCATAAACTATTCTCAGAAAGATGTCTAATTCACTTAATGTGAACTACTTCAAAACTATGTCGGTTAAGGCACATGCAAAATCGACAAAACCATTCAGACTGCATGCTGAAAATCAATTTATCGCCATGACACTACAAAACAAAAGCGCAACAACACAGTGATAATTATGTTTTTTCACCTGTTCAAACAGGTTGTTGTGCTTGCGCCTCATGAACATTTTCCGTCATTAGATCGTCAATACACTAAGAATAACAGACCTTTAATGGATCAGGAAAATATCAACATCCTTACGAAATGTGTTGTAACAGACGTAATATGAAAAGGAACTCAAACAGAACAATAGCGTTGCACATACGTATTAATATAGGTTAGTGTAATAATATAATTTTAGAAGAACAAACGAAAGTGAAGTTAAGTACGATAATTGTTTACGACGTATTAAGAGAGCGACAGCAACACTACACGCTAAAATTTGTCATATTTGAACGTTTAAGACGAACATTTAAACGATGGGAAAAAAAACAAATTAAGATATAGTAAAAGAAAAGCGAGAAGAGTTTGAAAAAAACACGCGTATAGTGCATGTAATATATATGGCACGAGTAGTAATTAATGTTGTTTTTATTTTACGACGGTTTCGAGAAATTACAGTAAAATCAAGTTTTCAAAACTATGCGATTAGCACAAAGCTAAAAACAAAGCAAATTCCTTCTCTTCCTATAATGCATCGTTGAGCATGTGAGCTGAACACCTAAATGAAGTCTACATAACGTTTTTCAGCTATATATAATTAGTTTTACTAAAAGAGGAGCCGCCCTATTCAAAACCATAGTAATTATATACATCTCAATTCATGGATTGATATAGAGTGAAGAGATGGATAACAATGAGAAGAGATCCCATTGCGTACCAAAACCACCACCAAAATCACGGTTTAATGACGACGAGTCGTCAGCAGTGTTCCGACTGTTGTTGAAACAAGAGAAAATTCTGAAGGACAGGGAGAACAATCCAGCACTAAAACTTACACCAGAGAAATCTATTCGTTGTTTACCTCCGGTAGCAAACGGTATGGAAAGGAATCAAGAGGAAAACAAGATAAATGGTAAGGGAGAAAGTGACGTAATCTTATCTAGTAAACAACAGTCGCTACCTTTGGCAAGACCAGCATCAATAGGTGGAATATTTCGAAGTCCAAAATTGGCAAGAGTTAAAGACAGACCTAAAGGTTCGTACGGTTGCAGACAACTAAAACATAAACAAACAACAGAGCAACAATACGATCAACAACAACTCACACAACATGGTCAACAAGAACAACAGCAACTAACACAACATGAAAAGCATGAAAAACAAGAACAGCAGCAACTTACACAACATGACAAACCAGAGCAACAGCAAAGCATTCAAGATAATCGACAAGAGCAACAGCAGCAACGACTAGTAAATACTGGGGAAGAAAAACGACAAACTCATCAGCAGCAGGAAAATGAATTACAGAACCAAATACTACAATGCAGAGAACAACAACAAAAGCCCCAACTACAGCAACACCAAGAGCAAGAGCAACAAGGACAACGATCAAAACAACGACAACAAATGCATACTCAGAGCAAAAGCTTCAACGAATGGGAAAGGAAACGCTCGTATCAAGAAACTATTGCAAGGTTAAAGGAACAAACACAAAGGTTTGGAGGAAGACGTAGTTTGACGAGGACAAGAAGCTGTCCAGCACCTTCAAGGAGTCTTGAAACACACATTCCGCCCATTTCTTCAAACAAAACTTGGACTGAATCAACAATCGCAGAGTCTATGAACAAGTTCACCTGGAGAAATACACAGTTTCCAAAATAATTGCATGCGGATGTGTTAAAAAATGTTCATTGATAGGATGTAATACAAACGTTATGTTCATATCCATACTAGCTTTATTGCTTAGTCTTTAGGTAGTACTGTGAACAACAAATTATTAGATGGTGCTTAAAGTGTTTGTTTGTATGAAATAATCTTCAAAACTGAAGTATCCAAAACTTGGTTCTCTGACAGATCTTTATTTGCTTATTCAAGAAACGTGACGATATATTGAACAGGTCATTTTGACAGCAGGTAAATAATGATAGGAATAATCATGCAAAGTCGTGTTTGATGCTATAGAATACTTATGATCACAATCACTATAAAGTAAATGGTTTAAACCCGGGAGTATCGTAAACATTTTGATTGTTGGGAATTACTTTTGTGTTTCTATAATAATTTTTATTATACAATGTTGGTAGAATGTCGATTGCAAATGCATTGCTAAGAGCCTACAGATATTTCTCAATTTCTTGCCACCTACAAAACATTTAAATTATCGTTAGGTGACGCAATTATATACTAAAGTAAATGGTTTGAACCCGGGAGTATCGTTATATATTTGTAAATGTAGATCGTCCAGGTTGGTAAAGTCCTGAGAAGGACTGTTTTTGTTGTTGTTGACTGACGTTTCGACAACCTTAGCGGTTGTCATCTTCGGAGTCAAAAAAAAAAAAAAAATGAATGAAAAAAATTTTTTGACTCTGAAGATGACTACCGCTAAGGTTGTCGAAAAGTCAGTCAACAACAACAAAAACAGTCCTTCTCCGAACTATAATAACCTAGACGATCTACATGTAGAAACATGTAACAATTACTATACGTGAATAGGACTTCATAAGGCATCAAGATGGCCTTTTGATGTACAATGGAGAGAGGAAATGTTAGTAGAAAAGTTGATAAAAAAAGCGGAGACACGCCAGACGAAGTAGTTTTAAACGAGACGAAACATTTGCCAGCGTTATCGCTCAAT
Source organism: Xenia sp. Carnegie-2017 (assembly GCF_021976095.1). Taxonomy (NCBI): domain Eukaryota; kingdom Metazoa; phylum Cnidaria; class Anthozoa; order Malacalcyonacea; family Xeniidae; genus Xenia; species Xenia sp. Carnegie-2017. The sequence goes on along the minus strand of NW_025813483.1, from coordinate 12,637,654 downwards.
GACAAGGAAACAACGCCTATTCAACCCATTAGCTCAAAAAAAGCACACACAAAAAGAGTTAACGCAGACGAAGATACCAAATTGAAAGCAAGTAAACAAGGATTAAAGAATTGCTCCTCGAAAGACAAGGTAGGAGACGCCGGTCAACATGAGAAATTCTCTGTTATTTGCGGCGCAAATACTGGAAAAAACGGTTGACATCATGAAATTCTAAAAACGAAAGCGTTTGACGTCGATTATTTACAATGGAACAGCAAAAATTTAATAGATGTGGCCGTAGAAGAACAAAATGGATACCAGTTGACTAAGAAATGGATACCAGTTGACTATGTATAAAGTCACTAGTACTGACTTTATACGTAATACTATGGTGTAAGGGCATTTTATAGTCTTTACGAAAATAAATACAGTTTGATGCAAGAAAAGGTATTTAATGATACGCCCAAACAAAACGAACATTTTCCGCAAAATCCCTAGTCCTACACTGCATTTTTCTAGCAACGTAACTAATTAAATATTTTGCGGATTTCGGAGGTATCAATGACTCCAGTAGAACAGAATGGCGCATGCGCATTATCTCTTATTCATCTGAGACAAATTTAGAGTTCTTGAAGTTTTTAAGAGCCCACACAATGCATCATCTCATGTCAAAAATTTCGCCAAGTTGACGCTGAGAAGAGAAATAAGGATTACGAATTCTGAGCTAAACCACAATTAAATGCTATGATCTGGACGTATTTATTTGAACTGATGTTCATAGAAGCGAGGCTGACTCGTGTGGAAAAGCTCGTTGTTGTATAGGCAACGCTAGTTTTTGGATGGGTTCTGGGGTGAAAAAGAACCCTCGCATACAAAATTACACAGGCACCGAGCTGCTAAAATCAAATTGTTCTCACAATTAAGAGATTACAGACATCAGAAAATTTACTTATCAGCCACACTAATTATTTTCGATCTACGCAAACGAAGTGTTTCCATTTGATACCAAGATCCTTACACATTCAAGAACAAATTTTATTGTCGCAAGAAAATAAATATTGTGCTTGAATGATTTTAACAGTAAAATATGAAACAATGCATTGGGATATTCTGTCATAAACTCAGTGGAAATATCTCCCACAAAGGTCTTACAGTCAATCACAGCAGAAACAGCATAATACATAACTGAGAAAATTTAATTCTCTTTATGAAGTTTATGAAAACCCTGAGTCCGCAATTCCTCACAACTTTGTTAGCACAAGATAAATGAAGTTCATATCTTGATCTCGACGTGTCGGAATCTAACCTAACTTTAAATAATTTAAATATTTGTTGCGCTTGCTTTGCACCTGATCACCTGACTCAAAAACCATTTCATCCACTTTAATTACTCAAAAACCAGTATCCACTTTGATCACACAAAACACAGTCGATCCTTTGATCACTTCAAAATTAGCCTATCCATTTTGATCATAAATCAATAAAACAGTCACTTGAAGTCTTAAACCAATTTACTATCTAATAACAGTTTTTTAAGTTCATTGAAAATTGTGCATGTGCATATAGATGACGATTTGTTTTGTTGTAATGCAATGGTGATAATCGTCGTAGTTTTTGTCAGCCAAAGTAATTAACGTGTGAATAATAAATAACGATGAATAATAAATATTAAAAAGGGGGCGTTCTTACCACCAGCCATAATGTAACCAAGGTGATTTTTGATTACAATCTAAAACAACCTTACACTGAGGAATTAAGAAAAGTAGCTGTGTAGTGGCCAAGAGAGACTACGTGTAAAATTTCCTGCTTTAAAGGCAGTTTTTCAAAAATCATTTAATCATGGCAGTCTTGCAAGATTAGCTGTATTAATGAAACAATGTAAAGGCGACTGGAAAGGATTATGTTAATATAAGTATTACATATGGTGAAGGCTTATTGAATCCCTTGGGTAAACGAATGCCGCGCGATTAAGTAGCATCTAAACCACTTGACTTTAAAGACGAGTCCTTTGGATTGCAAAGATTTCCCAAATATATTACACAAACGATCAAGTCATTCCGAAAACTTAATATGGAAGAAAATTTAACCGGCGAAAAAGATGATTTAGCAAAAGCAAAGAAGGATTTAATACTAAGGTTCGTAACGGACCAAGAACAACTACAGACCGGCCACACTCCTCCAAAATCAGGCAATAGCGATGAAACATTCGACATAATTGACAGTATAGAAATCCAAAAGGCCAGCCTTAGCAATATGCAATTCGATGATAACACGCCACGAAAGCAAAATGAGCACAGATTATTGAGTTTGTATTCAAACGCTGCAGAGAACAGACCACGAAGTCGAACTAACATATCAAACAACAGGAGAAGTAGGATAAGGGGTAAAAGTCCAGTGGGACTAAATGATCAATTCAGGAGAGAGAAAATAAAAAAGGAAGTACAAGGAAAAAGCTACAGCACCCTTCGTAAACACGAGAATGAGTTTGGACGACTACGATCGGCGCCGAGTTCACAAAATAAACAAAAAGTTCATACGAAAGAGCTTAACTTGCCAACAAAGAAAGCACCGTTAAGTATCATTCTGTCGAAAAAAATCGATGACCGTCATGAAATGACGTCGTTGACTTGCACAAATTTCAAACGCCCTTCCAAAGATATCTCCACAGTAGATATAGCATTACTTAATCAACATACTGTTCCTTCGATAACATCAGCTCACACCTTAATGCATTTGCCACCAATTCCCACAGATACGACAAAAAAACACCCTTCTACTTAGAAGAAGAAACACTCTGTCTCCAACAATGTTTATTTGTAGTATTTAGTTGCTAGCTAAATGTTATATTTCGGGCGAGTATACAAAAATAAGTTCAACTACATATAAAAACTTCAAAACGTACGAGAACGTTAAACAGGACCTTACACCATAAAAATATTTTCCCATGTATTCACTTTCCGCCATACAAATCTATTGTTACAATATGCATGATGTAAAATGACGAGATAGACAAAATGCTGTGATAAATACAGTAAACGTTGTATGAAAAGAACTCTTACACAGTTTTATTTGTATTAAACAAGCATTTTCAAGTTGTAGCCACTGCTGCAAAGATTAGAGAGAGCTCAACCTAAGCATGATGTCTTCCTTAGAGAGAGGTCTAAAATAGAAAGATGCTTACTTTAGAGAGATGACAACGACAAGCAATCACAGAACTACCACCACGTTATGCAGTGGGTGCGAAATTATTTCTTTTCATTATTTTCCCATTCATTATACCTCCTTCAGCAAGAGTTGACCTATTGCTCTGCAGATTTCTTATTCCGTGTCATCACCGACAAAACGGAATTCAACAAATTCTTGGGGCCATAACGAAGATTTTTTGCAAATAAAAGGCATCTTCTTTTGCGTTTTTGAATTATTAGTACTGCTTGCCCAGATGGTCTCTTTATGGTGGAAAGTAAAATCTTAAAACAATTTACCAGCACCACCATACTTTTTATGCGTGTCTTTTGTCGCCAAACGAGCGCTTACTCTTCTCCTTGTATCTCCTCGAGCAAGGCAACCGTGAAAAACATCCATTTTCACCACGACCAGGTAATAAACGTCACCAAAGATCCCACTTATTTTAAACTTGCAATTGAAACATTTCTCTATTTTGTAAATACGTTTTCTTGCTTGTGTGAGGTAATGAACTCTTTCCTTAACTACTTATAAATAATTCCTTTGATTTAACAATATTTTTTAATTCCCAAACAACAACAGCAGGATAACAGTAAGGATAAACGACTTTCATCAGTCGTTCCAGTTCTGTCCCATGTTTCAACGTCTGTTTTAAAGAGGTTCAATAATTATAAAACAGTAGTTTGCACTGAATGCACGACTCGAAATTAACTTCCTCTAACCATTGTCTAAGTTAAACATCTAAAATATCGTCATGGTCAAAAACACCCGTTTTCAGTTGACGATTCAATAACTTGATGGCAACCAAATACACTACAGTCTGCGTCGCATCAGAAGTGACTAATGATGCTAAAACGTAATTCCTTATACAGTACAGGAATGATCTCAAATCAAAACACACTCGTCTACGACTTGCATATACTTCAATAATATATAACCCAATATTATGTAAATTGGTAGACTATTCATAGCATGTCCCTGTTGACTTAAGGACATCAAGAATTCTTTAATGAATAATATATAGAGCATATTCTTCCTGTTCAGACCAACAACAAAAAAAATACAATTAACAGATGTGACGTCTTTCCCCACAGAATCTCAAAAGTGGTGCATGGTGCGAGAAACGCTGCGATGAATGAGCAGAAGGTTTGTAGATGACGAATCACTAAAACATCAAAGCTTAACTATAAGGCAAATAACTTACTGAAACTAATCCGTCAAAGCAGCTGGAAAAAACATCTAATAAGAAGATAATACGGCAGGTTAAAATTAACATATTGAGATAAGAAAAGCGATTGACGTTTTTAGTCAAAAGGCATGCATGCGTAAGCCTATTCGTTTTTCATGGAAATTGTCTGCTGTCGATGATTTATCGAATATATCTGTGCATTTTGAGAAAGATTACTGCATTTTAACAATGGCGTGATGTTCTCTTTCCATATTTAACACATAACAGCACACATCAAAATTCAACATTGGTTTGACACTCAACTGTGTACGAACATCACAAGATAGTTGACATTCTATCATAACTACTCCCAGGGCAAATTTTCATACAAAATCCATTGCACGAATTCTGACGTGTACAATATAAGGGGGAAATTGGGAGAGATGTATAGATTACGTTGCTATGAAGCTAGACCATACGTGTTTACATTTCAATTTGATCGCACGCATATAGAAGCGAAGACCTGCAGATACTAGATAAACCATATCACACATACTTGCAAATTTTACTGATTAAGAGCGATACCATAACCTAAGCGTTCAATAAACTTGTATCATCAGTATGAGACATAAGCTTGACCACAAATATTCGTTTCTCGGAAACTTGGCTTTGCTTAAAAGTATTTATCTGATTTACGTACTCTTTGTTCCCTAAATGAAGCTTCGTTTTCTATGTCGGACATAAATATCTCAAATGCCTATTTATCCACAGAATTTATGAATGAAAGCTGTAGTAGATACGTAAGATGACAAACTCCAAAAACATCGGAGACAAATTCTCGTTGGGGTTCACACCATCAACAAAACGTATACACCCTGGAGGAAACCAAATGCAAGTTTTTAAGCCACGAAGACGCGAGCCAGGTATAATTGATGCAACTCTGGAATCGCAGAAGACAAGGGAGAACAAAAGGAAGGCAGCAATGAAGAATTATTACGAATCTAAACAGTTGTTGTCGCTAACCAAACACTTGGATACGATGAAGGCAGCCTACTTTGAAAAGATGAAACGCGAGCAGTATCGCGTAGGAAGATCTCTTTGGGAACTGGAGCAAAGGAAAAGAAAGATAATGCGTCAGATCTACGAGCACCCACGAGCAACAACAAACAATTTACGAAACCCGGGCCTTTTTTATTTCACCAAACAGAAAACGCAAAAAAGATCGCGGAAAAGACCATTGCCGGAAAAGACATGCGAATGATCATTACACGGATTGTTAAAACTTTTGGGAAGAGAATCATCATGAAACACGTTCAAAGAAATTATATGTGCAAAGTAAAGGTAATATTACACAAAAAATATCGCTACGAAAATTGTAAATCTATTATAGACCTACTGGAAGGTTAACGCTTTTTTGCCCAACGTTGCTTCGGAGCAACAATCATCGAACACGATGGACTTCCATCATCCAAAAAAATTCATGCAGTAAAGAGTTAAAGACGTATTTCTATGTAAATATTATTGTAAAATCATGCAATAGGAATAGATTATACAATAAAATCGTCATGACATTAATTTACATTGATTATCGATGTACGTCTTCATCATTGGGTTAGAGTAGTTTATAATTTAAGTGGTTCGACCCATGGTAGCTAATTATTTGTTCCTTCTTGCAACATTATGAGTAATTTTTTATAACATACCCATTCACAAATATCAATTTTCAAGAGCTTAACTGGTGCCCTAAATTCCAAATTTCGTTTTTGAATTATGGATTGTAGATACCAAATAATTCAACTTAAAACTTAGATAAAAAATTTACCGACCATTCGGTAGCTAGTATATATTGTTCAAATAGCATATTATCCTCGCTTGATTTCAACTTTCACGTCTTCAAGTCCGGAGAAGTTAAGAGGTATCAGCCAGGAAAACGCAAACGGATCTCATTGCAAGAATTAAAAATGTAGATCCTATTTATTAAAATAACAATGAAAACCGCCAGACCACGGATCAAACAGAGATTTCGTTATAAAAGACGAATAACGACATCCTTTCTCCATTTCCCCGAAAGATCACAGAGACAAAATTTTAAATAAATTGTACCTGACGTTAATGCAAGTCAATCCGATAAAGTTGGCGCGTCAGGAAAGATCTTTTCGACAAAAGAGCCTCAGTTAAGTTTGGTCAGTAAAATATTAGCTTCATCGTGAGCAGTTTGGTCCTAAAAAAACATCGCTGTTAGAGGTAGGAAATGTCACTGAAACTCAATAAATGTTTTTATAACAATTACTGGACTGATTCAGACAATAGACAAAAAAACGCGAACCTAAATAAATGTCATATGATGAACTTATCATTCTAAAATTATATGTTTCATACGTACGTATGTCATAATGATTTATCAAAATATATTTTGGTAGTTGACAAACCTAGTTGCCATTTAGTTAGTAAACGCTTGCAGCTCACAGCACGCAAGTTAGGTTATGTTATGTAAGTTTGGTCACACCACATCATTATAACTATTCATTTCTTTAGAAATCTATTGTTTTGTACAGCAGCGAGTGAACACCAGCTGGTGGCTATGTCACTGAGGAAATTTTTACTCAAATCTACCAAAGATACTCAGCACTTATTACACTTATTACTCAGCCCCTAAAGGAATAAATAACACTAAATACTAAATATCACGACATTTTTAAAGATTCCCAGTGACAACTAACAAAACGTATTCTTGTAGTTTTGACGTTGGACATAAGCATTCAATAAATTTATCTATTCTTTTGAAGAAATGTAATGTTACTGTACATCTTTATTATTGACGGAAAGATCCAGAGATTTCTTTAACAATTCCTTAGCCTTTTGAGGATTACCAAGATTATGGTGACACTAAAAAAAGGTACAATATGGTTGACACCGTCATCAACGCAAAGGGATAAAACGAAAGCAGCAGCAATACCTTGGCCATAAATAATGTTATGCCCTTAGAAGAAGTTCCGTCGCCCAGTTCTTCCGCCTGAAACATGAAAACATTGTGATTTTGAACAAAAATAGTGCTGACGTCACCTATTCAAGAAAATTTGTTACACAGTCCAGCCAGTAAGCAACATAGAAGACGAGCTTCACTGTCCAGTTGTACAAATAACTGTAGTAACCCTGATTCACAAGATGACAACTACCAACAAGTAATGTTGCTAATAGTGAAAATTACTTTACTACTATTCAAAGTCAATTTTGAAATTGGGTTGAGTAAGTCGTTTCTTAAAGCACGAGTGACCTCATTCTTCACATGGCAGTTAGCAAACTACAATAAATTCTTCAAATAGTTTGAATCTGGGTTTGTTATTCATGTTGATGTATTTATTTAAAAAATGTCTGACAAATTAAACAATTTTTGTAAATATATGATAACCTAGAAGATCCTTAAATACTACATAAGTCTAATTAGCGCAACGATGAATTATCTTTGATTCATTGCTTAGAATTTATAACAATGTTTTTTCTATGGGACTTCTTTTCTGTACTGTGTTTATATTATTAACCTAAATTGGGGGTGAGTTTGTCATCAAAACTGGACTCCCATCATACCATATTGGCAAAAGAACTTAAGTAAACCTATCGCTTTATAATATTTATGCCTCATGTGACATACTATCAAAGTTCCCAGACCCCTAGCTTCCTTCACGTAAATAACATACAACAAAACATTACAGTTACATGTTTAAAACATTACATTTACTTTAAAACATTAGTCTAGTATCAAATTTTGCCACGTTTTTCACTTTTGACGAATACAGCGTTGAATACATACAATAATTTATTTTGGCTAATTAGCTGTCCGTGGAAGAAAAATAACTCTTACTTTTTGAAAGTGTTTTATAGCTTCCTCGTAGGACGACGTTGGAGGTTCGCCAAAAAAAGTGGCTGCCGCTCTACGTTCCCACCATGAGAGATTGGCGATCTAGAAACAAGAAGAGACGCGTAGTTTAGATGGTGCTTGTTGTATCAACACTGCTATCAAATAAATACTGATATTTTATCAATCTTTCTAGTTCGTTTTGAAAAATTATAGGTGCACGAAAAAGGGTCAGTTTCAGTTTCTATGGTATAAAATACGTGATTTTAAATAAAGCTACACAACAGCATCCTTACAACCTGCCTTAAATAACGAGCATTATTTGTTTAAATTAAACTCATTCAAATAATTATAACGTAATGAAAAAGTTAAGTCAATGAAACCAGCTTCACATTACACGCTATACAAACAATGAATGCAGTTCATTTTCATAGACTATTATATCAAACACTTTGATTGTCCACATTAGCACAAACAAGATGATTACTTTGGCGACCATGTGCGTCATCTATTACGACCGGAGAGTTTGAAAGATAAGTTTAAAACGCCACTTTACCGCCTGCCTGTAAAACTTTGACTATACAGGGACTGCAGAATCTTTGGGAGTGCTAAAACACCACGAATTCTTTCTCACTTCTTCTATCCCTGGGGCCGGATAGCGTTATCCATTGAATAGCAAGTTTTTTTAAACTTTTATAAAACCTTTCAAAAAGCAAAAAATATAAGATTCGAAGTGAACAATCACTGAAATAAAATATTGTTTCGAAGGTTACGAAACTTCTTTGTCGTATGAAAAATATGAACTCCTTTTTTATATTGAAAAATTTGCTATCCAATGGATAACACTATCCGGGCTTCGTGCAACCGGTAATGTAAGCATTGGATTTGTTTATTAGCTTATACGTTCAAGGTGGAAAATATTGGCTTCTCCGCAGGTCCCTTTATACCAGCACTCGAAGGAAGAAATGCACGTTGATCTAAATAACTCTTAATTGCAGTTGCAATTGTCTCAGCCATATAAACTCTACAAAAATTTTGACATACCCCATAACACCATCTTCCAAGGAGGTAATAATTGATTGAATCTTTTGGGTTTAACTCTATTGATTTTGAAATGGCTTCCTATACACCATGAAACAGCAAATGACTCAAATGGAAACAACCAAACAGCAATTGTTACATTATGCCCGATTAGGGTACTTTAGAATCACAATGGCAAGAATTGTGTACTTTAAAACCACAACGACAAAAAGTGGGTTTCTTAAGAATCACAATGGCAAGAACTAGATACTAAAGAATCACAATGGCAAGAACTAGATACTAAAGAATCACAATGGCAAGAACTAGATACTAAAGAATCACAATGGCAAGAACTAGATACTAAAGAATCACAATGGCAAGAACGGGGTACTTAAGGATGAAAGTGGCAAAAACTGGGTACTTAAAGACGACAGAGGCAAGAACAGGGTACTTAAGGATGAAAGTGGCAAGAACTGGGTAATTAAAGATGACAGTAGCAAGAAAGGGGTACTTAAGGATGACAGTGGCAAGAACTGGGTAATTAAAGATGACAGTAGCAAGAAAGGGGTACTTAAGGATGACAGTGGCAAGAACTGGGTAATTAAAGATGACAGTAGCAAGAAGGGTACTAAGGATGACAGTGGCAAGAACTAGGTAATTAAAGATGACAGTAGCAAAGAAAGAGGTACTTAAAGATGACAGTGGCAAGAACTGGGTAATTAAAGATGACAATAAAGAAAGGATACTTAAGGATGAAAGTGGCAAGAACTGGGTAATTAAAGATGACAGTAGCAAAGGGAAGTACTTAAGGATGACAGTGGCAAGAACTGGGTAATTAAAGATGACAGTAGCAAGAAAGGGTACTTAAGGATGACAGTGGTAAGAACTGGGTAATTAAAGATGACAGTAGCAAGAAAGGGGTACTTAAGGATGACAGTGGCAAAAACTGGGTACTTAAGTATCACAATGAGAAACATTTAGTATTTATAAACACTACTAACCTGAAATTTATAAGCGTAGGTAATTTGTTCGTTTAATGGCCTAAGTTGACATGACATTCCAAGCAGGATTCCATACCTTAATGATAAATATGAAAAAATAAGACTTGCTCTGTGAGCAAAGCAAACTAAATGCACTCATTGGTTTGTATCAAACCAACCATTTCCTTGCTAAGTAATGATCTTCTGCTACATCAATGGCACGTTCAGCAAGTCTCAAGCCTATTTAATGAAAAAATTAACACTGTAAAATCCCATTTCTAAAATTACCATGCTAAATACTTCAAGGTGGGAAATGGAAAATTCAAACAAGCTTTCCGCTCCTGGAAATAAATGTTTTTGAACTAGGTTATACAAAATACCATGTTGTGAGCAGTAATGCTGGGAGCTGGTGAAGGATTTTTGACATGTTTACCAGAGTCAAAACAAAATTAAATTATAGTAAACGTCCAACTAAATCAATGTGAAAACCACGATCAAGAATACAGAAAAAATACGTGGTTATTGTTTCCAAAAAGTTAAGAATTATCTAGAAATAAAGTAAATGGTTCGAGCCCGAGAGTATCATTACATGTTAGTAGATGTCCAGGTTAGTATAGTCCTGAGAAGGACTGTTGTTATTGATGTAGACTGACATTTCAAAAAAATTAGTGGTAGTCATCTTCAGAGTCAGTGAGGAATAAACGTCAGGTTTGCCGTATTTGTTGTCTGGTTCATACGTCATCGTATGGTGTGTCAAGGAAAATTGTGGGTGAGTGGGTGTCAATTGTGTATTGTGCTCGTGGATTCGTCTACATTTATGTATGAATGCAGTGATATCTGAAGCAGTTTTTTCTTTGGGCTGGAGTTTAGAAGGAGAAAGAAATTTTTAGCCGGATGGAGGTTTTTTCTGGCAACAGCTGCAGTTTTTTTAGGCAGAACCAGAGGTGTTTTTTTGGCCAGAGCACGAGCTTGAAATATTGATCATGAATTTGTTCAGCACAAGAGAATGTTTCCATTTCATATTGCTGACAGTAAACATTTGAGGAATAACCAAAGATTGTATTATTTCTTGTAATGAAACAATAATAAGTTATTGAAATATAATCCACAGAACTTTTAAAGTTATTGGTGGGCAGGCCAACATCCGACACTTAATAATTTTCAGGATAGCCAGTATTTCTCCTCTTGTACATCAACAAAAGTTTAAAGAAAATGGAAACAAGCAAAATATTTTACATGATATTATTGCACATAAATCTCTTCTTTCTGTTAATGAAAACCCAGGAAAACACACACACATACATCTTGTCTACTCAAAGATTATTTTTGCCAAACTATAACTACATACCTTCAAAACAAGCTTCTTTTGTTTCATGAGCATTAACTACAAGATCTGATTTGCATTTGTATGCCCTTGCACATCTAAACAAGACTTCCACATTATCTGGATCCTGTTTAGAGAAGATAGATGAATATCAATACAATATATCACAAAACATTTTGATTAAAAAGGTTATGGTTATCATGATGTAGTAGGAAACAATTTGATGTCATGAAGTATTTGCAATTTCTGAAGAGTAATCACAAGGTATAATTGCACCAAAATGCACTTACTTTGGATAACAGATCTTCTAACATATTTATTTCTGTTTCATTATCTTTGATGTTCTTATTTCCAGATAAATCATCACATTTTTTCAAAATTTCATCCAAATTTAAGATGAAGTTCTCTTGAAGACTATTTGAAACAATACAATATAACAAGCTCAGGTGAAGAAAATCACAACATGCAATGTTTACAAGAGTCAAATCTCTATTTATAGACACCTATAGTACTCAGACACTGATTTGGACTCTTTTGCAATATGCTATTACCTTTCATAAAGTTGAAAACTCCCATGACAGGAGCAGTAGATACAAGTCACTAAAGTGTTTATTGTGTTACTGGATATCTAGATAGTTCAGTTTCACAACCTGTATAGATACCTGTTATTTAATTCATTTGAGTCAATCGCTATGTCTTCATCATCAAAGTCAAAGAAATCATCTTCCGAACTGCTATCTTTTACTTGTGGTGGCATTTCTTTGATATCATTCTTGTTCACCATAAGGTCCAGATTTGTGTTCCTTTCTGTAGTTTTGGTTAATAAGCGCTCATTTGAAAAATCGGACGCTGTCGTTTGAAAGTGTTGGACAATTATAAGTCGTAGTTCTTTTATTTCATTCCTCATTCGATTAATAGTACGGACAAGTTCATGGTTTCTTGATTGCTCGTCAAGTTTTCTCGCGAGAAAGACACCAAGTGCAATACCAGCTCCTGCGCCAAGTCCAAAGATAAAGCAACGTTTGGCATTCACGTAATTTGCACCCATACCGAAGACTATTCTAAATCTTTTCGTAACTTTCGCCAAAAAAAGCCGTACAAACATGCGGAGAAGACAGGCCATAGAAACGTGTCACGTCTACTTTATGAACAGGCGAAAAAAATACCATGGCTATTATTACAAAAATAAAATCACGAGGAAATGTCTTTTCAGCAGAATTGAAAACAGTCACACAGTTTCCACGCTTTGCACTTTGAACTTCGCTGCACAAAGCAATGGCACCACCACTAAGTCACCAACGAAGATGGAGAAGACGAGCCAAGTAAAAAGAGCCTGGAATCCACCAACCGTATGCCCTACAAAAAATTTATGATAAAAACCACAAGTGCTCATGTTTGAAATAAGATAACTTTCACTTACAAATTGCCTTATCCTGGAACTGTTGATCCCAAAGGAAGCGTAAACACAATTGAATACAATAATACATAGTAAATATGTATGTTGAAGCTATTGCATAATATTGCACATTGCAAACCCATGGCAAGAAATTTGTTCATTATTGCTGAGTCCAGCTGAATCGTGCAAATCCTAATTGTTGGCCGATTTCAATGATTAGAGCAAAGGGCTTATTTAAGAGAGAAGGACAAATAGACATGAATCAAGCTTTGGCATGCACAGTTCTGTGTTCTGCTTCATCACTAATATGGTTTAAATTTCCTATTTAGCAATACACACAAAACTAGCCTAAGTTCTATGGTTATTGGAAAGTCTACATCCATAAACCACTTGTGGCAATAATAATAGAATAGTTGTTATTTTTTAAGAATATCATCACCTACCTCACTGACTGTGATGGTAGAGCTTGATAACTAAAAGGTCAAATATTTGAAGAAAGCAGACTGTTGTCAATTTGTCATTGTGTGTTCCCAGGTTTATACATGTTTATACCGTTCACATTCAAAAAAATTTGCATGACGTCACATGTATCATTGTAACTCGATAAACGTAACATATATAAATAAAACTCGATATGACGTCACATATATTATCAAAGCAAAATTATCAAAGCAAAATCACGCGCAGCAAGTGCCAAAATCGTTCTAAATCGACCAGTTAAATTCTTTGAGCCAAAAAATATGTTAAGTGCACGTACTTAAAGTCAATAGAAAAGGGCACAAAAATTTTACTGTCTAAGTTGTTTTCAACGTTGCCAACATATTGCGCCCACAAACATTTAGAGCATAATTTACAAAACAAAACCATACTTTATGTATATTTACATTTTGACTAGCTTTATATTTTTAGGTTCTCGTTGTTGTATAGAAAAAGATTCCAACATGCCTTACATTATAATTTCTACAATGATTAGAACGGTATGTGCGAAAAAAACTCATTACTTTGATATTCAAGGATTATTTGTCAAAGGCATGTTGACATTCTAGGAAAGTGGACCAACCATTGTAGGTGATGAATGGTCAGATCCAGAACTAATGAACTATCTCAAAGCAAAACTTAGCCAAGAATATGGAAATAATTTGTGAGTATTTTAAATTAATCAATATAATTCCATGATTTACAATTGTAAAAATAAAATTCACACTGAGCAATTTGCTGCTTGGTTGTCTGTCATAACAAGCGGCCACACTTGCCCAAAGTTTTTGCACAGTTAATAGTTAGAATTTTTTCACAAATTTCCCACTCTATATCATTGATATCAACATGAAATGAAGTACTTTAACTACCTATAGTAAAGAATATCGTTCACCAGACCCCCCACGGGTAATTTTAAACAAGTTGGAAAAAAAAGGCTACCACGTTGTCTCAATGGCTGGTGCGGGACAAACATGTTTATGGACTTGTTATGGAAAAGAATGAAACTGAAACTTCATTTATATCAATACACAAAGGTCATCATCATCAAATGCAATCCATGAAGATAAAACTTCATCAATTGTGTATCAATTCCATAAGTTAGATTGGAAGTAAGTGTAGATTATCAGTTTTGAATTTTGCATACTTGCCATTTGTTGTATAATAAATCTGTAGTCATTGTAATAACTTGTAAGTTATGAATGAAATTGTTTTAGATAGTTATTGGTCCCATTCTTCATGTTTACTTTTGGGGCACTCTTGCTAACCACCTACCTTCTTGTCTCGTTCAAGGATGTTGAGTGTAGCCTGGTCTCTAAATTCTCACGGAAGAATAGTCTATGATTACTGCTACCTAGATTCTTCATTAGCAATCTCTTCACATAATCTCTTTCTTTCCTCAGCTTGACGTAGTTTTCTCATCACTAATGTTTCAAAGTCTCTTTCCAAAGCCAAATTTTTTGGTGAAGATTTAAACTAAAATATGAGTTAATCAAAGCTAAAAAGTTAATTCTGCACCCATATGAACTGGATATGCCATATTTAACAAGACCTACATCAACCTGAGTTTCGACAGTTGTGGTAGGTACATTTGGGTTACCAATTCCTTCTAACCATGTGATTTTCAAGGGATTAGCTGGATTTCCATATTCATTTTCAACAGCCATTTTCTATTGTAAACACAACAATTCTAATAAATGTTTATACATACCAAATTGCTAAGGTCCAATTGCCCATAAAAAAGTAATATCAAGGCAAAAAACATATCGGCAACACTTACAGCAGAGTTAAAATCTCTAAATTCAATGATAGCACTACCCATTTTCTTTGAAGAGACCAAGAGATTCTCAATATCACCATACTACTCAACGTAAAACATGAGATAGTTGAAAGATTTTCTTCCTTATCTATTCACTTACTCAAATTCCATGTCAGCCAACCTTTCTGAACATTGATCTGAGAATTTCAGAAGAATATCCGCCATTAGTTGTGTCACTTTTTGAACATTTCCAACGAAGCTAAAAAACGGGAAATTTTCTCAATTAAAGATGATATGTAATTAGGATCTAATCAACAATCAATCTCCATTGAAAAATTATCACACCCTTTCATGACAAATACAAAAATATCCCTAAGGTTTACCTTAAGTTTTGGAGTAGGGGTAAAGTCATTATCTTGTCTAGTTGATGATTCTTGTTTCTGTCTCTCTTTTTCAATCACTTGTTTCATTAATTCTTGTTCTCTTTGCAATATTTTTAAGCCTTCTTCCCTCAAATGTTCAATCTAAAAAACAATGTTTAACATTATTGTACATGTTACTTATATTATCAATTAGCCAATAACAAGCTCAATCTGTTCAGTGTTACCTATTCGGTCATATCATACATGGTACTCTATCAATTACAATACTTGGATTATCAATGTAAATATAAATTATAATACCTCCCTTTCAAAATTCCTAACAATAACTTCATCTTTATTGAACTCCTCTTGACTTGACTTCTCCCTTTCCTCCAAATCTGTTATTGTAATTCAAAAATTATTTTTGAATAGGATGAGAAGGAAATACTTCCAAATAAACCTTAAACTTGAAAACAATATTTTCCAATAAAGTGAGCCACACTAGCCTTACGTATTTCAGACAGGATCAAAACTTGTAGATAAGTTCGAACGCTGATAAGTCGATGAGCAATGGCTGTTATTTTGAAAAAATTATGGTCTTTGACTTTCTTCTAGTTCATTACTTAAAATACCTTCTTTAAACTTCTTTCGCTTGCTGTCGTAGGCTTGAACACGCAATCTTGCCCTTTCTTTTGCCTTTAGGGTTGCATCATATGCTGCCTTTTGGCAAGAATACAAAAAGTAATTCTTGTAAATTTTCCTGGATTGCATATAGTATGTATATAGGAATTTTTCTGAAAACAAACCTTAGCTTTTGGATTGCCAATGACTTCAAAAGCTTTGCTAAGCTTGTGAAAAAGTTCAGCTAAGAAGATCAAAAAGTTTGATAATTGGTTATTGACTAGTTCTCTTAGTATATGGGAGACTTAAGAGATATACAACACAGGCAAGATTTAAAGAGAATTGTATTCACCTGCATTGGGATTATCTGGATTCTTGTCTGGATGACATTTCAACGCTTTCTTCCTGTAAGCTTTGGTGATCTGAAAAGCGAACACAACAAAAGAGTTTGCATTTCTGTTACAGAATTGAGCACGCTATATTTGCGAGAATTCATTAGAATTTTTGATGCATGAAATTTTCATAGCTGCGGAAAAGTTAACTACCTGTTTTTCTGTAGCATTTCTTTCGATTTCTAACAGTTCATAATATGTCATTTCGTCAGCCATTTTGGTTTTATCCATATAAGGAAAGCATGTGGCGCCTTTATGTAGACTACATCAAGTCTTCACTTTAGAGATATCTTGGGAAGATATTGCTCGTACAATATAGAAATTATAGCAAATGATTTGTCAAAATGACCATGGATCCGTTGTTTTTAGCGCTGAGCTTGTTTCGTAGGAGAAAATTTGAGGAATCTTCGGCATTGTGTACAGAACTATTAAAGAAAAATCCCTTTGATCAGGTTAATTATACAACAGTTGGCGGTCGCGAAGTGTCAACAATTGTTGCTATGATTATATTGTGATTATACACGTAGCATTTTTTAGAAAAATAGGAGAATTTTTTGGCTTTAGAAGTTAATTTTTTCTTTAAATAGTGTCTAGATTTTAAGTATTTTACTACTTTACACTCAAGTTATTCAGTTTTTCGCTTGTTAAAATGCTCAAATTTCCACTCAATCACGCACCCGCATCACATGTTTTTGAAGAATACGATTGATTCTTCGTTGTTAAGATATATTGTCAAGAGAGAATTACATTTTGTAGATAACCTAAGCTTCTACCTACTCTTTATAAGGCAAATCAGTTTGCGAACATGAAAACCATGGTTTTAATACAAACAAAAATCTAATCACAGGCAGCGTGGTGTCTAAAGACCAGAGCTTTGACAGAACAGGTGTATGTTGATGAAGTAGAAGTAGATGAAGAAGGACTTGCAGAAGTGTTAATGGATGACAATTCTGTGGCTCAGTTACCAAGTTAGCAAGCAATGTTTTAATATCTTAATTCTAAGAATGTGTTAAGCAGATTTTCAGCTAATAACTCACTTAAGCACTTTTTCCTAATTTCTTCCATTTCTTTTTTCCATTCCTCAATTTAACAGCATTTAGTAGTTGTTCTTTCTATCTTTGTGTGCATATACAACATTTGTTTAGTTTAACATACAATGAAGATTCATTCAATTTTTTTCTCTAAATTATTCAAGGACCCGGAACATCATTGAAAAATCCTGGCACAGGAATAGGGGCACCAACACCTGGAGTCAGGTTAGTTAGCCATTTCTAGCATTTTATAAAATATTGAGCACAAAGTCTTGTTTTTATACACAATGTGATATTTTTGTACACAGTTATCTCCCATTGCATTCATTTTGCTCATCACAGTAACTGGAGAAATAGTTCATGTCTTGATGATAAATTGAGCAGATTAAAATTGAAAATTTCTTTTAATTAACTCTACTGGAAAAGCAAACAAACTTAATGGTTACTTTGGACTCAAATAATTGATGAACATTGAATAGCAGAAAATGTCATTTTTTAAAATTCTTTTTATTTGCTTGTTTGTTACACAATAATTTGTTTGTTTTGTATTGAAGAGCTTGAAAACAAAATTGTAGTTTTTCAAACAAAAGTTCTTTGTAAATTTTGTGCTTCTCTTGCTAACCAAATGATTGGGGACAGTGAAATTTTCTGGCTTTGATATTGACATTTACAAGCCAACAGTTTTACGATGTGTTATTTCTTTTAGACCCATGTCACAATCTGGACGTCCTTTGAGTGGTTTCATTAGGCCTGGTACCCAAAGTGCCAGACCTGGAACCATGGAACAGGCTTTGCGTTCTTCACGGACTGCGGGTGGTACGGCAAGGTGAGTTTTTTTGAGGAATAAGAGAGCTTTTTCGAAAGCCTTATCTGGTCTATATGATTTAATTAGAATTCTTTTAGTTGCTTATTAAACAAATCTGTAGGCGAAGAGTTTACAATCAAACTTTACTTACAACTTTCAGACCGGTTACGAGTGCTTCTGGTCGTTTCGTCCGTATAGGAACGGTAAAGAATTTCAACATCTATTTTGTTTATTTAGTCTCACCTGCTTAAGTCTTTTTTTGGTCGTCGATAAAATAAAAACACTGCATCTTTGAAGATCTGTTTCAGGCGTCCATGTTGTCTCAGCCAGACGGACCTTTTATAAACGTAGCGAAATTAAACTTCGCCAAGTATGCTCAGAGACAAAATCTGGCGAAGGTGAACGTTTTATGCTGTTTGCATATGTAAAACATTCTTATACTTTTCTTTTTTATCTAATGGTATGTCTCGTTTTAGTCCCTTTTTGAATACATCTTTCATCAAGAAAATGACGTGAGAAATGTAGGTAGAATCCACGTTAAATTTTCAAGAGTACAATGAAAAGTATAACCTAGAGAAGATAAAGTTATATGCTATAGGTGACCCTTTTGTTCATGCAGTGATGGATTTTCTTTATGCCAAACAACAAAAAAGAAGACACCCTCTGATGTATGTAGGGAGAAATCGAATGCAACTACTTTGTAGTCATACTCTACGGTTTTTGTGAAAAACATTCTCTTATTTTATAACACTACATGCTTAAATTAAGTATATAAGATTTGATTTGTGAACTGTGTGTAAAGCGAAGTGATGATGGCATTTCGTCAGGCTTTCATATCTTTCGATATAAACGATGGAGGATAACACAGGGTCCCATCTTCTGAAAACGTCAGTTGTCATGGTAATGAATTATTGTAGGCTTTAGAATTAGCAGCACGAGCGACCGAATCCAGTAAGTTTAAAGACTGGTGGTGGAAAGTTCAATTAGCCAAATGTTATTACAGGTGTGTAAATGTTAGAAATATAGCAATTTTAGCTATGAGATAACGCTTGTCAATCTCATGGTATGACACATGAACTGCAAAAAAACTACCTTTACAATATTTGAATTGCATAAAAAATACATTAAGCCCCGTTTACACTATACCGGATTGCTATCGCAGCAGGTTGAATATTCTTTGCATTAAAAGGCAGTGAAATTTTTCAAAGTCAGAAACACAATCAAATAGACTAAATCTATCAGGTAAATAAGCTTTTACTCCGAACAGTTAGCCCTTTAGAGCAAATGAAGATGTCGTGATGAGCGAATCCGGTATAGTGTAAACGTAGACTAAACCATGATTTGGCTAAGGTGGTGATGAATGAACAAGAAGAGACTATACACGTAAAATTTATAAGAAATATGAAACTATGTGTTGGTGAAGGTTGTAATGAATGAACAGACAACTAACCTGAACAGTTTTTGAAGTTCCTAAAGCTTATGATAAATAAAGAGCAAAATTTGTTAACATAGGTAGTACTGAATGTTTTGTTCCTATCTCTCACAGACTTGGTATGTTTCGTGACTGCGAAAAACAGTTAAAATCATCCCTGCGCGATGATGAAATGGTCGACTCGTATTTATACCTCGCAAAAGTTTATGTTCGGCTTGATCAACCACTTACGGCCATAGATGTCTTGAAGAAGGTAACATCTCAAATATAAACATTAGCAAATCTGAACGCATACAAACACCAACAACAAATGGTTTCAATTTAAGTTCAAGAGAGTCAATACGTAAAACATTCTATCATTTCAGGGTGTTGAAAAGTTCACTGGTGAGACTGCTCTTCTCACTGGAATAGCAAGGATTCACGAGGTTGTAATGTAATTTATATTATAAAACTTTTCCTTGTTGTAAAACACACCAAGTGTCGTGGTTATCATTTGTTCAAGCTGTAACTGTAAAGTTTCTTTCCGTTGTCTGTAGTTCATGTATAACTAAGCTTTAACTTTCATCTATTCACAAGGGATTGAACAACATGACGGACGCTGTTCAGGTTTACAAGGATGTTTTACATTACGACAATACTCATGTCGAGGCAATCGCTTGCATTGCCACGCAACATTTTTACACCGATCAACCGGAGATTGCTTTGAGATATTTCAGGTAATGAAATATATTATTATAATAATAAAATGCGTAAGATGTACCTCAATGTACCTTTTATGTCCTCTTGACTAATGAAGGTGGGGAGTTTATTTATCTTACAAATATTTAGACGTTTACTTCAAATGGGAGTGTACAACACGGAACTGTTCAATAACCTTGGATTGTGTTGCTTCTATGCACAGCAATACGACATGGCTTTATCGTGCTTTGAAAGGGCGTTAAGTCTTGCCTCAGACGAAAATATGGCAGATGTATGGTACAATATTGGTCACTTGGCTTTGGTAAAAACTGCATCAGCGTGTCCTAAAAATCTTCTAAAAAATCATTATTAAAAAAATTCCGACACATTTAATGTTGTGCCAAACGTCAAAACTTTGAAGTGACTTACGAACATGACGATTTTGACGTTTACACAAGAACACATAATGCAAAAATGCCTTTTGAGAAAATTTACAATCAATTGTAGGTTAAAGGTTTTTTCTTTAATCATGTGTTAATTATTTTTCTTAAAGCGCATTGGTGATCTTGCAATGTCCTATCAATGCTTTCGTCTTGCTCTGTCCGCAAACAACAATCACGCCGAATCTTACAACAACTTGGGCGTATTGGAATTCAGAAAGGGGAACATTGATCAGGCGCGGGTCTTCTTTCAAACTGCACAGAGCTTGGCTTCTCTTATGTATGAACCTAGCTTCAATTATGCTTTACTCTCGCAAAAGGTGCGTAAATAAAATGGTTGCTTTTACATATATAAAGAATATTTGTTGTTAAACTTTAACCTCCCATCTCTCATTAGGTTGGTGATTTACAAAACAGTTTTGCAGCAGTGAATAAATCTTTGGAGGCTTTTCCTGAGCACTGGGACAGTAACGATCTCTTGAGACAACTCCGAACGGAATTAGACGCTTTGTAATCATGACGTCATATACAAAGCCCGTCAAAAACTTGTAAAGTGCAGCTTTTCTATACGCGCACCGAATCATAGGGAACGTGCAAACTTCTATTTAATTGTAAATAGTTAAATACAAAATTCATGTAGGATAGTTTCATGTATGAGGTTTTATAATTCATGCATGGCATTACCAAATGATTGACTAGAGCTGCACGGCTAACCGAAAAATTGGTTATTTCGGTCTTTACGTACAGAAAACTTTTTATGTAAAAAAACCGGTCGTTTCGGTTTAATTTTTACGTTTATCTACGCCCTCCTTATTGCAAACAGAAACATTTCAAAAACAATGATAATAATACGTAGTAATAAGTAAATAGATGTCGGGAAAATAAAATACCCCAGTGACTGACTCCAATCCATTCAAAGCAATCAGGGCAGTATATGATATCACAAATTTCAAAAAACACATACAAATTAGCAGACGTTATCATTAGTTAGCTTACGCCGAACTGTGCAAATTAATGGCATCTCGTCTTAATGTTCATGATTGAGTTAGTCCGTTCGTATTGTTTCTTATTTTTTTGGACAAGAACAAACATCAAACAAAACCGAGTTTTTTTCCCTTAAGAAAAACCAAAACCGAACTCAAACCGAGATGAAACCATTGGAGCCACACATGCAGTTCTACTATAATGGCTAAGCAGTCAGAACAGAACGGACATCAACGTGAACGCAGATAAAATTATAATATATCGTGATATGACATTAAATATAAATTTAAGTATATTTATTTTTAGTTCATAAATCAATCGCGTACGACCAGCATACTTCTAAAACGGCAGTATTCAAACGCAACTAATAAGAATGTCACGTGTGCATAATGAATGATTAGTTGGGTGAAACTATGCAAAAATACGTTTATAGAAATAGGTTGGATGGAACCTTAACTATATTGTCAAAGGAGCATCGACTTTCTTGGGAGGAACAGAACATTTTGCATCACCGCATGGCTTAAAACGACGCAACCTGAAGAAGGAAAATTTTTGCGTTAGAACGTTGTAAGCATTGCCACAAAAAGGACACAAAGAACAATCACCTGGCATTGACACATCGTTTCGACTGTCCTTCAAGCGGTGGTTTAGGCCCCATCAATATACCATTATTATCCTTCTCATTCACAGGTACTTCCACAAGTTTTGTCCCATCTATTAAATCACGTACATTTGTTTCAGAAAAGGATGTTGTACGTTTCAAAACTACTTTGGTTAAAAATACGACACTGTTCGGTTCATTTTCACTGATTTCTAAGGAAATCACTTTTTCACTGACAGAGTTATCATCTTCTACTTCATATACATTACTGGCCCTATTTAGTACATCATCTTCTTCCTTGACTACATCATCGGTCATATTTCCCAATCTAACTTCCTCATTATCTGCCCCCTTAAATATACGGACCGGCCGTGAGGACGTAATTATTTTAACTAAATTTTCAGTGTCATCTGCATGATAGGAAATCTTCAGAGCATCAAGATGATGAGTGGAATCATCCGGTAAAGATGTTTCTGTTACAGGATGGAATTGTGAAGCACCCGTCTCCTCTAAAGGTTGATTTTGTTTTTTTGTTAATTTCTCAAGATTTGGGAGTTTCCGACCTTTGAAAATCTTATGAAGAACGCAACCTTCAGATTTTGAAGTTTGTATGTTTGATGTGAAAACATCAACGTCGCCAACCGTTTGTTGAACTTGTTCATCGCCCTCTTTCTCTTGTCCTTCTATATTCACATTAGCTTCTTCCAAACTCGAGTACTCTGATAACTTTTCTAAAAACGTTTCAATCCTTTTCGGCTGCTCAATTGTTTCACGTTTACAAGAACTTTCTAATGGCGCAATACTTTCATCATTACTTCCATTAAAATCAAAAGAATGTGGCTCGCTTCGCTGAACACTGTCGTATTGTTGATTTGTAACGGTAGCAAGTTGCTGTTGTTTAATTAAGCTCATTCCATCAAAAGTTGTGCTTTGAAGCAATCCGTTATCATTGTAAACATCTTCTTTGTTGGTATTTTCATCGTCACCTATATTTCTTACATTGTTAATTTCTTGTGAATTTATATCAGTATCAAGTAGTGGTCCATCTTTATTTATATCATTATTAAGTAGTGGTCCAACTTTATTTATATCATTATCAAGTAGTGGTCCATCTTCACTTCCTTTGACTGGGGTCGAGACTTCAAACACGATTCCCCTGTCGTCGTCGTCGTCATCATCATCAATTTCTTCATCCACCCCATAGTATGATTTTATTTCCTCTCCAAGGTCATCTATTATTATCGTTGATCCAACTTTACTCCCTTTCATCAAACCAGATTGTAAGCTGGGTAGAATCAAACTCATACCTTCACCCTTACTTAGTTCTCTCTTTAACTTCGAGACGAAGCTGTTTGACTTTCCTATGGTCTCATTATCCTTTATAACCGGTGCCTGGCCATAGACACATGCTAGACTACTTATTGCCAATTTCTTCAAATGATCATTTGCCTCATCCGAAGATGGTGGCGAATCCCAGTCAAGTCCTACACCTGCCAAGCTATCACGACTTGTAACTCGGGAACCGATCGTACATTCCCGGAGTGCAGGCGATTCTTCATCAGAAGGTGTCGTTGTAATACCTTCAGCTGGAAGTAGGACGTTCGAGCTGTGTTCGGGTATAACGGCAGTCATTTCTGGGACGTATTCTTCATGTTCGCTTTTAGAAATATTCCCACTCTTCATGGCGTCATCCTGTTGTCCTTCTTTTGTGAAATTACCGTTAGCCACATCTTTTACTTCACCATTTACATAAATCGCATGCTTACCAATATCTACAAAAACAAAAGTATTTCCATATTTATCCCTGTAATCCGCTCTCTTAATCCAACTGTATTTCATCGGATTGTCAATGTGTATTCCCAAATTACCCGTGTTCATAACCTCATTATCCTCTTTTTTCCCCAGAGTACCTTAACACATGCATATTTTATCCCTTAATGCTACTTGGTGACCGCTGTTTAACCCCTTACTATAAATACCACCCGAAGTAATAACTCAATATTAGTGATCTTAGTGCTTATACTTTCTGAAGTGCTCTGAATGCCTCCTCCGTCTTGGATACGATGATGATCTATACCATCATAAAAATCAACCATACGCAGAGGGGCGTCGAAACTGCACTTAATCGATTCAACTTCGTTAACGCAATCTTCCTTCATGATGACGCCATAGACTTCCTCCCCTTCGACATCGTATAGATCGGAAAGCTTCGGAATGGTAAACGAATCCCGACAGGCTAATGTGGGTTGGTAATTTTGTGGTTCCTCTGATCCACCCCAAGGAGCGGCAGGTATCGAGTTGAAATCACACGGTATCAATAAACCTTTTGATCCTGAACATACAACTGGATCCTCGACAGAATCATATAATCCCACATGATTGCCGCCATTGTCAACCTCCTCGTATTTGCCATCTCTAACACGTACATCCTTGGTGGGTACATTGAAGGAACAGTATCGTGGACTACTGATCTCGTTCCTATGAAACAACGCCATCTCATCGGTATAAACTACTAATTCTTCACCAATTGTTGTTTTTATGTTATCATCATTAGAAGCAACTGGCGAGACTGTATCTTTTATATTCCTGGGACATGCAACAGGGGTGGAACAATCGAGAACATCTTTCACGCTACTTTTGTCATCATTTGAAACACGGAGTTTTAACTTGGGGCACCGTCTCGTTGAAGTAAGAGAGCTCGATTCCCTGCTAGCATGATGACCATTTTCGACAATATCATGTGTCACTATCCTTGGAAGATCTTTAGCCGAGTCATCGACACCGTTTCGACTTGCGTTGTATTCATGCTGAATTATAAAATAAAAACAATGCACTAAAACATGTACGCTGATTGCTCTATAGCTGTGTTTGCGTTTGCCTGTGCAAACCGATCTGAGCTAAACCAATTAAATCAATCAATCAATCAATCAATCAATCAATCAATCAATCAATAAATCAATCAAAAAGGATTTGCAAATCAATCAATCAATACATGTTAGAGAAAAAATAAAAACAATTTTTTAAACTTTGTCCGTTTCGCATTATTGTTGTTTTATATAAAATAAGACGTTTGTGAGAGCTCTCGAGCATGTGCAACCCTAGACTTTCGGTCACGGGCTTGCACTGATCTGTTCTCGACTTCTCCCAAGGGTCTCTTCCGTTTGCATAAGGCCGTGCAAACACAGTAAACATCTTTGATTTCTTAAATATGGAATCAAACAAAACATATATATATATATATATATATATGATAATATTAAGGATTCTCTGGAATTTTATTTTGAAATTTTTTATTAAGCTTTCAACTCGGTGCTTCGAGCCTTCGTCAGAATTTAAGAATATATTATTTACAAAGATTTTGTAGGCGTTTGGAGCGTCTGATTGGTTGGATAGTAGTTGAGTTGATATTATTGGATGGTATAAGATGCGTTTTCATGGTTTCGGGTGTATGGATTGCGTTAATGAAAGGCTCGAAGCTCCGAGTTGAAAGCTTAATAAAAAATTTCAAAATAAAATTCCAGAGAATCCTTAATAATATCATAATATCATAATATCATATTATGATATTATGATATTATGATATTATTAAGAGACACGGTATAGTCTCATATGTGAGACACGGTATAGTCTCATATGGAGACGTTCACCGTGTTCGCGCTATGCAAAGCTCACCTTTATAGGTTTGAGCACTGTGGTGACTCTACAATGCAATCCATACAATGTGTAACCGTACGTCCTGTGACCCAAGTGCAGGAGTCACCATTTTAATATGGTGATAGCCGGGAGGGCACATTGTATATACACTTTGTATATATATATATATATATGATAATGATAAGGATTCTCTGGATTTTATAAAAAAAAAAAATAAAATCCAGAGAATCCTTATCATTATCATAATATGCCTGGGTTACCAATTTTCAAATACATATATATATATATATATATTGATGAGAAGAAGAAAATACACAAAAACTACAATTTCATCCCGACAAGCCTGTTTCGTGATTTCTCACTCTTCAGGAGATAATATTAAAATATTATCTCCTGATTTATATTGTATATGATTTATATTGTATATGTTGTATCTACATACGATATCTCAGGATCAGGTAAGCAATCCTAACACAAGTTTAATTAATGGTCGGAGGCACAAAGTACCCGTGTAGATATAATCAGCTTCCCACAAACCTTGGTTTCAGTTACTGCAATATTTTTGCCATCTCTATTTACGTCGATGTTCTTAACCTCTTCGTAATTTTTCATGAAATCATTTACCTTGGGGATAATTTCAACAACATAATCTAAAATAGAATAGAAATGCATATCGTGAAGAGGTGCACAGAGTTGCAATTATTCAAATCCTTTCTCATCTCGGTAAATAAATGCTTCTTATATTCAGGACAATTTAGGATATTCAGGATATTCAGTACAGTTTAAGTTCTACTTATGTCATATTCAAACAGTTTACTTTTGCTGACATTTGCCAGTAGACGGTCTACTGTAGACCGGCTACATCTCTCACCAATCCATCTTTTCGACGGTAAACTCAAGTGTCAAAAATACGAGATCAAATTCAAAAATTCGGACATTCAAATGGTCGGACATAGTATTGTTTATGTAGAATAATGACAATAAATTGTGAATCTGAAATTTTGAAAACAAAAAATATCGTTTTCGGTTCATGCTTCCTGATACACCGAGATAGTTAAGCACTAGAGCGTCGCATGTTAATTCAGGGAACCAGATAATCCTTGTTTGCCATGGAACCAGATAATCCTTGTTTGTCATTACGGTTTGCTCATGATACACGAGAAACAGTAATGACAGAGTTATATCAGAAAGATATAATCCAGTAAAAATTGAATAAAACATGTTTAAGGTTGTCTTAAATTATAAGGCACAGTGTATGAAGAAGTTAATTGAAACATTGTTTGGCTTATTTTATGAGAACAACTCTTAAATAAACAAAAAGATAAAATTCGAAAGCAAAAAAAACCCGTTTTCGGTCCATGCTTCCCGATACCTTTCTGATACGTAAGGCACTAGAACGCCGCATGTTAACGTTTCGGTAGGAGATTTCTCTATTTTTCTCTAACTTTTTATCTGCATATATCTTGCATGTCATATCCAAGCTTCCTTTAATTTGACGGGCAATGGTTTTTAGTCACTCTTACACCTTCTGTCTTTAAAATTAGTATTTCTAGATTTTTAAAAAAAGATTTACAAATGCCCCAATGATCTCGCATTTTTGACACGTGTGTTTACCGTCGAAAGGTGGATTGTAACAGACTGCAAAGTTCAGTATAAAGAAATAATTCTGGTATGTATGGAACTAGGCTACTATGAACATTTATGAACAGTTGAAAATATCCATCGCAACAGAGTATCAGCGGATTATCTAATGAATCCACTGATGAAATTGAGATCCAAGTCGAGTTCAAGGGAAATCTGAGCTATCAAAAACCCTGTATAGACGATCGACTATACCTTCAACTTTATTTAACTTGTTATGTCGTAACACTTGGTCATCTTTTTTCTTTTCTTGTTTATCATGTGAACTATGCGTGATCACATCAGATCGGCCGATCCTGGGCTCGGCCGTCGAGCGATATGGTAATGCTGTGTTGCTGCTGTTTGTAGTTGTCGTAGTCGATACTTCTGTAAAGGATTTTTCCCAATCGTACAGATCATTTTCTCTGACACCTTCTCTTTCAAGAGCTTTTTCAAGTTGCAGGAAGATGAACTAGAAAATAAATACCAGACGATAAATCTCAAATGCTTATTGTTTCATAGACTGGACACCTGATCTCAATCAGTAAACACTTGTATTACGAACCTTATAATTAGGTTTGTCGGAGTATGTGAGACTCTTTATGTGCTTTAAAATATCGTGAAATTCTTTTGGTAAATTTTTGAGCAGTAACGAGTGATCATAATGTTCCTTCATTTTGCCAACTTTTTCCTAAAAGGCACAAGTTACGATATGTACTCATGAAGTAAACAGGAACTCGACTATGGTTAAACGATTAGCAAAATATCCTTGACTTCCAATGAAACGATTGTTAAAGCGAAGGTTGGGTTAGTACACTAGTTAACTGGGAGGTAATCGAGCAATATTTAGGAAGCTATGAGTAAATCATTTTTATTAATTCAACAAAATAACTAGTTGCCTTTTCTTTGATTTTTCGCCATGGAAGATAACCATTAGAAAATTCAGCCATCATGTACATAAACGACCATAAATCATCATGTCGGCCCATTTCCTAGAAGTTAATAAACATGAATCGTCAATAGTCAATGAGCAGCACTCAACATCATCACTGACATCATCACTAACATCATGAATGGTACAAAGTTTAATACACTAACAACATGTTGTTATAAACTAACCAATAAAGTTCAACAATAAAAATCAAACAAATTGATTGCTCAAATTCGGTGCATGACAGTTAGATGACTCTTACTTTGTTTTTATGGGCATTGATGGAAGCATATCGAACTGTTCCACGAAAGCCTGCACTGCTTCTTGCCTATAGAAGAAGAACAGGAATGAATTTTTCATTTCAAACCAGTAATTTTCCTAAGTATTTCAAATGGCAAATTCAAATTAGCAAGCACTGCTAGCAAGAAAGACAAATTTTAACTCAGAACAAGATTCAGTACTACTCTATGTAAAAGATATCCACTACGTATATCTTACCGGTTTAACTTCTCCCGATGACTTAGTGTATTGACGGCACAATCCAAAGTCCAGCATGTAACAAATGTGGCAATTTGCTACATTGTCTCCCATAGCAAAATTAGACTAGACAATCAATAAATGGATTCAAAATGATTATCAGTTTGACACAGAAAGTGGTAATTGTCTTTAAGCAGAATCTCAACAAAATATCTCAGCATTTCAAAGCAATGGCGTGTTTAATAGTGTGTTAAACAAGATTACAAAATGATACCAATAGATATCAACATAGTTCCTGATAGACAAAATGAGCAAAATATTTGAGGGGCATTGTTGAACAATGGATGATAAGAAGTGATAACAAATTTTTAGTATTGTCTTGCTAACTGATATTGTAAAAAAATAACTTATATAACTGATATTGTCTCTTTTAACTATAGCATGGATTCATAAATATAAATGAAATCTATAAAGAAAATGACTAGACCAACATACAGGTTTGATGTCTCGATGCAAGAAGCCAGCCTGGTGAATAGCCTCAATTGATTGTAAAACTTGATAAGCCAAACGAAGTACAGTACTTGAAGTAAATACTCCTTTTGGTTGCCCACGTCTCAGTTGAGCCAAGTTGTTGCCTTGTAATGACATAACTACGTAGTTGTAATGATCATTTCTACCACAACCAAAAAATTTGCAGATTGTGTTGCATCCTGCAATCAAAACATCAATTTTAATGCTGAAATAAACTTCTTGCATATTCTCCACTTCATGAAGAATGTAATGTTCAAACTTGTGTTCTTATATACTTTACTTCAATATCTTTATGGAGAGTGATCTGATGATGACCTTTAATGTCTAGCATTGGGATTTATCTGATGTTGAAACTTGACTTCTTAAATAATCTTGTTTAGTGTTTTCATAATGATCCAATGTTAAAACTTGACTTCTTACATACTTTAGTCTAGTATCTTTAACAGCAGTGTTTTAATGTGTAAACTTTAGTTCTTATCAGTGTGCAAATTAGTCGAGAAAAATGATGTGCAATTTCTTTTTCAAAAAAATGTTCCTCCAGAAGCATAATGAAATACATTAATTATGAAGCAGTACTGGTTGCTAATTAATATTTTTAAAATATGCGCTTATCATAAATATACCCAAGTTAAAATGTTAAAGTTCATAACTTGTCACTTTCTGACAACTCTTAGTCTAAAAAATAGGCATGTGTCTAACGTATAAATTTTCTCTTCAGTCATTGGCCTTCATATCCAGTGCTTGCTTCCTTTTGTTCATACCAGCACTCAATTGCAGCAGCTGGATCATAATCCTTCACTGATGGTATCTCCTCCCTAGTTCTCAACAGACTGTCCAATCTTTCTTTTGACATTCTGTTGCTTAGGTGTGGCTTCATTCTGGCCAATGTCGAGAACATTTTTTTAACCACAGCATTTGAGATGGATGTGATTAATAACAGTTCCACAATGTTTAGACAGTTTGAAAACTTTGCTTTACTAACAGGTGACGAGAGTATGGCAGTGCAAATATCCAAGTACAAACATATGTTCCTCCAAAAGTCCTCCAACCTTGTGCCAACATCAATGGATGTCTGACATTTGGCTTATTTTCACTTCTTTTGATTCCGAATTAGTTGACATGGCCTCAACATAGCCTAATATTTTAATGTCGTGCAGCGCGCTTATTTACAAAAATCAGTAAAGATATTGCTTGAAAATTATATTTCAATTTGCAAGCTGGTAATCAATGCAGAAGATTTTTGCATATCTTTTGAAAAAATGATAAGCAAATTGCAAATTGCACACCATTAATTCGCACACAGGTTCTTATAAACTTTAGTCTAATATTTTCACCAATAATGATCTGATGATGAAAGTTGGGTCCTTAACTAAACTCCAGTTCTTTCATGAGAAGAAAATGGATAAAGAGTTCAGTTGTTATGGCAAAATAATATAGAAATACTGACCTTGCAACTTTTTAAGTACAGCCACTTCCATTTTAAGGACCTGCTTTGGTTGGGTGGAGGACTCCAGTTTGACAGCAACATGTTCTTCCGTGTTCTTATCAAATCCTTCATATATTTCCCCTGGCAATTACATTCATGAAATAAGATATGTTCGGCAAATTAATTTGTTTACACTACGATATAATGGCTAATAAATTGCTTACCGAACCCACCGCCACCAATCTTTCTTATCTTAAAAAGCAAGAAAGGAATTATATAATTAAAACGTTTAATTATCTTTCTTGAGACATAATTTAACTTATAAGGGGCATACATTGATGGTGTAATACGGCCACTTTCAAAAACGATTTCGCAGAAAATCGTGTAAGCGGAAATGATTGTCTGTTGACAACGAAACTATCTCCGACGTCACTTTTTAGGGAAAACAATGACAATTCATTTTTTTTTTGTCAACGTATCACGTAGAATTCATCAGTTTTTCAAAAATTGAGTGCTCATAACTAAAAAGCAGCGTAAAACAGATGAGAACGTATAATATTTGGTTATACCGGTGAAATAAGCCCTAATTATATTGTGAAACCACACAATCAAGCTCATTGAAAACTTACAACTTTCCATCTCTGTTTTATTAGGTCTCCAGGGCGAAGTAAGTCCGTCATCATGAGTCTAGCATTTCCATAAATCTAAAAAAGGTTTTCTCAGCCTTCTTCTTTAATGTTTTTGGGTTCAACAAAGTGAAATCTCTATGACAATATAATTTCTTCGTCGTCTTCCTCCATTTCTCCGCATTTGGTGAAGTTTCAAATTCAAATTAAAATTGTGCTTCCACTTCATCAATTGACATTCCTTACATCTAGTATTTCCTTATGAACCATAAATAGATTAATTTTTCTGCTCTAATTTCTTATATTAAAGGGGGCGGGGTAAATATTTCATATAGTAAGGTCATTATGAAGTGCAACTTGAAAATGTTGGTAATATCAAACAGTGCATAATTCATGCAGGTGACATTTGGATGCGCTTTGTCGCCTCCCCCACAAAAAATCCTGCACGTGTCACTGAATGATCACAATTTTATTTCCATAAATCATAGATATTGTGAGACTGACAGGCATTTGCATATAATACAAAAAGAATTTGTTTTGCTCAATCAAAATTAGTTTGGTGAGACAAAACTTCAAAAGCTGTGCTTTTTGTTAATTGTATTTAATAAATTTTAGAATCAAATGTTGGCTTTATTCGCAACCTATCTCCGATTAAAAAGGCACAGTCAGTCAAAATTTTCTATAACTTTACCCTCCGGACATCTCCATCCCGGTATCAAAGATGTATAGGATTTGATGAAAAGTTGCATACCCAAGCACTACATTATCAAACTGCTGGAATTCCAACAAACCTTATGAACATATTTCAAAAAAGCAATGAGATTTTTGTAAATCAATCAAGCTCACTGACGTCTAACGTCTTTTAGTATCAATGATGTCACCTTTCAGAAAAAGCAACCAATGGGAAATGATACATTCAGCAACAGCTTCAGAGTGGCAGTAGATTTGGCATTGAAAGTTAATCTGTTAACGTGACAGGAATTCTCACTATGTGTGATATTCCACAATGGAATAAAGTTATGTTGATGAAACAGAAAAACGATGTTATATGCAATTTGTCAAATTATTTTTTGGTTGATTTACAAATTTCAATGTTATCTTGAAGTAATGTGTTGCATTTGTGCAATTAATAAATTACTTTCAATGACTTACTCATTCAACTAAATTAACATTTTTCAATTAATATATAATTTTCTTGTGATATCAAGAATTATCACAGCGTATTATGGGTAAGATAAGCACAGGCGTTAGTTTTTATCGATATCCTATTGAACATCATTCAATATTTCTGCGACATTTAATAGTTTGAAAAGTCCACATCACGTAGACAAATGTACGCAACGTACCTACTTTTTCATAATGGGAGCAATTACTGCGTTTTTTCAGCATTCAGATACAGGAGATAACAATGATACAGAAACCGTCAGCACTACGTGTCACACTGGCGTGACAATGGAACAGTAAAGAAGCCAATTGAAACTCGTTGAAAAAATATTAGGAGGTTAAATGTGTCCCGGTAAAAAATTCCTATTTTAAAACTTGATGTAACGTAAATAGAGGTTCGACTGTAATCTCATGAAATAGGATAAAGTAGTTGTTTTTGACTCAA
The DNA here is from genome assembly GCF_021976095.1 of Xenia sp. Carnegie-2017. Classification (NCBI taxonomy): domain Eukaryota; kingdom Metazoa; phylum Cnidaria; class Anthozoa; order Malacalcyonacea; family Xeniidae; genus Xenia; species Xenia sp. Carnegie-2017. The sequence continues at coordinate 12,604,298 of NW_025813483.1, read as the reverse complement.
ATAAATGTGCATTTTCGTATGTTGGGAACTTTAAGTGAGATGTTTCATGTATAATGGATGAAACAGCAATAAAACGATATTACAGCAGCTTACTAACAACTGTACAATAAATGGAAGAGTTTTGAAATGAAGAACACCATAATGAATTGTTTACGTTGCACATCGCCGACAAATAAGCTTTAAATTGATTTCAGTACTTACTACCAGAGCCATACGTGGATCCATAATCTTGGATATTCAAATATGCATCAGTGTTTTCCTGCATTAAGCTCGATCTTGAAATGAATTGGCTTTCTTCAGGGATTTTAACATGCAAATATTATTATATGCACCCTTCGCCTCAAAACATCAAGTTGCGTACGGTATTGCTTGGTACTTGTCTTCAATTCAAACGTTGACTTGACTTTATGTTGAAAAGATGATAAAGAATTTTCACCATTTTTTGTTTTAACAATTCACCAGAAAGCCATACTCAGTTATCTTTGACATGAAGATCTTCCTTTAACTGCTCTATCATCTCACGCATGTGTTCCTATAAAATAAATAAATAGCACTTTTTATAGTAATGATGACACTTTTAAAATGTACTGCATGCACATGCTTTAGTTTCTCCTCCTCTTACAATGTTTTCAAACATAGCTAATGTGATTAGTTTTGTCAAACTTCGTTTAAATTTAATCGTTACTGCATTAGTGTGACTTGACAGGTGCAACGTGCCTTCTTCCTTGCCCAGCAAACGCATGCGCAAATACGACAAACAAAAGTATATACCACATAATTTTCCTAATTGAATCTTACCTCTTCCAAATCATCTTTTCTTTTTTCAATGTGAGATTCAAATACCATGTTCAAGACCCTGAAAGACGATGAAAATCTACTTCAGAGACATGTTTTAGCTCAACAATTGCGTCAATCCAGCTGTTATAAATGTGAAATAATAAAGAAATGAATAAATGATGTCCGAATTCTCCTTTTGAGTCATTACCATATCATGCAGATTTCTCTACCATATTTTATGCATGTTTTGCTGTAAAATTGGATAAAGATATTGCTGTTTAGTCAATAGCCATCGAAGAGACGAGAAAATCTGGTAACCCTACACTAGATTTCCTCTCTTAGTTAGATCTTTTGTGCCTCCACCAGCGCATTTTAGGTAATTTTCTGGAACAACGTTTTGTATCTATGTATATCATTTATAAAGATTCCTCATTTTCTCCACTTTAGAATATGGTTATTCATCGAAACATGACGTTAAATTTTCCTCAAGCAATCCTTTGACGTTTCTTACGTAAGTAAATTTAAAGTCCTTGCCCTTGGATCGAACTGACTTTGAGCCCCGTTTACACGAGCTCTCGCGGAAAACCGCTCCATTTTCCTCTCTTATCATCGATGCTTACATAGGAAGTAGCAAAGCAAGCATTTAATGTTTCATTAAATGGTGGGTCAATACCAATAATATTTTGTGTCTACAAATGGTCACTAGCATGTTATCAAACCTGTCTGAACAAATTCCTCTTGCTAAAACATCACTTGTAACGTCAGATATGAATTGAAGATACTTTTGCTCTTCGGTCCTGTTTTAAAGGTAGCAGAATACAAAAAAGCATTTTACTACCCCATATATCTGTAAATGTTATTACAAATTCAATATTGGTGAATGGTTTGTAGTCAATTTTATCTTTTAATTACTTACTACACAGATCAGTTAATGACGACTATACAATCTTACCAAATCAGTTCCTCTTGATTTTTTCGTCTGATTTTTCGTTTTGTAGGGGCTGATTTATAACTAAATGTCATAGCTGATAACCGTGACCTGGTGTAAATATCAAAATCGTTTTGTGTCTCTTCACATTTTGTTGTATTAGTGTATGATCTGCTCGTCTGTTTGAAGTAATTTTCAGGTAAAGGATTACGATACACATAGTCAATAAAATCTGCGTTTGAATTAAGCTTTTGTTCTGCGCTAAATGACTCAAACTGTTCTGTTTTCCTTGTATCAAGAGTTTGTTGTTTACGGTCTAGAGGTGAACGGGTTTTTAATGGACTTTCGCTGTAGTCGTTACGATCGTTTGAACTGCGTCTTCCACTATCATGGATCACAGTATTCTCTGTATCTGTCAAAACCTGTAAGGAAAAGTTGGAAAACGATCATTTCAGGTATTTTTTGATATGTAAACGACAAATCATGCTCTGTCAGGTTGGTTAGTTTGGACATAAAAGAAACTTTGATATCTTCACAATGGAACTGTTTAAACTGAAATCATGTAGTCTTGTTAAAAGTAAAATATTTAGAAATTTAAATGGCAAAACTCTTTTTGTCGAGGATACTTTAAGAAACAACAGGAAAGCCAGCCTGCAACAATGCAGTCATTCACATATTTTTGTGTGATAGTTTTCATTCGAAAAACTACTCTTAATCCAACGAGTACACTAAACTCATTCACAATCTGTTTGACTCATCAACAGGCTAAAATAGCCAAAAAATATTTGACGATTTTTACTATCTTAAGTTCTGTATTTTAGGCAGTTGATGAGCCACATCATTTAATAAGTTATTGACGGGTGTCCTACATGATAATCTTTAGACGTATCCGACTCAGTTTCACGACTTCTTAGTCTTGTTGATGATCTTGGTGATAATTGATTTGATGCAAGTAACGCTTCTTTGCGTTTTCGGTCTCTGTCTAAAGAAAAACATCCGCATTAGTTTAATATGTCCTCTCCCTAAAATCACCCAACGAGGACTCAGTTTAGTGATTTGACATACTTTTTATGGTAAGCTTCAGGGATGTCGGTGGCGAAGTATCCACGCATGCTATAAGATATAAAAAATTAAGATCGTTGTAAATATGCTAAGAATTTTATAAAGGAGAAAGATCTTTCCTTTACCTTTGGCTGAAGAGATGCGCTGATAATGGGATTTCATATGATTCAAAACTACATCCTGGGACATTCTTGACATCGATACCGGAGAGTATACTTCAAAAGAGATGTTCAAAACGTTCTCTATACGCTGAACACAAGTTACTATAAAAACTTTATGCTACGTAAAAAGTAGCAAAGGAAATTGGCTTCATGGTTCTAATTATGAAATAAGCAATAATACCTGAACTTTTAGTGGAAAGATGACCAATTGGTAAAACATAAGGTTTATTAGAACTTGTTTGTGGCCGACCTGTTTGTAAGAGGACGATACATTATTATGAGATAAGACATAGATTTTAACAACAGCGATCGTTTGACTGACGTTTGAACAATGCAGCTAGACTTACTAGACAAAAAAGACGAAGTAGACAAAAATTTTTAATGCGAACATGTTTCGATTCAACTATACGTCGTCTTCATTTTTAGTATGAATGAATACATTGGTTATAGCGTCAGATATATTAGTAGAAACATGTATTCATTCAAATTGAAAATGCCTTACAGTCGAAACATGTCTGTAATAAGAAAATTTTCCGAAACATGTCTGTATTAAAAATGTTTGATATATCTTGTGTTGATAAGATCGTATTTAAACAATAATTATTAATCAGTTTTGACATGCTATTTTCGAACAACTTGCCATTACCTTTCATACGTCGTGTCATTTCAGGCCATGTTTCATTCCTAGTTGTCAGTTTATTTTGATGTTCAGTTCAGACAGAAGTTCCACTGCCATGCTCGATTGTTTGTTTACATTTGTGTGCGTCTTATTGTCGCCTAGGCAACCAGTTCGAAAATATAAATCACTATGAATTTTGCGACAAAAAATTCATAGAATATGGTGATATTTCTGTTGAATGTGGAGGATTAAAACTTGGTTCAAAAATTCAACATACAAAGTTACGGCAAATCGAAATTTTTTTGATGTAATGATTATGAACAACTGAATGATAAATGTCAAAATAAGAGTAAACTTCATGTAGGTGGGAATATAGATACATTCCAACATGGCTGCTTCTTTGGCAAATGAAATCGGCAAATTTGCGTTTAATTTAGTGGAAAACGGTCATGTTGTCACTTGCACGGGAGGAATTCGCATAGAAAAAATTAGAAGTGGGTAGGTAAGCATAATTGATAATCTTGTATATTTTACTGAGCTCTGCTCAATCGAAAGGTCGTCATTGGAAGAAATGAATTTAAGGAAATTATAAATTTGCATGTCGTTTAACTCATTTTTATTTTCAAGCCTTTGTGAAACAGCCAAATTTTTTAGATCAAGCGTTCGAAAACGAGGCCAATGTGACCGTTTTACGCTCAGGATACCTTATGGGGGCACTAAACTAAATTGTAAATATTTTGATTTTTATGTCATTCAAACTATTTGGATTATTTACCGTTAAACTTCATCGGAATTCAATAATTTTCAGGGGAAGTTCTGTTCAATGGTCACGAGCCACATTTACCACCTGATATCATATTTGATGATGCTGATGCAGACTTTGAACCAAAACTAGAGGAGATGCTAGTATGTGAATAATGTGATATGTTTTAGTACATTGCATTAATTACATGTTCAACATGCCAGGGTGGATTGTATGTCGTAAACTCCCAAGATCTCCGGCATGGAATCAATATTGTCATTGGCATACCGGCATAACCTTGCACCTCATTGGCGCATAAGGGCTGAGTAGCTTGGCGTGAAATTTGTTTTACATAAAATATGATAACCATGAATAAGTAAGTTTTGGTTTGGAGTTAGCTGCTTTCATGTTTTCATGTCACACTACTCCCCTACCCCCCACCTCCTTATTTTTTGGTTCTGCCACAAATAGTAGCAGAAAAACTCATCTGCAAATGACCTTGGTTGGCATGTCTTTGCAAATATAATGGGTAGAGTTGGTGCAAGAGCAACACAGAATCCATCCTGGGCAACATGTAGATAGCATTTCTACACAGAAGTTATAGCTTCTGTTTACTCTTCAATAACATTTTACTACTTAACACTTTTGTTATCATCGTTGATATACAAATAGCTTTCTATCATGTGCAATTAATGTCATGTGAAACATCATTTTCAACTTCAAATTTCATATCTCATATTTAGTCATTACAGTGTTGGAATCCAGAAGATCACGGTAGTTTAATGGCTGTCATTAAGGAGCTGCTTGAGCAATACAAGAAGCATCAACTTGAACTGCTCAAAGAATCCTCTCCTATCATTCAACATGAATTTGAATCAGTTCACGAGCTTTCGACTTGCACAATCATAGAGGTTTTTGTACTAAGAAATTCTAAGGTAAATAGACTTTATGACCACTACTCCACTAGCAAGGACAGCCCCTGAAAAAAAGTCAAGAGTAAGGACAGCAAAAAATGCCAACCTTCACCATACTTGTGTCAACACTCTTGGCAATTTTTATGACAGAATATTTGCTGGCCAACTGATCTTAAAATATAATTTTTATCTAAAACCAACATTCATACGTACAGTTTACACCTAACTTACCAAATTAGAACGGGAAAAGATGTCGAATAACATTCTAATTTCAAGTCTTTGTCCCAAGAAATTTTGATTTGAATATGTTAACTTTGAAATGAACTTAAGAACTACCAAGATAGCACTTGGTTTTCATTACTGACCAGCGTTTGATTTGCCTGCACGATAACAACGTGAGATGTTGAACGCAATCTTCAAGCAATTTGAAAAGTTTATTACAATAGGCGATTTACGAAAAGACTACAGATTCTCTGCTAAATTTGTGAGCTTGTTGAGTTACACATCTTTTTCAAGGGCTGCATAGGCGAAGGGGACTTGACCCCCCCAATAGGCTAAAGAACTAATATCATGAAAATGAAATCCAGGAGAAGGGGCCATAGCTAGTGGACTATCCTTTATTGCCAAATCATACCAAACCTTAATAATATCATTTTATCATTTCAGGGCATAGTACAACAGATCAACTTTCTGATGAAATTACCTATTGATCTTGATCGTCTGCCACCCTACCTCATCAATGTTAGTATAAGCTATAAGCAATGACTGTATTTTTTTTAACTTTGGGGGAGGGGGAAACTGCAATTTTTTTGCGCTTTAGATTAATTTTGCTGAGGTTAAGCCAGTGAACACAATACTTAAATATCTGGAACAATATTTAGCTTTAAAGATCTTTGTTACCATTATTCATCGTCAGTTGTCAGGACTTAGTCTCTTTGGTATTCATAAATCATTTGTAATTTTGTCACGGATTAGGAGTCTATCGTTACAAGATCTTTTAAGTGGGAAGAAATCCTTACCAACCCCTCCCCCCCTTCTCCCAGTAAATTCATTCATGTTTGATGAATTTAGAAAACACGGTGATGTTTCATATGCGTTTGTTTAGAAAAATCTTGGTGAGGACAGCATAAGTCTGTTCGTTGTTTATCAAGGTTGTGATGGAAATAATGTATCACCACAAGTGTATTTGTCCCCTCGTGTGGAACAGTAAGGATTGTCTGCAATTATAAGACCTCAGTTATTAGCACAGTTGAACTATTTTGCGTGTTGTTTTCGTGTGGACTAAAGCGTCACGTTTTGGACGTCAAAATTACACGATATGATATGTAAAGTAAATAGTTTGGACTGTGCGATGCAAACGGTTGAAATGTGTCGTCTTCATGTTTGACACAACAATGTGCACATTTTGGAGCAAGGTTTTCATCTTTTGTCAAAAAAGTCCCTCGGAAACTCCAATATGACGAAATTGGTGACGATGTAGAAACATTTGTTACCATCACACTGACGAAAATAATAAAAACGATGATGCTGTTTAACATGAAGACGAGACATTTCGAACGTTATTATCTCACACTCCAAACTATTTTCTTTACAAACTTATCATTTATGTCCAAAACGTTACGTTTATCCTAGAAAACAACCCGCAATATACTTTTTGAGCAACGGTCGCCTCAGAAACAGTTGCTCCTCGACAAACGGCACTAGTTCGTGTTTTAAATATGTCTTTGTTGCTGTTAAAAACAATCTACTTAATTTTCTTTTTGCAACAAAGTTTATCGTAAATTTCGTAAATTTCAGCGCTTTTTCCGACGTTTCACTGTTGAATTATCCAAAATGGAAGGATAGCGGCGAATCTCTTGTCTCTTACATCATGGCTGTTCACGAATTCTTCAACGCAAAGGTGAGCGATGAAAATTTTAAGGCTCAAACTGATTTTTGGTTTCATAGATCATCGCAAACGTCTTTTATAAATGCTCCACGGTTAATTTGACATGGAGCTCGTGAAGCTTTAATGGCTTTCTCGATGATCACTCTTGTCTGCGCTGTATTTTTGTTTTCCCACTCCCGTGGATGGAAAAAAATATAAACAAAGCATAGATTTTGTGCAGACACCTTTCTAATTTTCTAAATCTTACAGACGGATGAGAATAATAGGCCTTTTAGCTTTTTGAACTTTGAAATTCTCTCGATTCAATGAACTCACACGATCGAATATTTATCATTTGACAAGTTCACTAAGTAAAACAGTTTCCTTCATAATTGTGAACAATTGGTGATGTTCCGACCTTGTTCTTCTTTGATTTCCAATTCTTGCAATACGTCCAAGAATTTTTTCGATCTGATCTAATTAGAATTTCCTGGTCTCACTTTTTATTGTGTTCTCCTTTGAAGATCGATGAGATCACTACCAGTTTTGAAAGGAGAAGAAAATATGTCGCAGCATTTCTCAGCTCATTTGGCACGTGAGTATAGACGTTTGTCCTCGTGATCAGAGAACGCAAAAGCCGGCTTACCACAATCTCTTCTTGTTTCTTTTTAAAGAAATTTTGATCACAAACCTTTGATTTTTTATTGTTGAAGGGATAAAATGTTACTTAACAGCTTCTTGTGCTTTTCATTTTACAAATCAAAGCTCTTAGTGCACGATCCCATTTTTTTACCATTATTCTATTCCCGTTTGATGAATATCATTATGATGCTTATGGGCCAAAAAAACCGACTTAAAAATATCAGTTAATAGAGAATTTACATTTAATTTTTTAAGCTATGTTGCGAACACTTGCGAAGAACAGAGCAAACATGACTTGCAATCATTGCAAGACGTTCGTAAAAATGGCGTAAAATAGCACGGACTCGTCTGAATATGGCCATGCATATTGCGCCATTTTAGGCCATTTTTTTGATGCCATTCTTTGGCTTTTTTATGTTTTTATCAGATGTGTTCTGGAGTACGATGTTGAAAGATACTCGACACTTTCATTTCTTGTCGAGTTTGACTATTTCTACTGTATCTGGACAAGTAAGATTCTGTTATTCGTTTAATGGCTACAAATCTAAAATTTTTGTAGTTTGTAATCTTTTTCTATAATCTAATCGTACACACGAGTGTTTGACACTGCAACGTTTAGTTATATATCTCTATATTTTTAAGTCGAGATTGGACTTGAGTTTCCCGAAGAGCAGCCATTATTTATCATGAAATCCGTATATCATTGCTTCGACGACAAACCTTACGAAGCAATTGATGACAACTATCCGTACAGCCCGCGATGGGGTGCCGATGAAATGGCAAGACGTGCTAGGTACAAACATAATATATTTTTCTTTGTTAGAAATGTTTTTGAAATCATATTATTAAAGATTATTTGTCTTTTTTTGTTGTACTAAGCTAAACACACCCCACTTAGCATTACGTTTGTATCCACTGTACGAGTCCTGGAATCAGTCAAGCCTTACCCCCAAGGTTAGCACTATTTTCCACCCAGCAAACCGCCCTTTACTTTGAAATATAATATTTTACACAATATAATATTTTACACAATCTAATATTTTACACAATATAATATTTTATATAATATTTTACACAATCGTCGAAAAACGACATATTTTCCAGCCTGGATTATAAGTTTATAACTTAAGGTGGTTGCATGAAAATTTAAACTGTAACATTTATCTGTAAATATTTTCATATGTTGATATTAAAAACTGTATTATAAAAATATAAAATTACTCGCCATCTCAAAACGACCTAGCACCAGTGCATGCATGGTTTCCTTTTAGCTTTTGGTTCTTTCCCATTAGCCGCCATCTTAAATTTATTTCCGATTGTGTAAAGTAAAGGGCGGTTTGCTGGGTGGAAAATAGTGCTAACCTACCCCCAACCCCTCGTCACCCATCCTTTTTTGTGAATTTGAGAAATCCGTTGTTTTTAAGTTTATCAAATTATAGAGGATTTTTTCTTTTAAAATGTCGTCTTTTGCAGAACGTATTTGGCAACTGCGATACCTAGGTTTAAAGCGGCTTCAATCAAGAATAAACCATATCAACCGCCAGGATTGTAAAAGTAAATACTTCCAATTGTAAATATGGTAATATGACAATGTACTTGTATGTACTTGTATGTACAAAACGAACTCCGTTTGTGACAGTTAGTGCCTTATCAAGTCCACAGAGCAACTTTCTGGTGATAACGAAGGATTTGTCGGCTTTCAATGGGGAATGTATAATAAAACAATCGATATAAGTAGCTCACGTAACCTTGAACTATATGAACTATCTATCATCATGTTTTTAAATTCATTAATTAGCTTGTTACGTAAAATTTGACGTACGAAAGCTCTTGTTACTAAAGCTGCATGTTTGTAACAAGAGCCTTTTCGCATTACCTTTTGTTTACAATTGAAAATGGCAGCACTTGGCTTTAGTTCATTGTTGCTTTTAACTGTTATTATATACGGTTGTCATTCTCATCCACAATGCCTCGACTTTCAACCACCATTCGTGCCAAATGCAAAGCGTATGTGGTGTCGACGTTACTCAAAGTTGGGTTGTTGCACAGCGGAACAAGATGCGATATTAAAAAGTCGCTACGACAGCGCTTTAAAAATCGTTCGCGTGAAAAAACAACACAAATGTAAACGTTATTTGTTCAAAGTTGTATGTCTCGAATGCCATTCATGGTCCGCACATATTTTTGACGCAGAAACTAATCCTTATTACAGTGCAAACTCGGCACTGCCTTGCTTGGGCTACAAGTTCTGTCAAAGGCTGGTCAAGTATTGTGGCCCTGCCATCGAGCAACTTTACGGTCAAGCGATGTCTAATCGCAACATTACACTACGGGATTTTTGCCGGGAGGCAGAAGTTACTTTGAACAGAGATTTGTGCTACCCGAAAATCAGAAAGACTTTGAAAAGAATGAAAATGCAGAAACAGCGGAATGTTGTTTCTTTGAACGCGACGAAAAAGGGTTGTCTTTGTGTGCGAGAGGTTAGTTTTTCTTTCTTGAAACTTAACACTGTCCAAAATTGTTACTCTTGGCAAGGTTTCAATGTTTTTTGTATTGTGATAAATTATCGTCAAGTTTCTTTGATGATTGATGAATATGTTGAAAACCTTTTTTGTTCGAGAGGTATTCTAGCCATGCATATACATGAGACAGACGATTTGTCAAATGAAAACTTCTCAGCCACGTACATGAAAAAGAAAACATGTCAAATGAAAACTTGTCAGCCATGTACAGGAAAAAGTAGATTAGTCGAAGGAAAACATGCATTAGATTGTAGAGTAACGGGACGATTTGAATTACGTAATCATATAGTTAATCATTAGTAGTGTACAATCACGCGAGTAAGGAGTATTTAGAGACTATATTCCATAGGGGGGTGGGCAGTAATTTCGAGTCTTTAGTCGAGTGCACATATCTGTATGTGAAAATATATCAAACTTGTGAATGGGACGGCCATCCACATAGCTTCTATAGCCTTCTCAACATAGAGATACTAGCATGCATATACATGAGATAGCTGATTTGTCAAAGAAACTCATGATTTTATAATTGACTGTATGTTTTTCATATGATATATCTACTGGGGTTGTCAATCACCTTTAGGAAAGGAGATTGACAACCCCAGCGAAAGCCCGGTCTGCATTTTGTTTTTCCATGTTAAAAAATATTTTTTTGCAGGTTGTTAGAGACCTACGCAATCCTCTGGCCATTGTTCACGCCAACGATGGTACACATAGACTTTTTATTGTGGAACAGATTGGTCTTATTCACATTCTTACAGAAAACGGTACAAAATTACATCAACCGTTTATGGACATACGGAAGAACGTATTTACTCGTCCAAACTTTGGCGATGAACGTGGCTTATTGGGACTTGCATTTCATCCGAAATATTGCGACAATGGACGATTGTTTGTGTACTATAATTTACGAAATCCTTTAAACAAAAAATGGCCGACTAAGGGGGGACGGACAGTACTGAGCGAATGGAAGGTTTCTGCAAAAGATATGAATAAAGTCGACCCGAATTCTGAGAAAATTCGCTTCATTTTCGAACAACCTATGAGCAACCATAATGGCGGTCAATTATTGTTTGTTAATGATAGTTACCTTTACATATTTCTTGGTGATGGAGGCGGAGCTGGAGATCCACTTGGAAAATATGGCAACGCTCTGAACATGTAAGTTAAAATTTTACCAGTTTGTTTTAAAAGTGCTTTAAAACTTCCCCCTTGTTATGAACTCAATGACAGCACCTGTAGTATGACCTCTAACAGACAGAATTAGCTCATATTATGAAAATAATAAAACAAACATGTATAGAGTAAAGCATTCTGGTATTGTATGCAGTGACTTTATCTTGCTTTTAATGTCTCTTCATTGGACAAAAATATTCATTGTGTGCAACTGTATTTAGGTCATCGCTTCTTGGCAAAGTGTTACGTATAGATGTGGACGTCGCAATGCCTGGCATCCCTCCCGATAATCCCTTTATAAATGTTTCTGGTGCACTTCCTGAAATCTACGCATATGGTTTACGCAATCCATGGCGGTGTTCAGTCGACCGCGGCGACAGGAAGAACGGATATGGTAAAGGAAGGATCTTTTGTGGTGATGTTGGACAGAATGCTTTCGAAGAAATCGACATCATTGTTAAAGGGGGAAACTATGGGTGGAGGGGACGCGAGGGGTTTAACTGTTACGACAAACTGATCTGTAACTCCAAACTAATGGGTCAGTATGGACAAGTTTTCAGATATAAAATAACTATTAACGAAAACAAAATGACCGGACGTTCATAATTCATAACTGATATTTGTGAAGTTTGAATGCTTTTGTTATTTATTAATGGGCAGAACATCTATAACAGAATGTTTTACTTGTATTATAAGGTACTACTACAGATTTACAGTATTGCACCTTTTTATCTGCCTCGTCTTACATTTTCAAATTGTCTTCACAGAGAAATCTTTTTTTTACAATTATCACTAGTCATTATAGTTAGACTAGGTAAAGGTAAAAAGTCAGAATCATAAAGATGATCAAATATGTAGTAGTTTGTAGTTTCAGAAACAAAACCACCCATCGAGATGTTGATCTTCTCTAATTTTCTTACTCTAGCCGGAGAGAAATTACCAATACACGCATACAGTCACAAGGTTGGCCAGTCAGTAGTAGGAGGATACGTGTATCGCGGCTGTAAATATCCCAACATGAGAGGATCTTATTTCTTTGCTGACACCATGAATGGGTAAGTTCCAGCAGACGAATTGAGTTTCTTGCTTTAATTGAATGTGAGCTCTAGCAAGGGTCGGTTGTGTTTTTGATTTTGGGCTCACTGTGCTAGAACTGACGAGTTAATTTAATTACTCCCGAATACTTGACGAATAAACAGCTAGCACCATGATCTGATAAATTATAAATAGTATAGTTGATTTTTTAGGTTAACTGTCTTACTTTTTTAATTTTTTTGGGTGGGGGATACTTGGAGGCAAAGGTTCGTCAGACAACCTCTATGACTAACCCGTGGAGCTCTACAGTGTGCAAATGTTGACGTTCTAAAAGATGGAATTCTAAGAGCTCATATTTTGATCTATGCTTTAGTTCGCTATTTTTCATAACTAAGATGCAATGAACCAACTATATTGTCCTTTCACTTTCATGTTAAAAAAATTTATTTTCAAACGCAAAACTTATTTTCATTAAACAGTCGTATATTTACCCTGAAAGAAAACCAGATGACGAAGAAATGGCATTCAAAAGAAGTTTGTTTTGGCAACCATTTCTATTGTAATGGTCCCAAGGTCTCAGGATATTATGCCCCGATGATTTTAACTTTTGGAGAAGATGAATTAGGTAATGTTGTGAGATTTCCTCAAACAAGAAAAACCAAAAGCTTGAATAATTGTTTCATTATATCTTTGCAGGAGAGCTTTACTTTGCTTCGACTCTTTTTTCGGGTAATGAAAGTCCGCAAGGTGTTGTCTATCAACTCTTCGATCCTCAAAGGTATGTCTTGTTCAAACGAGCGAAGCTACATTTTTGGCTCATTGACTTGATAAGTTAATACTACGGTTGGTAATTTTGTACAGTAATTTTTCGTCAACGATCGTTTTGTTGGTGGAACGTTATGCAACAATTGAGGAATTAGGCGTCTGGTCAGTCTTCCCAATGATTACACAAATTGATTTTTGACATATTATTTCTTACGTTGTCAGAATTTAATACGCTTGTTTCAATTACATTTTACTTTGTGTCTTTGCAGTCATAGACCCTCTATGTTATCTTAAATACCTTCCCATATGAAGCATTCGACAATCTAAGGTCGAAATCTCAATGTATTTTATTTGAATATTTTTTGACATTCAATTATTGCTGTAGTATTAATAGTTTGGTTTGCATGCTGTTTTTTTTTCATGGGTCTACAATTGATTTTTTCGATTTTTAGACGCAACGATCCTTCGAATTGTAAGTTGGAGATAGTTAAACCTCCCAGATCTGGTTGTTATGACCGCATGTGCAGCAAGTTTTGCCTTCGGTACAAACACTACTGCACGAAATTTTATGTTGAGTATATGAAGAAGAGATGCCGACTTACGTGTGGATTTTGTTAACATATATGAACGGTTAGTTAAGGTTTGGTCTATCATGTTTGTACTATCTTGTAGCAAAGATTTTGGAAGCAGGAAGCAGAAAGTATATTTGAATCAAAAGGTTAATTGCATTCTACATTCTGAAGTGTATTTCCAAAGAAATTGGTATCAACCCGTTAATCCTGTCTTTTTCTTTACTCACAATTATATTTCCCATACAGTGTTTAGTGTTGCTATTCACTGTGAACTTTCTCGCCCTGGTGGCTCATGGAAACTCTTTTAGTTCTTATCACAAGTGATGTCATACTCGTGTTTCTATAATTGTATAGAAAACGGTTAAATATTATCTATTTGTTAAATCTTCAATAGAGCTGATGTTTCGCTATGGTCTGTGTTCGCTATATTTTTTACTGTCAATCTACTGTCCTCATAGTTACGAGAGTTTGATTAATCTTTTTGCTCACCATGGCTGACAATTTGGATACCTGCATCATTCTGGACTTCAAAACAGTGAACTGGAAGTGTTTCTAATTTACAAAAAAAATTGTAAAAAAATACTTGTGTGTTGTATCTGTGTACTTAATTTTTTAATATCAATTAGCATTAAAAATGTCATTAAAGTATTGGGATGACTTTTTGGACATGTTATATTCAAATAAAAAAATGTTATATCCGAGTACACTTTATTTCGGCTGCCTTGCTTTCTCGATAAGGCTTTCTCGTTTAGTCAATTCCCATACCCCCCCGGAACGTAGTAAACCACGATTATAGTTTTTAGTATTTTTTCAAATATAGCAGGGGGTGGTATGATCTATTTTATTGTCAAATGCTTCGAGGCATTCGATCTTCGATACTTCGCGTGATCGTCATTGAGTTTCCTTTTGCGCTTTTTTTTTATGAAAGCTGATTAAAGAAATGTCTGATGTTCAAACCCTTATTGAGATGGGATTTCCAAAGAACAGAGCGTTAGTTGACGTCGAAAGCATATTAAACACAAAACATGAGTTTATAAGAAATATCAAATTTTTATTACTAGGGAGAAGGCTTTGGCCATTACAAAATATAGGGGAGTGCAAATCGCTATGGATTGGTACGTTCGAAATTAATTTGTCTACTGCGCTTACCTTTGATGTTTTATTCCGAGTTTTGTTCAATCATAATAACTTGCTTGACGTTTCTTCACAGTTATAGGAACAGTAAAAATCTGCTAAGTGCTTACTGCTCAATTTTTAGGCTATTTGAACATGCTTCAGATCCTGACATTGATGAGCCGGTCAAAATAGATCCTGGTCATATCCTTGGTGCAGAGTTGAGCATACCTGGTGAGATTATTATTATATTTGTTTAGTTGGTGATCTGGAGTGTTGATTGTTTGTCATAGAAACAGGTAGAGCGGCGGACTAGTATCCCGAAGGTGCGAGTTCAAATCTCGTCCAAGTCACATGTTTTTCATGTGCATATTAAAACCGTGTTAGGATTTATATATTGGAGTGTTGATAGTAAGGAAGATGTGTATTTACATTAATGCAATTCAAATTTCAACAGTTCATGGTACTCTATAAATACATTTTTTGAAGGCAAAGCTTGAGAGCCATGCCCTTTTTTACAAAACTTTTTGTTATGAAATATTCAAATTGTATCATCACAGGTGAAAATATTGATGAAAGTGATGGAATAAATGTTGTTGGTATAATGCAAGAAACAGACGGACAAGCAGAGGCACAAATGCAAGTAAGTCAAAGATTTCTAAGTCAGAATTGTCAAGAGGGATTGTGTTCAATGAGCAAAGCTCTTTTGACTTAATTTAGATGCATGCATCCAGAACAGGTCATCAAAATTTTGCTGGGTCTACCGAAGAAGTGAAGCCATTGACCGAAGAGGAGAAAAAAGCTCAGTTGGAGAAGTAAGATATATTCATTATGAAGACAAATAATAATTTTCTCTTTGTTTAGTTGTAAAATTACTAAGGAACTTTTCACAACAATGGCAGTTTTAATTTAAATGGTATTTTAAATATTGCAATTTCTTATAACGAGAGCTGTTGTATTTTTACTTTTATTAAGCTAAATCTGCCAATACTGATGTCAAACCTTATAAATTTTAAAAGCATGAAACCCCAAAAAAGTAGGTACGCAGTGCGTACATGTGGTTAGCCTCCCAAATAAACACATCACATCAAAATGAAAAGCAAACAGAACGATTTCTTTTGCATGAAAATAGCTTGAGTTTTTGCTGTGAAATATTGGTTTTTAACCTTAGAATAGGTGACTTTTAAAAGCTTTAAGCAGAAAAGGAATGCTTTATGCCCCTTGACTGTTCCATTAAAAAAGCGTTTTTGAAGAT
This sequence comes from Xenia sp. Carnegie-2017, assembly GCF_021976095.1. Taxonomy (NCBI): domain Eukaryota; kingdom Metazoa; phylum Cnidaria; class Anthozoa; order Malacalcyonacea; family Xeniidae; genus Xenia; species Xenia sp. Carnegie-2017. The sequence goes on along the minus strand of NW_025813483.1, from coordinate 12,588,151 downwards.
ATGATGAAAATTTCAGTTATTTATATCGAACTTCAACTCTTTCCATACAAAGGCTGCAGTCGAAGATTATTGAACGGCGTCAAGAAAGAGCAGAGAAGGAGAAACAGGTATGGCTATGATGCAGAGGCATTATAGGTTGTTTGTTATTCTTCAGGCAGACACGTTTTGAGGTGCAGAGTGGGGACATTTATGTCTAACTGAATTATGCCAGAATGCTTTTCTTTTCTCGTGGTTAGCCCGCCTTTACGTAGTCAGTGCGATATTTATAGCAGTGTTTTTGGCTAAATTTATTTCGGAGTGTGTTAAAAGCCATCACGAAGACGTGCGAAATACAAATGAAAAATGTTTTGGCAACCAAAACGTGTTTTTCTCGTGCTTGTAACTGTATTCTTTCTTAAGGAAAAACTTGAGCGTGAGAAAATGCGACGAAAAAGCGGAAAAGAAATGACGGAACATAAGCAAAAGTTAGTTGATTTTGTTCTGGACAAAACTGCAAACTGCAGAATACAATCAAAGAGTTGTTTTTTTATGCGACACTTATGTATTTGTTTTAAGTATTTACATTAATATTTCATTCGCCCTTCCACTTGTGACATTTTTAATTCACCAAATTAGTTTAGAAACTTCGCTCATGTCGGCGTGTCAAGAAGATTTGCTTGACCCCCAAAACAGTCAAACATTAACCTTCGAGCAAACCATCTATAATTTCATACATAATCGAGTCTTTATTACTAATGAAAACGTCTGTCTGTCTTTCGTAAAGGTTTGAACTTCAAGAAGCACAAAAGATTGCCGAGCAAAAACGTCGCGAGAAACTGGAAGAGAAAAGACTGAGGTGAAGCTGCAATTACACATTGAGAGAAAAGTTCTCTTGAAATGTTGTAACTTGAAATACACATGAGGGCTTTTGATTCGATTTGTCTTAATTCTGTTTCACATGTTAAAGCAAAATAAGTACGTGAATCTGTTAAGTAATACTAAACATTTACATTTTTGTTTTTCAGGCAAAAGTTAAAGGAGCAAATCGCTCGAGATCGGGCTGAAAAAGCATCGCAGGCAAGTTGCTATCTCTACAATGCTTTCTAATATTTACTATGAAAATAACAGGACTGTGTGCCGTATCGTTAGCTGGGAATAGTTATTCTTCGGTCTATTATATTAACCAGTATGAATGACAACTATTTTTTCAATAATTTCATCAGTCATCGTCATCTATTAAACCTGCAAGTCAGGTGGTTTCACCAGCTGCAGGTGTAACATCCCATGGAGTCACGCAGTCACCGTCGAAAGAATATTCAAACTGCAGAATACAGGTATGAAACTGACCTTGATAAACAATACTATGTGACCATAGTAAAGAAGATGTAGGGACATGTTTCACTTTTTACTTTGGTTATCAACTGGTTAAAATGTAACAGTAACATTCTCGTCGTTTCTGCGCGCGCCTCTTTCTTTTATGTAACCAATAACTGCCGATAATTTTTTGTATTTAAATCAGTTAGTTAACTAAATCGGATACACAGTTGACTGCTACCTTGCTTCTTGACGATCTTCAACAGCGATTGATTCAACAATATCGATTAACATTGTACAGTATTCAACTACGACACTCAACGAATCCTTGAACAACACTGAACAACATGAAATAACATTGAACAACACTTGCAACATGCTCAACACTCGGCGGCACTGTTTTTAAACTTGCAACGTATTGTCCTTGCTAAGTATAACGTCTGGGGATTGGATTGTCAATTTGGTACTGTACCCACAAGTATACCATTATGTACAAGTCAATATCATCAAATCCAATTTTATCACTAAATGTTTTTTTTAGTTTCGCCTGTTGACTGGATCTACAATATCTGGGACTTTTCAACCCACTGATACGATATCTACAGTTGTATCATACGTTAAAGAAAACAGAACTGATGGCTCTGAGCCGTTCGCTTTATGTACAACATTTCCGAGGAAAAAATTCAGCGATCTTGACATGGAAAAATCCGTTAAGGAATGTGGTTTAGTTCCCTCAGCCGTTTTAGTTCTCACGAAACCTTGATGTGAACAGCATCGCTTGTGTGCGAGTTCAAATCGAAGCTTGTCTACAAAATATATTTTTTTTACAAGAAGGAAAACCATTTGTTATAAATGTCAAAAATTCCGTTTGCAACCATACGAGAGAATTGTTTTCCTATATAGTTATTCGTTCAGTCTTCTTGTTCCTACTCCCCAGTTTACTCCTCGGTCTTACATTCTGCTTTATATAGTTGCAAAATTTAGATAAGGGGAGAGCGTTTAAGCTCATTCGACCAAATGTGTTAAAAAAAACCTTGCAAAGATGGTCAGTGGTCACATTTCTGATTTTGGTCACACTGCATTGTGATGGTCACGAGTGATTGTGGTATAGAATATTTTGTACATTTTTACCAACATGAAATGTTTACCAACGGGTGTGTGCCATTTATGTTTCCTCAAAGAAAACTTTATTGGAGTTCGATGTTAGTGCAGAACTGTTCTAAACTACGAGAGAAGTCACCAAATGTACTTTAATTTTTAGTGTTCAACTATCCCATGATACAGCTATACCGGGTAATTTTCCTATGTACGAGTTATGACTTTGTGTATTTGATATTTGAGAAACACTTCAAACCAGAGCAAGTGTATTTGTAGATCGTCACAATTTGTGAGGTTTTTTTTTATATGTGTCATCAGTGTTTAATACAAGTTATGCCGGACAGGGTAAGTGGAAATTTCAAAATTATTTTCCCAAACTGTGCCTATTTTTGTAACTGCAAATGTGTTCAGTGCTCTTGTTTTTCATTCCAAAGTTTCATAATTGATGAATCTCTGAAGTATTTTTTTCATTGAATTTACGAACTGAACATCTAGGGTTCAACATGCCTGGATGGAGGATCATATTTCTTCAATTATCGTCAATGTGTCAGTTGCTACAAGAAAGCAAATATTCTCATCACGAATAGGAGACAGGACGAAGATGAGGACGGAATGGAAATCATTGAATATCAACGTACGTATTATTGTTTTGTTTTACTGCATCTCGTTGATGAAATACATGTGTTGTTTACCATCTAAGAGAAGATACCTTACTGAAATAAAAAATGGACTCTGTTTTCAATAATATATAATTCCTGAAGAAGAGAGTAGATTTTTGTGTATAAAAGCTCAAGTTTCAGCATCATGTCTATCCTGGCAAAGACTTTAGGCAGCATATTACAACTTCAGTTTATACATCAGATCACTTGTGATAAAAGCATTAAACTGGTGTATTGAAGGACTAAAGTTTGACATCAGATTACTCCAGATGAAGACGCTTGACTGGATTATATAAGGACTTAAATGTCAGCTCATTCTGATCAAGTCATTGGAGTGGCATGTTTGTAAATGATGATCGTCCAGGTTATTAAAGTCCTGAGAAGGACTGTTTTTGTTGTTGTTGACTGATGTTTCGACAACCTTAGCGGTAGTCATCTTCAGAGTCAAAATGAAGATGACTATAGCTAAGGTTGTCGAAACGTCAGTCAACAACAACAAAAACAGTCCTTCTCAGGACTTTATTAACCTGGACGATCATCATTTGCAAACATGTAACGATACTCCCAGGTTCAAACCATTTACTTCATTGGAGTGGGTTATATAATCTTTTCTTATCTTGAAACCTTGCCATGCAGATGTTTGTGAGAAGTGTGGGCACATAATTGCAAGTCATGAATACACTTTTCAAGTTAATGGAAATTATCAAGTAAGTCATTTAACTAAACTTTGATTGAATTTTTATTTTCTTTACTGGTTACTAAATGATTATGGCTACAAATATTGATGAATGTTGATTTTACTTTCAGGAATATGAAATGAACTGTAAACTTTGTGGTTTTGGTCAAGACAGAGTTTGTGTGTTTCCTCATGATCCTGAAAAATCTCGTAGTATATTTTGAAACCATAGGAAGTTGAGTACCATAAACTTTGCTTCACTGAAAATGTAAATATCGTTGCCCCAAGCCAGTTCAGCATAAATATATGTATGTTCAACAAAAACTTTGTCGTAAATACTTCCTTCAATGGCATAAGAATAACAGAAAATATTGTATTTTAATATTGCATAGACATAATATTGCAATGCACTTATGCTTCTAGATCTTAGAGAAAAAAGATAATTAAAAATGCAGGAAATTCCATAATTTAAGCCTAACCAAGAGTTAGAAATATTTTTCACATAACATATTCATTTTGGAATTAAAAGTACTTGAAGATGAAGACAACAGTATTTGTGAGAGAGAAATGCATTTTTGTTGAGTACGTATATGAGTTAAACGATGTTTTAAACTAATATCGTGTGGAAACATGATCACTTAATCTTCTATTGAAAATTAACATTGTTTATATTTTTGACTACCTGACTGTGACCTGCTTTATGCAAATTTTGAAATTTAAATAAAGTACTTACGTTACTTTCAGGTTGGTTAATTTGTGTTTTTACGAAAAATCTACAAACTGTTTGAGTTTCTCGTCTTTTTCAATATTCGTTGCAGCAACCCTGAGTGCTCGTTTTCTCTTCAAATGAATACCTTCCCACTAACAAATAAGCCATCACGTTTTCAGGACTGTCTCCTTCGTAATTTTGTTAATTGTACAACGAAACAAACGGAACTTCTTAAGGAGATTAATCATGGAAAGGAAATTTTCAATGGCTCCGGTCTTGTTCTAAATAAAATAATTTATAACAAGTACGTCAAAGTTTCCTAGTTAAAGAACTGTACAAATATTGTATATGTTTTGTGTGAACCTTGCAACTCGAATAGTTTTTTGTCTTTTTGTCCAACTTGTAAAGCTTGAATGAATAAGATGGCGAGGGCGAGTCAATATAGCTATACATTTACATTTTTATTTTTTCGTGTTAAAGATTTTAATTTCTTTTCTTGTAGACATTGGAGCAGCATATTGGTAATCGAAGTTCTTGCTTTAATAGGCCTGTTTCTCTGTTTTTGTGGATTTCGACTCTTGAAGGTTTGTTCTCTCTGCGACTATGCAATTTTTGCCCTCCTATTCTTACGTTTTAGGAGTAATGTGCAGAGAATTTGTTGCCCAAGGTTTTTTTTGTCCATTTGTAGACTGTTCTTTTTCTCGCTGGATTTGTCATCGCATCTCTCTTTACATATACCGTAACTCCATTAATATTTAAGACTAAAGTTTGTTGTGGAGTGGATAGCAACAGAACGGGTAAAAAATGTCTTTTCTTTGTCTTTCGGTATCATCGATTCTTTTAATGGCTTAATAAACTTCATGAATTTTTAGTTCATTTGGGTGTAAGTGTCTTGCTGGGTCTTATCTTTGGTATTTTAAGTTTGAAGCTTTATCGCCTTGGCGTTTTTGCCATCGGACAATGTCTCGGTCTGGTTAGTCAGTATTCAACTTCTCTTATTATAACAGACCAAGAAAATAGGATTTGAACTTACCTTCATTTCATTTTGAATTGATCGAACCTTGTTTTGTGTTATTTAGAGATCGATGTTTGAACGCTTTTTAGGCTAGCAGTTATAGCAATTGTATTCCCTTCAGTATCTTCAACTCATTTCCTGACCTCGTTAACTCCATATAATCTCCATAATAAAACTCACCTGAGCAGTTAAAAAAATCACAACTCTTATTCATTTGAATTGAATTTCCAGATCGTTGCGTTATCTGTACTCTGCACGCCAATTCATGTCTATTTTGACAGGTACGCAACTTATAAAAGAAAGTAAATTCATTTTTCCTTATACAGCCTACAGGAGGCTATTTGTTTGTCCACTGGTAAGGATATTCTTATCCATTCCCTTTCCTACAAGATTTCATTTACATTAACAAATTACTGCATGGCCGCTTTCCTTGCTTCACAACTTGATCAACTACATAAAAGTTGTTTGCGGTGTACTTTAAAATCACACGGTATATCGCGGGTATTACTGTAATCACGTGTTAAGTACGTGAATATTTATTGACTTTTGGTTCATTGATGTAAAATTTACAAATTAATACATTTTTTCTAAGATACCTCCTTTACTAAGGAACCTCCTTTAACGTAAACTTGCTTTTCAGCTTTTGTAATTGTTATTCTTAATTCTTTGGCACTTAAAAAACTGGAAAACATATTTTTAACTTGTCTTTCTGTGATTTTAAATATTTCAGTGATGTGACCTACTCCTTGTTTATGGGGACATTGTGTTTCATTTTCGGATCTCTCTCCTGCAAATATGAGAAACCCATCGTCGTCTTGGCGACAGCCAGTGGAGGATCGCTCTGCTTTTTGTATGGTAAGAATGACACGAGATCTCTCATGCTTTCTTAGGTGATTGAATGTTTACAGAGATTTAGTGACATTTTACTTCATGGTTTGATTGAAGCATCTGTTAAATCCTTCGGCATTTACATTTTGGGAGTAATAATGAAGAGAATTTTACACAAGAATTCATAATTTCATAGAGCAAGATTCCCCATGACTACTTGATGGTAGACAAAGACTCCCCATACTACTTGATGGTAGACACAGACTCCCCATGACTACTTGATGGTAGACACAGACTCTCCATGAGTACTTGATGGTAGACACAGACTCTCCATGACTACTTGATGGTAGACACAGGCTCTCCATGACTACTTGATGGTAGACACAGGCTCTCCATGACTACTTGATGGTAGACACAGACTCTCCATGACTACTTGATAGTAGACACAGGCTCTCCATGACTACTTGATGGTAGACACAGACTCTCCATGACTACTTGATGGTAGACACAGACTCTCCATGACTACTTGATGGTAGACACAGACTCTCCATGACTACTTGATGGTAGACACAGACTCCCCATGACTACTTGATGGTAGACACAGGCTCTCCATGACTACTTGATGGTAGGACCAGATTCCCCTGTGTGTACTTGATGGCAGAACATGACCCTCCGTGACCACTTGGTGATTTATGTTTCTTTGAATTCGCAATGCTTTACACGACACCATATTCTGTTTTAGGTATGGATCATTTTGCCAAAACTAGTTTCTCTGTGAGCGTGGAAAGATTATTGTACAGAGTAGAAGACATTGTAATAGATGGTGTTCATTCGGAGTATTCTAACTGGAAATATCATGTGAAAGGGCTTTCTCATTACGATATTTTACACTTCGATAACAAAGGTAGCGTTATATAACTTTTCTGTACTCTGTCAACTGACCATTTTTACTGCTACATGATATAAAAAAGTACCCTTTTTCTAGTCACCCAGAGTGTCAGGTTAAGTTATGACTTAGTCGAATTTATCTAGACGGAATAAATCATAATTGCCAGCACTGTTCTTTTATAGCTATTCCTATCTTCGTAGTATGGTTAGTGATGACGGTGTTGGGAACCGGAACTCAATACAAATGTTTTCATCCGAATGATAACGAAGATAACGACAAATTGTCATTGCCATTAAATTGCTGTCGTTCGATATGATTTGGCATAAACTACCCGAGAAACGTACCTAAAAATGTTGGCAAAATCTTCTGCATTTAGCATGAATATCGTTACTTTAGATGATCGATTAAGAACAGCTCTAACCAGCACCTTAACGCGCTAGATGCTTATTATATTATTCGTTTCATCATAACTTTCACAACTGAATTCATAAAAATATTGTGCGTTTATCAATGGTTGAGTTTTCGTACATGCGTAAGTGTTTGTCTTATAATATGGTGTATTATTTACTTCATAATTCTATACCTGTGTTTCCCCTCCATTGACTTAAGCATCGTATGTTTATTGAATAAGCACTTTGGTTCTTTATGGATCATAACGATGCTCTATATCTGTTGATGTTTTTTATATGCCTTGAAGTCTTTGAATAATGCTTGACGAAAAGTATTGAAAATTCATTCATACATTAATGTACAATATAATTTCAAAGCGTACACATTTTGTCCTACACGATATATTGACATTACATTATAAGGCCAGGATTCACTTGATACTTTCACAATAGACAAACCTGTCATCAAAACTGAAACTTTGAAGCATTGAATATGACAAAAATTTCCACTTTGGAAAACAGGATGCAAAAATATTTTTAAAATTGTATCCAGTGAATGCTTGCCTAGCAGTTTTATGCCTTACATAAAGACAATACTATATCCTAATATAAATTATTTTATTCTATAAATTGTTATTAACGTTAAAACGAATGGCTCGCAACACCTAGCACGAAAAAACCCCTGCTCATTTAAATATTAACACCGACCATACTATTGTTGCAGGAGAAATGTTGATGACGTAATTAATGATGACGTCACCGCAGTGCCAACAGCGGGGACAATAGACAAAGATGATTTCTGCCTGTCTTCGGAAGAAGTAACGTGTGAGTGTATAAAATAGAATTTACGAATTTATGTTCGTTTTTGTGCAATTTGGTGCCAATTTCCTTCCGATGTATATCGTACAACATGTTGGTTTCTGGTTTGTCCGAAAAACATTTCACTGCGCGTTGTTGAATTGCGGGTTCACGTATGAAAATCCTTGAAAGTCATCTTGATTGATGGTATCGAGAACGCCTTTGTCCGTCGGCGTTAGTCGTGGAGCCTCGCGCGTAAACTCGAGCTCGAAATTGACAGGATCCAAATGCGTTTTCTATTGGATAAAAAATATATTAAAACCGATGCAAGGCATCAATAAAATAACGTGTCTTACAAGCTACAGAAAAAATTTACCAAGATGGCGGTGTTTTTAAGTAAACCTGTAGTTATATTTATATATGCGTAAACAATGATCTACACACTTGTCCAAAATAGCGCTAATAATAGACGTATGAAAACTAACTCACCCCAGTCTTTGGTTTAAAAGGCGGGCGAATAGCTTTTTCTTCTAATTTTTTCCAATCAATTTCCTGGAAAAATACGTGTTCTCGAATGGCCTTTTCGCCTGTTGATGTGCAACCAAGTCTTTTGCTTGGATCCTTCGTCATGAACTGTTAACAAAGTTTTAGTGTTAAATTTAAAAGTTGAAATGTTCGAGTTCCAAAAAATAGATTATTGTGGCAGCGATTCTCAAGAATAATGTTAAGCATACTGTCAAAAATATCGCTTAGTTAAATTTAGGATTCTTACCCCTTTGAGTATGAGTATTGCCTCGCGCGAAAGCCATACAGGAAATAGCACATCTTCATGTAAAATACAATAAAACAATTCGTCCTCGTTATCAGCTTCAAATGGCGGCTGACCAGCCATCATTTCGTACATCAGAACACCAAGAGCCCACCAATCAACTGAGAAACAGTATGGTCTTTCTTGCAAGATCTACAAACACAATACCCAAAATGTTTGCGTTGAGCATATAGATGAATGTTGAATACTAAGTGATTTTGACGGCATGAAAATATCTCTCTTTGACTCAGTTTTTACGAAGAACGTGATCATCTTCTAACTTTGCCGTTGCATAACTCGTAGTGAAGATAATATCTATCACCACGTTAATTTCTTAACTTTACCTCGGGTGCAATATAATCAGGAGTACCACAAAATGTATTAGTCGTAGAGGTAGACGTCATATCGATTTTACACATCCCAAAATCAGCAAGTTTAATATGCCCTTCGCCGTCTAGTAGTACATTGTCCAACTTTAAATCACTGATAAAAAAAACAATATTACATCTATCATTGCTAAATCCCAACATGATGTGCAAAATACAAATATGATTGGGTTTTTACGATGATTGTGATGTTAACTGACCGGTATATTATTCCTTTTCTATGAAGGTATTGCAACGCAGAAACACATTCGGCAGCATAAAACCTACAATAGTAAATTAGAAAAAGGTGTGAATAATTATGGTTGTCCCAAAAGTGTTGGTTGGTTGGCAAGTTTAACGTCATGGTAAATATATTAGTGCTGTGCAAACTCCGGTTTAACTTTTTCAGATCCGGCTCCAGCCTTTTGTAAATTCTCATTCCCGGCTCCATCTATTTTATAACTCGAATATCTAGTTGTGGCTGGTTGATTTTGCAAGTCACTGTTTAACAGTCTGAGTAAAATTTTTATATGCGAAGTTAAATTTCCGCACTCCGACTTTCAATCATAAATTAGTTGACTGACGTTTCGACAACCTTAGCGGTAGTCATCTTCAGAATCATTACTCCTCATTTGATTCTGAAAATCATAAATTAGCTTGTGTGAACGCAATCTAGCGTCATGTTGTGTCATGCATAAAACGTTTTATTTTCACGGAAGTTCTTCACTGTTAGCCGTTGGTTATCGTTGCTTGAAACATAATGTTTTGATCAGTTACATTTACCAAAATCTGACAGTATTTTGCAGCACAAACAACTGCTGCCGCCGAATTTTTGCCGGAGATGAACAAACTCCGGCAACGGCAGGCAAAAATCGCCGGAGCTTCAGCCTAACTCCGGTGCACAACACCATGTTATGTTAAGTACCTCGCTCGAGACTCATCAAACTTTCTCGCTTTCTGAATTTGAAACATCAAATCGCCACCGTTGATGTATTCCATGACAAAAAATAATCGATCCTGAAAAAAATTCAACCATTGTTAGTGATATTTTTGAGTATAATTGACGAAAAAGAAAACCTCTGGTTCTTCTTCGATAAGATCTAGCTTGCCTCCCACTAATAATTGTTGGTATTCTTTTCAAACTTATTGAATGATCGTATTATTAATTTAAAACATATTGAACTCTGTTAAAATAGAGCTTTTCTTCAGAAATGTAAGGTTTATACTTCCCCACGATTAACATATGCATACGCCCTACGGTAGTAGTTAGATTCTTTCAATACAATGAGTCACATGATCTTACCACCACCAAATTGGGCGTCCACGAAGTTATATGAACAGTAGTATAGCCAGCCCGCAATTTGGTCGTGCTATGTTAATATTTTGGCGTTTTTACTCACGTTAAAAACAATATACTTCTAGGAAATTAATAATGCAAATAAACTAAAATTTAAAGACCACGACCAAACTAGCGCGGGTTGGCTACACCATGAAATATGGAAAATTTCTAGATAGCTTTAAGGTATTAGAAGTTTCATAAATGAATATGGTTCGGTTGCAGACTTACCGGTGTTTGAAAACATGAATGTAACGAGGTGAGAAACGGATGAGATGACGCCAACGCTAACACTGTTTTCTCGATCATTGTACATTCTGCGTCATCATCCTCCATGATCACTTGTTTTTTAAGCACTTTAATAGCGTACAGCTCTGTCGTTCCCTTGCGTTCTGCAAGCATTACCTACGTAAACAAAGAAATATTGGGCTGTTAATCAACCATTAACTTTCACTGGATTGGCAAATTTCATTACTACCTAAACAGACATGACGGTCAGATTCTGACCACAGAATTAGGAAATTACAAAAACGTCACTAGAGTAGGAACCTTTTACGTTGACGGTCGCACATCCGCCGTCATTTAGTGTTTGTCAATTGTTTCCTACCACTTAACTTACGTTACGTCATTTCCTTTAAATATTTTCAAAGAACCATTACACAAAAATGACGTCATTTCATTAGAAGTAGGAAACTAGTGAGGATGAGAAGATGTTCATATGAAATGATGATGATGAGAAGATGCTCTGTTCACATCACGCATCCACCCTGACACATATTGCCTTTCTTATGACATACTTTATGTAACAGTTTACGAATTGGCTCTTCCTTTAGTGTGTTATTAGTCTGTCGCTACACATACCTATCTCCACAAATGGAAACAGGCAACATTACCTTTCCATATGTTCCTTTTCCCAAAACTTTTAGCAAATCAAAATCTCTCAGTGAGTAATGACTATTGCCATTCATTATTCGCATAACTGGTTGCTTTTTGCTGGTACCAACATTGTTGTGGAGTGGTGCACTTGTGGGATAATCATTGATACTGTTTGGACTCTGTGGTGAGGTGAGGTTAACATCATTTGATTCTGATTGGGTTAGTAGAGATGTCGTAGATGATATGCTTGACTGAAGGCAACAGAAAAATCAATTATAGAAATGTTAATGTAATCTATACCCAAAGAAATGCTAATGTAACATACACCAATAGAAATGGTGCTGTTTCGTAAACCTTAGAAATGGTAATGTTTTGTAAACCTTAGAAATGCTAATTTGTTGTAGTAACTGTGTTTTACATTTCAATTTAAGTAGATAAATTTATGAGATAAAAATTGACAAATGAAATACATTTTAATTTTATAAGTGACAACAAGTTTCAATGATAGGATGACATACTTTCCTTGGTTTGTTTTTCATATTCAGTTCATTGTGACCAATAAGTGCCAATCTCTGAGCAAATTCTTTAGTGTTCACCCCACAGTTGTTTCCAACATTTTTTTGACATCGCTTGTGCACATTCATAAAACAAACTTGAGAAAAAATACATTTGTGTAAAATAAAGAGTAATGAACACCCACAAATCAAACCATACAGAAGGGATAAAGAATTTGAAATGTCCTTATTATGTAAGCTCCAACAGTTGCTTGAACAGTAGCGCCAACAACCCCAATACTTCCCATATTAAGGCTATATACATATATAACTTAAAAAAGTCAGTAATATAAAACAATGCTTAATATTTGTAAGTGACATTTTGTAGCTGTTTTCAACCCCAAATTAAAATCTTGCTGACACCACTGGTTGCTATAATACAAACATTTTCAATCCAGCAATTTTACATACCTTCACATTGAACTCCTTGCCTGTACAACCCAAAGAGCATAGAACCGCAATGATTACAAAATGTTGGTCTTTTGTACGTGTGGACTTTGAATCTGTGTGGAACATTGATAGTAAACCCTGAACCTTCACCCTACATATAGGTAAGTCATCCTTAATGCAAACTAAAAAACAACATCTTTACTTCTTCTTCCTCCTTACCTTATCTGATGTTTCATCTTTATGTCCTGGACATGAAGTAACAACATATTGGTGACATCTTTTGTGAACGACTTTAGTGCATACTAGTGAATCAAATGACATTTTTAAACTTTCAATTGACAGTTTCTTTTTCGCTTTTGTCTTTAAAAAAACGTTGCAATGTCTTGTGTATAATACCTTGGCACTGATATCCTTGTTTACCAATAACTCCCCTGTAATAAATGAAAGACACATTAAAAATTATCATATAATAGTTATTTGAGGTATCTTCGGTTCGACAAGATATTGCGCTTTTGACATTCCCATTGTTATCGCTAACACAATAAGATAGAGCTAGGAAAAAGAAAATTCTTGTTATTTAAATAAAAAAAACAATCTTCAAATGCCATTTTGAAGTATCATGAACATTTTTGTAGTTCAAATATCTAAACCCAAACAACGCATTAGGAAATGTTAACATGGAATAATTTTTTCACACTGTACATTATGAAGGAACACAACACACACATAAAAATATTCCGGAGTACTTCACGTGTGCAATGTAGCGTGCTGCCATTATATTTCTTGACTCTACGTGCAAAAAGAACGAAACTTAATCAAAGCAGTGAATTATCACAGACTAAAATAAACTTTATGTTCATTTTGACTCAATCAAAAAGATGAATTTCGTCTCGAATTTCCCAAAACAATGCTGTTGACAGACCTTGCAGGCTCAGCAATATCAGAAAGTTTACAAAAATCTTATCATGTCACAAACAAAATATAACAGTATTGAGTATTGTCTGGCATGTTTATGAAATTTTTGAAAAATTTCATAAACCAGTAGTTCTATCGTACGATAAAATAAGGAACTTTGACAATGTTTCAATTGTGCACGTCATTCACTATTTTCCAATTAATAACGACATTTTGAAACGATCGAATTGCTCCGTATGCAAAAGCCAATTTTAGTTTTTTAACGTAAATCAAACACGACAAGTCTGCCCTACTCTTCAATCTTGACGCATTGTTTACAAAATTTATATGTCTTAGACAATTGCAGCTCTCGAGACAATTTGAAAGAGAAAAGCATAGGAGCTTCGTGCAATATTCATGGTTGTTATTGTAATATTATAAACAAGGTGTGCAAATTGTGCTGAAACTTCTAATGATCATTTTGTTATTGTGGTAAGTTGGAACAATGTGATATCGGTGACATCTCCTACTTATTCATATACTCACCAAATAAAGTCTTTGCAATGAGCGCAAAATGTTGGCTGATATAAAAATGTGGCCATGAACTTGTGTCCTCTGACCTGGTGTATTCTGCGTCTCATTGCACCGCGTCTTCCTCGTGCTTTAAGCGCTCCTTCCTTCATTTTGAATTTTGGCCTTTTGTCTAAATAGTGTAGACGAAAACAAAACTTCACAAATGGCCAGGGGTTCTGCCTTACTATCATAATACACAGATGGGGCCAAAGACGTCGTGGTCTCAGAAAGTCACAACTCAAATTGTATCGTTTAAAGGTAGATTTTAGTGCGATATTCTTCTCCAAAAATACACGCTGTAGAAAAAGAAACATCGGCATTTATAATCAAATCTTGCAATTTCATAACAATTATGTGAAATACCTCTGTCATTCGATTCTTTTAGTTCGACTTTAACTCGAACTTTACCTGACGGCTCCAGCTTTATCTAACCAAAAATAAACATTTGTGTGAAATTAAAGCCCAATCTCCTCCTTTTAGGAGAAAGAAATAATCGACGAACCCAGAAACTATCGCTTGAAGCTTCCTTTACTAATGTTTCCAATGAAATCGTTACATTTGCAATAAATGGATCTGGAGGTAAAATGGCTTTGTGAAAAACCGTCAAACCCAATATCTCTCCGTAATCAATGAACTTTTCAAAATGCTCATCCCATCGTGGCGTTGATGATTTGCCTTTGGCTTGTGTTTGTGCCAGGTATATTTCATCCACATAGATCGAGACGTAAGGGTCGATGTTTGTCAATTTTACACCATGATGAAGCAAGCTTGTCGGTTTCAGATCGGTCGCCTCGCATATATCCAACTTCAGCGTACCACAAAACCCGACCATCACTTTTCAAAAGTCACTACATTAAAACTTTTTTACAGAAGAAAGAATCAAAACAAACGTATATTTTTGTATCCTCAGAACTCGAGTTAGGTGTTGATTTCCTAGTCACGACAAGTTGTTGAGCTTCCTGCCTCGATTGAACCAGCATGCATTGCGGTAAACAATGGGATCATGAGTGGGATGGGGGGCTTGGGTTAATGGTTTAGGCACCGAGATTTGAGAGACTAATCTTTAATCTAACCTTTATTTTATAATGCATGCCAATTTTAAATCAAATTTAAATTTCATACTTGGTTTTAACGTCATCAAGATGAATTAGAATGTTTTAGTTTTTTGGCAGGCAGATTTTTTCAAGTGCTTTTAGACAACACTGAAAATGAAAACAATTTAACTTATCTATAGAGGTTGGTTACATTACTGAAAGGCTACATTTGGATAAGCCCATACCAAACTTCAATGACAGGAGGTAGCCGTCCATTTATAATCAGTACATTGGGTTAGGTTATTAGTTTCAGCACTGTGGTTTGATCAGATTTAAAGCATAGAAAACATTGCAATAAGAGTGACAAAAATTTTTTATGAAAGTGAATTGCACAAATGTTCATAAGATGTGTATTTCTGCATCAAAATAAATAACTAAGAAAAAAAGAAGTCGAAAATACCTTTTCTTAGCAAGAAAAATATGAATCCTGAAAAGGTGTTTGGTTAGAAGAAACATTCAGATTTAACTTCCAAATAGTAAAGTTAACCTTTGTCTTTACAAATTAGCATGATAAATTACAGTATGAGATTAAGCTATAATACACATGGTATTAAAAATATGCAATCATCCAAGGTTACAAACTATGTTATCTTTTACTGGTTGCAAAATCATGCAGTTCAAGATGTGATACAATATCCCCAGAACTCATTTTGTTTCATTATTTTCCACCACCAGCTCGAGGATTTCTTAAAACCAAAATGACCGAGTCACCACGTAAAAACATCTTGGCAATGTATCTGTCCTTGTTTACAGGTTTACCCTTCTTCTTTCCCTTACCAGCCTTTGGAGTCTCTGTCCAAACTTCCTTGACATTTTCCAAAACCATGTTGCAATGGCGGTCAAACGCTTTGACCCTGGCAAGCAGTTTACGGTTGTTTCTGCAATTGATGAGAATTTGGGCATTGTCTTTGACAGATTGAGTGAGTATAGAGAGTGGGCCTGTTGCAAATTCTTCTTGTTCTCTCTGTGCCAATTCCTCTGGAGTCATGTCCGACTTGGGTTTTGCTGCTCTGCAATCAATTTAACACGTAAAAAATATTGAAACTATCTATAAGACAAATTCAGAGGACTAAAATGATAAAGGGAGATCAATTTAGTCCTTTCATGAAATGAATACAAACCACCTCATGTATTAATAGCTAAAATTTAAAATGATATCACGTACAGGTTAAAATATGTTCGAATTATACATTACTACACAACTTACAATGAAGCCATGATTGATGGCGAAGATTTTTTCAGATTTTATAGATCTTACTGGTTTGGCTCGTTCTACTGAGGATCGTCGAACGTTCGCGCGTCGTTTTCAAGCAGCGCGTTTTAAAAATTTTGGCCTGCGGTATATCAACACGGGCACGGGTGTTGTTTTCGTTGTTTTTGGTTTAACCGTGAATTTACTGTGGGTAAGAATAAATGCCAAAAAACTTTGCATTTTTTTTGTAGAAAGAAAACAAAGTATTTTTTTGTTTAATGAAGTGATTTTATTAAGTTTAAAGTTGAAAACTCAAGTAACATAAGATGAAATTAAAGTTGAAAGATACAATTATATTTTACACCCCCCCTGCTGGAGAACAAACATTTTTTTGTCATGCGCAATCGTCAACGGAACGTTGTGAATTGTGAACGTGCATCTTTCTACCAAGATTTTCTGGTATCATGGTATCATAAGAATCACTGATAAAAATTAACATTAACTCCACTAGTCGACAAAATATAATTGTACCAAAAACAGTGGACATTGTGTCAAACGTTGATTGTGTCATTTCTATCCTTTTTAATCAAAATACACTTGAATTTACCTAAAAATGTCTTTGGCAGACGAGTTACTAGCAGACTTGGAAGAAATAGGAGATGAAGGAAATGTGGACATTATTGATAATGACAACATTGAAGAAGCAATGGAGACAAGTGACAGCTTGGATACGAAGTCAGTTAAACATATAGCTAAACTAAGAGATGGAAAGCAACTTCAAGATGTTTTAGAGAAGATTAAAGAATTCTCAGAAAAACCACGAGGGGAAATGTTTGGGCCAATAGAAACGGACCCAGAATACCAGTTAATTGTGGAAGCTAATAACTTAACTGTAGAAATTGATAACGAGATTAGTATCATTCATAAGTACACAAGGGATCAGTATGCCAAACGGTTTCCAGAACTTGAATCACTTGTGCCCAGTGCTTTAGATTACATTAAAACTGTACAGTTGTTGGATAACGATTTGGAAGTTTCAAATGTTGATCTCACAGAGATCTTGCCACCTGCCACAAAGATGGTTGTCAGTGTCACTGCTTCTACAACGCAGGGTGAAAGATTAGAAAATGATGAGTTGGAACGTGTTATGGAGGCTTGTCAAATGGCGCTGGACCTTGTTGAAGCAAAGGCAAGGATTTTTGAATATGTTGAGTCCCAGATGTCTTTTATTGCTCCAAATACTTCTTGGATTGTTGGTGCAACAGCTGCAGCCAAGTTGATGGGAAGTGCAGGTGGTTTGACCAGTTTGTCAAAAATGCCTGCATGCAATGTGCTGTTGCTCGGTGCTCAACGAAAAACGCTTACTGGCTTCTCTAGTGCTGCAATACTACCACATACTGGTCACATCTATTATTGTGATTTGGTTCAGGTATTGTAATGCATATTTTAATTCATACAACAAATTTTTTTTCCAAAGATATGATTGAAGAATATGATACATATATTTTTTGAAAGCTTCAATACTTAGTGCTCTTATGGAGCTGTTTTCAACTTCCAATAGTTTTTAGATCAAAATATCGTTTTCACAGGCAATGAAAAATCCTATTACCTTTAATATTTCATAGTCTACTCATATTGTGAATGAGTATGGGATTATATTATGTTCTGCTTTTCAGAGTTTACCACAAGATTTACGAAAGAAAGGAGCTCGCATAGTTGCTGCAAAATGCACATTGGCTGCTCGTGTTGATAGTTTCCATGAGAATGTTGATGGCAGTATTGGTCGAAATTTTTTTGAGGATATTGAGCATAAATTTCGAAAATGGCAAGAACCACCACCTTTGAAGGAAGCCAAACCTCTACCAAGACCTGATGATGCTCCAAAAAAGAAACGAGGAGGTCGACGTGTAAGGAAAATGAAAGAGAAATCTGCAATTACAGAACTTCGTCGGCAAGCTAACCGAGTTCAGTTTGGTAAGATTGAGGAGGACATGTTTCAAACTGATATGGGTTTTTCTGTGGGTGCTCAAACAAAAGGATCAGGTAAAGTCCGTGCTGCTGCTGATAAGAAGACTCAAGTTTCAATCTCCAAACGACTTCAGGTGCATATTATTCTAGTTTTGTTTTGTGTGCTATCCAAAAATGTACCTAATTGTAAGTAATGTCACAACTTTATAGTAAGTGCTATTCAAAAATGCCCTTTCACATGTTACAAACTTTGTTGATATACTCAAACAAAAACTATGTCCAGCCGACAATATAAAAAAGTAAGGTAAAAAACAAATCCAAAGAGACAAGACATCTTGAGATTATAAATTGACTGAGGATGATGGAGGATGACTGAGGATGACGGAGGATGACTGAAGATGACGGAGGATGACTGAGGAAGACTTTGAAATAAAGTCGAAAATTTACAGTTCACTTCGCGTCTTGTTCTGATTCAAATTTTTTTTAGTATTTCTTGTCTCTTCAGAATTTGCTTTTTACTTTACTCTAACAAAAGCCTTTAGTTATTTTCTGTAGATCACACAACACACTCTTACGCTAACATTTTTATTTTTGTTCTCAGCTGTGAGCCCAAGGAAAATTATTTCTGATGTCCTTTGTGATCTCACTTTTTACATTCCCAAAAGATCCACGATAATTTTGACGTTTTTAAGGCCCGTTCACACGATCCGATTTTGTCGGTTCCAAAAAAACGAATCGTGTAAACACATATAAAGTGAGCCTTCCATAGTCTCGGATCCGTCAATCTAAAAAATCGGATGGAAATAGAACTTGCTCTATTTTCATCCGACAAGATCAAAGGAAGCCGACTTGTCAAATTACATAGATTTGAAAAGACTTGGAAACAAGAACAAAAATACGAAAATATACATCGATAAATGTACTGGATAACACAAATGGCTGTTCTCACGACTTTAAATATCTATATGAATATAAATATAAACAAAATGATTGGACCGTCTGAACAAGCAACCAAAAGTCGGAACCGAAACAATCGGATCGTATGAAGGGGTCTTTAACACCAAAGTACCTTGGTGTCTTGCACATATGTGCGTTATTTATAAATTGAAAACGGTGTGTAGCTCTGGTTTTCATCACGGCAGCTTTAAAATAACAGCGTTATTGTCATGTCTGTTTATAGCGAAATCTGCAACAAGGACAGGCGACCTACGGTGGAAAGTCCACCGTTCGTGGCCAGACCTCTGGAACGGCATCTAGCGTTGCTTTTACACCTCTGCAAGGTCTGGAAATTGTAAATCCGCATGCAGCCGAGAAACGTGTTGCTGACGCAAACGCCAAGTATTTCTCCAGTACATCTGGATTTTTACACGCCAAAAAGAAAGGGACTGGAACCAAATAGATATTGGACCTGTAATCGGAAGACTATTCAGGTGATGAAATTTCAATTTATTCCTGGATGAAAAACGGAAAGGAAAACACTCGAATCACAGATACGAATGCTTTTTATGCCTAAAATGTGAGATGTTTTGAGCCACGCTTTGAATCCATCAAATGATTTCCGTTGCTTTTTTCTACCCTCATAAATTTTGCAGCAGGTGTCAAGTTTAGCTAATCGCTATACAGTGAACTTTTTTATCTTAACCTTTATCTTGATGTGAATTATTTATTGGAATAAATACCGCGTGTTGGCAATCACAAAACTTATTGACAAAACTAGTTTTTTAAGATCCCTTTTTTCTCATTGCCCATTTTATATCTGTCATGAAGCAATGTGCGCGAAGGTGACATAAATATTATCACATAAGTTTTTGCTCGTCTATGAGTGCTATTAAAATAATTTCAGCCTCACCTATAGACTTCAATACGCAATCAAATTGATGCAATGAATTTATGCTAAAATAAGGCCGAAATAAGCTTAGAATTTTTAATAATAGGCGTACGAGGTTGGGTTCACCCCAAAAATTTGAGCTCAAGTAATAACGCTGGACAATGTCTCCTTAAAAATTGGGTAATATTTAGCCTTTTTACTGCAAATAAACCAAACTAATTTTGAGAAGCAAATAGACAGAAATCTTAATAGCAAATTAACTGCAATTGGAATCATTCATAACAACAAGCCCCATTTAACAATATATCAAACTCAAGTTATATGCAACATTAAGTAAATTTATCAAACACAAATTAAGCATCATTTGGTAAATTTATAAATGCTTCGCAGAAAATTTATTTGTACTGCTTCAACAAGTTGTCTAGGTTTGTTGTTCCACTTGATTAAATTCTTGCTAGAGATTTTCAAAAATGCCGCAAGGCTTAATTTTCCTGACATTATAGGCGTCATTTGTCTTCTGCATCGTGTGCCAAATCTATTGAGAGCCAAAATAATCACATTCCACACGCCATTTTTGAGGTAACTAGTTGTCATATAAAGGTCTCGATAACAACTGAGACTAATGTAATGATCACAATTGAGGTAGCTGAGATGCATTTAGCATGTTGTTTAGAAATGCAAAAACATTGAGTTTGAAAGCATTGAAAAATTTGCAGATCGCATGACCATGGCCTACTCAAATTTACATTGTAAATTTGAGTAGGCCATGGCATGACATATTTACATTTTGCACGTGTTATTCTTCGACAAGTCTATGGTAATCAGCTGACGAATTCGTAATATTTTAACTACTGATCTTAACTATTTTAACTATTTGGCTGATCTATGACAAATGATTCATGTCAAACTAAGTTTGACTTAAATGAAAATTTATATGATTGTATTGTTTAAAATAATTGTTCAACATGTTCAATTTATTTATTTATTGCTTCTTTTAACCATCCAGACTTCTACGCAGTGCTTTCAATATATTATTGCCGATTTTTTTGGTCCTTTTTTGGTCTCGTATGCTCCGGACGAATATCGACATTTGTCTCAGTTTTTTACAACTCAATATCTTGTCGAATCATATATGTTAGTGTCACATGCAATCGGTGATCATATAGAAATCACATTGGGAAATCATGGGTATTTCAGAATTGATTGACATTCTTAAGTGATCATAATTAGAAAAACGTGTTTTTCACACGATTGAAGATTGGACGATAATATTTCAAAACAATTACATACTTTGATATGTAGTCAGTATCAGAAGAGTTTTGGTAGCTGCAAGATTTATTTGACAATCGTAAGGTAATTTGATGTCTGTAAATATATAATCAGACTGCATTGTTAATTTGTTTTATAAAGTAAATGGTTTGAACCCGGGAGTATCGTTACATGTTTGTAAATGTAGATCGTCCAGGTTGGTATAGTCCTGAGAAGGACTGTTTTTGTTGTTGTTGACTGACGTTTCGACAACCTTGGCGGTAGTCATCTTCAGAGTCAAAAAAAAAATTTTTTTTTTCATTTTTTTTTTTGTATAGTATTAGTATATATTGGTTTAGTCCGAGGTAGAATTCGATCATGGCAATGGCAATCGAAAAACAATCAAATCATTTTTGTTAGGTTAACATTGTATGATTTTAACTGAAACTAGTTAAGCAAAGTACTGAACTAAAAAAACATTAAATTAGGCAAATCACTGAGTTTAAGAAATGAGAATGTGTATTCTTGATTCTTGCATTGGTATGTCATTTAAGGTCGTTGAGTATTTGCAGTTTAAGGAATGAAAATGTGTATTCTTGATTCTTGCATTGTTATGTCATTTAAGGTCGTTGAGTATTTGCAGTTTAAGGAATGAGAATGTGTATTCTTGATTAATCCGTTAACTTACGATCTTAAAAATTAGATGTAATATGAACTTTTAGCCATTTTTGTGAACTTTTGACACAAGCGAGCATGAATATTTTAAAATTTCATCTGGCAACACTGGTCATCGCTTCGTCTATCTGTCATATAAGTGTCATGGTACTGTCTTGGGTTTAATATACTCTAAGGTTTTGTATTTTAGCAAGTATTTGCATCGTCTGGTTTCATTTTTTGGCTTCTCAGACAAAAATAACTCTCTTTGCTGGTAAGTTTGTTTTTTGATTTAGTATGTTTTAATTGTGCTATTGAAACTCTGAGCAGGTTTATATCTATAGCAAACCATTCTTAAACGTTGTCGGGTCTGCGTTTGGCCAATAAATATTTTTGTAGTAGTTCTCATCTTTCATTTCAAATATGTGATTAGACTTGACTGTCAATGTAATTTCAAATAAACGTATCATAAGATTGCCTTGCAGTTCAAATATTGTCGTCATTTGCCGTCGTATCTTTTGATCAGTTTACACTCATACGATTATCGAAAAAACGTATTACTATCCCATTTATTGGTAAAATTGATCTGTAATTGTAAATTACTATTAGCCAAAAGCGGCGTGAAAAGGCTCTATTAAGAAGTAATAATTAAGCTAAAGCCTTTCATTTAAGCCAAATCTTTTCCCAAGCAATTTGACGCAGTTTTTGCATGACACTTAGAGTAGCAATAAGTCTATTTCAAGAAGCATTTTAACGTTTTGACCGTAATGAAAAAAAAATTCCTACCAATTTTATTAAAACATGTCCAGACAACCTTAATACAAACAAATCAATACACAATTACTTGTCAACAGGTTATAAGATTACCATGCATGATACAGACTTGTTAACTAATAACTTGTAACATGGTGACAACTTGTAACAGTTTATTTGCTTAACAAGCCTTTTACAATTTGCTGAAAAAGTTAACGCAGGCATGTTGTGCCATGTAGCAACTTGTTGAGAAGATGACGGGTTTTCATGTGTAGTCAAGTCACGAGTTAAAAGTTCAAACAGATAACTTCCCTGTCTTATTCCCGATGTGCAAATATTTTGTGTCCGTTGACACGCTGTAGCTAAATACAATTCGAAGAAAGGAATAATAGCAAAACTTCGACTGACGACGTTGTTGCAAACTGATACATAAAGTTTTTTCATAAAGAATTTGCTTTCTTGTATGTGCGTATAATTCTTAACTCTCGAGACCAACGTTTTTGCTTGAAGGTTTATCTTGTTGAAAACAGCCCATTCTTCCTTTGATAAATGACTTGCAAGCAGGAAAGCGTCCAATTTTCCCAAGAACAAACGGAAAATTCTGCAAAAGAAGACATGCTGACGAAACATGTTCAAAACGTTGAGGAGACTTGGGTTCTTGTTAAGAAAGATCTGGTTGGCAACGGGGCTGTTTTTTTGTTTAGGTATTTTGTTTAATGCATACTTTAGTAGGCCACATAAGCTTTATTTGTAAGAGATTTGTCTGAATGAATTTCTTTGATCAGGGTTATTTGACGTGCAAAGTATGCAGCAATACAACTCTCGGTGTTGGTGATAGGTGTTATAACTTTTAAATTCATCTTTTGCAAACAAGAGTTAGCAACACAATTTTTGTTGGTAGCTTTTCGCAGCGTACCATAAAATACCTCTTTTTATTTGTTCAGGTTCATCGGACAAAATCCAGAGATCAAAGATCTGTTCTCGTTTGGACCAAACTTTGACATAGAGAAGGACAATCATGATCACCCGGAACTACGAAAGCAGGCGGCAGTTCTTATGAAAATGATTGACTATGCTGTTAGATGCCTTCACGATCTAACAAACCTTACGCCTAAACTGAAAGCACTGGGAAAGAAACATTACGTCAAGTATAATGTGAAGCCTGAGTATTTTAAGGTAAGATTTGCTGAAACCAAAGACTGAAGTATGTTTGAACTTAAACGTCAACATAAGATTGCTCACGGAAATATTAGACTGGAGTTTATAACGACTAAATTTTTAACATTAGATTTCTCCTCACGAGTGCACGTAATTGTAGTAAATAAGGACTCAAGATTTAAATCAAATCACTCCTGATGCAGACCCTTTATGGAGTATATAAGGACTAAAGTTTCAACATTAGGTAACTCTTGATCAAGACACTTTAAACTAGATGTCTTCTACGCAAGGATCCAAGATTCAATATCAAATCGCTCATTTTGAAGACACTTGATTTAAGCACGCATTTAAAAACTTCAAATTTTAACATAACTTACCTCAGATCAGTCTTGATGAAGTCACTAGAGTGCATTGTGTAAGGATTAAACATCACATGTAAAAATTTCATCTAAAGTTATCACATTTTTATCTAATTAGCCTGCCATACCTCCTTTGATGTGGACTCTTGAAAAAGGTCTCGGAAATATTTTCACACGTGAAGTGGAAAAGTCGTGGCGGGTTATATTTGGTATTGTTCTTGACGTCATGATTGAGGGGGCTCAAGAGGGTATTGAGGAGTTGAATAATAATGCACTCTCGTAAAAAATATATTTACTTTACTATTACGTAATGATGGGTATCGCATTCTTAATTTAATTCTACGTTATTTTATAATCTTATGTTAGTACTTAAAACATTAACAATATATTGCACGCGTTTGTAAAAAGAAAATATATTCTCTTTCATTGGTACTTGAAAAATTGCACCTTGAAATTTAATATGTGCAACACGTTTTTGACTCAGCGGATTCATTGTGTATTGCATAAAATTAAGAGTAGGACTATTTATAAGATTTTTCGAAATCATGCTCTGCTTGTATCTCAGTGCTTCTATAATAATTTCAGGTTTTTGTGGTGAATGCGGCTTCTTTCTGAAGTGTGCGAAACACAACTCCAGTAACTGATTTGAGATCAGTCTTGCAGTGGGATGAAGGGGGGAGTGGAAGCGATAAAAACCTGTTTTTAAAACGAGCAGACGATTACATACTTATAAATCAACAAAGAACGTCTCGTGAGTCCGGATGAATGTTAACGTATATTCTGTTTTATTGCTCGAAACAAGCAAGTATCTTTGACTATGAAGCGTTGGATCAATATGTTTCTGTGTGTATTGCTTTTTAATCAAATGAATGTGACATTCCCAGCTCCTAGTAAAGCGGAGACGGAGAAAGACGACAAATTAGATTCTCTGGAATATGGTGGCGTCAGTGCCGGCGAACTGTTAGCTTACTCGGAAAGGAAAGAACTGTTAAATTATAATTCAAATAAATTCAACTCTTTGACGTCTAGAAACAAACTGGAATGTGACGCCTGCAAATTTTTGACAGACTTCGTGCAAAGTGCTTTTCATCTTCAAAACGCTCAAACCGACATTCAAAAAGCCGCACTTAATTTGTGCATAAAATTGAAAATTGAGGATACTAGAGTTTGTAAAGGAGTTATCCCAGAATTTCAGAACGAAGTCTTGACTGTTTTTGATAAAGTTTTTTTAGACCCAAATCAAATTTGTGGTCTTGTTATTGGGCCATCTTGCGGAAAAGTGCGATCATTATACCCATCTTGGAATGTCACTTTACCCAACGTTGCCAAACCTTATAATTCGCTCAAACGCCAATCTAAAGTTAGTATATGAATTAAGGTTTTCAGTTTTCAAACGGCATTTTTTTAGGAGAGAATCTCACAAAGAGTATAGTTAAATAGTTTACCCCTAGTAATGTATTTACTTATTTCGCCCTTGCTTTGATTTCCATCTATATCTTTAACAATTCTAAGCTTTGTTTTGTCGTAATATGTGGTAAGAATTCATTCACCATGTCCCAATTCAAATTGATTTTTTGTGATTTATTTTGACTGATGATGCACTGTTTTTGTCATGGGAAAGTTTTCTTTCAAACACATATTTTAAATTACGTTTTTATCTTAGCCTGGTCTGCCAACACTGACTATTTTGCATTTGTCCGATGTTCACATTGACCGTCAATATGCAGAAAATACAAGCACAGAATGTGGGGAACCTCTATGTTGCAGAAAATATAATGGTATGTTGGAGAATATTGAAAGGTATTTTGGAAAAGAACTTGGTGTTTTGGAGTATGTTTTACCCAAGAGAGTATGGCTGTAGAGCTGTGAAGTTATCAGAAAAAATTGTTTTTTTAAGATCTTTTATGTGCATTAACACAAAAAACCTTTGAAGAATGGATGGTTTTAGTGTTATTTTTTCTTTAATGACTGCAAAATATCTGCCTTATCCTAGGCTTAGTTGTTTTGAAAATAATAAAATGTCAAATGAACAAAAAATAGCACAGCGCCTCTTTTCCTTTTAAAGCAATCAGCACAGAAAATAGCAATGCCACAAATATGCAAAAATGCCCACAAAATTAGCCTACTTTGGCTTATGTTAGTTTAAATCAAACTGTGCAAGTTGTCTTTCATTCATAGTTAACTTAATGCACATGTTTTGATTTTATTAAAAAAAAATGCAATAACTCAAATCAAAAAAGGAAAGAACCAAAACCAATTTGAATTTGTACAAGGTTGTATAACTAATTTACTGATCATGTCATATTTCTTATTTCAAGGTAAGGGTAAAGCAGGATATTGGGGATCATATAAGTGCGACATTCCTATGCGTACATTTGAAGCTGCACTTAAACGCATCAAGAAATCTCATCCAAAAGTATGTGCAAGCTTATTGTTTTGTTGTTGTTTTTTTAAGAGAAAGTAATGAAAAATTGTTATTTTAGATTGATTTGGTATATTGGACTGGTGACGTCCCTCCACATGACATTTGGAACCAATCACGAACTGATCAGGTTTAATTCATCAACTTTAGCAATGATTTTTTAATGTTCATTGATTATTCAGGGAGTGCTTACAATTTCATCTTTGGAGAAGATCTCATCATTACTAAATTACGGACTGTTTTCAAAAATATTTGACATCTAAATTATATTAGGAATCCTTGCTATCAAATTATTTTGGACATAACTGCCTTAAAATAAATTAGAATTTAAAATAAGTGACTAAGCCAAAAGTTGGTGATGAAATTAACTTTTCTACTTTTTCTTTTCATGCAAAGATCAAGGCTATGGAATCAGCAGTAAAACTTTTCATAAAGTATTTTCCTGACATAAAAGTGTATCCAGCCATGGGTAATCACGAAAGTGCCCCTGTGAACAGGTTAGCATAACATCTAGTTTTTGTCAATTCATTATTAAGGGATTTGCAGCATTCTGTTCTCATGCACTGGTCAACTCATTATTAAGAGATTTGCAGCATTCTGTTCTCATTCACTGCTTGTTTGTAATGCTTAGCTTTCCACCTCCATTTGTCACTGGTAAAAGCTCCAACAAATGGCTTCTGGATAGTTTTGCTGATTTCTGGTCATTTTGGTTGCCTGAACATACAGGACCTACCATTAGAAGGTAACAGTATGAAACAACATTTGATGTATTTTTAGTATGAGAAGATTTAAAATTACCTTGAGACTAACTGAGCTGTTTGTATTTTTTCTGAAGGGGAATACTATACTGCTTTTTCTCTTAGATTTTCTCCTCATTGTGTTAAGAAGCAGTTTTTTTTTGTTTGTTGGATACAAAACTATTTTAAAAATTTTATGTTGACAATGACAAGTAGTTTCTATTTCTTCAAGTGTGTGATATCATACAATTTTGCACCTAAAAAAAAGAATTAATTAAACAGGCCATTACTTATTCTTTAAGAGGGGGATACTACACTGTTCTACACTCAAAAGGATTTCGAATCATCTCATTGAATGACAATTATTGTAATAATCAAAATTGGTAAGTATCTAGTAATTGATAATGTTCTTTATTTCTAAGAGATTGCTACATTTCACCGCTTGCCTAACACCACTAAGTCCACTTTTAATGTTTTTTTTACCTTTATTCCACTTTCTCAGACAACTTGTCTACCACCACTAAGTCCACTTTTGATGCCTTCTTACCTCTATTCCACTTTCTCAGACAACCTGCCTACATAGGCAATTTTATGCCTGCCTCACTCTGTCTCTCTATCTTTCATTCCTTACTAATTTTTTGTGTACTGATTTCTGACAGTTTTTGTATTTCTTGATCTTAAACTTTCGTAGGTTTTACCAATTTTACATAAATGATCTCTTCATGTTTTAAATTTTAGGTGGTTACTAATAAACAGTACAGACCCAGCTGGACAACTTCAATGGTTAATAAAGGTGTTACAAGCTGCTGAAGACAACCATGAGAAGGTATTGAATAATACTGAAAGTGAAGTAGGTTTCATGGATATAGTATAAGGAGGGAGGGGGTGGGAGAGTGATGATACATGTAGTGTTTACTATGCTGGTAAACTGTGTTTAGTATGTTTCAATGGTTCATACACGTTGCATTTACCATCACCCACCTTTAATGCTTTCCCAAAAACTATGCTTAAAATGACGTAAATGACGATGGGATTTTACTGTCAAAGAAATGGCGTTAAATGACTTTACATAAAAACATACTTCTACAACAAAGGAATGATTTTAATAAACTTCTTTTCTTTAAAACACCAACCTGAGTTTGAATTTAAAAAGTTTACTTCTATTTGGCAATGGTTGCATGTCATGTTTAGCATTTCTTTTGTGGAAAGCATGGACCGGTTGCTCGAAGCCTCGATAGCGTTATCCGTTGGATAGCAAAATCTTCAAACTTGTAAAAAAGATGTTTATATTTTTCTTACGACAAAGAAATTTTGTAATCTTCGAAACATTATTTTATTTCAGTGATTTTTCAGTTCGAATCTTATACTTTTTGCTTTTTAAAAGATTTTTTAAAAATATAAAAAACTATCTGTCTAATGGATCACGCTATCCGCGCTTCGTGCAACCGCCCCCAGGAGTTCATGTTTTGATAAATCAACAGGGAACCAATGCACCGGAATTATGCTTAAATTATTAAAATCTATTTTGGCAACTCTTTTCTGCTTCTTGGCGTATAGAACTTTGAAAGATCTTGAAAATTTCACATACATCTACTGTAAAAAGCTGTTATTATCGCTTCTTCTGTTCGGTTTTTGCTTTTGGTTTAATTTCATAACTTTTTTCAAGGTACACATCATCAGCCATATTCCCATTGGAACATCGTCATGTTTAAAATACTGGAGCTGGAATTATTATAGAATAATTAATCGTTACGAAAACATCATTACGGGGCAATTTCTTGGTCATACCCATCAGGATCATTTTGAGATATTTTATGATCTCCAGAATAAAAGTCGAGCGATCAAGTATGTAAATCTCCATGGTTATACTATTTTAGTTGAATCCTGGTAGAAAATGGTGTTACCTTCCAAAGTTTTCCTGTAGTCATTAGGATGCGCACGTGGCTGTTACATGTTTTTTGATGAAATGTCGTATGAGAATATGCAAATTTCTCTAAGGTGGAAATCTCTCTTTAGTGGCGATCTCTCTTTGGTGGAAATCTCTCTTTAGGTGGAAATCTCTCTTTAGTGGCGATCTCTCTTTAGGTGGAAATCTCTCTTTAGGTGAAAATCTATCTTAAGTGGAAATCCCTCTAAGGTTGAAATCTCTGTAAAGTGGAAATCACTCTGACTTAGACAGCTCATTCAAATCGACGTCTATTATTCGGGGAATCTAGAGATTTCTTTGTTTCTGTAAACTTATATCAAATCAGTTCATTGCCGTGTTAACTACATCTTTTACTCTTTAGTGTTGCATACATCGGGCCCAGTTTAACCACATATCCAAATCTGAATCCAGGATACCGTCTTTATACTGTGGATGGTAATCATGCGCAATCAACATATGTAAGTAGCTAATATTTCCAATATTTAAGTTCTCTTATTATGTTCGTCGACCGACACGTAAAACCACTATGACGACATATGTTCTTAAAAATCGTGCAGGCCATTTTGGATCATTCCACTTATTATCTGGATTTGGTCAGTACAACCAAAGAAAACCTGGTTTGGAAATTCGAATACAGCGCTAAGGTGATTTCGTTCACAATAATTTGCTGTAATCATTCAAATGTCAACATTTAATTTTCTATCACTGAACGTGTAATTGTTTCTCCAGGAAGCTTATGAGATGGCTTCGCTAGAGCCAGCTGCATGGGATGATTTTGTCACTCGTTTGGGAAAGAATTACACTCTGTTTCAGACATACTTCAAGTTAGTATTAATAATGTAAATTATTTTGTGTTTGTTCAAAACGAGAACGTATTTAAATAGCGATGATATCAAACGAGAGCAAATTTTCTTACAGATACAAATATAAGTGTTCCCCTTATCGCGAGAAGTGCACATCGAGAGCTTGTATTGTTGGTGAGTTATGTGGCCTGCGATCAGGTAGATCACATGACGATCATTACTTTTGTCGGAATGTTACCAAGCTCGAATACAACTTATAGTAGAATTCAAGTAAAAAGACTTTTTTATTGATATCCGAGAAATCATAAAAATTCATTTTATATTTTAATGCTGAGTTTTCAGGGAGGTGGCTAAAAGGATTTAAATGAGAACGTGTTTTTATGTCACATCCTTACTATGACCTGTAACATTTTGTAAAGTACAAGCGAACGTGTATGTGTAAATTGGTATTTTTTATTGTCATTCGTGTGAAAAATCAAATGCAAAATTTAAATAAAATCAACATAATAACGAAGGTGTTATTGGAAGTGATGGATGACAAACCCTTAAAGTATTATAAACCAATTGTGTCGGCGATTCTCTTCGATTGGGTATAAAAATTTACACGAGGCATTCCTGTGACGCGTGATAAATTTCATCGGTCATTCTTGCTACACGTGAATACTCACGTGGATTTCCACCACATGTGAAGATTGTATTCATCCAGTGCATCGTAGAATAATTGCCACCATAGAATGTTCATGTGATCTCGACTGAATGAAATAAGAGTAATGACGTCATTTGTTATGACCGAGGACCATCGCGGAGTGAGCCTACAGTACACTACTAAATTAGTCCATGCTATTCGATGGACTCGTGTTAACACATTTAATAGACTCTGATTTATCTCTAATCAAACTCGTTCAAAACATCAACTTCAGCTATAACTAAGAGCCTTTCTTGCCATATTCAGTCAAACGTAAACACAACTCGTGCTGCATTAGTTAAAGTTTCAATCGAGTACTTAGTTATGTTTCAAAAGTAGTTACATATGTTTCGAAAAAATATTTCATATCTGTTTAATTTAGACACGTACTTTGTCGCTGGACCAGGAAACTCAAAAGCCTCTTTCTTAGTGGGTGGTTTCTTCATATCCCAAGGTTTAGGGGTTACACCGTAGCCAGCGAAATGATAAGCTGAAATGTATATGTTGTGCATGATAATTTCAAAGTTAGTGCGCATGCGGGCTAACTTGTTACGCAAACTTCTTATTTCTTAAATCTTTTCCCAAAAATCGAACATGTTTGATGTATTATATATATAATGAAGGTAAACTAACTGTTTCTTGAAAATCATTGAATCTATATTTTAGGCTATTGAGAAATAAGCATTGATTGATTCATTTACAGAAGATTGCCCAAGGTACACTCTGTTTTATCTATTATGTACCCACCTTTCATTGGATAATAAAGTTTTCTGCGTACGTTGTACGAATATGGCAAAGGGTTCCAACGTCCTTCACAAATAAAAGTTATCATTGTTAAGCAAGTAATCGCAAAGATGAGAAAATTCGTTTTTCATGTACCGGCAAATGCAAAGAAGTACCACATGACGACTTGATCGCTGATGCATCCTATAACTGACGTCAGTTCCTATTAACAAAGAAGATTGAGAAACAGTCAGCTGCGCATGTTTTGGAAATAGCTATCCGTTCATAATTGTTTGAAATGATTTGGACTTCTTTTACTTGTTGGAGAACAAATACCTCCCACTTTGCCATCAATCCAGCTCGTGTTTCCATAGATGGCCTAAAAAAACACGAATTGAAAGGAGGATGTTGCAAGAGCTACATGGTTCTTGTTAAATTTTATGTCTTTAACCCAATGCATCGTCATTCCTTTATGTTTTCAATGGAAAAGGGTTAGGAAGTCTTAACGTATCGCCAGCATATTTCCCAGCCCCAATATTGTTTCTCAAAAGTTTACTTCTTCTACAGATAGTCCATGCACAAGGTGAATATGAAAAACAAGGAGAAACATTTTACTAAAGTGGTACCTTAGCACAGCTAAGCCAGCATTGAAACATGGATCGACAACTCCCTGAAACAGAACGTCACAAAGAAACATTCACTAAAAATAGCCTTTTTAAGGTGATTTCAGAGCGGACTTGTTGGGTAACTATAAAAATTCAACAATTCAAGGCATAGCTACAGTTCTCATGAGTTGCGAGTTAAGCACGGTGTCATAATAATAATTCATTTCCAGCTACCTATTTTTTGTTTATTTTTTCAAGGTCTAATTGTGCATCGAGATATGAGTAGTATTTAAGACGTAAATAATAAGCCGTTGCGGTTTTTAACTCGATATTTAAAATAACTTTAAAAAAGTGTTGCTCTCCCGCCCGAGGGTGACGTCATTTCTACTCCTTTACCTAAAATTCTTACGGGTTTCACAGTTGCCGTTGCAGTGGACGTTGTACACAAAGAGAAGGCTGCCAAAAATGCATCGTGCTTTCTATTAAAGTTTTTAAACTGTTTTTTCAACTACTCTACCATTCAATTATTCTGCTGCATTTTTACAAAGTATACCGGTATAGACTTGCGTACATAGTAGGCATTTATTAAACAACCATTCTTATATTAGTTTTCTCTTACCGGCCGTGAACAGTAAACGGCTGAAAGATCCCCAGGCATATCAAATATCTAAAGAACAGCAGATATCATATATGATATTTTTAAAAGTTCTGATATCCTGCATGTAGAAGCTAATAGTTTACAAGAAACTTTTTACCAAGTCTCTGACGAAGTAGGTAGTCGAGAAAAAAACGTTTCATTTAATTCTTGATTAATTAATAATCTTACTTCATCCATATTGGTCAGTTGCATAAAGTCGATATCCACGTAGGCGATCTGATAGGTTGAAAAACGAGAGAGAAAATATAAACTGATGCTATGGATTTAAAAAAAACTTTTTCATTTAGACAGTTTAAAGGCCTGTTCACACGATCCGATTTGTCGAATACTAAAAAACGGATCGTGTGAACACAGCTATAAAGTGAGCCTACGACAGTCGGATCTGTCAGTCAGAAAAATCAGATGGAATTAAAACTTGCTCTGTTTTCATCTGGCAAGATGAAAGGAAGGCGACTAGCCCCAGACTTCTCGCTCTCCATACTTCCCAAATTTGATTTGGTGCAAAAAATTAGATTTGAAAAATAATTGGAAACAAGAGCAAATATACGCAAAATATATTGAAAAATGTACTGAATGATACAAATGGCTGCTTCCATGACTATAAATATCTAAATGAATACAAATATGAACAAAATTATCGGAATTTTTTTATGTTCCTTTTTGATTGTAGTGTGAAGATCATGTTTGAGAAACACGTTAATGTACCTTATCAAACTGAAGTAAAGACCAAGCTTGAAATCTCGTGTGAGTACCCGGAATACCTACGTAGACAATAAAAAAGCACTAAATATTAGAAATCTTTTCGTAATTGTTCGTAATTATAAAGATGGAAACATGGAAATGTCATACAATTCCTTTGTAGCTATACAATGTACGTAAAAGCTGTTTTCAAAACTATAGCTGACACATTAATATGTACAAATTTATTATAAGATGAAATACAAATGCCACAATCTTTCTATTAACGGTCAATTTCATTCATACGTATATGTTTACCCGAATCCGTTGGTTTCAAGCCAAGTTTTCTTTCCATCCAGTTACAATCCAAGGATTCTACTTCAAATATTTCATAGCCAACCTGATAAAATACCGTTTTTTTGTCAGGCTAAGTAATAAATTTGGAGTGAAAAACGTCGTCAGCAAGTAGAAAAAATTCCATCGCGTATAAGAAACAGATCACTTTCGAACAGTGAAAATGTTCAGATTTGACATGTAATTTTGTTGGATTGTAAGTGGTATGATAATGTGTGTGGGGGTGGGTTGGGGGTGTGAGTGAGCATCAAATGTGCAACACAAAGTTTATCAGTTCATTAAACAACGCTTTTTCCAACGAATCTATCCAAGTCCAGCTTGTAATTCCCTTTCTGTCTTACATATTAAGTTGAGCATACAAAGTAGGTTGATAGCTCATGCAATCAAGTTAAGCACTTGCTATGTTTTATATGTCAGAAGCAAATTCGAAAATGCAAACCATGAAGCATTCCAGCAAAAAGTTATACTAACAAACGCTGCAATACATGTCTATCGCAAAGAAAGATATGCAACCTTTTTTAACACTTGTCTTGTGACATTGCTCAATTCTGACGTCACCAGAGCACCGATTTTTCTAGAAATTAAAAACAGGATGAAATTTAGTTTCCAAGAAAAACAATCAAATGCACTACTTTAAACATATTCTCCGAAGTGTTAAAATGAAATTTGAAAATAATTATTCATACGTGTAGCAAGAGATCTTTTTGATGGAATGAGCAACAGTAATAGCTCCTGGAAGAACGTTGTCAGAGGACTAAATGCACGAAAAAATGTCTTTATAAATATCCTTACTCATGACAATTCTTACAAAATCTTCATACCAGAGAAACAAGCCAAATAAAGTGCTTCTTTGAAATTTTCTTTTCCTGTTGCAAAAATATTATTCAAAAAGTTGCAAGATTGGTCTTTTGAATAATGACTAATGCAAAATGAGCTATTGCACTGCATGTGTCCATGCAACCTGCGCTTTATGTTGTGGTATTGTCATGACAAAAATTTGTAAGTAATTCAAGGAATTGTTTTTTTAGATTCAGCAGCTGAACTAGGGCAAGACAAAATACATTACAATATATGTATATTACAATAATTAGAATACTTTACAAATAACCTATTGACAAAATTTTGCCTGATAAATTTCTCAAAAAGAGCTTGTTGATTTTGGGTTTTACATTTGAAATCAGTCCTGTGATGTATTCTGACTTACTCAGAATTCAGCATTACTTTCATATGTTACCATCTGCTACATTGGGTATCCATTTCAAGGTTCCCTAGCAATCTTAAAGTCATTTACCTTACATATTTTCTGCATAAATCGCTTTTGAAGTTGATGATTGTTCCACACAAGCTAAAAGTTAAAAAATTGATGAGCTTATAAATTACCTATTTCAATAATTTTATCAAAAGCTTATCTAAATATAGAATTATTTCCCTTATTTAGGTTCTTGTGTCCAGCGATTATTATCACAAACCTCTGCTTCCTGCCGAAATATATCTTGAGTCCGATGTAAATCTTTGTTCACCATGTCAACTATTATTTTGAAATATGTGACAGTAAATGAAAAGTAGTTTGGCATTAAAGTTCTACAAATGAGTAAAACCACAGGTAGAGTGAAAAGAAGTTTTATGAAAGGATGTTTCCAGACATTCGCCACTGTCCACTGCAAGCACCTACAACAAAAAGATTCATTTTACTTCCAAGTTATTCACAAGCTTGTTAAAAGAAATGGACACATGTGTGATGCTTCAGTGCTTTGCTAAATGACTTATAATGAAGTTTGTTCCTCAAAAAATTTCACCCAAATTTTGAACAGATAGTGAACTAAAAAGAGTGACTGTCAAAAAAAAATTCAAAAGAATATATTTGGAGAAACTTCAGCCTTTGAACATCTGAATATGTCAATCCTGTTATGTCAAGTTTCCTCAAGGAAATCATGTAAACGGAAGCAAAATACACTATGGCATATAGACCATAGGGCAATTGCACGTGGGAATTAAACTGTAGTTTACCAAAACTCTTTTGAAGGTCTCTTTTAAATACGATGTAGCCCGAGAAACATAAATGATTTTTTTTGGCATTGCATCACTGTTGTGCGTTCACTGTGTTGATAAAAAATCGCACCTTTGTCGCTTGTTTAAAATCGTCGTCGTAGTTGAAACTTCAGCTGGAGTTAAGAAGTCCATTACTTTTGCAAAGTTGTTACGGTTCACTTTTTTGGTTTCATTTCAATTGTGCTTTAAAATTTGACGACGATTTCCTTAGTTCTCCATTGCGACGTCCATGCCAAATATCCTCATTCTGCCAATCATAACAATTCAACCCTCCCTTCACAATAATTGAATAAATACATTTACGGGGGAGGTAAAAAGGTGAACATTTTGAGCTTTTACCAGTCAAACAAAGGAAAAAATGCGGGAATATGTTACGAGAACATGAAAAATCATACTATTGTATGTAGCAAAACAAAAAGTTGTTGAAAAATGTCAAGAATATCGGCATACATTGCTTTGCACGCAAGGTAATGCTTATGTTTAGTTCGAGCCAACAGCCCAAACTCACGTGAAACGCTTCAGTCTTGCTTCAGCTTGCTTTTGTATTCTTGTTTGCATGAAAATGTTTAAAAATTTCATGCTCAGGTCAAGACAATTACAACACGTGTATTCATTGCAGGAGTGTTTCATCTATTCCACCGTACGTGCGTCGTCATAAATTAATGAAATGTTTTGTCGGGTTGTTGTCATGTTTTTGTTCGCCTTGCTGTTGTTCCGAGTTGCCAAGCCAAACTATTTTCATATGGACTATCCTATGCAAAGATAATCTATGAACTTGTCGACACTGGCATACAAAGACAAAATGATGTATCAAAGCAAGACGATCAGGTATTACAAAACTAAAAAGCATATTAAATTAAATAACTAATTATATACTTTACCAATGCTCATTTTCCACTTAATGACTTTGGCGCAGCTGGACTAGATATTTTATTGGTAATATTAAAATGGCAGAAAAAAGAACCTTTATTTTATGACAAAGGTAGTCAGGTTTGGAAGTTATGCTACTATCAATATATAAAACGGCCCCTAACTGAAAGAGTGAAAACGATAGAAAAATAATGGCTGCAGTCTACACGCATACAACTATGTTAACTTTTGGAGTTGGTTTTAATTTGTTCATTGACCAGAAGTGTAAAATAAATCGCAATAAGAAAAAAACAGTGTTGAGATTGGCAAAAAAACATACCTTTTTGTTTTTTCGAATTACAATTACCACAATATCCATGTATAGTGCTGTATAGTTCAGTGTTAAAAAATTGGGAAGTGTCTAGTTCGTAGCTATCTGGCATAGCCAGGTTTTGGTTGTCAATGAAGTAAACATGAAGGCATAACACTGCTACAATTCAATCCACCCTGACAATTTGTATGTGTATGTATTGCACTAGATTTCGATTTCATTATATGTAACAATTAAATGAATTGCATTCTATTTAAATGTTGCAGTTGGTTTGGGATCTACATCACTTGTAAAAAAATACATGGGGCAATTGTGTAAGGTAGTTCAATCCACTAAACTGTGTATATTATAGACTGGCTTCAATAATCCTTCCAATATATTTATGTATATGTATAATTCAGTGGCTCATCCACATTGCTGTTGTACAAGTTTTGTTTTATTTTCAATAAGGATAAAGTAAAAGTGGATGGGAAGTTTGCTTGGTTTGTGGCAATGGTAAGATGCATTTGACACTTGTGTATTGTCAGGTTTAACAACTTTTCTTGTACTAATAAAGTATGACATTTCTATTTTATATAAAGAAGTAACAATATTGCACTACAAATATTTAAAGCTGGCAGACTGGACAATTCTCTCTTTCTCTTCTGTTCATCTAGTCTAGCAACAAAATTGTCCCTGGAGCAGTAGCTCTTGGACACATGATCCAGACACTTTCTTGCTATCCGTAAGTGTTTTATAACATGCATTGAAACATTCTTTGAATTATGATGTTTTGTAGTAACTTAATTAGTAGCATAGTTTGTTTTACTTTGGCTATGAAAATTTTTGAACATATTATTAATACATACTCATCTGATATTTTAATTCTGATATATTTGCTAATAGTTCAGTGCTCAGTAACCTCAAAAACAATCAATAAATTGCATATTTTGGTTATCTTTATTATTGCCTGTAGCTGTAGAGAAACTAGTGTGGAGCTTTGGATGGGCGACGAAGACAGAACACTGAATAGTTGTGAACTTAACTGTTTGCATATACCAGAATTATAAAATCAGGTCAGCTTTATTGCTGGTTGCTGCCAAATTATCAAACTTGGTGAACACCAAGGTCTCCCATAAGCTTAGTGATTTCACTCTATTGTGCTTTGTTGACATGAAGCATCTGCTTCATCATATTTCAGACCAAGTTTGAAAGTGTATCATGGTCTAATGGATAAATGGGAGGTGTGCTTCTTTTTATGTTAATATTAAATTGACAATTTTAGAGGATGAAATGGGAGGAGACTAAGAAGCTCTAAACATGGACAAATTTACAGTGGTGCTGGGGGGGTGCCATTCCCCTAGACATCAGATTTCATCCCCCTAAATAAATTGTTCACCCTTCTAAGAGACATTTTAACTCCCCCCCCCAAGTTTAACAAAACAAATCAGTTTCAACTAAGTTTTTCATGTAAATATTTCAACTTTCTATATTACCTTTGATGGCTGCGCAACCAGACCACCTTAAATTCTAGACCCTTACTTTGTCTTACGTCAGTTCTGTTCCAGCTCACCCCCCCTAAAGTTTTTCACACCACCCCTGTAAAAAATAAGGGTGTATAGTCGAATGAATTGGAGTGCCAATAAAGACACCCAAAGTCACAAACATACCGTGAAAATTGCTCTATCCCCAGATTTTTGTGGTGAAATCAAAACGTGAGTTGCGGAACGTTACGATGAAAAGTCAATTAAGGTTACTACTTTCTAGTTGCTGAATTGTTCTGTTCTATTGAATACTTTCATGTTTACCAACGCGTTGAAAAAGGATATGTTACTCCAAAAGTCTGTGGGTTTTCTTGTTAATTCAGAATAAATATATTCCCAAGTGTGCATCAATGTTTCTTATTGACCTTTCATTAAGTTTGCCCATATATGACGAAAATCTTCTGGATACTCAGATCATTACGTCATAAATAGGAGGTCTTTATTCACATAAGTTGGCGCGGGTCAGATCATTACGTCATAAATACGAGGTCTTTATTCACATAAGTTGGCGCGGGTTAGATCATTACGTCATAAATAGGAGGTCTTTATTCACAGAAGTTGGCGCGGGTCATGGAATGTCCAAATGATCAGATCGTTCTTTGGCATTATTTCGCTTTCAATCTTTAGTACATGGAAACATTCAATTTATTTTCCCCTTCATCGTCACCACAGCTTCTTTCCTCCCATTGCGCTTATCCTAAGTTATTTACTGTATATTACTTTTAGAAAATTGGAATCCTCTCCCTTATTCGTATAACGTACGAAGAAAACTATACTATCCAATGAACGGTAATTTGAAAACTTGGTGCTGCGTGTTATATTTTGATGACATCACGTTCACAAAGGGTTGGACAGTTTGTCTGTAGGTTTTGAAAGATTTATGCTAAATGTTCATTAGACTGAAAATTGAGCACGAATCGCATATAAATTTGATGTAAATAATATTTATCGCAGTTTTGAAAATTATCATTTGTAGAGTTAAACACCTACACACGATAATGTGCGGAATAGAACGTCTTTACGCGTACAAAGGATTTGCTTCTTCACAAAATTCTCACTTCGCATTCTTTTGATACACAAGTAGTCGGTCATTGTTTATAATAAAAACATTTTTATTGTTTTGTGACGTAAATTGCCTTGCACCTGTCTTGGTCTTGTACCTGTTACTGTCGCTTAAGATCAACAATATTGTTTAATCTTGTAGTATTTTCTCAAGGTAAGGAGGTTGAGAATTGGGTTCTTTGTGAAACATGACGGGATCAAGTTGAAACGTTGGATTCTTAATAGATTTTAAAAGTGTTTGTCTCCTTTGCGTACATACCTTCTGCGTCACTGCTCAACACTCTCATGCATTTACATATTCAAATTAGGAATATAAACGGATGAATGATTCGCATGGCCTCGGTAAATAAGCTATTTGACTTAGTAGTGAAGCCGTAAGCAAAATTGCTTTCTCTTTGTTCCTGAAAAAAAGGTCTGTGCGAATTGTAAATAAACTGTTTCAAAGGCATTCTATGTT
Source organism: Xenia sp. Carnegie-2017 (assembly GCF_021976095.1). NCBI lineage: Eukaryota > Metazoa > Cnidaria > Anthozoa > Malacalcyonacea > Xeniidae > Xenia > Xenia sp. Carnegie-2017. Next base: position 12,547,884 of record NW_025813483.1, on the reverse strand, counting down.
CGAAGATGTTGCTATTACGTTGTCGTGCTGGATGGATGTAAATATAAGTCATTAACTATTGCTTTTTAGTTACATCTTTCGAAGATAAAAGAGATACCCTGTAGACAAAACTTGCCCAAAAATCAAGGACTTAGACGGCGCATTACAACCAAACTGTAAGTCGATAAAGTTCATTTTACACTGGCTAAGTATCTAACGTTGTGTATTAAGCGTTTATTCTGTCATTACATTTCCCATTAAAATTTATGTTACAGTTGTGAATAATTCAGACGTGTAGCGAAAGAAAGAATTCCGACAATTTTTCTGCCGTGGCATAAAGATGGCAATCTTTCCTTAGCAATGTTGTTGCACTTTAAATATTTGCCCATGCACTAAACGGCACTGTTGTGAGCTTCAAATATTACGGTAAATTTTTGCCAGTAGTGAAAGCATAATGATAATTTTCGTTCTGCTTTCTATGGGACTGAAAAATGGCAAAAATTTTAATTGTATGTTGGCATCTGTTGGAGAATTGCAATTTCGTCGAAATTCTTCCTCAAATAATTTGTTTACCGCGTTTGTTCAAGACTTCTTTCCTTTTTAAAAGGACATGTGTGCTGATGTTTATACAGGCTTTGTTAAATGATAATTATATAATTCTTTCATAAAAAGTTTTACCATTTGCTTAGGAGCATAGTAATCTGGTACTTAAAGCGCTTTTTGAGATGACACCTGACAAGAGTCATTACCGCATTTTTGCATGTTTTCGTTACTCACGATACTTCATATAATGACGAAATTGCGATTAATTTGCAAGTTTTTGTAATCTCAAAAAAGTCAAATGGTCGTCATAATATAATCATAATCTTTTAGTCATTCTCCTAGGTTTGAATCGAGATTTTGCGTTCACCTCTTGCTGTTTTTGCATTTTATAAATGTTGAGTTGCCTAAAGAAATCCAACAAATTTATGAAATTTTTGTTTTGTCTTCTTGCATTTTGACGTACCTTGACAATCTTGATCCAGCTGTCACCGTGTTGCATGTGTAATAGGTAAAAGAAGCACAACTGTTTCATGTTTGTAACATGCACAAAACCACCATTTCTTTTATCCAGCATTCTATCCTGAGCAATACGTACGCATGGATAGCAGATGATCTTTAGGGATCTTCATGGATCTCTTGAACAAGTGAACAATCACAATACAAATCACACCACATAGAAGATATAGCGATCCTTTCCTTGCAGTCCATATGTCTGTAGTAAACAGTGTGAAGAGAATGAATATATTATACCAAACCTGATTTTTAGTACAAAAATCAGTATTGGTACAAAAACGACTGTCGGTGACAGACTGTCATTTTTTGACAAAGTGCCAGTTTGGTAAACGCGAGGAAAATGTTACGAACAATAAAAGCCCACGTGACACGTTTCTCAGACGAAAATTGGAAATTGGCGGTACATATTCATTTAGCAAAATAAACTTTTCGAAACAACAGCGGGGTTAATGAGTTTATTGTAAATGATCAACGAGTAAAACGTCTTTGCTTGTTTATTGCAAGCAATCCTTGGACACCCGTGGTTGGAATTTCTATCTCAGCTAGTCAGCGGGATGTTTTTTTTATTTAGCCTTAGGTCAAACTAATCTTGATGGGTACAAATTAAATAAAGTTCGTATGTCAAAGGCCGTACGTCTTACTACTGCCTATTATTTTAGTTCTGTTTTTAATGAAATCTGCTTTACAAAGATAATCTACTTGTTTGATATTGATTCTTATATGATTCTATTGCAACATTCGGTATGTAAAGAAATTGCCATGTTTTGTTTTCGTTTCAAGTCTCCAGTTGAGAGATTATAGTTATCTTGTGATTTCTGCTGCATTGGTTCATATATACAAGTGATGTGCATAATTTGGTAATTTTGTTTTCTTATGTCAATTAGGTCATGCCTCTTGAATTGGATCACGCCATGAACGTTTACTGAAAAGTGTCTATTATTCAAATGCATTGAAATGAAACGACCAGACGGCTGGAGTTCAAACGCAGTACGCAAAGAAACGTCTTTAGAAGACTGATAACGTTTCTGTTTCGTTGTTATTGTGTTATTACTCGAGGTGTGTAGAATCTTAATGTCTAACAGCTGTGTTGAACAAGTGATTCACAGCATCACAGGAACCCCATTGGCAGTTGTAGTGTATAGTCTAAATTTCTCGCGAATGAAGCGTTTGTTAGAGTTGAATCAAAGTGCTGCATAAATCACATTTGCTTTCATCTTTAAGATATTGAAGCTAAATATCCAGCTGATTGACAATTTTTTGCTAGTAGTTCCCGATCTGGTTTTGTTCATATTGGATTTTTGTGGATTCTTACAATAATTTTGACAGCCAAGTGGTCTCCACTTATCAAGACCATATTGAGTATACACAGGAGTTATGAATCATTCTAGTCATCGAATGTCACGAGACTTCAATATTGATTCTTGAACATCCTTTCAAAAATATTGTTTTCTTGAAGACGTGTCATAAACCATCAATCGTAAACATCCGTATTACAGGGATTTGGAATTATACAGGCATTCATCAACAATCTCGGAAGGCATCTCAGGGATCCCTTATTTTAACTGGAACACCCTTGTATCCTTGGAGGATCTTAACTTTGGTGTTCCAATGAAGAACCGCAAACGGATTTACGTAACATGCATGATTGCAATAATCATCTTTCTTCTTCGATCTTTTCCGAAAATCGATATATCGACATGGAGTCTTCTTCTAATGAATGACGACGAGGCAAATTTTTTAAGAACGTGGGCACGAGTTCAGCGCACGCAATTGGACCTCAGGGAAATAACTGGCACCTGCGAGAAATGTGTGGAGAATAAATGCCCGATTATAAACCCTTACCAAAGGACTGATGTTATGACTAGTTACGTCACCAATGAAGTCATTCAGCGTAGCGGAGACTTTAGTCGTGTTTACATTAGGACGAAAAACGCCAGTGGATACTATCGCACAACCGGGGGTGATGGTTGGCAGGTGTATATAAAAGGACCATCAATATCCACAGCTACTGTGTTTGATCTTCGTAATGGTACATACGAAATCGTATTTCTTCCTGTTGTATCTGGTCAATATACGCTGTTTGCTTATCTTATTTACACAGCGTGCGTTGCAATTAACAGACCACCAAGACAGCAAAGAGTTTTAGGTATGACGTTACATACTGGGGAGACATTGAAGTGTAGGCTGATAAAGTGTGTCAAACTAAGTCTTACAGGAGCTTTCATGTGTGTTCATTATTCAATATTTTCAATTCTACTAATCACGCCTGGCAATTTTCTAAAGATCTGTCTAATATGAATTAGATCATGTGACTTTTGAGCCGATCTACTCTGTAGTGTACTGTAGTATACTGTAGTATACTGTAATACATTGAAGCAATGCATAGTATTATACATCCACTCCAAAATTACCTGATGTAAATAAGCATCGCAGCTACGGCTGTTTAACAAATCGGATTGTTGCTAATAGATAAATTGTTAGTCGGTGCCCATGATATTTCTTTATGGCTTGTGATTATAATTTATCATATGCTTGCATATTACAATCACCAAAGCATTAATGAACTGAAAAATGAATAATTGTTTGTCCTGTTTTAATTTTTAGGCAGGTTGAAACACTCATTCTATATTCCCCAACAAAAAGGCGACTCTTTGCTTCACAGTAAGTATACAGCATCCGCGTATATAATCAAAACTTTCGCTTCAACTCTCCGCAGTCAAAACTATTTTAAACGTTCAAAATATCTTCTTTGCCTTCCAGAGCTGCAATATCATATGACGTTTCGTGACTGTTACGATCGTGCAGGGTTGTTTCAGTACCATCGATGTTACGGCTGTTGCCGAGGTTGCAGTTTTGTGTGGAACGGTTTGGGAAGTTGGGAGTATGTCAGAGGTTCCTTGAAATGGCGTCCTTACATTAAAATTGACGGTAAGAGTTCCTGGAAATATAGTTTGTTTGTGTATGTATAAATACTGACGAGATTATGACTGACAAAGTAAGCATGTGACAGCAAGTTTAATGTTTATGTAATCCTCCTGGTTTTGTTTTGTTTACGTGAACATCACTTCTGGAGAAACGTAGCTAAAAAACAAACGCTCTTACTAAAATGAAAAACATTTGTGATTTGAGCACTGTAGGGTATGTTTTATTAGGAGTGAGAAAAGAACAAGGAATTAGTTTCCTTTTGCTGCCATCCTCCTTAGTATATTTAACAGTACAATTCATATATGCATTGTCAGGGAAGACTTTTTATTCAAAAAATGGTGCATTTTAAAAATTATTGCAGACAGACCAAAAAAAGTAAAATTTAAGAAGCGCGCAGTTCGAAAAAATGGAACGTTATGGTTTTTGGGTGATCCTCAGTCAACAATATACGATGCTGTTTATCAAGGTCCTTTGTGCTCAAAGATCTTTTCCAGCTGTAAGTTGAATAATTTTATGTATTATTTTTTATGCAATGAACATTGTCGGTTTGTGTCGTTAACTCTTCTCCCCCCCTCTGCGGCTCCGCCCTATTTTACGTCCTTGCCTGTTTTGATTACCTATATTAACCAAAGATCACCACCGGTCCTCGATAGTCTCCACAGGATTATCTAGACACAACTTTAATTTAACGTGCTTTCCGTTTAGGTAAAAACGGATCAACGATCCTTTCATCTGAGCATTTAAAATCATTAAGCAGTGACCGCATTGCTGATCAAGTTGTAAAACGTCTCAAGACTTTACTCAATCATTCCATGCAGCAGCCTGAAAATGCTCTCATTCTAAATCCTGGTTTCATCAGAAATTTACCTTACGTCAGCTATGCTAACATCATCAATCGAATATTGCCGCTGATACACGAGGCAATGAATACGACAAGGCACGCGCAATTTATTTGGAGCACCTTGCTACCGTCTACGGTCGAATATTCCTCGTTGGTAAGTATTTTATTACACATTGTATATGCTTCGAAAAATTTCTACATGCTAGGTTTTTACGGATATTAATTCACGAGTGACCTGCATTTCTTGCATATGGGCCCCAGTTTAGTGAGGTGATTCCTAATGAACACATTTGATGGATGGTATTCCCTTTTTCCTAACCCACGTCGTCCCGAAAGTTTCCATGTTGTCAACTTATTTTTTATTAAACAGAGACTTTGACGTGGTAGCAAATATAAATATTGCTTGAAAAAGAGCAATTCCATGGTGAATCGCCTGAAACCCGAGAAAAACCAAGAACCCAAGATAAAACTGAGAAAAAGCGAAGAAAAAACCAATAGAAACCCAAACATATCTCTTTAGAACTTTTGGGTTTCTCTTGGTTTGCTATTGAGTTTTTTTCGGTTTTCATTTGTGTTTCTTGGTTTTTCTCGAGTTTCAGGCCATTCACCATAGAATTAGCGCTTTTTAAGGCAATATTTGAATTAGGTTTTTGTTTGACATCTGAGATGTTGAGTGAATCAGGAGTGATCTTATGTAGAATCTTATGTTCTCATATACTTTAGTCTGTTATCTACCTCAATAGCAGTCTAATGTTTGAACAGTTCAAGTACAACTCCATTCTAGTGTCTAGGAGCAATCTGACGTAGAAATTTGAGTCCTTGTATATTTCAACCGATTGTATACTTCAGTCGATTGTCTTCATTAGGACTGATCTATGTCACACTAAAATTGCCACTTCCTCTATTGAGTGAAAACGCTTACGACGTCTGCACCGCGCTGAATAAAATCCATATCTACCATTTCAGGGCTACCGGATTTATAACGCTTACGCCAATATGAAGCTTTGTAAAGAAAAAGTACCCATATTAGATCTGTTCTTCCTTTTGGACAGTCACTCCCTAACTGGAATAAAAACACAAACAAATGTAACATTGGAATCCGTAGAAAGACTTCTTGTTGACTATTTTGAGTTGACATCCGATCGATTAATGTTTAAAAATTGAAGGAACAATGTTTATCAAAAAATCCTTTACTGCTAGCGGAATCTTAAGTGTCTGTTGGTCATTGATATTCCAAACAAATATTTTCCTACTCATATTTTCATTTGCTACTTCTTTGGGTAACGTGTAATGTCCTGACTGAATGTCATCTTGTTCTTGTCTTGCGTAAATGTTTCCGCACACCCTGGTAGATACTTAACCTTTCTTTCTCTGTCAAGGAGGCCGATATAAAAGAAAGACATTGTTTTATACAAAAGGCTGTTGGCAGTGTTTACATTGGACCGCGGAAGTTCGATGATTTGAGGCCAATTATTCATATATATTTACCATGTAAAAAAATATGTATTGATTTCAATAGAAACTAATTAAGTAGAACACGCATACATAAATATTTGCCTTTCCAAGTTTATCGATCTTCCGCAGTCCTTGAAAATGTTCAGTAATACCTGATTTCTGGGATTAAGTTCATTCCAATTAACTAATGAAGATTTTGAAAAGGAAAGAGACTCAAAATGGCTGGCTTTCATTTCTTATATATTGTAATTTTCAATGAAAAACAGAGCCTCGCAATTATCTACACATCGGAATAATTGCTCACACAATGAAATGCACAGCCAGTTGAAAAATCACAGTTGCAATTACAGATAATATTAATATAATTTTTATATTTTCAACAATAATGCCTGGATTACAAAACTTCCAGCTTCATAATAATATAACTATATAATCTTACATAAAATTCATAGATATCTATTTATAACTGTTGAGTATTGTGAAAAATCAACAAAGTAAATTACTCTATTTTGCAATAATTATATTTTCTATAATAATAAAATCCCCTTTAAATTATCTTGCTAGTGAGTCTGTAAACAATTACAATTATAATCAATAATAGAACGACAGTCACCAACAATGGATGCTGAATGTGAATGCACATCCAACTTGATGAATCCTTCAGTGATGTTACTTTTTGATGAATAAAATATATGTTATCTGGTGTTAAGTTATCTGCCATTCCAAATATGTTCAAGAAACTACAGCTGTCAAATAGCTCTATTATACTTGGAAGAAAACTCCATTGTATAAAACCATGCAAAGTCACTGGTTTGATACCGAGGTGTGATGCTAACACACCTACATAAGCATCGTCAACTGTTATCATTCTAATATGGCTTGCTATGCGTACCATATCCCTAACAATCCCACTGGATAAGACATATAATGCCCCTTTGGGATACCAAGGGTATTGCACTTGTGGTAAATCTGTCCAGCTGACATAATGACGATGCAATGGATCCCGAACAATGTTAGCTTTATATAATACTCCTGCATATAGTTGTTTATCAGGATGTGGTGTTGTATTGATCCAGTTAATCAAAGATGGTATGTTCACATACACGTCATCATCTGTCTTTAGTAAATACTTGAAGTTTTGTTTGGAAGCCCAATGAAAAGCCATCATCAACTTTTGCGTTATTTTACTATAAGTGTCAGGAAAGTCCCCTATAATAATATCACGATACTTCTTTGCTTCATCCAAACGCTTTTCATCATGTTGTGGGCTAGGTGTCTTCCCAAGAAAAAATGTGATTCGCCAATCATTTGTATCCACTGCCTTACCCCAAGTGTTTCGAATTGCCATTCGTTTCTCGTAATGAAATTGGCTAGCAGCTGCCGAATTTATGAGTACTAGGATGAACAAAGATCCTTTAACTGGCAAGGGCTCAATAATCGATGGCACAAAGTGTTCTTGGTTTTTGATTATGGGTAATTTAGACACATCCACTTTAATGGGGTCCGCCTGCATCGTAGGCAGGTAAAATTCAATAATGTAAGTATACATATTACTTAAAATGTAAACTACCAAGAATAAAGTAAACGCAAGCACAGTGAAAATAAAATAACGACCACATAATCTACTCCATGCCCGTCCCAAGTTATATAAAGAAGTACATATCGACTTTAAAAGACAACAGGCCATCGTCCTTGTTCCCGATGATTGTGTTTTTCTTCCGTGCGCAAATTTATATCCATCAATTTTCTTTTTCCGTAATGTAAATTTTCTTAAAATCCAAGCAACAGGTATAAATGTTTGCATTCTCCTCGCTCGAGGAAGTCACACACAATCACACAAATCGTCGTAATTAAGCCGTAATCAGGTGACTGATCAAGCAGAATAACTATTGTTAAAAAGGGGTAAACAAGTATCAAGTTATCACTGCTCGTGGAAAATGCAGAGGGCCTCCCCGCAATCGCACCACGACGCCATCATTGACGCTATGGAAAATCCAACACAAATGGAAAATGTGGTGGAAAACAATCCGTTTAATCCTGCTGGTAAGTGATCAACATTTCCATTTTCTTATGGTTTATGTGTGAGTGAATACTTAGTTGTTTTTATTATGAGGTTTTGGAGACAAGCCATGAGTTTTTTGACATGTTTTAGTCTCACTGGAAACGGACGTCGAATTACCGATTTTACCAGCGAAGGAGAGTGTTGAGGATGAGTTAAGCATGCATCCTGCTGCCTTGGACGATACTGCATCTGCTGAAAAGATGGAGATTAACGAGTTGAGTGAAACGGTTGTTGGGGAAAATGAAAGTTTTGTTAAAGAAGATACCCGCGAATCAATTTCTTTAACAGCAGTCGAAGAAGCGAAGCCAAATGAAATTGTGAATTTGGCGAGTGATGTTGTTGAGGCAGAGAACCAAGTATATGAGGAAGTTAGTAAAGATAAAGTTGAAGAGCCGACGTTGAAAACAGTTGAACAAAATGAACCGACTTCTTTTGCAAATGCCACTGTTCAGGAAGATGTACAAGTCAAGGCATTCAACGAGCAGTTATTGAAATATTGGTATGCGGTTAACGAAAATCCCCAAGACTTCACTAGTTGGACGTATTTACTACAGTTTGTTGAGCAAGAGGTTAGAATTACACCTATTGGTTATGGATTGGGATTCTTTATAATGTTGTGTGTATAATGAAATGGAGGCTGTTCTATACTTACTCAGTCTTCAGCACAATATTTCAAAATGATTGCTTGTAGTTAGTCTTGTTAAAACTAAAGCCTCTGATATTGTTCCAAACGATGATTTTATGCCCTGTTCTGAATACCATAACCTCATGTGTATGCTTTGCTAGGAACCTGCGTGAAATGGCTTGCCAGTTGAAGTGGAATGTTCATATTGGTTGGAAAATTTTCCAAATTTTTCACATTAAGTGTGAATTTGTAAATTTGCTTATTAAATTCAACTGATTTGTTGTTTTTGAATCTTGTGGTTTTAGAACAAGATTGTTCCTGCACGGAAAGCATTTGAAGCATTTCTGAAACGCTACCCGTTCTGTTATGGTTATTGGAAAAAGTTTGCAGACATGGAAAGGAAAAGTGATGAAATTGATCGTGCACGAGAGGTACATAAAATATCATTTAAATGACAGACTGCTGAATATGTCCGTTTTACAAAAATTTTGGGAATGGAAAGTCAGAAAACATCAACCATTGGTAGACTTGTGTGGAAATGCACCCAATCAACTGTGTTTATTTTTTGTTTTGTGCTTAACAACTTTGGGGCACTAAGACTTGTAACTAGACAAATCTTGAGGGCCACCCTTCTCTGCAGTCTAAGTGAAATGCTCACAATCATCAGTGATTGCAATCATCAAAGGAGTATACTTATGATCCATACTAGAAAGTTTGTAAACTGCGCACCCAAGATCAAATTTTACAGAGATATTTGTGCACCTGAAAAGCAAATTTTGCACTATATTTTCATGGGAAAAAACCTCATACTTTTCAAAATATGCACACACGTATGCATGCCCTTGGCAAATGATATATTTATATATCTCATACTTTTTATGGAATTATGAAATGTTGTTTGAACTTGTTAATCATTGTACCATAAGCATTATGAAATTGGCATCTATTTATGCCTTAGTTCACCTGTGTCAATACTTGATGAAAGGTCTTTAATTCTCCATGTTGATAATTCCTCATTTGTCGTGTAGGAATTATAGGATTGTATATTAAAGCTGTGATGGGGGAAAACATGATGTATTGCAAAATTCACATTACAGGGTCCAAATTATTGCTAAAAAGTATGTCAACAACTTTCCTGCATCCTCGCCTGCAGGGTGTGAATTAAAGTGGAAAAGTGCATGCGTTTTACCACGATTAGTGCAGACATGTTAATTTGCAACCTGCCCCTGTATTTGTGCAATTCACATGCTTATGGCAATGCTTTTAAAATTTTCAACTAAAATCCTTAAAATTGTCACTTTATTTTTTTCAAAATCAGAAGATGTAGCAGGTTATACACCCTTATATCTACTACATTTGTTGAAGATGATGCTGTCTTTGATTAGACGTTGCTCAGGACCTTAGCATTAAACTCACATAGCAAACATCCTTCATCACCAATCTTAGTAGAGCTTTGATTTGTTATGGGGCTGCATTTGGCTATGTGTTATGAGCAGATTAGTGCAATACGTGTTTGTGTTTTCAAATAGGATTGAAATTGTTATATTTCCTGTTAGAATTGACAGTGTTGTTTTTTAATAGAATAGCATTGCATTGAAATAATGCAAACTATTATCAATTAATATGATCTGTTGACATATTTTAAAACAGAAGGGGTTAGCTGCAGTGCATAATAGAAACTCCTCCTTCGCAACAATGTAAAAACTAAAGGAATGTTTTCTGTAGCAAATTTATCATTATTTAGAAATACTCAATTTGGACTTTGTATTAGCAAAGAAATTTGTATTGGTATAACTATGGTTACAAATGCTTATTAATGTGCACTTATTGTAGTCATATAATGGCATGTTATATTTTATTTGTTGTCTACTAATTTAATTGTTATGGGTAGTGCGTGGTATTTACAAACTTTTTTGTTTGTTGTAGGTATTTGAAAAGGGCGTTCAAGAAATAGCTTTAAGTGTTGATTTATGGGTACACTATCTTAATTTTACATCCCAGATGTCTAAAGAACAACCAAATTGTGCAGAGACAATGAGAAAGTATGTGTTTTACTGTTGCAGTTTCTAATATTTTATATTGCCATTGGTTCAATGGCTCATAAAAAATCTGGTTAGGTAATATCACACGCTCAAATTTAACTTACAGTTTTTGTTTTTCATTGAAATGAGCATTAACCTCAACAAATGGCACTGTTATATTGTTTGCTCTTAATATTTATTGAGGCTGGCAAAGTATTGCATGATTATGATGAAATTCAGGCAATTGTGTGCAGTCTTAAATTTTGGAATGTTTCATAGGATGTAAATACTCAAACCCTTTACTATATAAAGTTTGTGTATTGATAGTCTACAATTTTTGCAGCAGTTATTTTTCTTGGTGTATTATATAACATCTCATTCGTTATTTTCTTTTTTCAAGTCTTTTTGAACGAGCAATTTCTGCAGCTGGTGAAGATTTTAGATCTGACAAACTTTGGGAGGCTTACATTGAATGGGAAAAGTCACAAAAGCAACTACAGAAGGTCACTGCGTTATATGACCGGGTTTTAGCAGTTCCAACTCTAAACTACAGCAAGCATTGGACAAAGTAAGATTTCAAAACACCGATGCTTATTTTGCTTGTTTCATTTTTAGCGTCGTGCAGATTTGGATTTGATTTTAGTAGAAATTTTTTTGTCATTTAAACTTTTGTTATAAAACCTATTATAGTGGTCTTCAATTGGGTCGTAATTCATGACGTTCAGTCATGCCATATTATACGATGTCCTATTGTCTTGGTCATATATCCAGACCTTAACACTTGTGTGTGTCACAAATACTATCCTCTCAAGGGGTTGTACGTAGTAGGTATAATGTGCAATTTGAATGCAATGGAGATAGTGCAATTTTTTCTCTTTTTCAAAGCATGTTTTTGTGGTGTTTGGTTGTGGCTTTAATTTTATCATTCTTATAGGTTTCAGGAACATATCAACTCAAATCCATTAGAGGAGGTGGTTATACCAGAGGAATTGCTGAAACTAAAAGCAGAGCTTGGTGCTGCCCCTCCTGGTTTTACTGTGGATAATGAGGCTCCAGTTGCTCCACCACTAGGTATGATTATAGGGTGATGTTATCTATTGTCCATCTACACTTAACAACTTAGCAAGTGTAATTTTTGGTTTGTTTAAAGTGTCAAAATTATAGGTGATTGCAAATGCATTCTTTGAATTCAAACTTGTGAATAGAGAATGTATATTTGTATTGAAATCATTTGCAGTAGCAATCAGTTTTTAAGAATGATAGCATGATTTGTTAGCTAGCATTTTTTTTAAGAAATTACAGTTCATATAAACTATGTGGATGTGTTGGTGATATATTTTAGGCAACCTTTAGCTAGTGGCAATGTCTAACTTAGTGATTTGCCACTCGTTCCCTGTTGCCAAAATTAAAATGCTGTTATGGTGATATATAAGTTTCTTGTTGTTTTTTTCAACAAGATTTCACACGAGTTGACAGCAATACTTTAATAAAATATTTTACTTCCGTGAGCCTTTTAATTTTTTAGGTTTTCTACAAAAATTTTATTTTATTTTTGAAGGTGGGGAAGTTGATGTCAATGGTATGGCAGTTACTTCTGAAGTGCCAGAATCAGAAGGATCAGAGGTGAGATCATTTTTTTCAATACACATTGCTCCATTCATTTTTTTAACTTCCTAGGAGAAAGCACCAAGCAGAAAATAGATTCACATTAATTATCAAAACTATTCTTCTTGTTCTTCTATAGTCCGTAGATCCTGAAACAAGGGCAGTTCGTAAGAAAATTATTGCTCAACGTCAAGCATTGCACAGTGCAAATGAGGGGGAAGTATCTAAACGGTGGACATTTGAGGAAGGCATTAAACGACCATATTTTCATGTGAAACCATTAGAGAAAATGCAATTGAAAAATTGGCGGGATTATCTTGATTTTGAAGTGAGCACTGGAAATCATCGTCGTGTTGTGATTCTTTTTGAGCGTTGTGTCATTGCTTGTGCTATGTATGAGGAGTTCTGGCAGAAATTTGCTTCCTACATGGAAATGCATGATTGTCTTGAAGGTGTTCAACATGTGTATGAACGTGCTTGTAATGTTCATTTGCCCAAGAAACCACGCATACATTTGGCATGGGCTGCACTTGAGGAAAAGCATGGTATGTGTTTAACTAAAGCATTATATTTAAATGTTGATTTCTGTTATAAAGAAAGTGTGCTCGCCATGTCATGTATACTTGATAGCTTGCCTATGACTACTTAGCACCAGGGCTAAATGAATGAGCTAAATTAAAATCATTTTATATTCATTGTATATAAGGATGGACTTAGTGTCAATCCCCCTTCTCCCCAAATATTTTCCAAATACACTACTTTCTCAGCTATTATCTAGTTATTTAGACCTGCGCAATATCCTTTGACCCCCTTTTTTTCAAAATTTCAAATTATTGTTTCACTTATTTTGCTGCCTCCCCCCATGTGTCTGCACTTTTCCAAAAACTTTGTTTATTTTTTTCATTGAAGGTAATGTCTTGAAGGCAAGAGATATTTTGGCTAACTTGGATAATGCTGTTCCTGGTCTAGTTCATGTCAAACTCTGTCGTGTGAACTTTGAAAGGCGTTGTAATGATTTCCAAAATGCTTGTGCTATTTATGAACAAGCCATTGCCGAATGTTCAGATACGCAACTCATTTCCTTTTATTCTGTGAAATACTCAAGATTTTTGACCAAGGTGATCTGCAACATCAGTTTTTTCTTTAAAAAACATAGGTCTGTTGTGAAATAGCAACACCAAGGCATGAGTCCAAAAGGTTAAGCTTTATACAATAACCATAGTGGTGCAAAGCAAGAATTACTTTAAAATTTGTTCTAATACACCAGATGTTTGCAAGGGGTCAGTAAAATATTTAAGATATTTCGAGGTTTCAATTGAACTTTTTTTTTAATTTAGATTACAAAGAATTATGAGAAAGCTAAAGAAGTATTAAAAGCTGCACTTGATAAAGATAAGGTATTTAACTAGGTTTTTTTGAGAAGTTACATTTTCAAAGATTCAATTCATTTTTTATATTGAATTCAGAACACAATGTCATTTTAATCTCTTGCTGAAAGAAGCCATTTTAGGTAGCTTGTTAGCTTTTGATGAAATTGATCATTGTCTAAAAATTTTTTAGAATTTGTCAAATCTTATAAACTGTTCCGAATTGTTCAAGAACACCATATTCCAGTTGTTATTACAAAATTATTAAACAAACGATATTATACAAAAAATATGCTCTTCACTTTTCCCACCTCGAAGCTCACTTCATGCCTTGTTATTATCCCTGTTTCCCATGCTTATGTATATAGCCTTCAATCAGGCATAACCTAATCATCACATAAACTATTTACAAGCTATAATCATTTTATTTTGTTGTGCAAATTGTTCATCAATTTTTTCTCATGCATTCTGTTGTTTTTTTCCAGGATAGCAGAAGATTATATTTGCAACTCCTTGATGTTGAGATGTCAATGCCCAAAATGAATGAAGATGAAATTGACAAGATTTTTGAGTTGGTCAAGAGCAGTTCGCTAACTGATGATGTCAAGGAAAGTTTCTCACAAAGAAGATTGGAGTTCCTTGAAGATCACAGTAATAGTATTGTGAAAATCATGAAAGCTCAAGAAGCACATGAGAAATTATATAAGAACACAAGTCAAAGCCTGACTGGAAGGAAGAGAGCTTCAGATAATGGGTGAGTGTTATAAACATCAAGTCATACACTAACATATAAATAGTCTTATTAAAAATTGTATAAGTCAATGCTTTATGTATGCATACCTATATTTAATATTTAATGTAGTCATCTCTTTGATGTGTATACATAAATTCATTAACAGAACTTTAGTTTTATTCTCTTAAGTTTAATAGTGAATTATATCAAGTATTGTTTAAATATGATTCAACGTTAATGTAAATTTTGTATCATTTATCAAAATCAAATTCTTATCAACTTACGTAATCTCAACTCAAACCTTTTTTTCAGGTCAGAAACTGATGCAAAGGTTGCCAAAACAGATGACTCATCTAATTCAATTCAATATAACCATACAGACTATGGCACTACAGATTATTCATCAGCAACAGGATATTCAACTGCTACTACAGCATATAATTATAGCACTGCACAGTGGCCTGGTTATGGAACATCTCAGCCACAGGTATATTAGCCTTGTATTTTTTAATGAGCAATGATGGCAACCATTAGCTAGTAGTTACGACTTACTTTGTCTTACTACTCGTTCCCTGTTGCCAAAAGCAATGTTTGAGAGACTTAAAAGTCTTGTGACAATATGCAGTTGCAAAATAGTCTTTCAAACCACATGCCATTTCACCAGACTATAATTATAGACCTAGACTAAACTGTCTTGGATGGATTGCATTTGGGTTGCTTAACTTATAACTGTACTCTTTATATAGGGTTACAACTATGGCAATTGGTATCAGCAATATGGAAATACTTATGCCTGAAATCTGGTGATATTTGTTAGCTATATAATAGTTGAATGGAGTGCCTTTAATGTGGAAAGTTGAATGTAATTTCTAAGAAAAGCTTCTGCGAGTGTAATGAAATCTAAGCACGGCCAGTATTTCAACATATCAACTAACTTAAGGGGCCACTAAATAGCCAGAAATAGTTCTGATGCATATCTTCACCCCCAAGGCTGAAACATGAAACCTGCATAAATCTTGTCCATCATAGTTTGTCACATTTTTCATTGAAATATATTTGTTGTATGATAGTTTCATCTTTTTTATGTTTTCTCAAACTGAACTGATTATATATTGTAATGAATTAAACTCTTAATCCCTGTGGCTTAGTGAAATAGTCCCCTCAATGCAGTTTACAGAGGCCTTTCTGTGTATGATTAATCAGCTAGAAAAGCTAAATGGCTCAAGATGGTTTATTTTAGATTTAAAGTGTAAATATATGCCTGGTAAATTGCAACAAACTTTCTAGGAGAGGGAGTTGTTTGTTAACTACAACTTAAAACCTTTTCACAAAAAAATAAACATCATTGTATTTACAAATTTCTAGTGTGATGTAACTCATAAAGCATTTTCACTTCGATAAAGGTATATCAATCAAAAGAAATTTTGATATTTTCCATCCTGTGGGGCTGTGAGAAAATGCCTGATTTGTTTACACTTCATGTTTATGTACATAACAGTTTTTAGTAAGATTATTAATGTAGCAAATTTCAAACTGTTTGAAATTTTATACTGATGTTTGTCGATAATTTTTTGTGTTTAATATCTGTTTCCCACACATGGAACAAATTCCTGTAATAAACAAAAATAGCATAAGATAGATGTATGAACATTATTTTTGCAACATAAATTTTTGCTTAAAATTCAGCTTTGCTCAAGTAATCTCTAACATCTGTCCAATGCCATCAAGAAACTCAAAAACATCAAAAATGTTAAGTTTGTAAATCCCAAAGTTTAAACAATGTTAAAGTCTTGTAAAATACAACTCCAAAGAAACAGCAAAACAATTTTAAAATGGCTAGATGGTTTGATCAAGGCCTGGATAATATTATTTTGTATTGCATTACCTTTCTTATATGCACATCCTTGGCAATATTTTGAATGTGGTTGGTGGATAGTTGTCCTACAGATACGACATTTCTCAAACTGACTATAGGGTGTGAACCTTAAAAATATTAAGATAATCATATGACTACACATATCAGAAGACCAGCTACAATTGGTGAGTTGGATGTCCCAAATAATGGTTGTTTCTATTGATGCGATTTTATGAAGGAAGTCTGGTGGCAACCATAGAGATCATGTCATTTAACAGACTCTAGCTAAATCTTCTTGATAGCTCAGTTTCAAAGAGAGGGAGATGTTGCTAATGACGTGTGTCAACATTAGTGACAATCTTTGGTATATGGTAGCTTGAATAAATCAAAAAAGTACCACCAAAACATACATGCCTACAAACATGAGTTGGAACCTTGTCAGGAGGAATCATTGAAGGTTGAAACTAACAATACAATCGAATTTAAAATTTATTTCACTTGAAAGCAGACCTATTTTTCTTTTGCGTCAAAAGCTTGTTTTCGCCAACTTTTCGTCCTCCTCCCTCTGAAATAATACACATCTCAACGTCAGGCAACTGTTGTGTGACCATAAAGAACAATTTTTAATGTATTTTGTAAGTTAAATTTCAAATTCAAACCTGTGGTATTTCTAGCTCCGGATTTCCACGGATCGGGAGTTATGACTTTCCCAAGCTTTTTTTCACCTGTTTGAATACAGAATATATCAAATATCCCTCAATTTCTATAAAACAACCGAGAATAAAACTTACATTTTTCACAAACCATTTTTGACGACAACACAAAACTTTGAGTTTTGACCGAGGACGGACGAGAGACTGGGTATTACAGTGAATGCGCATGAGGTACCCAGAGGATCAACATTGAATCAAACAAAGATATCAACTATGCTTGGATTACTAAAACTTACTATCCCATGGACCATGCATAATATCCATAGTTGGGAGTTTATGTGTTTGAACTTAATCTTAATATATAGATGATACTCAAAGTATACATCCGAAGGCATAAACAAGTAAAGAATTTTGAAACACTAAAATTATTCCACGTAATTGACGCAAACGAGAAATTGAGTACTCCAGTTACACCACCATTGTAGTATATTGCTGAAAGTGTAAACATTGTATTCACGTGATCTTCTAAATGCACTTGGTTTAGGTGAATTCAAACTACCTAATTTGATTTAAATAAGAATTTATTTAAAAATGGTTGGGAAAACTGTTTACTTTCTCCTATAAGGACAACATCAATGTCGTCGTTTATTAATGCTTTGAAAGGTTGTTTTAAGTTGGATGACAAGGATCCTCAAAAGTCTTATTGATGTCATTTTCGTTTCTTCACTGTGGAAGGTTTGGTCTCGGGAGTTTCAACCGTTTCAACGTTGGATAAGGAACGTTTCTCCGGTGATCGGTTTTGTTCCGACTGACGTAACGACTGAACGTTGGTGATGGCCTCGATTTTCACTGCAGGTTCCTTTACGTCTTTCAAGGATTCTGGGTTAGGAGAAATTCAGAGAAAAACAACACATTGAAAAAATGAGAATACGAAGTTTTTCATACACCAAGATATCTTACCTGTAGCGACGTTCTCCACAGCATTACCAGGAAACTAAAATATAAATTAAAATTTGGAATATCTCATTCTTCTTTATTTTCTTCGTGACAGTTTGACATTCCTCTTAATTATGTTGAAAATGCGCGTGATAAAACACGTGTAAAACACATGCACAATCTTTCACTTCGTAATGCACCTTAACGCGTTGTGGAGGAAATTTCTTAAAGAGTTCTTCTAGGAGTAAATCAACATGTTGACGTTGAAATAACGAACTTGCTGCCGTTCTTGAGTTGTCTTTATTGCTTTTCTTTTTTATATCTCTTTCAGCTTAAACACATGAAAAGTCAAACGCTTCTTTGAAGGTGATGTAATATGACAGACTTCATCTGCTTTTGATACCTTTATTTTCACCGTCTTTAAACTCCCACCAGTAACCTTTGGACGGATGGTATCTGGCATAGGAAAACGCTAAAATTATACAGAAATACGAAATCTTGAATAAATTTGTTGTATGAAACTATTTTGAAAACAAATGTTTCTGTCTTACCTTCATCAAAGGCAGCAGTAAGATTATGTAAAACTGACAACTAAAAATAGGGTAAAATTTAAGGCAAAATTCTCAAGTTTACTTAAAACACTTGGTAATTTTTATCAGAGAAACAAGCAACAATGAACAAACCATTCTGGAGTTGATCAACGAACCCAGATCAGGACATTGATACACAACTCCAGCTAAGATGTAGTAGTCTGCCAATGGTGTGACTGAAATTACAATTTAAGAAAGATTCTAAGTTATAGAAGTTTTGCAATAATTCTCCACAGCATCAATTCTATCACCTTGTGTGGGTGAATGCCTGTGTTGTTTTCTGATGACGAAGAGGATTGGATTTTGAACATGAAGCAAAATATATTCTAAGCCTTGCATCATTCTATAAGCAAATATCTTGGAAAATTTTTGCATGGACCCTTTCGCTACTAACATATCAATGCTAGGACGTATACACGTTCTTGGGTGCTGATTTATCACAATAAAGAGATATGTTATCATAAACAATACAGTCGTGTTACATTATGAGATTTCCCTCAACATGCAATGTCATACTGACATCAGTGTGCAGAGGGACGAAAGCCAAATGGCCAGTGGAAAACTTACGTTAATTGAGACATATCCAGGCGTTGCATTTTGATCATTTCGTTATTACAAGTTCGATCGTAGAAAGGGTTGGTCCTTTGTGAAAAATATTCAAGAACATTTTCTGGTGTAAGAATGGGAATCCAAGCGCTATCGTGCCACGAAATACCATAATGATTTAGTGACGGATCGGCCGCCATGTTTGGTCGGTTTGGTTTAACATCAGATCTAACCCTAAACCTAAATCTAGCGCTAACTCTAAATCGCAATTGATTGTAATCGCAATTGATCTAATCGCAATTGATTGTGGAAGTGAGAGGAGCGATGGAATCTAAGGAAGGTAAAATTCAAATCAATGCCTTAACAGGTTATTTTTTCAATAACTGGTCAGCAAGATTACTCGTTCACTGGTGATAAACAGTCATTTTTTTATTCTTCGATATTGTATTTGTATTTTGTAACGTGTCTCGCAAACGAAGGCCTGGGCCCTAATCAAGATTGAAAATGCTGCCACATCATCCGTCAACTGTACAATTTTATATTTCTATGTTTAAAATCTATTTAAAATTTATGGTTGTGTGATGTTGCCAGACATGCGAAATGTCTTGGCTAAGTACCAGCTTGTCGGAAAACCTCACTAACATTACAGGTCAACTATCGACGTTTACAAAGGATATTTTAACGGAAGGAACTCTCGAAGTTGACGGTAAAGTATATCTTTGAATATTTTAGTCACTTTGATGCTTTAGTGAGTGTGAGTCATGTGAATTGGTGCTATCTGATGTGTTTTTAAATGCTCATGCCCTGAACCTGTGTTTGTTTATCAGATAGTGTCAATTGCATAAATATAAAAGACAGTGCCACAGACTTCATACTTGTATTAGTTTTATTTATATGTCTGATGTCTCTATTTAATTTATGTTTTATGAACGATACTCATTGTTATTTCGTGAAATGATATGTTTTAATGAATTTCAATTTTATTTTAGTTGTTTTAGGATAATTAATACTGACATTAATACTTAATACTTGAACTAAAGAACATGAAAGCAGATGGAACTTGCCATGTCTGCATGTGAGAAAGATCTTACTCTTTCTTTTCATTGATTTTTTCGAAGATCATGAGACAGAACTTAAGATAACAAAAGCACGAGTCCGAGATCTAGAGCTGACATTGTACACTCAACGAGAAGAGGTATAAAATTCTAATCCTAGCGAGTACAGCACAAAATCTTTAGTGAGCAAAATATATCACCGTAAATTTTTTGTGGTATAGTATGACAGATTGAAAGAACTTAATCATGAATTGCAAGAAAGAACCGAAGCTGCTGAACTACAAATTACCAGCATTTCTCGTGAATATAGGGTACTTCTCCAAGAGAAAGAGGTTAGTTACTTGGGCTACCCTTGTTAACCCCAAGTTAAAAATTTGGTTTGGTTTTCGTGTCATGTTGCAAGATTTCACAAATCACATGTGACTGGCACAAACTCCTTGACCCAATAAAAATCCCTCTTGGGAATATATATTGCTATTGCGATAACTAACTTGGTCTTTACCTTTTTGAGATAGAGTAAGAGACTAGTCCATTCAGATTTTTCTTATTTTAATCACATTTTGTAAAATCATTGATATGTTTAGGATGAAGTTGTCCACCTAAGACATCAGTTAGAGTCTGCTAAAGAACTTGCAAATAAGGATGATCATGCTCAGCATCAACCAAGTTTCAGTGAAGAACAAATTTTTGAGGGAACAAGTCACGAGGAAGTGGAATATTTGAAAGCAATCATTAAGAAATTACAGGATGAAAAACAGCAGTGGAATAAAAATGTTAGTTGTATTGTATTCAAATTTGAAAAACGTTTGAAAATCATTCTATAGTCTTACAGTTGAATTTTAGCAATGTGGAAACACTTTGATTTGCACTATAGTCTTACAGTTGAATTTCAGCGATGTGGAAACACTTTGATTTGCGCAAAGTGAAGATTGCTTGCAAATTTTTTAACTTGAAAGCCCTGCATTGTTTCTCCAAGATATGATCTATTAAAAGATTTCTAAGGGTATTTTTAGGGATCTATGGTATTTTTGTATGAATAGAGAGCTTAGATGGTTATCAAAAAGCTGTTTCACAATTTTCATTATTTTGCAACCCCTTTCCCTTCTATATAAGCGAGAGCAATTAAATACATACATTGGACAATTTTGCAAACTTTATTTAAAGTAAATAAAATGTAAGTTATGTCAGATGAAACCTTGATCAAGCATTTTATATTTGAGCTTGGATAATTTGAGTTAGATATAAATCGTATATTTTCTTTCAGTATGACTCTGAGAATTTACACAAAGAAATGGATCATTATCAACAGGAACTAGCAACATTACACACAACTTACTCACAAAGAATTTCATCCATAAACAAGAAGCATAAACTAGAGATTGAAGAGCTGGAATCATTTCATCAAGAGGATTCTTTGAGAATACAAGAACTTGAGCAACGATTATCTGAGTTAGGTAAGAAGGATCTGTCTTAGTCTGTTGGTTAAAAGACATTTGTGATTGTAATGGGCCTTATTTCTTAGTTATGAATGTTGTTGTGGGTAGAGGGATGGAGAGTTTTACCAGAGAGGTTTACGTTTTGCCCTGACCTAAGTATCACAAACCACCCGCTAAAATGCATAACACATATGTAGGTATTGATGAAGATCTTGATGATCCTAGTAAATTAATATTTAAAAACTCCTATTGATTTCAGTAGACACTTTCAAACAAACTTGTTCTTTATGTGCTATGACAACAATTACATGAAGTCTTGTGTTAACTTTCAGTGCACTTTCAGACATGTACATGCATACAAAACCTTTTTTTGTTCGAAGGATACTTGTTAGACTATGTACATTAACTTTTTCACATTAGGTGTTTGGCATTTTTGGTATATTTGAAAATGTATGTTTTCCATACATATGTGTTCCGATTTCAGTCATTGCATATTCAAGGTTATCATTGTAAAATCTTTTATTTCAACATTAAATGAAACAGGAAAAGCAGATAATCCTTTTTCTCCATGAAGGTCGTGGATGGTTTTCTTGTGATGCATGAACAGTAAATGAGGGGGTTGAATCTTAAAAGATATAAACCAATAAAAAAATGCACAAAACATTTCTTAAGGTTGCTTTAAATTGAAAAAAAAACAAAAGCTGTTTGAAACTTTTCACTATCTTTGGATACTAAAGTTTGTATGCTCTGTTTGGCCTGGGTGCTGTGATACTAGAAAACCAGATACTTGAAATTTAATGCATTGAATTTGAAAACCAAAATATTTCTTACACCAGAGCGACACAGTCAAATGGCTCATGACATGGAGTTGAAAAATCTTCCTGAATCTGAAAGCGATTTGGAAATAATCATGAAAGAATCTGTTGAAAGCGATCAGCAGGTAGAAAAATTATATATTACAATAAGTGAAATACGCTTGAACATAATCTTGGTTTGCGAACATATTGTACTTATTTATGTGAGCCTTACAAGTGTAGTGATATTTCAATGTCAGAGGGGGGGCTGGCGTTTAGAAGGTCACATGTAAGCATTTGTAATAAGTCCACATTAGAATCTTTACTATTCATTTTGTTGAACGTCGTGTTGCAACGGTGTTATGGGACCTGGGATTGTATTATGGTTTTGTTGATGATTTTTGTTGGAAAGATAAATGAAATTTTTAATGCACTCTTTCTTGCCATGGTGCGTGTCTTCCTTATTGAAATGTTACCTCCATTGCAGGCTCTCGCAAGTGGCAGCAGTTCTTCCGATCATGGTGAACTAAAGTTACAGATAGACCGAATGGAATGCGAAAATAAGGAATTGAAAGAACTTCTTGGTGTTTGTCAGGAGAAAGTGAAAGAAAAAGAATTGCTTATTTATGGTTTGCAGCAGGAAAATTCTCAGCTTAGAGAACATCAATACAAACATCAGAAATATGTTGAAAATACTGGAGAAATGAAGACAGGCTTTGAAAGAGAACATGACGATAATAATGGACTAGGTACGGTCGTCGAAGTCAAGAGCATAAGCGGGGCATATGAAAATAACACAGACATACCAGAACTGTTGGAACATAGCAACAATGATGTAATGAAAGGGTTTAATAACGATCAGCAGGACTCAAGTATTTCCCGTTTGCAAGAAGACATAAGAAATCTTAAGGAACAACGAGATCAAGCCGTAAGTTCTAAAGAAAAAACATCGGCATCCTTGGAAAGTTTACGTGAAGAACTTTCACGTTTGGGCGCCGTCACAATGGAACTGATGAAGGAACTTGAGCAGTCACAAGGGGTTGAAAAGGAAAGGAGTATTGAGATTGAATCGTTGAAGAAACTTTGCCAAGTAAGGCGGCTCTCTGAAATTGAGAGAGATACTGGGGAAGTGATGAAACTTAAAGAAATCATTACAGGTTTGTTTGTTTTTTTGAATGATGTAATACAATAATACAAAGATGTTTTACATGTACGTCCGTGAGGGGATAAACGTTGTGTGTGGGGGGGGAGAGGGGTCGCCAATTAACCTATGTTGGTGTACATCATGAGGTAGCTAAGAGAATGGTCTCAACGATGATTATAAAACATTTGCTACAACTAGATGTTATTTAGCGTGCGGTCAAAAGGTCAGTTGTGAGGTTCAACGCAATTTTTTAAATGCTGCTTCTGGGCAATTCTCTTAGATTGAATCTGGATGGAAACATTTGGAAACTGATATGTTTTAACATGTTAATGTGTCCATTTCAATTTAAAGGATTATTGGACGCAGTATCTCATATATTTTGCATTACTTTGCCATATCAGTGTTCACAAAGTGTGGCCCTTGTCAAAAACCCTTAAAAAACGTCAATTTTTTGGGTCGAACACATGAAGCAGCACATTTGCCATAACATTTCTGAGAAGAATGGTGAAAATTTTTAAAGACATGTGTTTTAAAATAAAGTTACAAACTCTATCCTTTTCTTTGTAAAGTCTAAATTGTTGTCAACCCTTGGAACCAAGGTTAACTATGTAAATGCTACACACGTAACGAAAGAGTCACCCTTCTTTGCATTTGTTGCTGGACTGTTCATTATAAAACATGTTTGATCCCAGTCTTTAGCTGTTGAATTACTTAGCTGTTTAAATGTAGAGCATTTGGATCCCAGTCTTTAGCTCTTCAATTACTTAGCTGTGTAACTGTAGAGCATGTTTGGTCCAATTTTAACACAATTATCGTTTCCATTATTTTAGTATTGTGGCGCAAATACTCGTCAGTTATTGTTGAAAACGCGAAGGTCAGACGTGATATGGTCTCAATAAAGCGAAGACTGATCGCTCAATTACTGGATAGACATGTAATGATGTAATAATGATGATTTATCCAATGATGTTTAATCAAGTCTGTATTTGATTAACTAATCTTGATCTTATTTAATGATTAGTGATTATTCGATGATTATTGATCAATTTCGACATTGTGTATGTAGCTATGTTTTACACTTTCATTTTACGAGAATTTGTTTCTTGTTTGATGATTGCGCGTTATCCTCCTCTTTTCCTCACATATCCCTCGTCATTCCTATTCATATTTTATATATCGTCACGTTACTAACTTTTTTGCCTAACTCATAATTTTTCAACTATGGGATTTTTTCTTAAAACTACTATTTTGCCCACTAGTGTTCCGTATTTTTTGCCAAAGTCAATTGACCAAATTAAAATGACTCAATAATTGTTCAATATATGATGTTCAATAAAATGTTAAATTTTACAAATTCTTTTCTCTTGTTCTCAAATTTCCCAAAAATTATTTAGGCATAAAAGTTAGTAACGTGACGATATGGCCATGTTTTTTAGGCCAGTTTCAAACGTCGAACTTTACATGAGCCGAATGCATTTAAAACAAAAGATAATGATGAAGTTTATCTCATTTTCTTTTGACTTTAATGCGTTCGGCACATGTATAGTTCGATGTTTGAAACGGGCCTCAGCGATTTTTTATATTTTTTCGATTAGTTCATTCTAGCTCACTATTACTCAGTGTTTTGCAGGCAAACTACCTTCGTCGTGGACTAAATGGAATATTTTGCTAACCATTAACATTTTTCCCAAAGTTTTTTTCTTCCATTAAAATTAAGATAAAGCTCGTTTTCGAGTTCAATTTGATAATATACGCCACGACGAAGGCAGTCCTTAATCGTAAAAGTAGATTGTTCACGACAACGTGTCGAATAAGTAAACTCATGATATAATGCTGTATCTCTAGGGGGAAACCAAGTTGCTTTTGGACAACGTGAATGATGTAAAGACAAAATTAGCCAGTCAAATTGAAGGACAACGCCTAGGGGTGCAAATGGAAAAAAATAAACTGATATCAAAGGTGCCGGAAGTGGAAAGCGAAGTTGAAAATAGAGAGGAATGCTTGACGCGACTTCTTGAGCAGAATGATAAGAATAAACTTTTTACGAAGGAGATAGTTCGTGATTTTGGATTGCGTTCTTCTTTTGACAATTATGTCTCTACGTTAATAGCTGAGAAAGAAGTGCTTGAAAGGACTATTGTGGGACTGGAGGCAAAGGTCGAGGAATTAGAAGAAATTGTGAAAAACTTAAATGAAAGCGCGCCTGAAAATGGTGTGCCCGGTGTCCTGTGCGTGGACCATTCTGTGGATGAGGGGGAGACTGGGTTTGTTAGCCATTCTAGTGTTGATTCCATTAAAGATTATGAAAAGTTGATGGAAAAAATACAGGAGTACGAACAGACTATTGAGGAGTTTGAATTCTTTAGAAAGGACTGGGAAGGAGAGAAGGAAGCGTTGGAAAATGTCGTTGTTGAACTGAGACAGAAATTAAAAGACCCTACTCCAGTTGCTAGCACAGATCATCGCGAGCTTAAAGAGTACTTTGATAATATCGAGGACTTGATGGTGAAGAGAAACTACGTTGGTAAAGATGAATTGTGTACAAATGGAGGTTCCGGTACTAGGCTTAGACATGACATCTTATTGTCTCGTGTTGTAAAATTATTACAAGAAAAACAGTTAATGGAACTGCACAAGGACGATGTATCAGTTGATCGTAAGATGATTCGAGAGGATACAATTGTTCAAGAGAAGGATTCTATGTATAGCGAAGTTGGGATGGACAATGGATCAATTGGAGTAGATGAGGCTCATGATGTTCACGAGAAGCCATCTTTAGGAGCAATGAAAGATAATCTGACAGGACTGAAAAACGAACTTGCGGCAACGAAAAACGAACTCGTGAAAACAAAACGCCGGCTTGATGAAACTAATAACGAACTCGAAGTAGCAAAACAAAAATTGAGCGAAGGAAAAACAAAATTTGATGCACTGAAGCAAGAGTTCGAAACTGCTCACGTTGCAAACAAAGCTTCAAGTGAGAGGGAATGCTTGGATTTAAAATCGAAATTGGAAATATTAAAACGTGAACTTGATTTGAGTCGCGTGAATTTGAACAGTACAATCTCGGAGAAGGACAAGGAGATACACACACTTCGAGATAATGTGGAACAGCTACAACAAGTAATGTCTAACTTTGAACACAACAAGGCAACTGCTGTGGCTCAATTACAACAAGAAATCAAAGATTTGCACGAGGATCTAAATAGTGTAACAACATCTTGTAAAAACATGACTGCCCAACTTGAAGAAAGTAAACAACAATTGATTTCTGTCGAGGAAACACGAGCATCTCTTAAGGAACAATTGCACAAGATTGGAAAAGAGAAAACAGATCTGTTAGCGATGGTGAATGACCGCGATTCAAGGATCGAGGATCTTCAAGATTTACACGACACACTTGACCAGCAAATGAGTTCTTTAAAAGAGGAAGGAGATAAGAAATCGAGATCTTTTGTTGAACTAAGTGAAGAAAATCTCTTATTGAAAGAAGAGAAATCTGAGTTATTTGCAGCCCTCGAGACAAAAAGAACTCAGTTGGACAATACTTTGCGTGATTCCGCGAACCTAACAGAGCTACTTCGAGAGCAAGAAATGGCTACCAACGAAATGAGAAGACAAAACAACGAGCTTGCCAAAGATCTAGAAAGTTGGAGGATTCATATTGAAGAGTTAAATCGAACGAAAGAAGCCTTAAGTCGTGATCTTGATGCCAAGTCTGAGGAGATTATGAGTTTGAAAGAGAGTAATATTGAGCTTTCCAATCAGAGCTACGAAAGTAATGCAGAGGTTACTCAGAAACTGAGTATGCTTGAACAAGTCATTTCAGAGAACATGGCGTTGAAATCTGAAAATGGCAATTTGATGGCAATATTATCAGAAACAAAGCATTCCGAAAAAGAACTACAAGATTCCTATAATTCTCTTATGAAGGAAAAGGAACAATTGGATGCTAGTTTTTTCACGAAATCCGTGGAAATGGACCGAGAAATTCGCAAGAAGACGGATGAAGTTGAAGTTCTGAGATTGGAAGTCGCACGACTAACAAAAGAGTCCCACGACAAGGACAACGTAATACGGGCTCAAGTTAGTAGCAACTTGGTCAGCGGTAGCGATAGGGACATCGCTGCCAAGCAAGAGCAATTACGTCATATCTTAAAGGAGAAGGATGAAGAAATAGAGGCGTTGAGGAGTAAAAACGAATCATTGTTGGCTTTGTTTTCTGAAGGTGAACAAGAAAAGGGAAGAGTAAATGAAGAAAATGATAGCCAACACAGTGTCATGTTGGATAAACTTGAGAGAATGTCAAATGAAGTTAACGAAAAGAATAATCAAATTATCGCTCTGGAAGATCGTGTTGAAATGTTAAACATCAAATCGGCGAGCAAGGACCAAGCCTCGGCTCTCATGCATTCCGAACAACAGAAGTTGCTCCATCTTAATCAATCACAAGGTGAAGAGATCGGAAGACTTCGGGAAAAAATCGATAACCTAAGATCAGTTGTTGGTGAGCGAAACTCGAACGGGGAGTCGTTGCACTTAAGTCAGAGGAATGCTGAACTTCAATCGCAATTGGATACATTGCAAGCTGAACAGGAACGTCTTTTGATATTGGTCCATGAAAAGGATAAACAACTCTCAGTCATTTTGAATGAGGGGAAGAAATCAAATACTTTAAGTAGTCTAATTGAAGAACCTTTGGTAAGGAAAGAGAATGAGAGGTTTGTCAACGCGCTTTTTGAAGAATCAACTAACAACCTTTCAAACAACGAGTTAATGTACGAAAATAGTAAACTTCGTGAAGAGTTGAAGACATTACAGGGCTCCATTGAGAAAGATAGAAATGCAAATTCTGAACTAATTAGTGAAAAGGAGCGAATGGTTGAACGTCTTAAGAATTTGGAGGTTAACTTGAGTCAGAGTAAGGATGATTTAAGAAAGGTTGCTTTAGAAAGGGAGCAATTGCGCGAACTGTTATCTTCCAACGAGGAAGAGAATGGTAAACTTAACTACGAGTTAAATACGCTGAGGAACGAAAAGGATGAACTATATATTGAACAAACTTCTATAATTGAAGATCTAAGGAAAAAACTGGATGTTCTACTTCATATTGTAGTTAGTGACGTGGATCTTGGAGGTGAACAATTTGAGATCCTGGAAAGTCGTGAGGATTTTGAAAGACTTGTAACCAGAATAAAAACTCATC
Organism: Xenia sp. Carnegie-2017; assembly: GCF_021976095.1. Lineage (NCBI taxonomy): Eukaryota > Metazoa > Cnidaria > Anthozoa > Malacalcyonacea > Xeniidae > Xenia > Xenia sp. Carnegie-2017. The sequence continues at coordinate 12,519,000 of NW_025813483.1, read as the reverse complement.
GTACTCGGTTACGTAGTGATAAAGAAAATGAAATAAGACTTCTCAAAGAACAAGTGCAGACATTAAACTCGGTTCAGAATATCTCCAGCCCTCAATTAGAAGCGAAATTAGAACAATTTATGAGCGAAAAAGAATTGCTAAGTCAGAAAATAGCTCAAATGGAAAGTGAAAGAGTTCAAATGTTGGAGATGAAAGAGGACGAAATGACAATTCTGCAAAGTCAGATTGTCAATCTTTCTGACGTCCTGAATCAAAAAGAACGACACTATCAGACAGAGAAGAGCGAGCTTGCTTTAAGACATAACACTGTCGAACAACATGCGAATGTCTTGCAACGAGAGCTTGATGCTGCTCGTGAAGGACTCAGTGCGTCAAAAAATGAAATCACGAGACTTTGCGAGGAGATAACGAGACTGTCCGCGTCTGCTGATAGTAAACTGGATGTGACATTAAGGGAAAAAGATGCACGTGTGAACAATGCAGAGAAAGAAATTCGTGAATTAAACGAGAAATATTCACAAAGTGTACAGGAGTTACAAAGCACAAAGAGTGAATTGGACAAGGCCAGGACACTGGCACGAAATTTGGAAGCGAAGAAAGAGAAGGAACTGGAGCGATTGCGCACGCATCTTCTCCAGGTGAGACTCGTGTGTTCGTATCCGTATGCCTTTCGACTTGTTTTATTGTGAGGAACAATTGCTTATTATAAGCATAACATATTTATTTAATAAGGTTGAAGACAGTTACACACAAGAAGCTCTCGAGGCTCAAGAACGAGAGAACGAACTTTGCAGCCGAGTTGAATCGATGCAAAAGCAGCTATTGACCAGCTCTAACTCGTTACAGGATAACAAGTAAGTCCTATGTTAGATGCGGTAGAATACGAAAACTGAAATGTATTTTGTAAAATAATGGTACGCAAAACAATACTGTTTTTCTTTAGTTACTGTTACTCAAAGTTTACTGCACATGTATATAACATTGCGAACTTGAAAGGCTAATCTTAGGCAAAGCAAAAAAATAGTTTTGGAGTATTTATTACGGTGAAATATCTGTTCAATTTTGATCCTTTAACGAGCTCATAAAATTTCCTCTCCTGTTGGAGATGAAGGAGGACGAAATGACAATTTTGCAAACCTCACGTGTTTTAGTCGCAATGCTTCCATAAAGTTTGAAAGTCTTCAGGAACAACTGAACAGTATAACCACACAACGTGATGAAGCGCTGGCTCAACTAGAGCAAGTTCAAGAGCAAGCATTGCAGTATGCAAGAAGTGTGGAGAATTTACAAATGGTCTTGGAGCAATTTCAACGAGGTAAGCGAATGTGAAAAATATTTTTAATGTTGTTTTTGAAGAAACTATTTTTTTTGTTGCTTTCTTTTTAGAAAAAGAATCAGAATTAAACAATTTACGAGCAAGTTATGAAAACAAATTAACTGAAACACAGTCGGAAGTTATCATATTGCGCGAACGAGAGCAGGAACTACAGGTTTGATAGTTACATTTGATTGTATCGGGTTGGTTCTGATATTAATTTGTTCCTTTGAATAAGAGCTGCTGTAGACAAACATCTTTTATCAGTAGAGTTGGGGTTTCTGCATACAAATTCTTGTTTGTTTATCGTAGAGTCTTTTGTTGTTTAGAAATTACTTCACAATGCGTCGGATGCATTGAATAAAGCTGAAATGTTAAGTAACGATCTCAAGGCAAAGGAAGATCAAATCGAAAACTTAAAAATGACTGGTTTGTATTTTGTTTCTTTATTGTGCGTTTTGCTGAGAACAACATCCTGTCAACTTGTGAATTGTTTATACTCTTTGATAGTTGTTCATTTGGAGTCGGATCTTCAGTCAAGTCACGATAAGTTACGGCAATTAGCGAGCAGTAACGATGGAAAAATTGAAAAGTACGTGTATGATATAAGGGCTAGTTGTAGTAATGGCCTTGAACCTTTAAGAGTAGAAGTTGATATGTTAGTTGAGCTACATGCATCCTCAGTATTTAGGGGTCAGTGGTAATAACGGATCTCAGCAAGTAAATCCCGCTATGCTAAAAATTAGTTCAGCTACTTACGACCCCGATATCTGGGTATTTTTGGTCAGTGGTAACAATGGATCGGGAGTTACTTTATCTGACCGTTTCTGAAGTGTATCAATATATTGTTATAAGGCAACACACGTAATACCTTCCTACGCAATCTTAACCATACTTAGCCACACGTAGGAAACCTTAGCCATACTTACAGCTACACTTTGACCTCGTTAGACATACTTAAGAGAGCGATGGTTAAGAAGGAATTTTTTAAACATTTAGAGGAATTATGAAGAACATGCTGTTAGCATATTTCAATACCACTGAACACAAGCGTTCTGACGTCGTTGCGGTTTTGGGCCACATTCTCGATTTTACTGATGAGGAAATTAAGAGAGTTGGTACTGGCTCTCAACCACCTCAAGCCACAGGCTGGTTCTCTGGTCTTCTTTCCATGTCTTCTGCTTCTCGAAGTCAACCGCAGTTGGACAAGGTGGGGGGTTGGGATTGGACATGTTTAATGATGATTGAAACATACGCAAAAATTTACGAGGCACAAGAAGAATGTTATTTACTACTTTTTTTATTGTGTTTAGACGTTTTCACAATTATTTGTCAGCTTTTTGGAAAAGGAATCGGAGAATCAACTCTCGTCAAAATCTCATTCATCGGTTTCTCAGCAACGGTCTGACATTCCTAAGTCATCAACGGTGACCGCGATTCCGTCTAGGCTGCGGGATTCTCCATTACCCATAAGTCCACTGGCTGCATCTACACCCCTTGGAGTTCCGGGAAACGCTAATACATCGAAGGGTGATGCGATTAACCCATTACTTCTAAACGAAAGGAAAGAAGAGAAGAATGTTTTGCGAGAGAGCCGGTATGTTTTATATGATTTTTATAATTTTGAGCGAATCGGTATAAAACAGGTTTGATGTATACAAAAATCTATACATGCATGCTCTTTCAGGGCCGTACCTAATGCTGGAAACGCACTTCTTGGCTCGTCATTGCGACCATCACTAGATCTTCCCACGTTTTCAAATTCATCTTCCTCGTCGACTGCCTTGAGACAGATCCTCTTTAACAACTGATGTATGTAGACTATACAACCGCGCTTTAATCGTGAAGAAAATGAGGTATATTAATCCACGTATTTTCACCTCCTGGGCAACAAAATTGAAAAACTGGAGCACAATGAATCAATGAAATAACATCTCAACACCTATATTTTTTGCAATGATAAATCGTTGTTTGAATGGATTTGTATAGAGGAGAAAATATTACCACGGCAAGACCTACGTTATATTACCATTCAATATTTGGAATGAAATATATATTTACATAAAATGGTGCATTATACATAAATACAATGCGTAAACATATTCGTGAACATATATATACTAAAATTGTTCGTATATTTATGAATACACAGCATGGGGAGTGCTACATCTGAATTACTATTTAACCATAATCTATATGTGTAGTCATCTTGTAGCAATCGTCTTTTTTATATTTGAGAATTAAAATCCTTACAAGTGTTTGATGGCAACCGGAAAAGCCAGGTATGACTGCCCTTTCTTGTGAATTAAAAGTAGTTTCATCATCCTATCCTGTTAAATACATTATTTCGAGTTTTGATTGTACTCCTTATCCAAGGTGTTAAAACCGTTACGTTCGAATACACGCCATATTTATACGGTAACGCACATTGATCTCCCCATGATACCAGACCAATGAGGTACCATGTATTAGTTCCAGGCTTTTTACATGAAAGCGGTCCACCGCTATCGTATTGACATGCATCGCGCCCACCCGCGTCATAGCCAGCGCATAAAGCCCGATCATGTATGGTGCCGTTGTACGACTTTTGGCTGTTGCATCTGTTCAACGAGACCAACTCCACGGTAACTTCTCGTAAATTATCCTCTAGTACCCCTTCGTAACTTGTATGACCCCAGCCGGCGATACTGCAACGCTCACCCGACTGGAACTTAATGCCATTATCGGGTAGTTTAATTGGCTTCACATATTTGGTATAGTTGATTGATCCTTGTAACTCAAGTACAGCTGTGATAAAAGATGATTAGTATCAAATTTTAATTATGAAGTAGATTAGTTGTAAATTACCCTAACTAAGTAGCTTGAAAGCGTGAATTATAAGCTACCTGTTTTTTGCTTTAGCACTTACATACACGAAGTGTTAAAAATATTATGAAAAAAACTATTTATAATCACTAAGTAATATCAAAAATGACTATTTATTTCTGTTGAGGTTTGCATGAAGGGAAGAAATAGTGAAACATCTCTCGCAAATATTTTCTCTCATTGCGTAAAATCCCTGGTAATCTTTTCCATGGCCTCTTGAGTAGAGATACATGTTACAATACAGAGGTTTAGATGTAATCTTTAAAGTGAACGGTGCATCTCTGTTTCTTGTATTACTCATTTCATCATTTTTCGTGAAAAATAAGAGTTGAAATTTGAGGTATGAGGTAAGGTGAAGAGTATTTGTGTCAATTTATTTAACACATTTTATATATCTGATTTTTATGTGTGTTTTTTTCATAGTCGTAGTTTTATGTTTCGACGCTACTCACCAATGTCATAATCATCAGGTACATCTATCCCTTTGTCATACAAGCTTGAATAGTTTGGATGATAGATGATTTGTTTAACTTTAAAACTTTGTTCGTAGTTCTCTTGTTTACTGAGAGTGAGTTTACCAACTCTTACGGTCCAATCAGAGGCCTTCGTTGAACTAAGTTTATCTACAAACAAATCGTTAAACCCAAGTTTATTTACAAAAAATAATCATCTGTGAAAAACTTACTTTCTGCTATTCATTAATCGCTTCTTATAAATCACCGAAAAACATGTTGTCTAATTTCTTGTGTATTTTAGATGGTCTTGACGTTGATCTTGGGCCATGGATTATTCACCACAATGGCAAAAGCTATCGCGTTTAATATTTCCGGTAAAAAAAGACCATAATTATTTTCTGTTCCGCATTTACAACTGCTTTCTTAGGTAAACTTATCTCGCTCTTATGTGTTAGGCTACACATCTCTTCGCTTACCATGAAAACAGTGAGCTGTTGTAACAATCCATCGTTTTCCGATTATTGATCCACTACAATATAACTGCGTCTGATTTAAGACGAGATTAGCAATCCAAGACCACTTCCCTGTCTTACCCCTTTTGACTTGAGTGCCGCCTACAATACGTTTCTTTCTTTCATGTGAGTCCAATGGAAGGCTGTTCACTGAGAAATAAGCAGAGGTGTTGCAGAGCAAATAGACAGAGGTATAAATATCTGATGAGCTACTTGATAACGATTCTTTTCGGCATAAATTCTTCTAATGCAATTTCAACAAACCCAATTCGTATATATTGGTAAATTCAACCCCACCCTTCTCTACTGTTGTTTCTTATGAATGTCTTGATGAAGGTTTGACGAATGTGTAAGTTCATTCAACAAACCAATGTCGGTATAAGGAAACACTTATCTTTTGATTCATAGAAAACGCTATTTCTCAAATGATGGCATACCTTAACTTCCTGCACGTTTTTACGCTCACTGCAAACTTTTAGTGTATAATGGTAAAATTTCTCCGTGCGCGCTACGCCGGCTTTTATTGACACGATACTTTATTTTTAGATCAAAAATGCGCTTAACAGCCGTAAGAGTTATGGCTCTCGTGGGCTTTATGTTGTAAGTAGGCTGTGTTGAAACTTATCAAACGTAAGAACGTATACAATTGTATAGTAGTATAAACAAAATAACGCATTTGCATTGTTTGAATTCAAAATATTATGAATTAAAAAAAATTCCTCTCATACTTCATTTTGGAAATGGTATGAACCATTACCTATTTTGATGAGAATTGCAATAGCGATTATGACTCTTTTCCAGTGTACCATTGAAATGCTCTTTTTTTCCATATCTGTCTCTTTGTAAGCGTCAACGATTTTGCAACAACTATAATATATACCAACAACTATAATCTCGTAAATAATCTGACTGTGTTATTACAACGAACGCTATCAGCTTACTGGTGGCACCTTGGAGAGAGGTCTTTTTATAGTGTGTTTCACAGTGCAGCCTTTGCCCCCTTTCCTGGAGGTTTTAAATTGGATATTGTCTAATACTGGCTTGTATTGAGTGCAAAATATTCATTTTAATTGACAGAAAAGGAATTTAACCTTAATTATATCAACGGTTTTTTTTGATCACTAACATGTCATCGTCGCATGTCGAAACATCTGATAGCACCTTATATGCATTGCGGTATTTACATCTCAACATCGATAACTGAATCTTCACATGTTTCCCTCGTACATTATACATGTTATGCAGGTGCGGAATTTTACAATCGGCATTGATCATGCCTGTCGTCATGAATCGCTTTTTTGCGACATGGGGGTACAATACATAACTTTCATTATTAATTTAAACCGATATGTTTTCAAAAAAGGAACAACTCCCACTCAACATCATAACATACGATCATAGTTAATGAGATCATTTTGGACAAGACAAACAGGAAATTAGGATTTTCAGTTTTCAATATTGAAGCAGCCTCAAAAATTAGTGAAATTGGTTCTTTTAAGATAATCCTTAATTTGGATGCCGAGCGTGTTCGTACACAGTTTGGCCAAATTTGCCGGAAGTTCGTAAGCTTGAAAAACATATCCCGTTATTTAACCCTATGTGTTCCAATTAGCTATGTCATTTTCGTGCGCAAGCTAGTTCCAAAGTGCTTCTTAGTAACACAATTCTCGCTCTAAAAATGGTTTATTTATTTGCGAAAATTTTAATGTCAGACGCACCATTGGAAGTCCAACTAACTGTTCCACTAAAGGTTTTTGCGGATCTTGCGCCGTTAACTTAATCGACGTTTTCACATCTGTTGGGTTTTTTTATACACCCTGTAGAGCGAGTTATAGACGATTATATAATAAACATTTTTTTATGATGAAAAACTGGTTTTGATGAAAAAATTGGAAAAGCTGAGCGTGTTTAATATCTCTCGAGAATCAAATGCCAATGCGCAGCGCATAAGTTGATATTTCCACTACGTTTAGTTGTTTGCTTACGAAGACTTGACATTGTTCGAATCTTTTTCTTTGATACAAGGTCTTTTCGATAGCCAAAATATCGAGCCAAAATTAAAACATGCTATGTCTTTGGGGTTGGGGGACAGGAGAATGAACACATCATTGCACACCTCATTTTCACCATTGAACGTCACTTTCATGACACCTCCATTGGACACCTCACGATGACCACTCATAGACCACGTGCTACTATGGACTAGTAGTTACCAGTTTCTTTGCTCGCGTTCTTGTACAACATGGCGGGCTATTGATAATAAAATGTTATGTCCACGTGTGTACTTGCCGTTTTTCTGCTCTTCAGGTGATGTAGTTCGATTCTGCTGTTTCTCCGAGACGAAACAATAAATTAACTAATGATGGCTTGGACCTTGTGCCTGCAAAATTCAAACTGACAAAATTCTCCGAGTAGGCAAGTTACGAGTACGACAGTAAAATTGAGTAAATTGCCAAAACAAGACAAGAAGAAGTTCAAAATGACCTCTATTATAAAGTTGACAGTGTTATCAGGAGGACAAGATGAATCTCCTTTAGCATATCTTCTTCAAGTGGATGAATTTCGTTTTTTATTGGACTGTGGTTGGGATGAGACTCTGTCTTTGGATATTATCGAACCAATAAAGAGGTATTCTTCGGTCTTCTTCAATAGACACAATTTACAAAAAACCCAAAAATTGTTTTCCAAGTGTACATTTCTTCATATTCTTTGTTTACTTGTATGGTATGTTGTGAATACCAAGTGTTAATGACATGTAAAGAAAAGGGTCTTTACCTTTCTGGTTCTTCAAGAAAGATTATAAACTGTATTGAGACATGAAGGACCAGATTATAAATTTGTTATACCAAAAGTCAAGATCTTTGGCATAATGTTTTATTTTACCACAAACTATTCTATAAATTCCTTGTATCTAATTAACCTTCCCTTGAAGTGTTAGTTTGTATTAGTTTGTATTAGGGGCTGATTACATGGAGTGATTTCAGTCCAGGCTGAGTTTCAGTCCAGTTGGGCTAAAACTTTGTGTGATTATATGGTCAATTTCTGCTTGGTATTTAGGCTTAATTTGTTGTCATTTTGTTGATGTTATAATAAGCAATAGGTATGCAATTACGCATGCATGAATATTTTCAGCTGTAATTTCAGTCCGGGCTGAAATTTCATCCCAGGTAGCTCAAGCTGGGGGTTAGAATTGTTCTCATGTAATTGCATACGCTATTTTGATAGGATATTATGACAGGCCCGGGCTGAAATTTTTATCCCGGCTAATTGCCCCCTTAGACACCTCTCTTTGACAAATGCCTCATCTCTATTTGATACATATTTCCAAACTTATATTATAACAGTATCATAGTAGTGGGTTTTCAATTGGCCTCAGAAACTGTATATTTAATCTTAGTTTTGTTTTAGTTTGTTCACATTAAAATGATAAATGCTTCTGTTTATTAATCCATTTAAAAAACGTAGCCTCAAAACTGCTCAAATTTATTAAATGCCTTGGATAATTATTGCATCATTTACTGTACAAATTCTTCAGCAAATACTAGGAAATCTCCAGCATGCCATAAATATGAGCAGCTTTGTTTGGGTTGAATTGATTTCATTCAAATAGCTGTGCATCATTTATTGTATAGGCATGTCAATCAAATAGATGCTGTCCTCATTAGTCATCCAGATTTATATCATCTTGGAGCATTACCTTATATGGTTGGCAAGGCTGGTCTTGAATGTCCAATATATAGCACCATACCTGTACACAAGATGGGTCAAATGTTTATGTATGACTTTTACCAGGTAATGAAACCTCCAGTCATCAGTATGTAGTTGTGCTGATGTATTTTTCTAAAGGATAAAGCACAATCTATTCATTAGTGCAGTTGTCTAACTACCAAGTTGTCAAACAAAATATGGCTAAATATGTATGAATTGGAAATTAAAAAGTGTCAAGAAACTTTTGGAATTAAATTAAAAGAATCAATAGAGTTTCTTTTTGTAGTTATCCTTTTATATCATTTATTAAATTAGCTAACAAAAAGTCTGCTTCATTGCACCATTGTCTTGTTGACTAATGGACACATTTCTTCACTAATTGTTCTATTGCTATCTATGATTGATTTTTTTTAAAACAGCAGCCAATAATAAGTACATAAGCTTTCATTGGTACCAGTACATACATGGTATTTCTTTATAACTTCTTAGTCACATCATAATTATGAGGATTTCGAGTTATTCTCTTTGGATGATGTTGATGCTGCATTTGAAAATATTGTCCAACTAAAATACTCTCAGCATGTGAACTTGAAAGGTACGTACTGTAACTTTTTGTAGCCATTGATATTCACGTCGTCTTATCTTTCAAATTACATTGTTGTGTATTGACGACCTACTACCATTGTTGTCAAGACAACCTACTACCATTACTGTCAAGATGACCTACTACCATTGTTGTCAAGACGATCTACTTTTTACAATTGTAGTTATGAATGCAAACTTGAATTACAATTGCAATAAATGCAATTCATGTTTGTATTTTTTTTGTTTTTGTAAAGGTAAAGGACATGGTCTCACTATAACTCCATATGCTGCTGGTCATATGATTGGTGGAACGATGTGGAAGATTGTCAAAGATGGAGAAGAGGACATTGTCTATGCAGTTGACTATAATCATAAGAAAGAAAGGTTAGTATATATTACCGTAGAGTCTTAAATGTAGCCTGCCCCAGAAAGTAACTGCCACATTGAGTATTGGGGCTATTTTAACGAATACTAAAGTATTGTGAAGTTAACCACACCCTCAAAAGTAATCACACCCTCGAAAATAACCACACCCTCTAAAGTAACCGCCCTCTTGAAAATAATCACCTTTATAGAACTTTTAAGAGATTTACAGCATTTGTACTTTTATCCAAATAAATGAGCATTTGTGCCAACTACTGCAAATTTACACAACTTTATACGCGTTGAAAAACACGGTTTAACCTCAGGTCGCCAAAGCTAAAAGTAACAACTCAAAACTTAACATGCTCCAAAACTAAGCGTTCTCTCCTGAAAGTAGCCACCTACTCCATTGTATGTTCTGTGACTCCGAGGACTGCATGACTTTGGATGATAATTTTACATGCTATTATTTAGGTTGAGAGTGTGTGCATTGAATATTGTGAAATTATAGTTATTATTGAGTTGAAAAATTTATTAATTATACGTACAAAAAGACAGAGAATTACGAGAATGTTTATTGTGTGAATGGGGATGGAGTTTGTTTGGTGGGTTTTTTCAAGCTCTCTATTGTGTCTGGCTGGTTTATTTTGAAAATAATTGTTCTTTCAATTGAAGTTAATCATACAAAACTAAAATTATGAACATGCTTTCATCCTGCCCAAAATTGACCTACCAGTAACGTTTCTGAGTACAAAACATAAATGCGTATGATCTTGTACTTTTCTTTCTTCTTTAGTTGTGTTACAATTAAAAGTGTTTTATTTATGTAGGCATTTGAATGGTGCAGTTTTAGAGACATTGAGTCGCCCATCATTACTTATTACAGACTCTTACAATGTTCTCAACATGCAGGCCAGAAGACGCGATAGAGACACACAGTTAATGTGTAAGAACTTTAAGTTTGGAAGTTTTTAAATCTATGAGGCTACGAATGATTAATATACAATGAACGGATTTTGTAAATCTTTTTATTTAACTCGTTTTCTATGATGTCATTTTGTCATAATGGAGACATGTTTGGTTTACAATTTCTCGATTTTTGATGGTTTTGTTTTAGCTCAGATTCTCAAAACCACCAGGCGAGGGGGGAATGTTCTTCTTGCAATCGACACAGCCGGACGTGTTTTGGAACTGACTCAACTTCTTGTGAGTTCCACACCTATTTTTGCACCTTTCTTGCTGTCATGTACTGTCAATTTAGCGGAGATCAAACATTCCATAAGATTTCCAAAAAAATCTTAAAATTTGCTTGTTGAAATGTGAATAACTTGCATGCTAGGATATCGATGAATACCTGAGCCATAATTGGGCTAATCATACTTTAAATAACCGAATTTTTAGAATAATAGGATCAATTATCACAAAAGGATCACGAGGCTATTTTACAAACTAACTAAGCACTTCTTCACTAGTTAACTATTCTTGCTTTTCTTCCTACGAATTATCATTCCCCTTGCTAAAAAAACTGAACTAATATGTTACACTAATACGTCCATAATTATCCCAATACGTCCATCCAAGTACTAGTCAAATGTGGATACTTCATGTCTTTTGTGTGTTTTGTTCCCAGGATCAACTCTGGCGTAATCCAGACTCGGGTCTTTTAGCCTACTCTCTTGCTTTGTTGAATAATCTCAGTAATAGTGTTATTGGATTTGCCAAATCACTTGTGGAGTGGATGAGTGATAAAGTTATGAAATCATTTGAGGTTGGACGCAATAACCCATATCAATTTAGGTATGTCACTAGCAATCTGTTATTTACATGTACTTTTTTTAACAAAATGTACCTCTTTATACCTAAATGTACGTCTTTAAAGCTAAATGCATGTCCTTATAGCTAAATATACGTCTTCATAGCTAAATATACGTCTTTAAAGTTAAATATACGTCTTTATATATTTTTGGATTTTTCATTTGGATAATATTGGTGTGAAGCAATCAACTGACATTACCTCTCACTGGTGCAAATGCATTGCATATGACCGTTTTTAGATATTGTAAACTTTGTCATGATTTGAACGAACTTTCCAAGATCCCTTCTCCGAAGGTAAAATACGTTAATTGTTGTACTTTTTCTCATATTTTTTCAATGACAACAACAAGTATAAAGAATACAACCACATGTCTCTGTCTTCCAGGTTGTCTTGGCGAGCATGCAAGACCTGACCTGTGGTTTTGCAAGAGATTTATTCATTGAATGGGCCGAAGACGATAGAAATACAGTTATATTCTCAACACGAACAGCTCCTGGATCTTTGGCCAGACAACTCATCGACAACCCTAACACGACTCAAATTGACGTTGAGGTAGCCACTAATAAAAATATGATTTATTCATGTTTTTAGGGAAAGTAGAGTAGTAATTATTACACCCCCCCGTGTCTTACTTAATTTCTCAAGGAGATCAATTTGTTAAAATGCTCCTTTCACTTGCACAAAGATTTTCACTTGCAATACTATATTTAATTGTGAACGTATTGGTGAAAAAGTTTTTAAGTCTGTCAAATCGTTCCACATTTATGGCTTTTTAAAGCATGGCTGGAAAAAATGCTCTGTTCAATGGACTTTGTCCGTTGCTCGAAAAGTCTGGAACGGGTTTTGTGACGTCATGCAAGCGATTCTTCAGTGGAATGAGATCTACCTCATCTCAATGAGATCTACCTTGGATGACGTCAGAATTTGGCTAGACCCAGACTTCGTGCCACGACGGACAAGGTCCATTGAAAAGCTAGAAGATGAATTGACCAAATTGAAAATTCTTCACCGAGACATTACACCTAGTTTTTAGATTGCAAATAATAATTTTTACTGGTAAGGGCACTTTCGATCCAAGAGATTTCCATTCGTTACAGTCATGTATACATGTCTTACTTCTGGGTATATTTCATTGTATTATGCTCGAAATGTTATTTAAGAAAAAGCAAAACATATTATTTAATAATACAATTGTTTTGTATCAGGTAAAGACTCGGATCAAGTTAGAAGGGGATGAATTGATTGATTACTGGGAAGCCCAAAAACAGAAAGAAAATCACAATAAAAAAGAGACAGAAGCAGTTAAGAAAAGGTAACATATGATTACTGCAGTGCATCCGAGTTTGACTTCTTCAGTGTTCAGGCGTGAAATTTGATTCAACCAATAAAGTCAACTTCCCTTTTTTGGATTGGTATTCATGCACATTATAAATTTGTGTGGGCAATATGGTGATGTCCAAAAACGTCACTGGTTGTTTTTTGAAGCTGCCAAATTTAGGAATAATGATAAATTAAGGAAGTACGGTACAGCTATACAACTAGGATTTATAATTTACTTAGCGTTATAAAAAATTCTTAAAATGCTAATAACACTTCCATTAAGCAATGCTTACTTGTAAATCTACGATAGTCAGAGGTCCCCCTGGCATCGTTAGCTAGGACAATGATGCACGCCCCATTGGAAAATCTGCACCCCTCCCGTTAAATGAGCATTGATCCGCCTCTGTTTTGTATTTTCTAAAGTTGTTTGCCTGGTTATGCTGTTTAATAATGTGCAAAGATGTACATTGCTTCATTTTACTTTGTTTAGTAAAGAGACCGTAGCAGATAGTGATAGCGAAGAAGAAGACCAAGGTGTTGGAATGACGTTTGGTGGCAGAACTAAACACGATCTTATGATGAACGATGAAAAGGTAAGTATTTCTTCAAATAATGACCACATGTTATCGATAAGATGTGGAAGATTCATTTCAAGTATAGATTATTATTATAAGTTATCGAGTTGTTTTGTCCATTGTAGAGAGGGACAAAAAGCAGCTTCTTCAAACAGGCCAAGTCTTATCCCATGTTTCCTTGCAAGGAAGAGCGTGTAAAGTGGGACGAGTATGGGGAGTTCATCAAACTGGAAGATTACGTCATACCTGAAATGATGATCGTGGAAGAAGAGAGGAAGATAAAGGCGGTAATTCATTCAAAAATACCATTCTATTATAGGGATGGATGTTAGGGAGGAATGTGGAGGTGTTCACATCTTCTCTAGCTTTGGCTAGAGGTTTAGTGAGAATGCTATCAAAAATTTCACAATCATATTAAAAAAATAAAATTATTTAATAAAAAAAGTCTGACATGCTACAGCCACAAATAACCACCAAAATATTATCCAAACTAGAATACCCCCATACAAACCCGTCGTGTATCCATTCCTATTCTATTATCCATGTATGTACATATTTAAATGCATCATATTGTCCTTGTTTGTGGCCAGCATTTCATATATGTCATCTATCAAAAATTTTTACAGTATTCCTGTAGTGCAGCGATACCTTTTTATTGAGTACATATCGTCGAATGAAACCCTTTCTTATTTGCCTATTAACCCATACATTTTTTTTTTTAAACTTAGCAACATTTTTTTTACATAGGAACCTGATTCATTGGCTTCGGATACAGAAATTCCTCCTGCACAAGGTATGAAATACATCACAGTTTGTTGAAGGATGAGATTAAGATACCAATATTCTGCGATAGTTATAAAATATCATACCTTAGATATCGTTTGCTAGTTTTTCTCTCTCTCTGGCTGCCTTGTATAAACGTTGGTAGATGAAACTATTGATACTTCTGACTTACATTTGGCTTAAGGATACATTATAAGTAGCGAGTGTTGCAGCAATTTGTTGGTGATGAATAACATTGTTTGTGAATGTTTGTCTTGTTTCAGATGAAACTTCCCGACATCCAACAAAATGTATCGTCGAGAAAAAAACCATTAATATCAAGTAAGGAGAACTGAAACTTCTGTAATTGAGTTTAAAACAAAGAAAATCTATTACGATAGTTGGAGTGGTCTTCCAAAGGTTATGGTTGGATGAATCGAGTTTTCCTGGCTAACCTTATACTGCAGTCCTTTGAAACTTGGGACAATTCGCTTCATGTGATCGACCCCCTAAATGCATCGCAATTGTAAATATTTGCTGGAATGTAGTAATGAGTTATGGTCTGGAAATTTTATCAATTTTTCTTTCTGTCGTAAAAGTGGTTAACTTTTAATGTAGTTTACTAGGAGAATGGAAGCAAAATCATGAATAATCAGCTGTTACTTTAAAATATACTTGAAAATTAAACATAGGAGACCTAGCTGCACTTATTTTATAACAAATATTCCCGATTTATAAAGTAAAATTGATGGAAGAATCTCGAGCATCTTTTAAGAAATATTTTGCGAGCGCCATGAACAATTACCATGACTTTTTCCCTTGCATCATCTCTTCCCAGCGCTATCTTTAGCCATTTTATCAATTTTATCATATACGCTATCATCTTATGCAGTCATGTTATATGTATTATAGGTGTTCTTATCTCTATATCGACTTTGAAGGTCGTTCAGATGGAGAGTCTATCAAACGTATCGTATCCATTGTTAAACCGAGGCAATTGGCAAGTTTGATTTTAGTCATTTTTATTCCTTCCTCACCCCCACCCCCTCCTGCCTCTTGTTATATGTGTTGGTAATACTTATATTTTAGGTTGTGATTCATGGTAGTCCAGATGCGACGAAACATTTGGCTGAGTATTGTCGTAAAAACATCGATATGGAAGTTAAGACGGTTTTCACGCCAAACACTGGTGAAACTGTCGATGCTACCCGGGAAAGTCATATTTATCAAGTAAGCCACGTCATTACCATCAGATTTAATGACCTACTTACACACTTCAACCAATATTAATTTTCTTTTGTGCGTAGATCATTCTTCGTGATTCATTGGTAAGCTCCCTTCAGTTCTCTCAAACACGTGACGCTGAGATTGCTTGGGTTGATGGTCAGCTTGTGAGAGAACAGTTGAAATCACTGGTGCACGATCAGGAGAATATGGATGTTGATACTTTTGACTCTGTACCGGTTCTAGAACAACTGCCTTTGGCTGAGGTACTTTTCACCATCTGAGTGGCTGGGTAATCCTGCCAATTCTTGAAATTAGGAATTGCCCCCTGTTGAGTTGGTTTGTTTGGTTGCAATATTGATCTTGATTGCTAATGGTCCATTGATGTGTAGAAACTTTATAAATTTTAGATTCCTGGTCATGATCAGGTCTTCATTAATGATCCAAGACTCTCAGACTTCAAACAGATCTTACAAAAGAATGGAATCCAAGCAGAGTTTAATGGTGGTGTTTTAGTTTGTTGTGGTGGTGTGATTGCTATTACAAGGGTAAGCAATAACTGGTTGACACAAGTCATTGAGATTTGCCATGTATTAAGCAGCTAAGAGACTTGTGGTAAATAAGATGCTGAACTCTTTATACTAATGTCATAAGAGTATGGTGTATTTGATTGACTGTACATAACTTACAGTATTATAAACATTTTACAAAAGATGTCAATGTTCATGGTTGAATTGATCTCTTTTGTCATTCCTCATTGTGTAGAATGAAGCTGGTCGTATTGGTTTAGATGGGGCTATATGTGATGAATATTATGTAATCAGACAAATGCTTTATGATCAATTTGCTATTTGCTGAGATTCCACAAAGGTTCACATTAAGGTAACTATCATACATTTGAACAAACAGAAATTGTACATCAATAATAATTGCCAACTTTGTTGCCACATTTTCATGCCATGTGTAACAGAATCTTGCCACATATTAAGCTAATGCAAGTCATCAAAGCTCACATTATTTCCATTTTGTAATTATGTTATTTAATTTTTTAACCAAAGTATTGACATCCCAAATAGAATCTTCCATAAGATGGAAATCACCATTGTTCATAATAGCTTGAACCTATTGCTTATCCTTTTGATGTTTAAGTAACATCAAAAGTGAACTACACATTTATTTTTCAACATTGATTACCATAAAATAAACAGTTGCAGAAACCTATGCAATCATGGTAATCATAACTAAGTATACATAGACAGTTGAATATATATTTTAACAAAACCTGCTTGTATTATACATGCATAGAGGTGAAAATTTAAAGTTCATTGCATTGTTTAGTGGAATATTAGTGTAAGTCATTTTGCTTTTGAATTCATCTTCAGATCTTCCATATTACTTAATGCTTGGTTGCGTTTTACTCTTGAATAAGGACCGATTTCAGGGTCGGTGATATAGTCATACAATACCTTCACCCATGATGTATGGTGTGGGAGGTTGTCGTAATATTCTGGGGCAATTTCTCGAACTTTTGGCAACAATGATCCTGGGATACTTGGAAAATCATGGTGCTCATTATGGTACCCTACATTAAATGTGACCATGTTTAATGGTCCGTAGTATGAATACGTTTCAAATCCTTTTCGGAACATATAATGCTCCGAGATGAAGTGACCTGCAACAGGGTGTAAGCCCATCCCTAACAAGCTACTGGCAAGCAAGTACACCAAAGCTTTTCCTCCAAAGTAATTTATTACAAAGATATCTAGGGCAGCTTGGGATACAAGGTTTACAATTTCCATGGTAGTTGGTGGTTTTGGGTTGACAAAGAGAGGACGAATACTATAGAAGAACGGTTGAAGAATAACCCAAATTAGCTTCGTGAAGGTATTTGTGAATAGCTTTGTTTCCATTTCACTTGGAATATCTACATCTAGTACATCTTGCCCTTGGTATCGATGATGTTCTAAATGGTATTTCTTGAATGAGAAGGTAACAGGAATAGCTATTGGTATGTTGGCAATCATCCCCAATATACGGTTATGCCACGGTTTGGAATATCCAAATCCTGCACTATGCGAAATTTCGTGGATGGCAAGAAGTAAAGCATGGTTAACCACACCACCGAAGCAATATCCCAGGACAAAGACCATCACCCAGTTTGCATAACGACCCACCAAATATGCGACAATCATTTGTAGTATGACCAACGAGAGAACTTGAAATTTAAAGTGATGATCGACTACCATTAACTTCTTGATTTCGGGATATTTTTCTGAAAAAGTACAATGAACAAAAGGCTTTTATATACTATCCACCCGCGCATCGCGTGCTAAATAATAGTCCACTAAATCAGTAAAAGAAATCAATTTCAATGTTGCCATGTGATTGATGAGGAAGTTTCGCACAAATTTTAAACACCAAATCGTCACCTGCAAGCGTTAGTTCACATTTAAAATAACTCTTTTCACAAGACCAAGCAATCTTGCTCGATTCATTAGACTCAGTTTTCCTTCGTTAAAAAAGAGACGTTGTCGTAGTCGTAGACGACCGGCCTATACGAAATTCGAGAGATTTTGTTTAATACTTACTAAGGATCTCTTTTCTTCTTGTTGCATGAGGTTCCTCTGTGTAGGACCATTCAAAATCCTTTCTTGAAACCTGGCCACCCATTTTAACTGTATAAAAAGTGAAACTCAGTTGTATTTTACTCCACCTTAGTGTATATAGAACTTGAAGAAAACATAAGCGTATTAATATTAATTATTGTGACGTCATATCGACTGATCCGAGGACAAACTATACAACGCAAAACATTTTACAACTCTTTCTCTGAATATAATTTTTGAGATTAATGTTGAATCAGTACGCTTGAAACGTAGGGTTTCTCCAGCATTTGCCATGCAAAAAAATATGCATGATGTTTTCCGCAAATCTCAAAGTCCTCTCACTTGATGTTATCGCGCTGTGTAATGATGCTTCTCGCAAATCAGGGTAGTTATAATTTTTTAAAACCCCCGAAGCTGTAACTTTTCACTTAGTAAAAATATTTCAGACTTTGTTCAATCAAGAATTTTTGCTTATAAGTAGTGCCTATGTAAATATCTGTGAATTTAGTACTTTCATCTCGGGGTAATAATTGGCTAAATATGTATTTTGGAGGCATAAACCGCATAATAATATTAATAATATTATCAGCGGAAATTTTAATATTTCTAGTAAGACAAATATTTGACATTAAGTTACTTAATATTGTACTTCTGTGCATACTATTTGGACAGCGAGTTTTTCAAACACCCAAAATATAGCTTTTTATATAAAAGTCACTAGTGCAAGTTCAAACAAGAATTCATAACAGTACTTTTACATAATTACATTACATAATATTCAGTAATGCCTGTGGTAATGGCCAATGCCAGGTAATGCCACTGGTTAATGCGAGTATAATAAATAATAACACATACATGTGTTTATTGGTGTAGTGTACATATTGGTACATGTGTGTACACACGGGTACATACTTTCATTTCAATATTGCAGCTTAATTTGTCATCCATTAAACTATATTGAAGTTTTTTGTTATCAAAATGAATTTCAATGTTTTGAAACGGACTATTTTCCAAACGAACAAGGCAAAAATCTTGTCTAGTTTTTCTTTGTCATATCAAAAAAGACGATGGCTCTGTTCTGCAGTGAAGTGGGACAAAACCAAGCTGGATAATGTTGTTGAGAAAAGTAAAATTGTCGTCTTTATGAAAGGAGTCCCCAGTCAACCAATGTGTGGGTTTAGTAACGCTGTTGCACAAATATTAAGAATGCATGGAGTTGACGAATACGATCATTATAATATATTGGATGATGACGAATTGCGAAAGGAAATGAAAGTGTACTCGAACTGGCCAACTTTTCCTCAGGTGCCTATTTTTAAATGAAAATTTGTTGCTCTTTTGCAGTTAAAACTTCAATCAAGATAGCTTGAAAAATGAGTTTAGCACTCCAAATTGTACAAGTCTGCATTTAGTATAGACAGGTACCCCTATATGCTATACTTGAAAGATGGTAAGATTCACAAGAGATTTATACGAGAACATTGTTTTAATTTATCTGTGTGACAGTATTGTTAGTGTATAAAAAAATTAAATTATTTTTTTGTTTTTGCACTGGCTTATGCCAACTAGTAGATGTTAGAGAAACTCTCAACAAAGTTGAACTTCTCTTAAGTACTCCCAAAAGTCTCCTCTGTTTGCATAGGCCTGTGCAAACACAGTAAAAATATTTTATTCCCTAAAGAGATATAAATGTATGCATTTGCAAACAGTCAAGCATTCAATGTAAGCAAAATAAAAATTCTTTGTGTAGGACAAACTTTCTTGTCTGACTTTAAGCTAACATTAATCTATCATCTTTTTTTGTTTTAGCATATCAAGTTGTTAATTTTAATTTTTTTAGTTTGTTTCAATAGGAGAACATGTTGTTTAAGCTTTAGTGGTGTAGAGAAGGCAATACTTATTTAATGTAGATTATTTGATGTAAACATGACATGAAAAACGGCTGAAACATTTTGACATTTACTGGATTTAAAAATATCTCGGTAATAAACACTCTCAAATTTATAGAAATTGATTCATATGTTCTCGCGCTACGGTTATTTGAGACTTTGTGGCAAATTTTAGCTACTTACATCAAAGTCTATTAGATATCCTAATCAATATCATTGTTTATCATAGGTGTATTTTGGTAGTGAGTTTTTGGGTGGCTGTGACATAATGATTCAACTTCACCAGAATGGAGAATTGATCAAAGAACTGGAGAAACTTGGTATAAGGTCAGCTCTGTTGGACAGACAAAATGAAAAGTAAATGATGAAATATGAGCTGATTTGCTCATATTTCAATCATTTACTTAAAATAACATGATATTGACTTGCACAAACATCTTGAAATATCCAAGAACTTTTTTTTATGTTTTGCTCAAAGTATTTGTTCAGTTTGCTAAAATGGTTAGATTGGGGATCATTTGAACATATATAAATAAAGTAAATGTTAATAGAATTGCATGTAGAAAGGCACATCATAGTTTATAATGACCGACATAGGAATATAAACAAAATTGCCGGTTCTAAAATCATAAATTACTAGTCTAGTAGGGAACAAAAGTTTTAACATTTTTTCACTTCGATAGATAGTGAAAAAATATTAAAACCTTTAGTGATTTTTTATGAACTAGCCTGTCTTTCATCTGAAAATGGGCTGGTCTTAGTGTTTGCTTGACATTCTTGCATTACTACTATAAATCAATAATTCAGACAAGGAAGGGTTGATAGCAGTAGTGTAGCCAGCGTGCAAGTTTTGGTCCTGCTATGTAAATTGTACAGCATTATCATTATTCATTTCTTTAGAAATCCATTGTTTTTACAGTGAGTGAACACAGAAAAATTAACATAGCAGGACCAAATTTGCGGGCTGGCTACACCACTGGTTGATAGCATCTGAATTAAATTGCAAAATATTTAAAGAACAATGACACTAAGACTTACAAAATGTATGTACGTATTGTGTCATGATATTAACTGATGGTATTTTTTACAAAAATACGAGTCTGTATTTCATGTACAAACTTTTAATTTTAAAATATTCATTTACAATTAGGTTGGTCATGTAAGGTTTTTGTAGCATTCCTTTATCTCTAAAAGTGTCCAGTTTGCCACCATCTTTCTGTAAGATAGCCTTTTGGTAAGGCAATTCTTTGCATCTTAATGCATTCTTGTAAAAAATCCTTGAACCTCTGAGTAGGTCCTCGTTTCTCTATTGGAGTCACATTCTCAATTGCAGGTAGATATTCTTTACAAAGCAACAAAAGTAGTTTCTGAAATTGCTTTCTATATTGTTGCATCATGAGATGACCACATACTTTGATGAATTCAAAAAGCATTGTAGCTGTAATATTTGGGTGAGGTTTAAGGTTTACAGTGCGAGCCATCCATGTCCAGCCATGTTCAATGCCATGTGGATGATCTGGTAGAGTGGCCCCTTTTGAAGATACAACAGCAGCATAAAGCTGCACAGTTCCAGAAAACTTTTTTAGAAAATGATTCTCATCTTCTACTTGATTATTATTTACAGAATAACCTAAAGCTTTGTAATAATCCTGATTGGTTTGGCCTTCAACTTGTGGCATGTAGTAAGGAACAAGGTAAGGATAGCTACGATAAAAATGAGCTAGGATGAGTTTGCCAACATCAGGGAATATTGACCATATGCCAACAATAACTGCGGAATAAAGAAAAGCTGATTCTGGGTTTGATGAAACCTGTTGTGCACCTTGCATAACCAATTTCTTGGCCACCAAATCTTGACAAAATGCCTATAAAATAAAAGCCTTATATAGTACATAAATATGTAGCATGTATTCACCTGAAGTTGTGCAGATCATCATCACTTAAATTGAAATCTTTTATAAGAATTTCAATGAGAAATAAAATAATATTACTGTGCCAATGAATATTTGCTTACCATTGCACAAGGATGACCTTTACAATTAACATGTTTTCCACCAACTTCCACATTATTTCCTTTTAACAATTCAACAAGTCTTCGAATTTTATCATTCAGTTGCTGTGGTGAATGAGCTGAAAGGGCATTTATTGGGTTGTTAACTGCTTTCTGAATGTCAAATTTATATTTGGTATTCTTTGGGTCAATGATAAACTCCTTAAATGAAGCTTGGACTGAATTCAAGTGATCTTGTAGTTGGGTGTATTCAATCAACGCCTTTTCTGATATGTATTGAGAAAACTTATCAACTGTTTTAGGGACATGTTTCTTATTTTCAGCATGGTTCATCTCTGAGCTTTTTGTTTCGCTTTCTTGTTTTTCTAAGTTTCTTTGAACTTCAAGTCTTTCAATTTCCTTCTTCTCAAGCTCTTGCTGTTGTTGTTCAATTCTTACCTTCTCCACCCTCCGAAGTTCCTCTTCTCTCTGTGCATCAATTCCCTTCTTTTGTGCCTTGCTGAGGACCTGATCAACCTTTTCATCGACTGGCATAATGGCTTTTATCAATTGTTGCATAACCTCAATAAGTTCATTTACATCAGAAATATCGTTGCTAACATTTCCTCTGCTGTATGTTTCCTTAGATTTAGCTAAAATACCATCCAAAATGTTTGAAATCTCTTCATAATCTTCTGCATCAATGAATGATAAGTATTTGACATTGGAAAATTTTTCTTTGATGTTTGCAATGCTTTTAGGACTTTATTATAGAATAATTTTAAATCTTCCTGCTGCATGATCAAGGCTCTCTTTTCCTCCTCTTCAGCAATTTGAGTTTCTTGTTTTAAGGATCTTGTCAGCATTTCATTCAATCTTCGTCCATGAGTAGCAACTTGTTCATCCAGCTCCATCCTATATTTTCGCATTTCTTCTACATTACGCATCTTTCTTTCCTTAATTTCTTCAAAGTGATGTATCCTCTCCTTTGCCATACGGTCTTCAGTTAACTTTAACTCAGTTTCCGTTTCCCGTTTTAAATACTCCGTTCTTCTTTGAAGAACATGAGCTTTCTCAGCAGTGCGTTTTCCACACTTTGGCGACACTGGTTTTCGTAAAGTTTTATGCCTAAATCGTAAACAGCATTGTGATTTATGGGCATGCTCTCGACCGTTGATGACTGATTTAATTCATTCTTGGTATTTATTTCAGATGCGTTGTCCGAGCCATCTTTGCCTCCATTATTTTCCAAATTCAATGAATTTAATTTCCAAGTCAGATTGTCAAAAGAGTCATTCAGGTAGGATTCAAATGAACAAGAAAGATTGCTACTCGTGTTTTCATTTATTCTCCAATTGCCGTCATACTTAAGATTACCTTTAGAGGTGGATTGGAGGGCATTCAAAGCCAAATTCAAGCTTTCATTTACGACTAGGTTTCCGTCCATCTTTGATTTGTAATGAATGCAATTCCTTCCCACGAATTGCCGGGGGGGGCAGTCGATAATGAAGCGTTGTTTGAATGGTGTTTCTGATATACTATAGACTTTTATTTTATTGAATGAACTGCGTTTGCATGAAATTATGACACAAATTGCCTATACAAAACTTTTACACCTATATAAAAACTTTTCAATATTTTTTCTTGACAACGCAGTAACCAAGGAAACTAGATTAGCTCCTCTCGACCAATCAAAACGCTGGATTTATTCAAGAGTTTGTTTATACTGCGTTACGTTTCGAAGGAAAAAAGACCAACTCACAAACAATTCGGTACCATTAGTTATTCAATAAATTCCGATACACTAATTCTAAATTTTAATAACACTAGCCTTTGCGTTCAAGTCTTGCAGTTTTGTATTGTGGTGTATTGGTAATGCTTCAACGCTTGGAGAAAATTATGGTTTTGTTGAGCTTTGGACAATAAATCAGTTCGAGAATGGGATACGCTGCTCATTTGTTGATATTTACTATAGTGAATTTTCTGTTATTTGGTGAAGCTCAGAATTATTTTCCGACATCGAGAGACTTTGTAGAGAAAAGCGACATTACGGCTTCTTCGACTTGCGGTGAAACGGAATCAAGTTATTGCGATGCAAGGACCTTGTCGAGATATCCCACTTGTACGTTCAAAATTTGTAAGAAAGGCTGTTGTCCCACATGCACAACCGTTTCGCCTGCACCTGTTCATTTATCTAATGATAAAAATAAATACAACAGTACTTATGAAAGTCCACCAAGACCGGGAGCTAACAGTCCCTCGGTTGGATTTGATGTTATTGCTGGGTCCTACATCAAAGTGGATAGGTTACCAGTTATTGACTCTGTCGTCAATGGTTTTGCTGTTTGTACATGGGTGAATCAGACAAGTGGAAATGAAGGGTAAGTGCTATGTAAGTATGTATTATAGCAAACTTTAGAAGTTTTGTAATAAATTTGTAATATCTTCTTGTCGTAGGACCATATTGTTGGCCAACAAAGAGGCGTCAAGTGTACTTGCTTATGCTATCGTTCTTCAGGATTTTAGTGTTACTCTATACTATACACCACAACGGAGTAACATCACTTTAAAAGTTACTATGAAAACAACAAGTGGGCAGTATCCAGTTGATCCTCGCGGATGGCATTATATTTGCGCTGTCGTAATTGACAAGGAGTTTTCATACTTCTTAGATAGCAAATATATCGGCAGCCATGCATTGACGAATCCTGTCGTTGGTACGACTGGAGTTGCTAGAATAGGACAAATGCTTAGTGGTATTTATGAACCTTTTTTTGTTATTGCCAAGTTCTTCAAAACTGTCTTCTGGATTTTGCTCATATTGTAACCATTTTATCTTTTTAGGTGCCAAGCAATTCGTCGGCCAAATGCAAGATGTACGTTTCTATAGAAAAGCTTTAACAAACAGGTTTGTAATTATTTTACGTTATTTTAATGGATCTTTCACGAATCAAACGCAATTTCAAGTTCAGACCATTATCCTGTATTATGTGGAAAAGAAAAGTTTCGTGAGTTTAATTTTTGTGTTTCTCGTAGAAATTTTTTCATTTAATTTTTCGTCAGTTTATGGTGGCCTTTTTGTACATTATTTATATTTTTAAAACTTTTCTTGTTTCCTATTTCAACTTTGCTTTTGCCAAATTTAAATGATTATATAGTTGACTTTTCGCGTCATAGGGAAGTGGTTGAAGCATATACAGGAGTATTTCCTAGGACCTACATCGCTTCTGAGTGCAGATGCCCTGCAAGTCATCCTAAAATATCCACAAGGATCCCTGGGAGAAAATGCGTAAAAAACTCGGACATTCTAGAAAAAAATCTGGTATCTAGGCTGTCTGATACAGCTCACCCTATCAAATTTGCAGCTGATAGTGACTCCTCAAGTTATTGGTTATCTACCAACGTTGATAACGTGACCATAGATATTGACCTATTGTATAATGGCCTTCAGGTAAGTTCTTCTATTGTCGATGTCAGGTCGCTTGTCAAAGCTTTGTTTCTAAGTTCATGACATATGTTCCTGACTATTGAAGAAATCGCCTTTCATCAATATCGAGGGACTTGCAGGGAGGATCGATTTCTTCAATTGATTTAAAAATTCACATTTTGCTTCAGAAATATTGTGCGACTTTATTATTGAAGCAGTCATACTTTCTATCAAGTAGTATGTTTTTGTTTAGAACTTTAAAACACGAGCAAGCTAATTGCGAACATTCGTATCGTACGGAGAGCGGAACTTGAAGCCATGTTTTGAAAAGTCACATAAGATGGGAAATGTGTTCTGTGTTTGCCAAATTTTCATCTTCATTTTCTTTGTCTCTTGTAGGTATTTTACATTATCAACACATTTTATGGTCCGCAACCCGAGGCGATGTTGATTCAACGATCAACAGACTTTGGAAAAACATATCAACCATGGCAGTATTATGCAAAAGATTGTAAAAAGTCATTCAATATGGCGAATAACGGCGCCTTGAGTCAACCTGATTCTGTTAATTGTCTTCAAAGGTAAAGAAAGCCATCGTTGATCATTTGTTTGTTTCATGAGAATTTGCTTCGAGTCAATGCTCTTTTAAACAGCGCTTTCTTTCTTAGTGTGTGCTCCAAATTCTTGTCACAAATTGTCTCTTAAAATCTATCGTATTGTCGATTTTAAAACGCCATACCAGGTTTTAAAAAATGTTAGATGTGCTTGTATAATATACATATTAACATGTAAAAAAATTTTAACGCTTCTATCTTTTTGTTAAAATTTATTCAATTGACTGTTCATTAACTTTGGTCAGCTCGTTGCTAAGTCTTGTCCATTCTTTTTCAACTTATTGTTAACTCTTTATTGCGAATGTTGTTTCATTTATCTACTAAAATTGTGTTTTAGTAACAGTACGAGACCAAGTGGAGCTACCATAACGTTCAATCTTTATGGATCTGTCCATCGGCCATTTGGTGGTACTAGCTGTAACAATCTTTACTGCTCAAGGAGATTACTAGACTTCCTTCGAGCAACGAACGTGCGAATCCATCTCTATAATCACACTTTATTTCCTGTTGGGGCCACAAAGTATTTTGGGCTGACAAAGATTCGTATAGTTGGAAGGTAAAAGGTTTGCGCTTATGTAGGTGAATTTGCTCATGGTGAGGTTTGGTGTAGAGGATGACAATAGTTTTCGTCGTGTGACATTGTTATTACATGTATTTTATTGGCTGAACTGTTTTATTTTTACTATTCGAGATTTTGCACCTTAACCAACTTCCTGTTTCCATTTCAGGTGTGAGTGCTTTGGTAAAGCAAAATCTGCGAGATATATTCCCAAAAATGGAACAAACAACGGTCGTTGTATATGTCAATGTGAGCCTTCGACTTTCAGCGAAGGAGAAAAGGTAAATAGCAAATACTTCATGGTTTTTTGTTCGTTTTCTTACCGGAGGGGTTATTTTGCCATTCAAGTTTGAAAGTCACTGCTTGGGCAAGTTGACTTTAGCTTGAATATTGACGCTAAGTCATTAATTTTTTGTTCATGTAAGCTTGGTGAAGTTCAAATTCAATGTTTTATTTTCTTAGATATTTTTAACGTCAGTGGCTGTACACACCTAACATTGCCTATTCACAACTCTTCTTTAGTGTGATCGCTGTCAACCTTTATACAACGACAAGCCATTTTTGCGAGGAAACTCATTCGCCGTATACAACTGCATTAAGTGTATGTGTCACAAACACGCATCAAGTTGCTTTTACAACAAAACCTTGGACCCATTCCCCAACGAACGAGACCGAGGCGGTGGAGGTGTATGCATCAATTGTCAGCACAATACCGTTGGACGTTACTGCGAGTCTTGCGCTGATGGATATTTCAGGGAACCTGGTAAGAACTTGGATGATAGAGATGTGTGTACTCCGTGTGGCTGCGTGGGATCTGGAGTCAAGTCTGGCAGACAAATTTGTGCAAAGGTTTGTAAGCACTGCTATTTTTGCCATGATTCTACCCACATAGCATCATTATATTTTATTCTTACATTAAACTTAATGTTCAAAGGATGATTCTGACGTTGGGGTTCTTGCTGGTCAGTGCCAATGTAAGAAGCACGTCACCGGTCGTAGATGTACGTTATGTAAGCCTGGATATTATGATCTTAAACCAACACACAAGGATGGGTGTGTTTCGTGCAATTGTGACGTCAGAGGAACTGTCAACGGAAATCAAACATGTGACGTCAGTGGTCAGTGTGTCTGTAAATCAAATGTGATTGGTCTACGATGCAATCAATGTAAAGCGAGTTATTATAACCTAACAACAACCAATGTGAATGGTTGTCAGCCCTGCTTGTGTAGTGAAACTGGGGCTACGAGCCAGCTATGCAATGCTGTCAGCGGTCAATGCACTTGCAAATCGAACGTTGCTTCTCGCCAGTGTGGCAGATGTGTGTCAGGCTTTTTCAACTTGACAACTGGGTGCATGCCTTGTCGCTGTTCTGTCCGTGGATCGGTTTTTAGGTCGTTAAATCGATGCGATGCGATTAGCGGTCAATGCCGATGTAAAACTTATGTTACTGGCATCAACTGTGACAGGTGCAAGTCTGGTTATTATAACCTACAGCAGAGGAATCTCAATGGATGTACTCGATGTCGATGTGATAACAGGGGAACATTAGGAGCTTGTGATAATGCAACCGGAGTATGTACGTGCAAAACCTATGCCGTAGGACAATTTTGCGACCAGTGTCCTCTGGGTTTTTATAATTTATCTGCAGCTAATCCTCGAGGCTGTCTGGCGTGTCGATGTTTTGCGAAAGGTACAGTATATGGTGACAGAATAAGACCAGGGAGCTTGCAATGCCATAGTTCTTCTGGTCAGTGCTCGTGTCTATCTAATGTCGAAGGCCTGAAATGTGACCGCTGTCGTGTTGGTTATGTCTGGAATCAAACTGGTCAGGGATGTGTGTCATGCAGGTAAGAAAAAGTAGATAGTTGGAAAGGGGTCATTATTTTCATAGAGCAAGGTGGGTGGAGCTGGTAAGGCCTGTGCGTGGTAGTCGTTTTTTTCAAGATATGGCATCATCGTGCAGGATGTTAAGAGATAATTTAAGGTTTATTTGTAAATTGTCTCATCCTTCAAAACGTCAGTGAATTTTTTACTTTGTTTACGTTTCTCTTAAATTGATTTAACTAAAGCATCCTTATTTTTGTGTTCCGTTATTTTAGTTGTGATCCTGATGGTTCCATGATGCCACGTACTTGTAACTCTAGCGGATATTGCTCATGCAAACGCGGATCTGGTGTCGGCGGACAATTTTGTGACCATTGTATGATCGGTTATCACAGTTTTATTGCTGGTAGCTGCACTCCATGTAACTGCAACTCATCAGGAATCATCCAAGATGGCTGCGACAGCTCAGGATGTTATCATTGTAAAAGTAATGTCGAGGGAAAACAATGTGAAACATGTAAACCTGGTACGAAAATTCTAAGAACTGAAAATCCTTATGGATGCAGTGGGGTGCCGTCACAACAAGGACCACCTGTTATCAACGTAATATCCTCGACAACGTTACATGTTCAATGGGATCCTCCAGATGAGCCAAATGGTTTGATAACAAAATATGAACTGTACCGGAACAATGTTTTAGTCTATTCAGGTCTTTCCAGAAGATTTAACGACACTGATCTTAAACCATTTACACGTTACGGTTATTACGTTATAACATTTACCGACGGTGGTAGCGTCAGAAGTTTTGCAGATGGTAAAGTTTACCGCACATTAGAAGATATCCCTATCGGTGTAGCAAGTCCCAATATCACAAATATTTTTCCTCGAAATGCAAAAGCAGCGTGGTCATATCCAAGTGTAACTAATGGTATAATAAGATCCTTTTATCTCGAGTCAACCAACCCTAGAGATTTGGGTATTATTGAACATTGCCGAGGCCTGGTACTTAGGTGTGACGTCACTGATCTCAGACCTTATACAATTTATAATTTTACTGTTCGTGTGTGTACTAATGCTGGTTGCGCCAAAAGTCCAGTGACAACTGTTCGTACTCGTCCTACACGACCCGATAGTCAGCCTGCACCCAGCGTGGTAGCTTTGCCCGGTGGGAGAAATTTCACAATTACGTGGGATGAACCAAAAGAACCTAATGGTATCATTATCAGCTACGAATTGTATCAACGTTTATATCCGTCACCTCAGGAAGATGAAGGAATTATTGTATATCGGTCGTCGCCCTCGGTGGACTCTGGGGCGAGTTCCTCTCGTCAAACTACCG
The DNA here is from genome assembly GCF_021976095.1 of Xenia sp. Carnegie-2017. Classification (NCBI taxonomy): domain Eukaryota; kingdom Metazoa; phylum Cnidaria; class Anthozoa; order Malacalcyonacea; family Xeniidae; genus Xenia; species Xenia sp. Carnegie-2017. The sequence goes on along the minus strand of NW_025813483.1, from coordinate 12,489,251 downwards.
TGGGTAACCTGTTTCCGTTCACGTGGTATGAGTATCGTGTTGTGACGCATACAGCAGAGATTGATGGAGACACTGCAAGTAATTGGACCAAACAGCGAACTGCGGAGGCAGGTAATGATGTACAACAAACTGAGAGTGGGGTACATAGGAGAGGAGACAATATGTTGGTCTCTCTCTAAGACCTTTTTATGTGATCTTGATAGTATTCTTATGACAAAAGTTACACCTACTTAAGCTTAAAGTAGTTATTATTTCGTTTAATCTTTTGCTGTCATTTAATTTTAGGAATATTTTTGCTTAATGTGGCGACAACTTTCTCTTTGTCATTTTTATGTCATTCTCTGTAACCCTAATACCTTTTTTTTAGTTTCTGTTGAAATTCAAAACATTTTTTTATCAATCTAGCTCCAGGAGGCGAAAACGGAATTCGTCCACAGTCCTTCGCTGTTTCCAGTTCTCAAGTGAACATTACTTGGAACTTACCCACTTCACCACATGGTATCATTGTCAGATCCCTCGTTTACATGTACACCAATGAAACATCTTATAGCATACCAATACTGGCAGTTACGGCCAATAAGTCATCCCATACTTTGGTCAGCGGACTTCATCCCTACACCATCTATAAATTTTCAGTTACTTCGTGCAACAGTGTTGGATGCACAAAGCATAGCGCTCTAACTGAAACTAGAACACTTTCTGCAGGTAGAGATCATGATTTTCCTTTATGCTTGAAAACTTTGGTTTTCTTTCATACTAAGGAAGATGTAAACTTTGAAAGATGACGACTCATCGCTATGATTACATGACGTATTTCATGCGTGAAAGCCAAAGCTGTTTTTGAAACAGATAAGATCAATTCAGCGAAAAAGTTTCAAAAGCAATGAGTTGTCATATTTTACAACGATTGTTTTGTGTATTAGTTACAGGTTTTCTTTTGCTAAATGTGATAGTAGCTATTTTATTCTTTCAGCTCCTTCAGGTCAACTTTCTCCATCGGGTATACCTATTAATTCTACCCATGTACGATTAAAGTGGTCTCTACCCACTCACCCTAACGGTCCTGTGCCTCCCGTTTATCATCTATCACGTGCCCATGCTGCCTTGTACTTCCCACCAATCAACGCTGTGACGGGTGCTCACTTCCCTGGGCTTGGGTACTATAAACTCGCCTCGAATGTTATCCTACCCGGCATAGAGACCTATGTTGATTTTTGGTTCAGAACGCGGCATTTGCATGGTTTGATACTGTTCCTTGCGTCTGTTACTCTGGATGATTTTATTGCTGTGGAAATGCGTGATGGAAGACCAAGACTCATTTTCGACTGTCAAAAAGGTGTTTCTCTTGTAACACCAAAGACTTCGCTCGAATTTAGTGATTATAAATGGCATTTTGTGCGCATCTCCCGCAACAAAAGAGCGGGAAAATTATCGTTGATGATAAATACTCCGGTGAGGGGAAAGCCCCGTTGGTGCATCGTATATTGATAGAAATACTGGCGTTTTTATTGGTGGTATTGGCATCGGGGTCAAGTTAAATAAACACATTCTTAATCATGTTTATAGCTTAAACTCCAGCATCGGTTTTATTGGTTGTATTAGTAATCTACGCTTGCAAAATAATATTGTCAACTTCCAGAATGCTACGGAAAAGGTAAACGTCGATCGTGTGGACAGCGGTTGTCCTTTGAGCAGTGACGCCGGATTTTACCTCAAAGGAGGTGGCTACTTGAGTCTCGTGAAAGGTGTTTTTGATGGCAACAAGATCTACTCAATATCATTCGACTTTAGAACTTTTTATTCGTCGGGTCTACTTATGTTTGTCTATGCTGAAGGGACTGGTATAGAGTCTTATTTAGCGGTAATGCTCGAAAACAGAACTGTGCGGGTGTTATATCGTACACGAAACTCCAATGGAAACATAACAGTCGTTCCTAAAAGGTCTATCTGCGATGGTATATGGCATAAATTGTCTCTGACAAACTTTGCTAGTTCTGTTTTCACCTTAGATATTGATGGAGATACGAGAACGGACATGCCTATTTCAAATCTGATCGTCACATCGGAATTATATTTTGGAGGCTTGCCATCGGGGTCGTTAGCTGCCCGAAAGGCGGGTAGTATTGGTCTTCGTACAGATTTCTTGTTTGGCGGATGTTTCAAAAATATTCAAACCAATCGTAGAGTGAATGTTTTGACAGAGCTTTCGTCATCAATGAATGTGGACTTTAGTGGTTGTCCTAGCAATACAAAGATAAATGGTACCGGTATGGATAAGTGTAATAATGAGACTGAAGACTTGGTTTATGTGGGTACACTCCAGGATACAGTTGATGGCGAGTTGGCGCCATTTACAGGTTGAAAATCATTAACATATCGTCAAGTTTGAGTAAGGTAAAAAAATTAAGTGTTTAAAACTTTTTCAGACTTCCTTTACCGCGTTGAAAGCAAACAGCCTGGTACCTATGGCGGAGGGAAAAGTTCCTGGGTTACTGTTCGTAGTGGCGAGGGAGGTAAGCATTTTTTTAGTTGATAAAATTTGCAAAGTTTTTTAGATCTATTTCCAACTGTTGGTCTCTTAAGGTTCTTGTGTGTTGTTGAAGCTTAGAGCCAAAGGAACTGACTGATCACTGAGATGTTTATACATCGTGTATTGTTTTCAAATACAACTTCAACCGAACTAAATATCATTTATCCTTAACTTTCCTAAACTGTTCTCTCTAAAAATCACCATCTTAGTCAGACTATAGTCAAAATATTTCTTTGTAGCTCCTAAGTTCTACACTTCCTCGCAAACTATTTCAACCCTTCCTGGTGGTGAATCCGTTTCTGTTGCTTGGAAACCGCCCGAAATATACCATGGAATATTGCGTGGTTTCATTGTCAGAGCATATGATTTTGGCAACTTGTCTTTTGGTCCAGTTGAGAAAATATTGAATGAGATCAGTGTCCTAAATACTACATTAAATGGTTTACGACCTTTTACTTTCTATGATGTTAGAATAGCTGCATTTACCAACGGAGGCGTGGGAGAAAGTCCTGGTGTGAGAATTCTCACAATGGAATCAGGTAATGTATTTCGTCTTTTTGAAGATACTGACACGGCAATCTTGTACAACAGTTTGTTTATATTGATAATGTTTGTTCTATTTATAATTGAGGATTTAACGGCAGATAAATGTGTATAAATGGTACTGATGCCTACATAAATATTTAATTTTATTGCTGATGTAATGTTTTTGTAGTCCCTCAAGAAGTTCAAGCCCCTGATGCTCAACGTTATCCATATTCACTCCTGATATCCTGGAGAATCCCTCGTAGACCCAACGGCATCATTTTGAATTATAACTTGACTGTAAACAACACCGTTGTGTACAGCGGTCTCAATAAAACATTTAATCTTACCGGACTTGCCGTGTATACACGTCATGTAATTGAACTGACTGCTTGCACGAAAATTGGTTGTGCCAAAAGTATGCCTGTGATCATTTTTACAGCGGAGCTTCCCCCTCAAGGTGTAAATCCACCTGGTGTTCGAATCCTTGGTGCGAAACGTGCCGAAGTCACGTGGAAGGAACCACTCATCAAAAATGGAAAAATACTGGGTTACCAAATTATTGTCAATGCAATAAGTCGACCAACTTTGCGTACGATTGTTTTGAATGCTACCGCTGATCAACGCTTGGCTGAAATTTTCAACCTTACCGCAGGCGTGTTGTATTCTTTCCGACTCAAAACCATCAATGGAGGCGGAGCCACTACAAGTTCAGCAACTTTTCGAAGAACTAAAGAGAGTAGTCCAGAAAATATTCCAGCTCCTAAAATACGTGGTCTCAGCCCATACAGCATTATTGTAACTATACTCGACCCAGGACTTCCAAATGGTAATATCACTCGTTACGAACTTTATAAAGTCGTTAGTCCTGCCGAACATCTCGTACTCAATGGAACTGAGAAAGTCTATAACGAAAGTGGACTAGAACCTTACACGCAGTATTATTTCCGGTCTAAAATATGTACTGCAATTGGCTGTGGAAGTAGCGTGGTTGGTAACGGGTTTACTTTAGAAGCTGCACCCAACGGAAGTGTTATCTTAAATGTGTCTTTGTTAAACTCGACCACTGCGCATGCCTTTTGGAGTTCAGTCCATTCTCCGAATGGTATTTTATATTACAACTTGGTGGTCCAAGGTTTGTTCTTGATACCAGGCTCATCAGGCTACCACGTGGAAAACGACACTCGAATGGTGGCTTGGGTTCAACATCCTGCTGGTGAATTGACTTACACTGGTCTTTTACCTTATACATCGTTTACTTTTCAAATTAATGCGTCCAATTCCGTCGGATTTCTCCTGAGTAACGTTGTCCTGCGAAAGACTGCACAAGGAGGTCAGTAAGCCTTGTAAACCTTGACTACGGCTAAATCTTTTCAGAGGCGTTGAAAGCAGGGGGGGAGGCTCCTTCTAATTTTAATATGCGCAATGCCCCTCCGCTTAACATTTGATAGATATATGTACACATATATTTAACTATGTGCATCCCTCTTTTTGTTGTTCTTTTGATGCCCGTTGACTTGATTCATGTCATACAAGTGGACACTTTCTCTATCGCTCTTTAAACAAGAGTTGAAGTGCATGTTAACAATCCAGTATGTTGCACGTATATGAGCATATTCTAAGATGGAGATGTTCACTTTATGTATACAATGGTAAACTGTATCTCTTTTATGAAAGATCTTGTGCGTAGGATAAGTTTTTGAAAAGTACGAGACCATCAAATGTCGTTTACCTGAAAGCTACTTATTTTTTGTGTTCGTTATATGACCGTAAAATTCATGCAAAATTACAGAAATATTTATCGTTTTCAGCTCCTATTGGTCTATTCCCTCCAAATGTAACAATTCTAAACTCCACAGCCGCTCAAGTCACATGGAAACCGCCTGCTCGTGAAAACGGTATTCTGTTGTATTATGAAATACGTCGACTTCATGTCAAATCTTTATCTGCGATAAAAAATTTCATAATAAATGCAAGTTCACCGCTGTCCTTGACAATGATTGACTTGTTACCTTACACGAAGTATAGATTCCAGGTTGCCGCTAGCAGCAAAGGCGGCAAAACATGGAGTGATGTTACTGAAGTGAGAACTTTTGAAGACGGTACGACTTATGTTTAATTTGTCGTAAGAATGTTCTTGTTAGAAGTCTTGCATGAAGGGTAATTACTCATTCATTCCTTCATTGGTTTAGTTGAGTGTGTTTGGTTTTATGAGTCTTGTGACTTTTTTTTTGTTTTAAAATGAGCCATATTAAATTTCCTTGAAGAACATTTCACAACTCATTGAGCTATTTGGAATTTGTTTTGTGAATTTGTCGTCCGATTGTTGTTTCGGATCAAAAAGAAAATATTCATCATACATTGGTAGAAAGAATTGTAAAAACTCACGGAATTATTTGATTGGGGAAATTTATTGTCGATTTCATCTGTAGTAACATTAAATCAACAAGAGATGATCTATATCTCTTGAGATGATCTATATCTGTATGACGAACAGATTAGAAATAATAAAGTGGTCAATGTAAAGTTATAATATGTATAGTTCAGGTTTCCTCTTGTGTTGACGATCAATGAGAGAGGATATTATACTGCATCAACGTCAATGAAAAGTTTATTTCGATTTCTTCTAAACATTTGTAAGAATCATTAAGATAAAGTTAATACATTCAGATATTTTCGTCTCTTATAGTGCCCGGACAGTTAGATCCGCCCACCATTCTACAGGTGGACTCACGCAGCTTGTTGGTGAACTGGGACGAAGTTAGCGAGCCAAATGGCATCATCTTACATTATATCCTTTATAGAAACATAACACATGTCACATATGTTGCAAGCAATATCACAAGTTGGAGTGTCATTGGATTGGAACCTTTTACCGTCTACATTTTCAGTGTGTCTGTATGTACAAGAGTTGGGTGTAGCAACAGTTCTCTATCTTCCCCCGTTAGGACTTTAGAAGATGGTAAGAATAATACGTTACTCTTCTGTTATGGTACTCTATTTGAAATATTCTTATGTTTATAGTACCTGAAGGACAATCTTCACCAGTCCTCACGCATGCCTCCGGGCACTTGATTATGATCTCGTGGTCGGAGCCCACGATCTCTAATGGTGTTGTATCTGAATACCAGATTCAAAGGAGATCTGATCTGGATATCTCAAATATAAGCTCAGTGGCTCGTATTTCTGCCAACTCTAGTACCCGGTACTTGGACAATGGTGTGGTACCATGTGTGAGGTACTATTATCGTGTCATTGCATTTACAAAGGCGGGCGGAGGGACTCCTAGCCCTTGGAGTAACATCACTACACGCGAAGGAGGTAATGAACTGACATTATATAAATCAGTGCTTAGAATAATTAAGTTTAATGGACACATCAGCCACAAGTGGGAAATAATAATTTTCTTTAGAAAAGTGTGTTAAAATTGATTTGTTAAATGGTCGTTTGAAATGTATTGTATTAATGAACATATTTCAAAGTGTTTTATTAGTGTTTTGGTAGGTTTATTAAACATTAAACTGCTGAGTTAAATTACATCGATATCACAAAGATAAACGATGATAAAATTTATCTTTTGAAGTAATTTGTCTTTGTGGATATGTTACTACAACTAAGGATAAAGATCTTTGTGGATATGTTACTACAACTAAGGATAAAGGTATGAGCAGCGGGATTTTTTCCACTGTCAACATTAATTACTTTTTTAGCTCCAGAATATATAGCACCACCTGTCGTCAAAACTCTCAACTCGAGTGCCATAGAGGTCACGTGGTCTGAAGCTCGTTCCCAGTGCATCATGTCTCACTATATAGTGCGCGTATTGGAGGACCAAAGAAACCATACCATTTTGCCGGCAAGTGGTCCGTTTTATTATGTAGTCAGCGGTCTGTTACCGTACAAAGTATATAGCGTGGTTGCCATTGGTTGCACTGCTACCGCTTGTCGAAATAGCTTGTCGAGTAAAGTAAGGACGGGACCTGGGCCTCCAAGCGAGCAATCTCCTCCAACAGCAACTCCTCTGACATCCACCAGCGTTCGTGTGACATGGATTCCCCCTGCAATTCCTGGTGGTCGTATCATAAATTTTGTGCTATATCGAAGAACTTTAGATGAACCATTAGCGATGAATTTCACTGTCACCCCTTACGTTGAAGTGTATTCTGGTATTGTGCGCAGCTTTGTTGACAGGAACCTGGGGATATTTTCACTTCAACAGTACAAGGTATTGTCCATTGAACTTTGGAGTAAATGAACCCAGTTTGCTTCTTATACCGTAAATAATGCATATAAAATAACCTATTGCTTGCAATCAGCTGCTTACAGTCAATTATTTTACAGTTAAAATGCAAGTGAATTACAACATTTTCATGAAGATTGATAGGATGACGTGCAAGATTAACTATTTTGCAAATGCTAGAGTTTTATGCAATTGGACCTTGGTGTTAAGGTCAAAATTTTTTCATTGCATTACAAAGACGAAGTTGAGTCATGTTTTTTCATTATATACCTATCGTCACCATGACATCACATTGTTCGATAAGATTTGGAAAATGGTATTTTTTTGATGAGTTTGTGTCAACCAAATTTGGGTCCTCATATGTATATTGTTGTACTTACTAAATTGTCTGACTCGAAAATTAGTAATTATTACCGTGTTAAAAAATAATGTTCAATAAAATGTTCTCGTGCAATGTGATGTCATACAGAGAAGTAAATTCATAAAATTTTCATATGGGTTGTGCAATGGAATAGACTGTTTGGTAAAATTTTGTGCGATATTGAAACCACCTTTTATCTCCAAGGTCACTGTCGTAAACACTCATGGGAACGCTACAAGTGAGGGCTCTTTGCATTTTCGCACTGGGCCTGCACCCCCGCGAGCGGGTGTTGTACTGCGTGCGCAGGCTTTGAACCACACCAGTGTATTTCTCAACTGGACTTTACCAAACCTGAAGTTGTTATTGGGTTACGTTAAACGTTATGAAGTGAGATTCAAAAACATTGCATCAGACCTTGAGTTCACATACAACGATAATCTACCTGGCAACCTAAGAAATGTTGTTGTCTCGGCGTTGTTACCAAGCAACAATTATAGTTTTCAGGTTTGAACCAGTTGGTATCTTTTGAAACTGTCGTGTTTTGTGTTGGAACAAAAGATAGTATTGCAAATGAATAAGACTTGCTTTGGCTTAGAGTAGAATTGTATATGAGTTTGATCAGCCATGACAGCATGAGAACCCATGTTTACAGATCGTCATTCCAATCAAAATAATCATCGTCAAAAAACGTATGATTAGTGATGGTAGCTAAAATAAACTGATTATGTCGTGATGTCAGAAAGTACTTAGGAATGAAAAACAATATATTAGCCACTTGCAAGCAGAATCCTACATATCACCTCTCCCCTTGCCTGTGAGGTAGAACAAAATGTAATGCAGTTGCAATGCTTGCACGTTTTAGGTAATTTTAAATAATGGTGCTGGTACCAGTTCAAGTAATGAAGTAATAACAAGAACTTTGGATGGAGGTAATTTGTAAGCTACTTTGTTTTTTTTCAAACATTTTTTCTATGATCGTGTTATTTCTTATCTGTTACTTTTGCGTTTTATCATTCGCGATGAAGTAAGGATTGTGTTGAAGTGTCTGGAAATGTCAAAATAATTATTTTCTATTTTTTTTAGATGATCTTCAACAGTGCAATTCATTAATGGTTTTCTTCTTTTTTTTCAGTTCCAGAAGGTTTTGACCCCCCTCGTGTAAGGACAATCAACAGCACATCGATTGCAGTGTCTTGGTCACCTCCTAAAGTCCCCAATGGACGAATCATTGCATATCGAGTTTATGCGTAAGTATTGACTTCAAAATATGAGGCAATGGAGAGGTTATGTTAGGGACTGTGGAGAAAAATGGGAAAGGACACGGAAAGGGGACTGGTACAAAGAAAGTTCAGGAAAAGAAAGGGAGAAAAGATAAGAGAAAGATATTAATTAGAGCAGGGAAAGGCCCAAAACGACCATAGCAATAGAGGACGGGAAGGAGGAACGACCATAGCAATAGAGGACGGGAAGGAGGAACGACCATAGCAATAGAGGATGGGAAGGAGGAACGACCATAGCAATAGAGGATGGGAAGGAGGAACGACCATAGCAATAGAGGATGGGAAGGAGGATAGCTAATTGCAGAATGCGTATTGATGGAAAGTGCTCATTAAACTCACGTTCCAACACTTATTATTCATTTAGGAACAAGAAAAGAGTGGGAAGCACATTGTCTTTAAGTTACAACATCTCATCATTGATTCCTTATACTGAATATATAATACAGGTAAACCACTGGGGCCGGTTGCACGAAGCCTGGATAGCGTTATCTATTGGATGGTGAAAATTTTCAAAAGTGTAAAAAGGGTGTTTATATTTTTCTTTCGACAAAGAATTTTGTAATCTTTGAAACAATTTTTTATATCAGTGATTACACAGTTCATTTTTTTTCTAATAAGAAATTTATGAACGTTCAGAAAAATTTGCTATCCAGTGGATAACGCTATCCAGGCTTCGAGCAACCGTCCTCTTGACTCTTAATTAGACTTTATTAGTCTTGTAATTAAGCAAGATGATACAAATTAAGTAACGTTTAACTGGTAGTTAAGCAGTGATTATCGATCACAGCGTGGACAAATAAATATATTGATTGATTGGTAGACATTGTCTTTACATTATTACACGCAACATCATTATGTAACATTTATTGTTATATTACTTATGTAAAATGACATTTTTGAATAGGTGGAAGTGTGTACTGTTTACACTTGTGTACTCAGTAGTTCGAACAGCGCAAAGACATTACCCTCGAGTATGTTGTGAATTGTTATCATGAAAGTTTAATCTGTTTGTTCTACATTGTCTTGATTTTTTCTCTTATATCTCTTATATCAATTACAGCTCCTAAATTTCTTGCCGCTCCCATACTGTCCCCCGACAGGCGAAGTATGTTTGTTTCATGGGGTGAGTTGAAGCTTTTAGCGGATTGAGTTAAAGTAACCATGTTTCTGATTGTGTGTGTTAATTTGCCTGATAGAGCTTATTTTCGATCAGTGAATGACTACTTTAGCCTAGTTAGCGCTGAGGAAACTGTTATAGAAGTGTATTTAATTTATCACTGCAACAAATCTCGTGTTTTGTGGTTATATTCTTTGTTTTTTATTAATTCAGTATATTAAATATTTCTTAGACCCTCCAAAGCAACCCAATGGCGAAATACTTCAATATATTTTATTTAAAAGGAAGCCTACAATTTGCCCAACAAGGTTTGCTGTTCCATATTACTTATTCACATTGATGTCTTTAATGTTTAGGTTTATATATTACGTTATTTTTGGACTAGGATATATGCTCTCGTCGATAGGATGTTATTGGTTGACGTATTCCACTATATGAAACAAGAGTTTGTTTTTTTTCAGACCGCCACCAGTGAAACTATGCACATATATTGAATGTCCGCTGGCTCAAGACCTTTGTGGAACGTCATGTTTTGACCCAAGAACTAAGGTAGCTGCTTTGACATGAAAAGTTTATATTAATTATACCTAACTGCTTATCACTTGCACAATACAGGAATGCTGTAATGGAGTGTTATATGATAGAGACATCTCTAAGACTTGTTGTGATGATAAATACTCAAGAAGACAGTTCTCTGATGACGTATGTTGCCAAGGTCGTTTTTACAGAAAGTCAGTTAATCACCAGTGTTGCTATGGACAATATCGACTTGTATTACAAGGTCAGATTTGCTGCCAAGATAAACGAGGTGTTGTCAATGTTGGCAATGGCAACGAGTGTTGCCATGGTACACCCTATGTCAAGAACCTTATGTACTGTGTATGTGGAGGGTTGTATAGGGATGATACGAGAAAATGTTGCGGTGGTAAGGTAGTAGCCAAAGTCCAAACGTGTTGTGGAGGTAACGAGAAAGGCATAACGTATAACTACGATCCTAAAAAGAAATGTTGTGGCACTAGCTATGTGTTTAACTCAAGTCTATGTTGTCAGTCTTTCACTGGATCTTGGAAGGTATTGTGAATGTTGTTTACGGGGGGTTTATCATATATTTCGAGAGTATTGTTTATCAAGTCCATCATCTTGACAGAGTTTCATAATTTATATATTTTCCGCTGTCATCATAAGATAGAAATGCATTAAAAGTTTACGTGTTGTCATCGATTGTTATGTAATCTAGTCTGCATGTATTTTTTAGATCTATAATTACACATCTGTGAGGGAGAGATTGGATTCGCGTCACTTGTGTTGCGGTTCCAATCGTATTTCCGCTGGCCTCAAGTGCTGCAATGGTCGCGGGTTCAATGATAGTCTACAGGTTTGTGCAGACAATGATAGTTGTGGCAATGGCACTGTGTGTCAGAAATCGGCGCTTGGTACAGCCAAGTGTGATCGTTGTGACTTTAGCAGCTCGTTGCATTGTGGATATACTAAGGGACATTACAGTCCCATCCCAACTACCCCACCTCAACAAAACTGTGGTGTCTTTAAAGTAGTACTATCAGGAAATGCAACATTACGTCATTACGCTGACGTCAACCTCGAGCCATTCACTAACTACGAATACTACGTTATTGTGGTGAATACTGAAGGAAATGTATCCAGTTCTCGAGCTATCAATAACACCTTAATGGACGCTCCCGAAGGCTTGAAGCCTCCAATTGTAATTGTTCGCTCAGCTAGATCTGTTGAAATCACAATAACACGACCCGATAAGCCAAATGGTATAATATCAGTGTATATTATTACGAGAATCAATGTGAATACAAGTGTCCAAACTCGAGTTCATCGTGGACTTAATCTTTCCTACGTTGATAGAGACGTGTTACCCGTTACTGAGTATTTATACATCCTGGAAGTTTGCACTACCCGTTGTGCTAACATCACTTCAAGACGGGTATATACGAGAGAATCAACACCGGAGAATGTGTATCCTCCGATTTTAACCGCACTAACAGCGTACAGTGTTGAGATTCGGTGGCAGAAACCAGGTCAACCGAATGGTGTAATAACTGGTTATAGGATTGGTAGAATCAATGAGACGGGACATGTTGTGCAAGAGTGGCCGGGTTACAATATGATATTTGTGGATAATTGTTCTGATATACGTCCTTATACAAACTATACATACGTTATTACTGCATGTACTATAGTTGGGTGTAGCACTGGACCTCGTGGGTTTGTAAGAACGCTTGAAGCTCCACCTGAAAGGGTAGCCTCTCCAAAGTTACTGGTTCGCAGCTCCCGTACTATCGAGGTAAATTGGATGAAGCCAGAATCACCCAATGGACATATTGTCTGGTATACTGTTTATCGTAATTTTATTGCAGTGTGCAACACTAGTGGAGATTGTCAATTTGAAACACCGTCTTATGGTGAATACCGCTTCATTGACCGCAGGCTTGTTCCTCACACACGATACAGTTATTTGATCGAGGCAAGTACACATGCGGGTAGTACGAACGGAAGTGTAGCGTTTGCATGGACTCCACAAGATTCTCCTGAAGGAATACCATCACCCACGCTTATCCCACAAACTTCATCAAGCATCCTCGTGAAATGGTCAATTCCTACAAATCCGAATGGTTTGATTATGAACTACAGTGTGATTCAAGACACCAGCATTGAGCATCTTGCTGGGAAAAATCTCCGTCTAATTGTGTCGAGATTAAATCCTTTTACCTTTTATTATTTTCAAATTAAAGCATGCACTTTAAAAGGATGTGGAGTTGGAAATCGTAGCGTAGCCCGAACATTAGAAAGTGCGCCTAGTGGCCAGTCTCCTCCCTCTTTGGTTGCACTTAGCGATTCTGTTGTCAGGGTGTCATGGCGTAAACCAAGGAAAAGCAATGGTATTATCATCAAATATGAAGTGAAGCGTCGGTTACAGTTGTCTGTTCCTGTATTAGTGTTTATATCCGAAACTCCTTTCGTTTGGCAAACTTTGGACACTGAACTTCTGCCTTACCGTAATTACAGCTACAGTATACGGACGTTTAATGGTGCCGGGAATGTAAGAAGCTCCTGGGCGACAATTCGCACGCATGAAGGTGCCCCGTCGGGGGTTTTTGCTCCTACTATTCACGTACTAAATGCAACTGCTGTATCGGCTTCTTGGAGCAAACCTCGTGAGCCTAATGGCATTGTTATTCTTTACGAACTGTGGTCTCGGAATTCAGACACCCAAGGCAATCGTGTTTTATTGATCAGTAGCCCAACACCAGGACAAAATGTGACCGCTGGAGGATTGAATCCCAGTAGCAATTACGAGTTCCGGCTGGAGGTGAGTACCGTTGTAGGGACTGGGCACAGCGACTGGATACTGGCTGAAACCTTGGAAGCTCCTCCAAGTGGTTTGAGCCCTTTGATTGCTCACAAATCTGGTAACGGCCGTGAACTGATGCTGTCCTGGGACGAGCCTAGTCAACCTAATGGTGTAATTACAAATTACATATTGTTCTCCAATAACTATAGAGTGTATTATGGAAATTTGACCACATTTATATTGCGAAATCTGCAACCTTTTACGGCTTATACTTTACAGCTTCAAGCTTGTACTTCTGCGGGTTGCACTAAAGGAAATATTCAGATCATCACAACTGCTGAGATACCTCCAGACTTATTACAGGCTCCGTTGTTTTTAGCTGTAAATAGCACGACTGTTACATTGCAATGGCAAACTCCTGCTCTCCCGAACGGTATAATTATTCTATATCAAGTACTGAGGATGAACGTTGTTGTTTATAACAGCAGTAATGTTAATGCTACTTCCTACATAGACACTGATGTTCAACCTTACACTACGTATCACTATAAGATACGAGCTTTCAACTCTGCAGGCTCAACAGTATCAAAAACATCTCCAGTTACGACCAGCCAAGCGGCACCAGAGCAGTTAAACTCTCCAGTAATAGAAAAGGTGACTGCGACTGAAATCGAAATCTCGTGGTCTCCCCCCGGAAAGCCGAATGGAATCATTAACTCCTACACTTTGCGTCGCAACAAAACCGTCCTCAACCATTGGGGTTATAAAATATTTCGTTACAGAGACATGTCTGTTATGCCTGATACAATATATGGTTACTCATTGACCATTTGTACGGGGGGTGGTTGCGCTAATAGTGAGACAACCATAATTAAGTCAGGTGAAGGGCGACCTGGAGCCGTACGTGCACCTATTTTGATTGTTCTTTCTGCATATGCTATTCGGGTTTCTTGGCAACCACCAGTTATATCCAACGGTATCGTTACGCATTATGAGGTGTACAAGGGTAACGTCTTAGTATACAATGGCACACGTAGATGGCATGTTGTATCAAATTTACAACCTTACACATTATACATGTTTTACATTGGCGCATGTACTAAGTCCGGTTGTACCAATGGAACGTCTAGTGAGGCGAGAACACATGAAGATTCTCCTCAAAACCTCGACGCTCCTACTTATCGTACATTTGGAGCGAGGATACTGGAGGTGAGATGGTCTCCACCACGAATACCGAATGGCATAATTTTGTATTACACACTTCATCGTAATGGCAGTTTGCTATACAATGGTTCTGATTTAAGTTTTAAGGACGATAACATTCAACCATTTACTTTCTATTCATATCAAGTGTCAGCATTTAACTCGAAGGGATTTATCTCTAGCCCAGTCCTTCATACAGATCGCACATCACCAGGTAGGCCCGAGAATGTATCCACTCCTGTTGTGACCGCCCTAAGTGGGACAGAGATACGAATCGCGTGGAATGCGCCTATCAAACCAAATGGTGTTATCAGGGAATACTTGGTGTTATACAACAATATTGTGGTCAGCGTTGGTAAGAATATGGCATACATTGCGCGTAATTTGAAGTACTTCACTGTTTACTCTTTCCGTATCAGAGCCTGCACAGCTTATTTGTCATGTGGTGATAGTGACGTTGCCTCCACAAGAACCAAGGAGGGGACTCCCCTAGGACAATTCCCGCCATCTATTCCACCGTTAAACGTGACTGCTCGATCTGTACTGGTGACCTGGACGCAACCTTTACAGCCAAATGGATTAATTATACAATACGCAATTCACCGTAGCAAAGACGATGGAGTAGCGTTCTCCGAGGTTTTCAAAGGTCTGTCGTTCAGTTTTACCGACACAGCTCTGTTACCTTATACACGATATCAATATAGAGCTAGTGCCATGAACAGCGTAGGCACGGTAACTGGTGATTGGACGTCTGTCAGAACCCTCAGTGCTCCCCCTGAACAAGTTTATCCACCACAAATCGTTACAAGGAATGAAACAAGTCTAACTGTAGCCATTAAACCTCCTGCACAACCAAATGGTGACATACTTAATTATGTTTTGGAGGTAAACAATAAGTCCGTATCGGCAGGTATTCATCTTGATCGCATTGTTGGAGGTCTTGAGCCTTTTACGGAGTTTTTCCTGCGCGTTCTTGTTTGCAATGTCGCGGGTTGTACTCGCAGTGAGGTTGCGCAAGCAAAAACGGATTCAGGTCAACCAAGTATGGTGAACAAGATGTCTTTTGGTGAGATAACCGCGAACAGTATTGAAGCTATTTGGATGGCTCCTGTGAAACCTTTTGGAATCATAAGAAGGTAAAATCATCAAATGTATTGGTATTGATAATTTGCAAAACGACAAAATAACTTTTCACAAAATTTCTTCATCTGTTTTGAGAACATTCCTTTTGCGTTACAGCTATAGAGACATGACAATACTCCTTTGTTAATATGATTAACCATCTGATCTTTACCTGATGTGCCAGTAAATAGAAATATCGAAATCTCTTTTTGTGTTTTTTTTTAGATACGTTGTCATGTACAAATTTGTCTGCTCTGATCATTGCATAAGAAAACGGACGGTTACAGAGCCAAGTGTTGACGTTGGCCTAAACACAAGTTACGTCATCACTAACTTGCAACCGTATTCGTTATACGAAATCATCATTCGTATTTACAACGAGAAGTATTCAGCTGACTCGCGTCCTCTTAGGAAACGTACAGGACCGTCAGGTATGTATTAGGATAAAGTAGGTTTGAATTTTATACATGTTAGAAATAAGAAACTGACGTTTCTATTCGTTGATATTGCTCCCTTTGATATTTCAGATCCTATTTATGTTCGATTGCCAAATGTCAACAGAACCGATAATAATGTCGTAATAGATTGGAGTCTGTCCTTCACACTGAACGGTCCATTGTATGAGTACACACTACTTGAAAATGATTTTTTAATATTTCGAGGTAGCAGTACAAACAGTGGTCTGTTGCCGGGAAGAACGGAAAATGGTACGTTTTCAAGCTGTTCTTTCATTCTCCTAATCTTCTCCTTTGGAAGACTTTATATACTTTGATTTGAGAGTGATTTTCTGTCTTTTCTTAACCGTTTAGAATATATTTACATCGTATCGGCGACAACGACAGTAAATGAAGAAAGACGAACTGTGAAGTCAGTTCCGTTTACCTATCTTGGAGGTTAGTAATATGATTTGTAATTCAGATAAATGTATTTACAACTGAAAGATGCTGTTGAGATGATATTTTTAGTGCAAAGGAGCTAGGCAACTCTGTCTCGATAAAAAAATCTTGCAACCCGCTGTTACTAAAGAACACTGTGCTGCATTTTCTTTGAATGCAAGGAAATCCAGTTGATTGATATAAACTCATTAGTTGGTCGAGTGAACTGCAAGTACTCATTCATGTATTATTGGCATGTTGTCCGTCTTCTTCAGTTTGTTTCAACTAATGCATTTTCAAACTCGTTACCTCAATTACCGTTATCGGCTTGCAAGGCCCTACCATGCTTAAACCATGCAAAACACAACAATAGACAATATAATGTTAGACATAAAGAAGCTTGCTCACATGTAGACTATGGACAACGGGACAACAAGTTGTTGTTTAGACTATATAGTTTGTGACAGGTTTTATTAAAAATGTTATTTTGCCATAAAGTCAATGGATGTTCGCCTTGCCTAATGACACATCGATGAAAATTAAATGGTAGTTATGGTGTAATGAAATAAATGTATGAAGCATTTTATCGTTGATTAAAATCACGAGTGAAAAGGCAGTGTTTTTTTAAGCTTTGCACTATCCTTCGATCCCTTGTTGTTTAATATAATATGGTTAAGTTTTTTCATATGACGCTAAATAAATAAACACGTAGTCAATAAATCGTATCTAATGATAGCTATGTTTTCAAACATTTACTTGAACCAATTGATATAGTTAAAATTCTCCTGGTATTTTCAGTTTTATCTCTACGACTAACTGTATGTTTGAATGACTTTAGTAACATCGAGTCGACAGAATGGTAACCAGAAAAACGATGCGTGGTACACGACTGTCTGGTTTATAGCCGTGATCGCAGTTCTTTTGATTCTCGCTGTATTCGCTGTTGTTGCTCTGTGTCTTAGAAGGACTACAGATGATAGAAAAGTATTCATAAGAGATAGAGATCCCCTACCTGTGCGCCCCAAGTCACGCTCAACAGTTGAATCAGATGGCAGTACATATACACTAAGCGAAGCACGGTTTAATCTTGGAATGGTAAGTTTTGGCATGCATTGTGAAGCAGGAAAGTAAGATAAGATGGTTTATGCTCCTCTGTTTGTTAAAATTGGGACGTATTGGAACAGCGGAATAATTTCGGTCTGAAGAATTTTTTTATCTGGAATAGATAAAAAATTGAAAAATCTAGAAAAAATTACCTGTTTTTTACTATGTATTGTAAACCAAAGGAAACGTATAAATGAAAATTCGTTGTTTCATTACTTTGATATCGACATGTTTGAGGAAAGTAGAGAGTTATATAGAATACATTGATAGATATGGCACAATGGTAATTTACAACCTATGAGAAACAGTAATATGTAGAAATAGCAAATTTACATACAGAAGGTGTTATACAGTTGTTTACAAGTTAGTTTGTGTCGCTTGTTTTTTTTTTGTATTTTAATATCGTGAGCAGTAATTTTCTTATGAAAGATTAGCAAGGATCGCCTTTTAATCTGATTTCAAATGAAAAAGTTCCATAGCTTGACAGTCGTACATGAAATTATTTTCACTGATGATGACCCGGGATCAAGTTTGAAAGAAGGGTGTAGGGAGTCAGCGTAGAACCTGAATATATACTCTACATATTGGACCCTGAAATATATTTAATAATTTGTTTATTTAACGCATCTAACTTGTTCTTACAGAGTAACGCATTGATTGCATTCGGTTATTTTAGTTGGACTTGAACGATGGCAGAGCTAGTCATGCCTCTACTTATGCTGGAGATTCTGTAAAGCTGAATTATGAACCAGACGAAAGTGTGGATTGGGAAGGTTATGATGGCAATGGATTTTATGCATACAATGGAAAGGTAAGGAGAAAGTCAAGTTCTGTAAAGTGACATACTGCGAAAGTTTCATGTTGAACTTAATATTTGGGAAAACAAAGAAAACAATTTTTGAAATTTTCATACCGTACAATTTCTTGCAAACTCATCATCAAACTTAAATCAGACATTGTCTTGTTTCTTTTTTCAAATATTCAGCTCAACCCGCCCCTCTTCTTCTGAAGGGGGGTGGAAGGCTCATATTCACATATGCATGATAAAATACAGAGTTACGTTCCATTTATATTCATTGTTTTGAACGGATTATAACATTCTTGTATGAATATGACCCCACCCTCCCCCCTCCGCAATTGTCGACTTTCCTACTTCTATGTTTCGACTAAAATTAGTGTGTGTTAATTGTTATAACACGAGCCCTTATCAATGATTGACTACATTACTACATTTTCCATCTTAGTTTGAAGAGGATCAGAACTGGACGGATAAAGAAGATGGCGATACCTTAAGATCATCGCGGTATCTTATTTTTTCTGACACGAGATTATGATGAGATTTCTTAAGGAGACCAACATGTCTCTTGTAATTATATTAGTCAAATATTTTTCTTTTTGCATTTTATATTATGGAGGAGGATGGAAAGCAGTTATTTTAATGATATCTATAATGTACATTTCAAGTGATATTAACAAATAATTACATAAACTTTTATTTTGCTTGAAAAAATCAGAATCATTGAGTTCTATAATAACTGGAGGGGAAACGTCAACAAAATTACTATAAATTATGCGTGGTCATATTGTCAAAGTCACGCGCTTTTTCACAATTGCGATTATATAAAATATCAATGCCAAGCACAAAAACTTTTAGAAATTTTATATTTAAAACATGCTGCAAACTTGTTTGGTATAGAGCTTATAGAGCTCAATGATCAGAATGTGATTGACTGCTGTCATATTGTAACGTGGGCGCTTTTTCCCGCGAAAATGACAATTTTAGATGCATCACAAAATGGCGATTTTTTTGTGTATTTCAAAGATTCTCATGTTGTTGTTTATTCATTTATTTGACCTGCTTTTAAGCAAGGAAACCCACGTTTTTATCGGCAGTAAAAAGGTAGGAACGTTTTTCATCGTTTTCATAACGTTTTGAAAATTGTTTGAAAAAATAATTTAAAATATTTTCGTTTTTTTAGCATGAATCGTTTGTACACAATGCCAAAGAAACGTATTACCTGGATAGAAATGAAACTATGACGGTATTTGATATGATATTTTACTATTTTTTTATTGTTTTTAGCTAGTTCAAACCGTTAGTGGTTTTATTTTCATTTACTACAGGTTTGGGCAAAGATTGTTCCATTCCCTTGGCAAGACAACAGATTGGTCGTAAGTTAAATATCAAAGAAATTTACGAAATTTTCAGTTTTCAGTGATTGCATGTATGAATTTTTTAGCCTGGAGTATCTGATCCTGAAATGCTCGAATTTAATATGTCGTGTATTGAGGAAGTTGTTATGCCTGGAGTTGTTTCTCGAAATTTGGTGAGCATTATGATTTAAACTTTATACGAAATACTTTACGAACAGATACAGCGTATTCTGCTGACGTCATAGCCGCCATTTTGGGGTACGAATTGAAAATGATTTTAATGTACTTTCAAACATGGCTGCTTTTTGTATTGTTTAGTTGATCCTTGGGGAACGAGCGAAGACGCTCTATCGCCTGTTGTTCTGTAATATTTAGCATTACAAATTTCATGTGTAACAATACATTTTTCTTATATTTGCAATATCAATGATACCATGTATAAGCTCCCTCTAGACTAAAATACGTATTAGTATTTTACGGCTGCATAAGTTTATTGGTTGAGAGCAATCTTAAAACGAATCTATGAACTTCTTTAATCATCCGTAGCCATTTTTTTTGCACAACCACAACTCATTGAACTAAAATACATGGAAGGAAATAATTGAAGCCAAATCTTACTCCAGACACGCGAGACTTTACCCCAGACACGCGTGTTTAGTGTTTCGAAATTCTCTCGCGAAGTGAAAACTGATTACTACACACGCGTGTCTGGGGTAAAATCACGGCTTCAAAAAATTATTAGTGTTTTGTATTGCAGGTTGCGTTCCATGTATTTCAGTTCAGTGCCACAACTATCTTGATCACATGATTTTATTTCAACATAAAATATATTTTCCATTTATGTAGACAGTAGATATCGCGCAGGTACAAAGAAAGGAAAAGAATAGGTTAGAGCATAATGACTTGACTATGTTGCTTGGATCTCTTGTTTACTTAGCTTCGAACTCAGTTCGAAAGCTAAAACAATGTTAAAATAATACATTGATACAATAGAGCAGAAGTGGAACATTGACATGTTTTACATGTGAAGTTTGCTGAATCGACCGAAGATGTAGTTTTTAAGCGCTTTTGAAAAACTGTTTCATTCAGGAATTGCGAATGATAATAATTTCATCTTTGTAACGTAACTTAGCATTCTAAGTATACAAACATGTGCTAAAAGTATCATAAAGTGTTTCAAATTTGTTTGCGTTCATTTTAAAACAAGTGATTGAGATTTTGATTTTTTAGTACAAGCAATTACAAAACAGGAAATGCAATATTACGTATTGAGGTCTTTGAAATGACCAATCATGAACCGTTATTATATATGGTAAGTAATACTGGATAGCTTTGTGAACTCTTCAACGTCATGTTCCGTCGCATGATTTAATTCTGTAGGAAACGCATGTAGTGGTTGGTTGTCCTCCCACTAGAATTTTGACGGTGCAAAGGTACATTTCTTATTGAAGTGACTAAGATATGAAGCATTTTTTAAATTAAATGTAGATATGATCTTCGCACTTTGTTGGACAATTTAAGCAATTGTCTCATGAACCTGAAAAATTCATATGAAGCATTTTTTGTTGATCATTATTATTTGCATTGCTTCCAGGTCAACTGAACAAAACTGTCCATCATTTGAGAAGTACGAAATCATCATACCAAGGTGTGTAGAATTTCATAGTAAGGTTCGTTTGTATACTTCTACTGTCCCTCGCAGAAATAAACATGGGAAATAATCTTGTTTAAAAAATGTCTGGGGCCGGTTGTGCAAAGCTTGGATAACGTTATCCATTGGTTGTAAATGATGATCGTCCAGGTTAATAACCTGATGATGATCGTCCATTTACAAACATATAACGATACTCCCGGGTTCAAACCATTTACTTTGTTATCCATTGGATAGCAAGTTTTTTTAACGGTTGAAAAAGGAAAAGTATAAGGTTTGACCTGAGTAATCACTGAAATAAAATATTGCTTCTAAAATTACAAAATTTCTTTGTCGCAACGAAAACATAAACACCTTTAAACAAGTTTGAAAATTTTACTATCCAATGGATAACGCTATCCAAGCTTCGTGCAATCGGCCCCCGAATGTAAAAAACTTACATTTAATTAAAAAATATGATTGTTTTATCAAATTGTTCTTTGAGTTAGTGTTATGATTCTGTTTTGTTAAACAGCCGTCACTATCGAACTCGGTTCACGACGCCAATAATTTATGGTGCTGCATCAAAGGTGCGTTTTATTTATAACGTTTGAACTTTGACGTTTATCAGTTTAGTCGAGAAAACAAGCAAGATCAGCATATTCAGTTAAGGGTTGAGTTGTGTTTTATGTAGAGTTAGCCGGCATGTTTTTGTTAAAGTTTTCTTCAAAAAATAAGCAAGGAAAACTAAGATTATTGTCCAATCTTATCTTGGTGTGAGGCATCTCTCTCTCTCTCATAAACGGCTCGTTTCTAATGGACTCCTCTCAAATTACCATTATCATAATTAAGATTTAAAAGCTCAACACAAAGTTTGAAATAGTTCCTTATCGTCGTCAAGTGTCGACCATTTCTTTGGGATATCTTGTTTGCACTTATGGAGACGAACTTTTTAGACTATGGTTGTAAAAAATGGTGTGGTAGAAATGTGTGTTAATATGGGCGTAAACTTGCTTCATTTTTGTATAGTATGAATGAAAACCTAGTTTGAATGTATATTTTGTACGTATAATATTTAATATAACATTCTATCTTGATGTTTAGATTTTGCCATATGACTTTAAAACTCTTGGCTGCCCAATTTTGGCTAATTATTATGAACTTTTCAAACCAAAACTACAGATGTGCGTACAATCGATGTTACATTATCTTTTTGTATCAGACCCTGGCCTGGGATCTGGTTTAAGAAATATGACGTCACTATTTGTATAGTTATGATAATGGACTGATGCTGAGAAACATGACGTCAAGTTACGTGCTATTAGAGTTAAATGGTAGAACAGACTACACTTATTACGCAAGCATGGCTGAGGTGAGGCTTGCATATCTTTTGCTTTGTTTTCAGTTTCATTGATATGAATAAAGAAGGTTATAAGATGTTTCACAGTCAATTTGTGTACTTGTGAGGCTTATCTATCCAATTAAAGGTTTAAAAAATATAAGCCAGCTCGTTAATAATTTCAATAAAAATATAATTCACCTAGTCAGCAGCTAAGCACTTGCTCAACTTTTAAAATGAGTTCTTTCATTTGCGAGGTTTGCTTTCAATGCAAATAAATTCCAGTGGTAAGCACGACAGTCTTTATTTTTAATAAAGATAAAAGCCACCCTAATTAAGAGGGGAGCACTACACCCTAGATAAGAGGGGAGCACTACACCCTAGATAAGAGGGGAGCACTACACCCTAGTTAAGAGGGGAGCACGACAAGTCTGTAACTAGGACTTCATTTTTTCACCTATTTTTGGAAAACATTGTTTACTCACTGTTTAGGAAAGTAAAATGTTTGCAGAGTTTGCAGCTGTTTGTGCCACTCCCAATTCACGAACTTCTCAGCAAAGTTGTAGTCATTGTGATTTTAAAAATTGTTGAATGTACTATATTTTTATTAAGGCTGGTTGTCTACGTAAAGCACAGACTTACCAACTGATGATCGATGATAATCTGAATAAATCTAATCTATCTCTCGTCTGGACATCAATGGTATTGACTATTATTTTCCACTTCCTTTGTTTCTAGACGTTGTATATGGAAGTCATTTTGGCTATTTTTACTGCTATTTTTATCGGCCATGATAGGGAATTTTTAAGCTTTCCAGCAGGTCTGTAGGGAAATGTTCAGTTTATGGCTGATGTTGGGTAGTCTTCATCAGGTATTAACTGGTATGGAGAGTATATCTTCTTCACCTACTATAGGGTGCGGGAATCATAAATGGTCTTACTGGTATGGAGAGGATATCTTCTTCACCTACTATAGGGTGCGGGAATCATAAATGATCTTACTGGTATGGAGAGGATATCTTCTTCACCTACTAAAGGGTGCGGGAATCATAAATGGTAACTGGTATGGAGAGGATATCTTCTTCACCTACTAAAGGGTGCGGGAATCATAAATGGTAACTGGTATGGAGAGGATATCTTCTTCACCTACTAAAGGGTGCGGGAATCATAAATGGTCTTACTGGCTGTTAAGTGATAACACAAATTATTTTCTGGAAGTTTCAAGAAAAGTAGTTTTGTAAGAAATGTTCAAGATTTTAGCGCCATATGTTACTCGAAATGCGATTTGTTTATGAATTAGAACAATTTTGTTTGAAAAGTCATTTTCTTATATATACAACTTCTGAAAAGGTTGTATTTTCGCAGAACTACGAGAGCTGTTTTGCATTTGATGATCTCGAAAACGCAAACTTGGAGGAGCGTTATGAAATCCTAAACGAAAGTGGAGTATCGTCCATAGTTTGGCAAAGTGAGGGCGTATTCGTTTTCCTAGCAACTGTAATAGATCCAGAATACAGGTTGGTAGCTAATTGGTTTGTGTCGTAGAATTTCCTTACAGTGATTGGAAGAATAATTTAGCAATTTTAATTTCGAGTAACGTAAGAGGATCGGCTCACAATTAGGTTTTTTTGATTTTAGTTTTTGTAACCTTTCAACAATGTTTGCTGTTTACGTGACTGGCCTGGAAAAAGAACGCAAAAGGCTTATTCCGTTTTTGGTATTGGGTACATCTGTATTTGGTTTGTTCGGTGTTTTGTTTCTTTTATATGTCACCACCAAATAATATTCTTCGTTGAAAAAGCAGCGTTTGATTTACTAACAATTTCGGCGCCTAAGACACAATATTGCTCGATATAGTGGAACATAGAATTGGTGAGTTTAATTTATAGATGCTTTGTTTTGGAGACGTATGATAAAAGAAAGTTAGTTCTGGTTTATGCGCGTCTGAAAACATTTATTTGTTCATTTTAAGATTTAAGTCCTTTAATCACTGGAATTTTTTAGTTGCCGCTTACATGAGCAAGTGTCCCGTTTAGGCGAGTGGACTCCCTTTGTAAATGTGTTGTATATTACTTTGACAGTTTAATTACATGGGCCATGGCAATCGAGTTGTCCCGCCTAGCCTGGACCCTGGTCGAGTTACTCGCTTAGGTGGGATCAAAATTCCTATGTAATTGCATTCTGTCGAGTTGGCTCGTCAAAGCGAGCCAAGAAATTTCATTCACGTATGCGTTTATTAGTTAGTTTAAATTGACATTGTTAGAGCGATGTATGCCAGAAAAATTGTTACCCAAAAGTTTGAATGGGATACCAAAATAATTAAAGATTTACTGAGTTCGGTATTAAGTCCTCAATAACCGAGCTCGAGGTCTTTATGGAGCAATATCGGACCGAGGTCTTTTTGTACAGACCGAGCCCGTAGGGAGAGATTTATACAAAAAGACAGAGGTCCGATATTTCTCAGTAAAGACCGAGAAAGCGAGGTTATTAAAAGGTTTAATATATGGCATTATTTGACCTGAAACGAAGCTTTGTTTCTTTCTCGTCTTTGCTGTTTTTTACGGGTTGACTTTCACTTTTCTAGTTTTTGTCATTAAAAAATAAATCGTTTCAAATTGTATCGTCTGGATAGTTAAACTGTTTTCCAAGTGTTTTTCCTTCGAATCACATTCGTAAATGGTTTTTTATTTCGTTTATTTTGCGTTTTGCTGTTTGCTTTACGAAGTTTGTTTACATTTGACTGTAAAATTACGCGTTTTGGACCGTCGTCGATTACGGGAAAATAATGGACCGGCAAAAATGTTTCTGAGCCAATCAAAGCGCGCCATTTTGCCGAAAGTGAAGCTTGCCATATAATAATAAAATATAAAACTTATATCGAGTTTAACAACGATAAACTATAGCCGTGAAGCAGTACGTGTGATTATGGCTCACAACTATTGAGATAATAAATTTAGTCCTACAAAGTTGACAAAACAGATACGCAACTAATTTTTCCTGACAAAATTTGCTCTCCCGTGCAGGTCAACACCTTTCATGTAATTGCAATTTTTAACTCGTCTCAATCTTACAATACATTATGAAGGGAAAACTGTGCTCTTTATTTAATTAAACATATTGTTTTATATTTTACCAATTACTATTTAAATTTCCAGTGAAACAACCTGCATGCACTAAATATACCAGATTTCTATAATGATAGTCGTAATGTCATTTGAAATGTCTTATGATTAGGACTGTTGCTGCCCAGGCCATACATTGATTTCTCGAATTAACACCCATTCTTGTTGGGATTGTACTTCTATCTTTATACAACGGACTTTCTTGAATGTTTTAAAATCAATGGCTAGTGTACCTCTGACAAATGATCCTAAAGATGTGTGGTAATGTAGGCAATTGTTTTTATCTGGCGTTGTGCCTAGTTTTAACCAGCCACTCTTTATTCTATCATTAATTGCTATGTTTCCTCCTGTCTCAACAATAACACCTTGCAGTAAAATTTCGTTTTGAAACATGATCACAATGTGGCAAGATGTCTTGTTATTACATGTGCCCCTGAAATACCTTGCACCTTTGTTGTATGCAAAGTCTATACTTGTTTGCATTTTTGGTATTAGATTAGTTTTTATCACAGCAGGGGGGTTATGTCCCAGATATTTTTGTGAGTATTTGTCAAAGTAGGCTTCATTTGTTTTTTGAGGCTTGCTTCTAAGGGATGATATGTCTCCATAATGCTCAAATAATGAAGCGACACGAAATCTCCAACGGCCTGCTTGTCCCTTAAGTTCCCGCCAATTATACTCCATCCAATCCACAGGCATCTCATCGTAAAATATATAATAAAATGTTGCAATTTCATTGAGGTCATAATTGTGATAGACTTTACCAATGTAGCCAAGCATTGAGGCATCAAGTGTGAACCATGTTTCTTTGTTTTCATAACTGTCAATAAAGTCCATAAGTTTTGGGTAATAATATGGTGAAGCTTTAATATCATCTTCCAGTTGTAAATGATACTTACTCAAACCATAACAATAACAAAAAAGGAAGGAGAAATCAATTACTTGTTTTGAACGCCATTTTACTCTTTTTTCATTGTCGTTGAATCTCCTTTTCAGTTTTTCAAACGAAGGATAGTAGGGTGGAAATACTTGTATAATATCCAAGGTGCCCTCATTAACAAGAGACATGTATTTCTGCTGTATTTTATTAGCAAGTTGAATTCGTTTTTGTTTACTTGAATCACCAAGTTGTAATACAATAAGAAATTTGGGTGTTATAGTTCCAACAGTTTGGTCCACAGTAAGACTACTTAGAGTGTCCATGAGATATACGTTTCCATTGTCACGAGTAATTGTTGAGATGCCAATGGTTAGAGTATCTGCAATGAAATATAATTGGGTTGATAAGGATGCCAAAAAGACTATATATATTTGTATTTATGGGTCAACTTACATTCTTTATCAGATGATCGGTTGCTATGAAGTTTAACTTCATTACTATCCAAGATGCTCCTTGATAAACATGCTGAAGCCAAGTTAAAACTATGAACTTGAGTTGGGTTTGATATCTCTAAATGGAAGCAAAAAGCATTGTACTTTTAATTTGTTTTAAGTAATCTGTTAGAGAATACTTGGCCATTTGTCCACTTTGCATTAAAATTGTAGTAGTGTGCATCTCATTCTTCCAAGGAGAATACAAATTTACTTCAGTTATAAATGCGTATGTGTTTCTGCGTTTGACGCATTTTTATAGCTTTTTCAGTGAAAGTAGAAGATTTTTACATTAAATTATAAGACACCTCAAGTTAAAATTTAAAATGAACTTTGGTGAACATAAAGTGTCATTTAAATATTTTGTCAAATGATATTAGTGTGGACAACAACAAATTTGAAATTCCATGTGATTTTTCTTATGATTTTTTTTAAAGACAAAAAAAATGAGATAAAATTCCTCATTAACTTGTTTTTAAATGCATTCGGCGCATGTGACATTAGACGTTTGAAAGTTGAAACGGGTCTAAATTTGCAAAGAAACAAAGACTATACTGGAAAGCTTGGTTTTCGTATGCCGTAGATTTTACGCTAGAAATTAACAATCTAAACTTTCTACGCAAGCACAGTGCGATACGATATATGTAATAAAATTAATAGTACTGGCTGCACTGGTAGAACTAAGCAAGTCAGATCTATTTAGTTTTACTTCGTTCCAAATTATTTCCGACCTAGATAAGGCCAATTTTTAATAAAGGACGCTATGGATAATTTACAGCAGTCAGTTTGTCTTGAATTAAATAGAGCAGTGTTCCTTACATGATGTCACGACATGCACTTGATACCAGATCCCTGAGTGAAAAATATATACAGCAAATTTTGATTTTTAACAGCGATTTCCCAAGATAGATTTAATGTAAATCAATTTTTTTTTGAATCTGTTAATTTCATGAATTGTTCTTTCAAACAATACTAAAATCCTGTAAGGTTTATATGCACTTTAAGGAGATATTTTGGATGAAACAATCTCTTCCGGAAGTATATACTTATTAAAAAATGTTGCATAAATAATCGCCGTCGCCAAAGAGTAAATGTAAACTGCTACAAACTAACTCGACTCACGTACAAGCCTTTGTACATTGATCGACAAACGAGCTCAAAGATTGTTTTCTGGCTAGTCAAAAATGAATGCATCTATATTTAATTCAATCCTTGTTATTTCATTTTCATCTCTTGGCCGACTGCGCTTTGCCGTCCATACAAAAATGTAGTTGCGTAGTTACATTGCGTTGCTGTTAGCCATCTTTGAGATTAACACGCGTAAAGCCGCCCCGCGATGTTACTGCATCGTGTTCAATGTTCAATTCAAGGGTTTTTTTTTTACCTCCAGTGAGTGTTGTCAGCAAACATAATATATAAATCAGTAGAATCACTATAAATTATGTCTACTAAATCTATGATTCTATTAATTAAAAATAATGCCACGCCAACAGATGCAAAATTAAACTTTTACGCCACGCCAAAGCAAAGTTCCTGGAATTTTAGTGAATCAAATACCCCCAAAATACGGCGTAGTTACATTTTTGTCACGCCATATATTATTGGCGTGACATACAAACTTTCCAGTCTTTTAACTAAATACAAGAAGTCTTTTACAAAGACGCTTGTTTGTTTTTTTTCGGTTACTATAAAACTTCTTACCGGTGGATATTGTTTCGTCCAGATATTGCATGATATCCCCAAGTTTCTTAGGCTTTTGAGATGAAATGAATGCTATAGCTATTACAATACACGAAAGGATAAAAATAATCTTCAACAAAGTTAGCAGTTTACTACCGCTAAGTATTCTCATATTTGCGTTTTTATTTAAAATTTGCGCCTTTCCACATGTCAGAAGTTTGTCGTCTGTTTACGTGGAACGAGGGACGTCGCAAAGACCTTGATATTGGGAGGGAAGGGGGGGTGTGTATTTTTTTTTAAATTTGCATGAAATTTTGCGGTTTTCCTGGTATGCATTTGGCCGAATTTCGGAAACACTGACTTCAAAATTTTCAATTTTAACAAAATGAATGAACGTTTTCAAAATATTCATTCCATAAGAATTTTCGGTAAAAATACAAACTATTTATAGTTAGGTTTATCAGGTTTGTCATGGTTAGCTTTGCCAGGTTCGTCATGGTTAGGTTTGTCAGGTTTGTCATGGTTGGGTTTGCCAGGTTCGTCATGGTTAGGTTTGTCAGGTTTGTCATGGTTAGGTTTGCCAGGTTCGTCATGGTTAGGTTTGTCAGGTTTGTCATGGTTAGGTTTGCCAGGTTCAGGTTTGTTAGGTTTGTCAGGTTTGTCATGGTTAGGTTTGCCAGGTTCGTCATGGTTAGGTTTGTCAGGTTTGTCATGGTTAGGTTTGTCAGGTTTGTTATGGTTAGGTTTGTCAGGTTTGTCATGGTTAGGTTTGTCAGGTTTTGCAAAAAGATGTTGAAACAATTGTTTCTTCGCTAATTTATGTCAAAGGTCAATTTTACATATTGAAATTTTAACTAGCATCAAAAATATGGCACAAACAAATATGTTAAAAGGATGGCACAAACCAATGAGCCCTGAAAAATTACAGTTAATCTCAGAAAAATACACCTGGCAGGAAAACTATCCAAGTATGTGGTGCAAGAAAGTCAACCCAAAGGTATGGTCACTGCTAAAGTGGAAAGAAAAAGAAGTTGGATGTAGAAATGTTCAACTTACAACAAACAGTACTCAAAACCATGTTTACAATTTTACAAACAATAAGCTCGTGTAGCTTTTTTGCACTGAAGTGAAGGACCCCACTGACAGTGAATTAGTGTTTGGAAATGACTTTGCCAAAAATTCAGAAGAGGCAAGTCACATCAGCTCCTCCATGAGAAATGAAAACCACAGAACGTACTCTGCTGACAAAAAACCATTCACGTCATACAAACTGAGGCATTCTTACAGCAACAAAATATTTTTACGGCAAGACCAGCAGAGGAGCCTGCAAAGACGGGAAAATGTGGAATGGAGATCAATAGAAAAAAATCTTAGATACTTTAAAACAAATCAAAGGTTTCTTTCTAACTTATCATAGGTTAGTTCCTAATTTAACTTTTAAGAGTTTCAAATTTGTTTGCGTTCATGTTGAAACTATTGATTGAGATTTTGCTTTTTCAGTGCGAGTACAAAACAGGAAATGCAACATTACGTATTGAGGTCTTTGAAATGACCAATCATGAACCGTTATTGGTAAGTATTACTAGATAGCTTTGTGAACTCTTCAACGTCATGTCCCGTCGCATGATTTAATTCAGTAGGAAACGCAAGTAGTGGTTGGTTGTCCTCCCACTAGAATTTTGACCGTGTAAAGGTACATTTCTTATTGAAGTGACTAAGATATGAAGTATGTTGTTGATCATTATTATTTGCCTTGCTTCCAGGTCAACTGAACAAAACTGTCCATCATTTGAGAAGTACGAAATCATCATACCAAGGTGTGTAGAATTTCATAGTAAGATTCGTTTGTATATGTGAAGTAAGTACTTCATTAATTCGTTCATAGATTTAAGTCATTCAACAAGTTGAATTTTTTTAGTAAATTCTTACAATACTTTATGAATGGTAATCCGGAAAAGAGATTTATGACGAGAATAAAATAAAATAGCCTTTAGCTAAAATAACCCTTAAAACGATGTTGAAAAGATAAACTTATTAATTTTAATTGCATACTGTTTATATTTCGCCATTTAAATTTCCCGCGCATAGACGAAATAGATTTTTGAGAATTCAACAAATCAGCGCCCGTGTTTTATAAACACATATATTGTTGCTAAGAATGTAGCTGATGTAGCATACAATCTTAACTATCCTGATAAAAGCTTTGCCAGAAACAGTCATAATGTCATTAATTTGAGATTTATTCTTAAGATCACGGCTGTTGCTGCCCAGGCCATACATTGATTTCTCGAATTAACACCCATTCTTGTTGGGATTGTACTTCTATCTGTATACAACGGACTTTCTTAAATGTTTTAAATTCAATGGCTAGTGTACCTCTGACAAATGATCCTAAAGGTGTGTGGTAATGTAGGCAATTGTTTTTATCTGGCGTTGTGCCTAGTTTTAACCAGCCACTCTTTATTCTATCATTAATTGCTATGTTCCCTCCTGTTTCAACAATAACACTTCGTAGTGACATTGCTTTTTGAAAAATGATAACAATGTGGCAAGACACCTGGTGATTACATGTGCCCCAGAAATACCTTGCACCTTGATTGTATGCAAAGTCTATGTTTGTTCGCATTTTTGGTATTAGATTAGTTTTTGTCACAGCAGGGGGGTTATGTCCCAGATATTTTTGTGAGTATTTGTCAAAGTAGGCTTCATTTGTTTTTTGAGGCTTGCTTCTAAGGGATGATATGTCTCCATAATGCTCAAATAATGAAGCGACACGAAATCTCCAACGGCCTGCTTGTCCCTTTATGTTTCGCCAATTATACTCCATCCAATCCACAGGCATCTCATCGTAAAATATATAATAAAATGTTGCAATTTCATTGAGGTCATAATTGTGATAGACTTTACCAATGTAGCCAAGCATTGAGGCATCAAGTGTGAACCATGTTTCTTTGTTTTCATAACTGTCAATAAAGTCCATAAGTTTTGGGTAATAATATGGTGAAGCTTTAATATCATCTTCCAGTTGTAAATGATACTTACTCAAACCATAACAATAACAAAAAAGGAAGGAGAAATCAATTACTTGTTTTGAACGCCATTTTACTCTTTTTTCATTGTCGTTGAATCTCCTTTTCAGTTTTTCAAACGAAGGATAGTAGGGTGGAAATACTTGTATAATGTCCAAAGTGCCCTCATTAACAAGAGACATGTATTTCTGCTGTATTTTATTAGCAAGTGGAATTCGTTTTTGTTTACTTGAATCACCAAGTTGTAATACAATAAGGAAGTTGGGTGTTATAGTTCCAACAGTTTGGTCCACAGTAAGACTACTTAGAGTGTCCATGAGATATACGTTTCCATTGTCACGAGTAATTGTTGAGATGCCAATGGTTAGAGTATCTGCAATGAAATATAATTGGGTTGATAAGGATGCCAAAAAGACTATATATATTTGTATTTATGGGTCAACTTACATTCTTTATCAGATGATCGGTTGCTATGAAGTTTAACTTCATTACTATCCAAGATGCTCCTTGATAAACATGCTGAAGCCAAGTTAAAACTATGAACTTGAGTTGGGTTTGATATCTCTAAATGGAAGCAAAAAGCATTGCACTTTTAATTTGTTTTAAGTAATCTGTTAGAGAATACTTGGCCATTTGTCCACTTTGCATTAAAATTGCAGTAGTGTGCATCTCATTCTTCCAAGGAGAATACAAATTTACTTCAGTTATAAATGTGTATGTGTTTCTGCGTTTGACGCATTTTTATAGCTTTTTCAGTGAAAGTAGAAGATTTTTACATTAAATTATAAGACACCTCAAGTTAAAATTCAAAATGAACTTTGATGAACATAAAGTGTCATTTAAATATTTTGTCGAATGATATTAGTGTGGACAACAACAAATTTGAAATTCCATGTGATTTTTTTATGATTTTTTTTATCTTTTATATGCTATGGCAATTCAAACAAGGTAATTAATAATTTAAAATGTATTTCATATAACCAATAAATTTTAGTGTAGAAAAGAATGTTGCAATTTTAATATAGAAATTGCAATTTTAACAACAAAAATTGTAAGGAAAAACGTTTCGAAGAAAATCTTAAAGATAAAATGTAATTTTGAATTTAGTAAACTATTTTAGCAGAAGTAAAAGCCCGTTTCAAACATCGAATTTAACTTGTACCGAATGCATTAAAGACAAAAGAAAATGAGATAAAATTCCTCATTAACTTGTTTTTAAATGCATTGGGCACATGTAACATTCGACGTTTGAAACGGGTCTAAATTTGCAAAGAAACAAAGACTGGAAAGCTTGTTTTTCGTATGCCATAGACTTTACGCTAGAAATTTATCATCCAAACTTTCTACGCCAGCACAGTGCGATACGATATATGTAATAAAATTAATAGCACTGGCTGCACAAGTAGTACTAAGCAAGTCAGATCTATTTAGTTTTACTTCGTTTCAAATTATTTAATTAAAAGATTTTCTTGAAATGTTGTTGAATGTTAAAAAAATCTTGTCCTTAATGGTTAAAGAATGAGTCTCACGGTAATGCTTTGCGTGCTTAGCCATGCACAGGCAGCCATATTTGGGGTACCTTAAAATGGCGCCACATTAGGTTGTTAGTGCAGCGATTTGTCCAAATTTGGTAAATGGTGATCCGTAATAGTTTAAATCATCTTCCTAGTGCTAATGCTATACAGTCAAATCTGGATCTTATTTAATTCCGACATTTTTTGCAATAAAGTAAATAAAATTGCAATCAGTACAAGTTAAATTCGATGTTTGAAACGGGCTTTTACTTCTGCTAAAATAGTTTACTAAATTCAAAATTACATTTTATCTTTAAGATTTTCTTCGAAATGTTTTTCCTTACAATTTTTGTTGTTAAAATTGCAATTTCTATTTGAAATTGTAACATCCTTTTCTACCCCCAAAATTTATTGGTGATATGAAATACATTTTAAATTATTAATACTTTGTTTGAATTGCCATAGCATATGCCATTACATTTTACATACGTTTTGCAAGTAACGTCAGACGCATACGCCAACAACTCTGGTTCAACCACCGCTGCAAGGATTTTGGTCTCGTTCCGGCAGGACTTAGAATTAAGTCCCCGTTGAACACACAAGAGGCTATTCAGATTGTCAAATCCACCAGCAGACGACTGATACGAGCACAGATTAACGACTGTCACAGACGAATCAACTATTACATCAAGCAACAAGAACAAAGACTGAACAAACTGAAGGAACTCATACCAACGACAGTAAGTGATACTTTACTTTCTACGATACAAACTATTACAGAGAAACGAGCAAACAACACAGAGACACCAAATCAAACAACAACAAAAACTTGAACGTTTAAAACGCACTAAAACACGTACAAGACGTAAACATGACGATAACTGGTGAGGAATATTTCTTCCCGCTCATTAGACGAAACTGAAACACGACTATCTTACGGACTAAAACATTCCATAACACCTAGACGAATCCGACTGAGACGATAGTATCAAGTGTCGAGGTTGTCCTAGCGTATCAAAGAGACTTGTCAGAGACAACCAAAGACGAGATCAGAAGCAGGGTAGCCTCCGCTTTACAATCGTCCTCTATACGTGACAACAACTTGACAAAGGACGAACAACAAGCACTCAAACGACTAAAACACGACGACAACATCGTCATTTTACCAGCAGACAAAGGACGCGTGACTGTGGTCATGGACAGGAATGATTACTTCGACAAAATGGACACCCTTGTTAACGACAGACAAACGTACGAACAACTCAAACGAGACTCAACACCATCACTTAACAGCAAGATTTTCTCTATGAGAAAATCTAACATTATATCTGAACGTATTTACGATCGACTTAGATGTTCAGTACGACGACCACCCAGACTATACGGACTACCAAAACTTCACAAACCACAAATACCCATGCGATTAATTGTATCATTCTGTGGTTCACCTACTTACGAACTCTCAAAGTACTTGACTGACATACTGCAACCACTTACAAGCAAATCAAAACACAAGCTACAATCCACTGAAACTTTCATTAAAAAACTAAGCACTGTACAAATACCGAACAACTATATACTAGTGTGTTTTGATGTGAAATCACTGTTCACCAGTATTCCACTTATTCTAGCACTTACTTGAACAAAAACCCTCATTACAAACACCACGGACGTACTGCCATTACCGACAGAAAACATTATGGAGATACTGGAGCTCTGCCTCACCTCGACTTACTTCCAGTACAAAGGTACACACTACAAACAATTACATGGAACAGCAATGGGCTCACCCGTTTCTGTTGTAGTTGCTGAAATTGTAATGCAATCTATAGAGGAACTGGCGCTCATGACTTACAAACATGCACTACCTTTTTGGTTCCGCTACGTAGATGACACAATCACAGCACTACATGCAGACGAGATTGATGACTTTCACACTCACATCAACAAACAGAACAGCCACATACAATTTACCAAAGATGTCGAAGAAAACGGAACTCTTCCTTTTCTCGACTGTTTGGTAAAACATAATAATCAAAAACTACGAACAACAGTTTATCGCAAGCCAACACATACTGACCGACTACTAGACCAATCATCTTACAACCCTACATCACACAAAGCCACCACAATCAGAACATTAACAAGACGTGCACAAATCATATGTGATTCACCGGACGCTCTACACAACGAAAACAACTATCTCAAACGTGTTTTTGACAGAAACAACTATAACTCTGACTTTATCAAACGCAACACTTACAAACCCAACGAAACGAACAACTCAGTGACAACAGCAACGACACCTTACATCAAAGGTCCGTCTGAGACTATCTCGCGTATCTTACGACCATACAACATACGTGTCGCACATAAACCAATCACAACGTTACGACAAGTACTAACGAACATAAAGGACAAAGAACAACCCAACGAACGACAAGGTGCAGTTCTGCTCCGACTGCCACGCCTCCTATATCGGGGAAACTGGCAGGAACTTAAACATAAGACTTACTGAACACAAACGAGCTACTATGAAACAAGACAGAACTAATCATGTTCAACCAGATTATAAGAAAGTGACCTATTTCGTCCGCCATGTTTATTATCAAACTAAACGTATATTGCGCATGCTTATGACGAACATTGTTGCTAACACATGGTCAAACTATCCCATCATGCAAAATTACCATAATTTGTTGGATAAAAAATTGACTACAATCAAATTCCATGCAACATTGTCCAACATCATGCAACATTATAAAAAAGGGTGGTCAAACGGGGCCAACATTTTGTGACAACAAAGTTGGATTATGTTGGATCAAAATGTTGCGCTCGTTTGACTGGGGCTTAATTTAAACTGCTACAAACCAACTCGACTCACGTACAAGCCTTTGTACATTGATCGACAAACGAGCTCGAAGATTGTTTTCTGGCTAGTCAAAAATGAATACATTTTTATTTAATTCAATCCTTGATATTCTTTTTCATTTCTTGGCCGACCGTGCTTTGCCGTCAAATTAACAGTCGAAGTAGACATATCACTGCATTGTGCGAGATCATTACCGCGAGACTCATTCTTTAATAAAGATTCATGGATTCAACAGAATACAAAAGTAGTTGCGTAGTTACATTGCGTTGCTGTTAACCATCTTTGTGATTAGCACGTGTGAAGCCGCCCCGCGATGTTCGATGTTCACGAACTGCACCGTGTTCAATGTTCAATTCAAGGTTTTGTTTACCTCCAGTGAGTGTCGTCAGCAAACATAATATGTAAATCAGTAGAATCACGATAAATTATGTCTACTAAATCTATGATTCTATTAATTATAAATAATGCCACGCCAACAGATCCAAAATTAAACTTTTACGCCACGCCAAAGTGAATCAAATACCGCCAAAATACGGCGTAATTACATTTTTGTCACGCCATATATTATTGGCGTGACATACAAACTTTCCAGTCTTTTAACTAAATACCAGAAGTCTTTTACAAAGACACTTGTTTGTTTTTTTCGGTTACTATAAAACTTCTTACCGGTGGATACTGTTTCGTCCAGATATTGCATGATATCCCCAAGTTTCTTAGGCTTTTGAGATGAAATGAATGATATAGCTATTACAATACACGAAAAGATAAAAATAATCTTCAACAAAGTTAGCAGTTTACGACCGCCAAGTATTCTCATATTTGCGTTTTTATCTAAAATTTGCGCCTTGCCACATGTCAGAAGTTTGTCGTCTGTTTACGTCGCAAAGACCTTGATAGCGAGTTTACAAATTGTAAAATCCTAGGACGCCGCCGTTTAAACCATAAACTGCGCAGGTGCGCACCAAGTTTAGGCCACTTAGCGTGAAGGCGACGCAGTGAAAAGCTGTTGTATGACGGCGTCTTGAAAATCGAAAATGGCGGGAAAATTAACAAAGACGAAGAGGTAAATTTTACGTATTTTTTAAAGGTTGGGAGGGAAGAAATATTTTAAACATGAGGTATTAGTTAAGTATTTGTTTTGACAGCAAAAGAAAACTAATAGAGAATTTAATTCAAATTCGCTGTATTTTCAATATGGCAGCTCAAGACTTTTGGCCATTGAGTTCGATAAGACCTGGAGGGGACAAGGGGCCTGGACCCAGTAGTATAGAGACTACCAATTCTGGCGCACCTCACACCTTGAGACCTAGTATACGCAAATCTAAGCCAAGGCCAAACCTTGGACAACGGCAGGAGCCAAAAACGGCCGGCCCACCCCCCGCGGCCGGCCGTCGGGGTCTATTATTTATAGAGTAGCGTATAGTAGGGTACGTGGTAAGATGAATAGTGAATCCAAAAGAGTAGTACGTATGAAAAGACGAGCAAAAAGAAAGAAGAGAAAGAGAGAAAAAATTGAATAATATAATAGTAAAACAGAGAGAAGAACATATTAAATTACATACTAGATTGTTACTAGAAGCGGGTTATATGAAATTAGAAGAATAAACATATTTATATATTATATAGAGTTAAGATTAGTTTGATGTGATATTAGTTTGATGTGATATTATGGATACTGTCAGAGAAATTTTACAGCTATACAAGCAAGGTGTTATAAGTGGAAGAGCTTTGAACTCGTTTCTTGAAGCTTTCCAACCACTTGCATCTACATCAAGAAAGCGTGCTAATGTAGCTCCACCTACACCTCTTCCGGAACAATGTAAGCGCAGACTTATTAGGCCTAATGATGTAGTCGAAATAAGACCACCTGTTATAACAAATTCTATAGGTTGGGAAGCTGAATATGGGAATATATGCGACCCATCGTTGATAAACTACAACGCACATCGGTTTCTAAGTGCAGTAAATAGAATGTCTAAAACGTCTAAAAAAGATTTTAAAGTAGCTCCGACACCTTCAGAGGTTGGCTCACCCCCTTTGAAGTGTTCCAGATGGCCAAACTTGAAGTGTTCTTATTCGGTTCTAGATAATGAACAAAAAAGCGAAGGAAAGCCTTCGGAATCATCTAGCGCTTCGTGTAGCAAATCTTCATCAAACAACCGTTGAAGATTCGGGTATTATACTTTCTATAGTGAGTGTGATAATTACTCTAGCAGTTTCCATCTGTTGAACAACTAATGTTGCATCAGCAGGTAAGTCTACATCTATAAAATCGCTATAGCTACATTCAGAGTTAATATCACCAATACGATGTGTTTTTGTTTTACTTAAGACAAGTAATTTCCTAGGAGTTTGAAGTATAGGTTTATCACGCGTAGGTTTATGTACGTCTGAATAGTTCCAAGAAGATATTAATATTTTTTCAGCATTAGAATTATTTTCTAGTTGGAATTTTTCAAAATTCCTCTCTCTATTTCTCTCTATTTCGTCGCAAAATTTCTCTCTATTTCGTCGTAAGTATACTTCTACTGCTCGGCGAAAGAGATCGTTTGTTGATTCGAATTCATGAACCGAAGTTTCAGCTGTGTTAGACATTTTAATGTTTGTGTAACAAACACAACTGAAGTGATAACACTATAAATATAAGTGAAAATTTATTGTTTTAGAATTAAGAATACTCTAAATAATGTACATGATATCTTCGCGTCCAGTTAATGGGTATTGTACTAACATATGACATCAATTTTTTAGTGTTATCATGTACGAAACTAACATAAGGCCCTCAACTTTGTTCAAACACAGAAGATCTAATGTTGAACCACTCGTGTTCAAACCAAATGCTTAATAATGCTAATTTATTATTTTTCGAGTGTTTTTCCAGTAGGAAACATTACTAAAGTTACATTTACTCCGCTCATGCCTGGGGAGTAAAATCCAGTAGGAGAGTTCAAAACAGGTTGATCTCCTTGGTCTCCTTTAAGACAATCAGCTCCTGGCTGTCCTTGAGGTCCTTGACGTCCTGAAGGCCCCTGAGGCCCTGTGGCTCCAGTATCTCCCTTAGGCCCTTGAGGCCCTCGAGGTCCTGCGGCCCCTGTAAAGCCCGGCACTCCTCTAGGACCTGTTAGACCTCTAATGCCTTATTTCCCTTGAGGCACTTGGGCTCCTGTGGCCCCGGGCGCACCATTGCTTCCATTAGTCCCATCAGTTCCGTCATCTCCTCTAGGACCCTCATCACCTTTCTCTCCTTTTGGTCCTCTAAGACCCGTATCTCCTTGAGCCCCTGCAGCTGCTGTATCACCTTTTTCTCCCTTTGGTCCTCTAGGATCCGTATCTCCTTGAGCCCCCGCTGCTCCTGTGTCCCTTAGCTCCTCTTGGGCCTCTAGGCCCTGGTGGTCCTGATTTTCCAGATCCATAACCATCATCAGTTCCACCGATTACTAATGTCGCCATTAGTCTGATGTAATTTTTAGTTTGATGCGATGTTTATATACCTATATATATAATAGAAAATTTTTTATTAATTACTGGATTTATATTTGACCGCGAGAGAAATCTATGACGAGCCTCCAGCCAGACCCGCGATTTTTTTGAAAGCTTGAGCTTCACCTTCACGGCGTGCGTTTTCAGCAGCGGTGGTAACAACTTCTTTTTCACGCTCTAAGTTCTTATTTGTCTTTTTCATCTCTTTTGAGTAGAGAAGCTACGTCGGCAGCTTCAAGAACGTCCCCAGCCGGGGCGCCCACACTGGATAGAGTAAGATCAATACCTCCAGTTCCTGTCACGACTGTAAAGGCACTCGATGCAGCAGATAAGGTGTGTCAAATTAAGAGTGTCGAAATAATGCGTGTGTATTTCTTACGCAGCTTATGACGAGCGTCACGCTCTTGGCGGAGCTCTGCCTCAATGTTTGAAATGCGAACAAGGCGAAAGTTGCTCGTTTCGACTGATGAACGGTTGGCGGGGTAAAATGCGGTTTATTATCTTGAGATTGTGAATCAATAGATGCTAGCACCGACTGTATTTCAGGTAGATTATAATTTTTCATTACACCATATGGGTCGTCCATTTTTTTTTTGTCCTATTATATAGTAAGATAAAAAACATTTATCCATCTTCATCTATCTTCAGATTGAAGTTCAAGTATGTTCATGTCAGTTGCATCTATGGAAGAGCGCGAAAAAGTAGTCCAAGAGTTTGTAAAAAACCGCGCAGAACTCTAGCGGCGCCAAGTCGATTTCAAAGTGTCTCGACAGTACGAAGGAGAATTCTTTGAAAGGGCGTCTGAACCAATTGTTAATGCTGAAAAATCTGTAGCAGAAGCTATTAACAAAAAACAAGACAAAGAAATTGAAGGGTTGCAAGAAGTCACTCAAGCGGTTGAAACACTCAACAGCAGCTTGCCCAACGGCTAGATGATCTAGTCCTTTTAACAAAAGGCTAACCATCTTGGAAGGCTATAGAGAATTCAAATTTGCTTGATCGGTTGGAGGCTGGTGAGTATATAAACGACGTAGATTTTGAAAATCTTGGACAATCTATCGGCCCGTCTACAAGACAAAACGCTTCTCCAGCTAACCAAGGGCTAGGTACAAAAAACCTCGAACGTTACAAAATTCTTAAAGAAAAAAGAAGTCGCCCCAGACAACACGAACAGGAACTGGAGTGCACTATTATAATAGCCCATCAGAGCTTATCGACCGCCTTTTTCTTTCCTGCAAGTCTGTAGAGGCTGGTAATGACTCTCGTGAGTTGAAAAACGATATTGAAGCGATTCTAACAAAACTGCTAGACGAAAGTGCAATAACGAAAAGTTATTACCGAAAGATTAGAAATAAATACGTGCGTTAAAATTTCTGCTCGTATATATACAAAGCTATTGTTTAGTGTTATCAA
Source organism: Xenia sp. Carnegie-2017 (assembly GCF_021976095.1). Taxonomy (NCBI): domain Eukaryota; kingdom Metazoa; phylum Cnidaria; class Anthozoa; order Malacalcyonacea; family Xeniidae; genus Xenia; species Xenia sp. Carnegie-2017. Next base: position 12,447,969 of record NW_025813483.1, on the reverse strand, counting down.
TAGAACCATAATGGCTGGAGTATTATAAGACGAAATTAGCATTGAGTTAGACTCAACAAGAGCCGTTGCGGTACACGGTGGAGAAGAGAACGACTTTCAAATTATCTTTAGGCCACCTATACCTTTAGAGGCTAACAAAAAATATCAAGTGGCTCTTGCTGAAGCTAGTTTGTGGAATTCGCGGGAAAATGTCACTACTAAAAACAATCAACTTTGAGACTAGAGATGGAAACTATGGTGATACTGATGGTGCACAGAGAGGAGAGCTTAAACAGAATCCAATTCAACGGCAAAAGATCACAATACCACCAAGCGCTTACAACATTCCCGTTATCAATCAAGCTATTGAAGATGCTATGGAAGCATTGGGGGTAAAGTTCGCACATGAAGATGAGACCGCAAGACGTGATCCACCCTTTGTGCTGTCAGTAAATATTCCCACATCTAAATCGGAGATTACTATTAAAGGTGACCTTGTAGTTTCCTTTGACACAGATAACAGCATAAGCCCTATTCTTGGGTTGCTATGGGTGGAGGTGATATTACTAGAGGAAAGACTTTAAGTCAGAATCGAATTAACATTACAATTGTACAGAAGATCTATATTCACTGCTCGCTTGTTAATTCAAGTATAGTAAACGGGAATCCTAGTGATGTTATTAAATCGTTTACTCTAAACCGAAGACCAGGACGTTTGTTGGAAATAAGTCCTAGTCCACCGACCTATTTACCACTCATAAAAACTAGCCTTATTAATAAAGTGAGAATGGAAATCACTGATCAGTCAGGAAATGAGATTGATTTAAATGGTGAGCAAGTAACTTACACTTTAAACATCCGTCCAAAAATGTGATTATATATACACTCTCATAAAAGGATTCCAATTCAGAAGCTGTTACCATAATGGCTTATTTTTCCATATATAATATACTAGGCAAAATGATAGTTCCTATGATTAGACGCGGTATAGTTCGTCGAAAAATTGTCGGGGGGGTCATTGATTGGAAACCTCGTGGGCCTTGCTGGTAAGGTAAAGGGTGGGCTATTCAGTGCGGGGAAGTCCGCAGCTGCAGTCTTAGCATCTCGCGTAGGTACGTTTACTCCAAAAATCAAGAATGTGGCCGCGGCGGCTGGTAAAAAAGCAATTCTTGACACGGCTACAGCAACCAAAGAGGCTGTTATATCGACTGCAAAAGAGCAGTTCTCGCCTGAAAACGTAAGCAGTCTTGTTGCCGATCTCGCCCGCGGAGACGTTAAAGGAGTGGCAAGAAAAGCTAAATCACGTGCATCTGCAGTGGCTCGTGCTGGGGCTGAAGCTGGTATTAGTAGCGCAAAAACGCGCGCGAGAACCGCTCGCACTGCTTTAACGAAAGAAGTTGGATCTAAACTTATTGAGCTGGTTGGAACCACTGAAGCTAGAAAAGCTCTAGTATCGCGCGCTGAAAGCCTTGCTCAGCAACAACTGACTTCTCGAGACTTAGGTATTCTAAGCAACCTCGTGTCAGGTAACGGCATGATGTATTCCTAAATATCACATCAGAAATAATAATTAAATTACATTGGTCGATGATCGGCAGACACAAATTTTTGTAATATATGTATACTGCACGAAGTACAAACTATCAAAACAATGGCTACGGACATGATATTCCCAGCAATTCAACTCTTTGACGAGCCCATCGTTGACCGCTCTGTTGAGCGTCTGCAGTACGAAAGAGTTCTTCCCCGCGATCCGAATTTCGATAATAAGAATATCAATATCGACACTGAGAACGTTGACCAGCTTATATGGCTTCACAGAGCCGTTCTTGAAGTTCGAGGTCGCGTTGTAAAGAACGATGGCACCAATTATGATGCCGCCGACAATGTCGCTCTGGCAAATGGTGGCTGGAGCCTGTTTGATACGATCCAGATCCAGGTTAACAACAAGACCGTTGAAGAAATAAGTCAGTATGCTTCAACTGTCAACACGATCATGCGGCTTGTAACTGATTCGGATGATTCGTCCAGGAGCATCGCCACGAGTGCTTTCTGGTACCGCGACACTGGAGCTACCGGTGGGGCTGTTTCTAATAAGTATGTAAACAGAGCTAACGCTCAGTTGCTTCCTGCTGCTAATGTAGGTAACGGTGTCGCTTTGACTGGCGGCAACTTCCGGGCTAACTTTAACTTAAACCTCAACGCAACAGAGAACCCTAACTTCAACATTGGTTTCGCCAGTCGCCGCCAGATCTGCGCGGGCGCCAAAGACGTTACCATGATGCTTCCCCTCGCTGACATCCTAGGCTTCGCCAAAGACATTAATTCAGCTTTCATAGGTATAAAGTTCAATCTGAATCTCACTCGCGCTTCTGCTGAAAACACGCTTCATAGAGCAAATGGGTTAGATGCTGGAAATTTAAGATAAAAAATCTTTCGCTCTGGGTTCCTTTCATCAGACCTTCGATCGAAGTTCAAACCATGATAGAAAGCAAGTTGGTTGCTGGTTACACACGCATGCTATACTTTGAGCAAGGTCGTATTTACCGAGAGAGATTCACCAGACGTCAAACCAACGTCTCATGGCGTGTGACGACAAACGGAAGCGAAGAGCTACCAACACACATCTTCGTAGCGTTCCAAGATGCAGAGCGCTCAGACAATCAAGAACAAAAATTACAGCAGAGCTTACATGATGTTCCAAGACGCTGCGATGAAATACAGAAACAGGCTCTCGAGTAAACTTAGGAGACTTTGCAAACCTCTTTCCTATTTACCACTTTGACGTTAGTCATCATCCTGAAGCTTTGAAAAAAGCTCCGGCAAACATTGATGTTCGTTGGATCTTAGGTGGCCCTTTTAATAGTGCTATTAATGCTGGTGGTGAACAGGCGTACCACGTGTACTGCTTCGTGCTTAGCGAGCGTTTCCTTCGGCTCAATGCGGTAAAATGGACATAATGGTTTAGTGATATGTTACGTTTAATCCGATTACTTTGCACCAGAATTAATTATAAATTAAAAAAACAAAAATTTTTTCGACTATTTATATACGCAAATTGTTTTCCATGTGCACAAAAATGTCGGACATTGATAACGCAATATTTGTTGAAGCTCTCAGACCCGCCATGGAGCGAGTAATCACTCAGGAATTTAAAGGCGCTGGTATTTATCTTCCTGGGTCAAGAAGTACAAAAGGCGGTAGCTTTATTGGAAATCTTGTTGGAAAACGCATACTTACGGTCACTAAACTCATACCAAAAGTGTTACCGTCTCTAGGCCTAGCAGCTATATCAGGTGCTATCACCGGCAACACACGAAAAGCAGTTGCTGGTAGTGGTGTAGTTAGGAAAGGTGGTACAGCTGCTAAAGGTGGTGGACGTAATAACTACACAGTTAACGGCGTTGCACTTTCAACGGCTCAGAAAAGTAACCTGGCAAAGGCAGTCAGAGACGAACCGGAGTGACTATACGGCTTACCAAAATGCACATGACGGCCCTGACATGCTTATGCTTACTAAGACGCAAATTATAAGCGCATAATGGGTGCAAAACCCACAGGATCTGGGTTGGAACTAAAATTGTCTAAGAATCAGGTTACAGCCATGACGCGCGCGCAAAAAGGTGGATTCATTGGTTCTTTGCTTGCAGGTATGACTGCTCCCATCGTAGCGCCTGTCCTAGGAAAAATCCTTGGATTTGGAACGTCGGAGGAAAGAGTATACCTCCCGGGGACGCGGGTGAGGAAGTGGAAGCCGCTATCAAATAAAGATATCAATCGTATAGTAAATGGTAATTTAAAAGCAGTATCTAAAGACTTTAGGGAGGTGTTCTCAAAAGACATGCTTCCTAAAGAGCCTCTTAAAGCTGAAGAAAGTGTCATAATCAACTTACAAGACTTTCTTGATGGAGGTGGGACTCACTGGGTTTGCGCCTTTGCTGATGAGTTCTGTGTAGATTACTTTGACAGCTTCGGCCTTCCACCACCTGACGTAGTTAAAAAGTGGATGGAACGGTCAAAACTTGTTGTTCGCTATTCTTGCAACGAGATACAGGATCAGCGCTCCATTATGTGTGGGTGGTACTGCCTTCTCTTCTTACACGATCGGGTTCACAATCGGTCTGCGACAGATATTCTGTTAGATTTTGATTCGTGCCCTTCTGCGCATAACGAGCGTATTGTAAAACGGTTTGCTAGAGAAATTCTAAGAGCGCGCTAATAATTAACATCGCGATGCATTTTCACATCAGACTAAATTTTTGTGCATTATATGGAGATGGCCATCGCTGACTGTTTGTACTGTAAGAAACGACAACTTGTTGTCAAAGGAAAAATCGAATATACAAAAAGCCAACCTAGGCTCACGGGGCGCTGCCGAGTCTGTGACAGAGGCGTCTCCAAGTTTCTTTCTAAAAGTGAACTTCTAGATAAAAGGGAGGAAGAATAAGAGGTTTGAATAGTGCGCTTCCATTCGGTATTAATCCAATTGATTTGGCAATCAAAACCGCGAATAAAATTGATAAAATCAGAAAAGCTTGGTGAACAATAGTCAAGTGAAAATGACGGTCGCGTTTTGTATGCGTTGCAAAAGACTGCAACTAGTTATAATTGGTATAGTTGTAAATCATAACGGCAACCCCAGACTTGCATGGCGCTGTGGTGTATGTGGTAGTGCTGTTTCTAGGTTTCTTTCTCAAAGCGAATCTCGTCGTAATGAAGGAAAAATAATCGTTTCTACGGACGGAAGCGTTGAGGAACGTCTCGCAGAGGTGTACTACAGTCCTGCGGGGTACTGGCGCGGCCGTGCTGCTATCCCAAAGCTGGCTAGAGAGTGAATGGCTAACAAAACAGGCCATCTGGCAGATCTACTTGCCCGCACCAGCGCGCCAAGTGCCATCCCTCGACCTAAGTTTGACATCAGCACCCCGAATGAGGTTCACCAGGCCGATCTCTTGTATTTGCCTCACGATCGAGTCAGAAGACGCACATTCAAATACGCATTGACGGTCGTCGACGTAGCAAGTCGGTATAAGGAGGCCCAAGCAATCACAGACAAGACAGCGACCCAGCTTGGGAAGGCGTTAGAGTCTATTTATGCCCGTGGGCCTCTTCGATGGCCAAAAGTTTTACTAGTCGACCCTGGCTCGGAGTTCCGCGGGGCTGTGCAAAAAGCGTGTGATAAAAACGGTGTCACGATTCGACGGGGTAAGGTTCATAGAGATCAGGAGATCGTAGAAAGATTTAATCTAACTTTGGCGGAGCGATTTTTCGGTTACCAGTATCATCGCGAGCTAGCTGAGCCCGGAACTTGCAACAAAGAATGGGTATCACGATTACCTGAGGTGGTTAAAGCGCTCAATAATGAAACTACTCGTTTGACGGCCGAAAAACCCTCCCCTGCGATTCGGAAGAAGAGCGTTAAGGCCAAACCCTCTGCGCCGGCGCTTCGTCCGGTTGGTTTCAAAGAGCACCGCTTGCCATTGGATGTTATGGTGCCGTATTTGTATGCGCTTGGCGAACTCGAGAGTGGCGAGTGGAACTCCAAGTGGTGCCCTTTGGGACCGAAACACCGCCGGCTTAGTCGATGGGGTCCTGTTGTCTGGTACTACCTTGCGCTTAGCCGTAGAGCAGCTCTTTTACGAAAGCATTTATTTCTTTTAGTCCGATGTGATATTCGCCTGCGGCACCGGCTTCCCTATGCCCGTATGTTAGGGTAGAGATCTCATCGGCCGCGATCCAGCGCTTCGTGTCCAGCGGGCTCAACGATGTCTTGTTGACATGCTCGCCGAAGATCTGATGCCCGCGACTGCGCAGCATATCCATACCGTGGTGGAAGCGCTTTCCTTCGAAGAGCGCCTCTTTGCACTAGGCATGACTGATATGCTTTTTCACGACGGCCTTTTTAACACCTTTAGCTTTGCGGATATGCTTTTTCACGACAGCCTTTTTAACGCTCTTGGCTTTGCGTTCCTCGAGACCATCATCGGCTTTCAGGATAGAGTACATCTTGGGCTTGAGTCCCACAAACTCGGCGATAGGTGCCCCAACGCACTCGTCCTTCATTTTCCCCAGCACCTTCTTGTTGGCTGTGCTGAAGAGCGAATGGTCTTTGGGGTAGTTGCTTGTAACGTACTGACCGGCGTTCCGCCTTATGTTGGCGTATACATCCTCAGTCTAGATCTCGAGCACAAGGCTGTCGGTGTCGGTATAGAGGAGCTCTGCAGCCGGCCTGTACTGGGCCTTGAGATGGTTGTAGTGCCAGTCGTACATCAGGTGCTTCGAGAGGTCGAGAACGCTCATGCCCACGAAGACCAGCCAGTTGAGCAGCAGACTGCTTTTATTCATGTGAACGGCTGCGAGGTCTCCCGCATCGCCAAAGATGAGATGCCGATTGAATGTCGGCTTGGCGATAAGTTTGCGGAGTCTCTCGGTCTCGCTTGGCCGGAGCAGCTTCACGTCGACACGCTTTCGGAGGTTCTCCATCGTCTTGCCGAAGACGCTGTTGATCAGCAGCTTGTAATGGTTTACCTCGAAGTCGATTTTCGCCTTCTTCCAGAGTTCGGTGATTTTCCGAATGTAGGACTCCATCCACGGGCTTTGATCCACGGAGCGCCCTGTGGATCTTTTTCAGGCGCATGCCAAGCTGCAGATAGAGCTGCAGATTCCGGTAGTGCAGGACGTATCGGGTATTGTCGCGCAGATTGGGGACCAGCTTTTCGACCTCGTGAGACGATGTCTCAGTCTCGGCGATGGCCTGCATGATGAGGTGGCTGTCGTAGCCTCGCAGGTTGTGGAAGACAATCGGTATGGTTGTCGTCTTCGGACTGAGCCGCAACTTGAGGTTGCACTCATTGTGGGCCGCACCTCGGTACTTGCCAGTAATGTAGCAGTGGTCTCGCACGGAATCGCCTTCGAGGAGCTTGCCGCAGACCTGGCAGTTTGTGGCTTTCTTGTGGCTCCCCCAGTCCTTACCTGTCATATGTATTGGCTTGGGGTTAGCCAACACCGTCTTGATCTTGCGCTCTTCTTCTTGGAGCGCTTCCAGGAAATGCTTGGCCGCGTCGGGCCCTCGGTAGAGCTGCGGCGGCTGCGTTTTCCGGTCGGAACGAACGACTGTACGAGTAGCCGCATGCCTCGTGCCCGGAGGTTTGCAGGGTGCCGCTCTTTTCGGGTTGAGCGCGGGCCCTCGATTTTGCAGACCAGGCTCTCGAAGTCGGCGTAGATTATGAAAGGCTTTTTGAGCTGCTTTTGGTAGTTCTCAAAGCGGATTTTGTCGTTTTTTCCGGGGGTTGGCATTCTGATGGCAACCGCGGCCTGGTTGATGCCTCGACATTCAGGCTTATGCTCTTCCAGCAAATCCTGTCTGGTGAAGCCGTAAAGGCAACTCTCACAGAAGTGCAGCCGGTGGCCATCCTTCGATTCCCGGTTGAGAAGGCGGTTGAAGTCCTTGATCCAAGTGTAGTGGTGTTTCTCAGGGTTTTTCGAATCCGAGACGAGGAAGAGATTCACAGTCAGACAGTGAATTACTGTTTGGAAACGACTTTGCAAAAAATTCAGAAGAGGCAAGTCACATCAGCTCCTCCATGAGAAATGAAAACCACAGAACGTACTCTGCTGACAAAAAACCATTCACGTCATACAAACTGAGGCATTCTTACAGCAACAAAATATTTTTACGGCAAGACCAGCAGAGGAGCCTGCAAAGACGGAAAAATGTGGAATGGAGATCAATAACAAAAAATCTTAGATACTTTAAAACAAATCAAAGGTTTCTTCCTAACTTATCATTGGTTAGTTCCTAATTTAACTTTTAAGAGTTTCAAATTTGTTTGCGTTCATGTTGAAACTATTGATTGAGATTTTGCTTTTTCAGTGCGAGTACAAAACAGGAAATGCAACATTACGTATTGAGGTCTTTGAAATGACCAATCATGAACCGTTATTGGTAAGTATTACTGGATAGCTTTGTGAACTCTTCAACGTCATGTCCCGTCACATGATTTAATTCAGTAGGAAACGCAAGTAGTGGTTGGTTGTCCTCCCACTAGAATTTTGACCGTGTAAAGGTACATTTCTTATTGAAGTGACTAAGATATGAAGTATGTTGTTGATCATTATTATTTGCCTTGCTTCCAGGTCAACTGAACAAAACTGTCCATCATTTGAGAAGTACGAAATCATCATACCAAGTTGTGTAGAATTTCATAGTAAGATTCGTTTGTATATGTGAAGTAAGTACTTCATTAATTCGTTCATAGATTTAAGTTATTCAACAAGTTGAATTTTTTTAGTAAATTCTTTCAATACTTTATGAATGGTAATCCGGAAAAGAGATTTATGACGAGAATAAAATAAAATAGCCTTTAGCTAAAATAACCCTTAAAACGATGTTGAAAAGATAAACTTATTAATTTTAATTGCATACTGTTTATATTTCGCCATTTAAATTTCCCGCGCATAGACGAAATAGATTTTGAGAATTCAACAAATCAGCGCCCGTGTTTTATAAACACATATATTGTTCCTAAGAATGTAGCTGATGTAGCATACAATCTTAACTATCCTGATAAAAGCTTTGCCAGAAACAGTCATAATGTCATTAATTTGAGATTTTGAGATTTATATCTTAAGATTGCAGCTGTTGCTGCCAAGGCCATACATTGATTTCACGAATTAACACCCATTCTTTTTGGAATTGAATTTGTATCTTTATACAACGGACTTTCTTGAATGTTTTAAATTCAATGGCTAGTGTACCTCTGACAAATGATCCTAAAGGTGTGTGGTAATGTAGACAATTGTTTTTATCTGGCGTTGTGCCTAGTTTTAACCAGCCACTGTTTATTGTATCATTAATTGCTATGTTCCCTCCTGTCTCAACAATAACACTTCGTAGTGACATTGCTTTTTGAAACATGATCACAATGTGGCAAGATGTCTTGTTATTACATGTGCCCCAGAAATAACTTGCACCTTGATTGTATGCAAAGTCTATGTTTGTTCGCATTTTTGGTATTAGATTAGTTTTTATCACAGCAGGGGGGTTATGTCCCAGATATTTTTGTGAGTATTTGTCAAAGTAGGCTTCATTTGTTTTTTGAGTCTTGCTTCTAAGGGATGATATGTCTCCATAATGCTCAAATAATGAAGCGACACGAAATCTCCAACGGCCTGCTTGTCCCTTTATGTTTCGCCAAATATACTCCATCCAATCCACAGGCATCTCATCGTAAAATATATAATAAAATGTTGCAATTTCATTGAGGTCATAATTGTGATAGACTTTACCAATGTAGCCAAGCATTGAGGCATCAAGTGTGAACCATGTTTCTTTGTTTTCATAACTGTCAATAAAGTCCATAAGTTTTGGGTAATAATATGGTGAAGCTTTAATATCATCTTCCAGTTGTAAATGATACTTACTCAAACCATAACAATAACAAAAAAGGAAGGAGAAATCAATTACTTGTTTTGAACGCCATTTTACTCTTTTTTCATTGTCGTTGAATCTCCTTTTCAGTTTTTCAAACGAAGGATAGTAGGGTGGAAATACTTGTATAATGTCCAAGGTGCCCTCATTAACAAGAGACATGTATTTCTGCTGTATTTTATTAGCAAGTTGAATTCGTTTTTGTTTACTTGAATCACCAAGTTGTAATACAATAAGAAAGTTGGGTGTTATAGTTCCAACAGTTTGGTCCACAGTAAGACTATTTAGAGTGTTCATGAGGTATATGTTTCCATTTTCACGAGTAATTGTTGAGATGCCAATGGTTAGAGTATCTGCAATGAAATAAAATTGGGTTGATAAGGTGGCATCCTTATATATATTAAAAGACTATATATATTTGCATTTATGGGTCAACTTACACTTTTTATCAGATGATCGGTTGCTATGAAGTTTAACTTCATTACTATCCAAGATATTCCTTGATAAACATGCTGAAGCCAAGTTAAAGTTATGAACTTGTTTTGATATCTCTAAATAGAAGCAAAGAGCATTGTACTTTTTCTTTTAAGTCATCTGTTAGAGAATACTGGGCTACTTGTCCACTTAGTATTAAAATTGTCATGGTGTTTATATCATTTCAATTTATTTTCATAGCATTATTAATGAAACTAGTGGAATTTTTACATCAAATTTTATATTAGACATCTCAAATGGTAAAATGAACTTTGTTGAACATAAAGTGTCATTTAAACTTATTTTTTCAAATCATATTAGTGGGAACAAAAACATATTTAAAATTTCATGTACTTACTCTTATGGTTTTTTCATGTTTTATAAGCTATAATACTTCAAATAAAGCAATTTAAAATGTATTTCATATCACCATGGAGAGTAAATTTCAGTGAAGAAGAGAATGTTACAAATGTACAACGACAAAATGTAATTTTAAATTTAGTAAACTATTTCAGCAGAAGTAAAGGCCCGTTTCAAACGTCGGATTTAACTTGTACCAAATGCATTAAAAACAAAAGAAAATGAGATAAAATCCCTCATTAACTTTTTTCTTATGCACTCGTCGCAAGAGTTACTATACGTTTGAAATGGGCCTAAACTAGCAAAGAAACAAAGTCATTTATTTGTTGTTTGCCGTCACTAGCACTTCTTACCGACGGATATTGGTTCGTCCACGCATTTCAAGACATCCCCAAGTTTCGTAGGCTTTTGAGATGAAATGAAGGCTATTGCTATTATACACGCAACGATTAAAATGATCTTTAAGAAAGTGGGCAGTTTACGACGGCCAAGCACTCTCATATTTCGTTCTTCTGTATCAGTTTGTCTTCCCTACCACATTTGACCAAGTCTGTCATGTGGTCACGGTTAATAGCTGTAACAATTAACCCGCTAATGTGTTTAATATAACCCGCTAATGTTTTTCTAATTATTTGGGTTTTTTTGGTTTATTAAAGAATTTTATCTTGCAGCTAAACGTTGAATTACATAAAATATATAACCATGAACATCGTGCTAAAATTATGTAACCTCTTACATGAAACGAAATGAAGTAAAATATGTATTCCAACAGAAATTTCAATTATCATATTAAATTATTAAAAGCTAAACTTTTGCTTGAGATGCATAATAAAGGAGTTTCTAAATCTGTTTATTTCGGTAAACTGCAGTTGGATTTACATCTCAAAGATATATAATTTTGACAGAGCTCCTGTAGTAAGTAAATCGTTCCAGTAAATCGTAAGTAATAGATTCCAGTTGCATGTTGTTTTCAATGGACCATATCTGAACATTTGAAAGCCACGATATACAGATATTTTACAATCAGTATCACATCCAAAATGTTGATAGCAGCTGCAAAAAGAAATTTGAGCAAGGAAAACCCTTTTGAAACGTACTACACACGTCCTTGCTTCGATGTCATGTATGAAAATAGATCCCATGACTGGAAACTATTAATGCAAGTAACTACACTGACAATAAATGATTATTTGCTTTTTGATTTATCTCTATTGTTCTTGTGAAAATCTCAATGGTTTTTATTGATGCTACTGATTTTTGGTTTGTTTCTTCAATGTCACATAATGGAATCCGTCGATTTCGACACGTATGAGGGTTCCACAAAGTGGAACATCCTGGTTACTTAAATTATAGTGAAGGCAGCTGACCAGACTACAATCACTCGTACCTTTCACGCAACTACAACGCTGATATCAGCGTGACACACAGTGTGACAAGGCTGCAACATTGCAGATGCAGATACAGTCCATCCGAGGACATAGTTTCCTCTACCAAATTTCCCTCACATGGCTTTGGTCAACCCGGGCTAGGTTTACAGACACATTGCCAGATGTGCCACGAGCCGGGATTGAACCCGCGCCGGTCTGGCTTACAGCTCACGCAATTAACCATTCAGCCACCCGCCCCGTCCCCGTATTGAAGGATTACTTATTGTCTTTGTGAAAGGTGACATGCTCCTAGGGAGCCATTAAAAAATTTTAGTTATGACGTCACTTAAAGAAATGTTAACATATTTAAATTCGTGTGTTTTTACTTTAACGGAAAATTAGTCACTTTAACTTTGTAGAAAGAAAGGTAAATTCTGTATTTTTACTGAGGAAGTAATAACGAGTTACTTGGAATAATCAACTAGTCTTAGTGTAGTCCTTGAAATATGAAAGCTTTCACTTTAAAATGCTTCGACCACGATGTTAAGCCTTTGATCGTGTGAAATTTTTGCTCATTCTCAATATATCTGTTTAAGTCCAAACTAACGTCATATGCAGAGTTATTCATCATGAAATCTCATACATGCGATTCATTTTTTCTTATATTGTAGATCCCAAATGGATGGAGTCGTGAAAGTCCCTTTACCGCTTGTGTCATTCACTTCAATCACTCTTACTAGTTAGTCATTCATGTGTCATGGTGATTCATGGCCAAGAATGTTGATCTGTAGTTTGGATTCTCTGTTGATGTCAGTTGTTTGTTCATATAATGATGATGGGCCCCATTGTTATATGAGCCCACCTAAAGGTGGTCAGCTGACACTACAGAAGATCAGCTCTGCACTAAGCATTCTTTGAGTGATGATATAACTGGGATATTGAAGTTACCCTTTTCCTTCGCTTGAAGTTACCATAAGAGTGCATTATGGCGATTCATAATATAAGCAGCTACTTTTATTGGTTAATGATGATGGTTACTTCGTGTATGGAATGAGATAAACATATTGAATGGACATCGCATAACGGCATATGTACGTATGAACATTAACATTGAGGTGATTGGACAATAAAAATGGACTATATTCTACGAAGATGAAAAACAAGCGAGTGGAAAAACACGATTCATGTCTTGTGGTTTGTAAGTTGTGGTTTATATATATTATATATATAGAGTGTTAAAATTAACTGATATGAGTAACTGCATGAGATAGTTAAAAAAAGGATCCTGATGATCTATTTTTATAATTCTAACCTTAATCATGAAAAACACCCAAATTAAAAAAATGTCGATAAGAGATGTCACTTGCTTTAAGAAAATCGCTGGCTTTCACTCGCTACTTTTTACTAATTACGTTTAACGTTTATAAAGAAAATTGCAATGCTGCAAGTAGGGTTCATCGAATTTCTAAGATAAAAATGTTACAATAAATTTCTAAGATATACACGTAAAAACTGCGCGGCGAAGAAAAAAAGAAAGAGACCGACAACGTCACCTGGATCAGACTGACCAGGACAACGCTTGGAAATCAGGTATTAAAGTTTTGTTCATTTCAATATATTTAATTTATGTTTTTAATCATTCATTATGCTGACATTTATAACGTGTTTTTTTATTGAGTAGCTATGTCTGTAGGCCTACTACTGGACAATAATGAACGATCAAGTCGGATAAGAAGCACCAAGAAACAAGCGTCCTTATTGAAAGATTGACATTGCAACTTTCGTTATGCCGTTATGCATGTTATTTTCACAACACATTTTCAAATTCAACCGTTAAAAATTCCTGTAAAACTAAATTTTCGCAATTGTTAAATTTTCTGAAAAAACACACGAGTGAAAGCCAGCTATTAATTAAGGTCTTAATGAAGCAACATAGAAACTTTGAATCGAATGAAGTTTAGTAGACATCAAAAATGATTTTTATGCAAGTCATGACGTCACTTTGGTCATTTCTTTTTTTCATTGTTGTTGGCAGGTGAATGGTCAGGTCATGCGTTCTGAATAATTTTTTCATATGATTTATATATGGGATGCTATTAGTTTTCGTTTTTCGTCTGTTTATTAAAATTTTTTTTAACACTCTGCACTCTTACATTTTTTGTTCTCTACCAAAGTTTCCGTTTCTTTTATTCGAACACGAAGTATTCGCTGTGTCAAAGGTAGTCAGGCCGCTTTTTTGTCGCTCTGTAAATTTGTTATAAGATTGTACGACGTACGATCTAACTATGCTGCATGTTAAAGTAGATCATCGGGATCATTGAAAACAAGAAATTGAAAATGATGAAATATCTTAAAACTACGAAAATTTAAAGAAATTTTTCTAAACTTTTGATCTTTTCTTTTATTGGAGGGTTTTTTACCGGATCCACAGGTTTTCCCTCCCAATTAGTTTAGTTTTGGAAAAAAGCAGTGTCCACATTTGGGGCCAAGCGAAGCCATTTTTAATAACATTATTTATTGTAGCTTTCATGAAAATTCACGTTTCTTTTTCAATTCTTGGTCTTTAGGTATATCTCCCAAAGCACTGTGTTTATTAAATACAATGACATGATTTAAAAAAAATAGGTACGCAATGCATTCATGTTGGTATGCTTGAAGTATATAGCTACCGAATAATGTAGATTTAATCCACATAGTTTAAAGAAAATTGTATATTTGATATTACGCCAAACTTGTTCAAGATTCGTGTACTTCTATTTGTGTTCGTGTACTTCTATTTGTGTTCGTGTACTTCTTTTTGTGTTCGTGTACTTCTATTTGTATTTGTGTACTTCTATTTGTGTTCGTGTACTTCTATTTGTGTTCGTGTACTTCTTTTTGTGTTCGTGTACTTCTATTTGTGTTTGCGTACTTGTACTTGTGTTCGTGTACTTCTATTTGTGTTCGTGTACTTCTATTTGTGTTCGCGTACTTGTACTTGTGTTCGTGTACTTCTATTTGTGTTCGTGTACTTCTATTTGTGTTTGTGTACTTCTATTTGTGTTCGTGTACTTCTTTTGTGTTCGTGTACTTCTATTTGTATTTGTGTACTTCTATTTGTGTTCGTGTACTTCTATTTGTGTTCGTGTACTTTTATTTGTGTTCATGTGCTTCTACTTGTGTTTGTGTATTTCTATTAAATATGTAATATTATTGAAACTATGTTCATTTATGATTCATTAACTTTATTTTATTAGCAGGCTACCCACATGTACGCGTTGTGTACCTAGTTTTTCGTTATTTTAGTGTTCTAGTTTTTCTAGTTTTCATTGCTATTTTTGAAATCAACTGAAGCTCAAATTTTGCATTCAGCAGTAATTATTCTCACTCTTTGACCTGTAAATGCAATTGAAAACAATGATTAATACCAATTGCAATAAATACACATTGAAAATTTCAAAAATGAAATTCATTCCAAGTTTAACAAAATGGAAAATTTTAGGCCATGTTTGGGCCTGTTCCTATGCTGTAATTTTTTGTACTAATGAATCTCACCTATGAATCTAGTTATGTAGGTACTAAAGTGAATGATATCAGCAGACAGTTAAAAGAGACATATTACAAACACTTTAAATCTTGCCACAACATTGAAAGTGAGCAGTTTCCTTGGCGTGGTCAAAATTGATCCATGCTACAGTAACTTCTTTGGTACTCAGTCATGAATACAGGGGAGAACTTTACCAAGTATTTTTTTTTTGAAAGTTCCTGTTTTTGTTTCATGCTTTTCTTATTTTGTTTCAATCTCCTGGCAATGTCAAGCTGCTGTCGTTTCATTGCTCGAAGGGAAGCAGGATAAACCTGGAATATGGTTGGAGCAAAAAGAAGAAAATAGTTAGAAAGAATTATGTGAACAAAGCATTATAAATAAAGCAAACAAGTGCCTTGAAATGTCAAAATGGCAAAAAGGTGGACATGAACCACAAAAGACAAAGTAAAATTGTTGTCTTTGTTTTATAAGATTTGAAAATAAAATTTCTTTGAAAAGATATACATTAAAAATTAATATTTAGACTCACATCTTTCGCATCAGTTTTGACACTTGGTCTTTCATTCGTAAATTGTCTATCCGAGGACGAATTTTTTGCCGAACAACGGCAAGTAAATGGCTTTTTTCCATCCTTCGTCTTTGATTGATTCCATGAAAAACCATTCTTTGCTTTCCTTCTACAAGATTGCTCTTTTTGTTGTCCAAAATCATTATTATTTTGGCCAACAGATTTCTTGCCACTCTCAACCTTCTCAACATTCTTGTTTATTTCTAAGCCAGTATGACCTATCTTGGAGGCACGTCTTGTACGCAGTTTATTTTTATTTACAACTGGTTTCGGCAGATTTTTATTTCTGTTCACACCCCTTTTTTTTCTTTGAGTTGTGGACTTGTTTTCTAGGTTATTGTTGCCAAATTCGAGAACGCTACTTACTCTAGCATTGTCTTCCGAAGTATCCCATACAAACGACTCGTGCCGTTGCTCAACACTTCGCCTACCAATTCGATAAGCTAGCTTTCGATTGTACTCGTTTATGGCAAAGCTATCCCACTTTGGACCTTTAAAATGTTTCGTATATTGTGTGTAAATTGTCATCATGATACACGTATATCGAAATTGTCAATTTAAATTTATTCCTAGACATGTTGCAAATGTTTCTATAGCAACAGTCACGTGGGCGTGTATGTGATACTCTTTAAACTATGGTCATACTATTTCAATGGTTATACAATTAACATTTACATAAATGGTAGAAATCCCTAATATACAAACTTTTTCAAGATCTCATAGACGATATGGTTCTGAAGATTGCACTGACCAGTTGAATAAGTTCGATTTTGTAAAAAAAGTTAAAGAAAAAGCCTCAACAAGGAACAACTTTCAGTAGACTTTTGATATATCCTAAAATTTGCATATGAGACAAACGGAAACTGCATAAATAAAGCTATGTAAGCATGTATTTGGACTTGACTTTTGACTCTGATTAAATAAACACGACTTGAGTACAACTCAAACTGGCTCAAACCCGTGAAAGTGTTGTATTTGGCCTGGTTTGCATTGGCAAACCATAAACATTGAATAGTTAGAAATACCAATTTCACTAGCAATCTTCATAAATCCAATGCCTCCATAAAGACAAAGATTCCTCAATGGAGAGACGATATGAAACAGACCATTCCTAATTTTCTATTATCAATCGATTATAAGACTTTTCACATTAATCGTCGACTGCCGGAAATAGATCGGTAGTAATCAGTTTCCTAAAGCTCGTTTTCGTCGCACGTTTTTTTTGAATCTCTAGTTATAAAAGACATAAATATCATACGGAAAAATGAAATGAAAAGTTCGCAAGATGACAACAAAGCAAGATATAACGGATTGTTATTGTGATAATAAAAATCATTTGGAACTTACGAGATCGCAATTTTATTTATTCTTTGAAAATTTGTTTACAAAATTTTGACACAGTGATAAAGTCGGACAGCGGTTGCTCCGTTAAGCGGAAGTAAATAGTGTATATTTTCCATATATAGAAGTCATAATTAGGAAAAGTACCTTAAATTATGCGAAGAACGTTTTTTGACCAATCAGAAGCAGCAACCCCCTAAAGTTTGAAGGAAGGAGGGTAGATCGAGCGTCCTTGTGTTGCGAGTTCAACGTTTCGTGTCATGTTTAGAGAAATTTTTAGGAAATCACGTTTGAATTTTTTGACACTCTCCCTATAATTTGAATGTGCTCTTTAAAGGAAAATGAGTGCAAGCAGAAAGGAGTCGACCTATATTCGACAGGTAAGCTTTTGCTTTATCTTTTAGAGAGTGTGGAAGCTCGTGACATTTATATAAATGTATACATATTGTTGGGGTTTTTCAAAATGACTGTATGTCAGAATTTTCTATTTCCACACAACCTTCTTCTGTGAACAAGCTAAATATTCAGCAATTTTTCTCTTTGAGCATATATTGTCGTATGCTTATTGAATGTTACTTTCATTAAAAGTTGGCGTGTGTTGTGTAAAATGATTTTGATTATTGTGCTTCGATTCTTGCCATGTTTATGTTTGAAGTTTCTGTTTAATTTTCTCTCTTCTTGTATTATAGCCAGACGTCAGAGAATTGCGTGTTTGTTTTTTTAGTATTTCCATGCATCACGGTCTCTTTCTCTTCTTAAGAGAGAAGGTCGTATGTGGAAAAAACATTCGTACATTGTGTTTATCTTCACTTTCCCTTGTTCCTGTCATTGTGTTATTTATAACTTGTTGTTATAGTAGAATGAACTCATTGATCTTTTCATGAAAAAGTCATTTTGAATGCTCATATAATTGCGTTTCATGTTTGTTGATGTACATTTGATAGTATGTGTGCCTTTCTTTACTCCCAACTTCGCAGGATGTAGTTTGTGCAACCGTTTATATTTTATAAGTGCATTTGACCCCCATGTTGAAGAGCTCAGTTGTGACTTTTAAAAAGAAATGCTATTGAAGTGTGTATGGCTATTTTACTCTGCTTGGTAAATAACGTCAAGTCGAAAGACTTTTCAAAAGACTCATCATTTGGAGTAAATAGAATAACTTCTTTAAGATATATTGATTTAACTCATTCATTGTGATTCATGAAATAATATGGTGATGTTGGATAATTGAACCTTTACCTAGCCAGACAACCTTTAGATAATCATCTTTATTGTTGTTCAATGTAAAGGATGCCCCAAATTTAATCTAAGTTTTTAATTATTCCTTGAAATGGGTGTATTTCGACTTTATTTCTAAAATATCTACCAACATGTTGATTGTGATTGCACATTGTATTAAAATTTTCTATTGTAGTCAATTGAAGAACCGGCTTATTTACCAGTTGGAACAGAAGTTAGTGCCAAATATCGTGGTGCCTTTTGTGAGGCAAACATCAAATCAGTAAAGAAGCTTGTGAAATGCAAGGTATCCAATCTTAAATTCTTACAAACAGTGATAAAGTGTTTCCTTTGATTAACTCAGAGCAATTACGTGTTTTTGGATGAAGGCATAAATCTCATCATTGTCCTTGCATATGTACTATGTAAGAAAGAGAGTTTAGTGTTATTGACTTAAGATATATTACTACTAAAAACCAAAGTACAGTCATAACTCATACGGTATTGGAGGTAAAATTTGAAATTGTGTGAACATTTACGAAAAGTCCACTCCCCCCTTTCTTATGTCCCTTTAAATTAGTAAAGCTTAAATGCTTTGTATCATTTAAAGAGATGTAAAGAGTAGATAGAGTAATTAATTGTAGTTGCTATAAAGTACCTGTCAAAGGGATGCAGCACATAAAGGCCACAGAGTAACAAAATATTTTAATGCAAACTGAGTAAAACAGAAAAAGAGGAATCAAAATAAAAGACATTTGTTTTATTAAATATTTACTTGTAACCTCAAGATGCAGAAATTTTCTGATATTTATGCTTATGTTATTATGTAATACCTGTGGTAAAATGAATGAATGAACATACTTACTTTTTATAGCAATATTCACAACGTTGTAAATGTTATATTATGCCTGTTAAGACAGTAAAAATCTGCTGATTACTTTTCATTATTTTGAGTCAAAAGCTGTACTGAATTATTAATGAACAACACCTTGTGTTATGATGTTTCAAAATGCTATGTTGCCAGCCAATTGCGAAATAGAATAACTTGCTTTCACAAACATTGATTTTCCATTCACAAATTGCAAATACGGAGCTGCTGATTTGAATCCATGTGTATGGTCTTTGCATATTCTTTCTCATTTAGCAAATTTGTATTGAAGTTTTGATTTTAGACCAATACTTAATACCTTCAGTGGACTTGTCAAGAGTTAGAACAAGCTGCATGAGAATTTTGCAAATAGCCATGCATTAGCTGTGTGTTAGTTTGCTTGTTATCTCTGATTATTTTTGTTTATTTTTTTAGGTTAATTTTGAAAATGGTGGTGGAAACAGTACAGTTATGGATGATGCCATTATTGGCAACTTAAGGGTATTTATTCTATTTATTTGATTTGGTACTATCTATCTAATGTAATCTGGTGATTTGCAACAGTCCAAATATAGATGAATGTTATTACTATATTGTTACTTTGATTACAAAAATGTAATGGCTGAACTGAACTTAATGCAACCAGTAAATTGAGTTAATTTAGGTCATAGATGTTGTGGTTTACTTCTACAAAAATTCCCAATGGATTGGAGATTGCATAATTCTATTGTACTGATATACATCTGGCAGGTTGGATCTGACATAAAGGTGAAGGTTCAAGATGGTCAGGACAAGGCAGGCACACTTGTGAAAATAACAGACTCAAGCACATACACAGTGATTTTTGATGATGGTGATGAAAGAACGCTAAAGAGGACCTCTCTATGCATCAAGGGTGAAAAACATTTCAATGAAAGCGAAACTCTTGATCACCTACCGCTTACAGACCCTGAGAACTTTGGCACACCTGTCATGCAGGTTGATAATATTTTTTGTAGGAGGGAGATTTCCTCTTTGTAGCGAGAATCAGCTTTCAATTGAAAAGATAAGATATACTTTTTAAGACACACCTTTGCATGTTTAATGTGTAGCATGAGGAAAATGCTCTTCCAGAAAATTCACTCTGTAAATTTGCCCTCTTTTGAAATGCAAATATGCTTATTATGCCATTGCACATGATTGTTACTCTTTTTCTACTTAGGAATGAACGTTTGTGAGCATTTTTAAAATAATCTGTCTCTTTCGTTTCTTTAGCAAGGTAAAAAACCAAGAAAAGGACGAAGGAGTTCATTAAGGTATCGATTTATCATACCTGTGTATTTCGCAAACTTTGAGATTCGCAAAAAAATTCTCACATAGCTACTTGAGATTTTTAAGTTTGCGAAAATGAAGGAACGTCAAAAGTTTAAAATTTGTGTGTGCTTCTTTAGTTCAGCTAAATGCAAGTAAAAATATTGCCAAATACCATATTTAGTATTCTTTAAGGATTCTACAAATTATAGTAGTATATTTTGTTAGTGCTCAATTTCAACATATGCTGCATAGACAACGCGTAATGTAGCAAAAAAAGTTTTTTAAACATGACGAAACGTAAGACTGATAGCCATTTTAGTTTGTTTATTTGTTGAGATTGACATATTATGGTTTTATTGTGACAACCAGTGAGATTCACAGTTAAACTGTGAGACACTGAGATGAGACCTTAAACCATAAATCTCAGGGACAAATCACGAGTGTTAAAAAGTCTGAGGTATGTTAACCAGTAACTTTGAGCCAAAGACTGATGCTTAACTGCTGGATTTGATGCAACATGTATGCTCATGATGCAAATAATTAAGATCAAACAGAAATGGAATTTAGAGAATGAAAACAGAAATAAAGATTGGAAGAGGAATGGATGAGCGTATCGTTTATTTGAACGGAGAAAAGAATTTAAGTTATCAAAAACAGGGTGTTAATTTTAACTTATTAGAAGATGTTGGAGAGTCAAGTATTATGGATGAGCAGAACTTTTATGTTTATGATATATTTTCATGTACAGCCTTGCAAATGATTGGCTAAATTTGCAAACATCCTAATAATCTTAGTTTTGTGGTAAATTACAGCAGTTCTGGTGACAAACTTCTTTGTAACTTAGTATTATAATATAGTAACATAGTATTCCTATTAATTTTATTGTACCAACTCATATTTTGAACAAACTCCCCAATCGTCGTGAATGGCCAGTGGCTTCATTAATCCGCTGACTAATCATTTCAGTTTTACATTTAAGTTACCAACTTCAGTATGTGCTAACAATGCTCATGTATTCTTTATGAAAACTAGCTTAGATGAGAACAATGATACTGATGACTTGACTGTGAGAAGAAAGTTGAGCGTGAAAGATGAAAACAGTCTTGAAAAGGTAGGGAAATCGTGTAGAGCAAAAAAAACTATGACTTGCGTGCTGCCGTGTAACGTTGCTCTATATTTTAAAGGTTGTCTTGATAAACTTTACAGAAAAAAAGAAAACTTTTCAACTGCCAGTTTTGGTGAGAATAGTTCATAAATTCGTCGCAATTCCTTTCTCTTGCATCGCTCTTAAAGATTTCTCAGATTTCTTGTATGTTTTTTCTCCTTTCAGCTTCTCTCTTCCTCTGAAATTCGTGGTGATTTGAAAAGTCCCGATAATGTGCTTGTGAGATCATTCAAAGATGGAAAGCAGTAAGTCTCATTCGCGACATGCGCAAAACGGCTTCTGTCTGTTTGGATAAAGTCACCATTTAGGAATAATGCATGTTGAAGTAATTTTCACTTGTTTTTTTAACGATCTATCGATTTTAATGCATCTGATTGCCAGGAATTGGTCTGCGTTTTATGACCGCATTGGCTTTTGTTGTGGTTGTTTTTGATGTTTTATCTTGACTTCATCAATGTTGACGTTGTTATTTATGTGTGTAAAAATTTACTTGGTAATTTGCGTGATCATTTATATTTTTTTTGTGTTTTACTTAGAATGGAAGTTAATTTTAAAGATGTAAAAGAGTTCTCCAAAGAAAGTGCTATGAATTCAATTTTGACGAAAGGAGAAAATCCAGGCTTAAAGTCAGGTATCGTAATACCATGTTGTTTTGTGTCGTTCTTCTGATTCTGTATTTTTGTGCGCATCACAGATAAGCTTTAGACAAATTTGAAAGAAAACGGACTGTACTATATCAAAGTCTTACAAAGTCGTACTAAAGTTTCCTATAGTTTTCCCATGCTGAGACAATTTGTCCAATCATTTTTTGTCATACATTGCACACTGTATGTATGATCTATTTATTCTTCAAGCTGTCGAGAATGCTCTGAAGTATTTAGAAACAGATCAGTTGCCCGAGAACTGGAATGATGAAAGCCTTGTTGAGGCGCAGCACAAAGAGAATGGTGAACATTCTTCTTGTAGTGAGGCTGAGTCTGATGGTGATGAAAACGACAGAAACATATTCCTGGAGAAGCTAAATAAATTTCTTGACGAAAAAGGTAACTTTCATATGAAACTTTACTTTTGGTCGTAGTTACTACTACTACGACGTAGTTTACAACTTTTTCACAGATGCTTGTAAATAATAAAAAATTGTTTGTTGCCTGTTTATACGCATAGCGTCGTTGAACTTGAAGAAATTGAATCTCGCCTTTGCTAATCACAAGTTAAACCATTATCACGACCATAGTTTCGAACTTAAAAAATTTTTGTCCTCGATTTCGTGACATGATAATAGAGTGATATCTCTATTTTGTAAAATATTTCTGTAGTTTTCAAGTTTTCGCATTTCATTTCTTTTTTTGTCAAGGCACTCCGCTTCAGCGTGTCCCAGTTCTCGCTCATCGTGATCTTGATTTATATAAACTGTACAGAATAGTTCTCAAGATGCATGGAATGGAAAAGGTTTGTCGCGTGGCATACGTACATTTTTGAAGTCTATTACTTCTGTTTAAAGAAAATGGTCATCCGCCAGGAATTTTAGGGGTTTTTCGAAGTTAAAATAGGTTTGAGAGGCATTAGCACTCATCACGATGTTTCTGTTACAAATGATATTACTCGTGTTGATTTCTTGGGTAAAAAAGATTGTTGACTTGATTTTAATGCTGGGAATAGGAAGGTTTCTTTGAGGTGTAATTCGGGAAGGTGTGACTTCAGTCGAGTAAATTTAATTTGGTGCTGGGAAGACATGAAGTCAATCATGTCATGTCGTGACTAGCCAGATCAACTGGTCAGTTATATGCATGCAAGCTTCAAACGTGATTTTATCTCTGCTGAACGCACACTTGAAATTGGCTTTATCACCCCCAATGAATTCATTGTTTAATATACCACTACCACTATTTTGCTTTTCAAATGACTCTATCGTTCAGGTGGAATCATGGCAATCTGTGTACAAAAAGATGAATATTCCGGTTGTTTCCTCAGCTTCTGCTTATCATATAAGAACTGCTTACGAAAGGTGATAGTAAAATAACAATAATTCAACGCGTGCGCTAATTTGTCTATAGCCGATCTGAGCTTAACAATTAAATCAATGAAAGAGACTTTGCAAATCAATCATCACTGCATGTCATTTATAAACTTAAAAATTTTGTTTTAACTTTATATTAAACATCTTTTATTTCCTAAATATTTTTTTTTTGTGAATGGTGTGATATTTTAAGGTGAACATTTGTATATTTATTAAGACTGTATCTTTATTGACGAGTTTCGTTTTCGTTTCAGATATTTATACGACTTTGAGGTTCATTGTCGTGAAGCTGAACAGATTGAAAAAGGAAAAATGAGGTTGAAGTTGCCTCAAGAAGACGAAAATTCGAAGTTGGCAAATTCAAATCATGAAACTGAAACACCTGTTGTTTCCGATTCAGAGAAAGATAATAAAAATAGCAAAATCATATCCATAATAAAATCCCCATCCAAGCGGGGCAGGTATGTACGAAAAGCCAAACCAGATCGTACGCAATCGTTAAAGTCCCCTAGCTCTCCTGCGTGTGCTCCTCGTTCTCCGTGTTCACCTAGATCGGTAGGTTCCGTAAGTCCATCGGAGTGCACTGGCTCTCCTTCAGAGCCTAATGTTTGCGACGCTCGTGAGTTGCGAGCAAAAACGGAGAGTATTCCTAATAAAAATGCTCTGAAAGTTTCTGGCATTACGGATGATTCATGTGAGACAATAGCGAACTCTTGTAAAAAAGATAGAAATTCTAAATTGAAGAGTCCTGTTAAGAATGTCGAGCCTGGATCTCAAAATATGGACGCTGACCGCGAATATCACAAAGAATGTGATACTGAACACTCCTTTGATGAAAATACGAACGAAGGATGTAAGGATTCTAAGAATTTGAACCGGGAATTGAATGTAAAAAACGATATGAAGAATTGCCGAGATAAGGAGGACCCCCTTGACGAAGGTGGAGGCGATGGTTCTCACCGAGAGGATACGCAGAAAATGGATGTGTCTTTCGCGAAGGAATGTTCTGAGGAGGAAGATACAGTGGATGTTGTAAATAGCCCCAGCGGTACATCTGTAACTGTGGATAGCGATGATCGCGTGGAGAGAAAGAAGTGTAAGAAGAAAGTTGAGCAGAAGAATGTGACCAAGGGTGACGTCGTTGTTGATGAAATGGACAATTGTTTTGAATACAAAGTAGATGATCGCATCGATGTAAGATATGGACGGGGAAGGAATACGACAGTCTATCATGCTAAGGTAGGAATGCGTGTCAGGGACTGGGACGATTTGTATTACGTAATCAATTGAGTTAATAACTAGTTGTTAACAAAGTCACGTGGGAGAGTGGTTATTAGAGACTACACTTTTTATGGATGAGTAGTAATTACGAGTCTTTGGTTACCTATGGCGCTTATTCTCGCTGATGCAATGTTGACTATGGAGTTTCAAACGTGTGTCGACGTATTTAGTTTATTTCCTGTTGTATTAACTGTATATTTACTTTACATACTTAAAGGAAAGTTTTTGACAACAGGTAATGAGAAGTTCACTGTTCGTTGAAGGAAGCATTATTTGCCAAGAATGTTGGTCATTAAAAGGCTTTGCAATGTCTGCAACTCTCTTCGTCTGACCTTGTCGTGTTTATTTTTTCAGGTAACCTGTGTGGATCCTAATGCAGAAGAAGGGCTTTATTATCTTGTTCATTATCAAGGATGGAATGCAAGGTGTGTCCAACCTAAATTGAACGTAAGCTTGAAGGTCACAAACTTAGCAATAGGTTACCACCCTCGATGTTGATGAATGACATCATCTTTTTCGATACGTAATTTTTTAAGTTAAAGTTCGCCGTTTGAATGCAAGAATTCATTACAACTTTCCAGATCTTGTTAACATTTTACTAACATCTTTTATTTTAGGCACGATGAGTGGATAGGAGACGAAAGGATTATTGGACGGGATATGGCTCAAATCCGTACTCGAACAAACAAGGAAACGACAAAAAACTCAAAAGTGAACGTCAAACCAACTGCAAGAGCAACAGCCAAGCATTCTCTGAGGAGGAATGGCAAGAACTCTGCAAATCATGCGGTTAAAGGCCATGGGGGTAGGGGTAGAAAGAGAACGCCCTCGCCTGTTACAAATACAGCTACAAACTCTAGGAATGGTAATAGCCGAGGTTGTAAAAACAAAAAGGATAATGGCAGTGAAAAAATGGATGCTATTTCAGAAGGTTTGTGTAAAGAGTAGTCAAAGCAAATTCATGGGAATTCATTCAATTATTATTACAGGATAAATATGTCAGTGATCAATCTTTGCTATCAATGTATGTCCTGCAATTATTTTCAAAATATTATAACCTAAAAAAGTGCAAGAAACGTAAAATTAAAATGTACTGCTATTGTTATGTTTGAAATACTTTTGACGTTTTTCATCAGTCATGTCAAAACTATAATATCCTTGCAAACCTGGTACAACGTGCTGGCTTGTTTTCTTTGATTCCGATTATTTTTGTTTGTGCTTTGTGGAAAATGTGACATGTTTTTATACGTATAATTTTATTTTGAAAATTTAGTAAAACACGCTACCCGAATTACAAGACGAAACTCGCTCACAATGACGGTGGAAACAGGTATGCCACTTTAATTTTCTTCTGTTCTTTAATTTTCTTCTGTGCTGTGTTCGACGAAGCGTGTAGAATATTTATTACCACGGATGAACCTAAACGAAAATAACAATGCATGTAGAAGTCAGACTACAACAGTACGTTTTGTCATTATAGGCTTACATGATTGTCATTGTTAAAAAGTCTTCTGAGTCTTCATCATTAGATGTTCTGATGAGTGTTGTAGGATTTAACTAAAGTTAGACATCAAGCGCATATTACTGTTTAATACAAATTTAATTCTTATCTACGTAAAATGGCGATGTTTACAAAATGTTAACAAAGGTTCATGTACAAAAACATGAAAAGATTTTCATACTATTTTAGGGGAATGTTTAAAATTTTAGCGAGGTGAGTTGGTAAGGAAGTGACGTAAGACAAAATAAGGGTCTGGATTTTAGGGGCGGTTTGGACGTCTGGTTGTGTAGCCACTGTAGATAGTTTAGAAAGTTGAAACAATGCCTAGAAAAAACTCAGTTCAACTGTACTACTGATTTGTTTAGCTGGACATTCGGGGGGTTACAATGATTTTAGAGAGATGAACAATTTATTAAGGGGGGTTAAATCTGATGTTTGGGGGCGCACCTACCCACATTAATCCCACCTCACCTCAACACCAGAAAATCCATCTATAATAGATGGTGGAGGTATTAAATGGTAGATCCAGTGTAAATTAAAATATATTATAGCCGCTCTATTTCATCTTCAAAATATTTTCAACCCTGCAGCTTTTGTGTTTTATTTTGACATACCCTGTATCCGTCACAGCTGGTAATAAAATCTAATTAAAACGTTATACATATTCTTACATGAAGTGGTTTGCATTAGCTTTCTTTGACCTAACTGCCTATACACTCAACGTGCCTTTAGAGTTGTTACTAAATCACGTATCACACATTATATTTAGAAAAAGATGCGCTTTCTGAGAAGAGTCCGGACACCAAAATGGAAAATGCTTCGGATAAGACGTCAGAGGACGAGATTAAGTTGGAAGAGAAACAGAGCAACATAAAATTGTTAAATTCAGACGAATCTTCGGGAAACCTGGCCGACTGTAGTGCTGAGCGAAACGCATCAAGCAATTTAAAACGAACACGTACGAATGACAAAGGTATTTTTTCGATTGTTGTAAAAAACAAAATGATATCGAAAAATGCTGCAAACAATAAGTTACCTTGTTACCAAATTAGGTGATGAGCTAATTTTTTTTAACTCTTTAGAGAAATCATCGTGCGATTCTCCTCCTGTCAAGAAGAAACCTGAGGATAAGGATTCGTCTGAGGAGGAGGTTTTCGAGGTTGAGGCTTCAGAAAATACAAAAATACAACAAGCATCAACGACAGCCACCGATGACACGTCTGGTCCCGATCTTACTTGTTCCGAGCAGCTTCCGACTACGTGCTCCTCACCTGATCCATATGTTGGGGGATTTCCCAATACTGAAGGCTATTTGGAAGACTGTATTAAAGATGCGAAAAAGTGCATGGGAACTAAGGACAAGGATAGCTCGTCATCATTGGACGAGAAAAAGGTTTTTTATATGCAATCCAATGTATTGATTTTTTGTATACTTTAGCGTAGTGCCTTCATTAGTAGTGATCTGATGTGGAAAATTGAGTTCTTATGTTTTTACATTCAGTGGTGTCGCCAGCTCGATAAGTGAGAGGGATTTTATTCATAATATGGATGTTCTTGCGTATTAGAGTAAAACATAATCCGAAATTATGAAATTGTCGTCTTGTTTGCGTTTTAAGTTCCTTTGGAATCAATTGTTTCTTAGGGATTAAAAAATGAATATGTGAATATTGTCCCCTTCACTTATCGAGCTGGTGACGTCACTGTTTACATTCTCCAGTCTACAATGTCGACAGTCTACTCTGAGTGATGAATCTTTAGTCCTTTTATACCCTAGTCTAGAGTCTTTGTCGGATGTGATTTCCAGAGTCCTGCGTATTGAACTAAAATACATGGAATGCCACCTGAAGCAAATAATTGAAGCCAAATTTTATACCCAGACACGCGAGATTACACCCAAACACGAGTGTGTGGTGTTTCGAGATTCTCTCGCGGGGTGAAAATTGATTGACTACACATGCGTGTCTGGGTGTAAAATTTGGCTTCAAGACTTTTCTATTACAGGTAGCGTTTCATGTATTTTAATTAAATGGTCCTGCGTAATGCAGTGACTAGACGGATGCATTTTCTCTATGATCATTTATTACATATGTAGCATGAAAAACATACGACGAGTCGTCGTGGCAAATGTCGACGCGAGAGAAAAGGCAGAACTCTGAGCTCCTATTCTTCCTTCGAATCCACAGATTTACCAAACGGTACAACGACAGCGCCTTCAGTCACTGTGATGTTGTCACCTTCTTGGACACCAAGATATAATTTCACTGAAGATTTAGGTTTGACTGGAATTTTTTTTTGATTTTCGGTCTTAGGAACTAGTGCAAAATAAAAGATGAAAACAGACCACTTATTTAATTTACTTTTGTTTTGTTATTGAATATATATATATGAGAGTTCAACTATTTTTGATTTGACAGTAGGAACCCATGCTTATTTATGCACAGGAACTTGCCTAGGAAACTTGAGTTCAGATTATTTAAGTTCAAAGTCATTAAGTTGTCCACCACCATTACCACCACCACTCACACCACCACGACTACAATCACCACCACCACGAGCACAACCACCACCACCACGAGCACAACCACCACCACCACGAGCACAACCACCACCACGACCACAATCACCACTACCACCACAACCACCAGTACCACCACGACCACAACCACCACCACCAAATTATCCTAAGTGGAAAAGGATTTAACGCCTTCCAGAAATAGTGCCTTAATCTTTGAATTTTGACAATCATTAATACGCTTTTGGCAAAAGTGTTCACAACTTAAATACGACTTTTTATTTCCTTAGCTTATGTCATCACATAACATTCTCTTTCTTTACTGAATAACTCTGTAATAAGTTCATGTTGCACTTCTATGTCACTTGATTTTTCATTGTGACATTTTTATTTACTCTTTAGAGGAGTTATTGAAGAACGAAGAAAGCTCGGAAAGAATTCGTCTTCTTACGGAAAAAATAAAAGATATTCGTAAAGTTTATGGTGAGCTGAAGTCTGAACTTGCCAACATTGATAGGAAGAAGAAACGAAGACTGAAAAGAAAAAGAGAAGGTTCGTTTAAAAGCAATTAGTACGTCGATGTCGATATTGTGATTATCGAGACATGGCCCCACGTATTTGAACTGCCAGCAGGCGTTCTTATGGGAAGTGACGATACTTACAATACTTATAATGAAAATTTCAACAATTTGATAAGACAGTTATTACCTAAAAGAGCTAAGAAAGCCCGAAATTTGCAATTTAGATCATTAATTCTATACTTGACTGACGTTTTACTCTACCATCATGTTGTGAACTGTCATCAATGAATGGAGTTTGTTGACCATAGCTTATCGATAATTTCATTGTTCATGTGAAGAACATACAATATAAGAATACCTGAACGATGCCTCCACTCACCTTAAATATCTTTTAGAAGAATTGTCTGCCGAAGAAAATACAACCAGGTCTTCCAGCTCATCTCCTTTGGCAACAACAAACGCAGTCACGTCTTCAAACCCACCTGCTGCCGTGGAATGCAGATGATGGTGGATTGGAAACGTGAATTTTTAATCAATCGTAAGATTTATTTATTTGACAAGAGAAATATGTATCGATATTGAATGAAAGGAAGATAATGAAACTCATATTTATGAATACAAAATTGAAAATTAACAAATCCTATGCGAGGCAAGTTGACACAACGAGCCATATCAACAGAGGTAATTTAAACTATAAATATGAATATGAATTGGATATTTTAATGCCCTGGTAAACAGTTTTTAACAAACTTCAACAAGTGTCAATTATGAAGTTCAGTTCATATCACAAAGTCTGTTGTATGAAGATTGTTCCTCATGGAAGATTGAAAAGAGAATACTTTAATTTGGACGTGTTTTACAAAATTTTGTCAAAATCTCTCGCTCTAAACTATTCCTTGTGTAAATATTGTTTTATAAGGAACTAAAGTAAGTGCTGTCATCTCATGCGCATCAATACTTCGCATGCCTTTTTTCGCGATATATTATTAATTCCAAGCTCATGTTGCAGCTAACAAATTACCTTTCAAATTTGGACAGAAACTTGATACATTCGGAACGTCTGCAAACAGAAATATTTCTTTTGCGTATATAAAAAAAAGCGTTGTGTTTGAGCTATTAAAATGAAGTAATGCACTGCAATCGCAACCTCGTTCTTAGGTGGGTTTTTTTCTGAAAATGAACGCGCGGAGTGTAGGTGTTCATGTCATCGTTAGGTTTATTAACTTGCATTACGTTTGTCGGAAATAATTGCTTAACTATGTAAGGTTACGTGTTTGTTTTGCTTATAATAAGTAGATCTTACATTGCAGGTTCAGCTTCGTAAATCGAGAGCGCTTGTTTACTTTTTGTCGTACAATTTCTGACAATTTTTCATTTATGTATACTTGAAAACGACGCAGACTGCATGCGCGCATGATGAAGCAACTCCTTTCTAACTGTTTACTAGGGCATCTTTCAACTAAGACCTATTGTCAGTGAATGCATGGATTGTAAATACTTGACTACAAAGATGCTAAGCATTTTTTATCAATTTTCTTTTACTCTAATATGATGTGAATAGCATGATTAACTTATCAACATGCAATTGCGTAAGTGCAAGTAGTAAGTAAAAAGAAAATCCTCTTGTTTTGTAATACTTAATGTGTAAATAATATTGAATGTATATCTATATATTTTCACAATATTTAATGCTGAATGAAATTTTAAGTTTTCTCTGCGTTGTTTTCATTGATTTCAACAGGCCTGGGAACTATGTGTTTCAATATGCACTGGGATTTTTTTGGTCTTTCAATCAAAATAAAATACCAATACATAACGTTATAAGGTGAACATTTGCGTGATTTTGTTGTAAGTTGTAATTCCAGGTTTTCTTGATAACACAGGTCATGGTGTAATCAGTTCTGATCTTTGTTTAGTTGACTGGATTGTTTGAAAGGTTTTGGCGCGAAAAATTTTGTAGTGTTGACAATAGACATTTTTTGTTGAGGTTTGAAAGAGGTTGTGTCTTCAAAATACTGTTCAAAATACATGGAACAAACGCAACATGCTTTAATAATGATATCTCTTTTTCAAAGAAAAATGAGATAAAGATATGACAAGTTCTTCGAAACGTAGAAAGCGAGACTTCGTTGTTCTCAGTGTAAGTATTTTGGAATAAGTGTTGGAATAGTGAAAATCGTTTCTTTCAGCTCGTTGTTTGAGTTGAAAAAAATACACAATACACTGTGATTCAAAAGATAGAATTCACGTTGATTACTTTTGCAGCGCAAAGAGTTGTACGAAAAGTATATTCCACGCATAAGCGAAGACTTATCAAAAATCATCGACAACAGCAGCAACATAGCGTTTAAAAATCGGTGTCAAAAGTTATTGCAGGTATGTAAGGACAGTAAAAATTATGTACATGGTATGTACAGTTAACCCATAGTTTCTTGATGCCCGGGGCGAGGAGGCAAAGGAAAACGTTTTCTGTAAAAGAACGAAGTGATGGATAGTTTAATTTATTATTTAATAGATTAGCGATAAAAGTAAAATAAAAGAAACAATTGCTGATCGCCTGTTTAAATTGACTATTGGAGAATGCCAAATCAACACTCCTAGTGTTTCTGATCTTCGAAATTTTCAGGTAAAATCAGTTGTTATTTCATTGTGTTACTATCAATTCTTTGAATGATCGACTAAAGATTTATTTTTTCAAAGGAAAGCACGCAAAAAGAAAGCGGATCGTCTTTCGATGATCTGGCTAATCTTATGCAAACAGAGCAATGGCCTTCTGTCGAAAAAAATGACATGTTAAATACAAGAGCTTTGCATGAGACCAAAGAAGTCACCTTGCACCGTGATTTGGTAAAGCAAAGTATACTAGCCAAAAGTCAAGCGACAAAAACAAGAAGCTGTGTGATTGGTAAGAAGACTTCATGATGTCACTGAGATTCCTTTTCATGGGCTACTGCCGCTAAGGTTAAACTTAACTCATGAAAATTTATATCTTTCTAAAACAGAAACAAAACTTAACCTATGAATGTTACCTCCTGAATGAACTACTTGTATATAAATGTATTGTAGACCCATCTAGAAAGTTGTAAAAGCTCTATAATTTGCAATTGGTGATTACACAAATCCAGCAATCAATAAAGCAATAATTTTAATTAATTTACTGCTTAGCTAATCCATTATTGAGCTAATCCATCATTGAATAACTTATCCCTGTTGGCTAACATATGGACAAGATTATTTTTTCAATCGAGTAAAGTGTACCAGGTGAAGTAACTCACAGCTTTTGGGCAAAATATGATTTAAAAACTTAAAACAGTACATTTTCAGGCGTTATAACAGCCAATTTTGTTCTTCAAAAGAAACTGCTTCATTTGCTTTACATTTGCTACTACAAATGGCCTAATTGTTTTCGTGTTAATGAAGTTAAATTTACTCCATCAAAAATTGTCCTTTACATAATGACTTCTTCATGCCACTTTATTTAATAGCCGAAAAAACTGGAGAGAACGGTGATGTATTCTTTAACTCTTTGGACTCACAAGCTTTTCTCGACGAATCAGCGTGGCAGTGGTCACAGGATGACGACCAAAAGGGACCTTGTTCATCTGACATTAAATGTTTTGCAGCTCAGATAGTAAATCCTCCTGAAACTAACATTTCAATGGAGAATTTGGAAAACAAAACTGGTAGCCAAAACTCCCGTAAACAATACGCATTTCAGGACTCCAGAAATTCACAATTTATTGCTTGCGGTGAAAGGTGGAACTTTGGATCCGATCATCAATACAGTGTAATGATTCCAGGAAAGTTTACTTCCTCTGAAACTTCAATACGTAATGAAAATTATGACGATACTGACTTTGAGACCCTAGCTCATGTATTCTAGAAACTGAGCACTTCCAGGTATTTTAAAAAATTATCTTTTCATGCCGAAGTATTGTTCTTTTTTAGCGCAACAATCCTAAAATATGATAAAAACCTCATAAATAGAACAGCAAATACAATATTTCTAATGATTCATAATTTCCCTACGCTTAATTCACAAGTAAAAATTGTTTACACTTTAAAAAATGAAAACAGCACGGTTCCTTTCGTATTGTTGAAGCGATGTTGAACGAATCGGAATTCAACATCCGGGTATGTACGGCTACTACAAAATGTGCGCGCACGCTCGATGCAGATTTGACGCGGAGTAAAACGATAAAGACTTCTTTCAAAACTTATAATTTTAATCAAAGACATAACAATACAATCAGAAATAGGTCACCCATTTTGTTGTCAACGCAACCTTTTCATTTTTTTTGAGAAGCAAAAAACCTTATTCATACTTTGAAAATATTTTTGCTGTTTCCATGATCCGGTGATCGTAGGAAGAAAGAGAAGAACCGTTGTTCGGCAAAATACCTATAACTAACAAAGCGGAAAATTTATTCCTATTTACATAATTTACATAATTTTAATAATACCAGTAATATCTTGGCGGATTTCGTGCATACCACATTTTACTTTGATTCGGATTGCGTCTAATTATTCGTCAAGTGGCTCGAGTCTCCTACAGTTTTCGATTTGGTTTGCTGCAGAAAAATCATAATATAAACAACTCTTTTTACAAAGGACTGATTTTGTATGAGAGATGTCTTAGCATCGGTGTTGTCGTGGTAAACCAGTAGTTCGCTTTAAACATCTTCGCTGTACGTTATCATTATTCTTATACCATAAACAATTCGTGGTCTATTCGTATTTTATTCTGATCAGTTTGTCAAAACTCAAAAGTATCCGCTCGAGAATGGCCAAAGAAAATACCGGAGTTGGAAGTAAGTGTTATATTCCATTCATGATAGAATTCAATCGAGATTTCATGTTTTAATTTTCCAATGTTGATTGTGACATTTCGTTTATTTGTCAACGAAATGAAACATTTAATAATTATAAATAATCTACTTCAGCTTTCGATTTCTCAGTCGTAATTCATCTATTATTGTTGAAACAACCAGGAGTTGTCTGCGTTTTAACGGCTATAATTTCTAGCGAAGGAAAGTAACCATTAACATGTTTGAACTGCAATTGATTTATTTAAAATCTGAATTTAACAATATTATGATAATATTGAATTCTAAACATAATCTAAAGCGTCGAATTTGAGATATATATAGAGAAAATGGAAAACTTATCGAGAGGAACTTACAACGAACATTAAACATTTTATACAATATACTGCATTTCTTGTCTGTGGTGAACGTCAGTGGACTAAATAATCCAAAACACCCACGACCATCATTGCCAAAACATGTACCAAATCTCCAACTAAAGTGTCGCGAAACTTCTGACTTTTGAATTGAACAGTTTCCAGGTTCATACATAAAAAATTAAAACAACGACGTTTCAGAAAACAAAACGGTGTTAAAATAGTAAATTCTATTCATAAAACCTAAAAATAGTGAGATCATTATTATTCATCATAGCGACGTAACTTGTGTTTTTGTTCATAAGAAAATTTTATGCATTCTAGAAATTTGCAATTCCATTTGAGTACACTAGTATTACGCAACAGTTGTAGCACCTTAGAACTTTTCAAAGCGCTACACGTACGCTGTTGATCTTAATGTAAGCATGGAAAAAACGAGCGAACAACGATTGACTTCAATAGCACTTTATGTCCTTTCTAGTTGTAGCTCCAATCGTGTTCTTTGGAGTCTTGTTCGTTGTTTTGATCGCGTTGATGTTCATTTACCGTGCACTTGTGAAGGAGTCTTGTTCATGCATTCGTGATCCAGGGGGCAAAGAGGAGAAACGAAAGAAGAAAAATAAAGATGGAACGTACGACCTAGTTTCGGAGACGTCAACTGATGATGAAAATTATGTTCCACCCACCCTAGTTGAGAAGGAGGAAATCGATCCTGCATTTCAAATAGTCGATAGTAACACTAGTTCTCCCTATTCAGCCTTCTCAGCATATGAGGAGACCGCGTCGGTGGATCACAGTTACTCCACAGAACAAGGCATGGGGAGAGTACTTCTAACTGTCATGTATCATGCCTACGACTCGCTTCTCAAAGTTTATCTAATCGAAGTGGATGGGTTACCGTCCAAAGAGCAAGGAGGTGCCACAAACTATCGTATACATCTTGCTCTCCTTCCTCATCGCAATCTACGATTCAAAAGTAAAACGCGAAGTCGTTTCATGCAGAAGTTTGACGAAACCTTCAACTTCAAGCCTGTTCTTAAAAAAGACCTGGTGAACCTTGCTTTGAGATTCCGACTGTACGGCATTTCTACAACAGGCAATAAACTCATTGCAGAGACCTTCTTTCAATTGGCTGACATCGCAAAACTAGATAAGCAGATGATGGAGAAAACCTGGCGTGCATTCAGAGCTGTTCAAAAACCTGGAAAAAAGAGATAGCCTTAAGCTATATTCAACAGTCTTGCACGTAAAACCTTTTACCGTTGAGTAGAATAATTTGCCAGTGTAGTGTGTGCGCGACAACAGATGTAATATTGAAGCAATATTAG
Source organism: Xenia sp. Carnegie-2017 (assembly GCF_021976095.1). Classification (NCBI taxonomy): domain Eukaryota; kingdom Metazoa; phylum Cnidaria; class Anthozoa; order Malacalcyonacea; family Xeniidae; genus Xenia; species Xenia sp. Carnegie-2017. Next base: position 12,412,038 of record NW_025813483.1, on the reverse strand, counting down.
TGTAATGTATTTTCTGAATGGTTAGAAAGCTATTTCTTGATATCTTAAAGTGTACTTAAAGCTACAAAGTAGCATTCCATGTCGTAGAAAATGCATGCTTAAGGCAGAAGTTTAGCTTCTTGTCTTGCTCTTCATTGTCGACAAAGTGCTCTCTATGAGTTCGACGTGATAGTCCAACAGAGGTTTGTGGCGTCGTAAAAACGTAACACAAAATCTTCTTTTCAGTGTATGTGTATGAGGATAAGTCAATTTTCATATGTTGTTAATTTTTGTAAGTTGCGTTGTATAACATGCTATACCAGAAAATGGTGCAGTTTCATTATAGTTTAATAAGCTGTAAAACACGAATTATGATTTCTTTATATACTTCATATACTTTCTCCATCTACTAGTATATACTTTTAAAAACGTAGAATATAACTTTAAGGTCTCGCGATTGCTGAAGGAAGGAGGTATGTGGTAAAAACGAAAACTTCCTCTTTTTATCTGATTAAATTATAAAAACGTCTCAAAAATTTTAATAAGCGTAAATAATTTATGCATTACGATTTTTGATTGTTTTAAATTATTGAACAAGCATCCAATTTATTTAGATAGAAATAAATTCTTTCAGAAGTCTTTCATTCGAAGAAGAAAAGACTTCTGTTGGAGTGTTGATGTCACTCTGGTGTTGATCTGTAATGATAAATCAGTTAGTGTAATATAATAAATCTTGGGCAACATTTGTTATAGCTTGAAGATACTTTTACTTGAGAATGGCAGATGAAAGTTGGCGATATCTGCTATCGGATAATTTGACAGGTAGTGTATGTTTATGTTCCGACAACTAAGTTCCAATGTCAGGTTTGTGCTGCATTTCTATTGGCGTGATTAGTGGTGATAAGAAATCCTCAAGTCTTTGTTCGACAAATACCTTCAAAATTGGAAATTGGTTGAATCATATTTAACGATACCCATAGCTGTCAAATATGAAAGTTTAAACTAAGTTAGCCTTGTGTTGATGGAATTGATGCGAGGCATACGTGTAATATATGCAAAGAATGTAAACGAATTATCTTTTTAGTTTTTGCTCAACTGGTTTTCTATGCTGCTCTATTCGACTTTGTGATTGCCTTGGTGTTTATTTGCCTTGTGTCTATGCATGGGTGGTATTTTTATCCATGTGATCTGGAGAGTAATGAAGAGAAGGATAACAATAGCTCTACGATACAGGAAGACGACATAGCCTTAAAGGTCAATCTTTCAAGAATAACTCCTTCAGTATCACCCTCTCGAGAGCCTGCCTCAAAAGTCACTCTCTCTTTTATGGTAGAAAATGTTAAAGATTTTGATGATGATGATGAAATTAATCTTATGCTTGAGCTTGTTGACTTATAGAAATACTCTGAACAAGGGACAGCAAATACAGGTAGAGAAATCTCGAGAAATGTAGTTGAGACCGCTGCAGGAGCCGAAGATTTCGTGGAATTGGAAAATTCCGTTCCAAATGGTATTATAACATTTTCAAGAATTGTAGTAACAGTTATAATTCTGGGAACTGTGTTTTTTGTTGTTTGTCGTTGAATTTTTGATTTCATCTTTCAGGGAATTCCTCTATCAATTTGACTGTACAATGTGAACTTGCCCAAGATGGTCATTTTTCAATTGTTGTAAATGACAGTAGTAGTGAGAGAGAATCTGAAGATCATAACGACACGAACGACACGAAAAATCAAAACGAGAAAATATTAAAAATATCATTTGTACAACGACATGAAAACCATGTCGTCGATATTGCTTTATTTTCAGGAGCATTTGTGTTGTTTAGTCTTGCAGCTGCACGACTTTCAAACTAATTTATTTTATATGAAATGTAAATCTTCACAAAATTTAGAAAGCACCACAGCACCAAATGATCAGTACACATGCAAATGACCAACTAATTCATCATCTTCAACAATTGGAAACAGTGCATCTAATGGTGGAAAAGCGAGGTTTTAGGTTTCATCTTGAAATGATGTAAAATTGGGAAAATATATTTTCAAAAAGTTAACAGTTTATTTAGAAATATCTTGTGGAAGTTTGAACTTGAACTTGACACGCCGGTGTCAAAGGCGTAACTAGAACGTTAATTGGGGGGGGGGGCATATTCCTATATTCCTTTGTGCCTTACTGATTCCTTTTAAAAGTGAATACAACTGAATACATGAATGTACAACCCCCCTTAATTAAAGTTCTAGTTACGCCTCTGCCGTTACGTTACCATAGAAAATCGTTTGGGTACTCGAAGCTGTGTCAGTGGAAAACCTTTTTTACACTATTATTTCTTTTTCAGTTTTCAGAAAAATGAAGAGCTTCAAAAAGCACACGAAATTTCATTACAACTGTAACAAAATTTCTAAAAATACGTATTGAGAAGGTTTAACTCTGCTTTTATTTCGAAATGAAAATAAACTCCTCTTGCCAGGTGCCGCCAGGTCAGGTGCCAGTCAATCTATCCAGCAACTTGTGCGGTCAGATTTAGCTATGGCGGATTGTGCCATTTGGGCATTGGTTGATAATTTAGACTAACTTATACTTTTTGCTATGTTTTAAAATGTTTCACAGTAAAAAGATACCAAAGGATAATCCTGCCCGAGATTTCAAGAGGTTAACGCTAAAGTTTCTTGACTCAAAGAAAGAGTCACGCCAAAGGGCTCAATATTTACGAACACTACTTGGTGAGATTTGATTTGTGATTTCATTCTCAATATCTCAAGTTGTTATATGTTCCCTGTTTGATCGTTCTGTTTTAATATGTGAGCTATGCTCGTTAACATAGCTCACATATTAAAATTTGATAACCAGGCTTGATAAAGGCCTTGTATTTTTAATAATTTCGCGTTGGAAGTGACATGCTAGGCATTTCTAACAAAGACTAAGAAAGGAGGATTTTTCACAATTCAGATAGTTATTAATTTGCTTGAATTTGTACGTAAATAATTGTTGTTCATTTCTGTATAAGTAAGTAGATGTTTATTTTTTTTTTGTACTTGCTAAAATATGTCTGTAGATAATAATTGATTTGTTTATGGCAGAATGAGCAGGCTAGTGGAATGTACAACTGTTTTAAGCAAATTGTTGTTTAGATCCTGCATTATGAGTATTGTGCCATTTACTTTGAAAGATGTGATTACATTGACGTTTACACTCACTATCTGTTTTTTCTAGTCTATAAAAATGACATGTTGATCCTCAACATGATTAACCTTTCTTCAAAGTGCCTAGTATCCAATATACTACATATTTTATACCTCATTCTACAAAATTACCCTCTTTGGATTTTTGAAAAATAATATAAGTTTCAGCCTATACTATACCTTACCGAAATCTGATGCACGTAATTTTTATACGTTCATACCTTCAAGCTTGTGTTGTGTCAATGACCAATTGTAATGGAATTGAACTTTGTAGAAATGGCTCATGTTTGATCAATATCTGACATATCATGAACATTTATAATAGTATTTATATTTTTTCCACATTGTAAATGCCGTTAAATGCTATATGGCTATGTTTGACTGTAGAAATTAATGATTGCTTTTTTTTAAATTAGATGTACATGTCTATATGGATAATAATTTTTTGTTTTTATTATAATAAATGCTGTCATCATGGACATAGCGAGCATGAAAATTAGGGACCACAAATTCATACATGCATCTCATAATCTATGGAAACTAAAGGATTTCTTAGGAACTTGCATATCATGCATATATGAATATCCCTCCCAATATTAATCTTCATATAATTCTGACAGTTATAATTTACTGCATATTTTTTTTAGAAAACTTTGAAGTTCATGAAGCTAAAGTGTTTTTGCAAAGACATTTCTCTGAAGCATATTATATCTGTCATGATTCTTTTGCTGTTGTTGAAGTCAATCTTCGCCAAAAAGGTTGGTTGCTTTTTTAAAGCATTCATGAGTTTCTTCAAATATTCTCATAAATTGATCATTTTTTTTGTTCAACAGCTAGCAAAACTGTCCGGGATGATCTTGACTGTGCCTTGTATATTTTTGAGGTTTGTGTTTGTTACAAAATGTATATGTGTTGGTGGTATAATTAATGGCTGTTAGATAATGCCTGAGTTTTTTCTTTCAGAAAATATTGATTTTGCTTCCTGAACTTGTCCATGACAAATGGCAATTTGCAAGCATAGGTACATTCATATTTCTCTATCAGTAATGTAGAACTTACATTTGTCAAAACTCGAGTTTGTCATTTGTGACCTGTTGTTGTAATGGCTAGCTTAGGCTGGGGATACTTCATTTTGTTATTGTCCATTAAAATGAATTTAAGAACTTCATCTGTGTTTATGGGAAAGGAAGGCTGGATTCTGATGTAAATATCAAGGGAGGCATGACAAATTTAAAGGGAGATGTGTGGGGGTCTGATTGTTTGCCTTCTCCCGGGTGATGTATCAGCATCACCAAGCTATAACAATCTGTATGAATTTTTAACTGGCGTTGTGATTGCATGATTTTTCATTAATTATCAAAGGACTTTAAAGAGAACTTCTTCATTTTTGATTTTTGGCATTTTTAGTTTATTAAGGTTACCAACATTGTTATTGATCAAAATTTATATAATTATAACTTCTCTAAATGTACGTAAAACATGCTTTCAAACAACACAGACAGTGACGTCAGTTGTACGCCAATGGGGAGGTGGGGTGGGAGGCCAGTGTATTCATATATTCAGCTATATCTGGCTACCTGGCAAATTTCTTTTAAAAACAATTTCACTTTCAAAAGAAATCTGCATGGCATAGCAGAATGTATACATATGGTTCCCCTCAATTAATGTTTAACATCCATGTACATAAATACTTAACAAGTTATTAAGAGTTTAGACAAGTGCACTATTAAATATTAATACATACTGCATACACAATAGTCTATTATAAAATAACCCTTTAAAAACATGGGCTCTGATTGGTTGAATTCTCGAATTCATGGTTTGTCGGATTTCATTTGACAGATCAAGGAGATGTCTTGATTTTAATAGTACTTTAGAAATTAGATTTTCAGTTTGTGACGTGTTTTTGGCAATGAATTTTATATTTTAGGGGAGGTGTATTTACTTTCAGGGAGGTTGCAAACATTTTACAAAAATCCAGCCTTGTGGCAAAGAGCAGTTATAACTGATATTTAATGTTGCTGAATTTTGCAAATGCTTTGTTGTCGAACATTTTCAAATGTGAAATATGTGTCAATGCGAAGAAGACGATTTGTATTGGTTTTCTACATTGTATATCTTTGAAAAATTCACCATCCATACTTCAAAAGACAAAAAAAAATTCAGCAAACTTTTCATATAAAAATCTACTAAGTTTGACATCGGCGCCTTTGCTTTTTTTTATCAAACAGGGAGAACAATGTTGAAGCTGTTGCATCACGGGAATGCTTTCAAGGTTCTTACGTAATTGCTTTCGTTAAAATTATTTAGTAAAACGGCATCTACTTTTTCGTAACTTAATCTTGTACTCTTTTTTCCCACGATATTCGTTTGTTTAGCTGAGAAGTGACGGTATACGTCTTCTTATTCTTTGGCTTCAAGCCCTTCAAGATAACATGGATGTCTCGTGTGAGGTGATGTTTGCTTCGGTCGTGCCTGGTTTTCCAAATCCTCTTGAAGCATTAGACTGGAGTACGGTGAAACTTCCACGTCCTTTACTGGAAGATCTATGTAACTTCGTGCGAGGAAGTGGTGGAGAGAGCTCTTCTGGATCCATGACTCTTCTACCTCAGGATAGTAAAGATGGTGGAGGTGCGAGTTTCTTCAACATCAACGCGTAATGATTTTGATCAAAATTGACAGGCACACTTAGCTTCCGTCTTAAATCAAAATTTCTGTTTCGTTTTTGGTTAACGTATTATAGTTTATATATATTCCAGTCTAGTGTTTTTATCTTTATCACTGGTGATCTAATGATGAAAATTGAGTTTATATTTACTCCAGTTTAATGTCTTCATCAATAATCTGATGTATAACACTTAACTTCTGATTTTGAGACACTATTTTTGTGATGAACGCATTTTGTTTTTTGATAAAGCAAACTGGTGCGTGCTAGATGAGTTGCAGGTTCTTGTGCCTTTGCTGAACCAAGGGCAAGTGGAGAAAACTACAGGCTTAGAAGACTTGACCAAAGTTTACCTAGATAAAGTCTTGGACTACATGATAACACAGGTTTGTAAAACGAATGTAGATTATTATGTCGTATCGTAATAAATATTGTTTATAATACGTAAAACTCAATAGCTTATACAAAGTAGCATCTTACTAAATTTTGACCAAATGGTTTCTCCTTATGAATAAATAATAGATGAATATAGATAAATTTCCCCAATTTATGCTCATCATACACTACGTATTTTTGAAAAATTGATTGTTGCTCTCGTGTAAGTAATATGATTGTAATATTAGCTTTTGCTATTTCGTTAAATACGTTTTGAACTCTTCAATCTTGCCAAAAGTCGATCTTTTTTATAATGATATATATTCAAAGACTCTTGGTCTCTTGTAGAGTGTCCTTGGCTACTCTTAGACAATATTGTATGTGTCTTTAGAGCATTTTTAATTGCGACATGTACTTCAAAGCAATTTTGTCTTCTGTAGATTGGTAAAATTGAGTGGCTGGATATAAGTATGCGAAAGACAGGTTTTGAATGCTTGTTTAACCTTTTCAAGAAGTATTATCTTCATCACGTTTTTCCCATGTGGACTCCACACACCAATCTGTATACCACCAATCCAGGTATGAATTTTGATATTTGATGGAAAAAAATCAGTATACCACCATGGGAATATAAATTGTTTTACATTTATAAATTGTTTCCCCCCCATGGGAAACATAAATTCATACTAATGAATTAACTTCTTTAAATAAAATTTCTTCGGATACTTTAAGTAAAACAGACAAAAAAATGAAACACGTTCGTTAATTTTACTTACTCGTAATGTTGTTATTGCTTCGTTTGTAACAAGTTTTGCAAGATTAAAGCTTTTAAATATATTAAATAAGTTAAACAACAAAGTTTTATATTATAAAACCAATCCACACCAATCTGTATACCACCAATCCAGCTATGAATTTTGATATTTGATGGAAAAAAAATACTCATACAAACATTGCAACTCATCCCAAGTGTTAAATTGTTATTGATTAACTATTTAAGGCAGGAGCTATGACACGTTATACTTTGACATGTTCTGTCTTGAGTTATTACGGACTGCAGGCATACACAGCAAATCATAAGATGTTTATTCTAGAATCCTTATTCAACCTTTAGTTTACTGTTTTAATAATAGTTGCTTTGTGGAAAAGACTTCATCTTGACTTCATCAAACTCTGCAACCTTGTCGTTGAAATAGTTTACACTACAAGTTCAAGCGTTGTTTTTAATGTAAAGAATAAAAAATTGTGTTATCAAAACGTCTGTGAACTTTTACTATACATCATCCTTGCACTACTCAAATCACCCAAAAGCGCCAATTCCCATGCAATATTATAATACCGAATAAAATTAATATGTTTGCATTCAGAGAATCAAGTCAAAGAATTAGATCCATCTACTATGAAGAACTTTTCAGCAGATGGCTTGACAAAGTACGCCGATTCTGTCGTTAAATGGTTCGTCGCATTCTTGTCAAAGATAAAACGTGTTGTTAAAATGCAAGCTGCAGCCTCAACTTCGGTAGATACTTTGACCTCCACAAATAATGATTTGCAAGCGTCGACCGTTTCTGAAGGCAGCCGAAATGCGTTGTACGAAGATCTTTTGCTCGGTAGTAGCATCATACTTGACGTCATATACTCGACGCGCGAGAACGTGCACATTGTTCACGAAGTTTTTCGACAGGTAATTTGATATATTATGACATTAAAGAAGACACATAGGACCAGGCCAACATCATTAAACAATCACCTAGAGAACTCCTTTGTTGTTTCTTTTGCAAACTTATATTTTGAAGCAGTATTTTGGACATTCTGGATATCTCTGTGCTAAATAACATTTGAAAATTATCGATCGAACTTTTTGGAGATGGTGTCGGACTGACTTTGTTAGATTCGAATAAAAAGCCTAGCGCAAGTAAAGACTTGTTTAATGTAGCCTTATTAAGTCTGATGTGATGTTCTTGTTGCCACAATTTATGTCTTTGGTTTTTGTTTCATGCTCTTAATGTTTTTTTATTTCTACCTCTTTTTGAACCTCTCGTTTCTCTCCTGTATATTCCAGGCTTTCATTCTTCCAATGGAAAAAAGTAATGTGATCAAGGAAGTCCTGAATGTTTACGACAATTGGTTAAAGGTAAGGATGAGTATTTCCTTCAATAGAGAGTTTTAGTTTAGCCTTTAAGGCAAACGGCAAACCCCGATTGCCCGCTTGCCGTTGAGGTTTGCCGATTCGAAAAACTTTAAATTTAGTTCGGCGTTTTGCATTTGTATTTTACAATTCGCATTGTCGTGAGCTAAATTTCATGTTTTGTTAAAAGTTTGTCGATGAAAAAGGCATATTAATGTTGGATACTCGCATAAAAATACAGCATAAACCTCACTTGGTTGTATTAAAAAGTACTAAAATGCTTGCTGTACTTCACCTACCCTCAAGAAGGGCCTCTTGCCGTTAAAACCTGAATCGCAAACCGCAACGTAAACTGCAAAGCCATGATCACGTGACTTTGCTGTTTTCCGTTTGCCGTCGACGCCAAAGTAAAACTCTCTATTTGCTTTGTATACCGTGACTCGCACATCTTTATATTTTTATGTGTTTATCATGAGTGATTTGTTGTTGAAACTTGAGTATTTATTTGTTATCTTCACCAGTGACGTGATGTTAAAACTCTCGTCTTCACTTTATTGCTTAGATTTTTGATTGCTTGCGTACATTTTCTTGCAGCAAGAAAACAAGCCAAAGTTCATGGAAGAGCCGGATGTTCTTGATACGTCATGTAGTAAAAACGAAGATGTTAAAGCAGGATTGCAAGCCAATATCCGATTGCTAATTTTTCATTCTTCGTTTATCTTTTTTACTCCGAAACCAAACAGCTCAACGATAAAGCAAAAGGTAATAGTTTTGCTGTCGGGATGTTTGTTTCAATTTAAAACGACTGCCAAGATCTGCGGTGGAAGTTTAGTGATTTCACATGTGGTCATACGTTTAGGTGTATTTCTGTGAGAAAGTTATTCTTATGTATCGCAATTTTGTTTTGGAGACAAAAATGGAGGCCAAAACATGGTGAGTTGAAGTCATTGTGAGCTCTTTACGAAGTCTTTACAATGATTGTGCGCAGTTTTAGGAAATATAGATATGTAAAAATGCTGTACTTTTGTTTGCATAAAACAGGGAAAATCTTCTTGTTGTCTTGCTCACGATTGCAAAACATGTACTTGAGGACAAGAGTGTTGATGATAAAACCAGTTTTGCTGGACAATTAGCGCCTATATTAGTACAAGTACGTGCAGAGTTAGGCTCTGATAATATCTTATTTTATTTTTTTTTTGAACTGTTTAAACAATATTTCTTGTGTGTTGATTTCATATAAAGTCGTTGCTACTAAACGACCGAAAAAATCTCCACATTGTTGTCATTCAAAAACGGCTAACGGCTGTGCTAGACAGCCTTAACAAAGTACTATCTCAAAGCACTGTTTTTGATTTTTTTTAGACCTTGTTTGTTACCTGGATTCGTGCAAACTTGCAAGTAACAGTCAGTGTGAAATTATGGGATCGGTTTGTGGACGTCGTTTCCTCTCTTACACACTGGAATGAGGCTGTGAATGAATGGAAGGTAATAACAAGTCATGGTATGACTGTTTTCTATTAATCATCAAACATCGCATATTTATATGGTTGAACTAATCTGTCGCAAGAATATAGTTTGCAAGTGAATTCTACTTAAATTGTACGATACCTTCATACTTCACTATCAATTTGCTTTCAACAGCAAAGTTTAAACTTATTTTCCTGAAGTGACATGATGCCACTTACTCTGAAGATGACTACCGCTGAGGTTGTCGAAACGTTAGTCATCATCTACGTATACAAACATTTACATAAAGCCAGCAATGTACATAATCACACGCTAAGGGTGCGTTCATACCATACAACTTTCTTAGTGCGATTTTTGCTTTGTGTATGAATAGTAACAACCAGACTCATTTTCAGTCTGCAAGCAACATGTTACACGCTTGTTTTTGGCGTCTTCCGTACGAATGCAAAACAACATTACAATGATATAATATTGCAGTAGGTATGCTTCATTGTGTATGACGCATAGACAATCATGAATTATGTTGTTTAATTAAACATTTCTGTTATTAACCATTTATTTTTTTTCGCGGCTGTTATAGTCTACCATGATGACTTTGACGAGCGTGATTGCTCTACATATTTATCGTCTGAATTTAAAAGACCTTCCCCTCGACCGACTATCTGAACAACAATACAAAAAGCGCAAGCGTCTGTTGGGTAACAATGACCAAAGCAAAGTTCCGTCTAGTCCATCTACGCAAGAACCAAAACAGGATGTGATGTCATCGACGGCTATGCTTGTATCTTCAAATAATCACGTGGCTAAGTCTGTTGAGCCAAAGAAAGACGAAGAAAGTGTTGCACCTGTGGCGGGAAGTCAAGAAGAAAATAAATCAGGTGAACCATAGTATGCAGCACGTATTTTAGGGGACAGTATCTGATCTAGGGTATGTCATAATATATTAAAAATTGTATATTTAAAATTCAAAATACTTTGTAACCAATCCCATCGGCTAATTTTACACTTCAAAATACTCTTTAGAAATTTTTAATGAGGCGCTGTATTGTATTTTGATATATCCTAGGTCCTCCACTAGGAGTGTAAAAACACACTTGTTTTAATGCACGATTGCACTCTTAACAAAAATTCACCTATTAGGAAAAATATTTCAACTCTTAACAATTTTTGATGACCGAAACAAACAATAAAAGGCCTAAACGGTTGAACGCTTTAAATACAACAGAAACAAAGTTTGAGAGAAGTTTTGTAACCTGGCAGTCTACAGAAGTTAAGAATGTTTGTGTTTCAGAAATATCGGAAGAGCCTGCAGCAAAGTCGGAAAGCTTAGCTACTCCGTCTGATACTGAGACACTGTCCCAAACGACACCTGAACAAGGCTTGGAACAAGGTTATGAGTCGGACGTTACCGATTCTGGAAGCGAGCAGCCTTACACCGAAATAGATTTTGATAATTGGTCTGCGACCGGTGCAAGTGTATCGAGAGATAGCTCGCTTAATGGCGATAAAGGTGAAAAGACTTCACAGCTTGACGATGAAGACAGTCTGAATGAGAGCTCCACTAGTAGAAGTGGTGTTGAATGTTCAATAAGTACAGCTGATGGCTGCCGAAAAAATCAGAAGAAAGGCATCTCCAAAGCGTTTTGGAAAGATAGTGATGGTGCGGAGGAGATTTCTTCTGATAGTGAAAGTGTGCCGACTTCCTTTAGTAATCCAATTCATGGTAAGGGGAAAGCATTGTTTAATACTAAATATATATTTTTTTATTTATGCATGCGGAGTGACATTTTTTGTATTTCCCGCCATCTGATTGGCTGCAGCAGCGGGCATCTTTTTGCGATATCTTTACCGTTGTCCAAAAGGATATTTTTTTGCAATGTATTTGTTCACAAATTAAAATTAAAATTTTTAAAATTGATTTCAAAGCGATGTAAATTGTTCAACGAGAAAGCAAAGTGTATTCAGATGAAAGCAAAGTTTTACGTGTATTCAGATGGAAGCAAAGTTTTACGTGAATTCAGATGAAAGGGAATTTTATCATACAGACGAAGCGAAGTTTGTAGAAAACAATCCAATTTTAGTCTCAACATTAAGCTGCGTCAGCCATTTTACAACGCGAATTTCTTTATAATAAAAAATAAAAAAATAAATATGTTATTTACTGTTTTGGTCGGTCCGTACTCAAAAGCTTACTTTTTAGACCTTGTTAAAACCGGACCTCCACGCCTGTAAATAACATATATTTATATAAATTGACTGGAAAATAAAAATATCCAACCTTGTAGGTTTGCTTGACCAAATAATTGTATCATCCTTCGTTTTTATGTGGTGGGAGGGGGGGGGGGAGGGAGGGGAGGACTGGGGTTTGCCTTAAAACACCTTAGAAGAAACAAATGCCCATTGTAAGCGGGCATTAAATATACACAAGGAATAAATAAAACGAAAAAAGTCAAGCTTTTTATCTATATATTTTTGTTTAGAAGATACGAGCTTTGATACCAACAATCCAGTTACATCGCAAATGATGGATGAACCGACTGTACCTTTGGAAATTATTGAGCCGTCAGTCCACAGCTTAGATCTCAGTAACGAGGTCAGCGTCATATGTGGTGGCACAAAGACGGGGTGGACACCAGTTACAGCAGTTGTCTTGTGGACAAGAATGCTTGGATGTTTGGGAAATATAAATGATATCGATAGTTCTTCAATTCATGCTCAAGTCCTGAACGGCCTGTCTGAAATATGGCATCTCCTTTCTAAGGTGAGTAATAATCGATCATCGTTTTATGTTAAATAAGTTATGACTACTGAGTAATCATTTTTTAACTTCTCAACTAAGTGTTAAGGCCCGTTCACACGATCCGATTTTTTCGGTTCCGACTTTTCGATTGTTTGATCATTTTGTTGATATTTATATTCGCTTGGATATTTATAATCGTGTGAACAGCCTTTTGTGTTATCCAGTTCATATTTTCGATAGATTTTTCGTATTTTTGCTCTTGTTTCCAAGTCTCTTTCAAATCTATGTAATTTTACTGATCGGCTTCGTTTGATCTTGTCGGATGAAAATAGAGCAAGTTCTATATCCATACGAACTTTTAGATTGACGGATCCGACTATAGAGCAAGTTCTATATCCATACGAATTTTTAGATTGACGGATCCGACTATAGAGCAAGTTCTATTTCCATACGAACTTTTAGATTGACGGATCCGACTATCTGAGGCTCACTTTATATGTGTTCACACAATCCGTTTTTAGAATCGGTCAAAATCGGATCCGACAAATCGAGTAGTGTAAACAGGCGTTTATTTAAAAACATTGCATCGTCATCATTTTACCATTTCAAGAAAAAACTGTTTTGCGAATTAATAATTACACTTTAGGCGTCTACTTTCTCTTTGGGACCCTTTGGGTATTTTGATGTCTTTCGTTTAATAACGACCAATAAATTCTCTTAATTTTTCTTGTTGTTTAGAACAGTTAACTAACGTTGTTGAAATCTCATTTACCGATTCCACAACTTACTAATTTTTTTCTGTGAGCAATTTTTCCTTGAATAAAACAATATGCTGTGTTATAGAAACGCTCCATATTCTCCTTGTAGCTTTCAGAGTAAAATTCTTTTGTCAAATCAAGACGTTGGTGTGGTGTGCCCCACTTGTACAAACTTGCTCACAAAATTCCAGCTAAATACATCATCTACATAGAATGATAAATTGGTGTCACATTCTTTGTCTTAAGCACATTGTAACCCGAAAGATGTGAATCTAGTTAGTATAACTGTGAAGTCTGTGTTCTTGGGTTGTTTCATAAAATTGTTCAACTTCTAATTTTAGATAAGAATGAATCAAGGTATTTCGGTTGACAATAAATCAACGCCGTCTATGCCTGATTATCTACCACCTTTACACTACTTTGCATCGTGGTTATTTCAGGTAAATTTACTGTAAATCAAACAATCTACGTATATATACATCTGTAGCTTAGAGCCAGTGTACTGATGTCTATTTTAACTACCTGAACGTTGCATCTAGTTCAAGTTTGCTTGAGATTTTTCAACAAAATATATTCATGATAAAAGGATGTGTGTAAAGACTGCGACGAAAAAATCAACTATAGGATAGATAAGGACATCAAATGATAAATTGGGGTTATGGAGAACAATGGCTAGAATGAATGGTATAGAAGAACTGATGATGCAGATGAATAGGATTAATGGAAGGAATGGCCTTCGAAAGTAATTGTTTCACATGTACACATTTTATTATTGCAGACGGTGTATTTGCCTACTAAATACAAGCAAGGCAAACTCGTTGCTTATCAACTGCTTTGCGAGATGACCGTACGACGACAGGACAATCCATTGTCAGCAAGCTATCTTCGACATTTTTATCGATGTCTTCATGACGGACTTACCAATTCGGATCAGGTATGACGATTTGGAATGTCTTCATTTAACAAGTAGAATTGATTCAGATTTAATGATAATATATCGCAATTGGTTGAGAGTTTTGAAAGTTTACTAACCAACCAATCCGCGTGTATTTATGGAAGAAATGGCTCTGACGTTGAACAAGTCGTTGCTTTTCTTGTCATATAACAAATCTTGTAATGTGCATCCTTCTGTTTGAGTATCTGTTTGCTAAACACACTATATCTTACTGTGTTTATATGTAGCTTGTTGTTTGACAAATATTTCCAAATCTTAATCTGTTCTAGATTTGTGTTCATTGATTTTGTATTCTTTATTATACAAACTTTTCGAAAACGTTTTTTCAATATAACTTCTCTTTATAGGATATCATTAATGCTATTATTGAAAAATGTGAATTTTTCTTCGGCGTGGTTCTATCGAGCTCGTCTTTATTGATTCTTGATTTCATTCATGCAGCGAATACAATTATTGAAAGTGGAAGCACATCTGTGGGTATATTCATATATATAAGTGTGTGTGTTGAATAGTTGAACTTTACTATAACATGTAAATTGTAAAGTGAAGCCAATAGTTTTTAATACAAGGATTCAACAGCAGCACCTTGCAGCAAGTGTTAAAATAGTTTTGTATATTGTAGCATAATGACCAAAGTTTTCTTACAGTTTAATTTCCAGGCATTGATGCATATACAAACTGACTGACTTAAGGCACGACGTACTTCTACAAAATTTGACATGCATTTTGTTTCGCAGTAAAGTACTTCTATAGCTAACTCAACCATCTTCCTTGATAGTATCCAAGAACAGAAGCGGTTACCATTCTTGCATCGTTATTGTGCTATCCTAACGCTTTTCCCAGTATGAAAATCTATCAGATTGGCTCCCATGCTGTAAATGATGAACCCACCTTTTTGCCATGCAAAGACATAAAGGTTAGAACTTTAACAACAGATATGAGTAAGGAAAAACCGGTGGAATATTAGGTCAAATATAAAAAGTATTTTTGGTTTGTTGGTAAAATCAAAATTAAATAATAGTTGATGGAGAATGAAATAATTGTTAGAAACATTTTGATTCAAATGAAAATATTGAGCACAATGGTTGATTCAAATTACGAATCAAAAGGCAGTGTGTTTTTTTGAGATTTTGCAGTACCCTTCGATTTCGTATGGTAGCTGGTTGGACGTCATTTGCTAAATTGCTTTTTTTTAGAATTGCATATTTTAAGTGCAAGTGTTTATATGTAAATTATTGAAACTAAAAATTTTCGTGCTGTATTCTTTTTATGCACGTCGTTTCTACTGTAACTACTTCCACCACAAGATAATTTTTGAAAACGTTTTCTCTCTCTCATGAAATGTCTTTCATTTCTTTTTAGGGGAAGCTATGTGATGCCTTGTACAAAGCTGCTGTAAATGATCCCCTTTGTCATGCAAGGTATCCATCTCATATATGCTCATTACAAAATGTTATGTATTGATAATGACTTAATATGTCATCTTTAAGATGTACGGCACTTTGCGCCATCGGGATGTTTGTTGTCGAAGAACTGACGCATAATAAAGGACACAACAAATTGCATCAGTACACATCGCTTCTTCTGACATCGATTTTGGTTTGTTGTTTTTTTTTGTTTATTTTTCACGGTATTACATTATCTTCACATGTAAAACAGTACAAGTTAACCTGTACGTCTGTATGTTATAAGGTTAACTGTTTAACCTCACATGTAAAACTATGCACTTTTAAGTTGTACAAACAAATCATATATTGAAAAAAATATAACATAAATTCCCCCATGTAGAAGTTTATATAAGTTAAGGCTAGTGTAAACTTTCGAGGTGACCAAAAATAAACTTTTCTTAAATGATAAATACTAGAAACAAAATTTGACTTCATAAAGAATGAATGAATCATCCACAATGGTTTGTAGGGGATGGGGTTCTTTACTTTTGGATTAGATTTCGGTTTTCACTGGTTTTCGCTTCATGTCGTCAGACTTTTTTGTTGTATTCTGTTACCTTTCATTATAATTGGGAGGTCTTTTGGAAGTATGCTCCATTAAACACAAATCACAATTGCTTGTGCCTAAATATTATTAGTACTTAGTTGGTAAATTGGCCTCTCCTATGGCCCAGGTCCACCCTTCCGCACCGCTCCCCTAAACACATCTCTGCACGGTGTATAAATGAACAATGTTTTGACAATTATTGCCCAAATTCAAATTATTAAAAAAGTTCTTCATTAACGATAAATACGACATTTTAATTTGAAGTGCACTTCTTTCACAGTTTAAAAATTGGTCCGTGTCGAGCGTGGCGATTGGTTTGATTCAAAACCTTTCTGAATATCATGAAGAGTTATCGAATCATGATCCGCACCTTCCTTTGAAAATTTTGCAGGTTGTCAAACTCTATTTAAGTCAAAGAATAAACTACTAAAATTAACCCGATATCGTGTGAAATATGATCTGACATTGTTTGAAATATGATCTGACATTGTGTGATGTGATCTGACATTGTGTGAAATATGATCTGACATTGTGTGAAATATGATCTGACATTGTGTGAAATATGATCTGACATTCTGTGAAATATAATCTGACATTATGTGATATGATCTGATATTGTGTGTGATGTGATCTGACATTGTGTGAAATATGATCTGACATTGTGTGAAATATGATCTGACATTGTGTGAAATATGATCTGACATTCTGTGAAATATAATCTGACATTGTGTGATATGATCTGATATTGTGTGTGATGTGATCTGACATTGTGTCAAATATGATCTGACATTGTGTGAAATATGATCTCACATTATGTGAAATATAATCTGACTTTGTGTGATATGATCTGATATTGTGTGTGATGTGATCTGATATTGTGTGATATTATCTGACATTATGTGAAATATGATCTGACATTCTGTGAAACAATCTGATATCATGTGAAACGTGATTCTGTAGCGTATGATACGTTTTTGCAGTAGTTCTAAATTGTTAAATTGGATGACCAGAAACAATTGTGTAACCTTTGTATTTTATTTTGTATAGTCCCTGTGTGAAGTTATTCGACGATGTATGAATGACGGATCTGAAATGGATGCCATTCAAATGGTCAAGGTAATGTTGTTCATGCACTTATGTTAATAAAGTTGAGTGTTTCGAGGAAAAATCGATTTTTCTGCGTTATATCTTAGGAATCTTATTAGAAAGTATCGACTTGTTTTTTTTTGTGTGTGAAGGCTGTTCATATGCTTTACGCTTGAAAAATAGTCAATTTATTGTTTGAAGTTTTGTTGAAGTCTTTTCCTTCACCTTGCGTTTTGCAAAACATCGACTTATATATATATATATATATTTATAAAACTAGATATATCAACTGTTGTTTACTCCAGCTGCAGGAATGTATGTAACAGTTATGTTTATAATATAGTAATGTATGTATGTTTTATAGTTGTGTATGTATATATATATATAGTGACGTCTACAGTGGGATTGGTCCCTATTTTGGTGTGAATGTGCAATCAAATTATTTGTGAATACTTTCGTAATGGTGGCTGTGTTCAGTTATAGGCATTGTTTATGTATTGATTTGTACAGTATAGCAGTTCGTCGAGTTTTTATAAATGAGCTAACACAGAAAGCGTGTTACGCTACATGATGTTTTGTATTCTTTTCTAGACTTTAAATCCATTGATGTTTTGTCTTCTTGACTGGGTAATGGTTATTCCTCTCACTTCTTTGTTGAAAGTTCAGGATGATAATCAGACAACATTGGCACTTGTGTTTCAGGTATGTTAACGCAAAATAATCATATTCTCCGGTAGAAATGCAAAAATGGCGAACGTTTCTTCAAGGAAGGCTGAAATAGTGCTGGAAATCGTCAAACTTCATGACACAATTTGACTTAATGCTAAAAAGCCAGTAAAACGAAATTTTTACCATTTAATTTATTTTCATTGAAGAGAACTCTTAAAATGATAGTGGATTTTCGAAAACAATTTACTCATTATCACATCTCTTTTCATTCTTAGGATATTAAAATATTTGTAAAGTCTAATTTACATAGCCAGTGACGTCACGTTGCGAAATGAGCTCCTGCAAATTTATAAATATCCTTCAGTTTCTTTACCACTTTCTTATGACTTATGCAGAATTTTATATCATTAACATTTTACAAATATAGAAACTTTGCCGGTTGAAGTTATCAGTAGATATTCCTGATAGTTCAATTTTCATTGTACAATGAGACGTCGCTGGTTGTGTAAAACTTCAATATCTTGTAAAGGAAAAAAGATATGAATAAACTGTTTTCGAAAGTAAACTGTAATTTTATAACTTATGTTCAATGGAAATATAATGTAAATGAGCAAACTTTGTTTTACTGGCCTTTTAAGGAGGTCATTAATGAGGAAATGTATGAACCTTGAACTAGATTCGGTACTATAAACAGGGGAAAATGGTTGCCTCGTTGAGATGCCGGAATGTACACACATCGCTATTAAAAAAAACATTGTCCAATATGCGTACACACATCGCTATTAAAAAAAAAAACATTGTCCAATATGCGTACACACATCGCTATTGTTTTGAACGTTGCATAGAACAATAAGCAAGCTTATTTACATGGCCAACAAGAATTAAAAGTCAACAAAATTTGTCCGTATTTGACGATGAGTTCACTGGACAAAAACAAATCCAAACGTGTGCTGTTTGGATTTTGGATTTTTCAAATATGCCGAGCCGCAGGCAATCGTGCGCGAAGATCCTTGAGCTGACCGTAACTTATCTAAACCAAATCCGATAATGGAATTGTAATTATTACATTGATCGCCATCGTCTGCAACGATCCCAATTCGTGCTTTAACATTTGACTTTCCCACATTAAATCCATTTTTATTGCAATTCGACTGAAGTCTTGCATTATTTATGAGTCCTAGCCACTTGTCTCTAGCCAGTGTTGTCGTCTGTTGCTTGTTGTCTGCTATAACATCGTACAATGAACTTCCATTATGAGCAAACTTCATCCATCTTTTCTCATCGTTATATTGCATTCCCAGACAGATCATCGTGAATGGGACATTCCAGTAGGATTCCAACAATGTTTCAATATTTGAGAAGTTTGCCAATCCTCCATCGACATTGTAAACTTCTTTGTTTGTCCATTTGCTTGAATCGTATTCAAATGTTCTCTGAAAAATGAAAAATATGTTGAACATTTTTGTTCACGTTTTGAATTGCGAATCAATGTTTAGTTGTTTTGAAATTTAAATGCTCAGGCAGTTCAATCTTTTAAACTTAAGACTGTTTTATACGTGCAAACAACAATATATTATTAGTTGTTGTTATTACAGATTATTAAATTCGTAAAAGTCGGGTTTACTGGTTTTAAAAGAGATGTTGGTTAATGGGACACTAGTATTTGAAAGCTGATCCTTCAAACGTTTCCTTTGGAAGACGTATTACCTTGTTTCCAGACATTTTCATTACCAATGTCCATCCGCCTCTACCACAATCGCCAAGTGTTTCCATATGACAGTATACTTTATAGAATTTCTCTTCATCATCACCATTGTGTACGCTGGTTTTATTTTCCTTCAGTTCGTATGTACCACTTTTTGATAAGCTATATTAGTGTGAGCTATACTGTGATCATTGGTAAGTGTAAATTTTTGTACATTCATGAGAATCAATGGTTATCTCATAGTTAACCAGGATTAGTACAAAAAATGCATGAAACAATTAATACTACACCGAGGAAGGGGGGTTTGATTGTAGTTTTTTCCATGAACCTTTTTCTCCACTCACTGCATTCTTCTCTAACTGCTTTTTACACTGGTTGTCCTCTTCTCTGACTTCTTCCTTCCCGAAGTGCTTTCTCCACTGACATTTTTCTCCACTGACATCTTTCTCCACTGACACCTTTCTCTACTGACATCTTTCTCTACTGACACCTTTCTCCACTGACACCTTTCTCCGCTGACTGCTTTCTCCACTGTTCTTTCTCCACTGCCATTTCCTGACACCTTTCTCCACTGACCCTTTCTCCACTGACACCTTTCCTTGATTCTCTCCACTGACCCTTTTCCACTGACCTTTATCCACTGACGCCTTTTCCATTTTTCTTTCCTCGATGATTTCTCCCTGATTTCCCTTTGATCTTTCCGATGATCCATTTCCATTCCATTTCCACTGATTTTCCTGATGTTTCTCCATTGCTTTCCTGACCTTTCCTTCCTTCCATTCCACCTTTCCATTTCCATTGATTTCCATTGACTTCCTCCATTGATTTCCTTTTCCTCCACTTTCCTGATTTCCATTTCTTTCTCCATTGATTCCTTCTTTCCTTCCTCGACACTTTTCCATGATTTTCCACTGACATCCATTGACTCATGATTTCATCTGATCATTGACTGATTTTCCACTGACACCGATTATGCCTTTTCCATGCCGCTTTGACCACTGATTTTCCAGCTATTCCACTGATTTCCACTGTTGATTCCACTGATATCCGCTGATTCTTTCCGATTGTTTTCCGATCCATGACAGCCTATCCACTGACTCTCCATTGCCTATCCGATTGTTTGCCGATGTTCTCCGCTGACGATTCTCCGGCTGATGACCTTTGTCCACTGACGCTTTCTCCTGACTGCTTTTCCTCCACTGATGCTCTCCACTGACACCTTTCTCCGCTGACACCTTTCTCCACTGACGGCTTTCTCCAATGACTGCTTTCTCCACTGACACCTTTCTCCATTGACTGCTTTCTCCAATGACTGCTTTCTCCACTGACACCTTTCTCCACTGACACCTTTCTCCACTGACACCTTTCTCCACTGACTGCTTTCTCCACTGACTCCTGGCCTAACCTATGCTAGAGATGACAACAGTCACAAAGAAATTTTTTGTTGTTTTTTACCTGTCTCTTTCGAGTAACTCTTTACATGTTGAAGCCACATAAGATGTTCGATTTTCAGCTAAACAATAGTACATGAATTAACGTAATCGATGTTTTATTTTCAGAGGAGATTAGAATGATTATTTTTTATTCCTAAAGTATACTCTAAATTCATTTAGCTCAGTCTTTGTTTTTTTATTGGCGTTTAGAAAGTAGTAAACACCTGCATGGTAGTCATTGTAGAAAAGCTATACGTCTTAAAACTTTCACGTACTTTTTTTATTTGTCTCTTCTTTGCGATCATCAACAGTCTTCTTCTAAAGGCATTTTGAAAAAAAATTCATTTATGTGATTCAAAAATTCATGAAACGTGACTACGTTTCATTGGAAATCAGAATTTCATTTAGTTTACCGTTGTTTTTTTGATGATTTCTAAATAAACATATTCTGGTGAATTTTTCAAAACTCCGTTGTCATCCTTAGTTCGAACATCTTTTCCGTTGTTTAAATCGCACAAACTTTCCTCTTCTACATCTGCGGCTTTAAAGTTTACCGACTCGCACCACTTCTTTTGAATGCAGTACAGGGCACAGTGAAGTTCATCTGTCACCTTAAAGGTTTCCCGGACGTTGTTTGGTAGATACTTGCCCGCCATTTTACGAAATGGGGTATATTCACCTTCCGTAACTCTCCAAGTTAAGGTCACCGCAATAAGTGCAATTATATTGTGAAGTTTGCTACTACAAGAAGGCATTGTTTTAGCAATAGTTTTTGAAGATATAAACGAAATGCGCCAATCAGTAGCTACAGTCTCTGTACATCTGTCGTTTATGCTGTAGCTATACTATGAGCAATACTTTTATTCGTGGAGTATCTCGGTTTACATCTCTTAATGTATTTGGTCTTTCTTCAATTTTTGTTGGCTCCTCCCATACAAATTATGTTTATTAAATTTTTTTTCGTTTTGATTGCCAAGGTCGGATTTCCACCTGCGTACATTCGTGCAATTTCAAACTTTATTCCTCAAGATTACTTCGAAGAAATTTGTGCAATTAAACTGCGATTAAACTTTGGAAACGAACAATTTTAACCGCGGCGAAGTTCAAATGTCTTTTGAAAAAGTTTAATTTAGTTTCCTAGCACCTAATAATTGGATTTAAAAATACGTAAGTTTAGTAAAATGACGTAAAGGAGCAACGCTTATGCTAGTTACAGGCATGTATAGCTATCATTCCGAAAGCATTATAGAATTTTTGATGCAAATTTTCTAAGAATTCTCCTGTGTTTCAACAAAATATGCAAAAGTTTACAAAATGTTCATCTGTGTTAAGTTTTTGTCCTACAAAGATGTTACTAAGTGATAAAATTTAACGCCTCGCAATCAAACATGTCCCACGTCCATCAAAGATTGTTTCACGATTAAGCATTTATAGCCAGTTTTGTTTTAGCTGACAGAAGTTTAGCGAAAGACCGCCAGAAAAGAACGAGAAAAAATATTCAATCACAAATTTTCCATCTGGAGTTGCAAATCAGCTGCACGAAACTCTTTTTCTTCCATTTCATATGCTTTCATTAAATAATATGTTGCGCGGTGTTGGAAACACGTATAATGAAGGCAGGAATATTTTCATTGGTCCGTTTTGTTTGGCTGTATATATAACACTAATAAAAAATAATTAAACACATGGTTGCGACAAATCTAAAAAATAGTAAATAAACTTTAACAAGCAAAAACTTCAAGTGCTTTTATAAAGAACATTATAGAATGATAAAAATCCTGAAACATACAATGTATATATACTCATGTGTAGTCGTTTTACATAAACTTAGCTTCATTCAAATATGTAGCTATCGTTGCTTTTCATGTTAAAACTTATAGTTTTATGCTATATGCAATTATCAGATAAGTGAAAGTTGTACACTCGGTTATAACAATGCGTTTCAAAGACTGCATTGTAGAGTCACTAGAGTAACTAACATATTGTTGTAACATGGCAACAGTATGTAAAGAGATCTGAGCGTTTACTTGAAATGTTCACATGCATGTAAAGCATTATTTCGGGCTTTTCTGGAAAATGCTTCTCTAAATATTTTAGAACTCTTCATGGTACTGTCGTCAGAATAATTTAGCTAAATTATTCACTTTGGGCAGGCGAAGTTTCTAAAGTTGATTGTGAAGTTTCCATAAAATATTTTTCATATCGATTTATTTTAATTAATTGACGAAATACAGCATAGCACTCGCCATAACAATTTGTTATCGTTATTCGTGTACAGATATGATCACGCACAAAGGCGTACAAGAGCTATCATTTCTCGGGGGAGGGGGAGTAAATATTTTCTCCAACTCACAGCGAAAGCTCCGCCATATTTTCGCCCGACTAACGCTTAAAATTTGCCCAACTTTTCAATCTTCAAACTTTCGCGAGGGGCAGAAGCTGCCCCCCCCCCGTCCCGTATGCCTATGATCATGCATAAGGACAATGATTCACACATTTATTTTATACATAATAGGCGCTGAAGCATGTGGTCTCCAATAATCCAGCTACAACAGATCGAGAGTTTAGCATTAGTCGAATGATTTCCCACGAGGATCTACAAATTCACCTCGCTCAAATACATCAAGATATCCCAGATTCAACGTCGTCTGGCGCTGCTGGCTTTGTGGATGGCGGTGCGTGTTTTGTTGTTTTATTGATGATATTAATTTCCTATCTATCCTATGCTTTCCTCATTTTTCCTTCTCTCACTCTTTTTTTGCTAGATATGACTGGTAGCCTTTCTCAAACCATGGAAAGAGTTCGAATTACTGCGAAAGCGGTGAGTTTTTCGCCAGAAAAGCAGCCTTTTTCTTCTTTGATACAACTGCATTTAACTCATTCACCAATAAATCATTTCTAATATTTTATATCTAGCTATGCATGATTTACTTTCTCTCCTGGAATGGTGTGCTTATCTCGCTTATAAATATAAGCTGACTTCATATAGAAACTGTATTTTATATGAAACAGAATATGAACAGATTACACGAAAATTTGAATTTTCAATTTATATGACTCCTATTATCAACAATATCATTTGCTCTCTATACATTTATGTATTATGTAATACATCTCTTTCATTTACACTTTTTTAGAAGTTTCATGTCTTCTATATTCCTTACAATTATTTTTTTACTTTTTAGGTAATACTGCACATCGTTAATCATTTAAATCATTTCCCATTATCTGCTGGAGCAGCGCGACTCACGAGCATTGTAAACGAAAACCAAGATAATCCATTATGTGAATACGAGGAAGAACTTACATCTGCTATATTTTCATCACCAAATGTACAGGTTAGTACAAAATAGATAAAGACGCCAAATAATGTGCTGGATTTTATCAAGAAATATCAGTCAATTGCATTTCATTTTTAGTATTTGACTCGGATTTGGATTAAATTACAAAAGATTTGATTGCATTAGCATTTGGGTATAATTTATGATTGGATTTGTATTCGGTTGGAATTTACAACTGCTTTTTTACCGAAGCAGATATTGAATCTGATTGGTCATTGTTACTAAATGATTTCATCTTGCAGTATTTTAAGCGAGAATAATAATAGTCTAGTGTTATGGCAAATAATATTTGAAAATAAACGCTTGTTTTAACATGCTATTTCCTTACAATGTGCTGTTATGTATGCAAATACTTGTTTCTCTTTCAGCGCAGATAAACTTGAAAGTTTTATGTTCATCTGCACTTAAAGGGAAACAAGAATTTGAAGAATTGAACTATTAGTGTACAATGTACAACAGATTAACTTTTTGTTCATCCTGGGAATTAGCAGTCTTATTAATTTGGGATTCAGCTTAATCCACCTTTCCGACGGAAGACACACGTGTCAAAAATCCTACATCAAATTGCAAAATTCGGACAATCAAATTGTCGATTATAGTATTGTTTATGTAGAATAGTGGCAATAAAATGGTTAGGAGATGCTTTTGAGTTTTGGGGCATTTGTGAATCTGATTCTAGTTATTCAGAACGATTATTTATAAAGGCAGAAGGCATAACAGTAAATGTTAACCATTTTGTGTTAGAAAAAAGCATAACGATCGAAGGAAGGCTTGAATACTGGCATGTTGTTGCGCGCTAACGACTTTTTTTGTAAGGATTTTGTGGGCCTTAACGGCGTGACTTAATAATATCCAGGACGGAGCTGCATAAAGCGCAAAACAGCAAGCCATACAAATTTTTGAATTGTTAGTTTTGTTACATGTTAGTTTCGCTGTCACTAATCACTAACATTATTGATGGATGAAATCTCCCTAAAACTGACTTTTCACATTTATTTACAAGTTATATACGTAAAATGGAATTTTAAACTATTGCTAAAAATGCATAAAATTACGATGACGCTAAATGATAACACATAATATGAATATGTGTTAATTCTATTCAAAGGCAGTCATTAATCTCATCTGGAATCTCATGATACATCGAATCATAAATGTCATAAAAATAACAGTTAAAAAAATTCTATGACTTAAAATTTTCTTCGCTCGATGCAGCTAAAATTGGATCTTGATATTCTTTGGTAGGGTGGTTTCTTACAACAAAATGCATACTACATGCATTTACGTAATAAATTGGACGGCTGTCTCTATGCGAGAGTGTCCCTTGGTAATTAAGGGAACCAGATAATCCTTGCTTGCCACGAAGCCCTTTGATGGTTTCCTCGTGATACACGAGAAACAGTAAATGAAAGAGTTTAATCTGAAAGATATAAACCAATAAAAATTATATAAAAGGTTGTTGAAGGTTGTCTTAAATTATAAGTGTTAGAAAAAGGCAAAGTGTCAGAAGAAGTTAATTAAAACATTGCTTGGCTTATTTTATCTTTGAGAATATATCTTTGAGAAGATAAACAAAAAGATAAAATTCGAAAGCAAAAAAACCCGTTTTCGGTCCATGCTTCCCGATACCTTCTGATACGTAAGGCACTAGAACGCCGCATGTTAACGTTTCGGTAGGAGATTTCGGCCCCTCCACGCTATCCTACTTGGGAGATGCCAATAGCAAGCTTCCGCCCATCCGAGATCGCCTGCGATAGGCTTTGCTCGGGCTACGCAGGGAGAGTGAGGTCGCCACCGAGCGAGCTCTGAAATTGGTGCTTGTATATGCACTTAGCAAATTTTTAATAATCTATTTTCGGTTTGCTCTTTGCCTTCTTAAGCTTGGTTTGACAAATGCATATCAAACTCTTCAACCCTGTTTTATGGCACTTGTAATACCCGCGACAACGTTTTTTCTATATAACTTTGTATATGCATATTGCATGTCATATCCAAGCTTTCCTTCCAAGCTTCTAAAATAGGGTTTACAAATACCCCAAGAGCATCTTCTTTCTATTAATTGCCACTATTCTACATATACAATACTACGCCCGACCATTTGATTGTCCGAATTTTGTAATTTGATCTAATATTTTTGACACGGTGTGTTTACCGTCAGAAGGTGGATTGGTTTGTCTTTTTTTTTCGAGATCTAGCATACTCAATCTGTCATCTGAAATGATTAAACTAGTAAACCACAAACTTTTGTTATAAAGTCAGTGATCACCAGCTCTCAATCGTACAAAATTCATCCTCTGTTTAAATGTCTTAAATATTGTGGCTGTTATCCCTTCAACTTATTCTAGGTATATTTATTATTCATTAAACTCTCAATTGAAAATTTTTTATTAAATTTAAGAAAGATTTCGCTCCTATTTTGTAGTTTTTTGTGGTCAATGATTCAACGTTAATTTCAATGGTAGAGTTGCCTGTTGATGTAAGTCAAATTATATTTTCTCAAAGGTTTTTTTTCGATGCGTTAAATCATGCATTTATTTCTTCGTTGCGCAGAATGCTTCTACAAAAGACAAGAACTTATTTTCTGGCAATACGTCAGTTAGACTCATCGTCCGAGATATGTGCGGTAAACATTGTTTAGATATTTCAACCTTGTATGGGCCACGATTTGATGCTGAAGAAACTTTTCCAGGTGAGAATACATGTACAGAACTTTAGCTGTAACATCAAATTATTATACTGCTCTTATTATCACTCCTAAAAAATCAGTCCTGCTAAAAACTCTTGTATGGCTGAACCCTTGTTTGATTTTATTGTTTCTGTAGGCGTTCTGAATAGTTTTTTCAGTGAAGAACATCTAAATGAAATATTGAACTCTGGTGAAAGGAGGTCAATACGAAAACAATCATCGGCACCATCTGAACGTGACAAATTAGACCAGGTATGCATTCAGTAAATGGTATTTGTATTTTTCACAAGCTTTTACCATATTTGCCAAAAGATAACGATAATGGGATGCTGAAACGGAGAAGAAATCTGGTATTGTTAAAAGCAATGTGATGTTGCTGATGTGGTATTGATCAAAGCAGGTTGATACTACATACTGCTCAAAGTAATCTGATATTGGTCGCACCATATAGATATCACTGAGAATATTTAATCATGCAAATCTTCTAAATTTTAAGTAATGCGATTTAGTCAATTATAAGTAGATTCTTCATCTGCCCATATGTCAATAGTTTGGACATTGCAAGATGTTCCGATTATTTTCTGTAAAAAAACTTTGTTATCGTTTTATAATTGTTTTGTTTTTGAAATGCATAGTTACTCCAGGATATTGGTTCAACCAGTCCGGAATGTCTCTTTCATCCCCATTTATCCCTTAACGAACCTGCTCCGCCACCTGTTCCTTTGAATGAAAAGATGGAGCAGAAGCTAATCGATGCTATTCGGGAGCAACGACAAAACGAG
This sequence comes from Xenia sp. Carnegie-2017, assembly GCF_021976095.1. Taxonomy (NCBI): domain Eukaryota; kingdom Metazoa; phylum Cnidaria; class Anthozoa; order Malacalcyonacea; family Xeniidae; genus Xenia; species Xenia sp. Carnegie-2017. Next base: position 12,384,095 of record NW_025813483.1, on the reverse strand, counting down.
GAAAAATTTTGTGAAAACGCCCTCGACGATCCAAGGTTTGTTTTGACGTTTTTCATTGTAACTGACCACGAAGGTATTTTACGATGAAAATTTGCATGGTTTTCAGGCTAAAAGGCAACAAGTTAGCTCCTAACGACTATCAAAAACCAAGTAATCCATTTTACCTATCACATTTTCTTTTTAATCAACTGGGAATGTTTGGATGGGAGAAAAGGTTTGTTTACACTTTAGTAACGTTTGTTCACGTTTATTATATGTTTTAAATCATTTCCTAGGGATCAAAATAAGAATGAAGGTAGCAGTCATAATGTTGCTTCAATAAATGAAACTTGATTGAAATTCTTTCAATTTTTACACCAATGTGACGGCTAAGTGAAAACGTTTTGAACTTTGCTCCATGTCCATGCGTATTCTATTCGTAAACGAACATGTTTTTCGTGAGGTCAGGCATATTATAAATTTTTCAGATCAAAGATTGACTTATTGAAGAAAAGTGAAAAACTTATAAGAGAATTGAAGCATCTTGATAATAGGAAAAGGTTTGTTAATTTGTTTCTATAGTGATAACTTTTGGTCTGTGTTATGCATTGATCGTAATTAGGTGATGGACAGTCAAATCCATGCCTCTATCCGTTTACAGTGTGTTAGCAATGACCAAATGTTCACGATAAGTTATTCGTTAATTTAAATAATCAAGTATGTCTGTTTTATATGTAGTCGAGAGACGCACAAGATTGCTGTATTTTACGTTGCACCCGGACAGGAAGATAAAACGTCAATTATGAGTAATTCGTCTGGAAGCAAAGAATATGAAAATTTCATCTCTGGTCTTGCATGGGAGGTATGTAAACATTTTTTATGTGTTATTGTTGTCTCTGGTCTCGCATGGGAGATATCAGATATGTAAACATTTTTTATGTGTTATTCTTGTCTCTGATCTTGCATGGGAGGTATGTAAACATTTTTTATGTGTTATTGTTGTCTCTGGTCTCGCATGGGAGGTATCAGATAGGTAAACATTTTTTATGTGTTTTATTGTTTCTGATATTGCATGGGAATTATGTAAAATTTCTTATGTGCTTTTGTTGTCTCTGTTCTTGCATGGGAGTTATGTAAACATTTTTTATGTGTTTTTACATTTTAAATGTTAAAAAAAAGTAGCAACAAATGAAGTATTGCAAATGGAGAAAAATGCCACAAGAGCTTAAACAACAAGGGCTATAATATGTATTAGAGTGCAGTGCATTATCAAAGAAAGTGTTTGTCATAGAGAAACCACAGAGACCATTGTACTTGGTAGATTCATGAGACTCGTGTAGAGGGAAAGCCGATTTGTAAAGTTAACGTTGTGGTTTCAATGATTGGTCGACTCTCGTGATGACGTAGAGTTTTTATGTACCAACATGTTTTTTATTTAATAAACGCAAAAAATTAAATTGCTAATAAATATACATTTAAATATATTTTTGTGGTAACATTTCATGTTTACACTAAGAGTCCTCGGACTCATATAGATAAATATAAAGTTTAGTGAAAATGTTCACTATCTTGGATTATATACAAGGATCAAAATAGGTCGAAGGATGAATTGAATGAAGCGGTAATGCAAGTCGTGATATGTCTCGTCTGATCTATCCAAAGAGTCTTTGACAAATTTGTAATTTTATCAATCCATCAAAAATAGTCCTATTTTATTTTGCATCGTGTGATTTGAATATTTCTTCAAAAATGTCTGTTTTCGTCAATTTTAAGACCATGTGTGTGCCATTGTAATGACATACATAAGGTTATAATATTTATATACAAACTACATATCTACAAACAACATATGAAATATTCTATCCTAGTTTTACTCAAACGCGTAATCTAAACAACTAAATTGTACATAACTGCTTTGCTAAATAGGTAAATACAAATTACAAGAATGTAATAGCGTTCCAGTATATTGTCTTATAGTTAGTACCAGCATTGGAATAATATTGGTTTAATTTTTATATTGTTGTTTAGAGTTAGTGAATAAATCATGTTTTGCAACTGCTTTAATTGGCTGTAGCTAAGTGGATTCTAACTGCTGCGGTCAACTGCAACAAAAGCTTTGCCCTTTCCGTTTGGCAATTAAGAAGTTTTTCACGATGTTCTTCCTTGTTCTTCAACTGTTTCTTCTACATTCATCAAATGCTCAACCGTACAAGTGTAGGTCTGAGTACAATCCATCGGATTACCGAAGACATTCCGGTGTTCCTCTAGATTGCAATGTAGAAAGTTTAGGTTGTCAACCATCATGGAAGTCTGGGATACCCGAAGGAAGTGAAGCATCTCAACCAACGATTTACACGAAATTTCTGTCTTGTCAAGAACGATTCTCTCTTTGCGGTTATGTCTACGTTGATTATGAAACTGGAAATGCAAAAGATGGCGTTCATATCGCTGCAGGGGTCAATTTAGGGAAATTGTCGAACTCATCACTTTCTTCTTTGTCCACAATGCTTCGCAGTAAACTTCAACCGTATCTTGGCTTAAAAGGTAATTTAGCAGCCTGTGCTGTTCTTGAAATGCCGCTAAATATCAGCCAAGCTGAAGCAAAATCCCTTACAGACCTTTTAGTTAACGAGACGATTTATAACATTTCAAAAAGATACGATGCAGAAAAAAGTAGCACATCTTTAGTGTTTTTCTCCCTTCCTCGCGGTATTCGTACGGCCATTGTTAGTGTTTCGTATCAACTTGGTTCTCCCGAGGCGTTCAACAATCTTTGGCAATTTGTGACGAAAAACGATTGGGATAATGTGGTTAAGAATTTGAGGAATTTTTACTCGAATCATAATGAGCAATCGCGACGAGATTTAGTAAGACGCAATAACGAAGCTGATATTATAGAAGCAACTCTCTCAAAATGTAACAGTTCTGTTGATCTTGTCTTTCTTCTGGATGAGTCTGGTAGTGTGAGTAGGGGGAATTTTCAAAAAAGTTTGGATTTTGTTTTAAACATTATTAAATCGTTTCCCGATGAAAGATTGAGCGGAGAGGGCGGTTCAAGATTTGGTCTATCAACTTTTTCAACACCACCGTATATTTCACATTTTCATTTGAACGATTACACTACCCAATCAGAATATAGGACGGCAATAGAGTCCGTTAAGTACAATAGCGGATGGACTTACCTTGGTGACGCACTTCAGAACATTTTAACAGATCAATTCACGGAAAATCGAGGACTCCGTCCTGCTGTAAAAGGTGTACCACGAATACTCATCATTTTAACGGATGGAAAAGCGACCGATAGCGTCTTAACTCCAGCAAAGAACATACGAGACAACGAAATCTCAATTTATGCTGTCGGAGTTGGTGGATATGATATTGATGAACTTAAGGAAATAGCTTCATCAGATAAACACGTTTTTACTCTTGACACGTTTGCGCAACTCAAAGCTATCGTTTCTACGATCACTTCTTCAACATGCTACAAGCCTCGTGCAGCAGCAAAAAACGAGACAATTATGACAAATGTGGAGAAAGGTTCATTCAAGTACTTTGATTACAAAGTCAATCTTGGTTTTCATCTTCAGATAAACGTCAAGGATCTTGTAGGCAATACCATAGTCTATGCATCTCGTACTACACCTCATCCCTATGAATATAATCACGATTATAAGTTTAATTTAGCCGCACAACCGAACAAAATTCTAGTAATTCCAGTGAATGCAGACTTCACTCCAGAAAGGTTGGTCAAACGATCTGCGGACGATGACCTCCGAACAATCTACGTATCTGTAACGTCTGTTTCCGATGTAGCAGAGTTCTCCATTCAGGCAAGCGAGTGTGATCCGTCGAATTGTAGTGAAGGAACAAACGAAATACAAACGACAACAGCTCAAGTGCTTACAGCAACTCCGTCCATTGTTTCGTCCATCACCATTTCAATGTCACCAACTTCCTCCTTTACTATCCCTACTACTTCATTTAACATCACACTTTCTGTCACCTCTCATTCACCAACTTCCTCCTTTACTATCCCTACTACTTCATTTAACACCACACTTTCGGTCACCTCTCATTCACCAACTTCCTTCTTTACTATCCCTACTACTTCATTTAACACCACACTTTCGGTCACCTCTCATTCACCAACTTCCTCCTTTACTATCCCTACTACTTCATTTAACACCACACTTTCTGTCACCTCTCATTCACCAACTTCCTCCTTTACTATCCCTACTACTTTATTTAACACCACACTTTCTGTCACCTCTCATTTTACCTCGATATGTTTGATTACAGATTTTCGTCGCCCACCATGCAATTCGTCTTCTCGCGTAGCGTATACTCACCAGTTGATGGTGGCTGTTTTTTTGTCTTTTTTGATTATTTTCGTTCAACGAAATTAAGAAGCTCTAATCCAGAGGGTCATTCGTTGGCTCTGATTTATTTCTTGGCGTCGAGTCTAAAGTTGGCATTTTTCAATTTTCTCGTTGAAATTATCAATCGATGAATAAGTTTTCATCAGCTTATAGCTTCAAGTCCAGTGTAATTTTAACCTTATGATAATATGGAAGAGGAAATCCATTCATGACAGTGTTAATAAATATCTATCTGTTAAAGTTGCCATGACTTCAGCGAGGGATTTTCCCGTTGATTTTATTTATTATTGTATTATTAATATTATTGATAATAATGACAATAATTTTATGTTTTTGTTTAAACAAATCAACCTGTTAATATAAATTCAACAAGTGTGGATCAACTTAGCCTCGGTTCCATACATGGAACGTAGAGATTAAGTGCTTTATGTAAAATTTCGGTTTTCTCCAACATCGAAGATGTGTGCATGCCACCCGAGATTTGTGGAATACAAAGATCTCTCAAATAACTTCCTAGCCTATCGAGACAACCCCATGAACTACTCACCTCCAGAAGAACGACCTTTGTTGAAACACTTTGCATTCTTGTTTATTTTGCAATAATGGCAGTAATGATATTATTATGATAATAATCAAATGATAATTCAAACCTTCGAACTTAATGTATTTCAAGGATTACAGCACATTTCACATTGTATGTTTCTATAACTACTCTTCAGTGCAATATATGCGTCATTATTTTGCTTTCAAAGTGGAACGTTATTTATGTCATTTCATATAACTCTTATTTTTCTTCTGAAACCACATGTCTGAGGAAAACATTTGGCTTATGCTAGTCCAGTCATGTATACCTAGAGGTTTATCATCTAGTTTTATCATTTCTATTTTCAGATGGCGATCACTGTTGTTAGCCTCTTAAACAAATCAGCTTTAGTGAAAAGGAGCTTAAATCTTGATAGTATTTTAATAATCCTTTAGGTAGAGTTATCGACACATACAGGTTTCATGGGTGGTCTTGACAAGAATCAATCGACAGGTACAACTACTGCTTACTACGCTAACTCCACCACTGAAGTAATGTTTCATGTTGCCACGAGAATGGCCGTTTCTTCTGATGAAGGGGGATTTATCAAAAAGGTTTGTGACGACATTGAATTCATCCAATTTTTGCTCTCATACTTTAATGTGTTGCAAATACTTTGTGGAGTTTTCTTGCTTGATGTCATTGTTACCGATGTTTCTTCATCTTGCCAACTGATTTCCCTGATACAGAACTGCTATATGTTTCACGTAGTAACCTTTATATTGTAGTTTAAGAACTTCTAATTTCACATACTTGTCGTATATAAATATAGCTGTTATACTATCTGACTTCCTTATTGCATTCGCTCTTTTTTTTTGTCATACAGTTAAACACCTCTTCTCTCTTACAGCTCTACATATCACGTGCTTATTGTAATTAAATACATAGGTCACACAATACATAGTAACGTATACACAATCTAACATCATCATTAGGAGCGATTTCATGTTAAAAACTCGAGTCTTTATACTTCTTTATGCTGATAGGGTTAGTATTCTAAGTATTTATCTGACGTTGATCTCAATTCCGTATGTTCAAATTCATAGTCTGTAATCACTATGAATGCATTTGATTATAGTATGTATGGAAACATGTTTCAATGATAGATCATTTCTGATAAAGATACCATATTGTATTTTATGAAAACATCGAGTTGTACCTTTTCATCATAAAACACCTCTAATTTTAACAAAATGTCGGTCTTCGTGAAGACACTTGACTACGATATATATAAGTCTCCACATCAGATCACTTCTGGTGAAAACGCTCTAGTGGAAGAGAGAAAGAGATAAGTTTTTACATCCAATACTCGTACTCATACAGGTACGTCATCTTGGCAATGATGAAGTGTGGATCGTCTGGTCTGAGCATTTCAGAGATTTTCGTCATGGGATTGTGAACGCGGAATTTGGAGATGTAGTTATCATCATTTATCCACTTAAGAACCATCTTTTTAGAATACAGATTTTAAAGAAAGGAAACGTAAGTATGTGGAATGGGTCACACACTTATCAATTAGGAGATGTTCATACTAAGACGTACATCGTTTATGCCTAAAAACAGAGAACGCCAGAGTTACTATTCAAAGTGCCAATCGAATGTGGCATCCAGTTTGCATGAATTTTGCTCAATGAGAAGTCAGTAGCGAGTTTATCATACAGTAACAGCTTTTTCTTCAACAACCGTTGTCAAAAATGATGGCAAATAATAGTCTAATTTAACATTAAGAACACTGGTATAATATATTGATGGATAAAGATGGATTATTTCACCGTGAAAATTTTACATGATTTTTTATAGATTCCCTTCTTTGGACCATTGTTCGATGGAGCCATCGTGAATCGTCGTATACTGCCGTCATTGGTTAGAATGACTGCTGTGAATGCTAGTCGTGCAAAGCGATCCCTTATTCCTGGCATGCAAACCTAGTATCTTTTTCTTACAAAATTCTCATAATGAACATGTTGCAATGTCATTAACATGATTGTTATTCTAATATCAATTTATTTCAACCTTAACACCTTTACAGCTATGAAGAACGAGCAAGTTGTATCACTAATGTAGTGAACCATCACAAGGAAACTACGGTTTTTGAAGACTTTGCCGAACAGATCTTCTGCCCTGTTCAAAAAAAGACCGACGATAGTGACATAAAGTGTCAGGTATCGTCTGGAGACAAACCAACTGCTAAACGCGAAGGTTACAGTACGTTGCCTTCGGCAAAAGCTATCGCAAAATCCAAAGTTGGTGAGGAATTTACCTTGTACTATATACTGAATCTAGAGAGGAATTGAATGCATATCATTATATTCTTCATTCTAAGAACTTTATACCTTAATCTATATACTCCACCCCTAAGAGCGATAATTATAAACTGATTTTATATGTGCTCTAGTTTTGTATTTCATTCGAATTTTCAGGGCAAAAGATTCGTAGTCAAGTTATATTATTTAGTTGCTGTGTTGAAGTATTTTAATAACAGGTTCTATGATGAAGTTGCCGAATTCTTTATCGATGGCGAAGATGTATAAGTAAAGCAATAAATAAACACAGCAAACAGCTGAGACTATACCCAGTTTATGTTATGACAAATTCCAATGACGATGTTCACTGCAAATGAAATACAATGTAAAGCAGCATTCTTGCGAATTTGTTGTTCTTGTTTTTTGTTTAGCAGCAGACAAAGAAGCGATATCTTCGACGGTATCATTACCTGATGGACTTCACAAAGTTGTACAGACGGACGCACTTCTTCCTGCTCCAAAATTAGGCGTCAAAAAATTGTCGTTTAGACGCAAACAAACCAAGGATGAAAATGGGGAGTAGTAGGGTATATTGCAGGGTATATGTAGATATAATGTATAGTTTGAAGTTCCAGTTCTAAGCTTTGTTTGTCTCCTCCTAATGATGGAAATACAATGTAAATGTATGTATATGTTATCGCAAAGGGACGATTTTCTTTCAATATTGTAATTATAATCGATTTGTAAGGAGTGTAGCTAAAACTAGTTTTCTCATGCAGGAATATTTAATGATATCCATTTGTGTATGTCAAAATATGTCAAAACAGCTCTTATTTACATGCATTAATTTGAAAAATATGTTAAAGAGGTTTGGATTGGTTTATACATTGGAAATTTATAACGAATTGCAATTTTCATGAAGGTTTTTAAAATTGAAATTGAGCTTCCATAATTTATTTTGACTTGCGTTAAGTCTTTCGCTGTGTATAACACATTGAAATGGAAGATCTTGTCAGCAGTGAACGTAGTTTAAAAGTAAAATAAATTGTTGTTAAAAACAACAGCGTATGCTTTTTGTTTTAAAAACCATAAAAACTCATGTGGAGTATATAACATGATGACATATATAATATGTGTGCTTTTTAAAATGCCAATCTTACATTTTTTACCAAACATATATGTACTGCATGAATAATTTCCTCAAATATACGCTTAATGCGTGTGTGCTCTTTATAATGACGACTTCCGTTTGTTATAGAGTTATGTTGTGTATTTGGATTGGAGAAAAATTACACCACAATTCATATCGATCCTTGAATTTTCTTGAATTGACATATTGAATTGCTTTTGTACAGCGAATTGATAACATCAATTTTCACCTGTTGTATTCGTACGGGATTTGTCGCCAAAATATATTACAAATCAGAACTAAGGAATTGACTGAATAGAAAATTTATAATTGTTTACATGAAGAACTTAACAGACGCTCTCTATCCAATATAGCGCAATTGCATGATGACACGTATACAAACAATTCATAGCATGTAGATTCCTTGTGAAATATATATTTTGACTCTGTAGACAAAATTGTCCCTATGGGGGCTGGGGGTGGGGGTGGGTGTTTACATAAACCGATCGATCGAGATAGCTGGGATTAAAGAGAACTCAATTAAATCAAATTAATCCAAAGATGTTTCGCGATATACAACATCAAAATTTGTTGCAACTGTCACAAACTTACATAACCTACATTTCTTCAACGTTTAGGCTCGGTGATGGTTGGAAATACTTGACAAATTTTCTTTCAAATTCTAATTGGTTGATAGCGCAAGAATTTAGTGTATGTATATATTTTGCACACTTTTCAATGCCGTTTCTCAAGAAATTATTTGCTGGGTGTTCTGTGATTGGCTAAAGTTTGGTGTATTCAGGCATTTAACTGCTACTGCTGTTTTCGATTATTTATTTCAAGACTAGCGTCATTGAATGCATTTTGGTGAAATTTGTCACGATGGTCTTCCTTGTTCTTCAACTGTTTCTTCTACATTCATCAAATGCTCAACCGTACAAGTGTAGGTCTGAGTACAATTCATCGGAACACCGAAGACATTCCGGTGTTCCTCTAGATTGCAATGTAGAAAGTTTAGGTTGTCAACCATCATGGAAGTCTGGGATACCCGAAGGAAGTGAAGCATCTCAACCAACGATTTACACGAAATTTCTGTCTTGTCAAGAACGATTCTCTCTTTGCGGTTATGTCTACGTTGATTATGAAACTGGAAATGCAAAAGATGGCGTTCATATTGCTGCAGGGGTCGATTTGGGGAATTTGTCGAACTCATCACTTTCTTCTTTTTCCACAATGCTTCGCAGTAAACTTCAACCGTATCTTGGCTTAAAAGGTAATTTAGCAGCCTGTGCTGTTCTTGAAATGCCGCTAAATATCACCCAAGCTGAAGCAAAATCCCTTACAGACCTCTTAGTTAACGAGACGATTTATAATATTTCAAAAAGATACGATGAAGAAAAAAGTAACACATCTTTGGTATTTTTCTCCCTTCCTCGCGGTATTCGTACGACCATTGTTAGTGTTTCGTATCAACTTGGTTCTCCCGAGGCGTTCATCAATCTTTGGCAATTTGTGACGAAAAACGATTGGGATAATGTGGTTAAGAATTTGAGGAATTTTTACTCGAATCCTAATGAGCAATCGCGACGAGATTTAGTAAGACGCAATAACGAAGCTGATATTATAGAAGCAACTCTCTCAAAATGTAACAGTTCTATTGATCTTGTCTTTCTTCTGGATGAGTCTGGTAGTGTGGGAACGTTGAATTTTCAAAAAAGTTTGAATTTTGTTTTAAACATTATTAAATCGTTTCCAGATGAAATATTGAGCGGAGAGGGCGGTACAAGGTTTGGTCTATCAACTTTTTCAACACCACCGTATATTTCACATTTTCATTTGAACGATTACACTACCCAATCAGAATATAGCACGGCAATAGAGTCCGTTAAGTACAATAGCGGATGGACTTACCTTGGTGACGCACTTCAGAACATTTTAACAAATCAATTCACAGAAGATCGAGGACTCCGTCCTGCTGTAAAAGGTGTACCACGAATACTCATCATTTTAACGGATGGAATATCAGATGATAGCGTCTCAATTCCAGCTAAAAATGTACGAGATAGTGAAATCTCAATTTATGCTGTCGGAGTTGATGGATATAATCTTAATCAACTGATGGAGATAGCTTCATCAGACAAACACATCTTTACACTTGACACATTCATCAAACTTAACGCTTTTATTTCTACGATCACTTCTTCAACATGCTACGAGCCTCGTGTAGCAGCAAAAAACGAGACAATTACGACAAATGTTAAAAAAGACACATTTAAGTACTTTGATTACAAAGTCAAGCCGGATTTTAACTTTCGGATAAACGTCCAGGATCTTATTGGCAATACCATAGTCTATGCATCTCGTACTACACCTCATCCCTATGAATATAATCACGATTATAAGTTTAATTTAGCCTCACAACCGAGCAAAATTCTAGTTATTCCAGCGACGGCACCACAAAAGTTGGTCAAACGATCTGCAGACGATGATCTCCGAACAATTTACGTATCGATAACGTCTGCTTCTGATATAGCAGAGTTCTCAATTCAGGCGAACGAGTGTGACCCATCGAATTGTAGTGAAGGAACAAACGAAATACAGATAACAACATCTCAAATTCCCACGGCTGAAGTTTCGTCAGTACGTATAACAGTGTACAATTTATATGTACATTTCTTTTTACTTCAGAAAATGTGCAGGGGCTTTTTTGAGCGCCACTGTTTATCACTGTACACATATTCTTTTCTTTGTTCCACAATTGGTTCATATTTAACTATGATTAATTACATCTATTGTCCATAAAAACATATAATTTTATAAAATTTATGTGACAATCGTGATATTTTTTTATGTGCGTAACATGTACTGGTTATGATTATATATGTAATTTTGCTGAGAATATCAAGTTTGTGTTCAGTTTTGCCTTGGTTTAGTGATCCCATCTAAATATTTCATATCTAACATATATGAAGCAACATGGGGGAAATATCATAACTGTTTCTCTTTCAAATTGTAAAGCGTCGATATTTTAAGAATTTATTGCATGAATGATTTTGTATACTTTTGACTTCAGCTTTTTTAAAAAAATCTTTTGCTACGTGTTCTGCTGTTGGCTGAAGTTCGGTGTATTAAGGCATTTAACTGCCACTGCTGGTTTCACTTTAAGATGCGCATCGTTGATTGAATTTTGGTTAGAATTAGTGATTTGCCATGATGTTCTTTCTCGTCTTTTAGCTGTTCCTTCTACATTTATCAAATGCTCAACCGTACAAGTGTAGGTAAACAACTACATTACATAATTGGAGTATGCAAAGGCAATAGAGTCTGTTAGGTACAATGGCGAAGGTACTTTCCTTGGTAACGCACTTCAGAACGTTTAAACCGATCAACTCACGGAAGATCGAGGACTTCGCCCTGCAGTAAAAGGTGTAACACGAATAGCATGAGAATTTCGTGTGAAATATTTATTTTGAGGGGGGGGGGGGTTACATTAACCTATCGATCAGATAGCCGGGATTAAAGAAAATTCAATTCAATGAAATTAATTCAAAAATGTTTCGCGATATACAACATCAAAATTTGTTGCAACTGTCACTAACTACTGCTTACTACGCTAACCGTATGTTCAATTCCGTATGTTCAATTTCATAATCTGTGATCACTATGAATGCATTTGATTATAGTATGTATGGAAACACGTTTCAATGATAGATCATTTCTGATAAAGATATCATATTGTATTTTATGAAAACATCGAGTTTTACCTTTTCATCATAAAACACCTCTAATTTTAACAAAATGTCGGTCTTCGTGAAGACACTTGACTACGATATATATAAGTCTCCGCATCAGATCACTTCTGGTGAAAACGCTCTAGTGGAAGAGAGAAAGAGATAAGTTTTTACATCCAATAATCGTACTCTTCGTAGGTACGTCATCTTGGCAATGATGAAGTGTGGATCGTCTGGTCTGAGCATTTCAGAGATTTTCGTCATGGGATTGTGAACGCGGAATTTGGAGATGTAGTGATCATCATTTATCCACTTAAGAACCATCTTTTTAGAATCCAGATTTTAAAGAAAGGAAACGTAAGTATGTGGAATGGGTCACACACTTATCAATTAGGAGATGTTCATACTAAGACGTACATGGTTTATGCCTAAAAACAGAGAACGCCAGAGTTACTATTCAAAGTGCCATCCAGAGTTACTATTCAAAGTGCCATCCATCGAATGTGGCATCCAGATTGCATGAATTTTGCTAAATGAGAAGTCAGTAGCGAGTTTATCATACAGTAACAGCTTTTTCTTCAACAATCGTTGTCAACAATGATAGCAAATAATAGTCTAATTTAACATTAAGAACACTGGTATAATATGTTGATGGATAAAGATGGATTATTTCACCGTGAAAATTTTGCACGATTTTTTTATAGATTCCCTTCTTTGGACCATTGTTCGACGGAGCCATCGTGAATCGTCGTATACTGCCGTCATTGATTAGAATGACTGCTGTGAATGCTAGTCGTGCAAAGCGATCCCTTATTCCTGGCATGCAAACCTAGTATCTTTTTCTTACAAAATTCTCATAATGAACATGTTGCAATGTCATTAACATGATTGTTATTCTAATATCAATTTATTTCAACCTTAACACCTTTACAGCTATGAAGAACGAGCAAGTTGTATCACTAATGTAGTGAACCATCACAAGGAAACTACGGTTTTTGAAGACTTTGCCGAACAGATCTTCTGCCCTGTTCAAAAAAAGACCGACGATAGTAACATAAAGTGTCAGGTATCGTCTGGAGACAAACCAACTGCTAAACGCGAAGGCTACAGTACGTTGCCTTCGGCAAAAGCTATCGCAAAATCCAAAGTTGGTGAGGAATTTACCTTGTACTATATACTGAATCTAGAGAGGAATTGAATGCATATCATTATATTCTTCATTCTAAGAACTTTATACCTTAATCTATATACTCCACTCATAAGAGCGATAATTATAAACTGATTTTATATGTGCTCTAGTTTTGTATTTCATTCGAATTTTCAGGGCAAAAGATTCGTAGTCAAGTTATATTATTTAGTTGCTGTGTTGAAGTATTTTAATAACAGGTTCTATGATGAAGTTGCCGAATTCTTTATCGATGAAGAAGATGTATAAGTAAAGCAACAAATAAACACAGCAAACAGCTGAGACTATACCCAGTTTATGTTATGACAAATTCCAATGACGATGCTCACTGCAAATGAAATACAATGTAAAGCAGCATTCTTGCGAATTTGTTGTTCTTGTTTTTTGTTTAGCAGCAGACAAAGAAGCGATATCTTCGACGGTATCATTACCTGATGGACTTCACAAAGTTGTACAGACGGACGCACTTCTTCCTGCTCCAAAATTGGGCGTCAAAAAATTGTCGTTTAGACGCAAACAAACCAAGGATGAAAATGGGGAGTAGTAGGGTATATTGCAGGGTATATGTAGATATAATGTATAGTTTGAAGTTCCAGTTCTAAGCTTTGTTTGTCTCCTCCTAATGGTGGAATTACAATGTAAATGTATGTACATGTTATCGCAAAGGGACGATTTTCTTTCAATATTGTAATTATAATCGATTTGTAAGGAGTGTAGCTAATACTAGTTTTCTCATGCAGGAGTATTTAATGATACCATTTGTGTATGTCAAAATAAATCAAAACAGCTCTTATTTACATGCATTGATTTGAAAAATACGTTAAAGAGGTTTGGATTGGTTTATACATTGGAAATTTATAACGAATTGCAAATTTCTTGAAGCTTTTTAAAATTGAAATTTATTTCCATTTTCATAATTTATTTTGACTTGCGTTAAGTCTTTCACTGTGTATAACACATTGAAATGGAAGATCTTGTCAGCAGTGAACGTAGTTTGAAAGTAAAATAACTTTAAGATTCGAGGCTTATACTCGTGAAAAATAAAATAAACTATACGTTTGTCTTTTTGTTTTTATTTTTAAAAATAGTTAATGAAGATTGGTGGAGATTTTACAGGGAGGGGAGGGTAAGTATCGTTTAATGAGACCACTTGCTCCCAGAATATACTTTGTTACTTTGGAAAATTTTAGATTAGAAAAGAACTAAAGTAGAAAAAAAGAGACGAAAAGAAAAGAAAAGTGAAGTAAAAAAAAGTCGCCAATCTTTGTTAATCGTCATGCAGTAATAACAATTTACTTTCTTTCGAAAATGTAAGAATCCATCTTTTTTATTTCATATAGAAATTGCCTTGATGGTGTTCGAGAAAACTTGCATCCTACTGTAATCCACTCTTGATGGACCGTGGTGAAGGATGTTGAAAATCATTGTACATTTCTATTTTCATGTTCATCGTTAACCGACCATCTTTGTTGTCTCTTTTTATCCATTTCTATAACAGAAAAAGAAAGGTTGTGTGTTTTACGATGTTATAGAAAACGAAAATTTGACACAAGAAGGAAAAATATGGGATGGTTTGTTGTACATAGTTTGTGTAACTTTCAGGCTTATTTTTATTTTAAACACTCAGAAGTAAATCATTTTTACCAGAAAAAAGATCATTGCTTAACCAATGGTTGTATGCGCTTTATATATTATAGACATACTATTTGTTATTTTTTTTCTAATGATTAATCTAATCTTTTTGGTTGCCATGAATTTGCGCCACCTCGATTGAATGAAACTACAAAGTTCCAGGATGAATATTAAATTCCTTAATTTTTACCTAATGTACAACTGCTAATTTTTTGTGCATTTTGATGATGGAACTATTGGTAAAAATAAAAGCGTATGCTTTTTGTCTTAAAAACCATAAAAATCATGTGGAGCATATAACATGATGTCATATATACAATGTGTGCTTTTTTAAATGCCAATCTTACATTTTTTACCAAACATATATGTACTGCATGAATAATTTCGTCAAATATACACTTAATGCGTGTGTGCTCTTTAAAATGACGACTTCCGTTTGTTATAGAGGTATATTGTGTAGTTGGATTGGAGAAAAATTACACCACAATTCATATCGATCCTTGAATTTTCTCACTGCACGACCAAAAGGTGAGAATTGACATATTGAATTGCTTTTGTACAGCGAATTGATAACATCAAGTTTTACCTGTTGTATTCGTACGGGATTTGTCGCCAAAATATATTACAAATCAGAACTAAGGAATTGACTGAATAGAAAATTTATAATTGTTTACATGAAGAATTTAACAGACGCTCTCTATCCAATATAGCGCAACTGCATGATGACACGTATACAAACAATTCATAGCATGAAGATTTCGTGTTAAATATTTATTTTGACTCTGTAGACAAAATTGTCCCTATGGGGGGTGTGGGTGGGTGTTTACAGTAACCGATCGATCAAGATAGCCGGGATTAAAGAAAATTCAATTAAATGAAATTAATTCAAAAATGTTTCGCGATATACAACATCAAAATTTGTTGCAACTGTCATAAACTTGCATAACCTACATTTCTGCAAAGTTTAGGCTCGGTGATGGTTGGAAATACGCGACAAATTTTCTTTCAAATTCTAATTAGTTGATAGCGCAAGAATTTAGTGTATGTATAAATTTTGCACACTTTTGAATGCCCTTTCTCAAGAAATTATTTCCTGGGAAGTCTGTGATTGGCTAAAGTTTGGTGTATTCAGGCATTTAACTGCTACTGCTGTTTTCGATTATTCATTTTGAGACTAGCGTCATTGAATGCATTTTGGTGAAATTTGTCACGATGTTCTTCCTTGTTCTTCAACTGTTTCTTCTACATTCATCAAATGCTCAACCGTACAAGTGTAGGTCTGAGTACAATTCATCGGAATACCGAAGACATTCCGGTGTTCCTCTAGATTGCAATGTAGAAAGTTTAGGTTGTCAACCATCATGGAAGTCTGGGATACCAGAAGGAAGTGAAGCATCTCAACCAACGATTTACACGAAATTTCTGTCTTGTCAAGAACGATTCTCTCTTTGCGGTTATGTCTACGTTGATTATAAAACTGGAAATGCAAAAGATGGCGTTCATATCGCTGCAGGGGTCGATTTGGGGAATTTGTCGAACTCATCACTTTCTTCTTTGTCCACAATGCTTCGCAGAAAACTTCAACCGTATCTTGGCTTAAAAGGTGGTTTAGCAGCCTGTGCTGTTCTTGAAATGCCGCTAAATATCACCCAAGCTGAAGCAAAATCCCTTACGGATCTCCTAGTTAACGAGACGATTTATAACATTTCGAAAAGATACGATGCAGAAAAAAGTAACAGGTCTTTGGTATTTTCCTCCCTTCCTCGCGGTATTCGTACGGCCATTGTTAGTGTTTCGTATCAGCTTGGTTCTCCCGAGGCGTTCATCAATCTTTGGCATTTTGTGACGATAAACGACTGGGATAATGTGGTTAAGAATTTGAGGAATTTTTACTCGAATCCTAATGAGCAATCGCGACGAGATTTAGTAAGACGCAATAACGAAGCTGATATTATAGAAGCATCTCTCTCAAAATGTAACAGCTCTGTTGATCTTGTCTTTCTTTTGGATGAGTCTGGTAGTGTGGGACCGTTGAATTTTCAAAAAAGTTTGGATTTTGTTTTAAACATTACTAAATCGTTTCCCGATGAAAGATTAAGAGGAGATGAAGGTACAAGATTCGGACTATCGACGTTTGACACCTCTTATACTTCAATTTTTCATTTAAATAACTACACTACACAATCGGAGTATGCAATGGCAATAAAGTCCGTCAGGTACAATGGAGGAGGTACAAATCTTGGAAATGCACTTCAGCGTATTTTAACAGATCAATTCACGGAAGATCGAGGACTCCGCCCTGCTGTAAGAGGTGTACCAAGAATACTCATCGTTTTAACGGATGGACGATCATTTGACAGCGTCTCAATTCCAGCTAAAAATGTACGAGATAGTGAAATCTCAATTTATGCTGTCGGAGTTGCTAGATATGATCTTAATCAACTGACGGAGATAGCTTCATCAGACAAACACATCTTTACACTTGACACGTTCACCAAACTTAACGCTTTTATTTCTACAATCACTTCTTCAACATGCTACGAGCCTCGTGCAGCAGCAAAAAACGAGACAATTATGACAAATGTCAAAAAAGACTCATACAAGTACTTTGATTACAAAGTGAAGCCGGATTTTAACCTTCGGATAAACGTCCAGGATCTTATTGGCAATACCATAGTTTATGCATCTCGTACTACACCTCATCCCTTTGAATATAATTACGATTATAAGTTTAATTTAGCCTCACAACCTAACAAAATTATAGTTATTCCCGCGACGGCACCACGAACGTTGGTCAAACGATCTGCAGACGATGATCTCCGAACAATTTACGTATCGATAACGTCTGCTTCTGATACAGCAGAGTTCTCAATTCAGGCGAACGAGTGTGACCCATCGAATTGTAGTGAAGGAACAAACGAAATACAGATAACAACATCTCAAATTCCCACGACTGAATTTTCGCCAGTACGTACAACAATGCTTCCTTATCCCACTACTTCAGCAAAGACTACCACGAAGTTGGCGCTGATTAACAGTACACTGTCTCCCTCTACTTCCACTACTTCAGCCATAACTACCACAAAGTTGGCCCTGATTGACAACATAGTGTCTCCCTCTACTTCCCCTACTTCAGCCATAACTACCACAAAGTTGGCCCTGATTGACAACATAGTGTCTCCCTCTACTTCCACTACTTCAGCCATAACTACCACAAAGTTGGCACTGATTGACAACATAGTGTCTCCCTCTACTTCCACTACTTCAGCCATGACTACCACGAAGTTGGCACCGACTGACAGCACACAGTCTCCCACTACCACTTCCAGTGCTTCAACCATTCGCACAACTTATGTCATCAAGGTCATGGTGCCATTTTTTCTGTCTTCACTATTGATTGCTGTGCAGTACCTGTGTTTATCAAGCCAGTGAACATCTTTGTACTGATTATCGCATACTTTATCGCATGTATTAATCCAATTAGTAGTTGTTAATGAATAAGTTTTGGTATAATTGTAGTTCACATTATAGTTCGTCACATAACTTCATTATAGCACTTTATATGTACATTTTTTTTACTTCAGAAAATGTGCAGGGGCTTTTTTGGGCGCCACTGTTTATCACAGTACATATATTCTTTTCTTTGCACCACAATAATTCATATTGAACTATGATTAATTACATCTATTGTCCATCAAAACGTATAACTTTATATCATTTATGTGACAATCGTGTTATTTTTTTATGTGCGTAACATGTACTTTTTATGATTATATATGTAATTTTGCCGAGAATATCAAGTTTATGTTCTGTTTTGCCTTCGTTTAGTGATCCATCAAAATATTTCATTTTTAACATTTTATGAAGCAACACAGAGGGGAAATATCATAACTGTTTTTCTTTCAAATTGTAATTCGTCGATATTTGAATTTATTGCATTAATGATTTTGTATACTTTTGACTTCAGCTTTTTTAAAAAATCTTTTGCTACGTGTTCTGCTGTTGGCTGAAGTTCGGCGTATTTAGGCATTTAACTGCCACTGCTGGTTTCACTTTAAGATGCGCATCGTTGATTGTATTTTGGTTAGAAATAGTGATTTGCCATGATGTTCTACACTACATAATTGGAGTATGCAAAGGCAATAGAGTCTGTTAGGTACAATGGCGGAGGTACTCAGCTTCGTAGAGCACTTCAGAGTATTTTAACTGATCAATTCACGTAAGATCGAGAACTTCGCACTGCTGTAAAAGGTGTACCACGAATACTCATCATTTTAACGGATGGGAAAGCGAATGATAGCGTCTCAACTCTGGCAAAGAACGTGCGAGATAGTGAAATCTCACTTTATGTTGTCGGAGTTGCTGGTTATAATATTGATCAACTTAGGTCAGGTGATGCTTTCACTTTAAACATAGTTTAAATCAACTTACTTTGCATCTCTAAATGCATTTATTTAGCATTTGTCTTCATCCGCTCTTTCTTTTCATTGACTTTGCTTTTGCATGCATAACTTAAATATCTCTATTTTATTAATTACTTTTTTCTCCACGTGCATGTATATAAAATATTTATGTTTTCAGAGATGTCAGATTAGGGTTCGGTGGGTTCCACTCTTGAAAAGGGCGCAAGAGAGGCAGACAGTTTCCTTAAACTATAGCATCGCGGTAAATTGATCGAAAACGGAAAAGTGAAATTCAAATTGCTTGCAAGCAATATTTAAAAAATTTTATGATTGATAGTTTCTACAAACTTTCATTTTTTATATTTCGAAATATCTTTGGATCAAGCTGGTATAAGTTTTTTTGTGTTTTAGTGAAACTTGCATAATTTTAGCAACCGTATAAAGTTGGACTTTGTTAACAAAAATTTCCCAGAGTTGGTTCCACGATCAATGTACTCGGGAAAATTCACTTTCTTATGTTCTTACCCTACGAAATATTTTTTACAGGCTCTACGAATGCTTTCACCTTGTCAACTTTCCAACCTTCTCGGAAATATTAAAAGAAGAGAAACAGTCGTGACGTCACATTTTCACCTGGTCGTAGGCGCTCTATGTTGATAATTTTTCGTGGATCACGCGAGACAAAAGTAAATACAATCATGCAAATTATTACAAACGCATAGCAGAAACAATATTTAGAAACTGGCGTTGATGGCCATTATCTATATGACTTGGTTTTATTTTCCTTTATTATTCATAATTTGATGAGTTAAATTTCAAACGTGGGCTAAAATGGACATGGACAGAAGTACTCGAGTTTTTAAGTCTCCACTCTTCTTATGGGTCAGTATTGAACTTAATATTGATTGTTTAACTTCAAAGCGTCCGGTTTAAAGATGTCTTTATACTTTGTTTGCTTCAACGATATAGCTACTTAAAGTACTCGGAACTAAAGTGAATTGTATCAGAATACAGAATTTTAGGAGGCTTTACTTAATTTTAGGTACGAACATTCGTTGCTGCTGAGTTAGCGGACCTAACGGATTTCGTTGATGGCTATCTTTTGAACAAAATCATGACAGAAATGTAAGTACCGTTAGTGTTATTCAAGTACGAAAATAGGTCTCATACTTTCTATTCTTACTTGGGATTGTTCAAAGATATCTTTCTACTTTTCTCGGAATATTTGTGTGAAATGAAATACGAACAATGGGAAAGATGTTTATTGTTTTCATTCCTGACCGAGAGGCCATTGATATGTTGTGTATTTCTATGTTAAGTGGTTTTCAGTATTATGTAAATATGAAACAAGTGCGCTAAATTTGCGTGTCGTGTTGAATACTATCAATTCCTTTTAATTTTATATAGCGACCCTGCCTTTTTTGGTACGACATTTGTTCATTCCAATGTTAATGACGATGTGAGCTTACGGATTCACAATTTAGAGCATTTGTTACGATCTATAAAGAACTTTTATAAGGTATGCAGAAAATTGCTGCTCATTTGACGTGGCACGCTTTTGCTCGAGAACTCGAGAACAAACTTCGTGCAAATAATTTGCTTGTAACTACCTATATAATAATATAAACAATTCAAACAAGTTAATGTTTGTAATTTGATATGACATGGAAAATTATGTTATTGAAGATGTAATCGGTCACACGATTTTCTGGTTTTTAATTTTTTAAAGGATTAGGAAAATTGTATTGGATTGAATACAAAAAACGATAAAAAAGAGTCCCATTTCAACATTTGAAATGATACCATTTGATACTAGTCAGTTGAATAAGACCATTAAATTATGAACTTGAAACTCTAATTTTTTTGTGGCTACCAACGTGACCGTCGTTAT
Organism: Xenia sp. Carnegie-2017; assembly: GCF_021976095.1. Taxonomy (NCBI): domain Eukaryota; kingdom Metazoa; phylum Cnidaria; class Anthozoa; order Malacalcyonacea; family Xeniidae; genus Xenia; species Xenia sp. Carnegie-2017. Next base: position 12,362,939 of record NW_025813483.1, on the reverse strand, counting down.
TGAGTGTACGTTTTTAATCATAACAACATTATAAATATACGGAGAGAAGTATAATGAAGTGGATAGCAGTCATAAAACCTAATTATTGCTTCCTGATTTGGGATTATTTAATGTTACATCATCATGTTTCCTACATAAACACATTACTTAGCAACAGTTCTCATATTTCATGACATGACATAAATGAACATGTAATCCTTGGAAGCACCTGCTGTGATGATGTCATAGCTATTTTTCCCACTTTTTCTTCCCAATACCAAGCTCTGTGTCATTATTTGCATTTTCAGCTGTTAATTTTTATTTTATCAACTGCTTGCTCATATTTGTTTTAGTATATTTTGTTTTAAATGGTGGCATTTCTTTATTATCTGTAGGAGAAACTTCAGCAAGTCATAATCATGGAAACTCCTGATGTTTTTCTCATGGCAAATGAACCTGAAAGTGGTGAGTTCAAAAAGTTTTAAGTAAAGTTATATACTTCAGTATAGTGTCTTTATCTGGAGTTATCTGATGTTGAAACTTTAGTCCTGTATACTCTAGTCTAGTGTCTTGTTCAGGAGTGATCTAATGCATAAATCTTTGTCCGCATAGGCTTACCGGGTTAAAAGGATAGGGGCTGGCATCCTCAAATCCTTAGACAAACAAGGCAAATTGTAAATTTTCTATAGATATGGTTGTGATGCACTTAGGTACATATTTGGCAGTTGTGCAAATTGCCTACCACCCTTCAGTTAATATTAAGCAGTATGCCTGTGCTGCAGTTGATGAAGTTTGATGTAAATATACAATTCATAGTAATGCTCATCACAACTGTCATATTTGGTACCTAGATGAATGTATTCAAGAATTAAAGAAAATTCTTCTGCTCGTTCTTGGTTGTGCTGTTCAGGTAAGTGAAATTAATCAAAATTAGTACCTGTCTATTGAAAACACCTAAGTCTTCTTTCATGTACCCTGAGATAAGACAAGCTATCTATTCCCTTAAGGTAAAATCGTTTTAGCTATTGCGTTGAACGAAAAAGATGTTTTCATAATTTGCATTCTGTTAGTGTGAACGAAAAGAGTTCTTTGTGGAGAAAATTACTGCTTTGGATGAAAGCATTCAACAAGAGTTAGTCATATATATTCGTGAGGTAAACTTAACAACTAGTGAGATGTAAATAATCATGATAATCACATGAAAATTACAATAATATACTTTTTAAAGCGTTGTAGATACAATTTAGAATGGTAGAATTTATAAAGGAACAGGTTTCATAAAAACCTTAAGATAATTCGTAGACGTCAGTTACAAGAACAACAATGCATTTTGGAAGACTTTCTATAAGTATGCTACATTTACTCTAATGATAACTTCATAAGTCTGCAAGCATTTATAAAGTAAAAAAACCTACAAAGGTTCTACTACCATCACTTCACACTTATTTTTTAATCATAATAATAAAAATGTCAATGATATTAACGAACGTGTATCGTACAAAAAAAATTCTAATCATTTATAGATTACGGAAAAGTTTGATAAAGTTTTTTCTGTTCAACCCGACGAAATAGCGGCTTTATCTCACGAGTAAGTTAATTAAGTATACTTTTATGTATTTTATTTTACAATGCATCCTTCTTCTGACTACATGTGTAAGAAACGTCCTTAAGTATAGGTGTTTAGCCTTCCTCGCCCTCACTGTATTCACCACTCTCTGCTTACTGACCATAAGACCATTGATATCGACGACTGACTGGAAATGTTACTGACTTAGCTCTTTCAAATCAAATTTTGATGTTCAGCCTTTCGATGTTTCCAACAGCAATGAATATTTAAAAATATCATCGATTTTCGCGCGGTGTTTTTCTAAATCTTGAAATTGGTCTTACATATGTTCATTTTCAGAGATCTTTTGTCGTATTGTGAACAGATGCACCAGCAAATGATTGTATTAGTCAATCAAAGGGACTCTGCCCAACAGGTATTTACGGATAGATGGTTGAAAGAAAATGATTATTTGTTGCTGACTGACCATTTTAAAGATATAAAATTGTCGTTTTTGATTTAGGAGATACATCAAATATTGGTTGACAGAAGTATTGTGTCCAAGGTACACTAATCAATTCACCAAAAAGTGTAACACAATATGTTGCATTTCGCAATGCATGGCAGTCAATCCTGTTTTGGTCTTCAATAATTATTGTAGATATTCAGTGCAGTCCGTCCTCTTCATCATGCTGTTTAACGAACTATTTTTATTGTGTTTACAAAATGAGTTTTGGTTTTTTTAGGAGATAAATGGAAGTATCTCTCGTGTAAGCTCGCCTCCTCTCAGTCCGACCAACTCTGAAATAATGTTTGCCGAGAGAGAAAAATTAAAGAAAGTTCACGAAGAATTGTAAGAAATATTAAATCTCTATTGTACAAACTTAGCTAAAAACGAGTTGACTCTGAAATAATGTTTGCCGAGAGAGAAAAATTAAAGAAAGTTCACGAAGAATTGTAAGAAACATTAAATCTCTATTGTACAAACTTAGCTAAAAACAAGTTGAACAACGAGGCAATACTAAATTGTAACGTTTACCAATTTTATTGTTTATTAAATACGTATGTATATGACATAAATGTTGAAAGGCGGAATATATCTTATGCGCATGACAGCGTTTCATGACCAGGATTGTTGCGACAATTAAAAACATTTCTTGAGAATGCTAAGTTACATTATAAAAAAAGGACATTTTTTCAAAATTTGTGAATTTTATTGTTTTTTTTTCAGAGACGAGAAAAATCTGCTGATTCAGGAATTACGAGATGAACTTCAGTCAAATAAAGTTACCATCGAAAAATTATTCCAAGAGGTATGAAAAAAATATTGAACAGCCTCACGGAGAAGTGTGTTTTGACCTGACATATTGGTGGAAGTGTTCTGAACAACTGTCCTCTGATCACTTGATTTTGTGCAGCTTTGCTGTATTGTTTCATCAAATAAACTTTGCGTGTCATATTTTTCAGAACAGAGGTTTAAGTGAAACATCGAGATTTGTCACTGCCTACCGTGATCAATTGGATATTTTGAAAATTAAAGCGGAGAAGGTTAACAAACTAGAAAACGAAATTATAAAGTATAAAGAAAAATTAATGGAAATGGATGTGTTAAAAAAGAGAAAAGAGGTGGGCTTTATTTTGTTGAGTCATTTTATTGTTGTCGCTACCAGAATATCTTACTGATAACTTTATATAGCCTTTATTCAGCCATTTTATTTCAAGTTTTAATTTTCGCACTAAAGGAGTTAGAGGAGCAGAACGAGATTCTCTACAATACCAAAGTTTCGCTGGAAAACAGACGAACGTGCTCCATTCGAAGGCAGAAAAGCTCGGTGAGGATCTTGAATGGGCTTTTTTCCTGCATACCTTCTAGGTACATAGTCATTGAAATTCTTTCAACTTGCAGTTGAAACTGAACGAGAACTTGTTCAATTCAAGAAAGATCTCAAGAATATAAATGAGGTACAATTTTTTTTCCACCAATTAGTGCAACCACCCCCCCCCCCCTGGGAGTAAGAAAACCATAGAATGCTCGCCATGTTGGATGAATTTGCATTGTAAATAAGGAAAATCCTTTGTTAAAATCATCCAACATGGCGACTATGACGTAGCTTGCAACCCAAAAATAAGAATATTAGCCACCTTTTTGTCTTGTTTTTTTTTTACCAGTGTTTTATGAGAATCTTGTATTTTCAATCTTATATACTTCTTTGCAAGTGATTTTAAGTCCGTAATGTTTTTATTAGTAGTGATACACATGGTATTAATTCTTTATATCTCTCTGTCTGTTCAAGACAACTTTGTGTCAAAAATTAAGTTATTCTACACAGAGTGATTAGTGGTGTTTTAGATATGATTTTAAGATATCCCGTCGATCAACATTATTCTTTCGATTTGTTAATATTCCTGACCATTAATGATTTTCAGGAGAATAAGTTATTAAAGAGAAAAAACAAAGATCTTCTTGATGAAAACGCGGTGCTTTTGTTAGACGCACAAAACAGGTAAAGGATATGAATAAAAAGTATACGTTAAATCTCATACCAAGAAATGCTGTCAACTTGTTCAATACGACTAACTGTTTTCTTCAACTTCATGAATTTATCTCAGTTTTTTTTTCTTCTTCTCATTTACAATCATACAATGTCTGTTACCTATTGCCTCGTGTGTATTCTTGAAGGTTTAAAAATTATGTTGTATTTTTTAGTTTCTCTGAAGTGTCAAATTTAAACTCGGAATTGGACTTAATGAAAGGAAAGGAAGAAACAACGGCGGAAGGTATCCACTGTAATTATCACAAATGATAGCAGCACGAAATGCATGATGGTAAAATTGAATTTATAATCTTGGCGGAGTTTTTGCTGCAATAAACTGATAATAACTTTCACTTGGCGCTATTTATTTTGTTTGATTGCGTTTCGTTTCATTTTTAGGTACTTGCTTAGCAAGCGAATGCATTCAAGTGTCGTAAGTAGATCTAGTATTTCAAAATCGCTCGTGCGCAAGAGAATAGCTTATTATTTAAGACTGGAATGTTTTTAATCAATTGACCAATAAAGAAATTTAAGAAATCAACATTTTTTATGAGTCATTTATAACTTTTTTTTTCAATTACTGTCTGTTGTTGGTTTCAGCTGTCATAAATTCTTTCCAAATTCCAACAGCCAAGATGATATTGTATGCTTATATGTTTTGTATAGATCAAAGCAACTCCTAAAGCTAGAGAATGAAAATCATCGCCTGAAAGGCATTATTGCTGAACTGACTCAACAAGAACCTGTTACTCTTTTACAGGTACTATAAAGAGAGTAAAGAGAAAATTTATTTTGTTTTGTCTTTCTCCTCGGTTTAAAACAGAATTTGTTGTTTTAGAATGTCGGTAAAGGAGAAGAGGCACTTGGAGATGTATTTGAGCAAACTACCGAACAAATTGATGATATATCTGAAGATGCTGAAGTCAGGGTTGTGCAAAGACAATCAAGGTATATGGTCACTACCATAGAGATTATAAATAAGACTAGAGGTGGCATCGTAATATAATCTATACTTCAAAATATGGTAAGCGTTTTTTTGGGGGCAAAATTCATTCTTGGATGTTAAGCTACAGTGGAAGACTATGATTTTTTACTTTTTTGTACATATTATGCGTAAATACTATACTGAATACTATCACAATCTAATTGTTGAACAATTCTTGCCTTTTTATCGTAATTTTAGATGGTTTAAGCCACTCGTATTTTGCAAAACACGTTTTGTGTTGCTTTTGTATCCATTCAGTAAATTATAAATCCGTGAATCATTGCTTGATAAGAAGACCTTTTTCGTATTTAATTCAACTGCTAACAGACTTCAAAAAACATATACTTGTCATTCATACCGGAAAAATATAAAAAACTGTTAAACTATGTGAATATGTAGGTTGTAAAAACAGAAAAACAAAAAGAATAACAAAAGTTTTCATTGCGTATAGTTGATTAAAGCATACAAAGCATACGGAGATTATAAACAACATAAGTTTTCATTGCGTATAGTTTAATTAAAGCATACAAACCATACGGAGATTATAAATAACATAAGTTTTCATTGCGTATAGTTCAATTAAAACATACAAAGCATTCGGAGATTATAAACAACACATAATCATAATAACCGCTCGCTAAAAACAATTACTAACACTTTAAAATAACAAAATGACAAATTTTCTTGATACTCGTACAAAAGAGTATAAAAACTCACTAAATATATTATAAAAGAATCCAAAACTCGAAGCAGACGGGAAAACATCGTGTGTTTACTTCGTGTTTTAATCCGGGACCTAAATTTGCCCTCCCCCCCCCAATTCACGCGTTCCCTAAAAACGTCATCAATGCCACCTCTAGTCTTATTTATAATCTCTATGGTCACTACTACACATCCAGAGGCGTAACTAGAACGTTAATTTGGGGGGGGGGTGCATATTCATATATTCCGCTGTGCCCTACTGATTTCTTTTGAAAGTAATTTGAATTTCAAAAGAAATCAGTTGTAGGGCACAACTGAATATATGAATATACACCAATTAACGTTCTAGTTACGCCTCTGTACATATCCCATTCTCTTATCATTGAATAAGCTCTTCTTGATTGGAATAGCATCGTGTGTTTTTTTTACAGTTTTCTTGAGAAGCAAGTTGCGGCAGACAGTGCGCTAAATGTTGTTAAGGAGAAGTTACGACAAAAAGAAGAAGTAAATAGCAAAATATCAGAATCACTGTCAATAATGGAACAGGAAAACAGCGAACTGAAAGACAGGTTAGGTTACTCGATGTCCATTGAAATGACCGTAGTTACTTCATGCTGTTATAATAAGTTCAGGGATATTTTGTTGAATTTGCAATAAAATTGAAGGAAATCAGTACTTTTCAATGAGAATGTGTCTAACAGTATTCATAAAAAAGTCTTTTAATATTTCAACTTAATTTAGTCGTTATATAAAGGTAATTTTTTATTTGGTTTTCTCAATCATTATGATCTGTCGAAATTTGAACACGAACGTGTTGATCTTCAATGTTTTTATCAGAAATAATCTAGCGTTGAAACTTCCACTTGTTTACATGGTTGAAATTTGAACACAAACGTGTTGATCTTTAATGTTTTTATCAGAAATAATCTAGCGTTGAAACTTCCACTTGTTTACATGGTTGAAATTTGAACACAAACGTGTTGATCTTTAATGTTTTTATCAGAAATAATCTAGCGTTGAAACTTCCACTTGTTTACATGGTTGAAATTTGAACACAAACGTGTTGATCTTTAATGTTTTTATCAGAAATAATCTAGCGTTGAAACTTCCACTTGTTTACATGGTTGAAATTTGAACACAAACGTGTTGATCTTTAATGTTTTTATCAGAAATAATCTAGCGTTGAAACTTCCACTTGCTTACATGGTGTTTTGTGGTGAAATTATGTATTTGTAACCTTCGATTTTACTTTAATTAAATCAGAATGCAACAAGTCTTAAATCAAAAACGTCGCAACGATCAGATTATCGAGAGAAAAAGCGAGGATATCTTAGAGTTGGAGAGAAGGTTTTTTTGCATCTGTTTCTTTCATGCATGGATAATTAGTTAATTAGTGATTAAAAACGTTTTAGGTTGGAAGAAGTTACATTAGAACGCCAAAAATGCGAAACTACGGTTCGTCAAAAAACGCGAGAGATAAATGAATTGAACAACAGGTGAACTTTTTGTGTGTTTTTTTTTAGTTAAATTTGTATCAGGCAGTAAATTTGAAAAGACATTCTTCTTTATAAATTCTGAGCTTTTTTTGCAAATTTTTCATATAGCTTAAGTGAAATGAAGGAAGACAAAGAGAGATCGATTGAAGATGTAGAAAAGAAAGCCAAAGAACGTCACGAACTAAAAGAAAGGTGCATTTATTAATAACGATTTATTTGAATGATCCTTTACTAAACTTTTTTTAGCTTGTGAGTAGGACGTTTATTTTTAACTTTCTCTCAATTTGTTAATACGACAGAGTTGACTTGATCTTGTCTGAAAAAGAAAAGCTTGATGATGCTTTGAACACAAAAGATAAAAAATTGGTCGACCTGGAAAACAGGTATGTGCCTTTACATGATGAGCATACTATCGTTGATGCTATGTACCATCTTATCCTTTCATGTATCATAACGTTGCATCCCAAGTTATCGTTTCATGTTACATATATTTGGTATTTCTAAGACTTCTGCGTGTTCAAGAAGCCAACAAGGAACTTGCAAGAACTCTCGAATCTCAACAGGCAAAAATAACAACACAAGACGAACGGTATGTTTGAACTGAACAGTAAATAAAATAATTTGCTTAACGAATAGGCAAACTATATCATTGTTTATTTTTTAGAGTGTCAGATTTATTGTCATTGGCTAAAGAAGATGAAAAAAGATACTCTGATAGCATTAGAGAAAAAGATCGACGATTAAAAGAATTTGAAAGAAGGTTTGGCCATTGCTGTTATGATTTATGACATTTACTGAGAAATTTATCCCCCCACCCCCTCTGAATGCCTGATTTGCGATATAATTGTAGTATACTTTCAACTCCATCTATAAAATAGCAAAGTCTGTAGAATGGGTTGATGAGATAACAAAGAGGCATTAAAAAAATAAGTTAAACATATTGTTGCAGATTGCTTCAACTTGTCTTCTTCCTCATCTTTTGCATTTATGATTAGAGAGGCTAAAAATTTATATGCGCTTTTTTCCACGTGGTTCGGGGGAGAAAGTGAAGCATATTGATTTTTACACCTATTTTACGTAATTATTAGGGGGGCTGTAACTCGCCCCCACCCACCCCTCCCCCTCGCTTCCGACGAGCACGTGTACTCTTATTTACTTTCCTATGTACGTATGTTAAAAATAAAGTAGATAAATTTGTGGCATGTTCTTTCACTGTGTAGAATAACACATTTAATTGAAGTGGAAAGTGAGTTGGAAAGTTTAAATTATCAATTGAAGCAGAAGGATCGAAAAAGTGACGGGTTTATAAAGACTATCACAGAAAAAGACGAAGAGATTGTGCGTCTAGAGAATAAGTAAGACATTTGCAGTTTTATATTTCACAGCGAGGATGTGTTCAAATGACCATTGAATATCAAAGCAAAAATCAGATATTTTATTCGTAAATACTGTTCAAGTTTTACATTACATGCTTTCGGGAACCACTGAGTACTTTTATGCACGACAAGGGTAACTTTAAATGATGTAAACGTTTAAATTAAACGTTTTCACTTTATTTAGTCATCATTCTTGATCACCATTTTGTCATGACTAATTAGTGTCAAAACGTTAATTCTAAATGCTTACATTATTTGAAATTGTGTGTTTGCATTACATCATAATCAGTTTACGTATTTGCAACTTATTTTTTTCACTTGCAATTTTTTCCATCTATACCTAAAGAAAGCTGGTGCTTTAGTGTGATGCTAATCATTATTAATTAAAGCAAAATTAGACGATTGACTTCACCTCATGTACCTCAACACTAATATCATAGACTCGAAGATGCTAGCAACGCCAACAAAAAGTTGGTCCACAATCTGGAATTGCGTGACAAAAAAGTGGAAGCATTGGAAGAAAGGTGATGATGATACTAAAGTTTCCTCCAATGACGCACAGGAAAGTGACGTCATATTTTTTTTTCAAGATTATCAAATGAATCAGAAAAGCAAGAAAGCAATAATGTCAAAGCAACAAGAGAAATTTTGGAATCGAAAGACAACAAAATATTAGAGCTTGAAAGTCGGTTAGTTCATTAAGTCACTTGATTCCCCATCTATACCACATTGCTATAAAATGTATGTTAAATAAGAATGAGACGTCAATCTTGAAGCATGTCTATGTCTTATCAAATTATGAAGATTGTGTATGTCTCATAAGATGTTTGAAACTTGAGAACTTTTCGTTTTCCAGTTTAAGTGTCTTTAACAATTAGATGTTTGATGTCTGATTTGTAATTGAATATCTATCGATTATGCATTGGATGATAGTTTGCATTAAATATTGAATCGTTGTTTTTTTTCTACTCAGCCTTGAGGATGCTCTAACGAATTGTAAAAAACTTGAACATACACTGAAGGTTAAAGAAGAAAAGATCATGAGTTTTGAGAGCAGGTATTTACAACTGATGAAGCAGACAGCCTTGGCTTTTGATTAATGTGGATTTTATTTTGATGTTTTCTTTTTCCATTCTTCCACGTCCACTGTCTTTCATTTTCATTGTGTTTTGGGTGAAGTTGAAATCCTTAAAATGATCTAATTTTCTTTTAGACTTGAAGAAGCCAGCGTTTACGAGCTTGAATGTAACAAACTTAAAAATGCCATTGACGAGAGAAAGAAGGTCGTTGCTAGACTCGAATCAAGGTCGTGAAAGTTTCTCCTTGAAGAAATTCTTGTGAAATCGTTCACGAAATTCGGAGTTTGACTTTGCAATAATTGTGCATTTTTGTATTTAGCCTTGATGAAATGTCCAGTGACAATCATAAACTGTCATGCGATCTTCAACTAAAGGATACAAAAACAAAAGAACTTGAAGAAAAGTACGTTATTTATACATTCTAGATTTCTGAAATAGTCCAATGTATTGTTCTTCATCAGGAGTGATGTAATATTGAAACTCGAATTCTTATATACTCCAGATCTGTGTCTTCATCGGGAGTGATTTAAGGCATTCGTTGTTAAAACGTTTGAACGAATGTATAATCTTCAATCTAATTATCAAGATTGGTTAGTACGTAGCTGCTATATATTTTTAGGATTCGTACGCTAGAAGCTGAGAAGCAAGAAATTGAGTTAGTCCAAAAAGCGTTAAAAGAGAAAGATGAATATGCAACCACGTTAGGCGAGAAATTGAAAAAGTGTATGGAGGAATTAGCTGTGCTTGAAAATAGGTTTGTAGAAGATCAAACTTGTATGCGGTTTACAAAAATTTTCGCTATGGACATATGAATAAAATATCTGAATAAATTGTGTTAGAAAGAAATATTTCTCTTGCAAAATTTATTTCGGGATTTTACATTCGAGTCTCCAGGATTTTAAGCGTGAAGCCTCTTCCATATCACCTGTACGTAGGTTCTTCTTTATGGTTTTACACTGTGACTGTAAATAAACATAGCAATTTAAAGGTCCTTCAGATCCTTGGAGATCCCATTCTAGCATACCATGTGCATTTTCTATTATTGCTAACTCGTGTTTAAGAGCAATGCATGGTTTCCACATAAAATGACTATAGATTTTTGCCGTATTTGAAGTGATTTCTAATTATGCAGTTGAAAAGCTAATCGTCACGGAATTAAAAGCTTCTCGAATCCCAGTGGCCAAATATCTTTTGTGTTTTAAAACAAAGTAGATGTTCATGAATATTGAACATTTCCCCATTTCATTACTCATTGAGATGACTAGCAGATATTTAAAATATCAAAATCTATTGGTCCACATGTCTGTGCAGGCAAAAATGAACAAATTTCTTATTTCTTTCCTTATGAATGATCGATTTATCAGAATATTCCCATTGGTTCAAAGTTTTTCAGATCCTTAGGAATCACATTGAATACACATGCATAATTCATGTATACTGTTTTCTACTATCTGCTTCATTTAATTTTTACGTCGTGATACAACTTTTGCTTGATGATTTTTTGTAGCACGTAGTTTCAACTTTCAAGCAGTTACTTTCCCAAATTCTGATAATCTCAGATATTTTCATTACGACGATCATTTTTCATATATTAATTTCTTAGTCCATATTCACTTGTGTTCATGCCTAGTTGTGCATTTTGACCGATGATGCCCAAATAGCATCGACAAAATAGCCAAATTATACGTATTAGAGTCAATACATGACCAGCATGCCATAGACGGCTAGACTGATACCTATATGCAACTATTTTTTTATCTTGTAATTGGTCCCTATTCATTGCGTTGTTGCATTCTTAGAGTCTCTACTTTTTCTTACATGCTTTATAATATATACAATTGAAATTATTTACATTCGTTTAGAATCGAAGAAACCAGCAGTCAGAATGGGAAACTTCAACATTCAGTGAAAATGAAAGATGAACGAATTGTAAATCTTGAGTCCAAGTAAGATATTCTTATGAACATGTTGTTTTTCGTTGAGTTTTTTCGTGGTACCGGGGTTCAACAAACCATAGTACCATGTAGCCGGTTTCATCTTATAAATATAAAGCATTTGAACACATCAACGTAACTATAGACGAAGAAACCTTGTTGGTATTTCCAACTCTAAACAGTTTATTTCCAGGTACTCATTCTAGCAGCCAGTTCCTTCAATAAGAAATTCATGAATACTTTTCTAGACTTTTTAAAATGACTTTTGTTGTTGCCCTCGATGCTCAAAATCTGTCCAAGAAGTTTGTAACTCTTTCTTGACTTCTTAAGGGAAGAGTTCTAAATTGTTTTAACTCTTGCTGCGTGGCGTAATTTCATTTTTGTCACGCTCAGCAGGCTCATATTTTCATCAACAGAGTGCTGGAGCTCGAAGACATGACAAACCATAATAAGAAATTGAAACAAATGATAGAACAAAAAGAAGAAAAGATTCGATTAATGGAAAGAAAGTAAGTTAATGGGGCATCAGGTCGATAATATGAGGTAATTCATATTCGCGTACTGGTTCATGTTTTGCCATGTGGTCATTTCTTTTGAAATCGTTTCTTATTGTCAAGATAATAGTGTCTGTGTAAGCCTCGATGCCATTTTCACTGCACTTGTTTAAGCGATGTATATATAATGTGATGGATTTCAGTTAAAAGATTTGTTCAGTCATGAACTTTGTTTTGATTAACAGAATGGACCACTATGAGGATGCCAATCGACAGTGTGAGCGATTGACTGAGAAATCTAGCAAACAGGACGAACACATCACTAAACTTAACAATAGGTATAAGCACTCCTTCGGCGCACTATATAGCATCCCTTCAAAGAAATAGAAGCTGTTAAGATGAGATTTAAAACAAATGTTCGCTATTCATGTGCTATTTCTGTTTAATATTTATTGCCAAATCCTTAAGCCATTATTATTTTGCTGTGCTGACTTCTCTCTCCCTCAAAGAGCAAATGAAAAACCGACCAATCGCGGAATGTGATTGAATTAATTAATATTTTAAAAAAATTAAAAATGCGATTAAAATGTTTTACAAACAGTTTCTATTTCTTATTTGATAAATTGCAAATTCGAACGATTCCACGTTATGCATCAATTAAGGAAGAAAACATCTTTAGATCTTTCTGTTTCAAGATTTTGTTTTGATATTTTAGAATATCTGTCCTCGAGGAATACGAAAAAGAGAATAGGACTGTGAAGTTTAAACTGACACAGAAAGATGAACGAATAACTTATCTTGAGCAAAGGTATGTGGATGAAGATCTTTCATCTACATAGTTTAGTGTCTTCCTACCTACCTAACATGACAGCATAATTAGATTTCAGACACCATACAACATTTGACCAGTAAAAATTTTCGAAACACTTTAAATTCTGGGAGTAATTCATTCGTGGCTTTGAAAAATATTGGGAAATATAGTTTGAGTGAACATGGCTTTTATGTGTGTGGCGAATAAGTTACGCTTATACTCCCTTTGGCACTTAAGCAATTCGACCGTTTGTCTACGTTTCTTACGGTCCTGGGACTAGTATACAGCGCTAATATATTGAGGTTGTTTCAATTTAATGAAATATTAACATTTCCTTGGAGAACTTCATCAAAATTTTTATATCTTTAGGTTACAAGAAACTAAATTGAAATCTTCTAATTTGGAGAATGAGGTCACCAAGATGCAGGGAAAATATGAAGAAAAAGTAAAACGCAGGTGTGTGTTGCACCATTTCTTCGTACTTACCGTCAAGTTTGCCTAAGGTTGGCAAGGTGTCATGTTAAAACCATTATAATGGGGGTCTACTGCAATCTCAGTTTCTATGGTTTGTCCATTTGAAAGGCTTTCCCTTCTAGGGCTGTTTATTTTTCAGAGTATTTTTTTATTGTTTTTTTTTAAAACACGGATCTTTAACTTTAATGTAACATTGATATATACTTGCATGGCATAACTCCTGCAGTCTCGAAGATGTTTAATGTAGCATTAATATATACTTGCATGGCATAACTCCTGCAGTCTCGAAGATGTTTAATGTAGCATTGATATATACTTGCATGGCTTAACTCCTGCAGTCTCGAAGATGTTTAATGTAGCATTGATATATACTTGCATGGCTTAACTCCTGCAGTCTCGCAGATGTTTAATGTCGCATTGATATATACTTGCATGGCTTAACTCCTGCAGTCTCGAAGATGTTTAATGTAGCATTGATATATACTTGCATGGCTTAACTCCTGCAGTCTCGAAGATGTTTAATGTAGCATTGATATATACTTGCATGGCATAACTCCTGCAGTCTCGAAGATGTTTAATGTAGCATTAATATATACTTGCATGGCATAGCTCCTGCAGTCTCGAAGATGTTTAATGTTGCATTGATATATACTTGCATGGCTTAACTCCTGCAGTCTCGAAGATGTTTAATGTAGCATTGATATATACTTGCATGGCTTAACTCCTGCAGTCTCGAAGATGTTTAATGTAGCATTAATATATACTTGCATGGCTTAACTCCTGCAGTCTCGAAGATGTTTAATGTAGCATTGATATATACTTGCATGGCTTAACTCCTGCAGTCTCGAAGATGTTTAATGTAACATTGATATATACTTGCATGGCTTAACTCCTGCAGTCTCGAAGATGTGGATACGCATAAAATTCGACGAATAGAGAGCGTTCGTCGAAGAGAAGAACAAATCAAGTCTCTAGAGAAATCACGGTCTAAGTAGGTTTTTTTAGCATCTCATTTATTTTTGTAATTTATGTTTTCAGATTAAGCAATGCATGATCATTATAACATTGATAATTGTCGTTTGTAGACTTGAGACTGTACTACACGCTCAAGAAAGCCATATTCATTCCTTACAGGATCGGTAAATTGTTTTGTTGTATAATCTTTTGGAGGGCGGGAAATTTTATGGAATGTTACTATGGAAATGATACTGTGAAGTATACGTTAAACATTTTCAGATTTTTAATTTATACTGCTCTTTACAAAGGCCTTAGGATTACTGACATTATTTTTATCAAATTGACACGAGTTGCTATCAAAGCCAAAATAAAGTTATACTTTAGTCTGAATGCAGGCTCACCGTCTCACTTTTCAATCACGTGTATTTTTTTCATTAGTTTGGAGAATTTGATGAGTGAAAGAAACCAACTGGGAACTAGCTTAAGCAAAAAAGAAAGCATCATTAATGAACTGCAAAAAAAGTAAGGGAATTTCTTTTGTTTTTAAGCTCACCTTATTTTTCAGCAATCTTAAGTAAATTTACAAAATAAATGTATTTTCTTGTTCGATTTCGTCCTGTTTTCTAGATAACGACTCCAGTGAGTCAAGTAATTAATGTTCAATTCTCAACATCGTGTTCATTTTGTACCATAAATCTTTTACGAGCGTTTATACAGTAAAATTCCTCTTCGCTGCTGCCTGATAACATAAAATGCCCTCTGATAAAAGCAAGCCAGTGAAGCTCCCTTGACAGGGATTGCACACATTGTCATTATAACTTTATTATTCTATCAACTTTACCTTTTTTTTTACTTTATATGTTCTTCGTGTTTTACGTATTTCATGATCTGTTCTCAATTCTAATTTTCATGTGAAAAGAGTCATGGAACTCGAAGATAACTTTTGTGATGTGGATAAGTTGAATGATTTGATGAAGAAAAAAGATGACACGATCAAACGATTTGAAGATAGGTATTATTATATATCCATCCTTTCTTGTTTATTGATGCCAGATATAAGATATTTTATGAAACTCTTAGTCTGTTTCAGAAAAAAATGGCATGTATCGATGGAAATATCTAAAAATTTTTAAACTTTGGGAACGGACACGGAAAAAATATTTAACTCAAAACGTCGAGGAGCATTTTTTTCGTGTTCTCGTAAACCAGTCCATTGCAAATCCCTCGGTTATTCAGTGTTTAGTAATAAAACAATCAAAGTGCGCGATTTCATTTAAAGTAAAACTTTTAGTTTAGCTAATAATAGTGTGTAAATGTAACAAGGTACGTTTACTGAAGTAAATTCATTGTTGTAATTTGAGATCGAGATGAAATGCTTTTAATGAAATGCATTCGACATTTCTCATACGTAGCTATAAAAAACCGTTTTAACGATTTTTCATAACCGCTTTTCTTTCCAAATTCATGAACGTACTATAGAGTTCGTGAGGTTGAGATGGTGTTGAACAGGACGCAAGCATCTAATCGAGAGAAAGATACGAAGATTGATTTACTTCAAAAAAGGTTCTTCGTTGTTTTTGACGTAAAGCAGTTTAAATCTTCTAGTACGGTTGCAAACATGCCTGTGCTGATTGAAAAGCTATCACTTTTTTATTTTGTCCATTGAACGCTTCAGGATTGACGAGTGTTTGGAACAGAACAAAAAACTTGAGGAAAAATTGAAGAAAAGAGACGAAGCATTACGAAAAGCGGAAGAAGATATGCTTGATGTTGAAAACAGGTTATCGTGAATAATATCGTTGTTCACGCGTTACATTGGAATGAAAGTTGAAATGAATAATACTGAATACAGAAAAAGTCAGTTCTCAAAGTCGATAGGATCTTTAGTTTTGTAGTATTAATATAAAGTTTGTGATTTCATTACCATATTATGTTAAATTGCATGCACGCATACTTAGCTGAAATTTTCAATTACCTAGATTTGATGTTTAGACCACTAGAGTTCCTGGAGCATGTAAGGACTCAGGTGTTAACATCAGACTACTGTTGTTGTAAAAAACGACTCAAGATTCTTTTTTTATGTATAGAAATAGAAGTTCACCTGGGTTGTCAACGGACTTGAATAAACTCCAGTCCATTAAACAGAAACTATGGGAAGCCGAAGCAAGGTACATGCTGTACATTCTAATGTATTCACGGTGTGCTTGATGTTAGTTTCATTTCCCTGCTCTTTTCCTTTCTTTAGAATTGAAGAGATTGATAACGAGAAAGGAAAAGTTGAATATCAACTTAAAAGAAAAGAATCTTATCTGCAGGATCTGGAAGTGCGGTATGTTAACTTGTTGTAGTTCGTGGCTTGTGTTTTACATATAGAACATAGAGATGTGCTTGAAAATAAGGTTATTTATACAATTGCTGGTAAAGTATGATAGGGGCACTTTTTTGTTGCATCTTTTGTTCATTTGAGTTTCTCAAGATGTATTATATCCTGAAATTGTACATATTGCAGTGCATATAAATAACATTTCGACTTGTACTTATAAGATTACGTGAATCTTCTGATGCCTTGGACGAAAATGAACGTTTGAAACAGAACATCAAACATAAAGAAGAACGACTGAGAATTTTACAAGCAAGTCTCGATCAAAATCTTTCTGAAATCAACTCTCTTGAGAGTCGGTACGTTATTTCTAACGCAGGCCATGGCAAATCGATTGAACTCTTTTAGACAGATGGAAAAACTACTGAACTAAAATTTTAGAGTGCTAGTTCAATTTTCCTATGCACGTGACAAGGTTTAAGACGCATATACACATTGGAAACAAACTTGTTACGATTTTCTTGAGGGGAGGAGGTTATAGGCATTCCTATAGCATTTGCACTTCTTCAAGAGAAGTTAAAGTCGCGTTCGTGATATTGTTTATCTTTGCTCAATTTGAAACTTTTAAAGATTAATTGACGTAAAACATCAAGTTCTCATCCCATTGACACGTGTGTGATCATATCCTATTGTGTGTATTGTATAGTCTTGAAAACATGACATCGGAAGTCTACAAACTACGGAAAGTTGATGGCGAAAAACAAAAGCGGATCAACAGTTTTAAAATGAAGCTTGAGGAAAAGGATAAGATCGATAACGATGGGATATTGAGGCAAAAGAACGAGAGAATACACACATTGGAAGAGAAGTATGATATCAAATCATATGATATTAATTTTAGAAGGATGATCTCTTGTTAGTAATTATAGAATGATGTTATCAGTAAAGATGACATCAATAATGTATCAATAAGGATGACATCTTCAATGATGTATCAATAAGTAAACTTATTATAAACGGATAGTTTCAACGCAACTACTGTACAAAACATTGTGAAACCAGTACTGTACGATTGTATTTGTAGAAGACGCTGTAAATAAATACATTAAGTGGATGTTTTTTTCCACAAATAATTTAGAAACAAACAACTTCTTGAGGAGAAGAATATGGCCAGTGAGGTTAGTGTTATTCACGTTATGACATTCTCAATACCTCTTGCAGATTATGTTTTCTTGTTATTCATGGTGGGAGCAGACGGTTCTTTTTGCTTGACAGTTCAAACTGTAGATTTTGCAAATTCACGAGGGACAGGCTAGAAGTATCTACAAAAGTATCATATACCATCAATCAGGAATCCAAAGTTAACCATAATTCTATTTCATATAACGCTGCCTTCTTTACTTGTACTTCTTTTTCGTTAGTGTTTTCATGTTTAATCATTGTTTACAGCGCATGGCGGAGCTCGAGATAAAGTTAAATAAAGGTGACAAAGCACCAGACAACACCGTAACGATGATTGATAATATTTTCCATGATCGAAGGTAATTTATCATTTATGTAACAGCTCTAATTGATGTTTCATCCTGACGAATATTTTCGTGCGCTAATGAAATTCCTTCTCATGGAAAACCATTTCAGACTTTGGGAATGAGGTTTACGAAATACATTTTCCTCACACCGTTTGTTAATTAAGATATCTTCTCAATGGTTGATATGCATTCGACTCGCCCAATATGAATCAATAGATGTTATAATGACCACAGTTCTACGTGACACGATTATTTTATACAATCTTGCTTTCTCCTTCAGATCTATATTCCTTTATACATTTATTTATTTTCAGACCTCATGTTGCTCGTGTTTCAATGGAGAACGAGAAAAACCTTGACATGCGATATAAAGATGTTGAAAAAGAGGTGAGCTATCACCGTTGTAGGGTTTTCCTTTGGGCGTACTTATGAAAATCCAAATTTTCTTTGTTTCAATGATATTTTTTAGGGAAATTTTTTTATTCCTTCTTTTGTGTAGTTTGAAAATTTGCGTCTGGACAAAGAGCATGCCGAAGGTAGATACTCGTCGTTGAGGGAGGAAAATAAAAATTTAAGTCATGAACTGAAAGCACTAAAGTCAGAACATGATCATTTACTTAATGATCTCAATGAAATGAAGGAAAGTTACACAGATCTAGATCTTCTGTCGGCCAAATCACTGCATCGCTGTGAGGTATGCCATTGTTGATTTTTTGAAGGAGATTTTCTTCGGTGTCCATGATGCATTTCTTATTATTGTCAGTTATCTGAGCTATATTATCGCTTTTGTTTAATTAGATAGAAATGTGTGAGTGTGAAATACTTTGCTTTACCATTTGTTATAGCAAAGATTTTTTCATCTCCCTTCATGAGTTCAATTCATGCAAAGTAACTCTTTAAACCATTTAGAAAATAAATTCTCTATGCATACCATCCGAAATTCTGTACTGTATAATTCTTCTTATGTGATAATAAATATCAAGAGAAATAACCATTGAGCTTTTCTTGGTAGAAACGTGATTAGACATAGTCTGGTTTGTTGATTCTGGTTGTATTGACCATCTTTTTGTGCAATTTTAAGTTAGGCGATTATCAGAGATTGGCCACATAAACACAAGACGTGTTATGGACATTTTCTCTAAAACAATAACTATTAACTTTTTTGTCTTTTGCGTTAATAAATTTTCAGATGTTGACACAAATGAACAATACTTTAGAGGAAGAAAATAGAATGTTGATGGAACAAATGAATAAATTACTCACACAGGTATTACCACATGACTAAACTTTCAAACCAAATGTAATTGCGATTTGTAGGTTAAAGTATTACCGCTCCTTTACCTATATAAAAGACGTAGTTAGAAATTTCATATCTTATGATAACAGTTTCTAGAAGGCTAGAATTCACTTATTTATATTTTTGGAATGTGCATTTTTGCCTTAGAATCAGGAGTTGTTGACGGAGTCTTTGGTGAGTCGAGATCAGTTTTTGGAAGAAGAAAGAACATTCTCGTGAGTAAATTTTTTTGTTTGTTTCATGTAGTTGTTCAAGAATTTGTCATTTTCTTCGTGTTATAATTTGTCATTTTCGTCGTGTTATAATTTGTCATTTTCGTCGTGTTATAATTTGTCATTTTCGTCGTGTTATAATTTGTCATTTTCGTCGTGTTATAATTTATCATTTTCTTCGTGTTATAATTTATCATTTTCTTCGTGTTATAATTTATCATTTTCTTCGTGTTATAATTTGTCATTTTCGTCGTGTTGTTATAAACGTATAATTCATTGATTGTAAACAATAGTTATTTAATTTGTGGTTTTAACTGTTATTTATTCTCATTCATGATTATTTAGCAATAGTTATGTCATGGTTAGTAAAAATTGGTGGTATCATTTATGTTTGCTAACAATTTCTTTTCAAAAAAAATACAAATAAAAATACTTAAAATACAAATACTTTGTTCGTGGTTGTTAACCAATTGTTTCTACATTCATAGTCCTTTCTCGTCTTGTTCATGAAGCATTTTCATATTTTGATTCTTCGCTCTACTATTTTTTAGTGATCGTCTTTACGAACTTCAGAGGCAGAAAGAAAAATTGGAAGAGAAGATTGAACAGGCAAACAGGAGTCTTGCTGAAAATACTCCAAAGAAGTTTGTTGCCTTAGTTATGACTGCTTCTATTAAGCAAATTAAATGATAATCTTGCTCCTTTTCTTCTAGGAAAAGCAATCTGTTTAAAAAGGTTTTGCAAAAAGCTGGTCTGAAAAAGGTAAGGAAAACAATGTAGAATTCTATTGGAAACAATAACAAGCTAAAATCTGTTACTTTTCTTTCTAAAAGAGATAGCTTGATATCATGCATACTTTTTAATATTTCTTTTATATTTTGTCATTCTAAAATAAATTTGTTTGATTACAGAAAAAGGAAGATGGCTTAAAGAGTAAATCCGCTGTGCAACTAATCAAATACGATCAAAGTCCCCGTACAAGTGTTGAAGGCTCATCTGATGTGTCAGACTCGAGCCCAGGAATGCGTCATCTATTTTCAATGTCGCCAGAACGTGCTAGCGATTCATCAAATATTAGCGAAAGCGTAAAATCAGATATTTCTTTTGAAAATGATCTTTCTCCATTCGCTCGAAAGAAAGCTCGCCTAAATCGTGCAAATCGTCAACAACGTGTAAAGTCTGAGTACCTAACGTCAGTTCTGATGGATAATCTTGCCATACAAGGTCGTAGCAGGAGTCTTGACCCTAAAGAATTCAATGATTTAGTTTTCGCTGCCAAATCAGATTTTAGTTCTGGTCAAGTTTCGTCATGTAGCTCTATGACTGTATTGAATGCAAATTCTGATGAAAGTTCAGGGGACTCGGTACGAGGTAGGAATAGTTCAAATGATGTCAGCAGAATTTTAAGTTTCTCATTGGTGCACGATGAAACTAAACGCCCATCGCCAATTCGCGATAGGAGAAACGTTGAAAATAGAACAAGAAATCCTCCTGAATACAATTCGAAAGAGAATGTCAAAAATTCTCCTCATTTGCAAAAGATAAGAGGAGTTGCTAAGGGTGAAGCTGGAAACAGGATGAAGATTAAAGATTTTCCTCTTAGGAATGAAAAAGGAACTGTTAATATCGAAAATAAAGTTAAAGATTCTCCACATTTGCAAGAGATAGATGGAGGTTTTAAAGTCGAAGCTGGAAACAAAGGAATTGCTAACATCGAAAATAAAGTTAAAGATCCTCCACAATTGCAAAAGACAAATGGAGGATTTAAGGTCGAAGCTGGAAACAGGATGACGATCGAAGGTTTTCCAGCTAGCGAGAAAAAAGTAAATGTTGATGTTGAAAGGAAAATTAAAGATTCTCCACTTGTGCAAAAGATAAGTGGAGGTTTTAAGGTCGAAGCTGGAAACAGGATGACGAATGAAGGTTTTCCAGCTAGCGAGAAAAAAGGAAATGTTGATGTTGAAAGGAAAATTAAAGATTCTCCACATGTGCAAAAGATAAGTGGAGGCTTTAAGGTCGAAGCTGGAAACAGGATGACGAATGAAGGTTTTCCAGCTAGCGAGAAAAAAGGAAATGTTGATGTTGAAAGGAAAATTAAAGATTCTCCGCATGTGCAAAAGAAGTGGAAACAGGATGACGAATGAAGGTTTTCCAGCTAGCGAGAAAAAAGGAAATGTTGATGTTGAAAGGAAAGTTAAAGATTCTCCAAATTTGCAAAAGATAAGTGGAGGTTTTAAGGTCGAAGCTGGAAACAGTATAACGATTGAAGATTTTCCAGCTATCGAAAAAAAAGGAACTGTTGATATTGAAAGGAAAATTAAAGATTCTCAAAATTTGCAAAAGATAAGTGGAAGTGGTAAAGTAGAAGGTGGCAATTGGATTACGGTGAGAAATGGAAGTGTTGAATCTGAGATCTTACATCGTGATAAGAAAATCAAAAATAACTTTGAAAAAAGTCCGAAAGCAGTGACTGAAAAAGAAAAATCCTCCTCGTTGATAAAGAATTTCACTGCATCGAATACTTGGGAAGAAAAGAAGAGTAACACTAACAACAAAATGGATAGCACTAACAAAAATTTAGATAGTGCTCAGTTGCCACTGTCATTGGAGCATCGCTCGTCAACTTTATCCCAAAATGGTTTTGATAAAAGCACTTACAGACGTTTCTCCGAGTTAAGCTCATCTTCACGGCCTCCAAGTTTTACAGAGAATGAAGTGAAAAGGACAACAGTTCATCTTGTGAGCTCAAAATTGGCAACTGTCGATGATGGTAAAAATCTCGTCGATAATCGTGAATTGAAGGTAAAAAAAGATTATACAGGAAAAATTTTCTTCTTGATGTTGTTTTTTCATAAGTCTTTTGATTATAAAACTTGGGAGCTTGTATTCCTACCTAGGGGCCGTTTGTACGAAGGCTGAATAGCGTAATTCACTGGATATCAAATTTTATTGAACGTTTACAAAACCTTTTAAAATGGAAAATATATGATTTGAACTGAGCAATCAACGAAAGAAAATATTGCTTCTAAGATAAGAAAATGTTGTTGTTGTAAAGAAAATACAAACACCTTTTTTATAAGTTTGAATATTTTACTATTCAATGGAAAACGCTATGCAGAGTTTTGGAAGCCCTCCCCCCCCCCAGTGTTGATTTTTGGTAGCTTTCAAATATTTGTTGACTTATAAAAAGATGAAAAAACATTCATTCGCTGGTGTTATGTTTTTGTAATTTATGTTATAAGAACGATCGTGACAATGATGATATTCTAATAATCATATTGATAATATTTAATGGTTGAGTGCGTCGATGTGTTGTCAAAAATTCGTGGAAATTCACAATTTTAATTTGATGCTTATAAACTTGACAGCTTATAAATATTGCATTCTTGGTTCATTTTAAGCCTGTGCTTTTGAAGTCCACATCTGAACTAGTGTCATTTTTAAAATCATCAAATTTTTCATACAGGCTTACTGAAGAATAATTTCATTTTATTATCAGCACACGTCATCGATCATTTCCGATCACGTGCCAAAAGAAAGAACAATAAATGTCCCTTCCAAGTCTACTTTGTTTCCCTCAAGAACAGTAGATACCTCCAATACATCATCAAAAGTAACTCATCGAACGGAAAAAATAAGTGCAGATAAACAACAAACAAAACGGACAAGTTCTTTTATCATTCGACCCCAGTCTCCCTTGACCTCACGAAACCAGGTACACCGTCAACATTCCGACCGTATAGTGACAAGTTCAATGGAAATTGAGCGAAAGAAGTCAAGTCTAGGGGAACCTGCTGTACCTGTTGCCACCAAGAACAAGCGTCCGCAATCATATTGTCAGCGTTCTGATTCTATACAAAGTGCAAGGCAAAGTATTGGTATGGTTTCCCATAAAGAAGTCGTCCAGTCTGCTGCTCTAGAATCTAATCCCCGGATCGAGAGGAAAGAAGGAATTGATCAACCGGATAAAAAAGGGTCGAGTTTTAAGGGAGATGAGTATAAAGTAAAAACGCGCAGAGGACAACAAACACCGTTATCTTCAAGGCAAACTTCCAAGGTCGACAATCTTGTACCAAAAAACGATAAGACTCTGGAAAAACAAGGAAAACCTTCTCTCTGGTATGAATACGGTCAAGTGTAACAACGTTACTTTTTATCAAACTTGTACTTTTAGATTTTTAATTGTTTCTAAATTATTCAGTTTTAACATTTCATCCCATTTTTAAAGAACTTTTCAGTGGCAGGTTTGTTGCCCTTCCCTCCCCACCCGTCTAAAAAATTACATAAACATCGATTTTAAAACTTTTTTCTAATTTGATGAAAAACATGGAGGTTATACCTTCAGATCAATTTCTCTGTTCCTAATATGTTGCATTATGCTCTTCCGTTTGCTCCCTTTATGTTTTTTTTTCAACTGCCTCAACAAGCAGTCGTTGGCACTGTAAGAAAGTAAGGGCGTACTGTGACAGGCATTAGAGTATAACTGTTATGAGAATGTTGTGGCAGATGCAAATGTTTTTTCATATATTTTTTGATTCCCCGTTTATCCAAAGCGCCCTTCTCAAAATAATCTTGAATGCAAGACAAAATTCAAATATCACAAAATATTACCATAAGAAACTTTGCAATAGAAAATAAGAGTCGTCATTCGCTCATTGCCCTGCGGACACTAAAACTTCGTGTTGGGTCAATACCGATAGAAGTTCGTAGAAATCTATTTAAACATCCATGTTTGAAAAGCATTCTTCATAATTATTGCGTGCTGTTATACTTCATACATTTAACTATGAAAAATCCACTAAACCACAGTGCATTTTATTAAATAATTAAATAGAACTTAGTCGTGGTGATAAATCTAAAAATTGTGTTAAAAATTGTAAATACCAGATGGTGAATGGCAAAAATAATAACCTAGTAGCTCTTAAAAGAACTGTTTTACACTATATGGTTTGGTGGAAAAAGAGAAGGAGCTTTGTGAAATGAAGAGATGGAAAATAATGGAGGAGAAATTTGTAGATAGTTATACTATGCAGGATGGTCGTTGGCTGTTTTTCTGTCTGAAACTTTAGCTTTGTAAAAATAAACTAAAAAATTCAGTGTTTTTGTTCTAGGGTTCGGTTCTTGCATAATCTTTTCCTTTTCTCTAAGTCTTCCATTCTGCTCTACTAGATAATTGAATATTTGTTCATACCGCTTGTCAGTGATAGATAAAACAAGGAGTTGAAATTCTCCATCTCCCCTTGAATACATAAGGGTTAACAATCCTGACTGGAGAAGTGATAAGAACGTAGAAAAAAAATGCATTTTCTCTCTTGAATATGGTCAAGTGTCACAAAAAAGGTGAATGACGACACAAAATAGTCATTGCCGCCATCAGTTATTTATTTTAAATAAGATGAAAACTTTAATTAGTAATGTGTTGCAAATCTAAACGTGCATTGGTATAATTCCGAGTTCTTTATCTTCAAAAAAATCTTAAAATGCGAGAAAAAATTCTGTAGAGTTAAATATAACAATCAAAACCCAAGGACTTCTGTGCACGACGAAATAAGACCCTGAGAGTATGAGCCTGGTACCGAGAGTGAGAGCCATATGCGTGTACAACAAAAACGACCCTGGGGACTATGGAGGGTGATCTCCGCCAAAATTAAAAGCCATATTTTCAATTGCTAAAGCGCATTTTGTCCTTTGCAATGTGCATTTTGTCTTGATCATATTGCATTCTGGAATTTCATAATCGGATTTTGTCCTGTTCAATTTCCGTTAAAACGCATTTTGTTATTGAACATTCCATTATGATGACGTAACATTATTCGTGACTCGCAGAACATCAAATTTTACTCGATCACATTATAATTTATTTATAATTATTTACCGCCAAAAATTGTTAATATCAATAAATTATACTGTTGCAATATGCAATAACTATCACGATCTTTGTCCTTCGAAGCAACTTTAGTATTCTGTAAAAAAGAAACGATTTTTTTGGAATGGGGGATGATAATGGAGCGAAAAATCGAGAGGCAGCAGCTTTGCTTCGCCGAGCAGCAAATTTACTGAATCCAGACTCTTCTGGATCAGCAAGTCTTAGATCTTCATCGACTGCTCAAGATGGTAATCTTGCCGATCATGGAGCTTCTCAACGTGTCCAATCGTCAACACTAGACAGTACATTGCAAGAACAACATCAGGCTTCGTCATCTCAAGCTTCAACATCAAGATCATCTTGTTCGATAAGAGAGCAAGAATTTAGGCGGTTATTTGCACCGTATAATCGAGCTAACAATGGAAAGATGTTTTCTCATCCACCAGCAAAACGTGGTGGATCTAATTCGTGGGGACAACAAGGTCGGTGTTATAAACCGCAAGAAACTTGGACTCACGATTTTTTTTGCCTGGCAAACCATGGGCAAGATTGTGGGCCTACTAGAATGGAAAAAATTAAATTACAAAAAGCTGGTCTTGGACGTAAACGTATTTCTTTCCATAAACAATACATTGATATAATTGAGGGGACAACTAGTGGTAAGTGTTTTGGTAGAAAGATGCAGGGAAGGTTGTAATTGGTTGTAGTCAGTCTATGTATGTGTTTTTTTTTGTGTGAATATGGTTTGCTTTTTAATATTTGCACCACAACTGATTATATATCATATGTTGGAGCAGCAGTAACTTTATCTGTTTGAACAATATCAATGTCAGTAATATTTTCATGCTTTCAAATTGGACCTTTGCTTTCTCCAAAAAAAACTTAAATGCTTGACTGTTTGAGGTACTAGTTATATTAATACTTTAATACCTGTCTATTCCTAAGGGCAAATCTTAAAGATCTGTTGTCTTTTTGGACTGGGTGTAATTTACTGCCTGCAAATGATGCAATCCTGCATCTCAAAGTTGACAGAACAAAAGATTGTAATCTGCTGCCAGAAAGTAGAACTTGTTTTCATTTGTTAGTTCTTCCATGTTATGAAAACTTCCATGAACTGAAAGCTAAACTGGATAGGGCTTTGCAACTTGGTTCAAGAGGATTTACCAATATTTGATCTTGGAACAGTTTATACATTTCTTTCAGCAATAACATAGCTTGTTACAGCTAATATGGATGATGCACTAAATTGAAATATTTTTATTCTTTGTTTTTGATATCATTTTTATAGTTAAAGACTTAAAGTGAATATGTTAATGTTTCATTAAATTTTGTTATGTCAGTGCATCAGCATTTATGTGCTAAAAAACATTTTCTGCTAAAATGTTGAAATAATCAACATAATGCAAAATTTATAGCCTTTGTTGCCATACATATCTTCTTTTGTATTATCTGAATTGACACCAATGAACAATAGGTCAAGTAGCTTTTCTTGTTTTGTGAGTTCACAATGTCACTCGTCTTCCTGGTGCAGTCTGGTATTTATAAACTGAAGCACCTCAATGTATATGTCAGCACCATTATGATTAGAAGGCCTTAAAGGATTAATGGTTCTTTGCAGCTCATCAAGATCTATTTCATTCAATGGAATGTTGGTTTCTGGAACAATCACTTGTTGCTGATCTGTTTCATGACATGCGTAGTTTTGTGTAAAGGTGGGTGGAAATTCTTGGTTTACCTTAGTGAATTGGAACATTAAATTAGATTCTGACTTCAACATACATCAATTAGCTTTGGATCCAGTCTGATGATTATAATGTAAAGTGTAGCCTAAAAGTAAAGTCATGAGTTATTGCATAAAAATATAAAAATACCTGCTGTATATGGTCGTTTGAATTATTGGCTAAGCAAGATCCTTGGATCCATAGCTGTTCAGGTGATAGATTTCTTTCTGTTCTTATGGGAGATCTATTGTAACCTTCCTGGAAAATTTCCAAATTTCTGTTAATAATTGGACAAAACACATAATGCAATGAAAACACATGTTCTTCATTTGATGGATCCAATATTCCATTACTTTCCATATGATAGAATAAATGACAAAAGACTTGTACAACCAACAAAAGATCTCGCCAAAAGCTCAATCCGTTGGTTGTGCACACTTCTTCGGTAATATGACTGCCACGACCAGGTCCTCGTAAATGGTGGTTTAACATAAATTGAGCAATACCAACATTTTCACCTCCTTTATCAGTTCTTACTCTGGATGGCAGTCCATATTGAGACACACCAGATAGAAAT
This sequence comes from Xenia sp. Carnegie-2017, assembly GCF_021976095.1. Lineage (NCBI taxonomy): Eukaryota > Metazoa > Cnidaria > Anthozoa > Malacalcyonacea > Xeniidae > Xenia > Xenia sp. Carnegie-2017. The sequence goes on along the minus strand of NW_025813483.1, from coordinate 12,335,050 downwards.
AGATTTAGAACAGTATCAGCTCGATTGTTTGTGCTACAGCGAATAAATACCAGCAAACGTAAATAGCCGTCTATTCCTGCATGAGTCACAAATCTCCATCTAAAAATATGAAACTACTAGCACACTTGTATGCAAAACTGAGATTTATTAACTCCCCAAAATAGGTATTTTTTAGTAGCTTACCTAATCAATTTGTGATTGCCATCAACATGCCAAAGTGATAAGGGGCTAGTAACATGATATTTTCGTCTGTGCACTGCTCTAAGAGACAAAGCACGAAACAATGTACCCTGTGGATCAACTCTTCGCATCATTTCACGAATCCTGTACTGCCGAATTCGCAAACCTCTTGCTAACAGCAATCCTGACATACGTTTGTAGCCAAGATTGGGAAACTTGTTCGTTATGTTTCTTATGACCAACTCGAGATCTGAATCGTTAACGTCAGAATAACAATTAGGAACTGATAAACCAAACTCGTTCATCCTCCTCAATGGTTCTTTTGCTGACTCCCAGAAGATTTGCCGTATCTTTCACTGTAAAACGCTTATCCAATAAATAACGCAGAATATCTTCGTTTACTTCATACATTGGTCGCCCTGGCGTGCCACCTAAAACTTGAGGGCAGTTCAATGAAGAAGATGTATTAATATGATGATGAACATCGACATTTAAAAGTTCTTTTGCGTTTGAGATTAACTGCAGAACAGCCTCTTCAAGCTCAAATACTTCAGCAAATCGCAACGTAGTATGGTAAAGACAATCAATACGAAAAACGCAAAAATCCCGATCTGGACTTCCTTCGAGGTCAGCAATACAACCCAAAATAGAGTTGCGAAGGAGTCTTACAAAGTATAACCTGTCTACCATGTTTTAGGGTTGTAGACTTGTAGGTAAAACAATTGGTTTATTTTGTTTTCATTTATATTACCGCACGAAGAAAATAAATTATAAATAAATTATAACGTGATCGAGTAAAATTTGATGTTCTGCGAGTCACGAATAATGTTACGTCATCATAATGGAATGTTCAATAACAAAATGCGTTTTAACGGAAATTGAACAGGACAAAGTCCGATTATGAAATTACAAATGCAATATGATCAAGACAAAATGCACATTGCAAAGGACAAAATGCACATTGCAAAGGTCAAAATGCGCATTAGCAATTGAAAATATGGCTTTTAATTTTGCGGAGATCACCCTCCATAGGGGGCAAGGTTGCTCATATACGATTGAGCTCGTCAACAGTGTTTCGATATTATTGATAATTGTTTCTTAGTTCGATCATGACCGATACAGAATTCGATTACCATAACGGCTTTTATACACTCAATGCAGAAAGCAAGCCAGAAGACTGTAGAAAGCTGTACGAAGATGCTAAGGACTCCTATGAAAAGGTAGAACGTTTAGGTAGTATTTCGCAATTCACTAACACATTTGCTTGTCCCAATTTGCATTACGGCAGAATTTGACACAATGGAACAAAGTATTTTGATACATTGACATTGTTAGATTCACTACGTAGTTTTTGTATAAATTTTTTCCACTCAAGAAAATTTTCAAAGTAGCAAATTTTCTTATCACATCCATAGAATTTTCGATTGTTTTAGCTGCAAAACTTAAATTGAAAATTAGAGTGCTCAACTCATATAATGCACGAGCTTGTTTTGAATGAGGCAAAGGTTCTTCCTTCAAAATTAACTTAGCATATAGATAGAATGAAAGATTCTAGGGAAATAGTTGCCATCAACAAATCCTACAGTATTCAGCCAATTGGGTAGTTGTTTTAACTGTGCCCATTTTAGATTGCCTTTGAAAACATGAAGTACATAGCACCAATGATAACTGCTGAGTTTCTTGTAAAACATCTTGAACAACTTGGGTTTAGTCAAGATGTGCGGATTCTTGACCTTGGTTGTGGTACAGGAATGGTAGGTGAGGAACTAAATCGTCGAGGTTACAAGAACATTGATGGTGTAGACATTTGTGGGGCCTTAGTTGACAAAGCCAAAGAGAAGGGGCTTTACACAAAGCTGACAGTGGGGGAGATGGCTTCTGAGGATTCTAAAAAGTTGAATGTGGCTGCTGACCAATATGATGCGGCCGCATGTGCTGGGGTGTTTACTCTTGGTCATGTGAAAGGCAAAGGTTTTGATGATTTTCTACATATTCTCAAATCTGGTGGAATTGCATGTTTTACTGTAAGGAAGATGGCTTGGGATGATAAAGTCTATGGCTTTGTGGAAAAAATGGAGAAGCTTTGTGAAATGAAGAAGTGGAAAATAGTGGAGAAGAAATTTGTTGATAATTATACTGCAGAGGATGGTTGTTGGCTGTTTTGCTGTCAGAAACTTTAATTTTTTAAAACTTTAGTAGTTCTAAAATTTGCATGTTCATCAACTCTGAAGAATGTTTAATATTTTTGTATTGCACTGTCTGCACATCAAAATATGATTTTGGAAAACCTTTGAAATTAAAAGATGTCAGGAATTTAGTTGTTCACAATGCATTATATGTGTATGGCTTTTAGCCAATCAGCTTACAGTAGTTATTGATAATATTAATTATGTCATAATTTTGCCATATCGGTGTGCTGCATGGTGTGTTTGTATGAACTTTTGGGGATTCAGTGGGGTTTCCATTTAGGAAATACTTTAATTTTTTAAAAATATGGTAATTCTAAAATTTGCATGTTTATCAACTTTGGATAAAGGTTAAATATTTATGTATTCCATTGCAAATCAACGTAGACATGATTTTGGAAAACTTTTCAAATTAAAAAACGTCAGAAATTTAATTGTTCACAATATTCACAATGCGTTATCATTGATATGCGTTATATCTACTATATGACTTTTAGCCAATCAGCGTACAGTAGTTATTGACAATATTAATTATGTCATAATTTTGCCATATCGGTGTGCTGCATGGTGTGCTTGTGTGAACTTTTGGGGATTCAGTGGGGTTTCCATTTAGGAAATTCCATCCCGTAGGAAGTGACTCAATTGAGTGTCCCCAGGCTCCATGGTGCTCTCTTACATAAAATGAGCACCTACAAGCTAGAAGTGTATCATTTTCATCGTTGTTCACTGTTATATGTGTCGCTAGTACAATTATGACGAATAAAGAATACGATTACTATAAAGGTCTTTATGCTCTCAGTGCAGAAAGTAATGCTGAAGACTGTAGAAAACTTTACAAAAATTCAAAGGAATCCTATGAAAGGGTAGGATAGTATTTCGGACTCCAACAATACGGGGCTAATGAAACAAAAACGTAATTTGCGGTAAAGCTATACTTGATATGCTATAAATGTAGATAGGCTTGCTACGCGAGCGTTGTTGAATGTTTGAGTGTGCGCGCATTTGCGCACGCAAAAAGTGCTTATTTACTCATGCAGTCTCATCGTGATTTTCAACCTGCGCTTTTAGCTGATTTGCGTGTTCACGTGGAGTTGGCGCAGATTTTTGCACATTGCAACCAAATATTGTGGTGCATTAAAAAATTATTAAAATTCGATTTTTTGCTCGTCCAATGGTCAAAATTTTTGAATATACCTCCTACAATGCACCATGTTCTCTCACTAAAAATTTCTAACAAAACAAAGTAAAAAGTAATTTTACTCAAACCTGTTCACGTGAATTGAAACGAATATGTTGGGTTAGATTACAATTCAAGGGTTGCTGCGCCATTCATTGCGAAGCATACCTTACAATATGCTGAACATACTTGGGTGCTTGCGCTCTGCACTGACTAAAAGCAAATGACTTTCGATTTCTTCGGGCAAAATAATTTGCGTTCTCGCACTGACAACGGACTTTCGATTTCAAACATCAATATAAGAATGTGAAAATTTTGCGTTGGGTGTTTTTAGGTCATGATGATAGACCTTAAATATGGGACCGAAGGACTGCCGGTTTCTCGAAAACATGCAACAACTTGGATATGGCAAGGCACGGACCTTGACAGGAATTAGGCGATGAGGAACGTAGAGGTTACAAGAATATTGATGGCGTAGACATTTGCAATGACGTCATGATAAAAGCCAAAGAGAAATCGATTTACACGAATTTAATTGTGGGGAGATGGCTTCGAGGATTCTAAAAGTTGAATGTGAGTGCTGACCAATATGATGCTGCAGTTTGTGTTGGGGTCTTTACCTATGGTCACGTGAAAGGCAAAGGTTTTGATGATTTTGTGCATATTCTTAAACCTGGTGGAATTGCATGTTTTACCGTGAGGAAGGTAGTGTGGGATGATAAAGTCTATGGGTACACAGATAAAATGGATGAGCTCTGTGAAATGAAGAAATGGAAAATAGTGGAGAAGAAATTTGTTGATAATTATACTGTCGAGGATGGTTGCTGGCAGAAACTTTAATTTTTTAAAAAGACAATAGTTTTAGGACAATGGAATAATGATATTGAATACAAATGTATAAATTGAATAAATTTTTTGTTTTAAATATGTTTAGTTCCACTTCATTTGTCTTTTGTCTTTTTCTAAGCACGGGAAACGTCAAATCGAGTTTAGAGTTGAAATTGGATTACAAACGTCATAAGGTATGACGTTGCTCCTCCTTTCAACAAAAACAATTGTGGAAATTTATTCAAGATACACACGAATCTTTGAACGAATGTTAGGAGAACTAGAATTATTAGTATCAAGGGACTAAATATTTAAAACAGAATGATGTAAAGGCACAGAAAATCAGGAATTTAAAGCTTCGGCTGGAGAAGAAATAATACAATTTCTTCTTGTACGCGGCCGTGAGAGGAAGTCCTTTCTATTTAAACTAAAGATGGAACACATCGCGGATGATCCTTCGATCATGCGAAATCAAATAAGTCGTGATAATTTACCGTATCCTACACACGGCTGGTGCAAAGGGTATTTGCAAGCGAACATATCAATCGTTCCCTCTTCTGTGGCTGATGACTTCGAAAGATTCTGTGAATTGAATCCTAGCGCTTGTCCACTTCTGTATCGCAGTTATGAGGGAGAAATATCAGCACCACCATTGGCAGATCATTCGGATATCAGGTTATTTACTAATTAACATATTTTTACTGAGCACATTTCACTCGAACTTTAAGTTTGCGTTATGAACTACATTATTCAATATTAAACAGTCTATTTGTTTTTGAGTAAGCTTACAATACACAATACTGACGATTTTCATTATCTCTCATTCGACAATTTTTTGTTGAATGCTGATAATCACAAAGATATTATTTCAAGCGATAAACAGCAAGTATGAAAAGTTTTGCATTGATTTCCAAACACTTGTTGTCTTTTGAATTGTCTCCATAACTTTCATCACCAATGCCAGTCCCAATTGTCATTGAAATTAATTTGATTTTTCAGAACGCAAGTTGGAAAATATTGGTATATAAAGAATGGAGAATTACAAAAGGAAGTCAGCAATCTGTATCCATTTGCATTGTCTGAGATGGTCACATTTTACCTTGGTTGTAGCTTTGGTATGGAAGATGCTCTAGAAGCTGCTGGAGTTAAACTACCAAAGAATGTTGTAAACGTTTCAATGTTTGTTACAAACATAGCATGTCATCAATCTGGACCTTTTTTTGCCAACATGGTTGTCTCCATGAGATCAGTTCCTATTGATTTGTTGGAGGAAGTATACAGAGCTACATACACTTTGGATTGTTGCCATGGTGCTCCGGTGCACATTGGGGATCCTACCTTGATTGGTATTAGTGACATATATGATGTGGATTTTGGAGTGCCGACAGTTATTAAAGAGGATGAAATACCAGTGTTTTTTTGCTTGTGGTGTTACTGGCAACAAAGCATTACAGTCAGCTCGTGAGTTTTGTGATTTTATGTGTAACTTGTAATCTTTATTTCATTCATTTATTATCTAATGTGCTAAGTTCTTTGATTTTAAGTCTACCTACTTCTTGTCCACTGAAAAATGGTAGGACATATTATTGAAATGACATAAAATGGAAAGCATTTTTTCACTGCTTGAGTTCATTTGTTGCAGAAATAACTCGATATTGGGTCCTGTTTACTTCTGATTTTTTCATCTTTTCTACTGCTAAGTAAACTTGCTGTAGTTGTTGTTTTTAAGGGAAGGGGTAATCATGCTTCATACTTTGCAAAGTTTGTTATCAACAAATTAATATGCTTTGTTGCTAATCTATTTTAGCATGTGTTTAAAATGACCCTGTTTCCAATTGGAAAAATGCCCAAGTATTGGCATCATATGAAACTGAGTGAAAAGTTTTTGGGACTGGAACCAAATAACCATAGTGCACATCTTGCTTTAGAAATACCACACCCAAGAATGAACCATATTGTTAGCAAATAATTGTTTTGTATTCTAATTTATTCTTAACTTTCTGATCCAGTGGATTTGACAATCAGGGCCATAGAAAATAGTGGTTTTTTTCAAAACGACATTTCAAAATCTTTTACGCACATGAAAGTACCTGCTTGAAAACAAGAAAGTCATTTGAATACTGGTACCGGCCAAAAAAGAAGCCCTTAATAGCATAGATAACACTCTTTTCACAAGTCTAAACTGAGTATCGACTCAAATATTGAGATATGTATTGTCCTCCAGGTTTTTATGTGCAATTATCTTTTTCAGGGCTTCCAGTATGTTTAACGCATTCACCAGGTCATATGTTTATTTGCGATAAGAAGACAGAAGAGTTTCAACAATCACAGCCATCGCCCTATGAACATCTTGTTCCTCGTGTCGTACAAATCAATTTTACTCCTGCAAGATTTTCAGTGGCTTCAAAAGAAACACTGCGCAAAATCAAAAAGTTGGAGAATTTGCTTCTTATTGATATTGGTGATCGCGGTGTCCATTTTTTAGCCATCCGAAAAAGTCTTTTAAAGAGTTTACTGCAGTTGTACCAATCATCTTCTGTTGGCATTACGTTTGGATTCCCAGTTTTGGTGACGAGATGCCTGACGATCTTAATGAAAAACTGGAGCATTCAGTTGAAGAGACAGATGGAATTCCTGGGGCAATTGATATTGCGAAAGCCCTTTAGCTTTGAATAAGAATGTTAGCTTTATTATAGATAAAAGAAATGAAAGTTTGATGCGGACTGTTATTGACAGTTGTTTGTTTACACATTGTTTACCCAAAAGTGTCCCCATATTGGTGTATGAGCGAACTGCTGACCGGAAATCTACTGCTGTAAAATTTCTCTACCCTAATGGACGAAGTGAGAAACCGCGTTTTGATCATCTCGTAGCCATAGAGCGCACTGCACCTAATAAACACGGTAATTACTGCAGTATGAAAGCCGAAGTTTTGAGGGAAGATTTGATTGCACCCATTGAAGATATTTTCTTAGAAGGTAAGCTTTTGTAACATTCTCCGTACTTATAGCATCAGATCAATCTTAAAGAACTCGCTTAATCTTAATGAACTCACAGTGCTGCATACAAGGACTTTAGTTTCACCATCAAATCAGTCTTCATCAAGAGACTTGACTGGAGTATGTAGGGACTAAAATTTCAATATCAAGTTATCCCTGACGAGGACATTAGCATTAGACTGGAGTATATGAAGGCTTTGGTTTTATCGCCATGTCACTGATGATTGGGGGCTAATGGTTAGTCTTTAAAACCTCGCATAATTATATTGGATGAGTGCACAAACTTAGGTAGAAATACGACTCACATTTTGACAATATATTGTTTAATTTGTTTTCTTATGAAACTTCTGGGTTAGGGCGATTTTAAAAACAATTTGATTAATCCATTTTTACCCTTAATACCAGCTGATAAAGATGACAGAATTTCGACCACTTGTATTGGTGATGGTGGTAATGAAATAGGCATGGGCAAAGTTTACGAATCTGTTTGTTCAAACATCAGACATGATGAAAAAATTGCGTCCGTTATATCATGTGACTATCTCATTGCTTGCGGTGTCTCCAACTGGGGTGGTCATGCGCTTGCTGTTGGGCTGTACCTCCTGTCCAACTGTCCAATTCATGATAGATATGTGCGTAGAGGATTGGTACGAGTGACCCCACAGAAAACGAGAGAAGATTTTTTAAACAGTATAAAACAGGTAAGAACAGAATGATTACACTTTTAAGAATAATTTTTTTGAAATATTCTGCTCTAACTTGAATAAGAGAAAGTCTTCAAGTGCAAGTAATATGTTCTAACTGTTCTAGAACGATCCGGCTTTACGATTTTAAGTGTGGAATTAAATCGTTAGAATACAACCAATAACAATGCATGATAAAGAGTTACTAGCACTGAATTACTTATTTGTCATTTTTAAATAGTGAACATGAACAGGGCTGCATAAAACATTCTATTTTCTGGGACCACCTGACCGATAAAAATACTCTCTGCAAGAAAACGCCTCGTGGGAATTTCCACCTGTCCAATACGAATGAAAAAATTCAAGCCCTTCCCCCTTCCCTCTAAAATATTTTGTTGCATTTATATTACTATTTTTAAACCACAGTCAATGTTTATATCTCAGTTATTCCATTTTAACTGGCCAATATAGACAAAAACTCCAAGCTACGCCACTGATTAATCACTGCTATTAAATGCAGTAGATCATAAAATGACAAGTAAGAACTGAAAAGATGACTTTGTCTTACTGAGTTCTACTTTTCACCAATTTTCTTCTGCAATCCTCAACACTTTTCTGTGGTCAATGATCCCACGGTCCGTTATATTATGCAGCCCTGAATATGAAATAACTTGGCGATTTGCCCAACCGTGCTGTTCAATAAATTCCGAAATCATACAAATTTTGCTACCTAGCTTAAATATGTACCAATGCTCTAGTCTATAAACATATGTCATTTGTGTGAGACTGTTCAAATTTCAAATTTTTTTTCTCTTGTTTCGATGTTAAATCTTCAATTCAAAATAACTTATTGCGAATGTCTAACGATGTAAGTGCCGTTAACAACATCCGAAATTTTTAGAAGGAAAAGGTGTTGGAAGTCCTAGTGGATGAAGGTGTTCGTGATGGAGTTACAGGAATCTCTGAGCTTTCTGTCGATGGCTTCCATTTGTATCCATACCACGAGCAACATTTTGAATATATGACTAATCTAATAGACGATTGATCGCCTCTCTGAAAAGAATTGCTTTCAGTATGATGTGATGTACTGGGGGGTTCCGACTGCTTTGCTCAGTGTTTTCAAAATAGTGTGATGAGCCGATGGGCTTCTTTTCAAGGCAAGTGTATGAATAAAATAACTATAGTTTGGTCTGGTTAGGAAAATTTTGATATATTAAAGTAAAATTTCATATTAGTGTGAACTAGAAAATACCTAGAATGAACTAGAAAATAACTTTTGGTTTGTCGAAAAACATTCTTTAATTTAATTTTGCAATAATGAAGTACAAATTAATCTCTTTTCATATAATAATACCTTTATCTAAACATTATTGAATCCAGGATTATTGTTCTTCTGTGAAAATCGGTTTTAAATATTTGTCATCCGTTACACCAGACGCGCACAAGCCACGCGCTCTCATATTGTTTTTTCTGTTGCCTTTCCTCTGGTGTGCTTAACGTTGGATCATTTATGTCGATCAAGCTTAATCTTCGAGCTTTTATCTCCTCCATTTCTTCATCCGCTCCGGTTTGTATATTTAAGACTTTTAGTACCGGAGCTGTTGCCCCTCCTATCGCTATCACCGATACAAGAACTATTGACAAAGTCGCCGTGAGCATCATTTGCCGAGGTATAGAGACAGTGTTCCGCACGGCTAGGGCAAACGCGATTGCACCACGTAGACCCGAAAACATCATCATGTGTTGAAAATTCCAGGAAATTTTTCGGGAGCATCCCAGATTTAGAAAAAAAGTCAACGGGTATATGTTAAGTATGCGACCCACCGTAATGGCCAGAAACGACCATGCAATGAAGCGAAAATCCCATATATGCACGGTGAACGTGAATAGCGACAACCCTATGTAGGAGAATATAAAATTTTCTGATAGGAAGTTTAGTAGGTCAAACGTTTCGATGGTCCGTGTTCTCGAGTGTTCCGATAGATTCTTATACGTGTAGTGTTGTTGTGTAACACCACAAAACAGTAGCGCAACAATCCCGGAAAGGTTTGCCACTTCTGCTGCAAGGAAACTCGTGTACGACATGACGAAGAACAACGCAGTTTCCAATATGGGAAAATGGTTGATTTTTGTGAGCTTAGTTATCAATGCATTTGTGCATGCGACGCTAGTACCGATGAACAAAGAACCGAAAAAGATAAAAAAGAAACTACCGAGCGCCCATAAAAAGGAAGAAAGATCGAACTCACGTTTTGCCATCGGTTGGTATGCGAGGTAATTCTCTACGGCACTATATAGCACAATTGACACCGCATCATTGAAGATGCTTTCTCCAAAGATTAACGCATACAGGTCCACATCGACTCTGAGATCGGTGAGAATTGCCAATACCGTAATTGGGTCTGTAGCAGATATCAACGAGCCAAAGAGGAGACATTCCGTAAAGTCGAACGATTCCGGTACATCCATGTAAACATTGTACCCGTAGACTATGGCTCCTGTACAGAAAGTTGATATGATGGTGCCAATGAAAGCGTACGTTAGAATAGCACCTAGGTTACGAAAGAAATACCGTTTCTTATTGATATTGGTGATCGCGGTGTCCATTTTTTAGCCATCCGAAAAAGTCTTTTAAAGAGTTTACTGCAGTTGTACCAATCATCTTCTGTTGGCATTACGTTTGGATTCCCAGTTTTTGGTGACGAGATGCCTGACGATCTTAATGAAAAACTGGAGCATTCAGTTGAAGAGACAGATGGAATTCCTGGGGCAATTGATATTGCGAAAGCCCTTTTAGCTTTGAATAAGAATGTTAGCTTTATTATAGATAAAAGAAATGAAAGTTTGATGCGGACTGTTATTGACAGTTGTTTGTTTACACATTGTTTACCCAAAAGTGTCCCCATATTGGTGTATGAGCGAACTGCTGACAGGAAATCTACTGCTGTAAAATTTCTCTACCCTAATGGACGAAGTGAGAAACCGCGTTTTGATCATCTCGTAGCCATAGAGCGCACTGCACCTAATAAACACGGTAATTACTGCAGTATGAAAGCCGAAGTTTTGAGGGAAGATTTGATTGCACCCATTGAAGATATTTTCTTAGAAGGTAAGCTTTCGTAACATTCTCCGTACTATAGCATCAGATCAATCTTAAAGAACTCGCTTAATCTTAATGAACTCACAGTGCTGCATACAAGGACTTTAGTTTCACCATCAAATCAGTCTTCATCAAGAGACTTGACTGGAGTATGTAGGGACTAAAATTTCAATATCAAGTTATCCCTGACGAGGACATTAGCATTAGACTGGAGTATATGAAGGCTTTGGTTTTATCGCCATGTCACTGATGATTGGGGGCTAATGGTTAGTCTTTTAAACCTCGCATAAATATATTGGATGAGTGCACAAACTTAGGTAGAAATACGACTCACATTTTGACAATATATTGTTTAATTTGTTTTCTTATGAAACTTCTGGGTTAGGGCGATTTTAAAAACAATTTGATTAATCCATTTTTACCCTTAATACCAGCTGATAAAGATGACAGAATTTCGACCACTTGTATTGGTGATGGTGGTAATGAAATAGGCATGGGCAAAGTTTACGAATCTGTTTGTTCAAACATCAGACATGATGAAAAAATTGCGTCCGTTATATCATGTGACTATCTCATTGCCTGCGGTGTCTCCAACTGGGGTGGTCATGCGCTTGCTGTTGGGCTGTACCTCCTGTCCAACTGTCCAATTCATGATAGATATGTGCGTAGAGGATTGGTACGAGTGACACCACAGAAAACGAGAGAAGATTTTTTAAACAGCATAAAACAGGTAAGAACAGAATGATTACACTTTTAAGAATAATTTTTTTGAAATATTCTGCTCTAACTTGAATAAGAGAAAGTCTTCAAGTGCAAGTAATATGTTCTAACTGTTCTAGAACGATCCGGCTTTACGATTTTAAGTGTGGAATTAAATCGTTAGAATGCAACCAATAACAATGCATGATAAAGAGTTACTAGCACTGAATTACTTATTTGTCATTTTTAAATGGTGAACATGAACAGGGCTGCATAAAACATTCTATTTTCTGGGACCACCTGACCGATAAAAATACTCTCTGCAAGAAAACGCCTCGTGGGAATTTCCACCTGTCCAATACGAATGAAAAAATTCAAGCCCTTCCCCCTTCCCTCTAAAATATTTTGTTGCATTTATATTACTATTTTTAAACCACAGTCAATGTTTATATCTCAGTAATTCCATTTTAACTGGCCAACATAGACAAAAACTCCAAGCTACGCCACTGATTAATCACTGCTATTAAATGCAGTAGATCATAAAATGACAAGTAAGAACTGAAAAGATGACTTTGTCTTACTGAGTCCTACTTTTCACCAATTTTCTTCTGCAATCCTCAACACTTTTCTGGGGTCAATGATCCCACGGTCCGTTATATTATGCAGCCCTGAATATGAAATAACTTGGCGATTTGCCCAACCGTGCTGTTCAATAAATTCCGAAATCATACAAATTTTGCTACCTAGCTTAAATATGTACCAATGCTCTAGTCTATAAACATATGTCATTTGTGTGAGACTGTTCAAATTTCAAATTTTTTTTCTCTTGTTTCGATGTTAAATCTTCAATTCAAAATAACTTATTGCGAATGTCTAACGATGTAAGTGCCGTTAACAACATCCGAAATTTTTAGAAGGAAAAGGTGTTGGAAGTCCTAGTGGATGAAGGTGTTCGTGATGGAGTTACAGGAATCTCTGAGCTTTCTGTCGATGGCTTCCATTTGTATCCATACCACGAGCAACATTTTGAATATATGACTAATCTAATAGACGATTGATCGCCTCTCTGAAAAGAATTGCTTTCAGTATGATGTGATGTACTGGGGGGTTCCGACTGCTTTGCTCAGTGTTTTCAAAATAGTGTGATGAGCCGATGGGCTTCTTTTCAAGGCAAGTGTATGAATAAGATAACTATAGTTTGGTCTGGTTAGGAAAATTTTGATATATTAAAGTAAAATTTCATATTAGTGTGAACTAGAAAATACCTAGAATGAACTAGAAAATAACTTTTGGTTTGTCGAAAAACATTCTTTAATTTAATTTTGCAATAATGAAGTACAAATTAATCTCTTTTCATATAATAATACCTTTATCTAAACATTATTGAATCCAGGATTATTGTTCTTCTGTGAAAATCGGTTTTAAATATTTGTCATCCAAGTTACACCAGACGCGCACAAACCACGCGCTCTCATATTGTTTTTTCTGTTGCCTTTCCTCTGGTGTGCTTAACTTTGGATCATTTATGTCGATCAAGCTTAATCTTCGAGCTTTTATCTCCTCCATTTCTTCATCCGCTCCGGTTTGTATATTTAAGACTTTTAGTACCGGAGCTGTTGCCCCTCCTATCGCTATCACCGATACAAGAACTATTGACAAAGTCGCCGTGAGCATCATTTGCCGAGGTATAGAGACAGTGTTCCGCACGGCTAGGGCAAATGCGATTGCACCACGTAGACCCGAAAACATCATCATGTGTTGAAAATTCCAGGAAATTTTTCGGGAGCATCCCAGATTTAGAAAAAGTCAACGGGTATATGTTAAGTATGCGACCCACCGTAATGGCCAGAAACGACCATGCAATGAAGCGAAAATCCCATATATGCACGGTGAACGTGAATAGCGACAACCCTATGTAGGAGAATATAAAATTTTCTGATAGGAAGTTTAGTAGGTCAAACGTTTCGATGGTCCGTGTTCTCGAGTGTTCTGATAGATTCTTATACGTGTAGTGTTGTTGTGTAACACCACAAAACAGTAGCGCAACAATCCCGGAAAGGTTTGCCACTTCTGCTGCAAGGAAACTCGTGTACGACATGACGAAGAACAACGCAGTTTCCAATATGGGAAAATGGTTGATTTTTGTGAGCTTAGTTATCAATGCATTTGTGCATGCGACGCTAGTACCGATGAACAAAGAACCGAAAAAGATAAAAAAGAAACTACCGAGCGCCCATAAAAAGGAAGAAAGATCGAACTCACGTTTTGCCATCGGTTGGTATGCGAGGTAATTCTCTACGGCACTATATAGCACAATTGACACCGCATCATTGAAGATGCTTTCTCCAAAGATTAACGCATACAGGTCCACATCGACTCTGAGATCGGTGAGAATTGCCAATACCGTAATTGGGTCTGTAGCAGATATCAACGAGCCAAAGAGGAGACATTCCGTAAAGTCGAACGATTCCGGTACATCCATGTAAACATTGTACCCGTAGACTATGGCTCCTGTACAGAAAGTTGATATGATGGTGCCAATGAAAGCGTACGTTAGAATAGCACCTAGGTTACGAAAGAAATACCGTTTTTTCATGTTGTAGCCGGCCGAAAATATGATGGGTGGTAGGAGAACGTGAAAGAAAATCTCCGGATTGAATGTAGAACGTACTTCCAGTTCGCTCTCCTGCGCTTCCTTATCTTCATAGATGATTCCCTTGAAACCATAAGAATATAAAGTACCGTTGATATTTACCTTAAGGATTTCAGGTGCAATTGTCAAATGACTGCAGTTTTCGACCGTTATCGAATTATCTTGAATGTCATGAAATCTGTAGTATTTTATAAAAGCCCCAACAACTATTCCAAACACTGTTGCAACACCTGTCTCATGAAAGCAACGAAAGCGGCGTATTTTAAACAACCACGTCATGAGCACTGTAAAAATTAACAAATTTGTAAATATCAGCATGCTTAAACTGTCAACATTGTGCGAGTTCGCTATCTCGCTCTCTCGTTTTCCTCTAGTTTCACTGGAATTTCCTCCTTCCTTTCCTTTGTAAGATTCTCCGTCATCGCCATGTTGAAAATAAGCGTACTAATTATCATAACTGCGCGTTCAAATCTCGAATACATGTCCGTTTAAGATTTTTTCACGCGTTGTTTTAACACAATTCCTTTTTTTCGTTCCAACGCTGCCATGATCGGTTCAAACTAAAGCCTTATGTGTTGTATTCACACTAACAACTAATGCGTTGTTACAGGTATTTTTTCATGGTAGAGTGGATGCAATGAAAATGTTATGGTATGCATCATTGATTGGCATATTCTTGGGGTCAAATGAAGTCCAGGTAATTCTGCAGGTCTTCATTACTCTTTACATACTTTCAGATTTTTCTTCCTTTCAGACTGCATTGTAACAATTAAACACGATTCTAACCAATTATTTTTTTACTTTTCAACGTTTTGTGTGAATTTTACTTGCATACTTGCATGCCATCGTTTCTTTTTTTCTGAAATGCCGAAAACTTTTTCTTTTTGTGGAATTTTGTTTGACGATTCCATTATCGCAAAAGTGTTTAATAACTGTGTTTGCTGAACGATAAATCAATCAAAAGCAGGATGATTTGGCATTTTTTTTTCTTACTAAAAATATCTAGTTTGGAAAAAATTATAATTTAAAAACCATATCCAGTCTTTTTAAGAGTATATTTTTCATATTTTAATATGTTTATCAATCGAAAGCCAAAATGTCATTATGGTTTTGCCAAATACACGCTCTCCAATTTTCACCTTGCAAATATTAGTTTTTTGTCCGTGATTTTTCATTGCGAATCTTATGAAGTAGAAAGTAAACTTCAATTTTGCTTTTGTTTGTAGTTCAGTAAATTTACCTTTATCCAATTTCTCTTCAAGTTGGCTATTGGCGTACTTATTTTTAAGGCACGTGTACTTTTGAATTTTATTACATGAAGTATTGCCTTCTTCTTGAAATTTTCAATCATGTCTTCAATAACAACACGTGAGAAAGAAATAATAACGAATTTAGCAAAAACTCTGGAGTATGAACTGTTTTGCAATGATGGCAAGGTACAAAAAACCAGTCTAGAACATTTAGAAGCATTGACTGACGATGAAAGGAGTATTTTTAGTGAGT
Source organism: Xenia sp. Carnegie-2017 (assembly GCF_021976095.1). NCBI lineage: Eukaryota > Metazoa > Cnidaria > Anthozoa > Malacalcyonacea > Xeniidae > Xenia > Xenia sp. Carnegie-2017. Next base: position 12,319,042 of record NW_025813483.1, on the reverse strand, counting down.
AACTTAAATTTATTTATGACAGTGACATCTGTCTCACTGTTATTGTGTACAAAATATCTTGTGAACTAAAGAGTTTTTATTATAAATATGCTAAAACTTGAATTTACTGCGTTAACTGTTTCTCTCTTTGTCCCAAGTTGTGCTAAAATACAAAATTGGTTGCAAATAATGTATTTTATGGTTAAATATGTATGCGCCGTGTGTGATCAAGTATTTTGTTGGCCATCTTGTGAAAACTTTCATTGGAAGTGGTAAAATCCTGTGTCCTTCAATTGTACTTGTGAAATATTTATCACAATTGGGATTTAAAATATTTGCAAGTAACTTGGAGAATTATTGGTCCATAAACTGACTTAGCATTTTCACCTTAATAAATTTTTCCTTTTTGCCAACAAATCACTTATAATACAAACTAACCTGTTATCAATGACACCTTTCAAAAAGGTGCCAAAGAAATTGCGTGGGCAAAAAGACGAGATTGCTTAGCCATCATAATCATTTTGCATATTTCAGCTGAAATAAAATTTGTATTGGAAAATTTATTGTACGGTGATTATGGAAAGATTTTTAACAGTCCATCGTGTAGACATCTTATTTCATTGGAACATAAAAGCAAACCAGGTTAGTAATTTTTACCTACAGCAGTCTTGTTGTGCTGGGCTGACTTTAATTTATGGCAGTTATAATTAGTAATTCCCACATCCTGGTTTTGCAATATCAAATTCACCATTTAATCAGTTGTATAATCGTACCAACAAATATGTTGGTGGAAAAAGATTTTAATGTAAATACTAGCCTTATATTTCTTTCGTAAAGCTATCGCAACAGTTGTGATAAAAAAGTTGATACACAAATAATTTGTCAATAACAAGAACTTGTGTAAATTTCTAGTTAAAGATAAAAATTACATTAAAAACATTATACCTAACTGTCAATTGTTTTATTGAAAATTTCATCCTGATTTTTAAGAAAATACATTTGACTTCATTTTAGATTTTACCAATGGTCTTTTGAAGGAACATATATCAGAGTATCTTTGCTCATCAACCTCAAACATTGACAGTTATTTAAGGTAGTGCTGTGTGCTACGTTTGTATTGCTTTATGAAAGAATGGCCTACAGTTGTATGGAATTGGTTTTTCTGCTTTTTTATCAAAGAGAACTCCATATTTTGTCACTGGGTATTGTGTGTCTACAGTTGGTTGTTCAGCAAAATTGGCTTGGACCATCATGTAATATTGGTGAAATTCTATCAGATTACCAACAAGATAAAGACATGGTATTTGATAATCAAATATTTCATAAGGCAGGGGGGTGCTTATTGGGCTATGCCATTTTCCATGCTTTTGACTGTGTTTTTAAAACCTGCTTTGTTTTTATTTTATTTGTAGATGAAAAATCATAAAAGAAAAGTCTTTGATTTTTTGAAAAGAGATAGCGAGGTAATTACATGCCAAAATAGGTTTTTGTTGAACAATTAATCTTTTCATTTGGAAATGGTTTATGGAAAATACGAAATTGGTCATTTTCATGATGTTATTTGTTGTGTAATTATAACAATAAGATTAACATACTTCTTTGAAGAGCTAACATCACATCCTCTTTCAGTGAGGATAAACCATCTTCTAAAAACATAATCCTAATCCTATCCCTAATCCTAACCCTAACCCAACCCACAACCTTAAATAGAGAGGAAAGAAGAATAAGCTTTCATGCTATTTTGTCATTTCTATGATGAATAAATTAGATTTAAGTGGAATAATTAACCTATAAGTTTTTACTTATGTTGAAACTTCTCCATAGTTACAAGCTATGTGCATTTTATTTCAAATAACTTGGTATGACATAAAATTTCTTCTGTTTGCACATTATTGCTTTGTTGCATGTAGAGTTGATTTTAAATGCAATGTCTAATCATCTTTTTTAATTTATAGGAGGTGTATGTTCTTTCTGAACATCTGGAATTTTTATGTATTGCAAAAATTATTTTGGTGGACTTAAGACACATCTTGAAGGACTTGAAAGTATGTCCATAACATAGAGATTTCTTATTGGGTTTTCTTTTTATGATGTTGAAAGTTGAATTCTTATAAACCCCAGGCTTGTGTTTTCATCATGAGAGATCCGGTGTTAAAACTTGAGTCGTTAAATACTTCATAGTGTTTTCATAAAAATTCATTCGATGTTTAATCTTGAGCTTTTATATACCCTAGTTTAGTGTCGTTAATGTTAAAACCTACTGTCTAATGTCTTCATCAAAATTGATCTAATATTTAGACGTCTTATATCACACTGTGGTGTCGTTCAACACGATGGATCACACGTATTTGAATGAATTTTGTTAAAAATATTTATATTTAATGTATCTCTCTTTTGCCAGACTCAGCCTCTCTGGGAGGTGCGTTGTTTGTTCATACATCAACAGTTTTTGGAAGATCGTTTATCTTCGTTGAAAGAGGATGTGATGTTAGCTCTTGAAAGAAGTATGTTAATCTAATTGTTATAAATACATCACGAATCCATCAACGTAAGAATTCTATTGTTATTTATTTGTAAAGATCCGTTATTCACGTTTTATCTTTTAGCAAAAATTGTTAAGTACCACAACAAAGTGCATCACAAAATCAAATATTTTTCTGACTAGTGTTTTACCACTCCATTTGGCAAAGTGCGTGAATTAAAAGTTTTAACTGACTGTCACACTTTTTAAAGTTTATTTACATTGTATCTTAAACAGTAAGTGTAACGGTGGTTATCAAAGCTTTTTTTAACTCGCTTTTCAAATCAAGCGTGGCTGTTTAGATTTTTTGAAAAAGCAACATCACTGATTGAAAACATTTCTATGAATTACGTTGCGGCATTGCTCCCACGTGAATCTTAATACACCTTTGTTTTTTGTCTAAATCTATTTTTAACATTTATAAAACTATTTATATCAAACATGGAGCCATTTTATATGTGATGAGGCATTGTCTTATTAAAGGGCTTAGATAATGAACTCAACCACACTCAACGAAAGATTCGTTTTGTTATTTTCAGTTGACTTGGATGACTGCACCTTTTCAAGGTATTTTATTGTCTACATGAATGCAGGAAGTCTTCGTTCGCTATTAAAAACCTAGCAATCTCACATATATTTTATTTCAAGAACATGCTGAACATTTACATGTCTATAGTAAAGTTTATGAGTAAGTTAATCTAAAACAACATATTTACATCCTTGCGTTTTTTTCATAAATGAATTTTTGTTAATTCAACGGCATGCCAGGAAATATATAGTTTGACGCAAATCGATGCAGATTGGATAGTACAATATTGTATGAAAATAGTTGTTTGAATTTCTACTTGTACGTTACATGTTTCTGTATTAAATTGCAGTAAAATGCGGTCGAGGATTTACTTGGAAAGCGGCTATCATCACTTACAGTATTTTGAATGCGGGAAAGCAAAGGTAAATTTTTGAAAATTGGGTCATAATATGTATACACAGTGGCCATGATGTAGAAATTTGTGTGATTAATTTTTATAAAATTGTTAGTTCTCTGTTTATGGAACAAGAGTGTTAGCACATTTCAACTTGCTATTTGCTTTGCATTCGTCTTTCAGGAACAATTTGAAAAGGCCCAAAAATGTGTTGGTGTTGAAGTCTTGTTAGCAGGTAAACAAGCGAATTTTTCATCATCCATGAAGGCTACAATGAGATTTTGTTTAATGTAATGTTGTTTTACCCCATTTTCCACCATGTAACATTAGAATTCTATTAATATCTTGTGAAACAAATGGTCTTCAAACATCACCGTAATATCGTTTATCTTAAGCGCGCCGCACACTGGTAAACTTGCCGCGCGTACTTGTTATTCGTGACAAGTGCGATCGACAGAATTTCCTAGTGTGCGCGGAAGTTTTGAACAACATTTGTCATTCGTGACAGATGAGTCTAATATCAAACGCGTTTGATATTAGACTCATCTGTCAATGTTGTTCACCACACTAAAACTTTGTCGATCGCACTTGTCTGAAACAAATCAAGTTCTGTGCTTTAGGGAGTACATTACTACTTTAGGAGCTCTTGGCAAATATCTTGTGAAACAAATAGTCTTCAAACATCACCGTAATATCGTTTATCTTAGGGAGTACATTACTACTTTAGGAGCGTTGGGCAAAAGAACAAAATTCCAACAATTTGATTACGTTCAACTACTGGCAAAGGCAAATTTGGAGAACGGCTGTGGTATGAACTTAGATAGGATTGTGGCAGATAGTAAGTCTATGTACACTCATCTGTGGTTATGACTAAAGGAGGATTTCTACAACCCTATGTATTTGATCACAGTTGAAAAAGTGAAAGGGCACATGCGCAGTACAAAATACTTAAAAATAAAAAAAATTAAATATGATATTCGAGTGATCAAGAAAATTAGAATTGGTTTCTATTCCTAACGATTTTTTGATGTAGGAAAAGAAGATGAGACTTTTGAAGTTGAAAATCTTCCCAAGGTAAAACAAGAGGCAAAATCAAAATGTTAGATTTTCAACGTGAACTTTACTAATTTGTGTTTTTATATTTACAGAATGTGAGTTTAGAGGATGATACACTCCTCAACGAACCAAATTTCACTAATCCTAATAATCATCGTCAGGAAGATTTGAACCCATTACACTTGGCCTTAATCTTAGCTGTTTGGTAAGAACTGTTAAAGGTTTATGTAGCAATACTCTTTTACGATTTATTTTTATAGCGATGTGCAAATTTCCGGGGGAGGGGGAATTTATTCATTTCCGACTCCAACCAAAGAATTCTGTTACAAATATAGACTATTTTTCAAATCTTGTAACGACGAGACTGTAGTTTGGACTGAATCAAGGTTTTAATAAATTGAAAAGTTTGTTGTGGACTTTTACTTTGGTAAGAGCAAACCAAGAACTAACGTATCAAAACTTTCTTGTTGCATCAAAAAATTTTTACCCAAAGTATAAATAAATTTCATACTTAATGCATTTAACCATGTTTTGCAGCTCAAATATTCTTAAATACTATGTTATGTTTGCCATCTAGCTAAGTCCGGTTTCGGTTAAAAAAACAAGCTTCATTTTTGATAGAAAGTTTTCCCAGAATATGAATTCATCGTTTTACTTACATTGTTATTGTTTTAGCTTTTACAAACAGAAATCTCAAGCCTACACCGAGCTTTTAGTAGAAGAAATTCTTGCTAATGTTGCGGTACATAAAATCTATTTAGTTTTTCATACCTTTGTCTTTCTTACGTTGCAAATGAGTTTTCATCTTCATTTTATAATTTTTTGTTCTTTTTATTACTTATTTAAGTTGCTGCTGTCCCAACCGCGAGCTTGGTGCATTCAATCTTTAGGTTTACTGCTCAGAAGTCAATACGAAAGGAAATCGTCTCGTAGGAAGGAAAGAAGTATGGTTCAACTTCAGGTATCGTAGTCTGTCATTAAAAGAATGTTACTAAAATCGTGGTGGCAATGAAATGTTTCATTGCACGATTTGAATGCATTTTAATATAGGAACTTGTCGATCAGTACGAGAATTCTAATGCAAAGGTTTGTATTTTTGTTGCAGTATGTATTCATGCCGGGGGGAGTGATGTTTTTTCTGTGTGCAATGCGGGAACAGGAAAATTGTTTAAACTTGATGTTATGAATTGCAAATACTATTTTTGGCAATGAATTTATCGTGCAGTGTTTAATATCACTAATAAACTCTACGTACTGAACAAGAGTCGTCATAATTTGGGAAATTTTCACTACGCTGCACTTACACGAAATCATGTAAGTTGTTGTCTTTTCTAGATTTCTCAAAGAATTGAATTTTTTTACGGTGTGCCATTTCCAACAAGATGGAAAATGCAGGTTGGCAAAATATGAACGGCGGTTGTTTGTATTCAGTGATATGAGAAATAGAATGAAGAAATGTTGTGAGGATTATGTAAAATTCAAAGGAAACTTACTTCTTTTGGAGAATCTCCTCAATCAAAAGTTTATCGTAATTTTGCTTCTATTTAGCGTGAATTGGCGAGTCTTTATGTTGAACTTGGTGTTATGAAAAGTGCACTGGAGATTTACGAAAGGCTTCAGTTATGGGATGAAGTTATCAACTGCTACATTTCTTTAGGATGGTTTGAAAAGGTACAGTTTTGTGTTTTGCTGCGCTGCATTTATTTCACAAAATTTTGTGAAAAAAATCACTGGGCAAAATTTTGACTGATAGATAATCAAAGGTAGGCAGCAACAAATTGTTTTATTTTACTCAGGCAGAATTTGTAGTAAGAGCACAGCTAAAAATACACGAGACAGCAAAACTTTGGTGCTTATTGGGTGATGTCACCAAGGTACGTCATAAGTCGCATTTCATGATGTCACCAAGGTACGTCATAAGTAGCATTTCATGATGTCATCAGTGTATGTCATATGTAGCATTTTATAATGTCATCAGGTTAATAAATTTTTCTGCAAATATGATCATGATAAAATAGGAGCATCATGGTGGTGAATGTGTCTTCTTACCACCAATGGCAATTGGTGGTAAAAGCATCATGGTAGTAAATGTGTCACATTCTAGTTAGGCAGAGACTAGAAAAAAGATTGGTGCAATGCCTCTATTTTTTATGTTTTTTTTTTAGAATGAGGATTATTATAGGAAAGCTTGGGATTTCTCAGATCATCGTAGTGCAAGAGCGCAAAGATCCCTGGGATATTTATTTTTGAGAGAAAGAAAGGTACCGCTAGTTTTTTTTTGTTATTTTCTTAAGTTGCATTTGGCAAGCATTGAATTTTTAGTACCTTGAGAATCGCTAATTTATTATAAGCAAAAAGCCACGCAATGCGTGATGTTGTAGTGAGAAAGTTACTATGATCAAGTATGAAATTTTCTTTATGTCATCATTACGATTTAAACTATGATGCATCGGTTTTTCTGTTTCGGTTATCGATCCTGTTGCATCTCCTTGATCACATTTGCTGATTTGCGTCACCATCACATTGCTGTTTAACGCAACATAAAATATTTTATCCTCTAATTTTTTGATTTTGAATTATTTTTTCTTCGGTATAGTTTGAGGAGTGCATTCCCTGTTTTCAGAAGTCGTTAGAAATCAATTCTCTTCAGGTATGAACTTTGCTGCAATTCAAAGTAAAATTTGTAATGAACACAGCTCTTGCAACAAATTTCTTTAGTGTGGCTGGCTGTATTGTAACATTCCCTTTCCCTTAATGTCAAATTGTAAATATGACATTAAGAAAATGACGTATCCATCATGCTATATCATGGTTTTAATTTTTGTCTCCTCTTTGTGAGAACTTCATGTTATGTTTTTCAAGTTTGTAGGCATATTCTATATGAAGTACAAATTTTTTTTTATTTTAAGGAGAGTGTTTGGTTTTCTCTTGGCTGTGCTGCCATAGCAACGGAAAAGTTGGACGTTGCTGCCAAGGCTTTTCATTGGTGCGTCTCAATGAACCCGGATGTACGGTCACGTTAAAAGTTAACTTTTTATTTCTAAGTTGGCAATATTTACAGAGGGAAAAAAGTGGAAAAACTTACCACACGTTTGTTTAGAATTCCGAAGCTTGGAACAATTTATCTTCAGTTTTCGTCAAATTGAAGCACAAGTTAGTAAAAGCTTTGCAATGGCTGTTCATCTAATTGCCGTGTGTATTTGTATAGTTAAGACTTCTCCCTTGTATTTTCCTCGAGTAGAGATCGTGCGTTCAGGACTTTACAGGAAGCCCTGAGAACGAATTATGACAAATGGCAAATATGGGAAAATTTCCTCGTGGTACGAGAAACTTACCTCGATTTCATTATAGTGTTGTGTTCTGTTTTTGGGAAACTTAGTTTTGGAAAATGTTGCTTTGCGTGAGCTGCTAGTAACACACAACACGGAAACTGTATTAATCAATTGTCTTCGAGGCTTTTATGTAAATAAAAGATTATTCATCGGCTTGAACGTTTTTTGTACATTTTGGCACCAAGAATTGGTTACTGGAGAAATGAAAGACTTCTTCTTTAAATTTCTCGATGAACAACTTTAACGTTTAAATGATTTTTTTTACTGTTTTGATTACACTAGGTGAGCGCTGATATGGGCGCTTTTGAGAACGTTATTGAAGCTTTGCATCGATTGATGGACCTCAAGGAGAAATATTTGGATATTGAGGTTTGTTGATAAGTAGTTAGTACATCAAACTGTTGAAGTAACGTCTTGTCAATTGCTATGTATCATCAAAACGTGTTCTTGCTGACTTTTTCGCTAAAATATAAATCATGTGGACGTAGTTGTCTTATTCTTTTCATAGATTCTTCACATACTGGTTAATTCTGTTATTGATGGCAAGCAGGACCATAAAGGTTTCTCTGGTAGGGAATTTTTAGTTATATGGTGGGAAGACAGAAGTACCCAGTTACTGATGAAGATTCCACTTTCTAATTTTAAACTCTTTGTTTCATTTTATATGCTTCGATAAGCATCAAGATTGAAAGGCAAAGTAAGGGAGTTATTTGGAAGAATTACATCGCAGGTGATCAATTCTTACAATGGCGATAGCTTCCTAATCATAGGAAGAATAATGATTTTTGATCTTTCAGTGCACAGGAAATGCACAAGTTTGGAAACTTTATTCGGATCTTTACAAAAACGGGCAGACTGCCGAGGAAAAACAAAAGGTATTTTTTGGTGATATGGTGACAAACATGGCTAAATGGTGTAGAAGTAAAAGAAATATCTCGAAATTAGTTTCTACAGTTCTTGGTGAAAGCAAACGGAGTGAATATACAGTCTCCCGGATGGGAAAAAAGTCAAGAAAGTATTGAAAACGTTGTACAAACTAGTCTTGAACTATCGAGAGGTTAGTTCATAGAACGTTTGAAGTCTGCTTTCTTCTTAGCATTCTGTTCTGCCATCGTATTAATATTTTTCACCAGACCCCTTTTTCGTTCGGTAACTGCAAGCTTCAGACGGTCATAAAGATATAACCAGTTTCATAACTATATATATTTTTTGATTTTATCTTCCAACGTTGAAAATGACTTGTTTAAGTTAATGTCAAGAACGTTTTATTCTATAATCATTTACTCAACTATATAGTGAGGAAATAAACAAATGAAAATTATGTAAAATCTCCCTGACACAAAATGCTATTGGCCGTAGATAATCACGTGATCAATTTAAAGATGCGTAAATGATACAGAGTATATTTTTAGCTTCTTTTATGTATTATATTATTACAATTTTTTTTATATCCTAATTCTAAATACATTTAGCGTATCGCGAAGCTGTCAAAGGGGAAAAAGAAAATAGAAAAGCCATCCAGCTGTTGTCATCTTCCAAACTTAACCTTAAAGGTCTTGTTGTTAAATTTAAAGTAAGTGAAACAAAATACATTGTTCTTGTTGATTGGCTTTTCACAAATTGTTAGTGTATGTATGACATATCTTCCCTTGCAGAACGCTGGTTTTCAATTATCTGGAGAGGTTGAAAATTGTATAAATGAATCAATATCCAAGCTTCAGAAAGAACTTGAAACGACTGTCAGCGCAATAGAAGATTTGAAAAAGTTGCCAATTCAGCAAATACTATAATTATTTGTTCAAGCTAACAACATCCAAAAGTTGCAGCTAAATGCCACAAGAAGTTTTTGATCTGTGAAAAGAAAAAAGGAATTGTCCATAAGCATGTCCAGAGGATCCCTGCACATTATTGATATCCTGTCTATGTTTTCAATATTTCAGATTTTTTTAACACCTTACCATCATAGTAAACCTGTACCTTTTGCCACGAAACGTAACTCGTTTTTATTTTGCGAGGAAACGGTCCATAGGTTTGCGTTTGCAGTTCTTTGTGTGTGATGGTTCTCGTTTGCGTTTCTTTGTTATCGACTTTCCGTGGATCTTTTGGTTTCCAGAATTCTTGAGTAGATCTTGTTTCTTCAGACAAGTGTCAACATGTGTATTCATTTGTAGTAGTGGATCACCAAATTTAAATGTGAAGTTCTTCCCACATACAGGGCATTTAAATGCTGCAGGTTGGGATGTAACAACATCAGGCTTCGATGATTGGTCAGATTTCTCGTATTTGTCAACCACATTGGGAAGTCCTTTGGAATTGAGTTTTTTTGATGTCTCGAATACCTGAGCCGACGACGATTGCGCACTTTCCGTCAAATCACAAACATCGCTCTCGGTTTCTTTGGAGGAGAAACACGGTGACGGTTTTGATGGTTGCACTATACCCGTTCTTTCATTCTTCATCAAACTCGTGATGGTTAGTTGTTTACCGTCATTTCCAATCTTCTCACATAATTCAGCAGCTCTAACACCCATCAACCTCAAACGCAATGGCTCCGGGATACACGAACGGATTTCATTAAGGATGAGTTTTTTTGCGTGTGAGAATAACTCCTCTGATCTTTGAACAGGAAACGCGGCCGTGCTTATTCTTGTCTTAACTTCAAAATTAATCGTCTTCAATTTTACGCCAATTTTTCTTGCAGAGTTTACGTTTTAAGACTTTGCGAGAGTTCTTCACAAAGCTCGCGACATTTTCCTAAATGATCTTCGAGTTTGTTTATTTCCTTAAATGTAGTTTCTGTGCTTATGCTTTTCCTTTCACGGTCAACGTCGACGACATTAGATCCAAGACCAAGAGATATTTCTAGGTAGGATCGTAATGCAGTTGGAGTAAAGAGAAGCTGCATTAATCCGCGTCGATCGTAAAGCTGAGAACATGTCTTAACATCTAAAACGGATGTAAGTATTTGCTCGCTAACGCGGCCAATTCCATACGCTTTCCTCAGAGGTAATTCAGAGACAAACCTCATGATCTCCTCTTTTTCTGGCTTCAGAAAGAACTGACCATTTGGCTTATTTCTGTCAGAGCAAACCTTGGCGAGAAACATATTTGATGCGATACCTGCACTAGCAGTAAGTTGGGTTCTATCTTCAATTTTTCGTCTCATTTCTTTTACGACCTCTTCCACTGTGTTGTAAACGTCTCCATCAAACATTCTCTCGTCAGTGGACTGATCTTTTGGGCTCTTCATTTGACGTTCATGTTGTTCTACAGAAGTATCAACTTTCGATGTCTTCCTTTGACGACTCCTAACATAATGTGTAATATCCAAATATGCTTCGTCAAGACTCGTGGGTAAAAAGTTTGGATCGTACTCAGCAAAAATATCTCTTATTTCATAACTGACTTCTTTATATTTTTCATAATTTAAGGGTACAATGATCAAATTTGGACACAACTTTTTAGCAATAAACCCGGGCATTGCAGCGCGCACGCCAAAACGTCGAGCCAAGTAGTTTGATGTGGAAAGCATCGCATTTCCACCAACAGCCATTGGTTTCGATTTCAAACTTGGGTCATCCCTCATCTCCACAGCAGCAAAAAATGCATCCATGTCTACGTGGACAATAATCCTTGACAAGTCACGACCTTTCTCTAACTCCTGAACTAGTTTATCTGTGAATTGATGGGCTTTGTTTCTCTGCTCAGCAGTGAACAAAACCATTTTTCTTCGCAGTTCTGTAATACGTTTCTGAACCTGCTGTTCTTTCTTTCTCTCATTTTCGTAAAACTTTGAGCCTTTGCTGGCTTCGTAAATTATTTGGTTGATTTTATTTTTGTCCAACCCATCCATTCCCGCTTTAGTCGTGTTTAAATCCATTCGAGACACTTTCATAATGGAACTTTGACCGTCATTTTGATCATTGTCACAGAATATTTTAGAAACGTTCTCAAGAAAAGTTGGGGTTTTTTCATTATTCATAGGTACGTTGGAAGAAACATCTCGTGATAAAAAAGATAAATTATAATTTTCATCAAATTTCCAATCGTTTAAGAAATCTTCATCAGAAGAAAGGTTGAAGTCATCTTCGTCCGCCATGTTTGTTGGAGTTTTTTTTCCCTGAACGGCTTTTTACGGCTCCTTCCGATGAAAATCTGCCATGTTGAACGTTCTAGCTGCAAAGAAACACATGCATTTGGCAAAGTTTTTTCAATGCAGGTCAATGCATTACGTTTGTTTTGCTGTATGAATCAATGGTCTGAACCTAGAAAGCCAAGAATTGGTTGATAGTTACATTTCATCGTTTGTCATGGTTGTGCAGCTGTAAAAGGTGCAGTAACTGAGTAACTCAACACTTAATATTTTTTTTGACAACATCAGCGTCAGCGAAAGCTTTGACGAACTACTTGTAACTTGTTGCGCACGGTTTGATTGAAAACTATATATAATGGCGACTGAAAGACAATTGCACTCATGAATGATTCTGTATTGAATATGGTTAAATTTTACAGTTGTTCATCCAAGTAAAAACTAATAAGTAAATGTCTATTGTCTTATATATCTTCCATAAAGCATGAGTATTTAAGCCTATTTTATGTGGGTCTGAAGCAATACTACACGCGCAATTATCATATTTCTGTTTAGTATTGTTGGAAAACCTCCCTTTCTAGGATAGTTGTTCTCTTGTTGTACCTAACAATCCTTGTTGTACCTTGTTGTACCTTGTTGTACCCAAAGCATTGTTGTTCTCTTGTTGTACCCAAATCCATTGGATAAAATTTGATTTGTTCTTACTTGATTCTCGGCAAATTAGGAAGTTTTAATATTACTAGGTCCTTGTCTTGATGTCATTTCCAACATATTTTGCAATGAGGACAAAAAGTGTCTGACTTATTAACTGCTAGCGGTATAAGTGTAGTTGGTTCTTCCAACTTTGATAGATGTTTGTCCCTGCTACTCTTCACAGACCTTGCGATCATGTGATAATAAAATTGATGTTGGGAGCACTTTGAAAGGCAGGTCAGTGGCTATCAACGAAAACTTGATTCCATGAATTATTTTATCCTGGTTGTTTTACAACCAGCTTTCATCTCTGTGTTTGTTGACATACCTTCTTAGTTTGAATAGGGGTGAATTTTCTTGTGGGGTGCATACTCCCACAAAATTCTCTAGCACCCCCAAGAAGAATTCTAAAATGGTGTTAGGTTCTGTAGACCTAATTAATATAACTGTATTAGAGACTATGACATTGTACAGTACGACTAAGTATACATAGAACTTCTCATTCCAAAGGCAATTACATATTTTATGCTACCACCATTTGCTATTGAGCATTATCATGCGCACCATTAAAATTGAAATAAATTACTTAACATGCATTCATTAACAAAAAACATAAAAATTCATTAAAAAGCTAATAACACTTTCATTACACAAAGTTCACTCATCTGTAAGCCTAAAAATCCACAATAGCCAGAAGCCCCCTGGCATCGCTAGCTAGGACAATGATGCACCCCCCTTGAAAATTCTGCACCTCTCCTGTCAAATGATCATTGATCCGCTCCTGTGTTTCAAATCAAAGTTTTATTTTGCACGAAATATTCCCAAATTCTAAAGAAAGTAATCTACAAAATTCATTTCTTTTGTACTCTCAAATACAAGTACATCTTTATTGCAATCTAACAAGTTTTAAGCTTGAAAATGAAAATATAAACAATGGAAATGTACATTACGTCCCTAAACTAAAAAAGATTATATCAAAAGCAAAGAGAAAATTTTATCATACCTAAACGTTACATCTATGGTGAACAGTAAGTAGCTATAAAATGAAAGCAGGAAATCTGCAAGATCAAAATTTATTCAAAAAAAAAAGTTTTTTCTTCTTTCCACAGTCCAAATCCATTCAGTCCATAACCTAGGTTGATCATAGTATGATCAGCGCCTGCAGTTTCCACGGAGATATCGTCCCAGTCTGTTGACGAAATGATGACAGTTGTTCCATAACAGACGATATCTGCCATAACGATATCTATATCGATTTGCCCATCGTGTAGCATCATTCAAAGTGCATCTACTTTTGCCCTTTGCGGCCCAGGACCATCTAATGTCACAACTCGCTGGACTTTTACCCGTCGTGCCAGAAGAATAAATACGTTTACTTCCCCACTCAAAAATTTTTCCACGGAACATGAGTAAACTGTGTCTTAACTTCCACGTGTTTTTGACAATTTTACTTCTCTTCCCCCACCAAAACTTCTTTCCAAAGAGCTTTGTACTTCCGTAAAAGAAGTCGTTTGTTTTTTCTAAAACAGAAAAATTTTCAATTTTGTCTTTGACTAAAAAATCATCAATGTACGATGTTTCAATGCTATTTAAATTCTGCTGATTTAATTTATTTTTAACAATGTGGTGTTTCAAAATTCTTCGCGTAATTTAAGGTGGCTCTTATTAGAAAACATAAACATTAATTTCTCTTCAGTATGAAGCTATACCTTTGAGATTAGTGTTTGTATGTAATTGCTCGTTTCACTGCACATCATTACACAACGTGCAATGACGTTAAATACAAGATGAGAAATACTGACCAGAGATAGAGCCCTGTGATGGACGGGGGTATCGACAATAAGTGGGTGGTGAACGACGACGACGTCTTCTGCGCCTCCACCAAGACTCAACAAAAATGCTTTGAATCATAAGCAAGAGAACCACAACGACAAAGATACTCAAACGAGCCATTTTCTGTTTCGATCTATATCAAAATGTATCAAAGAAATATGCTTTTTTGCTTCAAAGGTCCAAAAAACGCGAAAATCCTTTTTGCTGGCACTTGTTGTTTGATTGACTATTTCATATTTTTGATTGGTTGTTGATAGGGGCGCTATTTGGTTGATGTGTTTGGTAAATTGCTACAGTCACAGAAAGATGTTCCGTAATGTAGTTTTTAAAGACAAAAAAATTTTATTTACGAAAAATTGTTTGAAAAAAATTGAACGATATTATAATTTGCGAGCTTCAAACACAACTACAAATCAATCAGTTATGGTGCTTGGTTATTAAATAAATCTTTCAATTGCTTTTTAGTTTCAATGTTAACCTGCCTTAAATCGTTGCTTGTGAAGGATAACCAGGACACGTAGACAACTTCAGGTAAAATAAAATAAAAAGTATTCAGAACATCGGTCTGACTCGGTTCTAACGATGCCGTTGGAATAAAAGCGAAATATTACCTACCTACTTAGTCACTAAACTTTGCTTTATCTTATATCTTATCAACAAATCGAGGTTACAAACTCATTAAATGCCCCTATAGAATCAACTTTAGACAGTTCACTTTATATGTATATTAACAAGCTTAACACCAACCTGAATCATACGTTTTCTTGTGTGCTTCTTTGACTCTTGCAGTGATCTGACGTTTATGCGTGTTACACTTATATTTAAGTATTTTCTTTGACGTTTACTTCCTTTAGCATTTTTCTAAAGCCTTACTCTTTCACATCCAATTGGCAAATTTCAAAATAGATATCTATGGACACGTGTGCAGTGTTTTTGCGTAATTTAATTTTTTTAACATTGTAATTTATAGGCAAGACAAAATTTATTCCACTAAAACATTGACCATTGCTTTTTAGAAATCTAACGCTTATGTTATCGCTCTTAGTAACGAAATGAATATAGCTACATGTGAATCATTGCTAGTTACTTGTACGTAGAATAAATCGCGAGAGACTTTTGAATCAATAAGCTTCCGTTTTCTTATGCATAACGAAAAGAATTTATTTCCTGTGTATATGTAGACAGTCATGAAAACATTTTATTTTATAAAACAGCGATATTCTTTTAAGCAGAAGATGCAGCATATGATGTAGCTCACATCTTTTGAAGACATGATTCTGAATGCATGAGTAAGCTACATTACATAAATAAATAGTTTAACTTCGACATCATTGTGTGGATTTTACGGTGTATTTAGAAAGTCACACCGCACGTGCACCGCTCTTAAATCCTTAAAATCATCTCCTCAAGACTTAAAACGAGATAAAAAAGCAAACCCTGTATAAAGTATGCCTTAAAATTAGAGGCTGGATGTTTGTTATTAACGTCATAAATCTTGTCTTTGTTTGCCTTGAGTGTAATTTCTTTGAAATTGAAATCGAAACTATTCTTGTTCTGTAGTTGAAGTAAACAGTGCGCGCACTGATGGAAAATGTTTCGTGTGAGAGAAAGGTACGAGTTAAATATAAATACTAACAATCGATGATTGTTGTTTCTGTCAAAAAATTTCAGAAGAATTTCTCAAAATATTGCTTACTTTCTTTTTTGTTAATAATAAATTAACGTTATTACATATAAAGACTTTTTTGTTCTTGAATTTTCGCTTATTGTAGAAAAAATTATTTTAAATTCTGCATTTTGATTGGCTATGCTACTCCTTTTAAATTCTGCATTTTGATTGGCTACGCTATTTTCTTTTCTTGTTCAAACATACATGCCACGCTAATACTGAATAAACTACCAAACATCTTTCTTTTTTGTTATTAAAATTTTGTCGCAGTGCTTTTAATATGATAAAGAAGTTCTTTGTTTGCACCAAGGGACGCCGAGTATAGTTTAATTGGAGAGTGTGATTAAAATCATTCTTGTTGATTTGTTCTGTAGTCGAAGAAAATGATATATGAGCTAATGGAAAATGTTACAATCAATGATTGCAGTTTCAAAAGAAACATTGTCTGAAAATAGTCCTTACTCTCTTTTCTATTATCAATACATTAACGGCAATAACATAGAAGGACCTGTTTGTTCTGGAATTCCCACTTATTGTGATAAAAGTTCCTTAAGCACTTTTATTTCATTCTGCATTTTGATTGGCTACGTTACTCGCTATCTAATTTTTGATCAGTGGGTTGGGTTCTATGCCCTGTACATTTGCCAATGCAAAAATAATGTAAATTGCACAATGAGCTTGTTTGTCGCATTTGAAACTTTTTAACATGCCACGATGTACACTGCTAATCCCTGAAGCCATCACCTTAAAACTTTAAAGTGACATAAAAAGCCAACATGCGATATGCATGGTTTCGAAAATTACAAATGGAGGTGAAATTTATTTTGGTTTCGAGAATGGAGACTTCCTATTACATGATTGTATTACCTTTTACTGGTCAGAAACAGTTCAAATTGAACAAAAAATTATTGCGTTTCTCGACAGAAGATCAGTCAAGGACACAATAGCTGCCACATATCGATAAACACACAGATAGAACTTTATTTAAACATGCTTATAACGTCAGTCAAAACTGGTTTCCACTTTGGCTACGAATACGTAACAAAATTTTCAATTATAATACTTTGATGACCCAACAAACTAACTAAACTAGATGGAACAATTATTTACATTTGTTTGTAATGTGCAGTGATTTTCCTTTTAAACTAGGTAACTTACTTACTTTTTTCATATTAACTTGTTTGGAATACCAAGAACGTGTACACCGTTATCCCTGAAGCTCTTTTTTAAGCTATTTGTATACAAGACATATAGGTAGACAAACAGTTGAAGATATACCTCGGGAGATTTACCTAAGAAAGAGGATGCACATGCACTTAAGTTCTGAAAATATACGTTCAAATAAAAACGAAAGATATGTATTCAAAATGGAAGATTTCACAGTGAAAGATATACATTGAAATAAAAACGTTAAAATTGTTCTTCTATTTTCTTTTCTTGTTCAAACATACATGCCACGCGAATACTGAATAAACTACCAAACATCTTTCTTTTTTGTTATTAAAATTTTGTCGCAGTGCTTTTAATATGATAAAGAAGTTCTTTGTTTGCACCAAGAGACGCCGAGTATAGTTTAATTGGAGAATGTGATTAAAATTATTCTTGTTGATTTGTTCTGTAGTCGAAGAAAATGATATATGAGCTAATGGAAAATGTTAAAATCAATGATTGCAGTTTCAAAAAAAACATTGTCTGAAAATAATCCTTGCTTTCTTTTCTATTATCAATACATTAACGGCAATAACATAGAAGGACCTTTTTGTTCTGGAATTCCCACTTATTGTGATAAAAGTTCCTTTAGCACTTTTATTTCATTCTGCGTTTTGATTGGCTACGTTACTCGCTATCTAATTTTTGATCAGTGGGTTGGGTTCTATGCTCTGTACATTTGCCAACGCAAAATTAATGTAAATTGCACAATAAACTTAGTTGTTTTATTTATGAATTTATTCTTTTGCTTTTCATCGTTTCTTCTGAGGTTAATACGAAGTTTTTCTTTGTCTTTGAGTTTGGTATTGACATAAACTTTTATGTTGAAATATCCATCAAAAATTAATCTTTTTTGTGAATACACGATAAGGCACAAAATTGCATACCAAATGAAGCTTTTCTGCTACTATCTCACACTTGATATTTCTCTTTCAAAACCATAGACGTTTTAAAAAAATTCTTTATGTTAAATTATATAGGTTAGAAAAGAATAAAGCTCCTCGAGGAGTAGAAAACTGTAGAAAACTGTAGAATCTTCAAAGAAGTTGTGTAGCAACCTTTCTAAATGGATAGTCAGTAGTAATTATTGATATGGTTCAAGATATTTTTCCCGATGGATACACCTATGGATACTGAGATAAGACTTGGCCCTGAATCATGTGATTATTGGCCGTGCATTTTTCATAGAAGAAAACGATTTTGAAGGTCAGACCAGTAAGTTTTCTTTTACTTTATGTTTGTGTATTCCATCATTTGGGAACTGGCGATTTTCCCCCAGGGTAGTTTCCCCTGGAGATGTCGTGGCTGAAGTCATTTGTGGGAGTGTCCCAACCTCCCTTTGCGATACCGAAGCTTAGGTTGTCTTTCATTTTTGAATATGAAATATATTTTGAATACATGTGGCAAAACAGTTAAGTTTGTATATGAAGAATAAGTTTGTAGAGTTATGAGGCTTATAATAGAGTTATGAGGCTTATAATAGAGTTATGAGGCTTATAATAGAGTTATGAGGCTTATAATAGAGTTATGAGTTTGTATAGTAAGGAAAATGGATGCTAAGATAAGATATATGATTGTGAGGTGAAGCATTCGAGAAATTATGTATGGTTAAGAGGATGGTTATTAAGTGCAATTTCTTGTGATAAAGATAAAACGTTTAAAATTATATAACAAAAATACAACCTGCTTTCTTACAAACACGGTGTACTTTGGCAAGAATAAGCTGTTTTTACCTCTAATAGTTTGAACTTTCTTCAGGCTTTCAATATTGCAAATTTTCATGTTTCAACATAAGCAATGTTAAATATACATTAAATAAAAGACAGTATAGGTAACATAATGTCTGATAATATGAAAGTCATTTCCTTTCAGTTGAAACTGCTCGCTGCTGTGGCGTGGCTAGAGTTCGTGCTTGTCGGGCGAAGCATGACTTACTTTTCCGCAGTTTTATTTTTTTTTCAAAGATCAACAATTTGATTTATCAGCAAGAAGTTGTATAAAAGCCTTCCCATCGTTTTTAGAAACTGTGGCAAACATCGCTGTTGTTTGATTTTTTTTCAAAACCTGCTTTTAATGGCGTCCATAATTGTAGAAACTATTATATGTAGATATGACATCATATACCTACAGATAGCGAGAATTATTTGTCATTTGTCACACGCAATTCTCATATTTCTGTTTAGTATTGTTGGGAAACCTCCCTTTCTAAGATGGTTGTTCTCTTATTGTACCTAACAATCCCTGTTGTACCTTGTTGTATCCAAAGCATTGTTGTTCTCTTGTTGTACCCAAATCTATTGGATGAAATTTGATTTGTTCTTACTTGATCCTCGGCAAATTAGGAAGTTTTAATACTACTAAGTCCTTGTCTTGATGTTATTTCCAACATATTTCGCAATGAGGACAAAAAATGTCAGACTTATTAACTGCTAGCGGTATAAGTGTAGTTGGTTCTTCCAACTTTGATAGATGTTTGTCCCTAGCTACTTATCATAGACCTTACGATCATGTGATAATAAAATCGATGTTGGCAGCACTTTGCAAGGCAGGCCAGTGGCTACCAACGGAATCTTGATTCCATGAATTATTTTATCCTGGTTGTTTTATAACCAGCTTTCATCTCTGTGTTTGTTGACATACCTTCTTAGTTTGAATAGAGGTGAATTTTCTTGTGGGGTGCGTACTCCCACAAAATTCTCTAGCACCCCCAAGAAAAATGGTATTAGGTACTGTAGACAATTAATATAACTGTATTAGAGACTATGAAATTGTACAGTACGACTAAGTATATGTAGAACTTCTCATTCCAAAGGCAATTACATATTTTATGCTACCACCATTTGCTATTGAGCATTATCATGCGCACCATTAAAATTGAAATAAATTACTAAACATGCATTCATTAACAAAAACATATAAATTCTTTAAAAAGCTAATAACACTGTCATTGCACAAAGTTCACTAATCTGTAAGCCTAAAAATCCACAATAGCCAGAGGCCCCCCTGGCATCGCTAGCTAGGACAATGATGCACCCCCCTTGAAAATTCTGCACCCCTCCTGTCAAATGATCATTGATCCGCTCCTGTGTTTCAAGTCAAAGTTTTTTTTGCACGAAATATTCCCAAATTCTAAAGAAAGAAATCTACAAAATTCATTTCTTTTGTACTCTCAAATACAAGTACATCTTTATTGCAATCTAACAAATTTTAAGCTTGAAAATGAAAAAATAAACAGTGGAAATGTACGTTACGTACCTAAACTAAAAAAGATTATATCAAAAGCAAAGAGAAAATTTTATCATACCTAGACGTTACATCTATGGTGAACAGTAAGTAGCTATAAAATGAAAGCAGGAAATCTGCAAGATCATAGTTTATTCAAAAAAAAAGTTTTTTCTTCTTTCCACAGTCCAAATCCACTCAGTCCATAACATAGGTTGATCATAGTATGATCAGCGCCTGCAGTTTCCACGGAGATATCGTCCCAGTCTGTTGACGAAATGATGACAGTTGTTCCATAACAGACGATATCTGCCATAACGAGATCCATATCTATTTGCCCAACGTGTAGCATCTTGCAAAGTGCATCTGCTTTTGCCCTTTGCGGCACAGGACCATCTAATGCCACCACTTGCAGGACTTCTACCCTTCGTGCCAGATGAATACTCACTTCCACTTCCCCACTCAAAAATTTTTCCACGGAACAGGAGTAAACTGTGTCTTAACTTCCACGTGTTTTTGACAATTTTACTTCTCTTCCCCCACCAAAACTTTCGAAAGAGCTTTGTACTTCCGTAAAAGAAGTCGTTTGTTGTTGCTAAAACAATAAAATTTTCAATTTTGTCTTTGACAAAAAAATCATCAATGTACGATGTTTCAATGCTATTTAAATTCTGCTGATTTTATTTATTTTTAACAATGTGGTATTTCAAATTTCTTCGCGTAATTTAATGTGGCTCTTACTAGAAAACATAAACATTAATTTCTCTTCAGTATAAAGCTAAACCTTTGAGATTAGTGTTTGTATGTAATTGCTCGTTTCACTGTACGAAGTGATAGCATATATAAGGTCCGTGCAATGACGTTAAATACAAGATGAGAAATACTGACCAGAGGTAGAGCCCTGTGATGGACGGGGGTGTCGACAGCGACGTCTTCTGCGCCACCACCAAGACTCAACAAAAATGCTTTGAATAATAAGCAAGAGAACCACAACGACAAAGATACTCAAACGAGCCATTTTCTGTTTCGATCTATATCAAAATGTATCAAAGAAATATGCTTTTTTGCTTCAAAGGTCCAAAAAACGCGAAAATCCTTTTTGCTGGCACTTGTTGTTTGATTGACTATTTCATAATTTTGATTGGTTGTTGATAAGAGCGCTATTCGGTTGGTAAATTGCTACAGTCACAGAAAGTTGTTCCGTAATGTAGTTTTTAAAGACAAAAAATTTTTATTTACGAAAAATTGTTTGAAAAGATTGAACGATATTATAATCTGCGAGCTTCAAACACAACTACAAATCAATCAGTTATGGTGCTTGGTTATTGAATAAATCTATCAATTGCTTTTTAGTTGCAATGTTAACCTGCCTTAAATCGTTGCTTGTGAAGGATAACCAGGACACGTAGACAACTTCAGGTAAAATAAAATAAAAAGTATTCAGAACATCGGTCTGACTCGGTTCTAACGATGTCGTTGGAATAAAAGCAAAATATCACCTACCTACTTAGTCACTAAACTTTGCTTTATCTTATATCTTATCAACAAATCGAGGTTACAAACTCATTAAATGCCCCTATAGAATCAACTTTAGACAGTTCACTTTATATGTATATTAACAAGCTTAACACCAACCTGGTTCATACGTTTTCTTGTGTGCTTCTTTGACTCTTGCAGTGATCTGACGTTTATGCGTGTTACACTTATATTTAAGTATTTTCTTTGACGCTTACTTCCTTTAGCAGTTTTCTAAAGCCTTACTCTTTCATATCCAATTGGCAAATTTCAAAATAGATATCTATGGACACGTGTGCAAGTGTTTTTGCGTAATTTAATTTTTTTAACATTGTAATTTATAGGCAAGACAAAATTTATTCCACTAAAACATTGACCATTGCTTTTTAGAAATCTGACGCTTATGTTATCGCTCTTAGTAACGAAATGAATATAGCTACATGTGAATTATTGTTAGTTACTTGTACGTAGAATAAATCGCGAGAGACTTTTGAATCAATAAGCTTCCGTTTTCTTATGCAAAACGAAAAGAATTTATTTCCTGTATATGTAGACACAGTCATGAAAACATTTTATTTTATAAAACAGCGATTTCTTTTAAGCAGAAGATGCAGCATATGAAGCTCACATCTTTCGAAGACATGATTCTGAATGCATGAGTAAGCTACATTACATAAATAAATAGTTTAACTACGACATCATTCATTGTGTGGATTTTACGGTGTATTTAGAAGGTCACACCGCTCTTAAATCCTTAAAATCATCTCCTCAAAACTTAAAACGAGATGAAAAAGGAAACCCTGCATAAAGTATGCCTTAAAATTAGAGGCTGGATGTTTGTTATTAAATTCTTCTAGCAGTGTTTTTTTTTAACTTCATATATCTTTTCTTTGTTTGCCTTGAGTGTAATTTCTTTGAAATTGAAATCGAAACTATTCTTGTTCTGTAGTTGAAGTAAACAGTGCGCGCACTGATGGAAAATGTTTCGTGTGAGAGAAAGGTACGAGTTAAATATAAATACTAACAATCGATGATTGTTGTTTCTGTCAAAAAATTTCAGAAGAATTTCTCAAAATATTGCTTACTTTCTTTTTTGTTAATAATAAATTAACGATATTACATATAAAGACTTTTTTGTTCTTGAATTTTCGCTTATTGTAGAAAAAATTATTTTAAATTCTGCATTTTGATTGGCTACGCTACTCCCTTTTAAATTCTGCATTTTGATTGGCTACGCTATTTTCTTTTCTTGTTCAAACATACATGCCACGCTAATACTGAATAAACTACCAAACATCTTTCTTTTTTGTTATTAAAATTTTGTCGCAGTGCTTTTAATATGATAAAGAAGTTCTTTGTTTGCACCAAGGGAAGCCGAGTATGGTTTAATTGGAGAGTGTGATTAAAATCATTCTTGTTGATTTGTTCTGTAGTCGAAGAAAATGATATATGAGCTAATGGAAAATGTTACAATCAATGATTGCAGTTTCAAAAGAAACATTGTCTGAAAATAATCCTTACTTTCTTTTCTATTATCAATACATTAACGGCAATAACATAGAAGGACCTGTTTGTTCTGGAATTCCCACTTATTGTGATAAAAGTTCCTTAAGCACTTTTATTTCATTCTCCATTTTGATTGGCTACGTTACTCGCTATCCAATTTTTGATCAGTGGGTTGGGTTCTATGCCCTGTACATTTGCCAATGCAAAAATAATGTAAATTGCACAATGAGCTTGTTTGTCGCATTTGAAACTTTTTAACATGCCACGATGTACACTGCTAATCCCTGAAGCCATCACCGTAAAACTTTAAAGTGACATAAAAAGCCAGCATGCGATATGCATGGTTTCGAAAATTACAAATGGAGGTGAAATTTATTTTGGTTTCGAGAATGGAGACTTCCTATTACATGATTGTATGACCTTTTACTGGTCAGAAACAGTTCAAATTGAACAAAAAATTATTGCGTTTCTCGACAGAAGATCAGTCAAGGACACAATAGCTGCCACATATCGATAAACACACAGATAGAACTTTATTTAAACATGCTTATAACGTCAGTCAAAACTGGTTTCCACTTTGGCTGCGAATACGCAACAAAATTTTCAGTTATAATACTTTGATGACCCAACAAACTAACTAAACTAGATGGAACAATTATTTACATTTGTTTGTAATGTGCAGTGATTTTCCTTTTAAACTAGGTAACTTACTTACTTTTTTCATATTAACTTGTTTGGAATACCAAGAACGTGTACACCGTTATCCCTGAAGCTCTTTTTTAAGCTATTTGTATACAAGACATATAGGTAGACAAACAGTTGAAGATATACCTCGGGAGATTTATCTAAGAAAGAGAATGCACATGCACTTAAGTACTGAAAATATACGTTCAAATAAAAACGAAAGATACGTATTCAAAATGGAAGATTTCACAGTGAAAGATATACATTGAAATAAAAACGTTGAAATTGTTCTTCTATTTTCTTTTCTTGTTCAAACATACAGGCCACGCGAATACTGAATAAACTACCAAACATCTTTCTTTTTTGTTATTAAAATTTTGTCGCAGTGCTTTTAATATGATAAAGAAGTTCTTTGTTTGCACCAAGGGAAGCCGAGTATGGTTTAATTGGAGAGTGTGATTAAAATCATTCTTGTTGATTTGTTCTGTAGTCGAAGAAAATGATATATGAGCTAATGGAAAATGTTACAATCAATGATTGCAGTTTCAAAAGAAACATTGTCTGAAAATAATCCTTACTCTCTTTTCTATTACCAGTACATTAACGGCAATACCATAGAAGGACCTGTTTGTTCTGGAATTCCCACTTATTGTGATAAAAGTTCCTTTAGCACTTTTATTTCATTCTGCGTTTTGATTGGCTACGTTACTCGCTATCTAATTTTTGATCAGTGGGTTGGGTTCTATGCTCTGTACATTTGCCAACGCAAAATTAATGTAAATTGCACAATAAACTTAGTTGTTTTATTTATGAATTTATTCTTTTGCTTTTCATCGTTTCTTCTGAGGTTAATACGAAGTTTTTCTTTGTCTTTGAGTTTGGTATTGACATAAACTTTTATGTTGAAATAGCCATCAAAAATTAATCTTTTTTGTGAATACACGATAAGGCACAAAATTGCATACCAATTGAAGCTTTTCTGCTACTATCTCACACTTGATATTTCTCTTTCAAAACCATAGACGTTTTAAAAAAATTCTTTATGTTAAATTATATAGGTTAGAAAAGAATAAAGCTCCTCGAGGAGTAGAAAACTGTAGAATATTCAAAGAAGTTGTGTAGCAACCTTTCTAAATGGATAGTCAGTAGTAATTATTGATATGGTTCAAGATATTTTTCCCGATGGATACACCTATGGATACTGAGATAAGACTTGGCACTGAATCATGTGATTTTTGGCCGTGCATTTTTCATAGAAGAAAACGATTTTGAAGGTTAGACCAGTAAGTTTTCTTTTACTTTATGTTTGTGTATTCCATCATTTGGGAACTGGCGATTTTCCCCCAGGGTAGTTTCCCCTGGAGATGTCGTGGCTGAAGTCATTTGTGGGAGTGTCCCAACCTCCCTTTGCGATACCGAAGCTTAGGTTGTCTTTCATTTTTGAATATGAAATATATTTTGAATACATGTGGCAAAACAGTTAAGTTTGTATATGAAGAATAAGTTTGTAGAGTTATGAGGCTTATAATAGAGTTATGAGGCTTATAATAGAGTTATGAGGCTTATAATAGAGTTATGAGTTTGTATAGTAAGGAAAATGGATGCTAAGATAAGATATATGATTGTGAGGTGAAGCATTCGAGAAATTATGTATGGTTAAGAGGATGGTTATTAAGTGCAATTTCTTGTGATAAAGATAAAACGTTTAAAATTATATAACAAAAATACAACCTGCTTTCTTACAAACACGGTGTACTTTGGCAAGAATAAGCTGTTTTTACCTCTAATAGTTTGAACTTTCTTCAGGCTTTCAATATTGCAAATTTTCATGTTTCAACATAAGCAATGTTAAATATACATTAAATAAAAGACAGTATAGGTAACATAATGTCTGATAATATGAAAGTCATTTCCTTGCAGTTGAAACTACTCACTGCAGTGGCGTAGCTAGAGGTCGTGCTTGTCGCACGAAACATGACTTACTTTTCCGCAGTTTTATTTTTTTTCCAAGATCAACAATTTTATTTGTCAGCAAGAAGTTGTATAAAAGCCTTCACATCGTTTTTAGAAACTGTGGCAAACATCGCTGTTGTTTGATTTTTTTTTCAAAACCGGTTTTTAATGGCGTCCATAATTGTAGAAAGTATTATATGTAGATATGACGTCATATACCTACAGATATCGAGAATTATTTGCAGGTAGTTGACCCATCAAAAGCGACATTGCTTACGTAGTGAATAATAATACCTATTACTGCAATTGTTTATTTTGGTCATGGAAGGGGTTGAGCAAAATCAATTGACCATTTCTTCTGCCCCCTTTGATAATATAGTAGCGAGGCTCGATCGTTTTCTTCGCAAAATATTGGTGAGCAGAAAGGCATGTAATTTTCTGAATTTAGCATATGAGCACGACCTTGTTATTTCCCTGAATTTCTGCCATTGTTTTGACGAAAGAATTCGTTACACGATACGTTCATGCATACTTAAATTACTGCTTGTCTATCATTTTTAAATACTGATTGTAATAGGTGGCCTTTTTAGACAATACAACGTTTCTTATTTTCCAGAAACGATGATTTCGTAAAACAACATTAACGCTTTTTTGACTGGCCACTTCTACAGTAAATGTAGCTACACAAACAAAATATTTTTTACCAAATCCAATGTATAAATAAAAGAGAGCGAAACTTTAAAATTTACTTTAAAAATTTGTCATATTAACAGTGGCAAAGCCAGCCCGATTATTTACTCCTACGGAATATTTTTTCAGTAAAATTATTTGGATTTATATTTAGAAAATTTCTTCGTTGTTTTTTCAGTGAATGAAAGTAGAAATTTTTGCTTTATAAGAGTATGCTTCATTACTGAATAAACTTAGGATTATACTGCTGTTCTGTTTCTAATCCTGTTGATTGATTAAATAGCTTTTTGTGATGAAGTATAAATCGATGAAAAATCCACATAAACAAAGCCAGACACATGTGCGAAAATTTTCGTAGTATTTTCAAAAAAAATTATCTTAGATAATGGAATGAAGACTTCGTTATTTTCAATTTTTGGTGTTAACTATCCAAAAAAATGTAAGCAAATAATTAAGTAAAATATGTGAAATTGTTTCATACGCGTTACTTGACGTATATCACCTTCACAGGCCGTTTTATTTGAGTTCCATCAGGTTTTTTGACGAATTGATATCCATCTGGATTGTCGTACTCACAACGATAGCAAGATTTAAGTCGACCGTAGGCTGCCTTTAATTTCGGTTTAGTTATTTGACCAGAGTCGTTTTCAGGACCAAATACAGCACATAAAGCTTGGAAAAAGAAGGTGGAATACACCCAACTGGTAGTCATGATCAACATAAGGAATTGACCCAAGATAAGATAGGATACCGTATCTCCTAGAGCATCAATAGCACCTTAAAAGAACAAAAAATTTGTAAGGTACAAAGAATTACATTTTCAAAGCCTTTGTCTAGTGAAATAACAACATAAAAGTTGACAGAAGTATCTCTGTCTCAAAGAAATAAAGAATGTATTTCATTCTAAACCATTTAAAAACCGAAAACTGACCTGTAAGAAAGGTAGTAAAGCTGCCATCGTCACAGCTGAGCTCATTTCAGTGATGGAAAAGAACACTCTATCTTTCCTGTTTGACTTATTTTCGGCAAGTACAAAAGCTACCCCGTAATGTAGCGCAAAATCCACCGCCAATCCAACGGAACAGGATAATGTGAGCGATTCCAAGATACTCAATTCCCAACCAACTAAAACCAGTGAGCCAGTAGTTACTGCCAAGATAAACAGGATGGTAATAAATGCAAACACACTTATGAACAAATTCCCAGTGGTAATCAACATAACTGCAAAAGATACACCAAGTGAGATACTCATCGATACAAAAATACCGTTGGATAAACTTCTCTGCAAATCGTAGAACTCTAATGTACTAATGTACCATCCCCGAGAAGAAGGAGGACTTTGATGGAGTTCGTTATCAATCCATGATCTTGAAGTGTCCCAAAATTTTTTAGCTGGATCGAACGAAGTGGTGAACCCGACGTTACTTACAAAATTTAAAGTCATCGCTTTGACATTTTCTTCAGAATCATATAGTGGAGAACCTTCCGACATGAAGCCACTTCCCAATTTTACATCTTTAAGTTTCTTACAGTGTCTTTGCAACAGGCATTTATTAAAGACAGTAGAATTGTAAGGAAATTTCGTATTCTCGCAACATAACCGATTTTCTTTAGTGCAATTAGCTGTCTCCATGTCGTCAAAGAATTCTTCCAAAAAAGATTTCTTGCCAAAATCCAACACATACGGCTGCTTTTTCAATCGTGATATAAACCCTCTGATCCATTCCTGACTTTCTTTTTTGGCTAGGTCAAAATCACCATCCCACGTGATCGGGCCAAAGCTTACAGGATTCAACTTGTCACCTTTGTCGATTGGTTTTGTACCCCAGATGAGACTAATGGGAAAGCCTGCACGTTTGGTTGACTCAAAATGAAAGTAGTTGCGTATTTTAAACGGGTATTTCTCAAGCTCATGAGACTTTTGAAACATTTGAAACACTGGCGATGAAGGTGGTTTGAGTTTAGGCTCCACAAACGTAACGATGAATCCTCCCACAGCAACAAGAGAGAGGAAAAAAACCCAAAAATATCGAAGTCTGATGACAAGATTAGGCAAGATTTTTTTGTGAAAATTGTGATGCCACAATACGAGTTTGGCAACGATTGCATTTATATCGCAACATCGTTTAAAGATGGTATTTAAATGGTCACATAACTTATCAGGGAGACCACGTTTACGTGGTTTAGAATGCACTATAATGACGGCGGCTGGGTACCACGTGAGCATTAAAAGAAGCATGCATATCATTGAAGTTCCAGCGTAGATTGCAAACAGACGAATAGGTGTGATTACAGACGTTAGCCCCGTAAAGAATGCAGCTGCTGTTGTAAAATTTGTAACAAACATTGAAGCAGCTGCGTGTTTCAACGTGGTTACTGTAAGATTAACGAGATCTTTACGTGTCAAATCTTTATCTGTGGAGGGCACATCTCTACCTGTTTCTTGCTTCAGTTTATCTTTGGCTTCACTCCAAAGATCAACGTAGAGAAACGCGTTGTCAGCGGCAATACCGACCATGAGAACGAATGTGAAGATATTCAAATTTGGAAAATAATCCAGATCAAGGACAATGGTATAAATGAAGTATGCTATGAGTAAACTACACTGCATAATCATTCCAATAAGAACAGTCAGTATGAGAGAATGTGTATAAAGCCAAAGAATGACCATAATAAGATTCATTGCGATAGAGGGAAGATACAACTGAATGAGACCAACTTCAACGAAAATCTGCATTTTTAGTTGACTCAACTCGTAGCTAGTCAATTTCACATTTCCATCTGTCATTTCTTTATCTTTCAAGTTCGACTTATAAACATTTTTTTGAAATTTTTTATTTTCGGCCATGGGAACAATCACCAAACTGTATCGCAGAAAAAGATTTTGGGTGTTAGACAAAAAGCCTTTGTCAGTCAAGTAATGAAGTATGTTATATACAGCATTATACTTGCTGCAATTTTCAGGGACAGATTTACATTTTTTCATGTCAACTTGATTCGTCTCAAAGTTCCAACAATCTGGTTTAAGTTTTTCTTTGCGGTAATATGTGGAACAGTTTTTAAGCAAAGTAGCTACTTCATCTACTTGGTGGTCTTGAATGTCAGAGCATGAAGCAACATTTGTTAAAATGGCAACGTAATGACCAACAGACCAACTTGGACAACAATGGCGCGTTCCATTAACCTTATGACAAAGATCATTAAAACCTTTGTAAGTGCGTATGGCTTTATGTTCAAGATGACATATTGACTTTAAATTGTCAGCTGATAACAAACTCTCGCCATTCGTAGTGGTAAACACAAGTTTAACGATGAGTCGACCCTGACTGGTTGTCTGTTCCTTTGTGCATACAGCGGGTACGTCATCGATTTCTCTTCCTTTCATTGGATTCTTTATGCCGCAGATTGCGGGAAAACGTGAAACTTCTCCTTCCTTCTCACTGTTGATAAGATTTGCCTGACTGCGCCAGCGATCACTTATCTCCGTACCACGAACTTCGAAACCCTGAAAATTTGTGATGAAAGATAAAACTTTTTATACAATAACCATACACACAATAACCATACATACAAAAACCATACATACAATAACCATACACACATTAACCATACACTCAATAACCATACATACAATAACCATACATACAATAACCATACACACATTAACCATACACTCAATAACCATACATACAACAACCATACATACAATAACCATACACTCAATAACCATACATACAAAACCATACATACAATAAACATACACATTAACCATACACTCAATAACCATACATACAATAACCATACACACAATAACCATACACACAATAACCATATACACAATAACCATACATACAATAACCATACACACAATAACCATACATACAATAACCATACACACATTAACCATACACACAATAACCATACATACAATAACCATACACTCAATAACCATACATACAAAAACCATACATACAATAACCATACACACATTAACCATACACTCAATAACCATACATATAACCATACACACAACCATACACACAATAACCATACATACAATAACCATACACAACCATACACATAATAACCATACATACAATAACCATACACACAATAACCATACACACAATAACCATACACACAATAACCATAAACACAATAACACATACAATAACCATACAAAAATAACCATACACACAATAACCATACATACAATAACCATACATACAATAACCATACACACAATAACCATACACACAATAACCATACATACAATAACCATACACACAATAACCATACACACAATAACCATACACACATAACCATACACAATAACCATACACACAATAACCATACACACAATAACCATACACAATAACCATACATACAATAACCATACATACAATAGCCATACATACAATAACCATACATACAATAACCATACACACAATAACCATACACACAATAACCATAAACACAATAACCTTACATGCAATAACCATACAAAAAATAACCATACACACAATAACCATACATACAATAACCATACATACAATAACCATACACACAATAACCATACACAATAACCATACATACAATAACCATACACACAATAACCATACACACAATAACCATACACACAATAACCATACACACAATAACCATACACACAACCATAAGCACAATAACCATACATACAATAACCATACATACAATAGCCATACATACAATAACCATACAATAACCATACACACAATAACCATACACACAATAACCATACACACAATAACCATACATACAATAGCCATACATACAATAACCATACATACAATAACCATAAACACAATAGCCATACATACAATAACCATACATACAATAACCATACATACAATAACCATACACACAATAACCATACACACAATAACCATACATACAATAACCATACACACAATAACCATACATACAATAACCATACACACAACCATACACACAATAACCATACACACAATAACCATACATACAATAACCATACACATAATAACCATACATACAATAACCATACACACAATAACCATACACACAATAACCATACACACAATAACCATAAACACAATAACCTTACATGCAATAAACATACAAAAAATAACCATACATACAATAACCATACACACAATAACCATAAACACAATAACCATACATACAATAACCATACATACAATAGCCATACATACAATAACCATACATACAATAACCATAAACACAATAACCATACATACAATAACCATACATACAATAGCTATACATACAATAGCCATACATACAATAACCATACATACAATAACCATACACACAATAACCATACACACAATAACCATACATACAATAACCATACACACAATAACCATAAACACCATAACCATACATACAATAACCATACATACAATAGCCATACATACAATAACCATACATACAATAACCATACACACAATAACCATACACACAATAACCATACACACAATAACCATACACACAATAACCATAAACACAATAACCATACATACAATAACCATACATACAATAGCCATACATACAATAACCATACATACAATAACCAGAAACACAATAACCATACATACAATAACCATACATACAATAGCCATACATACAATAACCATACATACAATAACCAGAAACACAATAACCATACATACAATAACCATACATACAATAGCCATACATACAATAGCCATACATACAATAACCATACATACAATAACCATACTTACAAACTCATACATTAACAAAATGCGTGTCAAAATAATCACAAATTGCGAACAAACGAAACTGTTTTGCTTTTGTAATCACTTTTATGAAACTATACTTACAAAGAAAGGATCGGTTAAGTCGGGTAGAGGCTTGGCACCCAATTGTGGAACGAAACTGAAAATTGCAAAGATCGGAAGAATTACTGCAATGACGACAAAAAAAACGTAAGGATGATCCACGATAAACGTAGCATATCTAAAAAACATAGTATGAACGTAATTCAATGCAAAAAGCTACAGACAAAGTACAGAAATGTAAACACTAAAACTTTATACGGTAGCACACTAAATTGGCATTGGACCAGATGGCAAAAATGTGCTTAAGAAATTATTTTTGCTGCACACTTTTGATAACTAATAATTTCTTTTATATTGCTATAGAAAATAATACAAAAGCAATTCATCAATGTGACCCCAAGCGATAAGTGTGCACAATAAGCAGAAATTTACGTTTTATTCACGGTGACGTCATACATAGTTATCAAAACCAAAAAATTTGCAAACTCAATTCTCAGTGTCATTAGACTGATCAGTATGAGAAATACCACAGGCAGACCTACCAACTCCACCAGTTGTATCTTCTGTCACCTAAATCTTGAAGAAAATCTTCAAGTACAAGACAAGACCTCAAAATGCCGAATCAGCATCATGGTAAAAACCATTCGTTGTTACGTCATTAACGAATGACTGACGGTGCAATAAACTTTTTTAGTCATCTCATACTAAACGATATTTGGTTACTGAGAATTTTTGGAATTTGCTAATTTTTTGGTTTTGATAACTATCGATGATATCATCGCGAATAAAACGTAAATTTCTGCTTATTGTGCACACTTGTCGCTCAGACCACATTGATGACTTGCTTTTGCATTATTTACTATGGTACGATGAAAGAAATTAATAGTTTGTTGGATGTGTGCAGCGAAAGTTTTGTTTTTGAGCACAATGGTCCATGGCCTATATATCTTCACTGCCATTTCATAGGGAGGTCTCAAGTGTTTGAAAGGAATCCTAGACTAAATCGCTCTTGATTAAAATCGCTCTTGCTCTACAACAGGCTGCAGTCTTATAATTGTTAAACATCCGGCTTGCATAATCAGACCAAAGCGTTGATAAGCTTTGCCTCGATGAGCAGGTGCACATCAGTTAACGAGATTGCAATGCAAATGAAATGAAATTATGAATTTTCATTGTAATATCCATGACAACAACGATAGCCCCAAAACAATTACTTATTATTTCTCATTTGCTTATACTTGTGTACGAATTTCTGTTTGTAATCTTGCCCTTCGCGTACCAAATCACCAGGAGTATTAGCACAGACAAGCTACGACACAATGTCTTCCAATAGTTATGTTGTTATTGAGTGTGCTTTTAGAATACATGCGAACGTCTCTTAGACTATTGATACACACAATTTACTCCAACTGTTACATTTCGTGATGATATGCAACTAGAAGAGCGTCTCTTTTGAAGTGTTTCTGTACGATACAATACAAAACAAAAGTTAACTGTTGTAATGCATCAATTTAGCTCTACAACAACGAAAACGAAAATACTCTACCATGCATTAAGTGAGAGAACTATCAAGAAACCAATAGTGCTCTTCAATTAAAAAAACTGAAGGTAAAAGGCTCATATTTAACGATATATAACAACTTTTCTATAGCCCGTCTTGTATTTATAATTTACGTATTCATAATGTATGAAAAATATTAATTGTTAAAAATATATATAACTAAAGCAGAACTACATCAATATTCTAGGGTTTATAACACTAAAGGTACAAACAACAATTACTTCTTCGAATTTAATACCTGACTAAAAGAGATTTCTTCTCGGATTGAAAATCCTTTTCCGTTTCAAGAATGGCAATTTCTTCCTCAGAAGAACCGTCTTTTCTGGTCGTCAATTCATCATCACTCTGACGATCCTCATCAAACTTGGACTTCTCAGGAACAAATGTTTCTTTCTCTTCACTCATTTTCTATCTGACTGACGGAGTCAAAACACCACAGCTAACTGAAAAAAAACTTACTCGAGAAAAACCTCCCCAGGTACCTCAAATGTCCAAATAATATTTCATATATCTTTTATGGATTTGAAAGCAATTCTACCCGAGAATACCTGCTAACTATATAGTTGTCATGCAAAGGTATCAGCTGCTTGCATTTTTTAATGAACCTTTTTCGGTTTCAGAATCGAACACCTGTGATGTAAATGAATGATAAGAATCATCAGCCATGAAAGGATGTACCCAAATGCCTGCTGTAGCTATTACGTTTGAACAAAGTTTCAATTCAGATTGTCTAGAATTTTTGTTTGGTACGAACGACATTACAAGTGGTAATAAATGAACGTCTGGGAGCAGCTTGCTTTTGACAAAAAGTTTTCCAAATTATGCTGGTTAAAAAACCTCAACTATTTCCCAACTATACAAAAGCCATAAAATGTGGTAGTTGTGGACATTTTTTATGCTAAGTCACATGCTCCTCGCATTAAAAGCGGAAATTTCATTTTACAACGACGAATAGCTGCTGATGAATTGTTTTAAATAATTAAATGCCCTAAGGATAGCAACAATCTAATGGATCTGGATGCTATAAATGGGCAGCGATGTGACAAAAGAGCAAGCTTGAATGCTGTCTAGACAAGTAATATAATCATGCAGTTAGCCACTATTGCAGCAGTGTTTTAAATAGTTGCAGGCGATAGCCGTCTGTCTAAGACT
This sequence comes from Xenia sp. Carnegie-2017, assembly GCF_021976095.1. Classification (NCBI taxonomy): domain Eukaryota; kingdom Metazoa; phylum Cnidaria; class Anthozoa; order Malacalcyonacea; family Xeniidae; genus Xenia; species Xenia sp. Carnegie-2017. The sequence goes on along the minus strand of NW_025813483.1, from coordinate 12,283,611 downwards.
TAGAGGACCTTGTCGGCGATTTGAGATTTCAAAGCGAAGGAAAATGGCGAATAAATGTATTTTCCCATGATGTAATTAACAGAAATATATCTAGATATTATTGTGACATCGACTATCTCTTCCTTTATTAATATTTCCGCATTTATTCTTTTCAAATTTCGAGTTGAAATAGTGCACCCGCATTTTCTGTGGCTACCTGCATATTATTGACTTTTTTTTCAGACGGTCTATAATATGAAAATAGCTGGCAAAAATTTTTTTCTACAAAAATGGCCTACAAAATTTGACATATTTTCACAGCGTTATTTCGAACATTGACCAACCTTTGAAATCACTTTTATACGCGGTACACATTTTTCCATGTCATGCAGGCGTCTTCCGTAGTACCTTAAGTAAATTGATTATGAAGATGCTATCTGTCATAATTTATAAATCCCGTACAGAAACAGTTGTCAACCGATATTTAAGTTTCATAAACAGTTATATTGTTTAACCGCTTCGAACAAGAAATGCAATGGACTAACTTAGCTTATTTCCTCAGAGAGGGAACCATAATTTAAAACAAGTCATTTAACAATTGCCCTCGTTTACTAACAGTAACCGGTCACAAACCAAACAACGTGAGATATCCGATGCTACTAACTACACTAGTACATCTCAATGCCAGAGCTTGTAGCTTATCATGTTACTAAAGTTACGGAGAAAACTTTTTTGTAATTAGAAATAATTAACGACACAGCAAGCTCTGTTTACTGTTCGCTTTTCAAGTTTGGTTTGAATGTCTTTGTGCCTCGTTCATTATATACACTTTATTACTGTCTTTATTATTTTTGAAAGAAATATAGGAGTATTTTTCTTTAGTTACTGCAGCTATAGACAAAATTTCTTTAAAAGACTCACCCACTTTATATGGATAGATCACCAGGTCAACCCAACTCAAATTCTTCTATGCGATAAGAACGCCGGTTGCATAAATCTACAACACGCTAGTCGAGCCAAACATTCTTTGAAATAATAAATATTGTATTTTTAATTGAAAGATTATAGTCACCGAGAGCATTCTTGTCATATTTAAGATGAATTGAAGTATGCCTGTACATTAGAATATCACAACACGTTACCTTGTTCATTGGGCCAATCGCAATGCTCGCCTATTTTGTCAACCAATGATAATTCTCATACAGATAATTCTGATGGGGGTGGACCTGCAGTTATGATTTTCTTTATTACATTTTTCAAGATTTTCGTTCTCCACGAGCCAGTTCTGAGAGCATTTCGTCACCTTTAAAGAGTTTGTTGTTGGGTGAATATTTCTAAAACGATCTCTAGTTAAAATGATAGTGTGGCTCAGCAAACTTGAAAAGCAATCAAAGAAATACGTGTCATTTGAAATTTACCGCTCTATTTGCATAAAAAGAAACGGAAATATCAGAGATAGCGATCATTTATACATCACGATCACAATGTAAATATTAATTTATTTAAGACTTTACAAGTCTTGTTGAATTGGAATAGTTGAAGTTGATTCAAAAAATCTTTACAAAAGTTTATATCTTTGCAGAACTTTTAGAGCATGACAAATATTCAGTTTATTATATTAACGAATTTCCTTTAACCACGGCTAGCAATCGGTATCTTTACCATAAACGTATGTTTTTGTATTTTAATCTTATGTTTGTTAAATACAAACGCACAATGTCAAAGCACAATGTCAACGTCTTGAATTTGATCTGATTCAAGCTGAAATTATTTTAGTGAATAAATCGTCTAGCGAAATAATCAAGAGAAACAGAAAACGCTAAGTAATCAATGAGCAAGCAGTTCAGGAAAATCTGCATGTTTAGTAGTTCTGTTTTACATGCATAAATCACACAGTAAACAAAAACTAAAATGAAAACCATCAAAATACACCGCTGGCTTATATTCATGTATTATTCCGCATGTTCAAGTCTAGTATCCAAAACATCTCCATCCCCAAAAAAATATTCCATATCCTTTGTTAAACTCCATTAGCTTGCTCATGTTACTTTTATACTCCTGGTGTAGTCTTAATTTTTGATTGTGTTAATCTTAGTGCTGGTGTTAGTCTTAGTGATTGTGTTAATCTTAGTGCTGGTGTTTGTGTTAGCGATTGTGTTAATCTTAGTGCTGGTGTTAGTCTTAGTGATTGTGTTAATCTTAGTGCTGGTGTTTGTGTTAGCGATTGTGTTAATCTTAGTGCTGGTGATGGTCATTATGATTGTGTTTTTCTCAGTGATAGTATAATCTTAGTACTAGTGTTAGTCTAAGTGACAGTGTTGGTCCTAGTGCTTGTGCATGTTGTTGGTCTAAGTGATAGTGTTAGTCTTAGTGTCAGTGTTAGTATTAGTCTTAACGCTAACTACTGTTCGTCCTAGTTAGTCTTAGTGCATGCTGTTGTTATTTATAGTGCTAGTTTAGTGTTATGATGTTTTCCTAGTGAAAATATCGTAATGCTGGTGTTCGCCTAAGTGATAGCTTCTGCTTGTCTTAATGCTAGTGTTCGTTTTAACGTTTGTGCGAGTGATGCTTGTATTTGTGTTACTCTTGGTGTAGTGTTAGTGATAGTGTTAGTGCGTTAATAGTCTTGGTTTTGCTGTTAGCCTTTATGAATGGTGCTGGTGTTAGTTTCGTTCTTAGTGTTGGTCGTTGTGTTATTCTTATTGCTTGTGTTACAGTTTATAGATTTTACAGTATATTTTGATGTCAATGATGGGGGGAGAGTATTTTGATAATTTTGCTGTTTCTTTTTATGAGAATGATAAGAGAGGAAAATAGTATATCCTCTCTTGTCTTTGCCTATTTTCTCTTCTCTTTGGCTCTTCTCTACTGTCCTTGCCTGTCCTTGCGACTCTTCGCTTCTTTTTGCCCTTTTCTCTTCTATTCGTGCTTCTCTTTTTGCCCTTTTCTCTTCCATTCGTCTCTTTTTGCCCTTTTCTCTTCTATTCGTGCTTCTCTTTTTGCCCTTTTCTCTTCCATTCGTGCTTCTCTTTTTGCCTCGCCCTTTTGTAGGTTTTGTTGTATCAACAAATGTTTATTAGATTGGTAGGAGCACAACCAGTGTGGCACTTTTGCATATATGTAGTATAAAACTATAAATATATTCGTTTGAATATAGTTTGATAATGTGCAAAAATCGCTGTTTGTCACAGATAAATAACTATTTTATGCATTTGATTTTTAGATATTTGGACGAACAAATTGAAAACAGTTGAACTTGGTTTGAAAGAAAAGAAATGGACGACAAAATGAAATAATTAATAAAAAACAACCGATGGATGAAAGAGAACGTAAAAACAGTCGTCGATTATTAGAATGTTTATTTATTCGTACAATCAGCTCCTTCACGTTTTTTCGTACTTATCAATTTCTAAACTATGCCGTAGAACGTTGCTTTGTCTTTGCACGGCTTACTGTTGACAACAATTTACCATCTATTGGTGTCATATTGGACGTAAAACATTGATAAAACTCATTTTGCGGGATTTTCCTTTTTATCGTTGTGTTTCCTCGCCAAATGCACCAATTTTGGCTAAATTGGATCAAACTTTATTAGCAAAATGGAGTCAATGATAATCAGTCAATGAAAATGCATTCAATGCAGTCAATAATAAAAATTATAATAATGAAACGAAATGTAGAAATACTTTACTTGAAAAAAAATAACAAACGGATTTAATTTTATTGTTGCCCAAATTTGACTGTATCAGTTAATATGATTTATGATTAAGTTATGTGATTATTTAGGCAAACCCATCTCTAATCGATGTTGCGTAGCAATTTTACACAAAATCTTGTCATCAGACTTCAATATTTTCGGTTATTTTCCTCTCTCTTATTGCTGTGGGAGGGTTCATCGTTACGTTAATGGAGCCTAAACTCAAACCACCTTCATCGCCAGTGTATGAAATGTTTCAAAAGTCTCATGAGCTTGAGAAATACCCGTTTAAAGTTCCCAACTACTTTCATTTTGAGTCCACCAAACGTGCAGGCTTTCCCATTAGTCTCATCTGGGGAACAAAACCAATCTACAAAGGTGACAAGTTCAATCCTGTAGCTTTGGCCCGATAACGTGAGATGGTTGTTTTGACCTAGCTAATAAAAGAAAGTCAGGAATGGATCAGAGGATTTACATCACCATAAAAGAGGCAGCCGTATGTCATGGATTTTGCAAGAAATCTTTTTGGAAGAATTCTTTGACGACATGGAGACAGCTAATTGCACTAAAAATCGGTTATGTTGCGAGAATACAAAATTTCCTTTACAATTCTGTCTTTAATGCCGGCTTTGGTCACAAAAGTGCCCTATGATCGTTACACAAATGCTCAACAAACATTGCAAATGCCATACATACAAAATGTCTCAAATGTTACGAAAATGCCCGACAATGTGAACTATAGTCTTTTGCATAAAAATTCGTGAAATATAGTCTTTTGCATGAAAATTCGTGAACTATAGTCTATTGCATGAAAATTCGTGAACTATAGTCGTTTGCATGAAAATTCGTGAACTATAGTCTTTTGCATTAAAATTCGTGAACTATAGTCTTTTGCATGAAAATTCGTGAACTATAGTCTTTTGCATGAAAATTCGTGAACTATAGTCTTTTGCATGAAAATTGGTAAACTATAGTCTTTTGCATAAAAATTGGTGAACTATAGTCTTTTGCATGAAATTTCGTGAACTAAAGTCTTGCATGAATATTATATTCGTGAACAATAGTCTTTTACATGAAAATTCGTGAACTAAAGTCTTGCATGAATATTATATTCGTGAACAATAATCTTTTCCATGAAAATTCGTGAAGTATAGTCTGTTGCATGAAAATTTGTGATCTATAGTCTTTAGCATGAAAATTCGTCATCTATAGTGTTTTGCATGAATATTCGTGAAGTATAGTCTTTTGAATGAAAACTGGTGAACTATAGTCTTTTGCATAAAAATTGGTAAAGTATAGTCTTTTGCATAAAAATTGGTGAACTATAGTGTTTTGCATGAAAACATCGTGAACTATAGTCTTTTGCATGAAATTTCTTGAACTATAGTCTTTAGCATGAAAATTCGTCATCTATAGTGTTTTGCATGAATATTCGTGAAGTATAGTCTTTTGAATGAAAATTCGTGAACTATTGTCATTTGCATGAAAATTCGTTATCTATAGTCTTTTGCATGAAAATTTGTGAAATTTAGTCTTTTGCATGAAAATTTGTGAAATTTAGTCTTTTGCATGAAAATTCGTGAAATTTAGTCTTTTGTATGAAAATTCGTGAATTATAGTCTTTTGGATGAAAATTTGGGAAATTTAGTCTTTTGTATGAAATTTCGTGAACTATAGTCTTTTGCATGAAAATTCATGATCTATAGTCTTTTGCACGAAAATTCGTCATCTATAGTGTTTTGCATGAATATTCGTGAAGTATAGTCTTTTGAATGAAAATTGATGAACTATAGTCTTTTGCATGAGAAATCGTGAATTATAGTCTTTTGCATGAAAATTTGTGAAATTTAGTCTTTTGTATGAAGTTTCGTGAACTATCGTTTTTTGCATGAAATATCGTGAACTATAGTCTTTGGCATGAAAATTCGTTATCTATAGTCTTTTACATGAAAATTTGTGAAAATTAGTCTTTTGCATGAAAATTTTTGAAATTTAGTCTTTTGCATGAAAATTCTTGAACTATAGTCTTATGCATTAAAAATCGTGAACTATAGTCTATTGCATGAAAACTTGTGATCTATAGTCTTTAGCATGAAAATTCGTCATCTATAGTGTTTTGCATGAATATTCGTGAAGTATAGTCTTTTGAATGAAAACTGGTGAACTATAGTCTTTTGCATAAAAATTGGTAAACTATAGTTTTTTTTGCATGAAAATTGGTGAACTATAGTGTTTTGCATGAGAATATCGTGAACTATAGTCTTTTGCATGAAAATTCGTGAACTATAGTCTTTTGCATGAAAATTCGTGAACTATAGTCTTTTGCATGAAAATCGTGATCTATAGTTTTGCATGAAATTCGTGAATATAGTCTTTGATGAAAATCGTGAACTATAGTCTTTTGCATAAAAATTGCAAAACATATGGTCTTTGCATAAAATTCATAAAATCATGAAAAGTCTTGTGGAAAACATCGAACTTATAGTCTTTGCATGAAATTTTGAACTATAGTCTTTGCATGAAAATTCGTCATCTATAGTGTTTTGCATGAAATTCGTGAAGTATAGTCTTTTGCATGAAAATTGTGAACTATAGTCTTTGCATGAAATTCGTGAACTATAGTCTTTGTATGAAAATTCAATCTATAGTCTTTTGCATGAAAAATTTGTGAAATTTAGTCTTTGCATGAAAATTCGTGAATTAATTTTGCATGAAAAATCGTGAATATAGTCTTTGCATGAAAATTCGTGAACTATAGTCTTTGCATGAAAAATCGTGAACTATAGTCTTTGCATGAAAATTTGTGATCTATAGTCTTTAGCATGAAAATTGTATCTATAGTCTTTTGCATAAAATTCGTGAACTATAGTCTTTGCATGAAAATTGTGAACTATAGTCTTTGCATGAAAATTCGTGAACTATAGTCTTTTGCATGAAAATTCGTTATCTATAGTCTTTGCATGAAAAATTCGTGAAATATAGTCTTTGCATGAAAATTTCAGGAATAGTCTTTGCATGAAAAATCGTGAACTATAGTCTTTGCATGAAAATTCGTGAACTATAGTCTTTTGCATGAAAAATCGTGAACTATAGTCTTTTGCATGAAAATTGTGGATATAGTCTTTTGCATGAAAATTGTGATCTATAGTGTTTTTGTGGAAATTTTGTGAAGTATAGTCTTTTGAATGAAAATTGATGAACTATAGTCTTTTGAATGAAAATTCGTGAACTATTGTCATTTGCATGAAAATTCGTTATCTATAGTCTTTTGCATGAAAATTTGTGAAATTTAGTCTTTTGCATGAAAATTTGTGAAATTTAGTCTTTTGCATGAAAAATCGTGAAATTTAGTCTTTTGCATGAAAATTTGTGATCTATAGTCTTTAGCATGAAAATTCGTCAACTATAGTCTTTTGCATAAAAATTGGTAAAGTATAGTCTTTTGCATAAAAATTGGTGAACTATAGTGTTTTGCATGAAAACATCGTGAACTATAGTCTTTTTGTGCATAGCTTTTGAAATTTCGTGAACTATAGTCTTTTGCATGAAATTCGTGATCTATAGTCTTTTGCATGAAAATTCGTGAACTATAGTCTTTGCATGAAAATTGTGAACTATAGTCTTTGCATGAAAATTCGTGAACTATAGTCTTTGCATGAAAATTCGTGAACTATAGTCTTTGCATGAAAATTCGTGAATTTAGTCTTTTGCATGAAAATCGTGAACTATAGTATTTGCATGAAAAATCGTGAATTATAGTCTTTGCATGAAAAATTTGTGAAATATAGTCTTTGCATGAAAAATCGTGAAATATAGTCTTTTGCATGAAATTTCGTGATCTGTAGTCTTTTGCATGAAAAATCATGATCTATAGTCTTTTGCATGAAAATTCGTGATCTATAGTCTTTATATGAGAATTCGTGTTTTATAGTCTTTTGCATGAAAATTCGTGAACTATAGTCTTTGCATGAAAATTCGTGAACTATAGTCTTTGCATGAAAATTCGTGAACTATAGTCTTTGCATGAAAATTGTGATCTATAGTCTTTTGCATGAAAAATCGTGAATTATAGTCTTTTGCATGAAATTTCGTGAAATATAGTCTTTGTATGAAAATTCGTGAATTATAGTCTTTGCATGAAAATCGTGAAATATAGTCTTTTGCATGAAAATTTGTGTGAATATAGTCTTTGCATGAAAATTGTGAACTATAGTCTTTGCATGAAAATTCGTGAACTATAGTCTTTTGCATGAAAATCGTGAACTATAGTCTTGCATGAAAATCGTGAATTATAGTCTTTGCATGAAAATCGTGAATCTATAGTCTTTGCATGAAAATTTGTGAATATAGTCTTTTTCATGAAAAATCGTGAACTATAGTCTTTGCATGAAAAATCGTGAATTATAGTCTTTGCATGAAAATTTGTGAATATAGTCTTTTCATGAAAAATCGTGAACTATAGTCTTTGCATGAAAAATCGTGAATTATAGTCTTTGCATGAAAAATTCTGTGAAATATAGTCTTTGCATGAAAATTCGTGAACTATAGTCTTTGCATGAAAAATCGTGATCTATAGTCTTTTTGCATGAATATTCGTGAACTATAGTCTTTTGCATGAAAATTCGTGAACTATAGTCTTTGCATGAAAATTCGTGAACTATAGTCTTTGCATGAAAATTCGTGATCTATAGTCTTTTGCATGAAAATCGAATTATAGTCTTTGCATGAAAATTTGTGAAAAATAGTCTTTGCATGAAAATTTTGAAATATAGTCTTTGCATGAAAATTTTGAACTATAGTCTTTGCATTGAATCGTGAACTATAGTCTTTGCATGAAAAATTCGGATCTATAGTCTTTTGCATGAAAAATTCGTGATCTATAGTCTTTTGCATGAAAATTCGTATATAGTCTTTTGCATGAAAACTCGTGAACTATAGTCTTTGCATGAAAATTCGTGAACTATAGTTTTTGCATGAAAATTCGTGAACTATAGTGTTTTGCATGAAATATCGTGAACTATAGTCTTTTGCATGAAAATTCGTGAACTATAGTCTTTTGCATGAAAATCGTGAACTATAGTCTTTTGCATGAAAAATCGTGAACTATAGTCTTTTGAATGAAAATTCGTGAACTATAGTCTTTGCATGAAAATTTGTGAATTATAGTCTTTGCATGAAAAATTCGTGAACTATAGTCTTTGTATGAAAATTTGTGAACTATAGTCTTTTGCATGAAAAATCGTGATCTATAGTCTTTGCATGAAAATTCGTAATTATAGTCTTTTGCATGAAAATTCGTGAACTATAGTCTTGCATGAAAATTGTGAACTATAGTCTTTTGCATGAAAATCGTGAACTATAGTCTTTTGCATGAAAATTTGTGATCTATAGTCTTTGCATGAAAATTCGTGATCTATAGTCTTTTGCATGAAAATTCGTGAACTATAGTCTTTGCATGAAAATTCGTGAACTATAGTCTTTTGCATGAAAATTCGTAAATAGTCTTTGCATAAAAATTCGTGAACTATAGTCTTTTGCATGAAAAATCGTGAACTATAGTTTGCATGAAATTCGTGAACTATAGTCTTTGCATGAAAATTCGTGATCTATAGTCTTTTGCATGAAAATTCGTGAACTATAGTCTTTGCATGAAAATTCGTGAACTATAGTCTTTGCATGAAAATTCGTGATCTATAGTCTTTGCATGAAAATTCGTGAAATTTAGTCTTTGCATGAAAAATCGTGAACTATAGTCTTTGCATGAAAATCGTGAATTATAGTCTTTTGCATGAAAATTCGTGAACTATAGTCTTTGCATGAAAATTCGTGAACTATAGTCTTTGCATGAAAAATTCGTGAACTATAGTCTTTGCATGAAAATTCGTGAACTATAGTCTTTGCATGAAAATTCGTGAATCTATAGTCTTTGCATGAAATTTCGTGAATCTATAGTCTTGCATGAAAAATTCGTGAACAATAGTTCTACATGAAAATTCGTGAACTATAGTCTTTATGAATAATATTCGTGAACTATAGTCTTTGCATGAAAATTCGTGAACTATAGTCTTTGCATGAAAATTTGTGATCTATAGTCTTTGCATGAAAATCGTCATCTATAGTAGTTTTGCATGAAAACTCGTGAACTATAGTCTTTTGCATGAAAAATCGTGAACTATGGTCTTTTGCATGAAAATTCCTGGATTATAGTCTTTTGCATAAAAATTCGTGAACTATAGTCTTTTGCATGAAAAATCGTGAACTATAGTCTTTTGCATGAAAAATCGTGAATTATAGTCTTTTGCATGAAAAATCGTGAACTATAGTCTTTTGCATGAAAAATCGTGAACTATAGTCTTTGCATGAAAAATCGTGAACTATAGTCTTTGCATGAAAATTCGTGATCTATAGTCTTTGCATGAAAATTCGTGAATATAGTCTTTTACATGAAAATTTGTGAAATATAGTCTTTGCATGAAAATTCGTGAATTTAGTCTTTGCATGAAAATTCGTGAATTATAGTCTTTGATGAAAATTTGTGAAATATAGTCTTTGCATGAAATTTCGTGAATATAGTCTTTGCATGAAAATTCGTGATCTATAGTCTTTTGCATTGAAAATTGTGATCTATAGTGTTTTGCATGAAAATTCGTGAACTATAGTCTTTGCATGAAAATTGTGAACTATAGTCTTTGCATGAAAATCGTGAATTATAGTCTTTTGCATGAAAATTCGTGAAATATAGTCTTTGTAATGAAATTTGAACTATAGTTTTTGCATGAAAATATCGTGAACTATAGTCTTTTGCATGAAAATTCGTGAACTATAGTCTCTTTGCATGAAAAATCGTGAACTATAGTCTTTGCATGAAAAATTGTGAACTATAGTCTTTGCATGAAAATCGTGAAATATAGTCTTTGCATGAAAATTCGTGAAATTTAGTCTTTGCATGAAAATCGAACTATAGTCTTTGCATGAAAATTGTGAATTATAGTCTTTGCAAAAAATTCTGAAATATAGTCTTTTGCATGAAAATTCGTGAATATAGTCTTTTGCATGAAAATCGTGAATTATAGTCTTTGCATGAAAATTCTGAAATTTTAGTCTTGTACATGAAAAATCGTGAAATATAGTCTTTTAATGAAAATTCGTGAACTATAGTTTTTTCATGAAAAATCGTGAACTATAGTCTTTGCATGAAAATCGTGATCTATAGTCTCTTTGCATGAAAATCTGTGATCTATAGTGTTTTGCATGAAAATTCGTGAACTATAGTCTTTGCATGAAAATCGTGAACTATAGTCTTTGCATAAAAAATTGAACTATAGTCTTTGCATGAAAATTCGTGAACTATAGTCTTTGTGCAAAAAAATCGTGAACTATAGTCTTTGCATGAAATTGTGAACTATAGTCTTTGCATGAAAATTCGTGATCTATAGTCTTTTGCATGAAAATTCGTGAACTATAGTCTTTGCATGAAAATTCGTGAACTATAGTCTTTAAATGAAAAATCGTGAACTATATTTGTATGAAAATTCGTGATCTATAGTCTTTTGCATGAAAATTGTGAACTATAGTCTTTTGCATGAAAATTCGTGAACTATAGTCTTTGCATGAAAAATTGTGAACTATAGTCTTTGCATGAAAATTCGTGAACTATAGTCTTTTGCATGAAAATTCGTGATCTATAGTCTTTGCATGAAAATTCGTGAAATTTAGTCTTTGCATGAAAATTCGTGAAATATAGTCTTTGCATGAAAAATCGTGAAATATAGTCTTTGCATGAAAATTCGTGAACTATAGTCTTTGCATGAAAATCGTGAACTATAGTCTTTGCATGAAAATTTGTGATCTATAGTCTTTTGCATGAAAATTGTGATCTATAGTGTTTTGCATGAAAATTTGTGAACTATAGTCTTTGCATGAAAATTGTGAACTATAGTCTTTGCATGAAAATTCGTGAGATATAGTCTTTTTCATGAAAATACGTGAACTATAGTCTTTACACGAAAATTTGTGAAATATAGTCTTTGCATGAAAATTCGGAACTATAGTCTTTGCATGAAAAATCGTGAAATATAGTCTTTGCATGAAAATTTGTGATCTATAGTCTTTGCACGAAAATTCTTGAACTATAGTCTTTCGCATGAAAAAATCGTAAATTATGGTTTTTGCATAAAAATTCGTGAACTATAGTCTTTTGCATGAAAAATCGTGAATTATAGCCTTTTGCATGAAAAATCGTGAATTATAGTCTTTTGCATGAAAATCATCTATAGTAAGTCTTTTGCATGAAAATTGTGAACTATAGTCTTTGCATGAAAATTGTGAACTATAGTCTTTGCATGAAAATTTGAACTATAGTCTTTGCATGAAAATTCGTGATCTATAGTCTTTTGCATGAAAATTTGTGAAATTTAGTCTTTGCATGAAAATCGTGAACTATAGTCTTTGCATGAAAAATCGTGAATTATAGTCTTTGCATGAAAATCAAAATTTAGTCTTTGCATGAAAAATCGTGAAATATAGTCTTTTGCAAAAAATTCGTGAACTATAGTCTTTGCATGAAAAATCGTGAACTATAGTCTTTGCATGAAAATTCGTGATCTATAGTCTTGCATGAAAATTCGTGATCTATAGTCTTTTGCATGAAAATTCGTGAACTATAGTCTTTGCATGAAAATTGTGAACTATAGTCTTTGCATGAAAATTGTGAACTATAGTCTTTGCATGAAAATTCGTGATCTATAGTCTTTTGCATGAAAATCGTGAATTATAGTCTTTGCATGAAATTGTGAAATTTAGTCTTTTGCATGAAAATTCGTGGATTATAGTCTTTGCATGAAAATCGAACTATAGTCTTTTGCATGAAAAATCGTGAACTATAGTCTCTTTGCATGAAAATTCGTGAATATAGTCTTTGCATGAAAATCTTGAAATATAGTCTTTGCATGAAAATTCGTGAACTATAGTCTTTTACATGAAAATCGTGAACTATAGTCTTTTGCATGAAAAATCATGAATTATAGTCTTTTGCATGAAAAATCGAATTATAGTCTTTTGATGAAAATTTGTGAATATAGTCTTTTTGCATGAAAAATCGTGAACTATAGTCTCTTTGCATGAAAATCGTGAATTATAGTCTTTGCATGAAAATTCGTGAATATAGTCTTTCATGAAAAATCGTGAACTATAGTCTTTTGCATGAAAATCGTGAACTAGAATGGCAAATTAGTCTTTGTGAATTTAGTGAAAATTCGTGAACTATAGTCTTTTGCATGAAAAATCGTCAACTATAGTCTTTTGCATGAAAATTCGTGAACTATAGTCTTTGCATGAAAATTGTGAACTATAGTCTTTTGCATGAAAATTCGTGAACTATAGTCTTTGCATGAAAATTCGTGATCTATAGTCTTTGCATGAAAATCGTGAACTATAGTCTTTTGCATGAAAATTCGTGAAATATAGTCTTTTGCATGAAAATTTTTGAAATTTAGTCTTTTGCATGAAAATTCGTGAACTATAGTCTTTGCATGAAAAATCGTGAACTATAGTCTTTGCATGAAAATTGTGATCTATAGTCTTTGCATGAAAATTCGTGATCTATAGTTTTGCATGAAAATTCGTGAACTATAGTCTTTGCATGAAAAATGGTGAACTATAGTCTTTGCATGAAAATTCGTGAACTATAGTCTTTTGCATGAAAATTCGTGAAATATAGTCTTTTGCATGAAAATACGTGAACTATAGTCTTTTGCATGAAAATTCGTGTACTATAGTCTTTTCCATGAAAATTCGTGATTTATAGACCTTTGCATGAAAATTCGCGAAATATAGTCTTTTTCATGAAAATACGTGAACTATAGTCTTTGCATGAAAATTCGTGAAATACACACTTTTTCATGAAAATACGTGAACAATAGTCTTTGCATGAAAATACGTGAACTATAGTCTTTTGCATGAAAAATCGTGATCTATAGTCTTTTGCATGAAAATTCGTCATCTATAGTGTTTTGCATGAATATTCGTGAAGTATAGTCTTGAATGAAAATTGATGAACTATAGTCTTTTGCATGAAAAATCGTGAACTATAGTCTGTTGCATGAAAATTTGTGATCTATAGTCTTTAGCATGAAAATTCGTCATCTATAGTGTTTTGCATAAATATTTGTGAAGTATAGTCTTTTGTAAAAATCGTGAACTATAGTCTTTGCATAAAAATTGAATATAGTCTTTGCATAAAAATTCGTGAACTATAGTTTGCATGAAAACATGAACTATAGTCTTTGCATGAAATTTCGTGAACTATAGTCTTTTGCATGAAAATCTTTTCGTCATTGCATAGTAGTTTTGCATGAAAATTCGTGAACTATAGTCTTTTGCATGAAAATTCGTGAACTATAGTCTTTGCATGAAAATTCGTGATCTATAGTCTTTGCATGAAAATTTCGTGAAATATAGTCTTTTGCATGAAAAATCGTGAACTATAGTCTTTGCATGAAAATCGAATTATAGTCTTTGCATGAAAATTCGTGAAATATAGTCTTTGCATGAAAATCGTGAAATTTAGTCTTTTGCATGAAAATTCGTGAACTATAGTCTTTGCATGAAAATCGTGAACTATAGTCTTTGCATGAAAATTTGTGATTAGTCTTTTGCATGAAAAATTCGTGAACTATAGTCTTTTGCATGAAAATTCGTGAACTATAGTCTTTGCATGAAAATTCGTGAACTATAGTCTTTGCATGAAAATTCGTGATCTATAGTCTTTGCATGAAAAATCGTGAATTATAGTCTTTTGCATGAAAATCGTGAAATATAGTCTTTGCATGAAAATTCGTGAATTATAGTCTTTGCATGAAAAATCGTGAACTATAGTCTTTATGAAAAATCGTGAACTATAGTCTTTTGCATGAAAATTCGTGAATTATAGTCTTTGCATGAAAATTCGTGATCTATAGTCTTTGCATGAAAATTCGTGAAATATAGTCTTTGCATGAAAATTCGTGAATATAGTCTTTGCATGAAAATTCGTGAATTATAGTCTTTTGCATGAAAATTCGTGAATTATAGTCTTTGCATGAAAATTTGAAATTTAGTCTTTTGCATGAAATTCGTGAACTATAGTCTTTGCATGAAAATTCGTGAATATAGTCTTTGCATGAAAATTCGTGAATCTATAGTCTTTGCATGAAAACGTGAACTATAGTCTTTGCATGAAAAATTCGTGAACTATAGTCTTTGCATGAAAATTCGTGATCTATAGTCTTTTGCATGAAAAATTGTGAAATATAGTCTTTGCATGAAAATCGTGAAATATAGTCTTGTATTGAAAATCGTGAAATATAGTCTTTTCATGAAAAATTCGTGAACTATAGTCTTTGCATGAAAAATCGTGAACTATAGTCTTTGCATGAAAAATTCGGATCTATAGTCTCTTTGCATGAAAATTGTGATCTATAGTCTTTTGCATGAAAATTTGTGAACTATAGTCTTTTGCATGAAAATTGTGAACTATAGTCTTTGCATGAAAATTCGTGAACTATAGTCTTTTGCATGAAAATTCGTGATATAGTCTTTGCATGAAAATTCGTGAATATAGTCTTTGCATGAAAATTCGTGAATTATAGTCTTTTGCATGAAAAATCGTGAAATTATAGTCTTTGCATGAAAATTTGTGATCTATAGTCTTTGCATGAAAATTGTGAACTATAGTCTTTGCATGAAAATTGGTAAACTATAGTCTCTTTGCATGAAAATTCGTGAACTATAGTTTTGCATGAAAATCGTGAACTTTGCATGAAAATTCGTGAACTATAGTCTTTGCATGAAAATTCGTGATCTATAGTAGTTTTGCATGAAAATTCGTGAACTATAGTCTTTGCATGAAAATTGTGAACTATAGTCTTTGCATGAAAATTCGTGAACTATAGTCTTTGCATGAAAATTCGTGATCTATAGTCTTTGCATGAAAATTCGTGAATTATGTCTTTTGCATGAAAAATCGTGAACTATAGTCTTTGCATGAAAAATCGTGAATTAGTGTCTTTGCATGAAAAATTTGTGAATTATAGTCTTTGCATGAAAAATCGTGAAATATAGTCTTTTGCATGAAAATTCGTGAACTATAGTCTTTGCATGAAAATCGTGAACTATAGTCTTTGCATGAAAATTCGTGATCTATAGTCTTTGCATGAAAATCGTGATCTATAGTGTTTTTGCATGAAAATTCGTGAACTATAGTCTTTGCATGAAAATTGTGAACTATAGTCTTTTGCATGAAAATTGTGAACTATAGTCTTTGCATGAAAATTCGTGATCTATAGTCTTTTGCATGAAAAATCGTGAATTATAGTCTTTGCATGAAATTTGTGAATATAGTCTTTTGCATGAAAATCGTGATTATAGTCTTTGCATGAAAATCGTGAATATAGTCTTTGCATGAAAATTCGGAATATAGTCTTTGCATGAAAATTCGTGAATTTAGTCTTTGCATGAAAATTGTGAACTATAGAGTCTTTGCATGAAAATCGTGAACTAGTCTTTGCATGAAAAATCGTGAATTATAGTCTTTGCATGAAAAATCGTGAATTATAGTCTTTGCATGAAAATTCGTGAATAGTCTTTTCATGAAAATCGTGAACTATAGTCTTTGCATGAAAATCGTGAATTATAGTCTTTGCATGAAAATTTGAATATAGTCTTTTCATGAAAAATCGTGAACTATAGTCTTTTGCATGAAAAATCGTGAATTATAGTCTTTGCATGAAAATTTGAATTAGTCTCTTTGCATGAAAAATTCGTGAACTATAGTCTTTTGCATAAAAAATCGTGATCTATATAGTCTTTTGCATGAAAATTCGTGAACTATAGTCTTTGCATGAAAATTGTGAACTATAGTCTTTGCATGAAAATTCGTGAACTATAGTCTTTGCATGAAAATTCGTGATCTATAGTCTTTGCATGAAAAATCGTGAATTATAGTCTTTGCATGAAAATTCGTGAAATATAGTCTTTGCATGAAAATTGTGAATTATAGTCTTTTGCATGAAAATTCGTGAACTATAGTCTTTGCATAAAAAATCGTGAACTATAGTCTTTGCATGAAAACGTGATCTATAGTCTTTGCATGAAAATCTTTTGATCTATAGTCTTTTGCATGAAAATTCGTGAACTATAGTCTTTTGCATGAAAAATCGTGAACTATAGTCTTTGTGCAAAAAATCTGGTAAATAGTTTTTTGCATGAAAATTCGTGAACTATAGTCTTTTGCATGAAAATATCGTGAACTATAGTCTTTGCATGAAAATTCGTGAACTATAGTTTTTGCATGAAAATTCGTGAACTATAGTCTTTGCATGAAATCGTGAACTATAGTCTTTGCATGAAAAATTCGTGAACTATAGTCTTTGCATGAAAATCGTGGAATTTAGTCTTTTGCATGAAAAATTCGTGAACTATAGTCTTTGCATGAAAAATTCGTGAACTATAGTCTTTTGCATGAAAATCGTGAACTATAGTCTTTGCATGAAAATTCGTGAACTATAGTTTTGCATGAAAATTCGTGAACTATATTTTGCATGAAAATTGTGAACTATAGTCTTTTGCATGAAAAATCGTGAACTATAGTCTTTGCATGAAAATTCGTGATCTATAGTTCTTGCATGAAAATTCGTGATCTATAGTCTTTGCATGAAAATTCGTGAACTATAGTCTTTGCATGAAAATCGTGAACTATAGTCTTTGCATGAAAATTCGTGAACTATAGTCTTTGCATGAAAATTGTGAACTATAGTCTTTTGCATGAAAAATCGTGAACTATAGTCTTTGCATGAAAATTCGTGAACTATAGTCTTTTGCATGAAAATTCGTGATCTATAGTCTTTTGCATGAAAATTCGTGAACTATAGTCTTTGCATGAAAATCGTGAACTATAGTCTTTGCATGAAAATCGTGATCTATAGTCTCTTTGCATGAAAATTCGTGAATTATAGTCTTTTGCATGAAAAATCGTGAACTATAGTCTTTGCATGAAAATCGTGAATTATAGTCTTGCATGAAAATTCGTGAACTATAGTCTTTTGAAAAATGAAAATTCGTGAACTATAGTCTTTTGCATGAAAAAATGTGAACTATAGTCTTTGCATGAAATTTCGTGAACTATAGTCTTTGCATAAAATTGGAACTATAGTCTTTGCATGAAATTCGTGAACTATAGTCTTTGCATGAAAATTATATTTTCGTGAACTATAGTCTTTTGCATGAAAATTCGTGAACTATAGTCTTGAATATGAAATTCGTGAAATATAGTCTTTTGCATGAAAATTCGTGAACTATAGTCTTTGCATGAAAAATCGTGAACTATAGTCTTTGCATGAAAAATCGTGATCTATAGTAAGTTTCTTTGCATGAAAAATCGTGAACTATAGTCTTTGCATGAAAAATCGTGAACTATAGTCTTTTGCATAAAAATTCGTGAACTATAGTCTTTTGCATGAAAATTGTGAACTTATAGTTTTGCATGAAAACGTGAACTATAGTCTTTGCATGAAAATTCGTGAACTATAGTCTTTGCATGAAAATTTCGTGAACTATGCAGTGTCTATGAAAATTCGTGAACTATAGTCTTTGCATGAAAAATTGTGAACTATAGTCTTTGCATGAAAATTCGTGAACTATAGTCTTTGCATGAAAATTCGTGAATTTAGTCTCTTTGCATGAAAATTCGTGAATATAGTCTTTGCATGAAAATTCGTGAAATTTAGTCTTTGCATGAAAATTCGTGAACTATAGTCTTTGCATGAAAATTCGGAAATATAGTCTTTGCATGAAAATTCGTGAACTATAGTCTTTGCATGAAAATTCGTGATCTATAGTCTTTGCATGAAAAATCGTGATCTATAGTCTTTGCATGAAAATTCGTGATTTATAGTCTTTGCATGAAAATTCGTGAACTATAGTCTTTGCATGAAAATCGTGAACTATAGTCTTTTGCATGAAAATTCGTGAAATATAGTCTTTGCATGAAAATTCGTGAACTATAGTTTTTGCATGAAAATCGTGAACTATAGTCTTTGCATGAAAATCGTGAACTATAGTCTTTGCATGAAAATTGTGAACTATAGTCTTTGCATGAAAATCGTGAATATAGTCTTTGCATGAAAAATCGTGAATTTAGTTCTTGCATGAAAATTGAAATATAGTCTTTTGCATGAAAAATCGTGAACTATAGTCTTTGCATGAAAATCGTGAATTATAGTCTTTTGCATGAAAATTTCGTGAATTATAGTCTTTGCATGAAATCGTGAATTATAGTCTTTGCATGAAAATCGTGAATTATAGTCTTTGTATGAAAATTTCGAAATTATAGTCTTTTTGCATGAAAATCGTGAAATATAGTCTTTGATGAAAAATTCGTGAACTATAGTCTTTGCATGAAAATCGTGAACTATAGTTTTTGATGAAAATTCGTGAACTATAGTCTTTGCATGAAAATCGTAACTATAGTCTTTTGCATGAAAATTCGTGAACTATAGTCTTTGCATGAAAATTCGTGAACTATAGTCTTTTGCATAAAAATTCGTGAACTATAGTCTTTGCATAAATTCGTGAACTATAGTTTCATGGGAAAAATCGAACTATAGTCTTTTGCATGAAAAATCGTGAACTATAGTCTTTTGCATGAAAATCGTGATCTATATAGTAAGTTTTGCATGAAAATTCGAACTATAGTCTTTGCATGAAAATTGTGAATCTATAGTCTTTTGCATGAAAATCGTGAACTATAGTCTTTTGCATGAAAATTCGTGATCTATAGTCTTTATAAAATGTAATAATGGCAAGTGTTTTGCAGAAAAAATTTGTGGTATAGTCTTTGCATGAAAATTCGTGAACTATAGTCTCTTTGCATGAAAATCGTGAACTGTCATTTTGCATGAAAATTCGTATCTATAGTCTTTGTAATGAAAAATTCGTAAATATAGTCTTTGCATGAAAAATTGTGAAATTTAGTCTTTGCATGAAAAATCGTGAATATAGTCTTTGCATGAAAATCGTGAACTATAGTCTTTGCATGAAAAATCGTGAAATATAGTCTTTGCATGAAAATTCGTGAATTATAGTCTTTTGCATGAAAATCGTGATCATCTATAGGTTTTGCATGAAAATTCGTGAACTATAGTCTTTGCATGAAAATTCGTGAACTATAGTCTTTGCATGAAAATTGTGAACTATAGTCTTTGCATGAAAATTCGTGATCTATAGTCTTTGCATGAAAATTCGTGAAATATAGTCTTTGCATGAAAATCGTGAATATAGTCTTTGCATGAAAATCGAAATATAGTCTTTGCATGAAATTCGTGAACTATAGTCTTTGCATGAAAATCGTGAACTATAGTCTTTTAATGAAAATTCGTAAACTATAGTTTTGCATGAAAATTCGTGAACTATAGTCTTTTGCATGAAAATCGTGAACTATAGTCTTTTGCAAAATGAAATTCGTGAACTATAGTCTTTTAAAATGAAACGTGATCTATAGTCTTTGCATGAAAATTCGTACTATAGTCTTTGCATGAAAATTGTGAACTATAGTCTTTGCATGAAAATTCGTGAACTATAGAGTTTTGCATGAAAATTGTATCTATAGTCTTTTGCATGAAAATTCGTGAAATATAGTCTTTTGCATGAAAATCGTGAACTATAGTCTTGCATGAAAATCGTGAATTATAGTCTTTTGCATGAAATTCGTGAAATATAGTCTTTGCATGAAAATCGTGAAATATAGTCTTTGCATGAAAATTCGTGAACTATAGTCTTTGCATGAAAATCGAACTATAGTCTTTTGCATGAAAATTCGTGATCTATAGTCTTTGCATGAAAATTCATCTATAGTAGTTTTGTTCGTGAAGTATAGTCTTTTGCATGAAAATCGTGAACTATAGTCTTTGCATGAAAATTCGTGAACTATAGTCTTTGCATGAAAATTCGTGAGATCTATAGTCTCTTTGCATGAAAAACGTGAATATAGTCTTTGCATGAAAATTCGTGAAATATAGTCTTTTACATGAAAATCGTGAACTATAGTCTTTGCATGAAAATCGTGAACTATAGTCTTTTGCATGAAAAATCGTGAAATATAGTTCATTTGCTTCTAAAACCTGAAATTATTTGCACATGAAATTGCGGAATATAGTCTTTGCATGAAAAATTGTGAACTATAGTCTTTTGCATGAAAAATCGTGAACTATAGTCTTTTGCATGAAAAATCGTGAATTATAGTCTTTTGCATGAAAAATCGTGAAGTATAGTCTTTGCATGAAAATTCGTGAATATAGTCTTTTCATGAAAATCGTGAACTATAGTTCTTGCATGAAAAATCGTGAACTATAGTCTTTGCATGAAAATTCGGAAATATAGTCTTTCATGAAAATCGTGAATATAGTCTTTGCATGAAAATCGTGAATTATAGTCTTTGCATGAAAATTCGTGAATATAGTCTTTGCATGAAAATTCGTGAATCTATAGTCTTTTTGCATGAAAATCATCTATAGTCTTTTGCATGAAAATTCGTGAACTATAGTCTTTTGCATGAAAATTGTGAATCTATAGTCTTTGCATGAAAAATTCGTGAACTATAGTCTTTTTCATGAAAATTGTGAACTATAGTCTTTGCATGAAAAATCGTGAACTATAGTCTTTATAAAAATTCGTTGAAAATTAGTCTTTTGCATGAAAATTGTGAACTATAGTCTTTTGCATGAAAATTTGAACTATAGTCTTTGCATGAAAAATCGTGAACTATAGTCTTTGCATGAAAATCGTGAACTATAGTCTTTGCATGAAAAATCGTGATCTATAGTCTTTGCATGAAAATTCGTGAACTATAGTCTTTGCATGAAAATCGTGAACTATAGTCTTTATGAAAAATCGTGAACTATAGGTTTTCGAAAATTGTGAACTATAGTCTTTTGCATGAAAATATCGTGAACTATAGTCTTTGCATGAAAATCGTGAACTATAGTCTTTGCATGAAAATCGTGAACTATAGTTTTTGCATGAAAAATGAACTATAGTCTTTTTGCATGAAAATTCGTGAACTATAGTCTTTGCATGAAAATTCGTGAACTATAGTCTTTGCATGAAAATCGTGAACTATAGTCTTTGCATGAAAATCGTGAACTATAGTCTTTTGCATGAAAATCAGAACTATAGTCTTTTGCATGAAAATTGTGAACTATAGTCTTTTGCATGAAAATTCGTGAACTATAGTCTTTGCATGAAAATTGTGAACTATAGTCTTTAATGAAAAATCGTGAACTATAGTCTTTGCATGAAATTCGGATCTATAGTCTCTTTGCATGAAAAATCGTGAATCTATAGTCTCTTGTATGAAATTCGTGAACTATAGTCTTTTTGAATGAAAATCGTGAACTATAGTCTTTGCATAAAAAATTGAACTATAGTCTTTTGCATAAAAATTGTGAACTATAGTCTTTTGCATGAAAAATCGTGAACTATAGTCTCTTTGCATGAAATTCGTGAACTATAGTCTTTGCATGAAAATTCGTGATCTATAGTCTTTTGCATGAAAATTCGTGAACTATATCTCTTTGCATGTGAAAATTCGTGAACTATAGTCTTTGCATGAAAATTCGTGATCTATAGTCTTTTGCATGAAAAATTCGTGAAATATAGTCTTTGCATGAAAAATCGTGAACTATAGTCTTTGCATGAAAAATCGTGAATTGTAGTTTTTGCATGAAAATTCGTGAACTATAGTCTTTGCATGAAAAATCGTGAAATATAGTCTTTGCATGAAAATTGAACTATAGTCTTTGCATGAAAAATCGTGAACTATAGTCTTTGCATGAAAATTCGTGAACTATAGTCTTTTGCATGAAAATCGTGATCTATAGTCTTTTGAAATGAAAATTCGAACTATAGTCTTTTGCATGAAAATTCGTGAACTATTCTTTGCATGAAAATTCGTGAACTATAGTCTTTTGCATGAAAAATCGTGAACTATAGTCTTTGCATGAAATTCGTGAATATAGTCTTTGCATGAAAATTCGTGAATTATAGTCTTTGCATGAAAATCGTGAACTATAGTCTTTGCATGAAAAATCGTGAATATAGTCTTTGCATGAAAATTCGTGAATATAGTCTTTGCATGAAAATTCGTGATCTATAGTCTTTTGCATGAAAATTCGTGAACTATAGTCTTTGCATGAAATTCGTGAAATTTAGTCTTTGCATGAAAATTCGTGAATTATAGTCTTTAAAATATGTGAATTCGTGAACTATAGTCTTTTGCATGAAAATTCTGGTGAAATTTATTCGTGAAGAAATTCGTGAACTATAGTCTTTGTAATGAAAATTCGTGAACTATAGTCCTTTGCATGAAAATTCGTGAATCTATAGTCTTTGCATGAAAACGTAAACTATAGTCTTTGCATGAAAATTCGTGAACTATAGTCTTTGCATGAAAAATTCGTGAACTATAGTCTTTGCATGAAAATTCGTGAATTATAGTCTTTTGCATGAAAATTCGTGAAATATAGTCTTTGCATGAAAATCGTGAATAGTCTTTGCATGAAAAATTCGTGAACTATAGTCTTTGCATGAAAAAATCGTGAACTATAGTCCTTTGCATGAAAATTGAACTATAGTCTTTGCATGAAAATTCGTGATCTATAGTCTTTTGCATGAAAATTCGTGAACTATAGTCTTTGCATGAAAATCGTGAACTATAGTCTTTTGCATGAAAATTCTGAACTATAGTCTTTGCATGAAAATCGTGAACTATAGTCTTTGCATGAAATTTCGTGAAATATAGTCTTTGCATGAAAATTGTGAATTATAGTCTTTGCATGAAAAATCGTGTGAACTATAGTCCTTTGCATGAAAAAATCGTGAAATATAAGTCTTTTGCATGAAAATTTGTGAACTATAGTCTTTGCATGAAAATTCGTGAACTATAGTCTTTGCATGAAAATTCGTGAACTATAGTCTTTGCATGAAAATTTCGGAAATATAGTCTTTGCATGAAAAATCGTGAACTATAGTCTTTGCATGAAAATTCGTGAATTATAGTCTTTGCATGAAAAATTGTGAACTATAGTCTTTTGCATGAAATTTCGTGAACTATAGTCTTTGCATGAAAATTCGTGAATATAGTCTTTGCATGAAAAATTCGTGAACTATAGTCTTTTGCATGAAAATCGTGAACTATAGTCTTTGCATGAAAATTCGTGAACTATAGTTTTGCATGAAAATGAACTATAGTCTTTGCATGAAAAATTCGTGAACTATAGTCTTTGCATGAAAATTCGTGAACTATAGTCTTTGCATGAAAATTGTGAACTATAGTCTTTTGCATGAAAAATCGTGAACTATAGTCTTTGCATGAAAATTCGTGAACTATAGTCTTTGCATTAAAAATTCGTGAACTATAGTCTTTTGCATGAAATTTCGTGAACTATAGTGTTTTTTGCATGAAAATTGTGAACTATAGTCTTTGCATGAAAAATCGTGAACTATAGTCTTTGCATGAAAATCGTGAACTATAGTCTTTTTGCATGAAATTTATCGTGAACTATAGTCTTTGCATGAAAATTCGTGAACTATAGTCCTGTATAACATTAAATTCGTGAACTATAGTCTTTTGCATGAAAAATCGTGAACTATAGTCTTTTGCATGAAAATTCGTGAATATAGTCTTTTGCATGAAAATTGTGAACTAGTCTTTTGCATGAAATTCGTGAACTATAGTCTTTGTGAAAAATCGTGAACTATAGTCTTTTGCATGAAAATTCGTGAACTATAGTCTTTGCATGAAAATTCGTGAACTATAGTCTTTTGCATGAAAATTCGTGAACTATAGTCTTTAATGAAAATTCGTGAATCATAGTCTTTGCATGAAAATTCGTGAACTATAGTTTTGCATGAAAATTCGTGAACTATAGTCTTTGTAATGAAAATTCGTGAACTATAGTCTTTATGAAAAATCGTGAACTATAGTCTTTGCATGAAACACGTGAACTATAGTCTCTTTGCATGAAAATTCGTGAACTATAGTCTTTTGCATGAAAATCGTGAATCTATAGTCTTTTGCATGAAAATTCGTGAACTATAGTCTTTGCATGAAAATTCGTGAACTATAGTCTTTGCATGAAAATTCGTGAACTATAGTCTTTGCATGAAATCTTGAATCTATAGTTTTTGCATGAAAATTCGTGAACTATAGTCTTTGCATGAAAATTCGTGAACTATAGTCTTTGCATGAAAATCGTGAACTATAGTCTTTTGCATGAAAACGTGAACTATAGTCTTTGCATGAAAATTCGTGAACTATAGTCTTTTATGAAAATTCGTGAACTATAGTCTTTGCATGAAAATTCGTGAACTATAGTCTTTGCATGAAAATCGTGAACTATAGTCTTTTGCATGAAAATTCGTGAACTATAGTCTTTTGCATGAAAATTCGTGAACTATAGTCTTTTGCATGAAAAATCGTGAATTATAGTCTTTTGCATGAAAATCGTGAACTATAGTCTTTGCATGAAAATTCGTGAACTATAGTCTTGCATTTTGAATTCGTGAACTATAGTCTTTGCATGAAAATTCGTGAACTATAGTCTTTTGCATGAAAATTCGTGAACTATAGTCTTTGCATGAAAATTCGTGAACTATAGTCTTTTGCATGAAATTTCGTGAACTATAGTCTTTGCATGAAAATTCGTGAACTATAGTCTTTGCATGAAAATTCGTGAACTATAGTCTTTGTATGAAAATTCGTGAACTATAGTCTTTGCATGAAAATTCGAACTATAGTCTTTGCATGAAAATTCGTGAACTATAGTCTTTGCATGAAAATTCGTGAACTATAGTCTTTGCATGAAAATCGTGAACTATAGTCTTTGCATGAAATTTCGAACTATAGTCTTTGTATGAAAATTCGTGAACTATAGTCTTTGCATGAAAATTCGTGAACTATAGTCTTTTGCATGAAAATCGTAAACTATAGTCTTTGCATGAATAAACGTGAACTATAGTCTTTGCATGAAAATAAATGTGAACTTATAGTCTTTTGCATGAAAATTTGAACTATAGTCTTTGTAAATGAAAATTAGTGAACTATTAGTCTTTGCATGAAAATTCGTGAACTATAGTCTTTTGCATGAAAAATCTGTGAACTATAGTCTTTGCATGAAAATTTCGTGGATTAGTCTTTGCATGAAATTCGTGAACTAGTCTTTTCATGAATATCGTGAATATAGTCTTTGTCATAAAAAAATCTAAAATTCACTAAACTTCTTGCTAATTTTACAAAAAAGACTATAATTCACGTGCATTTTTATACATTTTCATACTTTCTCACATAAAGACTATAATTCATAAACTTTTAGAGATTTTCACAAAAAGTCTAGAATTGATGAATTTTGGCATATTCGTAAATTATAGTCAGACTGTAATTCACAATTTTTCACACATTTTCACAAAAAGACTATAATTCATGAATTTTAGATATTTTCATGAAAGACTATAATTCATAGAATTTTCATATTTCACAAAAGGTATATTGTTGTATACCTGAATATATAAGAGGTATATACGTCTTCAAAATTTTCGCATGTTTTCACAAAGACTGTAATTCACGAATTTTCGCACATTTTCTCAAAGACTATAATTCATACATTTTACATATTTTCACAAAAGATAAGAATTCACACATTTTCACAAAGACTACAATTTATTTACTTTTCATAAATTTTCACTATTTTTCATATAGAGACTATAATTCATGGATCTTCACACATTTTCACAAAAAAGACTAAATTCATGAATTTTCATACATTTTTAAACTGTTGTACAAAATGACTATAATTCTAATAGGATATTCCAACAAACATTTGTTTCATCTTACTATGTTAAACACCTCCGTGGTTTCCTAGTCTCTTAATGTCCCAGATGTCAACACTTCAAAGGAATGCACGACTGTCAGAAAATCTAACGTACCTCAAGACCAGTTGGAAGTATAACTTTTCTGGAAACGTTTGTAAAAGACTAAGTACTGCATATTTGGCTTCTTGGCCTCTCTTGTACAACTTCTTCATTGTTTTGACGAAAGAACCTAACCTTTGCTTTAAGAACCAATTCTATGGTGTCATAGTCGTCCGTTTTATTATGATTTATAAACATGACGTTTGCATGAAGTCGTCAAATTTTCATGAGGGATCTGGGTCTAGGACGCCACCACGTCGTAAAGTATTTATGATTTAGCATACCTTTGTAGGACTCTGTCAAGAATTAGTATGAAACAAGTTTCATCCATTTCGGCATTTTTCCATGGGATCGTGTTTTCCGATCATTTCAAACTAATTTTTGATATCCAAAATATAATGCTGTATATTCATTTTAATAAAATTATAAATAAAAGCAAAATAATCGACATATACGGTTTTGTGACTAAAATTGTTTTGACTCCGAGGAAACCCCTGAAATTAAAGCAGACCCCGCGTTGTTTATTTTGTTTGTTTTTTTGGCTTTGGAAACAAAATACTCGCAGTTTTTTTTCAATTGAATATACATAGGTTCATATAATCTTTTTAACTTGCAAATATCAAGGATATTTCCTTCCTTTTGTCCAAAAATTGTTTGTTTCAGCCGTCGTCGATACGATGTCAAATTGTATGTTTTCACGGCGTCTTAGACGAAACGTCGTGTTTGCATAAATCATTCTATTATT
Source organism: Xenia sp. Carnegie-2017 (assembly GCF_021976095.1). Lineage (NCBI taxonomy): Eukaryota > Metazoa > Cnidaria > Anthozoa > Malacalcyonacea > Xeniidae > Xenia > Xenia sp. Carnegie-2017. The sequence goes on along the minus strand of NW_025813483.1, from coordinate 12,256,192 downwards.
TTTTAGGACAACAGCAACAAATCTGTCGATAGTGTTGTTTATTGAGTTATTGTACTTGAGTAACTGCAATACAAATCGAAAACTGTCTCTTTCATGACATTGATAAAGCGATAAACGTGATATACGTGATACCTTCATGTATATTTGAAAACGTTACTACTTGCATCATTTCTTTTAATAGTAATTTTTGCATGTTCTTATTGATAATATAACCTTTCATGTTTTTTTTTCAAGAAACGATGATTTCGTAAACAACATAAAACCAGCCAATATAGCTACATAAAATCATTTTAGCAAATGCAATCTAATATTAAAAACAAACGGGCTAGGCTACGCGAGTGGGATTCAGGAATGCTCACCTGTGTTCTGTTTTTGTTAATAATAAAACAGCTTCTGTATGAAATTAAAATCCACGAAAACTCTTACATAAAAACAAAGCCAAAATTTTCGCAGTCTCTTTAAAAAAATTGTTTGGATAGTGGAATGAAGATTTAATATTTTTTGTTAATTATACAAAAATGCAGGCAAATATATAGTAAAATATGTGAAATTGTTTAATCCTCGTTACTGACGTGTTACTGCAGGCCGCCTTTATTTGTGTCCGTCAGGTTTTTCAATGGAACTGATATTCATCTGGATTGTCGTACTCATAAAGATATAAGATTTGTCGACCGTATTGCCTTTTAATTTTGGTTTAGTTATTTTGACCTGTGTCGTTTTGAGGACCAAGTACAGCATATAAAGCTTGGAAAAGAAGGTGGAATACACCCAACTGGTAGTCATGATCAACATAAGGAATTGACCCAAGATAAGATAGGATACCGTTTCTCCGAGAGCATCAATAGCACCTTAAAAGAACAAAAATTTGAAGGGTACAAAGAATTACATTCTTCAAAGCCTTTGTCTAGTGAAATAACAACATAAAAGTTGACAGAAGTATTCTGTCTCAAAGAAATAAAGAATACATTTCTTATGGCCGTGCGTATACTACTTAAGATCAGATAACTGACCTGCAAGAAAGGTAGTAAAGCCATCGTCACAGCTGAGCTCATTTCAGTGATGGAAAAGAACACTCTATCTTTCCTGTTTGACTTATTTTCATATACAAAAATAATTCTGTAATGTGTAGCGCAAAATCCACCAACTAACGGAGCAGGACAATTGAAGGATTCCAAGATACTCAATTCCCAACCAACTAAAACCAGTGAGCCAGTAGTTACTGCCAAGATAAACAGGATGGTAATAAATGCAAACACACTTATGAACAAATTCCAGTGGTAATCAACAACATAACTGCAAAGATACACCAAGTGAGATACTCATCGATACAAAATATACCGCTGGATAAACTTCTCTGCAAATCGTAGAACTCTAATCTACTGATGTACCATCCTCGAGAAGAAGGAGGACTTAGATTGAGTTCGTTATCAATCCATGATCTTGAAGTGTCCCAAAATTTTTAACTGGATCGAAACGAAGGGTGAACCTGATTGTTGCTTACAAAATTTAAAGTCATCGCTTTGACATTTTCGTGAGAATCATAGTGGAGAACTTCAGACATGAAGCCACTGCCCAATTTACATCTTTAAGTTTCTTACAGTGTCTTTGCAACAGGCATTATTAAAGACAGTAGAATTGTAAGGAAATTTCGCATTCTCGCACATAACCGATTTTCTTTTAGTGCAATTAGCTGTCCTTATGTCGTCAAAGAATTCTTCCAAAAGATTTACCAAAATCCATCACATACGGCTGCTTTTTCAATCGTGATATAAACTTTCTGATCCATTTCTTGACTTTCTTATTGGCTAGGTCAAAATCACCATCCCATGATCGGGCCAAAGCTTACAGGATTCAACTTGTCACCTTTGTCGATTGGTTTTGTACCCTAGATGAGACTAATGGGAAAGCCTGCACGTTTGGTGACTCAAAATGAAAGTAGTTGCGAACTTTAACGGGTATTTCTAAGCCTATGAGACTTGTGAAACATTTGAAACACTGGCGATGAAGGTGGTTTGAGTTTAGGTCTACAAACGTAACGATGAATCCTCCTACAGCAATATGAGCGAGGAAAATAACCCAAAAAATATCGAAGTCTGATGACAAGATCAGGCAAGATTTTTTTGTGAAATTTTCCATGCCACAATACCAGTTTTTTACCAATTGCGTTTATATCGCAACATCGATTAGAGATGGCTTTTTAAATTATCACATAACTTATCGCCCAGCCCACGTTTACGTGGCCGGTTTGCACTATAATGACGGCGGCTGGGTACCACGTGACCAATAAAACGAACATACAGATCATTGAAGTTCCAGCGTAGATTGCAAACAGATGAATAGGTGTGATTACAGACGTCAGTCCGTAAAGAATGCAGCTGCTGTTGTAAAATTTGTAACAAACATTGAAGCAGCCGTGCGTTTCAACGTGGTTACTGTAAGATTAACGAGATCTTTACGTGTCAAATCTTTATCTGTGGAGGCACATCTCACCTGTTTCTTGCTTCAGTTTATCTTTGGCTTCACTCCAAAGATCAACGTAGAGAAACGCGTTGTCAGCGGCAATACTGACCATGAGAACGAAATGTGAAGATATTCAAATTTGTAAAATAATCCAGATCAAGTACAATGGTATAAATGAAGTATGCTATGAGTGAAAACTACATTCGATTATCATTCCAATAAGAACAGTCAGTATGAGAGAATGTGTATAGCCAAAGAATGACCATGATGACGACCATTGCGAGAGAGGGAAGATACAACTGAATAAGAACTATCAACGAAAATCTGCATTTTTAGTTGACTCAACTGTGCTAGTCAATTTCACATTTCCATCTGTCATTTCTTTATCTTTCAAGTTCGACTTATAAACATTTTTGAAATTTTTATTTTCATGGGAACAATCACCAAACTGTATCGCAGAAAAAGATTTTGGTTGTTAGACAAAAAGCCTTTGTCAGTCAAGTAATGAAGTATGTTATATACAGCATTATACTTGCTGCAATTTTCTTGAGGGACAGATTTACATTTTTTCAAGTCAACTTGATTCGTCTCAAAGTTCCAACAATCTGCTTTAAGTTTTGTTTGTGGTAATATGTGAACAGTTTTTAAGCAAAGTAGCTACTTCATCTACTTGGTTGTCTTGAATGTCAGAGCATGAAGCAACATTAGTTAAATGGCAACGTAATGACCAACAGACCAATCTTGACAACAATGGCGCGTTCCATTAACTCATGACAAAGATCATTAAATCCTTTGTAAGTGCGTATATTTTATGTTCAAGACGACTATTGACTTTAAATTGTCAGTTGATAACAAATCCTCGCCATTCGTAGTGGTAACAGAAGTTTAACGATGAGTCGACTCCTGACTGGTTGTCTGTTCCTTTGTGCATACAGCGGGTACGTCATCGATTTCTCTTCCTTTCATTGGATTCTTTATGCCGCAGATTGCGGGAAAACGTGAAACTTCTCCTTTCTTCTCACTGTTAATAAGATTTGCCTGACTGCGCCAGCGATCACTTATCTCCGTACCACGAGCTTCGAAACCCTGAAAATTTGTATCAAAAAATCAAACTTTACACAATAACCATACATACAAAAACCATACACACAATAAACATACACACAATAACTATACATACAATAACCATACACACAATAACTATACACACAATAACCATACACACAATAACCATACACACAATAACCATACACACAACAAAACCATACACACAACAAAACCATACACACAACAAAACCATACACACAACAAAACCATACACACAACAAAACCATACACAATAATATACATACAATAACCATACACACAATAACCATAAACACAATAACCATACACAATAACCATACATACAATAGCCATACATACAATAACCATACACAATAACCATACACACAAAATACATACATACCATACCATACACCAACCATAAACATAATAGCCATACATACAATAACCATACATACAATAACCATACATACAATAACCATACATACAATAACCAGACACACAATAACCATACACACAATAACCATACACAACAATAACCATACACACAATAACCATACACACAATAGCCATACATAACCATACAATAACCATACACAACAATAACCATACACAACAATAACCATACACAACAATAACCATGCAGTGCTCTGATACAGTGGTGAGCAGGTCAATTTTGTTGGGATCATGTTTTCTGTGGAAGGAATGTCATATGAAAGAAAACATGATCCCAACAAAATTGGCCTGCTCACCACTGTGTCAGAGCACTGCATCGGCACAGTTGGTCAGAGCACTGCATCGGCACCACAGAGGTCATGGGTTTGAATCCCGTTGAGTCACCTGAATTTTTCATGTTCATGAGACAATTGCTTAAATTGTCCAGCAAAGTGCGAAGATTATATCTTTATTTAATTTAAAAGTTGAAATGTTATTAAAACTATACTTACAAAGAAGGGATTGGTTAAGTCGGGAAGAGGCTTGGCACCCAATTGTGGAACAAAACTGACAATTGCAAAGATCAGAAGAATTACTGCCATGACGACAAAAAAAACGTAAGGATGATCCACGATAAACGTTGCATATCTAAAAAATATAGTATAAACCTAATTCAATGCAAAAAGCTACAGACAAGGTACAGGAATGTAAACTCTAAAACTTTATACGCCAACACACTAAGCATGGGATGAAAGTAGAGAGCAAAAGCTATAATAAACTAAGTCGATATATGCTCGGATTATATTTGGTATTTGGCAGCATACTGAATTATCAAACAAAATATTTAAATATTTATCGTTTAGCAACAAAAATAAATTTATATGTATGGGCGCAGTGGTGAGCAAACGCGAGTACTGTGTGAAAATAGCTACAGATTTTTTGATTAAGACGTAACTTTTACAACACTGCAATCAAGATACTAAGTCCAAGAAATGAGATTTTATCGTAAAAGTTAACCTACTGAAGACTTTAAATGTTTCAGAAAAGTTATAAAAAACTCTGAGTTACGGTGTAACTTACAAGACAAAAGGAAAAGCTAACTGTTGTAATGTATAAATTTAGCTCAAGTGTTTCACGAGTTCCCTTATTAAACTTGAAGTTCTTGGTGTCTACCACAACAACAACGAAAAATACTCTACCATGCATTAATTGAAAGAGCTATCAAAAACCAATAGTGCTCTTTAATGAAAAACCCTGACGGTGAAAGGCTCGTATTGACGCAAAACGCGAACATGTTTAACAACTTTTTGATAATGTAAGAAAAATATTAATTGTTACAAATATATATAACTAAAGCAAAGCAGAACTACATCTATATTCTAGGGTTCATCACATCAAAGGTGCAAGCAAAAATTACTTCTTCGAATTTAATACCTGACTAAAAGAGATTTCTCCTCGGAATGAAATGAATCCTTTTTCGTTTCAAGAATGACAACATCTCCCTCACAAGAACCGCCTTTTCTGGTCGTCATTTCATTATCACTCTTACGATCCTCAACAAACTTAGACTTTTCAGGAACAGATTTTTCTTTCCCTTCACTCATTTTGTACCTAACGGAGTCAAAACACCACAGCCAAATGAAAAAAAAACAACCCAACTTTTACTTGGTAAAAAGGTCAACGTATATTTTAGTACACTTACAAGTAATTTTGATTGACAGAAATTCAAGATTTTTAAAATCGCATTGATAAACCACCTCAGATACCTCAAGTGTCTAAGTAAAAGTTCATGCAGATATCTTTTATGGATTCGAAAGCAATTCTACACAAGACTAATACCTGCTAACTATATAGTTGTCATGCGAAGGTTTCGGCTGCTTGCATTTTTTAATGAACCTCTTTCACACAGAAATGAACACCTTCTGTGATGCAAATGAATGATAAGAGTCATCAGCCATAAAAGGATATACCCAAATGCCTGCTGTAGCTATTATGCATGAATAAAGTTACATTTCAGATTGTCTAGAATTTTTGTTTGGTACAAAATACATTACAAGTCGTATAATAAAAGATGCCAGGATAAATTAATTATGAAACGAATCACTGAAATGATTTAACACAATATCGTTAGCATCACTGGTTAGCATTCGAAATAGTTTAATGAACTTGACAATTTTGTACCTTTGGGATTTCATAAGGTTCATAAAGTAGTTAAAGCAAAGCAAATTAAAAGTACTTTATACATCCCATATTTATTTCGCAAAAGCTTTGTCAAATCAAAGCGACATTAACTAGAGTTGTAACGGCTACAATTTCATGAGTTGCAACGAACATGAACAAACGTGTAACTAAATTTAACCAGAGGGAAAAAATCGCTATTGCAGACTAAATTATCTATGCAGATCTCGTTAAATGCATACATAATTATTTGAGCGGGTTCTTTTTTTGGAAAACCCTGTAGTTTATAAAACCGGACCACTGATCTGATAATAGACCCGACCTAACAGAAACAGTTGTCAACCGATATGTAAGTTTCATAAGCAGATATATACTTTTATTGTTGAACTCTTTCGAACACGAAATGCAATTGATTAACTTGGCTTATGTGTCCTCGAAGAGAGAACAAATACATTTGAAACTCAATGCAAGTCTGGTAAGTCTCAAAACTAGCTGGCCTTCGTTTGCAGACATTAACCAGTTACACGTACAAACAATATTGTGAGATACCTACTAACTACACTGGTACATCTCAATGTTACTAAAGTTACGAAGAGAACTTTTTTGTAATTAGAAATAATTAATGATATATCAAGCTCTGTTTACTGTTCGCTTCTCAAGTTTGGTTTGCATGTCTTTGTGCCTCATTCATTATATACACTTTATTACTGTCTTTATTATTTTTGAAAGAAATATAGGAGTATTTTTCTTTAGTTACTGCAGCGATAGACAAAACTTCTTTAAAAAGACTCACCCAATTTATATGGATAGATCACCAGGTCAACCCAACCCAAATTCTTCTATGCAATGAGAACGCCGGTTGCATAAATCTACAACACGCTATATCAAGACACCGAGAGCATTCTCATATTTAAGATCAATTGAAGTACCTAGACATTACAATTCACAACACGTCACTTACTTTGGTCATTGGGCCAATAGCAATACTCGCCTATTTTTATCAACCAATGATATTTCTGCTCAAATTGATCATGCTCTTGGGAAGACCTTTGCTTTTGGGACAACGATATTTTCCAAGATTTTCATTTTCCACGAGCAAGGTCTGAAAGCATTTCGTCAGCCTTTAAAGAGTATCTTCTTGGATAAATGTTTCTAAAACGATCTCAATTTAAAATGATATTATGGCACAGCAAACTTTAAAAACAATAAAAAAAGCACGTGTCATTTGAAATTTGATCCTATATTTGCATAGAAAGGACAAACGGAAATCCCTAAAATAAACGGAACACGCACAAATACTTATGTCTGCATTACCTATTAGTTCCACCTGATTAGATTTAGTCATACCTTAGTCCATGTTGGTTGCAACTTATGGAAAATATGATTACGTTTTTGTGGCTGTCATAATCTCAGTTACAGTCGCTTTGCCTTTACAAAGGTTTTGCGTAATAAATTTAAGATAATATTCAGGCTATGAGAGTATTTGTACGTTTTAACTTGTTTTACTTTAAAGCCTAGTTTTCATAAGCGACACATAAGCACAAGCAAGAAAAGAAAGCAAAACATATTCTCCAAAGGTAGGAGGAAACAAAACAAAAGGTTTTTTCTTTTGTTCCACTTTACTTGTGTCAAGTTGCTGTGCTTGAACTTTGCTTATTGTGTCCGACGCTTCATTGCACTTATTTCTGTTTCTTTTGTCTTTGCTTGCCTTATGCTTATGTTGCAAAGTGAAAATTCGACTTAACTGTACAAACCCTAATAAATCTCAGAAGTGCAGAACTGTGAAGTTCATTGAACAGTTTTGAATGCTAGTTACATTATTGTACATAATTACTTCAGCGAATACATAATTAATTTATGTGGGTTCCGCTTTTTTGGGTGGGGACCCTGTATATTACGATCACAATGTAAATATAATTCAGACATGCAAAAATCTTAATTTTAAGACTTAACAAGTCTTATTAAATCGGAATGTTGATGCAAAAAATCTTTGAATAAGTTTAAAAGATTGTGAAAATAGTCGAGAACCTGAGGCCATAAAAATTTTCAGTTTATTATATTCTCCTAACCACGGATAGCAATCGGCAACTTCACTACAGATGTCACAACCAAGCTCTCTTCACAGTACAATATCAATGTCTTGTATCTGATCTGATTCAGGATGAAATTACTTTAGTGAATAAATCGTCTTGCGATGCAATTGCTAGCTAAGCAAACAATTGAAAAGAAACAGAAAAAGTAATCAATGTACACACGCCGTTCACATGCGTTTCACATGTTTGATAGTCCTGTTTAACATCACACAGTAAACAAAAACTGAAATGAAAACCATTTTAGTATATCCAAAACATCCCTCATTCATTCCACCTCAAAAACAAACATTCCACAGTTTATGGCGTTTATTTGTGACTCCGTACATGCACGAAAAGATCAAAACTAGAATTTCAGCATTAAAGATGATCAATAAGCACCTTCAGCAATTCAACTGCCACTACAAGTCAACTGTCAACCGTGAATGATTTATTAAAGTAATTAATATTGTAGTCGACTCATGTACCAAAACATCGTTAAAAATTAACGTAATTTTTTCTGAGTTTTTAAAAGTTGTACCATAGTATTGTAATAAATTAACATCGATATGAATAAGTACAAATTTTGCAAAAGTACGAACGACGAAAGGTATTGTTTTTGACTGAGGTTTGAAAGTTCATTATGTACAAAGAAAACGTATTAAGTAGACTGTCGTGACTCGTCAAGACGTCTGCTAATCACGTGTGCATCAGCTAACTGCCAACCAGAAGTAGGATAAGCAAACATTGTGTACTTCAAATGGAGCAATACGCGTATCGTTGATGTTTTTGCGATAGAAATTACGCTGCATAAAATAATACCAAACTTACCTAATGTTGAAATTGTCGGATTTAATGCTAAGTATTATTATCCAAATGTTCATTAAGGACTCAGTCCGTGCTTTTAATGCGAATGTTCGTTCGTCTGTAACGACGTAAAACTTATGTCCGTCAAGTGTACCTTTCTTATCGCGAGAATATACATCACGTATTTTATTGCATTCGATGACGCCTTTCGGTGTTTTATCCTAAAAATAATAAATGTTCTCATTCTGCGAAAAGTTTGTCAAACTTAGGGGGTGTTTACATGAATCCAGAATGACTTTCAATCCCGATCGAAACGTGATGTCAATCCGTGTTTACATGGGAAATCAGCACACGGATTGACCTTTCGCAGGAATTTTGAAAATTTCTGTTGTTCCTGCATTAATACAGCTTAACACTTGCATGAAACTAATTGTTACTTTTTTTCGCACTCATTTTAGCCCATTTAGCCGCCTTATTTGCTTACGAGCTTCAATTTCCCAGAAGACACTACGCATGGCGAATGCGTGCTTCGTCATTAATCACAATCTCATTCCAGAATGAAACTCAATTCGCGTTTACATGAGGTTAAAACTAAATTTTGATCCGGAATGAAAATAGGAATGAACTCAATCCGGATCGAGTTGTAACTCATTCCGGATTCATGTAAACATGCGAAAGGATTTCTTTTAAAGTGGAATGAGTTCATTCCGGATTGAAAATCATTCCGGACTCATGTAAACATCCCCTTAAATCCCGTGCGCGAGGGTTAGCGATGACATCAGCAAAATGACCAAATGAAATGAAAACCAACGAAGAAAAAAATTTGCCACGAAAAGGTTTAAAAGACAATTAAAGTGCTTATGAAACGAAAATTCTGCTATTTCAATAAAAGTTTTATCGAAAATAACTTTTAAAATGAAAATTAACTTCTAATGAAATTTCAATTTTCAGGTATATAAGTAATATGTTACTTTAAAATAGCAGAGTTCCTTCATTTTTGGAAGTGTTAATGGTATAATACACCACATCACACATCATGATATATGACATTATGTTATATGTGTAAATCGAACATTACAAAAACTTCAAAATCTGAAAAGAATTATGTATAAACAGTTTCAAAAAGTCTAATGACACTTTAAGAGTTCTTTTCAACTAATGTATAATTTAAATAGCAAAATTTTCGTTTCATAGGTACTTTAACATCGGATAGCAAAAACACTATCGAATGGCTTACCGCGTAGTTTTCAAAATAAGCGATGTAGTTTTTCCTTAAATCATATTTAAACCAACGTGGTAGCCAATTCTTTCGTACATCTAAATGGTATACAAAACTTCATGTTAAAACAGACAACTTTCTGACGATATTGACAATATTGATATCTGAATAATTATGCAGATAAATAATCAATATTGTTTGTACCATTCCTCGATGAAAAACGTTCATCATAATCCAAATCATACAAAAAAAGGCAAATAAAGTTTCATTTCTCGTAAATTTCATTGGTGAACGAACAAAACAAAGGTAAACAACCAGTAACGCAAAATAAAGGGAGAACAAACAAAAACAAAGGAAAACAACCAGTAACGCAAAATAAAGGGAGAACAAACAAAACAAAGGTAAACAACCAGTAACGCAAAATAAAGGGAGAACAAACAAATACAAAGGAAAACAACCAGCAACGAACAAACAGGTAAACAACCAGTAACAAAATACAAAGGTAAACAACCAGCAACGCAAAATAAAGGGAGAACAAACAAATACAAAGGTAAACAACCAGCAACGCAAAATAAAGGGAGAACAAACAAAAACAAAGGTAAACAACCAGTAACGCAAAATAAAGGGAGCTCAAAGATGCAAAAACTCTTACTTCCTCGTTTGATAAGAACTCCAGAGCAACTAGTTTGCGTGACAGTTATTTCTTTCTCTATTTTCCATTGAACACCTAAAACGAGATAATGTAAAGTTCATATAACTAATAGAAATGGAAAGGAATTTATACTATAAAACGAGGGAGAATAATTCTTCAGCACGCTATAAATCGTCCACTCACTTAACCAAATGCATCAAATTTGAAAAAAATGTTGAGAAGCGTTGGTAAGCATTCTTCTTAAAATATTGAAATGTTTGTGATGTGTAAATGAGATGATTTAACAAACGAAATAAACTATGACATCAACTGATGAAAAAAACTTTCCTTGATGTAAAGAAATAAGAATAAAATCGTGTCACAAACACTTTAAAAACCCCACATAAGGACAAAGACACGAATGGCGTCAGAAAGACCGAGAAATGATTCAAACGAAGCATTACCTTTCGATTGAAGATAATCTTCTATACCATTAAAAATCGTAGCATCTCCCTTATCACCATCCAATTCGGAGTTTTCAGTTTCAGCAAGTACTTTGTATGGGAAAATTTACAAAAATACATTCTTTAGTGATAAATTATATGCTGCTCAATTTAAAGATTACGTAGCATAACCAAAACTAATAAGTTCATGTGCGCTAAAGTGAAAAAAGTCATTTTTGAAAGTGATTTATGACGTGAAAAAATCGGAAGACTTTCTCTTGACACATTGCCGTACTAGATCCAGACCCCACACGATCTAATCGCGCTATACCAAAGAAAAGTCGACTTCAGACTTTTCTTCAAGAAAACAATACTAGCCGTAATATTATCAACGTAGAAAAAATACCTGGCCCACAAAGTGTTCGTCGAGTTGATTTGTCGACATAGAATTTGCTCGATCCAAAACGTCGTTTGATTATACTGCTTGTATTATGACGTCTGGTTTGTAGAAGATCCTCAAGCGACTTGCTTTCCCTTGAACGAATGCTGGTTAAACGCTTGGATCCCTTCGGCTTAAGTGAACCTGTTTTAAGCTCGAATCTTTCAGCTACGTCATTCACAAGATCTTCTTTGCTCTCGCTTGTTACCAGAGCTCCCATGTCATATTCAGCAGACGATTCTGAGTTCGAGCAGTCATTTTTTGACTGAATCTTCTCTTGCAAATCCTGGTGCTTACCCAACATGTTCTACAACACATTATAAAATAAAGACAATAAAACGCGTACGCTGATTGGTCTATAGCTTTGATTGCATTAGCACGGGCAAACCGATCTGAGCTCAACCAACTAAATTAATGGAAAAAATTTTTCAAATCTTGTTATTTACATAGCATGTTCTACAACACATGAAAATGTGGCTCACAGTCACAAGACCATCCACCTTAAGTTTACTTCATGTTTCAAATAAATCATTATACCTGCTGTCTAGTTTTATCACAAAAATACCTGATTTTGAAGTTAAAACGTAGTATATAAACACATCATATGCTCTGTCCTGATAAATCACTCATTAAAACAGGAGCATAAATGGGATCATTGTAATTTTTAATACTTTGGGAGTTTTAACTCATAAGAGAGTGGCTTAATGCAAATCGAACACAGTCAGTTGGCCTATAAAGCAGTGACGTAGTTAGAGGGGCACCCCTGGCGAAATTCTTGCCCCGTAAAATACTATATTTTACATACATTACATTATTTAAACGACAGTCATGGACCCCCTTCCATTTTAAGTGCTCCCCTCCCTCCCTGGCTACGCCAATGATATAAAGGGGTCACATAACTACTATGATTCCGTTCATAAAACTGAACAAAACTCTAGAGACTGAGAAAAAACAAGAAAATAATATTAAATTCTCACTGCAAATAAATCCTCCTGAAGTTTACATTGTTCTTTTGCCATGTGCTTTGCTTCCAGCAGATTAGCCTTAAGGAAAAAAATACATATGTAAAATCATTGGTAAAAACAGAGAGATTGCGTGAAATACCAAATTTTATCATTACAATGCATGCAAATGATTATAACTAACATTACCATTTCATAACATTACCTCAAGTCGCGATTTTGCATAATACGAGTCCCATACTTTAAGCGAAGCAATATGATATCTTGGAAAAAGCACTCTAAAATGGCGAAATAAATCAAACAAAATAGGCGATCGCATGCGTAAAAGGAAAACATATAAATAGAAAACCTTTCTGTATTCGTTTTCATGTAGTTCCTGTTCAGATATATTTCTGGTTCTGCCATTAGAGTTAGATTGATCCATGTCCATAAGGACATTGTTTTACTGTCAATCTAAAGAAAAAGGGGAGAAAATTGGCAAAACAACAATCGATGCTTGTCGTTAAAAAATAACATGAGTTAGTCTGAACGCTGAAACAAGACGCAGTGCACTGCCTACATAAGCAAATAAAAAAACTCAAATAATGGTAGCAAACACCAAGACCAAACCGACCGAGACACTCTAGGCAGAGCATCAAAGCAGATCCAGATGAGGAGTACAGAGGGTGCGCACTCTCTCTGGAATATCCGAAGGATAAGAGAAGGGGTTCGTAACTTCCCTAAAAAATCCAAGGGAAAGGTGTAGGGGGTGCGTACCCTCCCTTGGATATTTGATAGCTTGCATTCACATCGTGAACACAATGATGGAAATTGCTTTAATGATATGGACTCCCATACGCTACATCATTATTTACGAAGGAAAACCGTCAGCAAAAAGTGTTGAACATTTTGGTGAAGAAATTGAATGGATGTATTTTTCACTCTTTTTTGCTGCAACCCATGAAATTACAAAAACCAAATCTTAGCAAAAATTATCACTTTCAAATAGGTAAAAGAAACAACACCTTTTCTTCTTCAAACTGTAGCTCTGAATCACATAGAAATGTTCCAAAGCGACACGAATATGCATGTTCCGCAATTGTCTAAAAATTACAAGTTCAACAACAGTATTAACAACAGACTGTTTGTTAAATAAATATTTGTTGTTGTGTTTTGGTTGAATAAACATTACTACCTGTAAAAAGAGCTCGTTGAATTCAAAAGAGATTGGAAACTGAATCAAAAGCTAAAAAAGGAAACATTCAATCTGTTGAAATCAAAATGCTAATGGACAAAAGCTGTTTATGGAAGGATTGGAACGAGGATTATTCACTGATCAAAGGACTGGGACGAGAGCTATCCACTGAACACAGGATTGTGACGAGAACTTTCTATTCATCAAAGAGCTGGGACGAGAACTACCCACTTATCAAAGAATTTGGAGGAGAACTATCCACTTATCAAAGAATTTGGAGGAGAACTATCCACTGATCAAGCGGCAACTTTCAGTATTGGCTATTTTCGGAAAGACAAAACTTTGGTTAACAGTTGATGATATAAAGGACTGTTCGTCGCCAGTGAGTGATCTTACTCTTCATATGATCTTTAATGATTGCACATGATGTATATGACGTAGCACCACGTGACATAAAGTGGTATAAAGGGTAAAGCGTTGAGCATCAATGAAATGACCTTAAACTTAAACATACAAAAGATTCCCAAAACGAAAAATCCTTGCAGATTATTAAGCATTTTTACTTTAGAGCTTGCGTTAATGAACAATACCAGAATTTTTTCGCTAAAAGCACAGAATTTTTTTAAGCTACAAGCAAGTTCAAATTTACAAACCTGCCACACACAATCGAGCCATTGTAGAAATATTGGTCCATGTCCTTCGTTTGACTTCGAAATACAGCGTTCACAAAACTGGTGACCAAATGATATCCATTCTTTTTGAATTAATATCTGAGACAAAAATTCAAAGGATAAATTAAGAAGCTAAAACATAACAAAGTAAAAAGACAGAATGAAAATAAAACGACGAGTAAATAGAATAAGCAACCATTTGTATAAACTGAAATAAAAATATTTTACCTGAAAGCCGTCAATGGTGCGGTAGTATGGATCAAGAAGCAACTGTGATAGACTCGATAACTGCAAAATAAATGAATAATAGCTCGCTAACCCAAAAATATGCTCCTTTCAAATCCCATAATGCCACGCATTGCGTTAGACTATGAAATTGACCTTTCGTATTTGTAACGATAAATGGAAAATTTGCTACCTGAGAGGTTCGATCACAACCAAATTCATAACTTATTAAGACAGAATGTTTTCCATTACTCAAGGCAGTGATTATGAGTGAAGTCGTCTCCAGTAATTCGCTGATCTGTGAAAGCCATTGGGTTTCGGCAAGGCCAGAAAGAAATTTGTCGTCGCTAAAAGAAAAACGGCTACATGATTATTTGCAACAATTCACGAATTTTAATCAAGAAAAAAAGACCTTCTGAGGAATTCATTAATGTCACAAAAAGTTCCCCATTATGTTCGCTTTCAAACAACATTTTTAGCGCACACAAACACTAAGACCTGGTAACTAGTCTTTATCGCAAAGGAAATGCAGCTATACGTTTTCTACAAGGTTTCCACTAACATCAACGTAGACACAAGAACATTAACTTACCCTTCCGCCGCCAGTAACGTTTGAAGTCTATACGAGCTTTGTTTCACCGTTTTATGATCAGGAATAATTAATTCGTCGGTGTAAACAAACTTTACGTGAGGATAATAGAACGCTGTCAAGAAAACATTATTCAGATAAATGAAATCAAGAAAAGAAAACAAATCAATGTGCAAACTCACCAGCATTCATGCAAGCATACGTTTTTCAGGCAAAGCATGTATTTAGAAAAAAATGAATCAAAATGTCTTCAAATCAATAATACGAGAAAAGGAAAATGTGAAAAGAGAGAAGAGAAATTTGAATCAACGTGAAAAGAAAGAAGAGAAATTTGAATAAATGTGAAGAAAGAAAAAATTTAATGAATGTGAAAGTACGGTTGAAAAGAAATTCAAATTACTGTAAAAAAGACCACGTCTTCTGATCACAATCCCAATAAGATGTAAAGTAAAATAAAAATGTATTCTTTAGATAGAGTTTTTAATATTTTTACCTTTTAATTGTTTTGGAGTGATTTGGCCACTAAGCTGTTGTGCAAGTAATCCACTTGCGTTTTCATTATTTCTGTAACATAATATGATTTATTTTCTATATAGAGTTCATTATCTAGATAAATTTGTCGTAAGTGCAGTAGAACAAAACTAGGGATTCAAGGATGGTGCAAAATTTGAAAATGACTTTTGAATTAAATTTAATTCGACCATAAAATGCTATCACGTATCATGAAGCGAACATCCATTGACTTTATGGCAAATAAAAACATTTTTCAGAAAACCTAGCACAAGAAATAGTTTAAATAACTAGTTGTTGTTTTGTAGTCAGGAGTTTACAGGTTTCCTTTTCCTTTTTGTTCGCGGTTTAGTATCTATGGTTTCGGATTGCATCACGCATGGCGGGGGGCACACTAAATCGCTAAGGGTTACTAAAGCATTTTTTGAAACAAGCTAAAGAAGAGATAGATTGATGGATAGATGTTTATATTAAAATTCTGATGAAGCTGAAAAGACAGATAACATGCTGATTGAAGCAAGCTTAAAAGATAAGGTGATGGCAGGAGCCGAAATCTCCTTTACATACGACGCCCTAGTGCTCATCCGTCTCGGCGTAAATGCATGAGGCATGAACAAAACATGGAATTTTTTGTTTTCAAAAATGTTCTTATGTCTACACGTGTGCTTCACATGTATTAAACTAAGAAGGCACGTCTTTGATGATTAAATTTTCCAGTCATGACAATACACCAAATAATATAGCAGACGATGAAAATTAGTTTGCCTATGAACAGCTTTGCCACTTACTGTTGAGTGAAAACAACCAATTTATTACGACTTGACTGTTTATTTTGAAAACAAACTAAGGCCAAAAAGTTTTCATCTTCTTCACAACGTGTTTCGATGCAACCTCTGAAATAAAATGTTAGTTTTTTGATTAGAAATTGTATAGAGAAGCAAGTTAAGGATCATTCCATACCTTTCGTATAAAGCTGAACCGGAGCGCAATAAAACTGTCCCTTCAATGGTATTCCTCCAAGATATTGAAGGAAAACTGCAATTCCTAAAACCCAAGGAGTAGCATAACTATAATAGTGGGTAAACATTTGTCGTTATCATGTCAAACTATGGATGACAAACATATTTATATAACACGCCTTTTATGAATGATACATAATACAAAAATACGAGAGCATGATTGACACTTTTACTGCAATTTTTAGCAGCCATTACTGAACACATAAAATTACAAAACTCTGTATATATCCTTCCTGAGTTATTTCAAAGTCAACCAAAACACACCGATGAAATTCAATTATTTTGTTCATTTCCACATCATTGACACCATGTGGTATAAGGGTTTTCTTTGGAGCTTTCAATTTAAGATGATCGGTCGGTGCTAAACCATTTGAATAACGTATATACATAAATTAGATTTAGTTATGAACGACAGCAATAGAAGCAGGCAACAGGAACCATGATAAATAGTCAGGAAAGAGATAACATGACACAAAATAAGCCATATTGCATTGTACGTAGTTTTGCTTATTTATCTTGAGCAATTAATATATTGGTAAGAATTAAAAGGTGAAAATATGAAAATAAGAAAAACAAGTCATACAACATAATCTCCCGCGCACCATCACAGGAAGTCTGGAATTAGTTACGTCATTACACACACATAGTTCAATTGACGAAAAGCTTCAGTTAAATCGATTTATCAGTCTACATGAAGCATCACAAAAAAAGTTTTCTCAAAATGCAAACTTACAATATTCTCTCCAACAATCCAGCGATCGTAAGCCAAGACGATCAAATTCGTCTTTAAATGAAAAAATATAGTTCCTAATTACAATTGTTTTTTCAAACAGTTCATTGCAAATAAAATACGTACCTTCGAAGTGGTAAAAATTTCTCGTTTTCCTCGAATTGAACATATCACAAGTTTGGACTTTATAAACAGCTTCTTTGTACGTCATGGCAAAACTTTTCGAAGGCAACTAAATTACGAAGCAAAAAAAAAAAAATTACAGTTTTTCTGTAATGGACTAAATCTGACAAATCCAACAGCCTAAGCATGAAAGTAGATTGGAAATGGCATACTTACAAGATCCTTTGTGTACTTCGAGAATATCTTGACAAGTTTATCTGCATTGTAGTCGGATTCTATTGACAGTAAGAACTAAAGCAATGAAAAGAAAACAAAATATAGAGAGAAGTTAGAGAGCACCAACCATCAGCAATAAACGAAAAAATACACTCCCTAAACTACACAGTGTTCGTTTTACTTTATAGAAACGGCATGAAATATTTAAAAGCGTGCGAAAAATCCTTGTAATAAATTTGTGTTTTTCTTTTCAAGTAGCTAATCAAAAACTGCCTATCAAGCGCTGTTTTGTACTAGGTTTCAAATCCTTTAAAATTGTTTACATAACTTGATTTCACCTTGTAAATTTGCAGTGTGCAACACAACAATTCGATGCCGTCAGTTAAATCAAGTAATCGCGGATCTTTGTTGGTCACCGAAGTTCTTGATAGCTTCATGACGTCATAAATATTTTTACACGGTATAGAAAGGAAAATTTTCTGAGGAGGGGTATCTAAAATCAGAAAATAGGCAAGACGTGACTTTTTTCATTTAAAGACAATTTTTTGAGCGCAAACATATTTCTACGTTATCAGAATGCCATCTTTACTGGATAATGGTAAGTATTAATTAATATGATACAATATATAGGAAGCTAACATATGAATAAATTATTTACAATGAATAGGATTATGATTTAGTGACAAAATATCAAAATATTTACATAATATATACATATATATATTTAATTATTGAAAACTTATAACAGAAAGAAGTATTAGAAAGTAAATATAGAGTTGCAATGGTGAACTTGAACATTTAAATCAGGATTAGTTTTGTTAATGTGGAGAGCTTCCTGATAATTGAAGATGGCATTCTGATAATGTCGAAACACAAGTTTGCGCTCAAAAAATTGTCGTTTTTCTCAAATATTTCTACACTTGCTGCTAGTTAGAAATTATAAAGACCTTACATTTTGATGTTATTTTGACGGCAAAGCACAATAGGAAAAAGGATATATCTAGCTGCTCACTTATGGAAAACGGCATTTTTCAAAAGCAAAGACTAAAATTAACCTGCATCATTAGCTATAAAGATATATAAGTACGGAGTATTTCGCATGGTTTTGCAATCGCCGATGTAACGCAAACCTTTATTTTCTTGGTCTATGTCGAAGGCGCTGTTCATCGGTATCAAACTACCGTTTTCGTTCTTGTCATCAATTTTATTTTGTATAACTCCGTTCTTGCCCCTCTGACTGTCTTCCATTGGCTTCGTCATATGTTGAGATTTTATAGATCGACTATCGAAAAAGAAATTGTTCAATTTTTCAACAATCTCGTCTTACCATATTTTATTTTTTATGTGTAGGAAAAAACAATCACATTGGATTAACATAACGTACCGTTTAATTGACTGTGATTTAGATTTCTCACGAATACGGTCAAGTGTGCCTGATATACTTTTCTTTTTTCCATACTGACTGATGGCTTTTTTTGATAATAAGTCTTGGTCATCTTCTAAATGCTTTACAAAGTCGAAGATCTAGAGTTAGTCAAGCTATATTAAGATAGCTGAGCAGTATACAGTGTTTATAAAAAACCCTGTACAGTTTGGAAAACGTCGCTGAAGTCATTAGCGCGCAAGATTTGCAAAAATCTTTGGTGGAATTACTTAGTTGGACTTCCAATGGTTTATGTGACAGTAAAATTGTCGCCAAAAATAACAACTATTAGAATGAGAATTGTGTTAACGAGAAACAATTTTGTAATAGCTTGAGCACAAAAATGAATCAGCTAAAAAGCAATTTGAAAACATTGGGTTAAAGTATGACACATGTTGTTCAAGCTAACAAAGTTTTGGGAAACTTTGCTATTTGAATAATTGATGAAGGTTTTAAGAAAATGGCATTTCAAAAAGAAAAACGCAATATAATTCGCAATTTGGATGCCTAGCGCAGTTCGGCAAAATCTCCCAGAAGTTCGTAAGCTTGAAAAACATGTGCCGTTATTTAACCATATGTGTTCCAATTAGCTATGTCATTTTCGTGCGCAAGCTAGTTCCAAAGTGCTTCTCGGCAACACAATTCTCACTCTAAAAATGGTTACTATTTGCGAAAATTTTACTGTCAGACTATTGGAAGTCCAACTACCTATTCCAACAAAGTTTTTTTGCGAATCTTGCGCGCTAATAACTTTAGCGATGTTTTCCTATCTGTTCAGCTTTTTTATACACCCTATGTATCCTTGCATATACTAGTAAATCATATGCTTTCATCACGATTCTTGATGAGTTTCCGAAGAGTAAAATTTTTATGATCTACAGTAAAGTATCTTCAATCATGAAAGAGCCGTGTTGATTTTTTTTTTGACTATGCATAGTTCAACATTAACGTGACATATCGTTGATGAGTGAAAACGAAACCACGAGGCTGTTCCAAAAAATGTCGCGTTCACTGAATGCTTTCAAATCGGCAATCGGCATAGGCGTTTTAGGGGAACGGGGTGCAGCTAATGGAGGGTGCGCACCCCAAAATGTTGGGCAGACACGGGCAAACGTGCATTATTTGCTGGAAAGTTGTGTAAATTGAATAATTTAAGATTGAAAACCAACCAACCGCTTCCCTAAAAAACTTTGCCTCACACACTCATTGGCACTTTCACAGATTGGGGGGGGGGAGGGAGGGGTTGAAAGGACTTCTGTTTTACCTGGTTGTCATTTATTTAAATGATGGACACATACAGAAAACTAGTTCAACTAGACCATGGTACTAGCTACTGGCCTCCATATAATCAGAGTAAATTAGTAAAATTAGTAAATTAGTTAAAGAAAGACGAAAGAATGCTATGCCATTTGATTTGAGGGTATTTTTCCCTAATCTGCCTGACTGAATAGGTGCTGGATTTTAATTAATGCTCTTTATTGAAACATTTAAATTAAATAAAAATAGTTTGGTAAAAGTAAAAGCAACATATCTGCCCAGACATGTTTCCTGTCCAATATTACAAGAAAAACAAACAATAATACAACAAAAACAAAAAAATGATACCAGCCTTATCAACACCTGTCTGAGTCAACAATGTACATGCAATAAATAGAAGTTTTTGTTTGGCTGCTTTCCCTTTGAGTTTGCTTTAAAATTTCATTTTAAAACTTTGTTTAAAATGAATTGGTATTTTTTATGTTTTTAAAAGCTCAGAGCTGTCTTTTTCCTCATCCTTCTTTATTAAATACAGTCTAGGAAGTAGGAACTATTTCACAAATAAAATCTTTTAATTTCTCAGCATAAAAAATGGCACTCGCTTTTACTACAAGAAAGGTTATCTAAACCTTGATGTTTACACATTCATTTTATTCAGAAATATGCTCTGAATATAATTACAAAACAAAGCAACTAATTCAAATAAAGAGCAATGCAATAGTAGAGAAAAATTGTGAAGATAAAAAGAGAAAACGAAATGATAAACTTTTAATGATCTATATATTCATCTCAAATAAATAATTTTAGATAACCCTTTATCCAAGTACACATTATAAAAGGCAAATAAGATTCGAAGTTACAAATTGGTCAAACACAAATCATTACATAAAAAACAAACCTGCATCACACCACTGAATATAACACGATATGTAGAAAGATGCAATATTCCTTCCACAGGACAATGGTATGTTTCCACACATGTGACATTAAGCTGTAGCAGAATTTGTTCTCCTGGAAGTAATTTAGGATAACTGGCATGTGTTGATAACTTGGAAGCTGACGATAGAAGAGGCTAAACAAATGAGTTAACAAAATTATCAGTTAAAAAGTTCCTTCTAAAGAGCTAATTCCACACAATACATAATTGTGTTTTACAAGAGAAATAGTTTATTACTTTCATAGAGACTAAAACAAGCACCAGATAATTTTTATCATTTCATTGTTAAGCAAAAAGTATGATTTAGACATACTATAAAGAAGAGCATATTCACAGACAAGTTTGCCAGGCAAAACTTTTTCCTTGATGGAGCACATAATGCGTCAATATACACAAATAATATTGCTAAGGAAAATTAGAGATCGTCATTTGAAGGCTTTGACCTCAATAACTATATTCACAACTAGAGTAATTGAAAAGGCCAATACATAGTTGATAACATGGCACGAAACTTCCTCTTCACTAAGCAACTCTTTTCCCTGAAAGAATTTCCTTTAAACAACAATCATTTACAGAAAGTTTGCTAACAACACAAATAGCATAAACTGATTAATAACTACCGCTAACGACTTAATATCAAAATAATAATTGGGAACAATAGAGAGACATAAAACTTTAATAGCAATTTACTTCGCAAACACAAAATATATTTAGAACAATACATAATTAAACTCAAGTTTAAACGAAAGATTACAAAGCACATGCGAAAAAATTTAGATAGCATACAACAACATACCAAGCTGAATATGGCTTGATGAAAGTTTTTAATGAATCAGATTTAAGAAAGACATACCGGAGTTGTGCTGTAGGTCGAATCCTCGTTGTCGTTCAAAATTTGGAGCAACCGTGCAGGTGTCAAAGACGTATCCACCATTCCACAAAAAGTTTACAAACCATCTTAAAAAAGTGGAAATAATTTACGGTCATTTCTAATCCGCACGTTGTATGGAAACGTCAAGTACTAATTTATCATATACTTATACAACGAGAATGTCGACACTTTAAAAATGAGTTGTAACTCATTAATTTTCATGAATCTTTCCCCTGGAGGATATGTAATGCCTCTTCCGGTAATACACGTAATACGTGTTGACTTTATGCCTCCATTCAATAATCATCCTTTCCCCTATTCACCCTTTGTCAATTGTGGCTAACACAACAGAGTGTGCCATATAGTTTAGGCTGCCAAATGCCAAATTTACGATTCATTGGATACAACACAAATTTATTTAAATACATGAGAAGCGAAATTATTTGGTGAATGCCATCTGCCGCGCATGTGCTATTTTTATGACAGTTGTCAGGTATATTTGTAAATGTAGATCGTCCAGGTTGGTATAATCCTGAGGACTGTTTTTGTTGTTGTTGACTGACGTTTCGACAACCTTAGCGGTAGTCATCTATGTCGAAAATTTTTTTTTTTATTCTGAAGATGACTACCGCTAAGGTTGTCGAAACGTCAGTCAACAACAACAAAAACAGTCCTTCTCAGAACTATACCAACCTGGACGATCTACATCTACAAACATGTAACGATACTCCCGAGTTGTCAGGTATATCGCAAGCGGGTCAATTCAACTGGGTCATCACAGTAGGTCATCCGTAATGTGTAAAACGTTTCATCATTTGCCCACAACGGAAAAACAGCAAGTAGCTATATCTATTCGTAAATAGCAACACGATATTAAGTCAACCATGGTTTTTATTAAGAGTAAGATTGGGGAATATTAGCAACAGAATAATAAAATTACATTACACATGACAACATAAATTATTCTAATGCGTTGTTGCGCATATTCTAATGCGCACATAACGTGTACATCCGGTTTGAGTAAAAACACAACACAAGACAACGTGAGGAGTCGCAAAAAATAGTTATCAACTTAAAATATACCGAATTATAATGGACAGAAAATTCCTATGAGGAAGAAATATGAGTTCTGGTTTCGGTCTTCTGGCCGTGGGACTTTTGGGTCTTATTGTGGCGGGTTATATTGCTCAAAGTCGGCTACCGCCACCAAAACCAAAAATTGTAGGAATTGATTTGGGAACAACATATTCCTGTATCGGGGCTTACGAGGCCATTACAAGCAAGGTTTTCATATTCCCAAACAAACATGGTAAAAATACAATGCCAAGTATCGTCAGCTTCACTAATGAAGGAGTAAAAGTAGGGCAAAATGCGTTGGCAATGGCAGAAATTATTCCGCGATCTACAGTCTATGACGCTAAGCGATTTATTGGTAAAAACTTCACTCAGCCAGAAATTGACGAAATTTCAAAATTGTATCAGTTCAAAATAGCTATGTATGACAATGGTCTAGCTTATTTTAAAGTAGACAATAAAGGATTGGAACGAGAAGTTACTCCTGAGGAAATTGGATCATATATTATTAAAGAATTAGTGCATGATGCCCAGATGAATTTATCAAGGATCATCACGAAGGCAGTTATGTCTGTTCCAGCTGAATTTGACAAGAGTCAAAGAGAGGCTACAAAGCAAGCTGCAAAGCTGGCAGGGATTGAAGTTCTAAGAATCATTAATGAGCCCACTGCTGCAGCCTTGGCCTATGGCTTACATGAACATAGCCACATAAACTATGTCATTGTTGTTGATTTAGGGGGTGGAACCCTTGATGTATCATTGCTAAACATCCAGGGTGGTATGTTTGTTACCATGGCAATGGCTGGTAACAATCGCCTAGGTGGACAAGATTTTAATAATCGCTTGTTTCATTATATTTTGAAGACCATGAAGGAAAAACATGGTGAACTGGATTTGAGTTCAGAAGATCTTCAGAGATTGCAGCACATAGTGGAATCTGTGAAAATAAACTTGACCACAAACTATGTTGTACCAATTCAAATGCCTCTTGCATTGCTCTCTAATGGAGGATCAATTGGTGCTTTTGAAATGAATATAACTCGTTCAACTTTTGAAAAACTTAATCATGACTTGTTTGAGAAATCTTTGGATCCATTGAAAAAGGTTCTTGAGGTAACAGAGTTGAATAAAAATGAAATTGACGAAATTGTTCTGGTTGGTGGTTCTACAAGGATCCCTAAAATAAGAGAGATTATAAAGAATTTTTTTGATGGGAAGGAACCCAATGTTGCCATAGACCCTGAACTTGCTGTTGCCACTGGAGTGAGCATACAAGCTGGGATTTTAGGAGGAGCATGGCCTTTACATGTGTCTGCTATTGAAATTCAAAATGAGCAGCTAAAAAAGATAAATGTTTAACAGTTTAAAGCAACATTTCAAAAAGTATTTAATTAAATTATGATATTTTAAAAGGACCTTTTAGTTACATCATCATCTATGAAAGTTGTAAACTATGATTCTGACATTTGTTGTGATATTTTCTACAATTGCCAGCTGGAAAAAGTTATTAATAACGTTTATATTATCAACAATAAATACTCATGATACTAGTAATTTAACTGTCCAACATTTATTGCAAACTAAATTGTTTTTTCATACAATATTCAATAATTGCTAAATTAATATGAAATCAGTTATAGCAAAGTGCAGAGACATTTAATGGATATGCCATTACAGAGCATCAAAATGGAAAATTGTGTGCAATTTTTTACAGTGTTGGGTGAAATTATTCTTTGAATTAGACAACCACTAGCAATGCCAAACATGACATAGTGCTCATTCAACCTGCTTGTTGCTGTTTACCAACTACTATTCATCAAATTTTCTCAAGGTTGCCACCAGACATTTTTGCTATATGTGTTATTTTAAAAACATGGTTTTAATGACTCCCAGATTTCTTTTGCATTCGTTTCTTTTTCTTAGCCTCCATTGCCTCAGCTTGCAGAAGTTTCTGCATTCCCCTGGGATCTTTCGGATGATAACCCATACGTTGAGCTTCAAATTGTTTTTCCCTCTGCTTCTCTTTCAACTCTCTTTTTTTTTCACAAAGCTCCTTCATTCTTGCTCTATATTGTGCAATGATTTCGGGCATTTTCTTCATATTTTCTTCAATCAACTTTTGCCTGAATACAAAACAATTCAGAAAAATGCCATATATTTCTCCAGAGGCTGAATTGTGTACAGATATACATAATAAGCAGAACTTTATTATATTGCTTTCCATAGATCCCAATAGATAATTTGACCATTTCAAATTCTCCCCAAGGAGAAAATTTTTTGTTGTGGAATATAGAGCATATTTTAGTAGACATTGAATTTAAAATGTAGTATCAGATACAAGTACCTTTCCTCTTTTGCTTTTTCTTTTTTTGATCCTCTGTTGGTAAAATCTAATGATTTGTCTCGAAGTGGCTTTTCAGGCCAAAAATACCCGTCGGCAATATATTTTTTTCTTAAATTAGCCAATTTTCTTGCACTGATTTTTGCTTTAACATATCGACCATTCACAAAAGTTGGTTTGGACATTTGCAAAAGTCTTGCCACTTCATCACTTACTTGCTGCTGCTCTAGAGAATGTACTTGGTGTCAAAATATATGTATTATGAATGCATTACTATATTCCATGTCTTTCTAACTTAGAATTAAAAGAAGTATACTACCTTTATAGTCAGAAAATGCTCTTTGACAATTGAGGATCAAATTTGTAGGCTGTAATCTATGATTAATAAGATGCAGATAATTCTATGATCAGTCTGAAGAGTACATCCAAGTTTACAGAATAAGTGGAATGCTAAAACCAGCCCAAGTATACCCCATTACTCATTGAGCAACACAGGCGAGTGTAGCTGGCGAGCAGTGTTGCAAAAAGAAAATCTCCATATAGTGCACAAGACAAGACCAACTTTCCAAAGTACATTTGGTAGAGTCATGTTGCTGCAACTATTAGTGCCAGGCAACAACTTATAAGTAGAGCACCGCACCCTTTTTTTTGCAACTTTTTGAAGATAACAAAACTACTCACAACTATTTAGGCTTGTTTTAAATACTGACTAATCAAAAAATAGATTTTCATTTACAAGATAAGAAAACCTAACAAGTGCTATTGCTGCCATGAACAAGCAATTTGCAAAACTTCTTAAATTATTTCCTTTTATAATACTTTCGATAGTTTTTAATTTGAAGTTGCAAATTACAAGCTTTGACATAAACGAGGAATTGAAGGACATTGACAAACATCCAATGAGGAAAATATTTTTTAGTTATACAATTCATGCTGTTTTCTATCATTCAAGTAAGGAAGGTTTCATAAAAATACATGATTGAAAAATCTTATTTTCTACAAAAATCTCATATTAACATATCAAAATCTTCAGGGCTGCCTCTTACCTGTGCATACATGAACATCCTCTGAAACAAAATTCCACTAATCCAGTATGTACAGTAGAAGTAAATTGCAGCAAACGACTACATCTTAAAAACATCGTTTTTCTCAAAATATGGTCAAATTTTTTTAAAATTAAACCTCAATCGATGATTTGATACTGTACTAGTACCATTAGTACAGAGTGGTAGTACTATAATGTACTTATAACTGATGTAAGTTATATGTCTTTATGATCGCAGGCGCTTTCCCACGTAAAATGCTGTAATTGCTCAATAGTTTAAGCATAGATATGTTAAGCTTATTAGAAGGAAATGAGTTTGTCTCAATAAAAGCTACTTTGAAATAATTAATGTTAGTTTTCTATTCCTTTACGTCGCAAAAGCAAAACTTTCATGTTTAGTTGAATCGTAACTGCAAAGGTGCCAAATAATTAATGTAACATGAAGTAAATACGACGTTTGACTCGTTTTCAGTGCGCATCAATATTGCGCATTAGGAGATTATATATTTTCTTGGCATCGTACAGATGAATTATGTTACAATAGATTTTGGGAGGGCTTGAAGTTAATAATGGCGGAGGGTGAACTTGTTGTTGACAGTGTAATTTCTAGACTTCTAGAGGGTAATCTCAACATTTATCACTTTATATGGTAGGAAAAAAGATGAAGAACACAATGCAATTTTATGTGTTTTAGCGCGAGGAAGACCCGGTAAAAACGTTCAGTTGACCGAAGCTGAAGTTCGCGGTTTATGCCTGAAGTCAAGAGAAATATTTTTGAGTCAGCCAATTCTGTTAGAACTCGAAGCTCCTCTCAAAATATGTGGTATGTGTACGTTAACAATGACAAAATATTTCTTCTGCGTTTGAAATGAAACCTTAGAAACCTAGTGTAGTATACAATTTTATCAAAAAAGCTTCATTCGACACATGTCGACAATATCAATATACGAGATATTGTTTACAGTTACGAAAGGTGTCAAATGATGCTTGAATGTGGCTCTCACATTTTTTAGTTTCGAATCTTCCCGAAGTTAGCTTTATTGAAATCAGCCTTAGTAAATTTTAGGAATTTTTTTGTAATATGTTAAACAATGAAACTATGTTGATAGGTATACTTATGCCAAAATAAGGAAATGGTTTTCTCTTGTACAGGGTATAAACAATTTGGGAATTTGAATTATATCACTACATATTAAAGTTGAGCACTACATATGTATATTATAAGCACAACATTTTGCATTCCATTCCATTTCATTGTTTTACCTATTTCTATTATTGTGATTTTACTTTCCAATTTCCATTCTAACCTTATCCGTGTTCTTGTTCCATTGCATAACATGTGTAAATAAAATAAATGTAGGTGGTATCAATAAACTTCAGAGAAAGACATATTTTTGTTTTGCTCACCAATTGTGAATACTACTGGAACAATTATTGCTATGATTTCCTGCTAAATTCAGACCTTTTCAATTTAGTCTACAATCCAGTATTTAAAATCATGAGATTGTATGGGCTTTGAAGAAATTTTGCGATTGGGCCTTACTTTCTTTTGGCCCTTACCATAACACAGATTTACCTTAATGAACTTTAAAAATGTAAATGTCTAGGTGATATTCATGGACAATACACAGATTTGTTACGTCTATTTGAATATGGTGGATTTCCTCCTGAGGCCAACTACCTTTTCCTTGGGGACTACGTGGATAGAGGAAAGCAATCTCTTGAAACAATATGTTTGCTTCTTGCTTACAAAGTGAAATATCCTGAAAACTTCTTCCTACTTCGTGGCAACCATGAATGTGCTAGCATCAATCGTATCTATGGTTTTTATGATGAGTGTCAGTTTAAAGTTCTCTTTTGCAATATGAATTTGGAAAAAAAATGTGTACCTAAAACTATGATTATTGAATTTTTTGTAATTTCATTTTAAAACTTGTTTAGGTAAAAGACGTTATAACATAAAATTGTGGAAGACATTTACAGATTGCTTTAACTGTCTACCGATTGCTGCAATTGTAGATGAAAAAATATTTTGTTGTCATGGAGGTAATGGTTTAATAATCATGTTAATGTTGGCGATTAAATGGACTTTAGCCTTTAACATAATTTATGGAACAACAGCATATTATATATAACACAGTATTGCTAGTCATGTTTCTAAGAAATGATTCTACACATGTAAGTTTTGTCGTGAAATTGATCTAGTTTTGATTTTGCCTATCACAGCTTGAGATGGGTTTGTTTGTTTCTGTGTGGAAAAACAATTGTGTGAAAACTAATTTTCAGATTTTCACCAATAGTTTTTATCTAAAGGTAGTATTGCTTTTTTCTCTGTCCAGGTCTTTCTCCTGACTTGCAATCAATGGAACAGATAAGACGTATTATGCGACCAACAGATGTCCCAGACACAGGGTTACTTTGTGATCTTTTGTGGTCAGACCCAGATAAAGAAACCAATGGTTGGGGTGAAAATGATCGTGGTGTCTCTTTCACTTTTGGTGCTGACATTGTCAGCAAATTTCTCAATAGGCATGATCTAGATCTCATTTGCCGAGCTCACCAGGTTTAAAATAACAATGTTTCATCCTTTGGCAAATTGTGTGTTGATGCAGTGAGTTATTTAAGTTGTATTTGGTATGTTGTTTAGGTGGTTGAAGATGGGTATGAGTTCTTTGCTAAACGACAATTAGTTACATTGTTTTCTGCTCCAAATTACTGTGGAGAATTTGACAATGCTGGTGGCATGATGAGTGTTGATGAAACCCTCATGTGCTCTTTCCAGGTGTGTAATACATTAGTATTTACATTCACTAAACACACTCGCCCTTATGTACATTCACTAATCATAGCCACTATTGTGTGTTGCTTGCTTACAAGATAAGCCTTTTTCTTTAAACAGACCATTTAAAAACTTTTTCAGATTTTGAAGCCATCAGAGAAGAAAGCCAAATATCAGTATGGCGGTCTCAATTCTGGACGTCCCGTAACACCTCCCAGAGGTGGAGCTCAACAGCAAAACAAGAAAGGAAAGAAATAGATCCTTCAGCACATATTAACTTAGTATAGAGTAAAGCTATCTGCTAAAAGACAAGATAAATGGTCAGTCTGGCCCTTGTACTTTATCTAACCTGAACAGTGTTGTAACTGATGTGTGCAAAATATGACGAAAAATGTCTTTGAAAGGTATTAATGACTTAGTAATACCATTGGCTGATTTTCCATGTTAAGGATAGCATTGTTGTGATGTCTATTGATTTTAATTATTTGTAAATTGTTTGCTTTATTAATTACACTGTTATCCTAATCATGTGTGATTCCTTCTGTTTATTAATTTATTGTCTAAATGAGTCAATACTGACAATTAGGACTGTTATTTTATTTCAAATGTTTTAAAATGTCCTGAAATGATTCACTATTTCCCCACTCACACCATGATGTGAGATCACTAACAATGAGTTAATCTTAAAGCTGAAGCACATAAACTTATGCTGTTCAGTGAAGTTCACTCACCATTCAACATGGATGCGTTACTAACCCAAATATCTCAAACGTAAATTAAAGAATAATGTGAACATGTGTACTGAAAAAAAAAGAAAGAAAGGTTTGACAATAACCAATCTTGTTTTAAAATGCCAAATGAAGTGAAAGTTTCAGTGCTTCATGTGCACCTTCACATTCTCCCCAGCCAGTTAAGGCATGCTGATTTTTAGTTCCATATTACACTCAAGTGTGACCTAACCCTTTACAGTTTCCTTTTAACTTGTTTAATCAATTTTCTCTTACTGCACAATAGTTGAATTACATAACAGTATTAGATTCTTCTTTCATAAAAATATATATATATATATATATATATATACAAAGTGTATATACAATGTGCCCTCCCGGCTATCACCAAAGTGCAATGGTGACTCCAGCACTTGGGACACAGGATGTACGGTTGGTATATATATATTCAGCGTTGTCATAAATTTTTTGATGGAAAGTTTACTTTTATAGGTGCTTTCTACTGTGCATATACATTTATGTTCAAAGTCTGTTAAAGATTGCTTCAAATTGTTGATGAAAAAATATTCTGCAGTCATGAAGGTAATGCTTTATGGTCATAGTAATGTGGTATGATAAATGGACTTTATCCTTCAGCATAGTTTGTGGAGTAACAGCATATAAACAAAAAAGGCAGTGTTCCTGGTCATGTATTTATGAAATGATTCAACACATTTGTTTTTCACATAACATAATTGATCATAAAACAAAAACCGAACAGAATTCTTCCATTTCCATTTGACACTTTTATATCAAAGCAAACAAATCTGGCTGCATTTTAGCAACTTTGATTTTACAAATGTCCCAGTTATATTAAAAACTCTCAACTTGTTCATTGTATGCTAAACACAATGTTGTTTCGATAACATTGATTTGAATATTTGCTATACTACACTGTTTCTACCCATTAATTTCCCAAAGATATGGTTCATCTCATACATATATTGAATAAACATACCTTCTGGTTCAGACTTCATGGAACGCAGACCAGAAAACAGCTACAGTCTTGTATTTCAACTTTGCGTTGTAGGACGCCATAGTTTATAAGATGGAAATGATTAAACCTAGAAACTGAAATACATTTTTTCATTCAGAAAGTAATAAGGTAAATATACCTAGATTATTACACTTTATTTGCGTGTAATACGATAAGAATGAGCTTTACATACTCTGGCAAGCGATTTTATCATCATCACTATGTCGTTTTTAAGCTGACACCTTTAAACGAGTAAACCACGGCTTTTCTGTGAGCCATTTCAGTAATAAAATTTGGACCGCCATTTTGAACTCACAACTGTTTGTCTTTTTACGATTTTACCAAGATTTCTCATTCCATAATTTCGTAAAAGCACTATTGCCAATACACATTTAATATAAACGACAACTTTTTTGAAAATAGACATGTTTCGACATCTCATGAAGAAATAATTCATTCACACATCCACAAAATATCTTGTCAGAAAATGAAAGTGAAATGACCCACATACGATTGCCAATTTACCACCACAAAAACTTTTTTACCCATGAAAGGTGTAGTGACCGGTAGTGGCCTTTAAAGTTTAAATTTACCGCGCAAATTGCTTGCGCATCTTTCGACTCTCTCGAAAAGGGTGGTGAAAGATACATCGTGCATGTTCGTTGCTTGCTTACCCCACGCCCTCTCCCCACCCACACACAGAGTAAGTATACACATTATAAAATAAGTGTAAAATAAAAATTTACAACTAACAAATACAATATGTATATGCCAAAGGCCTCGGGCCACTTTTGAGGCCGAATGAAAATATTTTTTAAGTACGGACTGACCTAGACGGTACATAACATATCTATTTTTTATTTTTAAAGCAAAGAAATTCGCGTTGTGAAATGGCCGATATGCGGCTTGTCTGATACTGAAATTGCATTGTTTTGTACAAAATTCGCTCTCGGCACTCTCGGTCAAGGTATTGTAAAAAGCTTCCCTCTGGTGCAGCTAAACAGATTACAGAAAATCAAAAACATCACATGCATAAAAAAATTACCAATTATTGATACTTTTTACATAATACATAATTACACTATTTATATACCAAGTATTACATTTTAACCAATTATTAAACAATTATTACAAAAATGCACAGCTAACTTATATATTGAACCAGTTATTTTAATATTTACAAATACTGCGTTGCAACATTGGGTCTATTCTCTCCTGGAACCCACAGGGCCTGAGACTCCCAACGAAGGCAGTTAATGATGGTGTTGGCAAAGATGAAGTTTACATTACTTACAATCAAAAGGTAAAAAAAGCAATAATATTTTAAAATACACGAAAAAAATATTCTAAGGACCAAACGAAAATTGCAAGAAGTTAATCTTATTATCTAGAGGGAAAACGTCAAGGATAACGAAAAACATAAAATTATAATTTCAATATTCAAACCAATTTTAACGACATGCATAAAAATCAAAGCTAAAAGAAAATTTCATTACTAAGAATTACTTCATCGATTTGATCAACGTTTTCCTTGACCGTTGTTGTTGTAGATAGTCAAACAGACACATAAAAAATTTTCCTTGAAATTATATCTTGATACATCACTAAATTCCTCGCCTTGTTTCAATTGTAGAATTCATCTTTCTACATTAACCTCAAATGGAAATGTTCTAAGAATGCTTCCCATCGCCCTAGTTCGCCCTTGACGAAAGAATATCTTTGTGCCGACACGAACAAATTCTGGATTTCTGAGAAACTTGAATGTAACGGTCGTCCATTGACCAGTTTTTACACGCTTGATAAATTCATTGAAAATAAGTCAATAAAAGTAACTGAGTAAAAAATGCGTCATGGAAAATGGCCATACGAAATGAAGTACAATAAAGAAGCTTTCCTACCTGGGAAATCTTATCAATAGTTACAGTTTGAACAACTTTACCGACATGTAAAGTTCCTTGAAAGCGCTCTGACAGCTCGCTCGTATGAAAGAGCAAGAAAAGGCGAGCTTCTACAGCAGAAAAACATTCCAGTGAAGCATCAGGGGAGAGCAACGCCATTCCCTATACGATAAAGAAAACAACACCGGATATTGTCATTTTAGGTAAAAAGTCAATTCATACAAACTCATTCTAAACTCTGTCATTGCATATCATTTTTTTCACGAAAAACGAAGCCCAACTTACACGTCGAATGGACATTTTTTCAACGTAAGAGAGCGCTAACGTAGCGGATTGTCCAGCTTTGATATAATGACAAGGCACGCGATTTCTTCTAATGGATACCACGCGTGTCTCCGTAAAATCACCTCGTTCCGATGGCCCTAACATCATTATGTCACCTTCACGTATCAGACCTCTAAGGAATAAAAGAAAAAAGATACTTCTTGTTTCTTTCCATACATAGAACATTGGTATTTTAACAAGAAGTTTTATTTTCCATAACCCAATTCAAAATTTCTACAAAACAAGTATGAACAATGACGTAGACTTAATGCTATTATGTCATTGCAATAAAGAAACTCCTGTTACTTTCCAAGTATTTTCTGTAAATATATCAAACGAACATCACAAAATGGAGGGAACATGAAAATGAAAAAGTTAATATACGTATATTTCAAAGACATCATACCTCATCAACGTACCACCCAAAACTATCCCAATGTTTGGTACATTGAATGTTTCGTCAACCTAAAAATGTAATACATGTAATGAAGCGTGCACGCTTGATAATAGCTAATATAATATAACTGTAAGAACATCCGCCATTGATGTTAATTCAATATATTATACGTATAAAATGTCCTCATATTGTTTGTAATTTTGACTGCCTGTGTACAGTGATGGATCCAGCGAGGATTTTTTAGGGGGGTGCTTGGCTTAGTGATCAGCTAAAGTTCAGCGAATAGAAACCAATTACATATCAACCTACTCGTCATATAAAATTGATACTATTTCCCGTTTTAGTCAATTAACGCCTTATAATCAAAATAAATATGGTTGGTGAGCAGCCCTGCACCCCTTTAATAAATCCAACACTGCCTATCTACAATACTATCATGAAAACAATATGCATGGTCATACACTTGCTGTTCTTACAAAATACTCTGGTTTTTCTTGCATTAATTTTTCCTGTTCCTCCTGACTCTGACGAGGTGGAATTATATTGAGAAACTTCTTTAATAAATCCAAGTCATCGCCAGTGACGCTGGATACTGTGAATATTGGAGTAATCCTAAAAAATCAACGTCATAATGTCCAATTTACTGCTAACATACGATTCTCCTCAATTTACTAAGCAGTAAAATACTTACGGTGAAAAATACATACGGTGAAAAATTTAAAAATTGTTTTAAAAAGAGCCAATACCATGGTGAATGATCAAAATAACGCAACAGTTCTTAAAAGAATTGTTTAAAACCACAACACTATACCAACAAATCTAAAAGAACTGTCGACAAAAGCATTACGTGTTTAATTTATCTCTGTTTATGCGTCATTTCTCTATTTAGAGATGACGTTAACTTTTTTGTAACATTATAAATACTGAATGATTTTGAAGCTCACATTTAGCAGACGTTGACATGTGATGAGTAGTCTGCCGAAATGCATAGTATCTTTCAGCTTTAAATTTTTGATAGTGATAAAACAAGTACTATATCTTGCGAAAATTGTTTTGCAGAAACTCGACTTAAACAGAAGCTCTGTAAAACAATCTCCAGGTTACAAAACTACATCCCAAATACATTGATGTGATTCTCTCTCAAGGGAAAC
Organism: Xenia sp. Carnegie-2017; assembly: GCF_021976095.1. Classification (NCBI taxonomy): domain Eukaryota; kingdom Metazoa; phylum Cnidaria; class Anthozoa; order Malacalcyonacea; family Xeniidae; genus Xenia; species Xenia sp. Carnegie-2017. Next base: position 12,220,987 of record NW_025813483.1, on the reverse strand, counting down.
GAACATTTCACGATCAAATGAATGCTTAGTTACTATGAAAGGCGATACTGCCTCGTCTACGTCAACAATATTAACGCACTACACAAGAATGACACGATTGCATGTTGAATAGTGACGTTCCCTCCTACTCATGACGTCAATTACGTCACGAGATGAATTTTTTCCATGTTATTTTATCAAAATTTAGACCTCCCGATTAATTTTGTGATTTTTGCAATATAAAAATGTACATCAAATGTAGATAATTTGCACCTGTTCGAAACAAGATTCGTAGCAGCAGTAACCGCATCCTCAGAATTCGAAACTCTTAGAGGCATCTTTTTGCACCCGGGACTTTTGAGAACTCTTTCAAGTCCCTTGATGGTTTGCTCGGTCATTGCAGCTGTACAAGTGTCTGTCTTATTAACGACAATAAACATTGGGACGTCCATAGCAATACATAGACCAAGATGTTCGCGTGATGTTCCAACTAAAATATCACAAATTAATTTTTAATATTTTCAACAAAATGTACATGGTTTAATTATGTTCACCTGTTCCACATCAACCATTGACCGTGCGGCGTTCATAAATTGAACATTTGTTTCGTGTTTCAAAACTTGACGTTACTAACGGCTAACTCATTGTTGCTAAGGCATGCGCGTTAAGTTATGGAAAATGTTGTTTTTATTTAATAAACAACCGTGACATGTCGAAATTTGGCAAGTATGGAAAGAAGTTTGAAAACGTTGAACTCTATCGTTAGATATAGGACTTCAAATTGGTATTGGTGAGAACTAGTGGGTCTTTGTCGTCGACTAAGAGAGTTAGTTAACAGTTTTCTTATTAACCAATGCTATATCAGGGTTACGCCTTAGCAACAATCAGCCGTATAGTAACATCAAAATAGCCGTTAGTAACGTATGACAAATGTCTAATTTATACACGCCTCACGGTCAATTGCAAATGACTGTATGGTGTATTGATCAGTGTTCACTTTGTAAACCAGAAGCTCCATTGGAAAATCTTCTTAATCTAGCATATCATTTAAGTAGATGTACCTACCTACTCCAGTATTTGCAGCAATAACAAGCATTGCAAAGTCAGGTATGTGCCCAGTAAGACCAAAGATTGTTGTCTTCAGATACTTCTGATGTCCAGCCAAGTCAAGAAAAGTGATGATCTTTGATGACATTTCACAAATTTCTTCAGCACTACCGGAATCGCTGTAGTTGACAACCTGAATAAATATTGTAAAAAAACACCTTTCCTGAAAACTATGTTCTCCTGACTTGTGTAATAGTAAGATATAATTCTATATATGTCAATTATAATACAGACACAATACAAATATTTTGAAAAATACGATGTGTTTTAGAGTCCACATATATTATTTCAAAACTAACTAAAATTATCAACAATTGCATCCATCCTCAACATAAAAATCTGACCTCAAATTATTAAGTTATATTTTGAGATTTTTTGTACCTCTCCTTTGCTGTTGAATCCAAGAATTTCATGACTGATACTGGAAGTTCGTCCAGACTCAATTTCATGAAGATGTCTAAAGAGATTAAGACGAGCCCGACCACGGCCATTATCTAACTCTCCTTGTGTGAGAACACCAACTAAAGTACTTTTACCAACATCAACATTACCAATGACTGCTAACCGTATATCTATCATCTATAAAACAATTAGAAGTTTGTCTAACAACCTGTATAATGTGCTGGGCAAGACAGCTATGTAGCTTTACTGATGGGGATCAAAAGAAAGAGCGCAGAAATACTATCTTTCTGAACATGGCACGTTAAAGACTTCAAAATATGTGCACCAAATTGGAACTGCTGGCAATAAATCATCACGGTGAGTCACCTGTTCATCATCAGAAATTTTGCGCACAAGAACTTCAGTAACTACTCTCTCATTTTCATCTTCTTTGCAACCTTCAACAAGATGTTCTCTTAAAACAGTAGCCTCAGAGCCAAGTCTTGCAGCCATTGTTTTTAAGGTCTCTAATGACAAATCCATCTCATATTGAGTGAGACCTGCCAACATACCATTGTCTTCAACTCCAATCTCATATATGGCTTCTCCCAATCCTTCCTGTAACCGCCATTTTAATTGGGTAACCAGTTGTTCTAAGCGTGCTTTGGTTGGATTCACAAGTTTTAGCTAGAAATATCAGAAAAATAAATGTTCTGGTAGCACATTCAAACCATTGATTGCTCTTTATAGTATTTGGGCATACAGGACCAAAAACATAGGTGTGAACACATCCTTCACAAATGAAATGAGAAATCCCCCTGTATTGGACCAAATATTGAAAATAATGCGTAGTAGTCTGGATTGTTAAAAAAAAACAAGAAATGAACAGACAAAATTACTTGGTATAGATGCCCAAATAAAAAGCATCTAAAATTGTAAACTTAAATAGACAAACATTACTCTCATTTATTGAAAATATCATTTTCTGCCTAAAACATGAGTAATAAAGAGAATTTACACAAACCTTGTATTCAACATTTCCGACTTCCACCTAAAAAAATGAAACATCTTAAATATTTACAGTCCAAAGTTCCAAACCTCTAAGGCAATGTTTTAGTTTTATCATCACACTATACACACTTGTAAACCAGAGCAAATAAGCATACCTCTGGCGGTAAGCAACGGCTTCTGTTAACATTGTCTCCATTTGAAAAAAAGTTTGAAATTCCACCTTCGCTAACGTCTAAAAGATACGCCATTTTAAGCGAACCACAGATTCAACATTCGCCTTCCTTAAAGCAATAAACATTCCTAATTTCTACAGTTTCTAAAAGATCCACTTAAATCAATTCCATACAAAAACTGCAGAATTGCTCCGACATTTCGTCAGATATTTGCTGGCGCAACAAGTGCCAAAATTGTGCAAAACAGTCCAAAAATCGCACAATAAAGGAAAGTAAACAAAAATGAAATTAAAAAAGTACTTGTTCTCAAAAAATAGGTACGCCAGCGTACATTAATACTTCCCACTTTGCATGATATCAAACTTGTGAAATAACATATTTAACTTCCTTATTTTCTTTAACGTTGACTTACGATGTTTCTAAAAATGATATCCCTAAATGGGTCAATCGCGATCATCAAAGTTACCACGAGCATAAGCACTTTTGTGTGAATTTTCTGATAGCTTTTCTCCAAAAAGAATTTTTCGATTCCCTAGCTTAAACGACCTGTGGTGCCACAAATATAGACTTAATAACTCTTAAACTTTTCAAAATAAAATGTCTGTTTATCTTTGAGGAAAATATTTTACAAAAGTGATAAAGACAACATAAAAATACAACTTAATCCCAATTCCAAAGTTCATATAAATAAACTGATCACTACAGTAAAGATACCCACAAAGTCCCTTTTGAAAAACTCATAATCCAGTTCACAGCACTATTCTCAAGCTTCGTGCAATCGGCCTCAAGACATCTAAATACGAAGAAAACAAAATTGATAAAATACTAAAAGAAATGCAAAGTGATATACACATGAACGTTGTCCTAACCAAAGAAAATCTTACTATAATGTCCAGGGACTGATTGTATGAAGCCTTTATAGCGCTACGGCACTGAATTAAATCAAAAACCTCTATTTAATTTACACACAATGTTATTCTAACCGTAAAAAAGTTAATATAGTGACAAGGGGTCAATTGCAGGAAGCCTGCATTAATTGGGGATTCTATTTTTTTGAATTCTTTATTAAAAAACTTCTTCTAAAACTCTAATTTACACAAAATATCCTGGTACATAACGACCTTTATAAACCACTTGAAATCCCAACTATCCATGCAGGCAGCCGGACCCTCGATCATTACGCTCATTACAATGAAATAAAACTGATTTTACAGAAAATTACACCTTCCATTTTGTTAACAGTTTAAGTAGAGTGTAAACAGGCTTTCCTTTCACTTTCCCACATTCTCGAATACAGATGTCATATTTCATATTTCTTATCTCTTTTGAAACAAGAAAACTTCTCAAGCGTTCTTGTTCGTCTTTCTCCATGAGTAATTTAAAGGGATCAGTCTTAGTGAAAATTTTTGCAGTTTCGTCTGCCAACACTACATGGTAACCCACACCACAGTCATCTTTAAACTATATGTGAAGGAACAGTGACAAATTCATAGCACATCGATGGCAGAATACTTTGGTGAGGTTGTCGAAGGTCAGTTCTTTCAACTGATAACGCTCTTTGCAATGATCACAGAAAGCTACGACAAATTGAACAGGATGACGAGAATCCACTGTAGAAATTTTGCCAGTGAATGATATATCCTCTGTATCATCTTTAGTTGCTACGACCTGTGGTATAGGTATGATGGACTTATCAATGAATCTTTCACAAACTTTTACTCATCATCAACAAAGTTGTGTTTGTTTATCTTTGAGGAAAAAATTACATACATAAAAACTTAGCAAAACCCAGCTAATATCAAAAAACCGATCACTACAGTTTGGTTAAAAAAATTCTCACAAAATTAAAAAACTCAATCTCTAGTTGAAGCACCATCCAAACTTCATAAAACACATCTCAAGAAATGTAATTTCGTACAAAACAAAACTGATAAAATACTAAAAGAAACACAAAGTGATATACACATGAACGTTGTTCTAACCAAAGAAAATCTTACTATAATGTCCAGGAATTGATTGTATGATACCTGTATAGCGCTATGGCACTGGATAATGATCTCTTGATTATTTCAAAAACCTCACAATATAAGCTTTAATTCAATCACAATGTTATTCTTTGTGTAAAAAAAGTTAATATATTGACATTAAGGCTGTATAGATAGTGGATTGTATTTTTTGAGTTCTTTAAAAAGCTTCATCTAAAACTCTAATTTAAACAAAATATCCTGTACATAACGACCTTCATAAACCACTTGAGACCCCTACTATCCATGCAGGCAACCGGTCCCTCGATCATTACGCTCATTAGAATAAAAGAAAACTGATATGATAGAAAAAACTACATCTTTTGCTGTGTTGACAGTTTAAGTAGAGTGTACACCGGTTTTCCTTTCACTTTCCCACATTCTCGAATACAGATGTCATATTTCATATTTCTTATCTCTTTTGAAACAAGAAAACTTCTCAAGCGTTCTTGTTCGTCTTTCTCCATGAGTAATTTAATGGGATCAGTCTTAGTGAAAATTTTTGCAGTTTCGTCTGCCAACACAACATGGTAACCCACACCCCAGTCATCTTTAAACTCCATGTGAAGGAACAGTGACAGAGACAAATGTTTAGCACATCGAGGGCAAAAGAATTTAGTGAGTTTCTCGATGCTCAGTTCTTTCATTTGAAAACGCTCTTTGCAATAATCACAGAACGCTGCGAGAAATTGAACAGGATGACGGGGATCCACTCTACCAATTTTTCCAGTTAGTGATATCTCCGTATCATCATCTTCAATCTTTACTTCTGGCTCCTGATAACACTCGCATAAATTCTCCCTAATCATTTCGACATCTCGTTCTGATGTCTCCGAGATTGCTTCGTCATCTACGATTTCAGAAGAAGATGCAACGATATCAGTTGGACCTACATCTTTGTTTGAAGAACGGCCAATTTTGTAGTACCACCACGAACACGACATCCAATTTTTTAATTTTGCGACTTTATCTAAATCATCTTTCGTGACAGTCGGCTTACCAGCCTTTGAACAGACTGGTGGCACATCCTCGTCGCTTTCAAACACCAACCAAGGTGACTCAATATCGTATGTTCGTAATTGAGGCCGTAGTTCGTATTCAGTTACACGCATTGGCATTTTTACAATCTGACCCACTTTGTCAATTCTCGGCATGTCTTCTGTAGTTTTTTGAGAACAGACACAGCTAACTGGTAGATATTCATCCGGAAAGGATTGATCTACGAGGGAGAAGGTTAAGATCATGTCGGTTCCTCTCGTTTTTCTTGGTTTATCGAACTTTAATACCACCCCAATAACGACGACATCGCGATCAGTTAACTTTACAGATTTCAGTCTCTTGATTTCCTGTGTTTCCCAATTTGGCGGGAAAGAAATGGTTTTATTCATCGTCAACTATTAAGAAAGAGGATATAATGGTACATGATGAAAAACATTTTGAATTTAAGCCTACAGTTTTTTCAGGATTTAATATAGCTACGTGAAATTTGTTAGTATCACTAAGTGGGCAACCCTAAAATAACTTTTTAAACACAGGAGTAAGAAATTATCAAGATACAACCAGCTTTTCTTTTATATTCAAACAATTTTTTACGGTAGTTTTAAAAATGCGATAATAGTGGCAATATCTACCAGATATCGTACAAAAAATGTTAAGAACTTAAACAAGATCTTACAGTATGTGCGTCTTAGCCACATACGATCTTGTTTCCAGAAATGTCGATCTCAAAATAAGATCTAGCTAACGTAGGAGGCTACTTTCAAGACTCTACCATATTTTTAGGTAATAATTACAGAGTATTTGTGGCAGAAATTTAGCGGAAAATATAGTGAAAATAATCATTACTATTATTTTTTAAGAAATCAATAGTTGTGAACAAAAAGTTTACGTTGAAAAGTTCTTTTTTAAAGTATTGCTTTTATTTACAATGATGTGCCCATATACACATAAATGCAACTTTAGAAACCACAATGACCTTCATTTTGACAGAGACTTTAGCAACACATTTCACTAAAAAGTATTTACTTTAATTTAATCTTTGAATCCTTGAAGACTCACAGCCTTAAATGTAAAAAGACCTGAACAATTTTTAAAAAGATCTGAAGTTCTCAAAAGCAGTGAAAAAATCTACCAAGGATTCTGCAAACCCTTCCAACTTAGTGCTGCTGTGCCTTGAGAATTGTTCTTGTTGGAAAAATGTTTTGTGTCCAGAAGTTTTATGGATAAGTCTGAATACTATTACTCTTCATAGAGCCTTCGTCATTGACAAAAAAGCAAGCGAATACATTCACAGTTTCCAGCAAAGGAAAAAAATTTTTTGTTCAGGGCCATAACCGAAACGTTAATTGGGGTAGGGTGGGTGTGTTTATTCATACATTCAGCTGTTCCAAATTTAGTCCTTCTTTGGAAAAGAATTCACTTTTAAAAGAAATCAGTCGGGCACAACTGAATACAAGCTCCCCCTCCCCTCCACGATAAAGTTCTAGTTACAAAAATCAGCAATAGTTATATACACTGTTTATACAATCCTACATACTCAATGAACAAATAACTTTATATAATAACTGTGAAACACACCACAATGACATTCAGTATATATTTGAGTAAATTTGATGGAAAGTTTGGGTAAAATAGTTACTTGATCAGTTCTAGCGCTTCATTGTAGAAATACTGTACGGTGTTTTGGCTAAATAATCTTAATGGAAGTGCATGACCAAACCAACTTATTCCTTCTGCTTATGCAAGCCTTGGGGACATTTATGATAACTTTCACTAATCTTCTCCTCAGTTCCCTCAAAGGTCTCCACGGTTTCCATTAGCCTGTGCTAACACAGTAAACATCTTTTATTTCTTAAGTACAAAACCAAAATGTAATAATTTTAATGCAAAATCATTGTATGTAAGCTGATAAAACGGCCATGCTAATTTTTTTTGTCATCAAAAGTGGTCACTTTTTAAGGCATGTCTTTGTTGGGAACTATAGCCCACCTAGCTGGCATGGCTTTGAATGCTGGGTTAAGTTTTGATTCATCCATTTTATTTATGAAATCATTCCACTTATTATCCTACCTACTAGTCTGCTTTTAACTACCAAGCATGTCTTGTCAAAAAGTGAGACACAGCTGTTAAATAAGGGAATAATTCAAAATAGCAAACAAGAGCATGCTGTTGCTCTTCCTTTCCACAAAATTAATATCTGTCACAGGCTAACAGCTGCCTACAAAATTCATTTAATACAACTTCACTCATGCACACATGTCCACCAACTGTTTGTTTTTATCCAGGCTTACAGAGACAAAGTAGAGAATTTGTGTTCATATGGAACAATTTCATGCCACTAAACTGATATCTTGTATTGCTTATGCCAACATCTCAACAAACAGGGCTAGCTCACATTCCATATAAAAACAAGATGGAAAACATATTAACTACTCTACAAGTTGGGATCTTGTCATATTGTCATCATCCTGATTATTTTCTCAACCCATATAAACAGACCTTGAGAATGGACATTTTTAATATCACCAAATATGCAAGAATGTGAAGAATTGCGAATGAAAATAATTTCCAAAACTCAAAAATGATTAAAATCGCTGATATTGTAGTGGTGGTTGGTCTTCAAGAAAATTGTCCATTTGAAAATGTTTCTCAACGAAGTCGGTGTCAAGTGTCAACAATCAGGTAAATTTCCCTTGTGCAAATGATAACATTTTGACATGGAGATATTAAAAGTTATGACAAAATTATAGGCATCACATTTTTAAATGCTCTTTACTAAAGAATAGAGGACCGTGTTTATTTTTAATTAAAAAATATTTCACAAGTATTTCACATTATTCAGATGGAGTATGTTATACCCTGGCCAACGAATTTTTGCACTTCCAGTTTTTGAAGCATCAAGCACGTACTTTCCGCTCAAAATTGAGAATAAAATTAAGCAAATTTACACAGAAATAAACAAATATCCCTTACCAATTATGTTGACTCATTTAACAAGTAAATTATCGACTTCTCCGAAAGCAACTTCAGTAAAAATTGGACCGCCATTTTGAACACCACTTTGGCGGTTTTATTTGAATAAAAACACGTGCTCGCTAAGTGAAAAACTCGGACAAACATGGCGGAAGTTATAACAATGACTAATTTGCTATATGAAATAGAAATATGTTTCGCTCTCTTGCAAAATAAATTTTAACATTTCTTTATTTCAAAATATAAGCGCTTAAATGGAAGAAAGGTTACGTTGCGTCTCGTTTTAAACGATCAGGATACCGCGAATAGCTTTTGCAGGTTCCCCAAGCGCACCTCTTCGTCGTAACCATTGTTAATAAAATTACTCCGCCATGTTTGTCCGAGTTTTTCTCTTTAGCAAACACGTGTTTCCACATATATGAAAACCGCCAAAGTGGTGTATTGTTTGTCTCTCACTCACAAAGATTTCTCTCTTCTTTATGAGACGCAAATGAAGAAAACATTTATTCAAATATCCAGACATACCTGGTCGAAAGACGAAGAACTACGTTTTCCAAACAAAATGTTTTTAAACCATAAAAATTTCAAAGATGAAATCACGCTTTTCTCCCAAAGAAATCATGCCGGGGGGTACGTTAAATTTCAACGACTCCTATAGAAGATTCATAGAGATACGTAGAGGAAAGAACCTAGCTTCAACTTTGACTGTAAAGCAGTGCTGTAGAACTAAAGTTATCAGATGGGGGGCTCTCTTGACGTTTTTGTCAATAGTGCCCTTTGAAAATTACCCATGTCAAAGGTAGAAGGGGGGCAACTCCTACAGCACTGCTGTAAAGCTTAGTTCACATATAGTGGTAACTGTTGTAATTCTATCGGCGATGTAGGTTTACAACAATTACAACAACCAAATGTGAACCAAGATTAAATATTTCCTGGGTCCTTAAAACTGAATTTTTACAATACTGAAGAAGAAAGTTTGTAACTTTGGCATGCCCCATCATTTCAAGAGATCGAGAAATCAAATTCCAATTTGGCAGTAGAATAGTAAAACGAAATAATTACAGTAAGTGATCTAATAAATGCCCAGGGCATTCTACAAGTACAGAGGGTGAGGCATAAATAGATGAGACATTTAATAGGAAGGCACTTATAAAACTTTTATCACCTTAGTTTTGCTTTCATTTGTTCAAATCTAGACTTAATATACAGTTTTCTGAACCCTAACAATGACACACAATAATGACATCATGATAGTAAATGTTGGTGGATTCTATAAGAGAAAGGTCATTTATTAGAGAGAAGCTTCGAATACAAAATTACCAACACAAAGCAATCATTTGATCAGGGACATTTGTTGGATTATTTACAATATAGTATGTTATGGTGCGTTTCGATGGACACAATGTTTTAAGCTGTTAGTTAAAATGTGTGCATGCTTACAGGAGATTAAGTCGAAGAAAACAAAATGTAATGATCAAATAAAATTCATGTTTCTTAATAGTAGTTTTATTGCTTGATAATAATATAAATGATTGCTAAAAACAAACAAGTTTTAGCATTACAAACATTAAAATATAATTTTCTTATTGATGACAAAATCTCATTAATGAAATGAAGAAAATACATACATATTTTATGTTTGTTGAAAAATCTCTTTGTACTTTTGACATTCTACCTACAATGACAGGTATCAAAGTATTTAAAACTTATGCATGAAACAGACCTTACTCAAAATATATTCACTTTCCATCCCTTTCCAATGATGAAATTCAAGCTATGTTAACATATTTAACATGCGACAGACTACAAAACATGTTGCGTAAACTAATTAAATACTGGTACACTCAATTTCTGAAGAAAATAAATAAATGTATGAAAAAAACAAACTATTACATGCACAAAAATTTTGAATACAAATTCTTATGTCATGACACAGTACAGCATCCAGCACAATAACCTTCACCTGACCGAAAGATTTTTACACTTTTATAGGTGGATGATGGTCCTTTGGATCGTAAGGCCTTTGCGGTTTCAATGGAACTAGGCTTGGAACTAAAAATACAAAAAGTAGTATAAAAGAATTTAAATGAAACAATTTACCCCCTTCAAGTGCCATTCCCATAAACTATAGGCCTGAAATAAAAACAAATCTTTCACAACAATTGACAAGATGTATCCATAATCAAATAAGAGTACTAAGAATGAAGAAATGCCTCATGAACTCTGAGGTTTCATAACAAGCTGGCAACCAGTGCTTTTCATTGGATAGTTTGAATATAACCATCGAATACTTTGAATTGTGTATAAAATATTTTGCTTTAAAATAAAGGTTGAAATTGGTCAACTTCCCTCTCCTAAGAAATGATGTTGCTAGCTCTGCTCTATTTCCCTTTAAGCATCTGCAGCTTTCAAAAACAATGAGACCCTATGACCAAGCACCTGAGCATGTATCTTAGCTTAGTAACGGTAGCTTACAATGTATCAAGATAACAATTAAAAATTCACTATTGTATCATTTTTCATAAATTATTGAAGAAATATTAAAAACCATTATCTGTTAAATAACATAATCAAAATTTCTTTTGAAATAGCTAAACGACCATTACCGACCATTTTTAAGTCTGCTTAGTTCTATGACTCATATTCAATGAGTTTCACAACTATACATGTCATCATTTGGGTTCTGAGGGGAATAACATTCTCCTTTGCAATGGCTATTGATTACAGGTATTGATTGAAGATTTAGGTTGAAAACTCATTCAAGAGCTTGCAAGGTTAACTCACCAAATCCCAAACCTTGAAGGAAAAGTCTTAATGCGTTGGCCATTTTAGCTGGTTGCTCTTCCAGTGGTGTGCCACCACTGTCTGCAACTTCCATCAAGGATGAATACACTGGATCCAGATGAGACATTGTGTACAAAACATCTTCAAGATGTGGTGAATAATCACCAGCAACAAGCAACGCCTACAAAACATCAATCAACAATAAATTAGTTATAAATTAAGGCACCATGCTTATACTTCCATGTCAAAGATTACACGAAGTAGGTTGGTGCACAGATATGTTAGAAGTAACTTAAAAATGTATTGTTAGAATTATGACTCGAGGTTTTCCTTTTAAGTATTGTGGCACTAGTAAGAAAAATTGAATGTGCATTATCCTGATATTTTTAAGCATAGATCTATCTATTTGATATTGTAGCCAGAGTGATGTCAGATGGTAATCATGTTTTTTACATAAATATGACAACAGGTTGAGAGTCTGTATATCTATACCCCCCTTCACATTATACTGATATCACATTGCAGAAATGCATATGACACTACTTTTTTACATTGTCAAACTTCAAACCATATCCATCTCACATATTTTTGCCTTGCCCTCCATATATGCTTATGTTGAAGACTTACGGGACATTTCAATGAAGGTGGGTTAGATGTAGCCCCAGGCACAGGACGACGCATGTAGATCTCACTTCGTTTACTGAAGGACTCAACAAACAAACCAAGATTGAAAGGATTAAAAGATGTTTCAAGACTATTACGATAGGCTGCAACCAAATCCTTATTTTCCTCAGTTGATCTTTTGCCAAAATGATGCCAAACCAAATAGTCCTCTGTGAAGGGCGTCATACCCTTATTCTTTAATTGATGAGATGAAATCTGGTATTTAAGATAAAAATACCTATTACTTTAATTAAACGTGTGTTTATGTATTTTTCATTTACCACATTTACTTGGCAATTTAGCATTCCTTTTATTCTATAATAAAAATTTTAAATTATAATGTTCATGGTTTTGTAGAACACAGTTGGTGTTGCAGAGGTATGCATACTTATTGTAAAAGTGACCATTGAATTTAAAAAACCTTCCCGAAATGAATTCAAGCATTTATGCATTTGTTATTCATCATGCAGCAAAAACGCTAAGCCCTTTTAACACTAATAAGATGAGCAAAAGTCATCAATTTATAAAAAGAAAATGTGCAAAAAATGTGCACACATGCAAGCACCTGCAGAATACATAATTATTTGTGATGGCCACATGAAGATTATATTGCAAATGCTATTTGAAATATCGGGAAATTATCAGCAGGTTTTCCAGCAATAAGGAGATAAATAGAAAATTATTACTTTGGGAAACAGAGGTTTTTGGAAAGTTAGCCTTTTACATGGCCAAATTTAGGTAACTGTTTTAAAAGCATTCAGCTTTTGCTTGTTTGAATGACAATAAACGTGTTTTAAAGTAGAACAGGTGAAAATAGCCAAAGAAATATACATATTTCTGAATGCCTATAAAAAATATATGCTATACAATTATAAATTGCATAAAATAAAAATTATAATCTTAAAATATTTCGAACCCAAACCGAGCATTTTAAATGGTAACCTTACAGACTTAAAGTTATATCTATGTTTGCAAAACACCTCATGTTTTTCTCAAGGGGATATGAAAAACTTATTAAATTTCATTTCTAAGCGTATTCAGTCCAAAAAGAGACAAAGAAATGTTTGTTCTTTCGCATCAAACTTCTAATACTTCTACCCAATGAATATCAAATGCGCAAAAATAAAATGAACAAGCTTTGAAAGTTTCTCTTACTTTCAAACAATATGTTAACAATGCTTAAATGAGAATCCAGCATCAAAGATTATTGTACAAAAGAAAACACTTTCTTAATATTTAAAGGGAACAAAGAACTTTAATTACTTATCACACCTCTATATATTCATGTCTGTATATTCATTAATAAAATACTCTACCTTTTCATAACCCCATTCGACCCAGCCACTTTTTCCTGAAAAACAGTTAAGAAGTACAAGCCCATCGACAATTTTCGGGTATTTTAAGCCATATCGACACAAGATATTTGCTCCTGCGCCAATCCCAAGTCCAACAAAAGATTTCAATTTGAAGTGGCCCACCACATCGGCGACCATTTCAGCCAATTCATCCATAGTCGGATAAACATATGTCTCCGGCAGTTTGGCAGCTCCTTCGTGTTGTCCCGGTGCGTCTATATGGTAGATCGTAAAACTATGCAAGATGGGAGTCATCTCGCGACAGTTTAGGAAACTCTGAAAGGCCGAAACGTGATTTTGTCCAATGTCGTGAAATGTCACTATGGCTGGTTTACCTTCGGTGCCATGTAATGTAACTTGAAAATTACCACGGCTAGATTGAATTTCTTCTTTGCGTATACATGCTTTCTCTTCGGGTACATGAAAAATCTCCCCGTCTTCCTTGTCAAGGAGTTTGATGTTTTGCAATTCCATTCCTCCTGCGTGAGTGTGTTCACTGTATTGTTTTGATCTGTTTACTTCAGCTTGAAAAAAATCTGTTGTGACAGATTGGTCCCCCGTGGTGATTTCCGCTTTCGTCGCATGTTTACCATTAAAATTTGAGACAGACATGAGTCTTTGTTTGAACAAGATGCCCACTCGAACAACGCGATCTACTCGAGAAACACACGCATTAAGCGCGTCCACACCTATTTTCCCCTCCAGAAACCAGGAAATAATAGAACCCAATGCATCAGTCTCATCAAATCTTTTCCAGTGATCTTACCCATGGGTGTTTTGCCAAAATTCTTACAAAAATCAGCAGGACGACGAACAGAAAAAGGACTGTTGTGTAAGCAGTTAAAATAAACAATTAAACACAACTTCATGATATGGTAATCTAATAGCTTGCATTTACTGTGACAAGTGATCAAGTGTATAAAATCACAAAATCATAAGCTTATTGGAGGTGAATAAGTTAAATAAATACTTCACAATTTGAAATTATGCAATGTTAAAAAATTATAAAGAAAGGGGACCCTACCCCCACTTCCAATGCACCCCTGATCTTTCCTCATTTTCTGTGAGTGTTTCCATTCAAGGCATAACAATATAGATAAATTGAAATTTTTTCTATCTCTAGCATACTCATCATCTACTCTTAGAAATTTATTGTTGAAATTGTTTCCAAGTAATTGTTTCCAAGTTAGTTTCCAAGTGATGAATAGCCATCAAAAATTTACTACAATATTTTAAAAAATTTTACTTTTAAAACTTTTACAACAATTTACTTAAATTAAATAAACATCAAACTATCAGGATATTTTGACAACAAGAAGAGTAGATTTGATTGCTGGAACTTGTTTACGTTAAAAACCTTGTTTCTTAACATTCAGTTTGCAATTTCTATTGTGCTTTCATATAAATAGGGAAACATTTGATTCCATGAAGACTTTATTGTTCCAACTAAAATAAATGCTATCTTAGATAAGGTTTACACATGTTACCAACATAATTTTAAACATAAAAAGATAGCATGCACAAAACACAATTCAATATCCATTTAAAAATTTTCATGTCTATAAGTTTATGCAAGGCATGCAAGTGATATTTAAGAAATTAACCAATTATTTCACACTTCAATAACCACCATTTCAAATGACTTATTTTCAAATATTGTGTAACTGAAAATTAATCATTTAACATGTATAAAAGCAGTAATGCAAAAATTAGTGCAAAGTTATTCAATCTACAAATAAAAGATGAATTACGAAACTTTCCTTGTTTGTAGCATTTTTCCGCTTTACATTCTCCTTTGCATGGGTTTTCACCAATACATGTTCGATGACATCTCTTAACTGTATTTTCACAAATCATAGTACAACCATCACAACTCATACGACATTCTTCAGACCGACATGTATAACTCTTTTTTTCACAACCATTTTTGCAAGTTATATTGCAAACTTTGTCACTGCATATTTCATTTTCTTGTATGGGTTTTTCTATTCCTGGACAGTTACCTTTACATTCTGTTTCGCAATTAGTCTTATCTTTGTCACACTCAATGTTACAAGTTGAATTCTCTGGGCATAATTGCTCACAAGTTTCAACATTTGGAGAACATTTCATATTACAATTTCTTGATGAACAGCTTTGCTTGCAACTTTTTGAAGAACATGTCATAGTGCTGCTACAGTTGAAACATATCTGCTGACAACTGCTTCCTGAATTGCATGCCATCTCTGGACATTGCCTATTAGCACAAATTTGAAGACATGTGTCATTCCCATTGCAACTGAATGGTGGGCAATTTACGACACTAGGGTTACATATTTGTTGTATCCCAAACACTCCACTGACAAGAAAAACATAGAGAACTACATTTTCCAAGGCTTTTGAATACATTGTGTTGACAAAAATCTAAAAAAATGAATGTACTGTGAGTTATTTCACGAGTCAACTGAAACAAACCAAACTTGCATCATAAGTTGTGTCAGTGTCAATCAAAGAGTCTTTTGAAATAAATATAAGGCACTTGTTTCATATATGATGTATTATATAGGAGAAAAACATCGCCAAATTATTTATAACGACGACTAAATATTCAATTAGTTCTATTACTTTCAAAACCGAATTCAATTATACGATAATGGTTATTGATAGAATGAATTGCACTTGACACTTCATCAATCATAATAGTATAAGCAAAATTTGTACCAAAAAGAAAAAAGGTGTCATTTTTGATAAAAATATGCTATAGAATTTGGGCCTCATGGGGTAGTGTCGAGCTCTTAGTCTTAGAGCTTTAGATCACATGTGCAGCTCGCAGGTGAAGAAAAATTTTGTTGCACAAAAAACTACACCATTAAAAGATGTAAAATGTAATCCTTTTTCTTTTTTTAATAGCTAGCTACAGCCTAAACAGTTCTTACGGCTGTCGGCGCTTCCATCAATCTTTCGTATTTCGTTATAAGCCAATGATTACATGGCCACTTATATGTAGCATGCCCGAATCCATGTGTAATCAAGTGCCGAAAATGTTATATTTATTCAGTATACTCTTCCGTATACATACATATCAACTTTGATTATACATTTGTGGACAAAAAGATTTTCATAGCACATAACACAGGCACATCGACAGAGTGGCATATATCGAACCGCAAATATCATTACAACATATTAAACATACATATACAGGCTTATCTCAAGGCAAAATACCATATGGTCACAAATTAAATTTTACTTCAACGTTAACATAATTTAGAATAAAATAAAAGTGATATTAGAAAATGCTACATTAGGGAACACTTCGTAAAAAATTTCATATCTTTTCTTACTCTTATCACCATAGGCAAGGCCCACAATTTGAACCCTTTCATCAAGTAAAGTTATACATAAACTCTAGTTGTCGTCTCAAATCATTCAACGGAAATAAATTGCTAGTGAACATAATATTTTAGTCGAAGCAAAATAATAGAGCGTTACCTTTCAAATATGGACGTTTTTTTGCACAGAAATGGCTGTTAGATTTTTTTCGATACGCCACGCAATAATTTGAATAATACTGACAGAAAGGAAGGGCTTCTCGTCGCGTTTCCGCTTGTTAACCAAGTGTATTAAATATTAATGATTACGAATAAGGAGTGTCTCAGGTCAAGCTTATGAATTGACAACGTGGAAAACGTCGCTATTCAATTATGAATATATTTCTTTAGACTGTTTCAAGATATCATTGGGATAAGGTTTGCAATTATAAAATGAAACTCCAATGCTCATCAGTAATTACATTCAACCTTGCAGGGTGTACAGTAGGCTTTTTGTTAAACATGTAAAGTTCAAATTCTTTACCAAAAATTCGTTATCTTTTACGTTCCAGTCAATCCTTATCATCAGATCAAAATGCAACCAGAGATTTTTGAAACATTCACGAAAATAGCTATCCAGTGGATAGCGCTGTTGGCCTTCCTGAGGTAGAGGCTTCAAGTTATCAGACAGCGATTAAGCACAGCTGTCAGGATCAAACAGGCAAATATGGTATGCAATCTCGATATTCCAGTAAAAGTTTATTTAAGACACACCTTACAAGGTAACAATAACGATTATAGTTTGTCCTCCACACTTATAGATCGTGAATCTATGAAACTGGAATTTCTCATATTCGCAAAGGCAGAACTGCTTCCCCCCTCTCCCCATCCCGTACGCCTATGCCTATTTGGACTCTGTAGATCGTTAGGTTTTTGTAGATCGACGATATGTTTATTGTTTTGTCAGCCGTTGTGAATTTTTTTTGATATGCTTCACGAGACTTTAGGCATTTACACCCTATAGTCAGATTATAAAGATAACTAGCATTCATCTTACGCAACCAATAAATGATAAAGCCTTTGAACTTTATGTACTCATGACTTGCACGTTTTACTTTGCCGGCCACGATTTGTGTTTTTCTAAATAAATTGGCAAAGACAAAATGGACAATCTAGAATTGGAATCAAGGAAATCCTGGTCTCTAAGACTACAAAAGATTACCTGTTTTTCTCGATATCGTGGAACATTAGAAAAAGTTTTTTTCGCTTTATTCGCTATTGTATCTCAAGTTGGTGTCAACGTATTGCTGCCCTTGTGGATTGACTCAACAATATTGAAGAATAAAGATGCAAATGGTACAACAGTTAATCAAAGCACGATTTCTTTCTATGATTGTTTGAAATGAAACACACAAATAGATGATAATTTCACAAGCAAATCATTAAACAAGACACCCTCCTCAGGCGTTTAATACGCATGTGTGGCAAAACTTATAGAAACAAAAGTGCACCTGTAAGTCACAAGTGTCAGAACCTAAATTTATTTTTGTTGTATTCCATACGGACATACATATATCCTCAGAAAAATTTGCCCAAAAAATGCTATAAGCATAAAAAGGCATCGCGATCAATGTAATGCTTCTTAATTACACACAATATGTGCTAGATCACGAGCCATTTAAAATTTCAGGACACGTGTAAATCATACGTAGATTTGCAGTCAAACACAATCTCGTACATATATATTTTATTGCGGTGCTATGTACATTTGTGTTTAATGTGCGACAACGTTCCGAGTCGAAGAAGGAGGTAAAAAATAGAAATTCAACATGCACGAGGAAGATTATGAAAAAACAGTAACATTCGGCTGTATTAAATCAAACCTTACTATAGCAAACATAGTATTCGGTTTCCTATCAGTTTTTGGTCAATTTGGTTATCTTATCTGTCTACCTTTGTGGATCGATTCCGGTTCCTCATTTCAAAACCTCAACGACAAGAGTGAAGTTAACGCATCAAGCAAAATACGTGAAAGTATTACATCTCCTTTGGCGGGAAACAAAAGCGACATTTACAAACCAAGAATCGATCCAATATTTATCTTGTGCTTTACAAACGTGACTTTACTTCTCGCATTCGCAATATTACTGCTCATTGCTCACGCATTGAACAGGAATGAAATTGGCGAGACAGAGAGAAAATTCTCACAACTACAATTTGTCCGGACGGGAATTCTCGATGCGGCAGGTTGGTTTTTCGCATCCTTCGCAGGCAGTGGTAACCGAACATCACCATCATTACAGTCCATTTTGATCAACGCAATAATTCCACTGACAATTATAGTTCGGTACGTAAACGTTGAGCAGGTATGAGAGGTCTAATGATTTTTCATAAAGAATACCAACATATCGTTCCCATTGCTTTTGGAAATGTCATCTACGTCATTGATTCGCCAGTCGGTCAATGTAGGAAACAGTAATAATTCCCAGCACAATCTAGGGGGGGGGGAGGGGTAGTCATCTCTGATTCCCGCCCTGGCTGAGTGACAAATCATGCAATGACGTAAAGCAATGACGTTGAACACAAAATCAATAGATATTATCTTCTGGATGTTAGTATTTTAGCTGTGCTTTATCATCATTACCTTAAAACGACCATCTTTCCAACGATACCAGTTATCCGCCCAATTATTGATTATTGTTTACAAAAGTTTGCTGTTCTCTTTTCTTTTCAAATAATAGATATATTGTACTTCGTAAAGTTCCAACAATTCGTCAATTTTTGTGTGCAATGGTCGTTTTGGTTTCATTATTCATCTGTCTTCTCCCCAAAATATTCCCTTCCGTTGACTCAGAAGCCGTCGGTTCTGGCAATGGAGCTAATGGCGTTGCTGGTGTTCTATGGCCGTTGTGTTTTATGATGTATTGCGTGAGTTACAGCTCTATTAAGTGAGACACTGATAGTTTGTACAAATATGAATAGATTATATGCAGTGAAATATTGGTATGAATTAATCGTGTTTACAAACTGAGTATAGCATTGAATGGAAATTGAACACCATATTCAGTATGTACTCAATGCATTAACACTGTATTAACACAATATCAAAACTATATTAACACTATATTAGTACTATATTAACACTACACCGTACATAATCTACCGATTTGTATCAACTATCAGTGTATCATATTACTTCTTTTGAATGAAATAGCGAGTAAAGTTGAAGCTAAGCCATGATTCCATGCATAGATCGTCGTTACTGATCTTCCCCAAAACATGAACTGTCAAACTTACTGAATATAATAATACATTACTAAGCATCCTATCTTACATGTTCCATTAATCTCACGCACAGGTTCCAATCTCAGCCTTTACTGTGTATGTTGAAAGAACACTGACAGTAAAACTTGAATCGACCGGTCGTGCAGTAAATTTGATTTTCTTCCTTTTCTGGTCGCATGTGTACAAGCTACTCTTTGTTCTTTGCATCTTCTGGGCAAATTTAATTCCTGGATTTGGTTACGCAGACAACATTCACAATTTCTGGGAAAAGTAAGTGTAAACATTTACGACCATTTGACGGTGGATAAATAGTTTCTTTGTGACGGATAACTAAGAGCACATTCTCTCTCTACTTATTTCAATTGTAACGTCAATGTCAATTCGCAGTTCATAAGCGACTATTTGTGCAAAAACTGGACATACTTTAGCGCACACGTTGTAATCGAAGCACCTAACCCTCGGGTTACGACGTTTGTTCTTTTTAACCAATAAACACATAAAATGCCACGTGCACTTCTTGGCCATGATAGACCAGTTCACCTACAGCTAAGATGACATAGATGCCACGTGCACTTCTTGGCCATGATAGACCAGTTCACCTACAGCTAAGATGACATAGATGCCACGTGCACTTCTTGGCCATGATAGACCAGTTCACCTACAGCTAAGATGACATAGATGCCACGTGCACTTCTTGGCCATGATAGACCAGTTCACCTACAGCTAAGATGACATAGATGCCACGTACACTTCTTGGCCATGATAGACCAGTTCACCTACAACAAAGATGACATAGATGCCACGTGCACTTCTTGGCCATGATAGACCAGTTCACCTACAGCTAAGATGACAAGGATGCCACGTGCACTCCTTGGCCATGATAGACCATTTCACCTACAGCTAAGATGACATAGATGCCACGTGCACTTCTTGGCCATGATAGACCAGTTCATCTACAGATAAGATGACAAGGATGCCACATGCACTTCTTGGCTATTTGCTTCAATCCTTTACTCAACAAGTAGCATTTTCATTACAAGACTTTTCTCATTTCTTCACCAAAATGAACATTTGTTTTCATGAGATTTGACTTTTGTTGTCCTGTGGCAAACAAAAGCTTCAATACATCATTAAATATTTCTTGCTTGTCCTCGTTCTCTTGCAGCATGTCTTTTGGTTTCAAGTGTTTTTTTGGAGGACGTGGATGTGGCATAAATAGTGGGACATCAGGAGCTTTGTATATTTTTTCATTACTCTGTAATGTTACTGGAACATCTTTCATAAGAAAGCATGGAAAAGGAGCAACCTTTTCTGTCCTTCTAAGTGTAAGTTATTGGCAGGAAATGTGTAGCTGTAGAAAGTTTGTAATATTTTTGTCTTACTTTTGTATCTTTATCTACCGCAATGTCTTTTGATGTAAGAACGCCATAACGCTCATTCTTTATGTTAAACAAAAAGTAAAATATTTTTACATCTCATGCTTGCAAGAATAGTTAGCGCGTTAAAAACAGTTATGATCTTCAAGACACATACTGTTACCCTTAACTGTAAAAATATACAGGCATCGGCGAATTAAATCTTTCGCCTTGATTCATATCTTACAGCAAACAGTGCTCATTTTAGTGCATACATATTTGGGTTATGCGCTTCACAATCCTGCTCCCCTTAAAGACTTTTAAAGTCCACCATAAGGCTAATTTCACTTACCACCTATTGTTACACATCGCAGTAAACTCACCTTCTTCATGACTTTTATAGGCCGTTGGCACCCCACTTTGTTTTCTATTTTGGACATTATTCCGCGAGAGTCCCTTTGGTTTTCATCCAAATGTGACCACAACAACGTGGTGTAACATTGCAGGACTTGTACTAATGATGCCAGCAATATTCATCTATAACATTGAGTAAGTAATGGTTTGGTCATCTAAATCATTCACAAATCAAATCAACAGTGATAAATCTTAGCGGCGAAGCCAGCAACTTCCACAATGCATAGTTTCAGCAAATTTATCATTAATGTATTTGAAAAATTGATACTATTAATTGTTCAGTGAATGAACACAAAAACAACTTCCATTGAAATAGTAAAAAAAGACTTCGCTTCGCTACTCACAAGCAATGACGCACACGTTCAGTTCTTGACACTCATATTTTTGTAAATGTATCTTTCCCTTGCATCAGGAATATATGAACAAAAAATACAATGTACAAGACATGCAATGTAAACTTATGTCTATTCTGAAAATCTCCATTCCATTTGAAATGTTAATAAACGGACAGACACAAAAATAGTATGTTCTCCAAATGCATCGAGGTGAGTGTACTGTATGTAACCAAATTCCAAGAATTTGTTGGGTATTATTTTTACTCTGGTATTAAAAGCTAAAATCAATCATTATTTTTGTCACAGGTCCCAACATGTTGCAGTGCCTCAGAGCAATAACGATGAGACTGAAAACGAAAGAACACGTCTTCTGCAAATTCAATCAAGAGGTAGACAGACATCTTTAACTCCATTCGATAAGAACACAGACACCCTCCTCTCCAATCTATAAGAACAAAGACACCCTCCTCTCTAATCTAGAATAACACAGACATCCTCCACTGTAGTCCATGCATACATTACCAGGAAGGCAACACCGAGTTTTTGATGGTAACATCAAAAAACTTTGGCAACAATTGAAATACTAAAATTGCTTTCAGTCTTTGTTTATAAACAATTTATTTAGGCGCAATTGCACAATTAGCATCAGTAATTGAATCGGGCCATACTTTATCAAAAACCAGTTATTTGGAAAATGTATAGATAAGAGGAAAAACTATTATTGAGTGATTTAAAAACTTATTATATTGCAACGATTAATTTATTAATTCATTTATACATTATTCATAGCTTTATACAACTGTAATATGGTAAAACAATAAATAACACAAAATATTGCGACATAAGGCTTTATTTGAAAGTGATCCCTGTCACAGGAGTAAGTAAATGATGATAATTTCGCAAGTCTTGACAATTTATGAGCATGAACATGTTGTGAAAATGCATCATAACCACAAATCGAACCTAGATTGACGATCGATTATTTTTGTTGTTCGCAAACGTTTGAGAAACAACAAAAAACCAACAATCAAGAGCAATGACCAGATATGTAAAAACTGCAGGTTTTTCGCTCAAGTCGTCCCTAGCAAAAATACTATTTTCTATTTTTGCCATTATCGGCGAGGCAGGAATGGCCATTACATATCCACTTTGGATCGACTCCACAGTTTCGCCAAACCTTCCTTTACCAGTTATGGGAAACAATGGCTCTCACAATGTCACTAAATCGAACAATGCCCACAATCATTCTCAAGTAGACGCTTTCTTCGTGTTTTTATTTTCAACAATGGTATTTGTTCTTGTATACGGTATGGCGTATCTGTTTCAATGTTTGACAGGCTATGGGACGAACCGATCTGCCATTTTCCATCGTCAGTTTATTTTGGCAGCATTTTTCACCACAGTCAGCGGTATTTTAATGTCATTTTCAAGCAGTGGTACAAGAACGGCACCATCACTTCGCGCAATTATTATTAACGCTGCATTGCCGTTCACCATCATCATTCGGTATGTAAAGATTAAATTCCCGAACAGATGAGCAAAGGTTTCATTCATGCAAAGTAAACTGACAGATGTGTTATATGAAAAAAGGAATATTCTTTCTTCGTTTGGCAATCTTGTTGCGTAAAGGGGGGGGGAGGGAAAAGAAAAAAATCCGAATGTTGTAACCATCCAGCAAACGGAAAATTTATTAAAGCAGTCGTTGGCTTACCAAAAAAATAATCTATTTAGACAAGGGTCACTATACATACTGTGGTCTGATACAGATACAAAACTAAAGTAAACAATGTATTTATAAATTTGAATCAAGCCATATATTTTATCATAGTATCGTAATTTCAATAAGCCATTATTAATGACCGAGTGCAAGGTCTTTACGGAGAAATATCGGACCGAGGTTTTTTTGTACAGACCGAGCCCGTAGGGAGAGGTTTGTACAAAAAGACAAAGGTCCGATATTTCTCAGTAAAGACCGAGAAAGCGAGGTTATTAAAAGATTTATTATATGGCATTATTTGACCTGAAACGAAGCTTGCTTCTTTCTCGTCCTTGCTGTTTTTACAGGTTTTCACTTTTCTAGTTTTCGTCCTTCTAGTTTAAAAAATAAACTCGTTTAACTGTTTTCCAAGTGTTTTTCCTTCGAATCACATTCGTAAATGTTTTTTTATTTCGTTTATTTTGCGTTTAGCTATTTGCTTTACGAAGTTTGTTTACATTTGACTGTAAAATTTCGCGTTTTGGACCGTCGTCGATTACGTCGAAAATAATGGACAGGCAAAAATATTTCTGAGCCAATCAAAGCGCATCATTTAGCCGGAAGTGACGCTTGCAATTACTCTTAATGAGGCGAATGAGGTAATTGAGGCGGGTGCAGCTAATTACTGATACTATGATGTAATAACATTATATAAGTTCGTTTATCATCTTGCTATTTGCATTTGTCTTGTACATGTAGAAGACGTCATCTAAATAAATTACCTGGACATGTTGAAACCTCGTCTAAATAAACTACTTTTTGCTTAGAGAACGACTGCTTTATATTAAGCCTTAAGGTACGTTTACACACAACGATTTGTCGGGCTGACACTGACGTCATATTACGAGTCTTTCCATATATGGAAAATTCTCGATATTTCGAGTCGGGCGACTTTCTAAATATGGCAAGAACACGTCATATGGCGTCAGTGTCGGCCCGACAAATCGTTGTGTGTAAACGTACCTTTAACCTCACCCCGTTTTATCGATATAAAGTTTTATTGCTATCTCAAAATAATCAAAGAATTTATGAAACATGTTCTGCTTTACTCAACAGCACAGAAAGTTCTGTTCACGTTTTTCTTTCAGATTTTTAATGTTACGCAAAAAACCAACTCGACGAAAAGCGGGATGCGCAATGATCATTTTGCTTTCCTTGTTCATCTGTCTCCTTCCCAAAATTGTTCCTTCGATTGATGAAAAATCAGACAGTTCTAGTAACGGAGCTAGTGGAATTGCTGGAGTTTTGTGGCCTTTATGTTTGATGATAGAGAGTGTAAGTCAATATAGAGAGATGTTCATTAGATATAAGGGACGGGGCCACGAATTTCAACCTGAGGGGGGGGGTGTTCTACAACTTATATTTACTAAATTTTCCGTGTCTTATTTTGCCTCAATTTAGGCTATATATATAAATGTTGGCAAAAGCTTAAAATTGGGAAAAAGGGGGAGCTCAAGACACCCCCAGGCTCTCCCTTTGGCGCCGTGCCAGGACATGGTGACCAGGCAAGATAATACGAGCCATCCTTAACTACACCCTTTCCAAATAAAGGTGAACAAAATGCGTTCAAAAGTTCATGAATTATATCCACCGCAGCTAACCAATAAAATTCCAAATTTAAAAAAATTTGGACCCGTTTGAATGTATTAGCCAAATTAAAATTAACCATAAGTTAAGCCTGACCTTTTCCAAAACACTGTATGAATAAGATTTGGTTCTAGCTTGTTAGGATTAAGCTGATAAGCATTTGGAAAAAGTGAAATATGTTATTTACGCAAGTTAACTAATGTGGTTTACTTTCTTGCAGGTGCCGTTTGCGTCATTTAATGTTTACACAGAGAAAATTTTGAAAAATAACGAACAGTCGAGCAAAGATCAAGTTGGAATATTATGCTACATGTTCTGGTTAAATGTTTACCAAATGTTATTAGTCTTCTGCTTTTTCTGGGTTGATATCGTTCCTGGTTTTGGCTACACACACAATATTGAACAATTTCTGGAAAAGTATGTAGTGCGAGCTCTTGTCACCGCAAAAAGCGCAATGAACCAAAATGATTCACAATTCTTGTAGAAAGATAAGTTAGATTTTAACAGAATAACTCCTCATGAGGACACTAGAAGAGAAGTCGTCTAAGAACATCTGATCACTTCTAACTTTGAAAAAGAATATTTATAAGGTTGTAGGTTTTTACATAAGATCACTCCTGATGAAGCCACTAAACTGGAGTACAACCAGCAGGAGAATTTAAGAAGTTAAGTTTGAACATCATATCGCTTCTGTAAAAGACACTACATTGGGTATATAAGAACTTAGGTTTCACAATCAGATGACTCCTGGCAAAGAAACTACAATGAAATATATAATGATGCAAGTTTTAAGTAGAAGGTAACTAAAATTCTAACATGAGACTTTTTTCAGTTTTACATTTGGATTTCGATGTTTCTTTGGTGGAGCAGGATGTGATGAAACTTCTGGATTGCGTGGCACAATGTACATTTTGATGAGTTTGTTGACTTTCGTGGCTGGTGCAGGCTTAATTAAATATTCGGAAGGCGCAACTTTGGCTGCTATTATATCAGTGCGTATTATTTTGGCTTTTTATTTTGGACAATATTTCGTGAATCCCCATTTGGTATTCATCCTCGTGTCACCATAACAACGTGGTTTAGTATAGCTGGTCTGGTAATTATGGTTCCCGCGATATTTTTGTACAACAGCGGGTAAGTTATATTTTCTTCATGTAATAAACTTGAGCAGTTGAATGTTCTTATTAACATCTCAATTACCTAATCTGAAAGTTGTCCCGAGAAACGCTAGGTAGTTCGAACATTATGTACAGGTAACAGAAAAAGTAGAATCTGAGACATACCACAATCCTCGAGAGCCAATCACGACGAATCAATGCCATTCAAGGTCTCATAGATTTGACTCACGCACGTCATGTTTTATATGTTGTTTCATAGAGCCGAAAACGTTGCGATGGAAAAAATCATCAATGCAGACGAAGAAACTGAACTTCTTTCCAACACCAGTACGGTCAGGACTTAATAAGAAGACAACATGTCTATATTAACCGAATATCAGAATAATTATTTCAAAGAACATTCGTTAGTTAAGGGTCTATGAGTCACATGCAGTAGATAGGATGTAAAACGTGTATATATCATGAATAATAAATGTGAAGGGTCAAAACAATTAAATGCTCAAAAACAATTCTCATGAAAACGACAACTCTTTAACCCCACTTCATAAACTCAATGAATTTCTCATGTCTTCAAATAAAAGACAAAACGTAAGTCTTATAAAATCAAATAAACATCATCTAATTGTAACCATCATAATAAATGGACTTCTTCAAAGTTTGTACAAGTTGGACGACCCTAGTTATACCGAGAATTCCTTTTCCACCTGACAACCGCTTGTAGTTACAACATGATTCTCGATTCGAAATAGAATGAAAAGTTTCGGCTATGAAAATTTCCAAAATATGATTTGCTGGACATACTTTTGATTTTCGGTAAAAGAAAATATTGTAACGAACCAGGAAAGAATCAGAAATTATTTTTTTGCGCAAGTCATCACAGCCGGGGTTGACCTGATTGACTGGCTCTCAAACGTAACTCAAGGTCAATGATCGTTGACAATTCTGCTGTGTTTTCAAGAAAAAAATGTCGGCTACATCATGATCACGCCAAGCGTGTACAAACCAAAAGTTCTAAACTAAATTTAAATGATTTGGTACGTATCTCATCGTAGTAACTTATATTTCATCAATTATACATCATTGTACCTTATATTTCATTCTTAATGCATTATTGTACCTTATATTTCATCATTTACACATCATTGTACGATATATTTCATCATTTATACATCATTGTACCTTATATTTCATCATTTATACATCATTGCACCTTATATTTCATCATTTATACATCATTGTACCATAGTACCGATTGTAGAAAAAATAATTTCATTAGAAAATACTCTGCATACGCAATACCATCATATTAACTTATATTTAACTTTGGTAAAAAATTTCTGGAAAAAAACAAACTATTTTACTGATTGCGACAAGCAAGACTGGTTGTAAAGTTTTCGTTGCATAAAACAAAACCAGTCACAACATTTGATAAACGCGTGACCTACGAGTACGCAAAAGTCAAATACGATCACAACCATTGATCACGACCATTAACAGGACAAACTTGTATTATTTAAACATTTGTAATCTTGCATACACACATGCACACCAAAAACAAAACCATTTTGACAACAAACACTTTCATATAAACGCATGCGACACATCAGGATGACAGACTCGATCCAAAGAGAAAATTACCTCAAAATCGGTCCTTTTTCACTAAAGTTTTCAATAATCAACACTTTTTTCGCTGTCATTACAATCGTTAGTCAAGCAAGCATGAATATCACCTATCCACTTTGGATTGACTCGACGAATTCATTGACCTCAAAAACGCCATCGTTTCAATTTAGCGAAAGTACTGAATGGTCGAAGGTTTACAATGTAACCGATGAAAAAACTGCTCATCATGCTCATGTAGATGCTTATTTTGCGTTAGTTTTTACGACAATAGCTAATGTGGTTATCAGCGGAACGGGATTGTTATTTTTGAACTTGTTTTACCATGGCGAGACAAAGTCAAGTCTCCCACATCGCAATGTGATGTGGGTTAGTTTTCTGATGTGTGTGTCTCAATTATTGATCTCGTTTTCATGCAGTGGCACCCGGACAGCGCCATGGATACAAGGAATTCTTGTCAACGCTACAGTGCCTATAACGCTAATAATGAGGTTGGTGAAGTTGCCAAATATATAGCATATTTTTCAATTTCATGGTATTGTTATTGATGATCAATATTGTGCCCGTGAAATCGGGCTTCTTTTCAAAAGAAATCAATCGCTCCGGCTGAATATATGAACTACCCCCCTCCTCCCCCCAAACTAAAGTTCTAAGGACGGCTCTGACCGCTATGACTCCTCAACCTAATAACTGATTTATAGTAATATTAGATTTATAGTAATTTACTCCGATTAACTGGAGTTAACTCGAATTTCACATTAATTCAAACAAATTTTCATTTCGCATGGTCAAATTTCCCTGGTTAACATGAACTTTTAATCTCGAAACGTTCTAAGGTAAATCTGAAGCGTTCAAAATGTAATTTCGGTTTGAATGTAAAATTGATACATAAATGTGCATACAAAATAGTTCACAAAAGTTCATTACGAGCTATTTTCCATAATCGCATTACAACTTTGATGATACTGACTGATCCTGTATATGCAGTTGGTAACTATATGAAGTAGTTATGGATCTTTCTAAGTAGTCAACTATCTGTATATTGCTTTGTTGTAGCTCACAATTGTACATAAACAGTAAAACTAGTAATGATTTCGTATTGACATATTACACAAAACCTAACAACACCTCAAGAACTAGAAAACTTGAACAATTTTTCTGTTTGGAGTCCCAGCTATCAGGGTGGGAGTTCTACTGTAATTGCCATAATAATAAGAAAGACGACACTCAAATCATAAAAGGCAGCTACGTGTCGTAACAAGATCCAAATCCGTAGAAAAACTTACCGCGTGTGATTATAATTAGCTGACAACACGTCGTTGACTAACAACTCATAAGGAATTTCTTCCATTCTTTTGCAAAGCTGTCCATAGCCACCTTCACCCAAGAAAAAGAAATAATTTCAATGTAAAAGATGGAGGTTTTTACATTTTCCCAGAATGCATTGCACCTATCCAATATAAATTGCCGGAAAGATGGCAAAGGCAAATTATATTCTAAATTTGGCAAAAAAAAAATAAAAAAAATCACCTGTCTTTTCCTATTTGTATCCTCCACGACGTAAACTCGCCTTTTAACTTAACCGACCATAATGCATAAAGATCATTTTTAATTCCAATTCACATGGTGTAAATTTTTGTGGTGTATCAATGCAACCTACATTTGAAACGGTCCAAGAATTATTTCCATTCTCCTTTCAAACTGTGTCTAATTTTGGTAAACAATATAATAAACAAAGCCAGGCTAGACCAGTAATGTTGGCGGGAGTGACAAGTGTTTTAATTTCATCATGAAGTTTAGCCTCCTTCAAACAAACAATATATAAAGTATAATCTCACTCACCATTGTGGCAATCATTATGAGCTGATGCTATTTTTCAGATACTATGAAATTTAAATAAAAAACTGTGCATTTGCTTGCAACTAAAGACTAAATTCAACCGTATCATCTCTAAGTAATTTTCGTTTGATTGATGTGTGTTATTTAACTGTAGATACCATTTGGGGCAGCAGCTGTCTATATAGAAAAACAATGAAAAGGCGCAGGACATGCGATCAAATTGGCGTGATTCGTTTTTTATTCTGGTTGAATGTTTATCAACTGTTAATGGTGCTTTGCTTTTTCTGGACAGACATCATACCTGGTTTTGGTTACACAGATAACGTTTATTAGACAAGTACGTAGCGTCGAGAGGGTGCGACGGAATTGCATCTTTGATGAAAGTCACTTGCAGTATAGTTTCGCTAATTGACTTTGGTGGAAGTTTGCTAAGTCCTCCTTATAATACTACTTTGAACTGAAACAGACATATTAACATATATTATTATATGGCAAGCGTCACATCCGGGAAAATGACGCGATTTAATAGGTTGAGAAACATGTTTGCCGGTCCATTATTTTCCTGTAATGGACCACGGTTCAAAACGCGTAATTTTACAGTCAAATACAAGTATACAAGTAGTTATAAAATTTTTTATGCAGGCTCACTTCGAGGATTGCCCTCGACGTATACTCCAAGTGACTTAATCAATAAAAAAGTTGATTTATTCTGACATCAATTTAGGCAAAACAGCCGTATATACACGACGAGAGAAAAACCTGCACCTTGCCTTCAGTAGAAAAGTAAAAAAATTTTCTTTTAGCTTTGCATTTGGCTTCAAGTGTTTCTTTGGTGGAGAGGGATGTGATGCTTCAAGTGGCATTCGTGGAACGATATACGTTTTAAGTTATGTGACCAACGCCACCACATGCGTAAGTCTAAGGAAATATGCAGAAGGCGCAACGCTTGTTGCTCTAATAAGTGTAAGTTTTAACTTCATCAATAACACTAGCAAAAGCTTTCAAGTTTGAACTTACTATGTCTATATTATAGCGACTCTTAGGCAGTTTCCACTCCTCTGACATTCATATTTTGGACATTATTCTGTGAGGAACCTGTTTGCCTTTCAACCAAACGCAACCATCAAAACTTTGGTCAGTGTGACAGGACTCGCATTAATGGTGCCTGCGATACTCTTATACAACACCGGGTAAGTTAGTTCCACAAAAAATTTAAGGTACTTAGTAAGGTAGTCACTGATACACGAAAACACTCGTTAGGCTCGATTTTCAAAAATGCCAGACTAGTCCCGTTATTCTTAACTATGGGTAATGCAAAATATGTCACAACACATACAATAATATTTATAAAAGCACGGGGGCAAGCCAAAGTTGCCATTGCATCGCCGAAAAACGTTAGAAAGTGCTGGTTGCAAAATCATATGTGAAACAATATGAAAATTATTGTTTGTCAAGTTAGCACAGGAGCAAACGATGAATATCAACCCATTTGAGTCGTCCCTGTTACCAAATTTTCTTTTGACAACAAAATTTTTTGTGTACCTCTCAGTAAGGATTAAAACTACCACCACCAACTAAGGCTAAAACTACCACCACCAACTAAGGTTAAAACTACCACCATCAACTAAGGTTAAAACTACCACCACCAACTAAGGTTAAAACTGCCACCACCAACTAAGGTTAAAAACTACCACCACCAAGGTTAAAACTACCACCACCAACTAAGGTTAAACTACCACCACCAACTAAGGTTAAAACTGCCACCACCAACTAAGGTTAAAACTGCCACCACCAACTAAGGTTAAAACTACCACCACCAACTAAGGTTAAAACTACTACCACCAACTAAGGTTAAAACTACCACCACCAACTAAGGTTAAAACTACCACCACCAACTAAGGTTAAAACTACCACCACCAACTAAGGGTAAAACTGCCACCACCAACTAAGGTTAAAACTACCACCACCAACTAAGGTTAAAACTACCACCACCAACTAAGATTAAAACTACCACCACCAACTAAGGGTAAAACTGCCACCACCAACTAAGGTTAAAACTACCACCACCAACTAAGATTAAAACTGCCACCACCAACTAAGGGTAAAACTGCCACCACCAACTAAGGGTAAAACTACCACCACCAACTACGGTTGAAACTACCACCACCAACTACGGTTAAAACTACCACCACCAAGAGTAAAACTAGATTTATACAGAGTATCTACGGTTTTGTTATTGACCTAAAGAAATTGAAAAGAACAGCGAGAAAACCAAATTGCTTCGCCAAGTCAATTCCAGCTACAATCAAATTGAAGATTCCTGAAGCAAAATCAAGAATCAATCAAAACAATGCGGCATACGTTGTCTTGTTGAACGTACTTTTGCTTGAAACGAACCTAAAACTCCACTTAAATATTTTGTAAAATTTAGAATAAGATTATCAGAAATTGACATTGCCAAACGTACCGTAATTCAACACTTCCTCATAATTTAACAGTAATGTAATAAATAAACAATGATCAAACATCAAGACATTTTGTACACCTGACATCCGTTTTGTTGACCCTTAAACGACCGGCACGTGAAACTCATGACCGGCACAAGCACAAAACTGACACAACACTTAGCACATGACAAGTTCTTGAATAAAGATAGAATTTTCGTGTTGAAAATACAAAGGCAGATCGCTTAAAAAACACAGCAAACACGTAAAGCTATCATAACTAAAAGGAATTCTGCTGATTCAAGATGTCAGTGAACGAGGAAAAGAAGAAGTTGAGTTTTGGTTGCTTCAAAGTAAATCTAACAATAGCTAATCTATTTTTCGCGTTATTGGGAATCATAAGTCGCGTTGGAATAAATGTTGCTCTTCCATTATGGATTGATTCGCAAAAATCTGAAGAGAAAACAACACAATCAAACAGCACTTGTTCAAACAGCACTGGCTCAAACCATACGAACACATATACACCGAAAATTGGTCCCTATTTTATTATATCGTTCCTTGGAATAATGCTTACTCTACTAAACGGCATAGCTCTTGCTGTTTACCGCTTATTTCACGCAAATGCATTCGGAGAAACTGAAAAAAGTTTCCCAAAATCCCAATTGTTTTTTGTTGCTTTGCTACTTTCGATGAACGAAATATTTATAGGATTTTCGTCGAGTCACGAAAGAACCCCATTATCTTTGCAATCAATTCTCGCAAATACGACAATTCCAATGGTTATAATAATGCGGTAAGTATAAAAATAGTAACATTAAAAAAAACCAACTAAAGACAGTTGTAACAATAATATATTCAACATATTACTACAACAGATAAAAATGTAAGAGAGACATTTATCAAGTTTTACATAATTTACATAACATTTACATAACATTTACATAACTGTGATAGTTTTCAGAAACATTTTCATCAACTGTTACGTCACACAATACATTATAAACACTTTTCTCGTTTAAAAGAGACTGCCTTTCTCTGTTGAAAGGGTTTAATCCGAAATTACCACCATATATCCATAAATTAAATAAATATCATTTCAACATTTTTTTGTTTAGATACTTTATTTTACGCAAACAGCCAACACGTCGAAAGCTTGTGTGTGCAACAGTGATATCAATTTGCTTGTTTTTCTGTTTCATTCCCTCGATTTTTCCATCAATTGGCGACAAGAGAGATAATAATGTCACTAACGGGACGGAGAGTATCAAATGGTCTCTGGTTTTCATGGCTGGCAGTGTACGTATGTACTCGTTGTTGTTTCGAAAGTCATACATCGGATTGTAAAACGAAATAATTCTAACTCGCTCACAATGAAAAAATATGTCAAACTATTCTTCACTTTTTGTTGAAATTTCTCCACAATCGTCATAGGTTCCAGCAGCAGCAAGTATGGTATACGGAGAGAAGATTTTGAAGACGGAAACGAGTTCAGAAAAACGTGAACTGAATGTTATGTATTTTGTTTTCATGGTGAGAGTTTACGTGTTCGTAATCGTGACATGCCTCTTCTTCGTCGATATCATACCAGGTTTTGGTTATGCACAAAGCATAAGTCAACTTTTTGAAAAGTACGTATTTTAAGGACCATGTTGTATGAACAATATCCACTTCATTGCTCAATTTAAAAACTTTTACTTTTTGACAATATTTGAGCTACACTAAGTTAATAGTGCATGTCGTCCTTGATACGACCGGCAATGAATTCATGTTTTCATTATAATCGCGTTCGATGATCGCTGTGTTGCAAAAACTCCCAAGTTGTCAACGTAAAAAGCACAAGAAACTTTATGGTATTTTTTTTTATTTTCGGCAAAAGGCAGAATGACCAGAATTTTGTATCCAGGCTTTAAGCAGCTACGTTCTGTGAAATTCTCGCCTACATTTTCTTTCGTTAGTCAACCCAGAGGGTTTCCTCCATTCAATTTCGTTTATCTTCAGGTATTGTTGCCTTGAGCAACAGAGGGTTAAGATTATGTACGTCTTTCTTTTGGCTATGTTTACAGCCTATTATGTTGAACCTAATTGTGTTTTTTTCTTCTTCAGTTGGTTTTATGGTTTTCAATGTTTCTTCGGTGGAGCTGGTTGTGATCGAATCTTCGGTTTTTACGGCACATTATGCCTTTGCATGATGATCACAAATTATATAGCTATGTCAAACTTAACACGATATTCTGAAGGTGCAACACTAGTTGCTCTTGTTTCGGTAAGTGCCAATAAACCTTGTCGGGAAAAGGGAAAACGACCCCTGACTTTACCCTTCGATCCTAAGACAAGTTTCAAACGTCGATAATAAGAAATTATAACGTATTTTCTTTTGTCTTTAATGCATTTGGCGCATGTAAATTTCGACGTCTGAAACTGACTTGAGTGGTAGATTCATAGTTTTGATCTTTCTTGATTTACTATAACGACAATTGTATTGAATTTCCAAAAAAAATCATGTTATTGACAGACTTCTGTCTATCAAAAACCACAAACGAAATGAAAACTTCCATTATTGTTCTACAAATCTAGACTGTCAGTACTCCATTGGGTGTTTTTGACAGATTTCTGTCTATCAAAAACCACAAACGAAATGAAAACTTCCATTATTGTTCTACAAATCTAGACTGTCAGTACTCCATTGGGTTTTCTCTTCTGGACAATTTTCAGTGAACCCCCGTTTAAATTCAATCCGGTTTGGCATAACGCAGTACTGTTCCCACTTTTCGGAGTTTTACCCATGATTCCAGCAATCTACTTCTACAAGACAGGGTGAGTAATTCATAACGATGACGCCTTGTGACGTCACCATAAAATAAGCGAATGAAATTCTCACGAATTGACCTTTTTTAAATTTTAAGAAACCAAGAAAAAGTCGTGGAAAAAAAACGTGAAAAAGAGGAAAGTCAAGCTCTAATGGAAGGAAATCATCATTCCATAAACAAATACGTGTAAAATGTGTTTGTTATTATCAATAATTCGAGGGGGGAAACGCAATACACGAGAAACATATAACTTAGAATAAATCGATTGGAATTGGGACGTGCTGCAGCTACAATATAACATGATTTTAATTAATCAGAGAAAGAGAAAGACAAATGCCTTACTTTTGGCAATCAAGTGCAAACTTTTAAAATAGTATGTTCGTTATGTTACAGACTATTATTTTATTTAAATATATGGAAAAACATGTCCATAAATTGCATAGAAAATATATAAATTCATGAAATACAGATGTATAATCTGGTTCAGTATTTCGAGTTGCCGTATTTGTTTTGATATTTCGATTAATCTAAATATCCAGTAGACATAGCAATCAATAAATCTGTTCAGATGTATTTATCCGCATATCTGTTTGAATGTTTTTGTTAAAACACTAGCGACGCTGTTAGATTGGAAATAGAGTTGCTCAGGGCTGGGATAATAGCAAGGATATTAGTTCAATTATTTTCAGTAATAAAACCTTTTGCTCAGATTCATTCATACAGTAAGCCTCAGTCAAAAATACACGCAAATGTGATCACAACAAGTTAAAGGTGGACGTACTAACCTTAGTAGACTATAAAGGAAATGCCAAGGTCCTGACCTTATTAGACTATTAGACTATAAAGGTGGACGTACTGACCTTAGTAGACTATAAAGGAAATGGCAAACATTTAACTTCATTCATGCATTTTTGATATTTCTCCATAAAATCCT
Organism: Xenia sp. Carnegie-2017; assembly: GCF_021976095.1. NCBI lineage: Eukaryota > Metazoa > Cnidaria > Anthozoa > Malacalcyonacea > Xeniidae > Xenia > Xenia sp. Carnegie-2017. The sequence continues at coordinate 12,184,751 of NW_025813483.1, read as the reverse complement.
CGTGAGGTTTGATCATCACGACACATGTTGGTCTTTTGGAATTCACAGAAATACCAAGGTCCTGTTGAGTATTAAGTATAAGTATAAGGAAAGTATACAGTATGAATTGCTACACAGTGTGAGTTGCTACCTGTTACATGTGTTGCAATTAAACAGTACAAGTTGTTACATCACTATGAAACCATACAGTATGATAACATGTGTATAACATGTGGAAAACTTACAGTAATGCTTTTGCATCAATGCTTTCCAACGTTGATTGTTTTCTGGCCCATGTAAAATTGGCCTGCGACAGGGTGCAGCTTAATGTGTATTGTGTAATGAGTTTTTCAATATTCAACTGAAGCAAGCATATTTCTTCTGCATGCTTCCGTTTTCTCCCACAAGCTTAAGTTATCAAGGGGTGGGTAAATATAGAAGAAGCAAAGCCTTCGTAGAAAACTGCTTTAGAATTGGAAGGCTTACCATGGGGTAAACAAATTCAAAAAATGTAACTAACCATTTTTGATGGTATGTAACAGTAAGGTACATTTCTGTCTTCACACATAACAGGCAAATGAGAATAGACATCAATAGGTGAAACATCTCCGGCTAAAACCACTACCCTAAAATAATTTCAAAAGTGAAAGGTACCTAAGACATAACCACTTACTAACTTGAAAAACAAGTTACTTTAATCTTCTATAAAATAACTGCCAGGACATGTTTCCAAATAACAGTTCAATTTGGTTCCTATATCACAGTAAGAGTTATTTCACTAATTCCTATCATGTTTTATACCTACCATTGTAGAATGGGTGAAAGAGATAGTCAAAAAATGAGAGATGTTAAGCAAACATAGAGTGCTCCAAGCAATAACATGAAACAAAACAACTTATAAACAAGAAGAGTTAAAGACCAAGGACATATAAGCGAACAAGAAGGAAGGACAAACATGAAAAATAGGAAAAGCACCATACCCTTTTTCTCCTTTTCTCAGTGCTTTAGTCACTTCTTTGACACCACGTCTAACTGATTTTACTTTAACAGCTATTTCAAAGGGAAAAAGTAAAATGAATTTAGATTGTTTATAAAAACATTTGTTTCAACACAATGACTCGCCAAGAACCAACATACTCAGGAATAATGTGTAATTTCACTAATTTGTGCGAGTAGGAAAGACAAGTGCTGAACTGTAAGTGATTAACTGTAGTTGAAGCGAAACGTGTTGCCCATAGTTGTTAAAAAAGTTCAGTTGAAGGCAACTTCAATTCAAGCATTTACTTATACCTTTTCTACAAGTCTTATATAACGTCTTGGTCAACTTCTTTGTAGCCATTGGTCTTGCAATTTCATTCACCATTTTCAAGAGTTCGTCATACGTTGGTTGACCTGCACTCGGACTTGCACAGGAAGATTCATTCACTTCTTTTTTTGTTTTTTTCGGTGTATCTATGTCAGTATTTGTCTCCTCCATTTCGACTGCATTCTCTTCTTTTCTTTTTTTCTTCTTCTTATGAATGCTAACATTCGTGTCTGCCATTTTCGCTTTGAAATTGAAGCCCACGTGTGGTCAACGTGCTGTGATGTCATCCTTCGGAGCAGCTTGGAGTTCACCGCTAAAAGGTCGTACAGTGTTAATTATTCCTATTTGAAGCACTGTGAAACTAAAAAAACAATTTTCTTATCGATCAAAAAACAATTTTTGTTTGACATTGCTAAAAAATAATTAACCACTGTGCAGAGAGCGGGAAATTAGACTTTGTAATCTGACTTACAGCCTAGAATCTTGAATTCTTGATTAGTAAGACACACGTCTACTCAATTGCCCCAATATGTTCATGAAATAAGCTTCGTAAATGAGGTAAGTTTTGCATGGTTTGAAACAAAATTATCAGAATCTGATGTGGACCGTGATTATATTTTGCTACAGACGTTACCTGGCAACATTAGGAAACCTTCATGGATTCTCACGCCAAAGTTATACAAAAATGAAGCTTAATTTGAAGTTTGCGAAAAATCAGTTCAGTTGTAAAAAAATAGATTAGTGTGCACAACGCAAAGCTAATAACTAATAAAATGCCGAATCTTCATCGTAACATCGTTCATTTCACTAACAAAATAACAGAGATCTTTAATTATAAAAAATAATCAAAAAAACACCGATTTTCACAAACTATATCCGAAACTCAAAAACACACACAAGTTTCATCAACACTACAACTGCAACAAATGATATCTAAAACCATTCGTACCAAAGGTTTTCACAGTCTGCAAATTCAATTTATGCCAGAAATTCCATCATTTGTCGAGCTATAAATTCTTCGTACATTTTCGAGTTTCAACTTTTGAAACAATTTTGTGACGACTAGAAATCGGTAATTTGTTACAATTGAATAATATTTTCTAGAGTTCGCTAACTATAGGTCGCTTTCTCCGTACAAAGCAGTTGAAAACGACATGTAATCCAATGCACCATCAACGCCATCCTCACCCTCATAAGGCGCCATTCTTGCAATGCAGTATTCAGCTTGATCAGGAGGTAATTCACGTCTAAGTTCTTCGGCTGTGATGTAAGGCTATAATGAAAGAAGGAATGTGTAGTGAATAAAACCATGCAACGACTGTTCTCCGGGCATTTATTATAATGCACGATGCACTTTTGGAGAACAAATATGACAAGTTGAGAAAATGGCACGGGATGTAACAACAGGTTAAAATTCTCACCTTATCTCCGGCAAGTATTTTGAATGAATCCATCACCTGTTCCGCAGTGTCTGTATCTGCGACCTCTTGGGTCATAAAATCTATAAACGCCTGGAATGTCACTTTTCCAGTCTGATTTGGATCAACGATCATCATAATACGATCAATTTCTTCGTCGCCCTACAGATGACAAGTATAAAAGATGATGAAGAACGTCGCTGCCTTGCCGGGCATTGCAGGCCCGTAATTATCATTAAACCTAAATTCACCTTATCGCCCTCTTTCAGGTTGTAGCCTAAACTTATAAGGCACATCTTGAATTCATGAGGTTCTAAAGACAAAGACTTGTCCTGCAAGAAAACACAAGATCATATGTTTACAACTCATCGATGATGGTTCATAAATACAATTTGTACCACGAAGATTTATAGTTAGCATTGGTTCATATATACAATTTGTACCACGAAGATTTATAGTTAGCAATGGTTCATAAATACAATTTGTACCACGAAGATTTATAGTTAGCAATGGTTCATAAATACAATTTGTACCACGAAGATTTATAGTTAGCAATGGTTCATAAATACAATTTGTACCACGAAGATTTATAGTTAGCAATGGTTCATAAATACAATTTATACCACGAAGATTTATAGTTAGCAAGGTAATTAAACAGCTAATGAACCATACAAAATGGGATTAGAAATATATTAAAGATCATTTTTTACTTACTCGGTCGAAATGATTGAAACTGTCTCTAAATTCTTTAATCTGAGCTTCCGTGATTCCCTTCGAGTCACGTGTCAAGATCTACAAAATTTGGAAGGTCGTTACAATTTAGTACTTCGATCTTCTTTCTGGATGTATTATAGGTAGTGAAAGAGAATGGTAAGTTGCCATTAGGAGGCAGATATCAAAAGGCGAGTGGGTGTGACAAAGTCATTGTTATCTGAACATTCAGATTAATAATAGCCTTCAAGCATTCTCCTCTCTGTCTACCTGCAGAGATGGTACCCTTTCACCAACTTACTTACGATGCAAGTACCTCCCAAGTAAACACACCAGACTACATCTCCATTATCTTAACACGCCGATAGCTGAAAGTTTCAAGATTACCTGGTTCTCAACTGCATTAATGTTTCTTGCAATTCCAGTCAACAGTTGTTCCCATCCGACTCGCAGCACCTTTTTAAAACAGACAATAAGGTCAGCGTTTACCTCATGATGTAGGCTCAAGAAAAAAATAATGAACTTCTGGTGAGTACTTTCAAAAACTCGAGTAGCGTTTTTTACCTCCATTGAATACTTTGTATGAGGATTTTCGAAAATCAAGGCCTCTTGAACTCTCTAGAAATTGGCAATAATAAAAACGTATATCTAAAGAACTAGAGCAACATGACGTAGATTAACGAGATCTCTCACTTGATTGATGTCCTCCAGTTCGTCAATGTTCGGTTTGTAAGCTGTACACGTTTTTTCAAACCCTTGAAGGGCTTGCAAATTATCCTGAAAATATTAAATACGATTGAATGAATATTAAAGTATATGAAACGTAGCTAAAGGTTGTCTTTAAATTGAGGATGAAAGGAAATTTTACAATGTACTGAAAAGGTGGGGGGAAGTGACAACCTCCTGATGCACATGAACCTCTTCTTCTTTAATTAAATTTGAATTCTCGGTGGAAAATCCACATGTTCGAGATGTTAATAAAGTTATTGTGTTCAGTTCAACAGTTCATAAAATATAAGATCAAATTTATTGAACATTGGTGAACATATACGAGTTTACCTCCAACGTTTTGTGATTTTGTACTCCGATGTTTCTTAGTTGCTCTGTCTGTGTTTGTATCCATGGTCCACAGACGTTGGCTTTGTTTGCGAAGTCGAGACGTAGTTGTTCATTTGCTGGATGTCGAGTTAAAGTTTCAATTACATAAAATAAAAAGCTCTTATGCATGGAAATTTTGTGTTTGTATATAACTCTTGTGTTTTATATTGAATTTTTGTTTTTATGTTGAAGCCTTGGTGTTCGTTTAGATGTCTTTTGTTGACGTTGTCTCGTGCCTATTATGCAGTTCGTTTGTGTTTAAGCCTTTCGTTGAAGTTCGACTCTTTTGTTTTGTTAGCCATCATGGCTTGAGATAAACATTCGGGGTTACAATGCAGTTTTCCATTACATGTATGATTTAAGAAAGATATATTCTTATTAAAATATTGATGAAAATATTGATGAAAACACTGAAGGATACATTGTTGATTATGCTGTTCTTTCATCAAAAGCTCTTCGCGGTGCGGCACTAAGTCAAGAACTTCAGACCATTTGGAACCAATCTCCTGCAAACAAAAGATAATTGTAGTCTCTTGGCAGTGATCACTTGATTAGAGCACTTGCATTTATTTAGTAGCAAAAAATGTAAGAAATCTTTAACATCTGAATGTTTTTAATACAATATTTACATACGTCAGGAGTGAGCGTTGTGTACGGGTTGTCAGTACATCCCAACGCGTTCATTTCGGCTGCGAGAGCCATGATTGAATCATACTCGTCATTTGCAGCAGACATGTTTGCTTTAAAAGCATCGTGAGCGTCCAGTAATTCCTAACGAAGATATAAAAAAACTAATCAACCGTTTATTGATTCTAATTCACTCTTTCGTATAGTAAAATTTATTTTCGTTAGTCCCGTTATTGAAGTTGTTATCATTTCCAGTTGTCACACAATAGTGCATGAAAGACCGCTGACAAACCTGGATTTCATCGACCGTGTGAACGATGAACATATCCATGAGATCTTCTTTGGCACCTTCCAACCAATTATTGAATGGCTGTTTAAAAATGGACACAATAACTTATATATTTATCGAAATCATGCTTTTCGAGGATGAATGAGAACTAAAATTGAACTAAGTTATGTCCAAAAAAAGTGAAAATTACGTATTTAATAATGACATGACGATGGCTATATAGCTACAAGTACGAAGGGAATGGTTTATACAAGAGAAAATACTTCAGTTTATCCTTCAAGTTTACAATATAGTTCATTTGGTAAATATACAGTGATGTTTAATACTATAATTACCGCTGCTTTCTTGGCAAACTCTAAACGCAACATATCGATTTGTTCACGTCGTGCTTTCGCATCCTGAAAAACAAAAGTGAGGGGGTCAAGATGTTCGTCTTGAGTACAATATGTAACATAGTCGATTGGCTCAACTTCCATTAAAACTTTCACGTCCGTAATATAGATGGATTTGAGCATTCAAAAGCATAAGCAATTAACTTTAAGAACGCATGTAATTAGAGCTTAAAAACTACACAATATCAATGACAATCAAATAATTACCGCTAATGCCTGACTTCTATTTACGGCAAGTTGACCAAGGTTTTCCCAATCATCACAAATAGTCTGTAGAAAAAAAAAATTTAGCTTATAAATACCTTTCGTAAGCTAAATAGTTTAACTTAAGAAAAACCGTCAAGATCAACAGTTGCTACACTAATTGGAAACGTTTAGAAGTGTTTTCACATGATTGTAAGACATTTAAAATAGACGACAAATTTCTTTATAACAAACATGTTTCGCCATACTTTATGCCATCTTCAGTGCGAAGTGAATAAATATAGGAAGTTTACATGACAATAGGAATAATATGAGAAAAATAGTGGATTTAAACGGGTTAAGTTTTCAACTAGAGCGACTTTAATATATGGATTCATACAACTCCTTCTTAATGATAGTCATGAATACCTGACAGCGAGAGTTTACAGCGTCCACTTCGCTGTAATTCAAAGTGCTAAAAAAGATATAAAAATCATTGTCATATGTTCTAAAGCATGATTGTACACAACACTTATTGACGAAATAAACGCTTACTTCAGTTCCTGAGCGATGGCTGCAATTTGCTCAACTCGATCTTGATGAGCAGCAAGATCACTTTCAAAGGCTTGGTGCTTTTTTATCAAAGCCTACGATTAACGTAAAAGAATAGAAGATAAAAACTTAGATCATTCAGTAGGATACCAATGATGCAAATTTGATTAGTGAATAGCTGTGAATAGTGATTTCAGAGACAAGCATGTTTGCTGAACTAAGGTTGCATCTAGACCCACAGTGAAGGTCAAATTATTAGAGGGAGGAAACAGCCAATCAGATCACACACGTAAATTGAAAATTATGGAAATTTTTAGCAGCTCTCTCTGCACAAACAGTCAAAAATTTTAAAACTTTACCAAGACGTCGGCTAAGCTTGCATCACTGTAGTTATCTGTTTGTAGCATAGCACTCTTTCCGTCAGTCCATGCCTCATGAATATCACACTTATGTTTGAATTTTGCTGCCAAATGATCGAGCCTTTCCATTCTGGATTTTGTTGAAAAAAAATTTGGATTTATTGTTTACATCAGTAAATAAAGTTTTAATAATCACAGAGCAAGTTTTATCAAAGGTGAATGCTAAATTTTGAAATACTTGTTTATTTTTTATTAAAGTGCATATATCAATGAGTTCATAATTTTATAAAGCTAAACAATTATTCAAAATTTATGATGTTTGTGAGCACATAAATATTTATTGTGGTTTGATGATGAGTTGAGATGTACAGGTTTTCGTATCTGTACACATAAGTCATTGGTATTTTAATTACCGTCTAAGCTCCTTCAGTAACCAATCCTGGAAATCTTTCTCAGCAGATTCCAATCTGTTCCATGCATTGTTTATGTCCTATTGTAGTAAATACATTGAGTTTTCAAGAATGTATGCTATCAAAAAAATGCAATACCAATATGACAAGTAAGTAAAACTTGTCTCTCTAAAAATTAACATCTAAAAGTAATAACCGCACAATAGTGGTGAAAATTTTTTTTCTTCATAGCATGATTATGCATTCATAGTATTTTCTAGTTGTACGATGACAATTCAAGTAAAGTTCATCACATAGAATACACATTATGAGAAAAGATCTTGTATATGGTTTTGGCATGCACAAGTACAATGCAATAAAATAGCCACCAATGAAATACGATCTGTTACATTATATTTATTTAAGTTTTGATTGACTTTGACCATGAACAGATTTGAGGTCAAAATAAAAAGACTAATTTGACAAAAAAGAAAAGTATCAATGTCAAATAAGAAAACACATACATTTATCATTTTGCCTTCACTGGGTAGATATGCAGGACGATTGTTCAATCTCAACTTAGTTTGCAATGTATTGAAAAGCGTTTCCAAGTTTGCCTTTTCTTCCACACGGGGTGGTTTCTCAGTTCCACGATACTTCCTGTACTCTTCCAGTTGTCTCTAAAGGTACACATGTCATTCATAAATTTTGTGATGTGTGCAAATTTGTGCATTGGATTTTTGTAAAAGACAAAGATATTTTGACAATGTACACATTTTGACAAGTGTAAGACAAGGAAAGTTTTATTGTAGGCCACATGAAAAACAAGTTAAAGAACCATCCTATCAAATTATTATTTGCCAAATCATACATATTAAAGTACAATATCCATGATTGAACATGTTCATACCTTCACACCAGGCAAAGTGCCATCTGATGTGTGGTCTTCTAACCATGGCATTGTTCTGTTGATCCAATCTAAGAGCTTTGTGAAAAGAGAGATACGTAAAAATTATCAATGGCAATATGTTGGAAAATAAAAAACAACAACAACTTACATCACTGGCCAGATTTTCATACTCTTCCATACGACCTTCATTCTCACGGTTGACATCCAGTACCTTACAAATTCGCTTTGATGCTGTTTCAGCCTAAAAAAGAAAGAGATCTTGTCACATATTGCTGGTTAAAACAGTTTTGCCTATTTGCAATTATGCATTTCAATACACAAGGTACAAACTAATGCTTTGCAACTTGCATATTGCAAAATGGTTCGAGTTATTTTAGAGCAAGAACTTTTCTAGGAAATTGATAAGCATATGCCCCAATGAAAATTCTCAAATCTTCAAATTACTAAAAGACCTGTTGTGAGCTTGAGAAGGCATGATAATATGATGATACGTATGTCATCACAGCACGTTCATCTGGTTTTTCCATGCTGGCCATTTCTGCAAATTAAAAAGTTAAAGAATCTAAAGAAAGTTTCTCAAATACAAAATTGGAAAAAACAATCGCAATTCTTCACAATGTCAAAATACTATCTATGTTCAAAAGCATGACAGACCAATTTAATAACAGATTGGTCATGATGACCAGTAGGCTTTTATTATTAGTTTAAAGCCTGCATTTGGTAATCAAAAATGGAAATATACTGCTCAACTATGCTTAAATATCAAGTAAAATAAATTAACCTTCAGCATCCAACATTTTGGGGATGTCCAAATGTTTTTCAGCGACTTCAAATGCAAGGTTAAGATTATGAACAGGGTTATCCTAGAAGAAAGTATACAAAATGATCAAACGTTGCAAATATCATCTTTAGTGTTCTTTTGTCATGATCTGAGGTTTACCATTGATTATTTACATATCTTTACTTGTCCAAGGAATGAAGGCAGATTGCCTTAAGTTTTTTTTTAAAATTGTTTTGCATTTACCAGACTCGAAAAGTTGTTAACTGCACAGCTGAGATCAAATTTTACAAAAAATTTTGCACACCTGACTTTCGTTATTGCTTGTTTTTGCATGCCTGAAAAGCGAATTTAGCACTATACGTATTTTTGCAAAAAGGCATACTTTTTCAAAATTTCGCCTGAGATCTTGGGTGTGCAATACAAACTTTCCAGTATGGGACATTTATAATTAATTCTTTCTTTTTAATGCATTAAACGATAATAAAATATCAGTAATTGTAGTTCTTCTGCACTTTTTGTTTTACATAGTTGGCTTTGACTGAAGACTCATTTTTAAATAAAATTCATAATATAAAATCTTGCTTAGAGTTTGATGCAATTTTACTGTTTTCATTTTAGTAGTTAAGCCCATATAACAAACATTCATATTGTTTTGAAGGTTTTTCAGCCAGATATTAGATAAGTTCAAAAAATACTTATTTTGTTTACATAACATTTGAGTTATCAGTTATCACTATATTCAAAGGTTTTATTAATTAGCCATCTTCACATTTGCTAACTTCCTGTGCTTTAATGTGAATCAATTTTCTTAAACCAAATCTGGGAAGGAAGCTTATGTTCAAAAAACTGTATACATTAATATCAATGCCTTAACACTACATTGTGTTTCATTAATTGATGACTAAAGCCTGACAAAATTATGCCCATATTTTAATGTCATTGCATTTTCCAAATACCAGTTCTTTAAAAAAATTGGTATTGCGTTCAGATTTGCCTTGTCACTCCACAATGACGTATAACTGTGAATTAATAATCCAAAAACAAAGAAACTTATTCTCCAAAATTTTTACAACCTGCTTTGCTCAATTAGTAAAACGTTTTGTGGAAATTTTTAAAAATGATATTTATTAATCACTTTATTCCGTATATGAGATTGTATAAGGTGGAAATTGAAAAAAACAACTGCTGAAGTTAAATATAAGATCGTCAAACGGAAACAATTTTCAGCTTATAATACGTCTACAATGATAACAATACTTGACACACCTCTTGGGAATAGCTATACCATATATGGTCATATAAGATGTGCATGCGATAAATTTATCAAAATACTGACCTGTCTGAGTTCAGCATAGTTTAAAAGTTCTGGTCTATGGCGGTGAATAAGAGCACAAAAAGCCAAACCATCTTTGAAGCTATAGCACCAAAAACATATTCATTAGCCCGTAATAATTGCCGGAATTGAAATATGGAAAAAAGGGAATAATTGTGCTATCAATAAAAGTGCTAAAGAATGCAAATTAACATATCGCAAAGCTAGGTCTTTGAGCTAATTTGCAAGCCAAGAAAACAACAAAAACTTTTGTATTGTATATTAAAAAATACCTTCGATGAAAGTTCTGCACATTCACATTCTTATAGGGTGCCGTCTTTCTTTGGCACCACAATAGGAGGCCATCTTTCGAAGACAACTCTACTCGTGATAATATTTGAATATTAAGAGATGTTTAACATGCAAATAACCAATTCGAAACATTCACATATGTATTGTAGCTTATCCTTGAGAACAAGTACATACCGTCTACGGCGATGTCCTGAATAGCAAATCGCAAAATTATTGTCCAAATCATTCCCAACGTCATTTTCAAATTGCCATCAACAATTTCTATGAAGTTGAAATGCACTTAATACCATGATTTATATCTGAACATTTAAATTATATTGTACAATGTCTAACCTTCAGCACCAATATATACCAATTTGACGCCTTTGTCCGTTACGAACTCCAATGCTTTTAATACGTTTGCGATTCTGTGTACTCGCATTTTTCCCCGTTCAGGCCTGGGCAATCGCTCACCCGATATAACTTCGAGCAAAATCATAAGTTTCAAGCCATCGCGAAAATCTTCTTCGATGCTTTCTATTTGCACGCCTACTTTGCGTAAATGCGAGTTACACCAGGCGGTAAATGTCTGCAAATCATACATATATCACATTGAAAAAATGAGACCGGATTACATTTATTATGTTCTATTGTACACATCTGTCAAAAGTTTGCACAAATTGCAATTATATATTTCATTGATATTCCACTACATTTAAATCAAACATACAGCGAAGAATCGATTGAAGTTCGTGTCGTAATGAAGGCAATAATTCTACCTTTTTCTGTTGGTTTTCCCAAGCAGTATCCATGAGGCCTTTGTCCTCATCATCACCATAAAAATAACCAAAGTATTCTTGTTCCTCGTCCGCCATGTTAGTAAAAAATTACCTGAGTTTACAGGATAATATAAATTTACCTTCTCGAAGGAGAAACCCACCAACTAGCAATGGCTATACAGGATGGGGAGGAATTGGGCCGAGGTCACGTGTTATTGCTTAACAAATTTAACGCATGAATGATGTTGTTATTTTTTTACATTCCGAAATTTCGCAAATTGTGATATGGGGGTGTTAGCAACAACTAATTTTTTCTTTAAAAATGTCGTCCATAAACAAATAGTGTCAGGACTACTTAACATCTTGGGCCTAATTTTAATGTGCTTATTATGAAATTCAAGTTACTTTCTGATAAGTCTGCGGGTTGTAATGGGTCATGTCAATAATGATAACATGAAAGTACGTCGTTTGGTGGTGAACAGCTCCACAGCAAGAGGCAAAAAATAAACAGTGATTAACATGTAGCAAAAAAATGTTAATTGCTGACATGATAAGAGTCTATAATATGTAGCAAAAGACGTCATTAATAAGTTACATACAAAACAATTAACATGATAATTATGAGTTGGATTATGAAATAGACGCGTCAAAAACGCAACAAATGTTTCGAGTGAATTTTTTTCTACTTTCAAGGTAAAGGAAGTGCAAATTTACGTAATCTCGAGTATTGTGGTTAAACTCTCGTTGACATTACGATAATCATTAGTTTAACTTATTTTAAATTTTGCGTGATAACTGAAAACATCGCGTGCGCAGATCAAAGAAGCATGTTGTTTGCGCAGATGAAAGTAGCAGGCTTCTTACGCAGATGAATAGCACTCAAGAATCTTCTTGAAACACTCAAGAGAACAAGTTAAATTTATAAAACAGAAAACACTTTCGACTTTGTCAAAAGTTCCAATACAAGCCAAGGATCATGTTGTATTGAAATTGTTTGAACACATTTCGATTTCATTTTTCTCTGCAAAGGTATTGCTATCTATTGTTAGTTATAAAGATTTTATTTAATGATAATTTTCCTGCTGAGATATTTAATTAAGTTCTGTTTAATATGGAGCTTTATTTGTTGATAAATTCAGTTCATCCCTAAGAATTGCGCTCAGTGAACGATCACGACGTATTTGAGACAGCAAGTTTCTTCAGATGATCCATAAACACCTGAAGACTGACGTCATCCGTTAAGACAGGAGCCCCACCGGAATCTTGTCCCCACGGATACATATTGTTGTGCGTTTGAGATGGGTTCACTTTTGACAACAAGAATCGTGCCTAGCAAAAACATTCAGTTTTTTTATATTCATCCAACGAAGACAGAAGATCCATCAGATGCATAAAATAAAAATTTAATATGTGACTAAAGAAATGGCTATCGTATACAGTTGAAATTGTCCTTTTCTTAGTTTACGGTTTAATTTCAATGGGATTCAGTGGATTATATCGGGGTTACAAGGGTTATACTATATTACAAAGATAACATGAAGAAATATTCCACAGCCAAATTCAACACACCTGACTACCGCCGTGCTGTGTGTCGATATAACGAGGCATGGGAAACCTCGTTTGCAGTATTTCTTGTGCGTCGTCTTTCGGAGCTTGTAACAGCTGCCGGAAGTTTTCGTGCTGAGGGTCATTTTGATAACCCAATTTCTTCCACTGTGCTATGGTCTAAAATAATTGACATGTTTGTATTTTCTAATCACTTGTAATAATTGGAGTTATTTTTCCTGCAGGGAAACGTCGTAGGTTATCATGAAAAGTACTGATTGAGTTTACAGAAGTTGGTTGTCAAAAGAAAACAACTTTATCCTACCTCACCATGGTAGATAAGAAGTTGAAAAAATGTGTCGAGCAATAAAATACGATCCCCTTGTATACTACCACTGTCCAGCAACACGGGCTGTAAACACAAGACTATCGTCAAACAAGATAAGTTCACACTATCTTCTGTCAACAGTACCTTCAAACTTATAAAAAATACCTCAGGTGGACCGTGAAATGTGTAGGAGTATAAAATTGGTTGTATCATGATGAGAGAGTTCATCACGTCCTCCCGATTAAGCACGTGTCTATGAAAAAGAAGTTGGCAAAAATATCAGACGCGCTCAGTGAATATCAGCTGTAATAGGTTGTATCGCAAAGGACAATGATGTATTTTATTTCCGGATAATTTTTGCGTTTTTCCTTCAGCGCGTCTGTTCGGATGACCATTGGGAGCACGAGTAGATATATTGAATATTTATATCAAATACATTTCAAGGTATAAAATTGAGTAAATAAAGCTTTAACTTGCTCTGAACTTTCAATTTTCAAGAAAAAAAATACTGTGCAGATGTTCGTTCATTTAAAACATATTTTAAACAGACCCCCTCACAACTCGGAGAAGCATGGGTTCTCTCTGTCTGAGCCCTTAGTAGTTACGCCTTTGTGGTCAATTGAATTCACAAACATAAAATTTAAAGTGAGAAGAGACCTTGTAGCTACTTACCTGTAATAGGAAGTTTCATCTGGACTGTTATTAAAATATTGTAAAAACTGTGATCTCCTTAGATGGAACATAAACTGAAAAGTAAATAAAATATTACATAATTAATATATGACGACATGTGTGACGTCAGCAAAAACGACAACAACAACAGCAAGAACAACAATGCGAAGGCCTCTTCAAATATTTCCAACTGATTGTGTTTCATAAAGCTGACTAAAATCAAGAATAGTATCAATTTCATAGAACCTAGTATCAATTTCATAGAACCTAGTATCGATTTCATAGAACCTAGTATCGATTTCATAGAACCTAGTATCAATTTCATAGAACCTCATTAAACTAATTAATATTACACGTACCTGTGGATATAATGAGAAATTTTCAGCCAAACGAAATGAGCTCGGATCCTCTTTATTAAACTCTCCAAATTTCTGACATAATCTAATCAACATTCTGTCCAACCATCGCAGTACATCAGGCCCGTCGTCTGTTTCTGCTCGGAAAACTGCGATACGGCTCATCATTACACATGACGTTTCCTGGTCAAAGCCTAAAGTCCAAAAATCATAAGAGAGTCATTCAATATAAAAACGAATAGTGACGTAACAAGAGGCCTGGGACCAAACCAATATAAAAACAAACTATGACATAAATAAAATAAAATAAAATAATTAAGAGTTGTCTTAGTAATTATGAAGATGTCGCCACAATTGTCAGGAAATAAGAAATTGGTGATGAACATTGGTGATGAATTGGTGATGATTTGTAGAACATTCTTTAGGTAAAACAAGCAAAGTCAACCATTCAAAAAGCATCGACCCACCTAACGACACATGACTGAGATTATCCGCATTCACCCAATTTCTTGCGCATGTCGTGACACGTATCCTCCGCTGACCACTTGAATGTTGATAGTGAGTTATAAACTGTACACAGCCGCGCGAGCCTTGCGGGATTGGAGCGGTGTGCTAGATACAAAACGACCAGGACAAACACATAACCTCTGGTTATGTGGGGGGGAGTTGAGGGGAGGAGGAGGGAGGGGACAGCAGGCCGATAACGGTCATTGAGGTAAGAAGTTAGAATATGCATTTGTAAAATATGTTTATTCTCGTGCAAATTTTGAAATGTTATAATGAAAAAAATTGACGTCTATAATATAAATGGAGATTCAGCATCTTATGAAGGAACAATATGTAAACGCAACTATCGTAAAAAAAAAACCAATAAAATAATCATCCTAAGTAAGATCCTTTACACAACGACATTCAACCGTTACAAAATTTACAATGGAGACAATGATTTCTCAAAATTTTTGTGACCTTAGTAAAATGCCCAAATCTTTTTTTAATAGGACAACTGCCTAGTAACCCTTAACGCACTTACGACGAACATTAAATCACGGCGAATACAAATCGCATTCAAACCACACAACGCTTACACCACGTATGACTCGTTTCAATTTTTGCCACTCATGAAAATGCTGCAAGTTTGTAAGGAAATGAATTAAAAATCATCATTTAACTAACTTGATTTACGACTTCAAGAAATATCGCCAACGTTGTCGATGAATCAAATCCACACAGTTTCCAGGACGATGTACCGCCCAAACCGATCTCCTAATAACAGATATTGAAATTAAATGAAAATATGATCTGCATTTGCGTAAAACATTCTTTCATATAACAGATATTGAGTATGTGTACAAGAATAACAACATTGAATAAACAAACACAACCATAAGATTCGAAAAATTAATTCAATTTAACAGCTATTTTACAGCGACAACCATCGTTTGAGAGTTGACAAGTTCAATATATCGTCAGAAAAGGCGCTGTAAAGTTAATAATACCACACAATATGCATCATAAAGCATTTGTATGAATATTTAAATCAATTTGTCATAAGTTGTCTACAAGATTTTTCCATCATATGACATCCTTTCAAATCAGCGAACACATTGAGTATCACAAAAGGGAGGTTGTTTTGACTCAACAACTCCAACAAGAAAAGTCGATGAGTAACTCTAAATTTCACTTCATTGTCGAAAGTCCTCACAGTTTTCAAGAATGTGGATATTTTATTGAATTTCCTTGTAATAATGAAGACTCACCGTTTCAGAAACATTTGCTCCTTTCTTATCCATCGAAATGCATGGTCCAATGCATCCTGAAACATTTAGTTCCTTTGATGTCTGTAAGAAATAAAACAATGCATCATCTCAGGCAAAAAGAAAGATTAAATGGAATGTGTAAACAGACAATTTTTCAACTGATGTCATTTATTAAATATCAGAAAATTTACCTTAACTTCAAACGTTCCACCAAAAGCCATTTTGAATTCGTTACGCAAGTCTTTCGAAAACATTCGCTGGAATGTCTGTTTGAATAAAGCTGTGTTGAAGGAGTCTCCCATAACCATGTGTCCGCTGTGAAAAACAAAAAAGGCGAGATAATGTAACTATAAATTGATGCAGGGTAGTTTGATCATAAATCAATTCTAACGGGGATTTTAAAGAAAAGAATATACAAGCATATATCTAGGGGGAAAGCATATACACAATGTGAAACTTTTTGTTTTGTTCGCTAAAAAGATAAGAAAAGTTAGTTACAATAATATGCATGACTTAACTAAGATAACATGAGTTAACATCAGATAAAATGACTTAGCTAAGATAACATAAGTTAACTGCAGTGAAGCTTATGACACGATGTCTGATTTTAAATACGTTTAGTGGCAAATACAACAACAATATAAGTCTTGCTTTTAATGTAGAAATATATAGATGAAAAATTGAACATTACATAGACGTCAAAATAGAAACCATCCTGAGGTCTAAAACATTCACAATTACGTGACAAAGATTGACCTACGTACATGACAATTGTAAAAATAAACAACATGTGGAACCTCAACATAAAGTTTTAAGCAATAACATGGCGCTTGACGTGCATCTTAAAGGAAAACGAGATATTGGTGTCAATCTTGATCGTGAACACGTACCCAGTAAAGTTGGGACAAAATTTCATTTCGTGAAGTCCCGTTTGATCCAATGCACAAGAAAAGATGTCGATCACGTGACCGTTTTCAGCGGCCCTATTGGCCAAAGCTTCGTAATGCTAAAAATGGAGGTAAAACAAACTCAGGAATTTAAGAGAGACAAAGACATAATGATAGAGAATTAAGATGATTAACACATGTCGAACAATGGCGTGAGATAGGTAGGGAAAAAATTTACTTCAACTATGTTCTCACCTTGCAAGCTTTGCGAACATACGGTGCATTATCTTTCTCGAGATCATGATGGGATCTGATGGGATTCTTTAACTCATTATCCACAACCATTCCCGGACCCTATATTAGCACAAATCAACAAATTGATTGATCGAGGAAAGTTACACAACTCTGGCATGCCCACATTCATATGCAACTCCATAAATTCAACCCAGTTCATTTTTCAAAAAGAGACTAAAACCCTGAACCCAGACCTTATAAATGAAACACAAATACCTGAGTACAAGATCCGCCAATAAAAGTCATAATCCTAGCTCCAGTATTTGGATAGGTACACTGAAATATATGAAAGCCTCGTAGTACATAGAGTTTTGCTATGAAAAACAACTTTAAATTTATGTTTTTATATTCTTTTTCATTACAGTCTTGACTGATTCATATTATTGCAACGCACAGCTGCATGTTCAAGATGTCGCTTACAAACATCTACATGCAAAATATCTAATTCATAGACAACACAAGTTTTATTGTCACCAAATGAATTTAAACACAATCCACGATATACACCACTCCACGCATAACGACACGAATGTATAAAGTATAAAACACGTGATACAGTATAGGTCAAGTGATGAAGTGTATGGGTGAACTGCATATCACGTCGCTAAGTTTTCGTCCCGTGGTAAAGTATATATCACGCAGTAAAGTATAAACCAAAGTATGTGTAATGTTCACTATAAAGTTGTAATCGCTTACCTCAAGAAGTCCAACAGCAACAGATAATGCTGCACCAGTTGACCTCAATGGTCGTTTACCGGTGGCTACTGGCCATGGATCTTGTTGAAGTTCACCAAGTAAATCTGTAAGACTCATGTCGCATTTATGAACAGGTTGCAAAAACCTTAAAAAACAAAATTTGATAAAGTTCATGAATGTATGCTCTTCACATTAGTTTGAAATTCTACATCGTATCATTTCCCCAATAATTGTTTCTTTGTCGTTGTATTCATTCATGTCAATCATATACATGTTTCTGGACAGTGTAGCAATGTACACTATTTTAGCGCAAGCACTAATGCTATAGAGACACAATTCGTTGGCTGCCATGTTAAATATAAAATTCTCATAGATGAAACGCTTTTCACGCTGTTCTAAGTTTCGTATAATAATTACGGTCGAACAGTTATAATTTATATACGTAGCTTCGTGTAGGCTAGCCATAGCTTTAACAATTTGTCAACACGCTGATGATAAACTAGGTGCTCCAATTTCCAATCCCTACATATTGACGATAGGTAGAACGTTGATGCAGCTACTACTGATGCAAAGATAACAGTAGGTACTGGATCTTCCATGGTTTTTGAATACTATCATTATAACATGGTTTGGAAGTTCATTCACTTTATTTATTTAAAAAGTATTTTCATACCTTTCCATTATGCAACAAATGCAACGAGTGCAGAATTGACGAGAATGAGCAAATATACCTGTTAAATATTTCACTTCCTTGTGATGGCATCTGTCCACGAGCTCCAGCTTGGGGATTACCTTGTCTAGCAGCAGCACCCAGTCCAAGCATTTGCTAAAAATAATTATTGAAATGATCACACGATATCTTCGAATGAGATACAAAATCACAATACAGATTACGTCTTTTTGAATAATATATCTAAATAAAAATGTAGAAGTGATATGACAATTTGGTAAGTACAGTTGAATCTCCCGTAAACAGAAATCCTTATGACCATGATCGGGTGTCTGTATACTGGAGATATCCATTTACGAGAGGCAAGAGAGGTAATATATTTCAGCAGTACTTGCTGACGTAAGTAAAAGTACGACTGTAATAGAATGCCTCATTTTATGAGTCTACAAAACGTGCATATTCAAAACAGGCTCAAGAACAATAAACACTATAACCACTATGGCAACATAAACAAAATAATGGAACAATAACTGTACCCCAACTGAATCTAACACAGGACATAGATATTACAGTATCGAACCTGGATCTGTTTTGCGTTGAGGTCTTTACTTCCACGGAAAACGTAACTCTTTGAGCAACCCTCGTTACCTAGTTCATGAACTTGAACCTAAAACATAGAATACCATTCATAAAGTTAGGTAACGTAATCAATTAACCATTGCACCCACATGTGCAGTACAAGCTAAGGAGCAGCCAACGATGATCGTCTTTATCATTGAATATTTTTCACACATTAGTCATAAAAATCATCAGGTGGAGATCCACCTTTGGTCCAATCCAAACTATCAAGTTTTGTTGCATAGTTAAGTGTCAACAAGTATGGTTTGGACAACCATAGTTTGATAAATGAAGACGAACCAAAAGGATGTGAACAAAAGACCCACAGAATAGTTGAATATTGCAATAATGCCGAACTGCTATTTCTTAAAATAATTACCATCTTTCCATAGGTGATCAAACCAACTAAAGCATTTGGTGGCATTAGGCTGAGGGACATTTGAAGAGATTCCTATATATTAGTCAGAAAATAACATATATCAATGTTCAAATCAAAAAGGGTCAGATCAACTAGATAGTCCATGAAAAGAACACAAAGTGAAAGACAACATAATTTCATTACAATCATACTTTGACGGCTTGTAGATCTTCATCATCCATACATGTATCAACAACAAGAAGATAAATCAATGGTCCAGGGTTGCCACGCTTTAAAAAGTCATATTTTACTTGAGCTAATCACTTGCCTAATTTACATCCTCTAGGGACCTGGGACAGGCCATTATATACATGCATATTGGCTATGATGATTTCAATATGGGATGAAGATTCATTGAA
This sequence comes from Xenia sp. Carnegie-2017, assembly GCF_021976095.1. Classification (NCBI taxonomy): domain Eukaryota; kingdom Metazoa; phylum Cnidaria; class Anthozoa; order Malacalcyonacea; family Xeniidae; genus Xenia; species Xenia sp. Carnegie-2017. The sequence goes on along the minus strand of NW_025813483.1, from coordinate 12,164,775 downwards.
GTGTTTTAAATCAAAATCTAGGTCATTTTCAACTGTTTACCTGTAAAGTATACTCAATTGTTGAAAATTGAGGAATCAATTCAGCAGGTTGATGTTGTTCACTGATGCCTGCATACTGTGGTGGGAACTGTAATTGAAAAATAAATAATTAAAGAAGGACGTCAATTTTAAACTACTTTGCTCAAAAAATGGTTCAAATCAAGTTGATCCTGATGATAAAGTTATCAGAAGAATAGTAAATTGCAAGCAGTATGTACCTAACATGAAACAAAGCAAACTTACTGCATTTCTTTGAAAACAAAAGTTACACTGCCACACATTTGCTCTATAGTCCACCTGACTGAAATGTAATAGAATCAATATAATTTCCAAATGACATGTGTTTATGGCAAATGCTTTACCATACATCCAACATACCAAAGTGGATTAAGAATAGCTTTGCAGCTACTACGGCTACACATGACAGGATCATAGCATATCGGTGGTAGATCAGGACGTTCTTTTAATGGTGTATACATGCATCCTATGGGAACCACCTGAAAGTAGTTGTAAATTTCAAAGTTTATATTTTGCTGCCAAACTACATATGTCAATCTTCTATCAGTAAATGCATTTTAACCACATATTGTGAGCTTATAGTTATGAATAATTTCAATTTTTTTAGAACTAGAGTTTCCTATCATTCACAGAGCATTCACATAATTTGATGCAAACATGACCCATCATTAATAACAAACTCTGGAAAAAAAGTTAAACTTTTTGAATACATGTCATTTGGCTCAAGGGCACAGCAATCAGCTCTACAGTGACTGACAGTTCAGAAAATATATGTATTTGCCCTTAGTGACCAACCTATGGTCAAATTGCATGCATAAAATAAGTAACTATGACAGTATACCAAAACAGAGTAATGCTTTTGGTAAAAAAATTTGAGATAAGTGAATTTAAAATTTTAAAACATATATAGAAGTACAGTACAACTTTCAATTCAAAACAAATCAAGAAGTTAAAGAAACAAGTACGAGCATTGGAAACTGCAGTTTTAAAACTCTTCATGTCTTCTCTAGTTTTGCACTCTGTCATTTGTCGTTCAATACTAACAAAATTTTAAATCGTGCAACCATTATATGAAAGACCACTTACCATACGTGTGGCTTCAAGCCGGCTGGACGGCCAAACATTCCAGCTAAAACGAACACCATCACGATCTTCGTTTTGCTGAATAAATTCTTGATACGTGGTCATTATACTTCTCTTTTAACACAAAAAACTTAGCACATAAAAACAATATTTCTTCTGAACTCAAATTTTCTCAGCCACGTAAGTGTTTATGACAAACATGTGCATGTTTCCGCTTTGCGTTTCTTAAAATTCATTGATGAAGTTTACGATGAAAAAACCACATGCACAGATGAAAACTGAAAAGACTAGACATTCAGCAACAAGATTTGCAATCTTTAAGTGCAAATAGTCTTGAAATGTTTTGCTAGTGTGGTCTTCTCAACAAATTTTTTATTTGCACCAGCCTGCGTCGATGGGACGGAATCTGTCACAAAAAATAGTTTGAAAAAGCACGACCAAAGATCATGATAACGACCTTGAGAGCGACGTTCATAAATAAATTGTAACACAAGTTGTACAATAATCTCCGATAAGAAACTTTTCTACTTCGAATCCTATCCAGAGTTTGGATTAAAGATGATCTCAGCATAACAATAAACTCCTTAGAAGTGTAGTAGTCAAGAATTAGACAATGGGAAAACAGTGCTGAAAAGAAAGTGCACAAACGCCATTTCTCTCACCCGATTTTTCGCGAATGGGATCCGAAAATCTTTAGATCAAACTTTATTCCCTATACGTGTATCATTGAAATAAATACATAGTCGTACAAACAATGTAAAATATAAAGTTAACTTATGCAGTTCTTTCCAGCTACTTTAAACTTATGTCAATCAGATGACGTTCTACTGTCTTCAGCTTGGTCATAGTTTGCGCATTTGTGGATCAGTGAGGTTTTACATGTCATACCAAGAAGTGCTAAATGAGCTTCAAAATTTTACGAAAATTGCTTCGGCATACAGTACAATGTTAGAAGTCATTAAATTTGGTAAAATGGGACCGTGGTGATGTCACACAAAAATGTCAACGTCACATTATAGACTCGTGCAGCATGTATTTTGTAAAATTATAAATGTTACAAATTAAATAAATTGAAATAAATTTTGTGAAATCCATAGCCATTTAAATAGCACAATAGAATAAAAGAACAGAAAAATTTAATAAAACCCAATGTCAATTTTTACTCATGATAATAACTATATGTCTCCTTTTTTCATCATGTTACGAAATTTGTCCTTGATGGAAACACTGTTCAAATGCGACGTTTGAAAAGCATAATTATCTCTAATTTTAGACCACTGCCTACCATATTTACGGAAGCCTTTTCTGATGAACTCCTCTTCTTCTGGGGTCCAGGCAACACGTTTTCTTTTGCAACCTGAAAAACATGAAAAATACGCCAAGTAAACTTTGGCATCAGTCAGTTTATGACTGGCCATAACGTACTTAATTTGGATGCCGAATTTTCTCTTGTTTCACCGTCATCATCCTCAGCAGCCCAATTCAGTTGCACAGCATCATTTTGTGCAGAAAGAAACTTTCGTTTATCGACATTTCTTAAATAAAATTAAATATTTTTTCAAATAGTACATAAATAGATAATTCTGAAGAACTTTCTCATTATACGTAAAAACAAGGCTAAGATGTGTATGTATTGAGTAGTACAGAGAAAAACAAGAGTCTTATAAATTCACTGCAATCTTCAACATTTATAAGCTTTATTATTTCCTCAAACTTCGTTGCTCAGAAAAAAATAAAATTGTTTAATCATACATGATCAGCGAGTTAAGATTTTCGACAAATGCATGCCAGGGCACATGCAGGCTCAACAGGCATAATTTTTGAACAGCACTGAGCTATCACTAGCTATAATGTCACACAAAAATGTTCTTTCAAACATTAAACATTCACTTACTTCTCTCTCTTATTTTTATCTTCGACTACTTTCCTGCAACAATAACAACTTTTTAAAATAATAAAAAAATTTCATCTTTGATACTTGTAGAACTTGTAAACTTACTCTGCAGTTTGAACCAAACAGTCCACGTTCTTCAAAATCAGCTCCTCGTCTTTTTTATTTTGCACATCACACACAGCTAAGAAGGAGTTCAAGAAACGCAATAAATGTTAAAAACACTATTCTGCTAAAACCAATTACAGGTTTACCTAACTTCAACTGGAAATGGAAAGCAAGAAGTTGCTTGCTTACATATACAAATTAAATTCTAACTAATAAATAAATTCAGTAAATTTGGTGCAAGCAAAAATTATTTTCAGGTATTTAAACTATATAAAATTCATAACAGTATTTCATTATTTAATAAAAATATTAACGTAACTTTACCTTCTGTTGTAACTTTCTTAAAATACTTCGAATATTGTTCATATTTAGACTTGTTTAACATTGAATCGTATTTTTTCACATCTTTATGATCGCCTTGAAAACAAAACAAAATACATGAGCAAAGTGAAAGCAAGGAAATACTATACAATATATATAAAATATCCAACATGTTCATCAATTATACAGAGTGTGAGAGTTTATCAGAAAAAAAGAACAATTTGAAATGTTTAATAGACTATAAATTTATCTAAATTTGTCATAGGTTTATAGCTACGTGTTAGTATAAATGCACTTTAGCATCAACGGCACAACCTAACGCTAAAAATAAACAGAAAGTTTGAACAACTAGAGAGAGAGGTTTGTCGAATTTGAATTTAACCTCATCTTCAATTGCTCGTACAAACATGTACAAAAAGTACAAACATGTACAAAAAACATGTAAAAAAAGTTTGATTTCAAGTTTTGGTCTTTTTCCACGAAGTGGGGAAATTTCAAGTTTTGGTCTTTTTCCACGAAGTAGGAAAATTTCAAGTTTGGTCTTTTTCCACGAAGTAGGAAAACTTCAAGTTTTGATCTTTTTCCACGAAGTAGGAAAATTTCAAGTTTTGGTCTTTTTCCACAACGGAGAAAAATTTCGAGAAAATTTTTTTGAAAAAATGGTACGCCACGCGAATGCATAAATTGGGTTATTTTCTGCAGCTTACTTGACCCTTAATCGTCCACAAAGGATTTCATGCATTTGATTGCTCGGGTTTTACGCTATAAAACCAAAACACTAAAGCATAGAAAGAAAGTTCTGCTTAAGAGTGTACCGAGGTATTGATATTTTGCAAATGTTTAACCACTAAACATCGCAAGCAAATGAATTTGAATCCTTAAACAGACAACCCACCCTGCTGACCTGCATTCCCCTATTATAAATAACATAGCCTTTGATTAAACTATTAGCTGACAGATTGGACAAAGTCAAAAAATGTGTCCATTCTCATCTTCGTTAACCGATCAATCATTTATGCATGAAAATCATTTATGCACGAAAAAAGTCTTGAAAACTGTGTGTTGAAACAGAAAATAGCACAACTTTACGCATCTGCGCGTCCACTCTTCATCAAAATTTCTGAAATTTCAATGCTTTGTAAACCTAAACCAAACCTTCATTCCATAAAATGAAAATTGATTTTTGACAGCTCTTCCATGCTTAAACAAGCACTTCAAAATGCGTTTCATACAAGCCGCTCTCTCGTTTTTCTAAGTTGAATTTTCTGGTTTTTTTATGGTTAGATTGTGCTGAGGTACTAACACAAATCTATGATATGTTTTACTAAATTTATAGTCCATTCAATGTTTCAAAATTTTCTGCTTTTTTCTGTGATATAGCCAGCCGCTTGCATGTTCACGCTATGTAAATATTTTGATGTTCACTCACTGTAAAAACAATAGATTTCAAAAGAAATGAATAATGTTAATGAGGAAAAATTAAAATAGAATGAACAAATTTGCAGGTTGGCTACGCCAGGTAATAAATTGTGAAGCTTATGCCAGTGAAGTGTAAGTTGATATTATAGTTCACAGGCTTATGTAAGATTGTTCGTTAATTTATAGTGTAAATGTCGACAAATATCACAATTTAAACCAAAAAATTCAATTCTATACTAAGTTTTAATGTGAGCATCAAAGTGAGAATTAAAACTTTTCAAACTTAAGTTTTATAAATATGCCAACATCAGTACTATAATTTGATGATAAATAATTAATCGTAAAAACAACTACGACTTTCCTGAAAAAATTAATAAAATATCCGAATTTTTTCTCTTCATATAGTCTGATGAAATTGTGAACACATAAAATATGGAAACATGAATACAAGGTTTAAAATAGCAGCTAACTTCAAGCATTTTTGTTGCACTAGCCAGTAAATTTTGAATTTGAAGAACCTAAAATTCTTCGAGTGACTTTCAGCCCTGGAATAGGAAAGATTCCTTAAGCTTTTGTTCACTTACTCTTAGAAAACACTGATAAAATAGCTGGTACTAAAATGGCATAACTAAAGAGCTGGCAAAAAATATATTTTTATAAAAGTTTTTTTTTAATCATGTACTAAATTCCAGTTTCTGCTGAAACTTTTAAAGATTTTCACAAGTAATCGATTTTGAAGTTTCAACTGATAATCTCGTTTAGCAGTCACATTAAAATAAAAATATATTTATTATTTTACCATTGACAACGTCCTCCCATGTTACATTCTTTTCCATGTTTAATATTTTAAATACTTTTTCATATGAATCGTATGAACCTGTCAAACTTTCATCATTATCAACATCTGAATTAATCCTAAGAATTATATTTGTTTCAAATTAGATAATTAGAAAAAATAATCATAATTACTATAAAAAAAACTTTATTGTAAGTACATACCCATATTTTTCAACAAGACTTGACCAATGATCACTCTAAAAATCCAACAGGGAATAATTAAAACATAATTTTCTTTTGAGGACTATTTACTTTCAAAGAATAACATACATTTTTCAGATCTATCTTGCTATTTTGTGATTTCTTCAGATCCATTAAGTAACTTATCTGTAAAACAAATACACTAAGTAACAATTTATACAAAACTACAAGCTAAAAGTTCATGTTTTGTTGATATAAGATAACCATTGTTGCCAAAAGCAAGATTTATGCATTCATATAGACAAATATGTCAAATTGGCAATAGACAAATCTTTTGAATGTTTTATGCAGTGCGGTGTTTGAAATTAAATGAAGATATGATCTTCGCACTTTGCTGGACAATTTAAGCAATCGTCTCAGGAACCTGAAAAAATCAGGTGACTCAACTGTTTTGTCGTTAAATATTATTACTGAATACGGTGCTCTAAAAATGAAAAATAGAAAAATAATTAATCTCATTACATAAATCTTTACCAAAAATCAATCATATATAACCTGCAAAATTTTTACGTGGAAAATACGCAAAATCAAGAAAAATGAAACATAAAAATAATCCAAGCGATAATCTGCAAGAGAGATCATGTTGGTGCAGTGCACGATGATGAAAACCTTCTGTTATTTATATGAGGAATTGAGGATCACAAAAATAACAATTACCTGAAGATTGAAGAGTTAGGACTTAAATATATTGCTCGATTACATTTGTGTAATGTTCAGAGCTCGTTTGAAAATTGTCAACACTGACTTTCAATCGTTATCGATTATCGATGAAACAACGATGGTCTTTGAAAATATCAACGCCGAAATAATTACGTTTATCTACGTACAATCCCGAACATCAGCAGTGCGCAAATATTTCATGAATATTTTAACGGCATGGCAGATAACCTCTGGATAACCCGGGTCGAACCGTGTCTTGAGAAGGGTAACTCAAGGCGCTGGGGTAACTGGGGTTGGTGACTTGAAACGGCAGTCGTGTAAAAGATTAATAGGAATTGATTAGAAGACGGGTTGATCCTGGTTGGCACACCAACCTGGGCTGAATGTCAACCAGAGCTGGTGTAAAGCCTCGGTCACACTGTTCGACGATAACGATAAACTATAACGATAAACTATAACGATAAACTATAACGATAAACTATAACGATAAACTATAACGATAAACTATAACGATAAACTATAACGATAAACTATAACGATAAACTATAACGATAAACGATAACGATAAACTATAACGATAAACTATAACGATAAACTATAACGATAAACTATAACTATAAACTACAACGATAAACTATAACGATAAACTATAACGATAAACGATAACGATAAACTATAACGATAAACTATAACGATAAACTATAACGATAAACTATAACGATAAACTATAACGATAAAAAATATCGATAAACTATAACGATAAACTATAACGATAAACTATAACGATAAACTATAACGATAAACTATAACGATAAACTATAACGATAAACGATAACGATAAACTATAACGATAAACTATAACGATAAACGATAACGATAAACTATAACGATAAACTATAACGATAAACTATAACGATAAACTATAACAATATTCAATGGTTACATACTAACGATAAATCGTTATCGTTATCGTTAGTATGTGACAGTACACAAGAGTTTGAATAACGAGCGATTTTTTTTGCATCGTTATCGGATCGTTATCGGATGCAGTGTGACCGAGGCTTAAACGGGCTTAAAATAAAGGATTAGGAACACCAGTTAAAATGCTCTGCTCGACGAATATAAACATGAAAAATATGTTCTTCTTAAACTTTAGTGTCGTTTCGATCACAGAGCGCTATGATAAAAAACAGGCACAAGAGTTAGGGAATAGAATTGACAAAAGTCCTAAAGAACAAAATACGTAAATATAAAAACGATCTAAATATTACAACTTTGAATGTATGTGCGGCATTACCATGGTTACATCAATACAAACATAAATATTTAAGTCTTTAAATAGCAATGTGAAGTAAAGTATTATCATTTAAAAAGCTAAAACAGTTCAATCGTCGTTTTCGAATGAACGTGTTCATTTTAAACATAACCTAATTCAATTGGAGCTTCCCCGTGATCATCATTTTCACCAGCAGTAGAATCGTTGTTGTCATCAGGCCTTTCTATTGAGACAGGTTGGCTAGTGGGTGAGGTGGATTTTTCAAATCGCTAAAGCAGAAACAACGATAAATAAATAAAAGGTAATTGTGCATGAGGTGTCAAGTATGAGGAAAACAATGGCAATTATGATTTGAGTTGATGTCCATGATGCACCTGTTCATATAGTTGTTTCAATTTTTCTAATTGTTCTTGCAATTGTCTGTTGTGGTCTTCTAACACTTCCACACGTGATTCATGACGTGCTTTATGTTGTTGCAAAAGCTTGATCTCATCAATGACATCATTTTCACTATCTTGTTGATGACCATCACGATCTTGTTGATGATCATCACGACTTGTAGTCAATGACTTCAAGTGGGAAAGTTCCTCAAGAAGAGTTCTATAACAAGAAGAAATAAAGTAAACAATTTAAAATTTTTAATAAAATTACATTTTATTGCAAAGGTTTCACAAATTAATTTTTTTTGTATAAGCTGTTAATACATTACTATTACCTATTTTCATCTTCAAGATCAGCAATAGTCTTATCCAAGTCCTCTTTCTCTTCTTCAGCCAGCTCTTTCATTATCTGAGCAGGACTCTGCACTTGCTATGAAAATCAAGAGAAATGTTCGTTGAATAAGTGATTGTATACGATAAATTTCAACAACTACATATGTACTGTTGTGACTTACATTGGGAATAGAAGACGAGTCCAAACTAAAGACGATAAGAAAAAATATGAGTAATTTTAATAGCTTATTTATTGTTTATATTTATCATTTATGCAATAAATGGCGCAAATGATGACAGAGACTTACAGTACAAAATTACTGAGGGAATTTTAAATTTATTGAAATAAATTTAGTAGCTTTCCTATTATTTTTATAAAAATTATAAGTAAACTTTATAAAATAAAAGCAATAAAACTCGTGCGGTGATTATTTGGTCTATAGCTGTGTTTGCATTATCCTGTAAAAATTTGCAAATCAATCATGAATATGTGTTAGCGGAAATATTAAAATGTTTTTTTTAATTTGTCTTTTTCACATTCTTGTTATTTTATAAAAGAAAGAAAAGATGTTTTTCGTGTTTGCACAGGCTTATGCTAACCTCGGAGACGTTTGTGAGAACTCTCGGCCAGTTGCAACCCTCGACCTTCGGTCTCAGGCTTGCACTGATCTGCTTCTAAGTTATCCGAAAGATTTCCTCGGTTAGCATAAGCCTTTGTAAACACAGTAAACATCTCTTATGCCGTAAATAATTCACCGCTAAGTACAAACCTCTTTCCTTTCGTCTGTGACGCGCCGTCTGTTTCTGTAGCTTCAAGATCAGGCAGCCTGACAAATGATAATGTTGTAATTATTGATTATTTTCTTTCATGTGAAACCCAGAACTCACTTAATGATTTCATACCGTTTGGCATGCATTTGCATTTTAGTATGTATATTCTGATTATTCCTCGAGGGAGGGGAAAGTGGTGACTCCAGATTAGGGCCCTCCATGATCGTTTGAACAGGAAGATATCCAAGATTCTTTGGAGATTTATTCTTGTATTTTCGAGGCTTCATTTTATTTTTGATAACTTTAAAGAAATCCTTCACATCTTCTGATCCTGTTGTCTGAATTGAAAAAACACAACATTTATTAATTGTTGTAAAAACCTTCATAAAAAGACTAATGATAAAGACTATTACCGAAAGACAATATTGATGCATTGGATGTGCGATCAAATGATCTCGTGATGTTCTCCCAGAGAAGAAACAGCTTTGGCAGAGGTCGTAGTTGAAATACCTAAGAGATCTGAAGCGAAGACCAACAATAGGATATTCTTTACAGATTTGACATTTTGCTTCATGCTTGACGCCTTCAGAGCTTGCATAACGATGAAGTGTTGGCAACCAAATCACGCTTTGTGGTTCATTTGCAAGCCATTGCAAAAATTGATTTAATGTAACAGCTTCTGGTTTGTTGGCCTTTGTAGTGATAGAAACATTCTTGTTTTAACGTATTCATATCAACGATTAAACGTAAACAAATAGCAAAACACCAAACATCCATGTATATCCTTTCTTACCCATTCAAAGCAACTTCTTACACTCGGTTCAATGTTACTGCCACCAAATGCTGCAGCCTCGCCAAGTTGTTTAGGAATCTAACAAGAAGCAATTCAACTATAGAAAACGTTCTCATCTAAAGATCCTTAAAAATAACATGAACTGTACATTTTTAAAATGACATCGAACATTAACAACCTGCAATTGATCATGAAGGAGTAATCCCATTTTTTTCGGTGACACTTGACCAGAGGAATCAGCAAAAAGAGAAAAAAGATCTAAATGGAAAAGGGAAATTTGTTTGAGTAAGAACACGATCGAACTTGTAGCTTATTAGGAGGATTGAATGTACGCTTTTGCACGGCGATTTTTTTTTAAAACTAAAAATGAATTTCTTACTTTCATACTTCTCATCCAGAGACCCTTTACAGAAGCAGATCAAACCAATCTTGAATGAAAATTCTCGAATTTTACCGATACGGCCACTGACGAGAAATATCAGAAATCAAAGCGTCAGTAAAATGTTGCCATTCACTAATGTAAAGGTCCGGTTTCATTGATATGTAAATAATACATGGTTGTTCGAGCAGGTTTTTAGTATGAGAAAAGATAAATATTGAAGCCGATGATTTGATACAGTACCATATTGAACAGTCCGACGTAATGAGAAATTTGTGACAAAGAAATCATATTTGCAACGGCAGTCAGGAATTTCGGACTGCATTAAAAAAAGAAGTTTACGACTAAGTCTTGAACACAAACCATTTATCATGAAAGACAAATGCCTACAAACTCAGAAACATGCACTTGTTCAACAACACAGAAAATTTTCCTTATACTTAGTCTCGAGCAGTTAAAACGTAACAGTTCTAATGAAGTATAGTGACAGGAACCTCGACAAACATACATTGAGTCAACTTGGTAAAGTGAGACTGTTCAATAAGGCGGCCTACTTCCTTTCCCGGCTTCAAATTTATTTTGGGATGTGCGATCCATGTAATACACATATCAATGTTCAGTTCACTGCTAACCTATCATAAACATTCAATATCCAGTTCAAACTGAGATCAATTGACAAAGGAAGATTGACAGTCTGTCCATTGTTCTGTTCAAGTTTTTCAAAGATCGAAGTTAAAATTTCCACCATTTCTGAGACTCCAATTATGTCTTCATGAGAACCACAAAGATTGTGAGACTTGAAAGCCTCGATGACGACGTTTATGTCAACCATATCCACTACAAAAATGAATGTGAAATGTTATCTTTGTATTCCTGGAAAAAAATTACCAAAATTTACAGCAGCTCATTTACATCCAACAACTTTCTGAATGCATCGTAATTTTATTGCCGTTCTATAAGCACTCCAAATGACATCGTTTATTTCAACTAAATAAAAAATGCGGTTTTTCACAGTTTAAGAGCGAGGAAATGGAACATAGAAAAAAATAAGTCCAGTCCAGATACCGAATTGATGATAGAGATCAGTCATTTTAGGATGATCCCACTGAGTCGTCTCTGTATTGTGGCTAAAAACAATATGAAAAGTAAAAATACGATCTTTATTCCGTAAAGCAACATAAGAAATGATATGGCATACTTGATGTAATATGGAACGTTGTTTGCAGCAATTTCTCTTTCCCAAGGATCAACAACGCTCTCTACATAAGATCAATGATAAAGAGTCAACAAGCTGAATAATTAGAGATTATGCATTATTTTATGCACTTTTCAGGTGTTCTTGGACCATCTTTATCTCCTGCAAAGCTTCCTCGAGCGTCTTTTGCCATGCTTCGCTATTTCTCACTAAGACTGGCCAACGTTCTCTGATCTTGCTCAATTGACTTCGAACAATTTCGGGAAACTCCAATTGCGATGACGATGCTGATTGAAAGGTGTTGTCACCATCAAGATGGCGTTTCCCAGACTCCAATGCGCGATCAATAACTAAGCGTTGCTTGTTCAATTCGTTTCTGAAAGTCTAGAAAATAGTAAGTTGCTAATTTAAGAATCTTAATCGAGATACACGATTTAACAAAATGATCGAAATCATATATTTCGAGATAAAGACTTACTGAGATAAAATAATTTTGCATTAAAACGTTATGCATTTTCGAATATGTTTGCAGACTTCGTGACGGATATTTATGTATTTCAATAAACCAAACAAATACAAAAACTGTCATTTTACTGGAAGCTCATTGTTGTAATATTGTTTTGCTGGTATTGGTCTCCCTGTGCCACTATCTGCGGTAATTTATGGCCAACGGTATTCACTCCTATGTTTTATCCGCCATATTATTGTTTGTGTCATTTAAGCTGTTTTTAAAGTTAAATAAAACCTAACGAATGGTAATCTACAACACTCATCACACAATGTCTTTTAATCACAGACCTGATGTGTCTCTAGTTGAACGTTGACAGTTCCAACGTCATTGCCCACTGGTTTCTGAGCCTCCAACTCCTGGATAGCTCGATTTATCCAGTCAACTATCTCTTGTACGTGGAGTGCCCATTCCGTTGCGCCTCCATCGAGTTTGTGTCCAACATCAATTAACCTTGCATTGAGACTGTTCCATCGATCATTTATATCATCAAGTTTGGATTGAATAGCAGTAAGAACCTCTCCTGATTCAAGATCACACATTACTGTCTGACCTGTCTCGTTTAGAGAAGCAAAAGTTTCTTGGTGGTTGTTAATATCCACTTCTAAAACCTACAAAGACAAACTTCAAATGTCAACTAAACATAACAATCTACGCAACCTACCAAACTGCGAAATGCTCTCGATCTTATTGAAATAAAAATGTGCGAAAGTCCACACAAGTATTGTGTATTCCAACACTGTTGTCAATGTTTGAGGATAAGCAATCAACCACAATAAATGAACACAAATTACGAACTTTTAGTTCTTCTTTCAAAGAGGAGTGATCGGTGTGTTCTTCAGCTGCATCGGCCGCACTATCCAACTCAGCAATTTTTGATTCTGTTGAAGTGAGCCAAGTGAGTGCTTCTGTCATGCTTTCATCAAATTGAACGAGACGGCTCAACTTGTCTGTATGCTCTGCACAACTATTGAATGATACATGTACATATATATAGTAAATAGACACACATTTCTAGGGAAAGACAGTATTAAGTGTGGATGTTAAAAATATTAGTCCTAAAACGGTCCTAATTCATTCAGTGAATACTTATCTTACCTTGAAGCCAGTTTGTTGTAACGTTGTGTATCTCGATGTGAAGTTAAACGAATGTCACTCGGATTATGTTCGGGGAATTCTCGTATTAATTCGTTGCCAACATCATTCAACCTATCTACAAGCGGTTGCCAACTTTCGACTTCATCTACAAAATTCTGCAGCAAATAAAAAGTCCTTGCATTTAACCAATAAAATAACACAATGGCAAATCATTCTATAATATTAAGCACTCTAGTGATATAAATAAAATCCAATAGCATACCTTATGATTTGTAAGTAGTTCTTCCGGTTCCACGACAGTATTTCCCGACTCCTTCCAAATTTTCACCATTTTTTCTTCTGCCTTGGTAAGCCATGCTTCCAGATCTGTTTTGATCTGTTCATATTGTCTCCACAAATCCCACATCAGGTTTATCCGTGTTAACCATTCATTAGACTGCTGTTGGACCCTGTGCCAGTGATCCTTGAGAGACTGGACCTGTTGACGCAATATGTTCTTATGGGACTCATCGTCTGTCTCTTCCTCGAGTTTAAGACTCATTTCAGAAATATCATTCAGAAGATACTGTTTCCCACGAAGTTCGTCCTCCACAGACTGTAACAACACAAACAGATCATTGATTAAATGAAAATCCTAAATGCATCTTTCAAATCATTCATGATTCATTTATTCTTATCCAGCAAACTAACCTGTTTCTGTTTGTTCGTCAATCGTTCCATTTCATCAACGTTACCAAGCATGATGCGTTGACTTTTAATGACTTCTTCAACAATAGAGAGCCAGTCATGAAGCTCTGAAACAGCTTTGTCAAACTTAGGCCATGGAGTCTTACCTGTAATAAATGGTAAAAAGTACAATTAAAAGTCGAAACAGTAATGAGAGGGATATAAAAAGGAATCAAAAATACAACAGACAATAAGAGGAACCTAAAAATATGAAAAAACATATTTGCTTACCTTCATCAAAGTGCGAGACAAGTATATCTGGCGTTGCAAACGAAACAGTAGTTTTCTCAACAACAATCGTCATTGAAGGTTGCTCAACAATACGACAAATTGCCTCCCAATCCGCATTCATTTTGCGCCACTTTTCGTGCATCGAGTTAGGAATAGCGCTAGTTGATAAAAGGCTTTCTTCTTGATATTTTTCATACTTCATGTTAACATGATCATACATCGAGCTCTTGTCGGTTAGGTTCCGTTCAATTTCCTAAAATATTCAAAAAGAAATTATAGATTGTTACCTTTGTAGCTACAAAAAACACATTAACTGGCCTCTAAGAATCTGTCGTCTTTTTTTCCAAGATTTGCTTCGTTATCTATGAGATCTTTAGTGCTAGATGTCCACAAGTATAGTTCCTCAAGATCAGCAACAAATTTCTCCAAGTCATTAATACGATCTTCCAAAGAATTCCGTTTATAAGGTACGGCCACTTTAATACTTTGCCATTGGGTCTCAACTGCTTCTACAGGATTCATGACGTCTTCTTTTGACGGTTTGGATAAGATTGGTTTTGTCTGTAGACGTTGTCTTGTTTTGACTATACCATCAACTGCATCTTCCTTTTCAACCATTTCAGATTCAATATCTTTGACATGAGCAAGTTGATGCTGCAGTCCATCAAGATCAGCGGGAGATGGATCAGGTTGAGCCAGCGATACTTCCACTTGAGTCATCCATTGAGTTAGATCTTGTGATTCATTAGCTAACTCCTCATACTCCAAATCTTCTTCATTCATGCTAAACAGAATTTTTTGTATTTTTATTGACATTGATTTTCCAACGACAAAAAAACATCACTTAGTACTTCTTAACCCAATGAAAAAAAATCATTTACGTTTTAAATGCTATTCATACCTATACTGTTTATCTGAAACTTCTGTACAAATAATCTTCCAGCGTCTATTGAGATCGTCAAGTTTATTACAAACGATTTCTGCTTCATCTACACTGGAGTGTTTAATAATCTCATTCCCTGTCCTGTTTACAGCTGCTACGGTGGGTTCGTTGTCAGCAATTGCTTGCTCCAAAGGCTGAAGAAAAAATATGGCAATTTTTTCATGAAAATCGTTTTAAATACACAAACCCAGTACTTGGCAGGGTAGCCGATGGGCAACAATCACCACACGAAATATGGATACATTTTTCAAAAAATTCGCCATGTAAAGAGTTAAATAAGAGCACAGACATTACTGGGGTGCATAACAAATCAACAAAAAAGTAGAGATTTTCACGCAGATTTTAACAAGCCTTACCTCGATTATTTTTTTCTGTTCTTGTATCCTCATCTCATCGTCAGGAATTTGTTCCATACGATCAAGTTCCTGTTCAGCTTCAATAATTCTCTCCTCAAGAGTTGCAATAACCTCAATGATAGAACTGAAAGACCATTTCTTTCTTTCGTCTAGTAAACTACACAATTTCTCCCAACGAGAAGTAAAGTCTGCCAACAATTGTTCCACAGTCGTTGCGCGACAAGAAACACTCTTTGTTTCAGCAATTATCTCCTCGGCTTTGTTCATTTCATCATTAATGCTTGTCTTACGTTTCTTAACTGCGTTGTCTAATGACTACATGGAAAAAGAGATTTTTAAAACATCAACAAACTGTAAATAAGTCTATGTCCATCATTATATGAAGCAAAGGGGAAAAGATGGGATTTAAGCACAACAACTATATTTCTTTAAGGGTTGTTTCGTAGAAAGATCATATCATTTTATTCACGGTCACTCATCGAACCACTCTTAGGATGAATAAGACAACCTGAATAAGTTCTTCCTTTTCTTCAAGCTCTTTTGAAGAAACTTTAGTTGGTTCACTCATTGGTGTATTAAGTAAAGTCTGAGTATCATCCATCCACTGTAAACTATCATCAATTTCGTTTTTCAATTGTATCAGCTTTATGTCAAGTCCTTTCAACTAAAAAACAAAATTAATCATTTGCTTTCGTGTTACAATACTAAGATATACATGCAACAATTGTCTTCATACCAGTGATATACGTTGAATGACTTGAGATGTAAGAGCTTTCCATCTTTCATTGAAATCCTCCATCTGATCTTGTATCTGTTTGACTAAAGCAGAATCTTCAGGGACATTTTCGGCAACTTTTCGAGCAGCATCATTGAAATCTTGGAAAGACGCCTGCTTTTCAGTCATTTCCACTTCTAATATCTACAGAAACAACACAACAAAATCAATCGAGGACCCTTTTAGGGCCACCAAGACACTAGTCCTTTAACTTGAAACTAGTCCGAGCCTGTTTCCTATCACCATTTTGTTGAAAATAATGTCGACAATTAATTGAAATAAACAAAAGTTATGCCATAAGTACTTCATTCTACTACAACGATAACAAAAACAAGCAGACCTGTAGCTGATCTATTGTTCTGTGAACATCATCAATGTTACTTGCGTCAATCTTGTTCATTTCGCTAACTTCTCGTTCTTTCGATGTTAGCCATTCGTTTAGACGACTTTCTTCGACTAAATATTGTTGCCAACTCATCTGCAACACTAGCAATTGTTCCCATCTTCAAACAAAGAGAGAACAAAATATCTCAACATGTCCATTATTATCATTCAAAGCAATTTTAGCTTCACCTTTCCTCGGTCCATGTACAAACTCTGGAAAATCTCTCCTCCATTATCCCCAACTGTTCCTCAAGTTCAGCTGTGGCATTATCATTAGCATTGTCATCAACTACGACAACCATATGGGTCAGCGAATTCACTTTCTGTTGTTGTGCTTCAAGGTCTTCTTGGAAATGCTACAATATTACAAATGTGCGCATTTTCAAGAATGCTAAATTCACATGAGCCTCAATTTCACAATTACCTTGTGATCTTCAATCTGCCGTTCAACTGTTTCAGTATCAGAGCCAACAGGAGCACTGCCTTCAATTTTAGCTTCAGCAGATGTGAGCCATGACCCAAGCTCATCGATTTGTTTCTGCTGTAAATCCATCAATTGCTCGTGTAACCTAGAGAATATAAAGAAAATAAAATAACCAACAGATAAAAACAACACTTACATCGCAGAGTTAAAAAATGTCTTACTTGCTTTGTCGATCCATAGCAGCCAACCTCAATGCCTCCCAACGATTATTCAACATGATCATTTGCTCTCTAATCTGATGTTCTTCCTTCTCTCCAACTAATGCTTCACTAATCAATTGGTTTCCAAACTCCAACACGCTGCCAATGTTTGACTGATGGTTGGTCAAGTCAATCATAAACTTCTACAGAAACATTGATAAACAATTATGCAATAAACATCTTCTACCGTAAGCGTTCCATCTCCCAAATATACCAAGTAAGTTCCTTCATTTTGACCTTTATCTATAATTACCATTCCCAATTACCTCATGATCATGAAACTGATCCTTCACATCATCGACATCATCTGAGATCTTTGCTTGACTGTTCAACTGTTTCTCTGCTTTCTCTAGCCATGCGAGAACGTCGCTCAATTTTTCGTTATAATCCCGCCATTCTCCAGGTGATGACGTTTTCTCCTCACCGGGTAAAGCCTGAAAGACCACGTCAAGCATTTCAAATCCACGACAATTGGAATTAATGTAGTGTAAAACCTCATACTTCGTTTTCATTTTGAGTACTTTTGGTGACAGGTAGGCTCTGAATTTCTTCCTGGTACTCTTCGTGAGGGAGTGTATCAAACAATGATGTTAAATACATCATGATTGATTTCTTATCCGGCCGATCTCTGTCAACATCTACAAACATATTCGTTTTACATGAAGTGATATACAGTTTTGCAACTATTTTCCTTAAAACTCTCTCAATAAATCCTAATGTAACTCTATCAACGAACCTTCCGGTTCCAGTAACATTCCTACGCCAAGATGTGTATGAGCAACTTTGAACGCATGCTCAAGATTTTCACGCGAGTTGTTTCTTAGTAACGGCTTATAGTCAAACAGATCAGGTCTGAATAAAAAATCGAGAAAGAGTGAGAGGATCACGAGGGATATTTAGTGGATCATTAAAACATGTAGAAAACCTGTGACGATGAATGAGAGCATTAAATGCAAGTCCATTTCTCCAACTTGTTGTTAAGTTAACTACGTTTACACCTTCGTAACTAAACAATAAAAAATCACCATGAAGCTAATGAACGACGAGTCTATGAAATGTTAATATTGATGCTGTACAGTATGGACCTAGCCATACATGAATAGAAAAAAACATTTCACCCTTTAGTTGATTGTTTGCACCAGTCAAGAAGTGTCTTTTCAACTTTAGACATATCTTGTACATTATCACCAAAAACATCACGTAGAACATCGCTCACCTAAAATAAAATTGAGTAAAATCAGCGATACACATGACACATCGTAATGTTAACTTGCATGATAACCATCATTCATATGAAAACGACATTGATTTCTATTGGTAAGCCTTTACGGTTTGTTCAGGTAGATTTAAAAACTGAAGATATAAGCTGGAAGTATGAGAAGACTACATTCTTATGTTCATTAAAACATTTGTGAGAAAGAAGGGCACAGTGGAAAATGGTATTTTGACATATATTTTAAATAATCTTATACCTCTACAATGTCTCAAGTTAACGTATGTATGTTAGGAAAAAGAATATGCAACAAACGACAAATAGAATTGTTGGTTGTCGATCGTGGACTAGATATAAGATAATAAGTGTACAAACGAGTATAAAATAATTACCTGATAATGTAAAATAATGCACCATATCAACGCTAGCGTCAGTTTAGGATTGCCGTTGACAATGTCGTCATTACGAATGTTAACAAATTTAACCTAAAAACATACATAGCAGAAATGTTGTGGTAAATTTTAAACCACCATAAGCAATTTACTATAGCAAGAGGTAATTTCCATTGATTTTTCATACGTACGTTTTGAGAAGTAAGGAAATTCAATGCATGACCAACATTGTTAAGATGATGAACTCTCAATCGTCCTTTTTCTCGTTTCTACAAAACAAAAAAAATTTATCATATTTTTACAATCAACTTACAAACAATGAAGTGTATTTCATTGTTACGATGACATAAACTACTACTTACAACTTTTGTTCCAGTTAAAATTTCGAGAAGAAGAATGAGTTTGGTACCATCTCGAAGATCTTTGAAAATATCCTTCACTTCAGCGTTTGCACGAGCCTGAAAGAGTGAAAGTTTATATAGTCAATAAAAAAAAATCAGTGAATGTTGATTGAAAGGTCGGAGAGTGAGGCTAGGGTCAAGAATTTTTTGACTTTTAATTTTTAAGAAGGCAACAAAAAAAAAACTGGGGCAGTCTCGGTGATGTTAGAATAACCACAATTCAGATTAGTGTCTAGAAACTAGCTACTAGGGAAGGCGTTGAGGATATTCGCCATCCTCCAATATGTTCCATACTATGATCTTTATATGTATAACTCTAAAGTGTGAATAATCAAATAGTAAGTACAATATGTAAATTCTTTTTGAAGGTGCTTCGTCCCCCCCCCCCCTAAAAAAACAAACACAACGCTAGCATATAAAGGTAATGTTGAAACAAGCACATGATGTCTGTGTAAATAAGTAAAGAGTGGAGAGTTGAAATAAACAAGTGCCTCGGGTACAGGGACGGCGCTAGAACACTAATTGAGGGGGGTCTATATTCATATATTCAGTTGTGGGCGAATGATTTCGTTTGAAAGTGATTTGGTTTTCTAAATAAGTCAGTCGGGCACAACTGAATACATGAATACCCCCATTAATGTTTTAGTGCCGTCCCTGCTCGGGTACGGCTAAAGGATGAAGTTACTTAGAAATTATGAACTGTCGAAAACAGGACCAGAACGTGAAGCTTAAAAATGAGCAAAAGCATTTATCGTAGCTATATTAGTTTGAACTGACAAAAATACAAATCATAAACCTTGCTAATCTGTATGTTCAACCATCTTGTAAACGTCTTCTTTTGAATTCCCTCTTGTTCACCTGTCAAAGATTATATATTGTGATTTCATACCGTTTTCATAGTATTCTCGAGTGAAAATAATCTACAATATCTAGGAAAGAATTGAATTTGTAGAAAAATGAAGTGCCATAATATCATAATTTCTTCCAACTTATCATCTGATCAACAACCTTCAAAAAGTTCTATCATAAACCCATCTTAAAGACTACGTTTCTTGGTGATATTTTGACTTCGGGTGACGTGTTGTATGGCGTAGGAATATCGGCAAGAAAAAAAGTGATAGTGAGACCTGGATTATTCTATGGATTATAGATAATAGTAATTAGAAAACAGAAGGTAGACTTGAAGGTTTTAAGATGAAGTCGTTTAGGCTTGCTTTAGGAGTAATTAAAACGTTTTTAAACAAGCCGAAACAAAAGAGAGAGGTGTATGATTATTTTCCATTTAGCACACTTTCCTTTTGTTTCATGTTATATTTTCTATGATTTCTTCTACACGAACGATATTGCAACAGGAAGAGATCGTAATGTATTTTATTGAGGTGAATTGTGAGACAGAGAACTCTAATTATGCATTCATTGATACAATCACGATTTTGGAAATATGAAAGATGTGAGATGAATAATGTTTTCACTATTTCATATTTAGCGATAAAGTTTGACACACAATAAAACTTTTAGCTAAGCTAGCTTCCGAGATCTAAAATTTTGTAATCTTAGTTAAATAAGCAGATTGCTCTTCGACTGTAAACAAAGAAATACTTCGAATATTTAAAATCAACGACCCATAAACAAAACCAAAGTTTTAATCACAAAGCAATCAATAAATGGCCAAAGGTTAGCATTGCACAATTCAAATGGACGAGTGAGCTAGATTAACATTTTAAACATTAAACTCTGGTTTAGTAGACTCTGAATGAAAGAGAAATATAATTCTGATTATAGTCGGTTAATAAGTGTAGAGATATTATTTAAGGTCAGTTGGCGGTATATTTCTTCATCACATAATTCTATACTTTAGCAACGATTTGTATTTAAATAAATTATATACAATTATTTTGAAATATTGCAAAAAAAATATCGCCGTTTACATCGTATACAATTTTTGATAGAAAAATACTGCCTCGTATAATTTATGAATGACGGGAGATAATAGGAAATTGTATTAATTTCAGAGTTCGAAAGCTCCGAAGATACGTCTATATAAGTGAGAAGAGTCCAAAAGGAACAGGAAAATGTATTGTAGTTTTTCAAGAAAACGACGCCCACTTTAACAGGTATTAGATAACTTACAAACACAACGCGACGTCGACAAGAACATGAAAGTTGCGTGGCATATTGCGTGCTATTATATTCTGTCAAGTCTAGTCGGCGTTTTTATGGATTTGAGAGCACGAAATTAGATTTGAAGTGGTGCTCAGGATATCATTTTGGAGTCAATCCCTCCTTAAAAGATTAGCGAGTATTTTATTTTCAAATTTTATATAATTTTCCGTTTTGTTAAAGTATTCATGGCATCTTAACTATAGCGGAGCACAAATATGCAAATATGAAAACAAAAACAAAGAGCGGGGTTCGCTCAACTATTTCACTTTAAAATCATTTTTATTTTCAAGCTTTCTTACAACATTGTGAAGTGTTAGCTATAAAATTGTTTATTTTTCTATAAAGAATTTCCGGCCTTTTTCGTGGCTAGTTTAAACTTGAACTTCCGTTTATATAGGTCACGCAAAAGCTTTGTAGTAATGCAAGGTACTAATAAAAGCCTGTTTTTTTAACTTAATACATTTTGCTTAAGCAAGCTGTTTAAGAAAAGTTCGATGTCTAAGAAGTAAAACAGAAGATGTTCAAGTACTTAAGCAAACTAACTTGCTCTACAACATTGTTGGGAGTATATTCATTTTGAAATTTGCTTAGACGACAGTGAAACGAGAGTCGAATTCGAACTCAAAATTTGCAAGACACACATTTCATTTTGTTGACTGTAAGTCCTAATTTGTTTCGTTTGTGAAATTTATACGGTCAATAGGATGTTTAATATCCTTGAAAATGGATTGACACTCACCTGACTTTTCCTTTATTTTACGGGCAAGTCCGTCTATTCCTGACTGTTCTTCGTTCATGTTCGTTCACTTCTCCTTCATTAAAATATATCAATGCTGTCCATAAATATTTTGTAACTTTGCCACTTTCGTTTATAACAAATTCAAACGGGCACAGTTTCGCTTCTCGTCAGTACAGGGGAACCAAACGTTTCTGCTAGAAAATATTTTTAATTCCTAGCTTTGTGTACAGCTGGTCACGGACGACGAGCAGTGAACAAAGTGCTATAATTATCATACCTCGAATAACATTTTCACGCAAACTACAAACAGATTCCAACGAAAAGAATCTAGACAAATTTGAAAAAATTAAGTATTTACAGCACAATTCGAGGATTCTAAATACAAAGAAAACACAAAAGATATCATTTTAAGATGAAAACGTTAATAAAATTCGACACTTCGTCAAACTGCTCATTTTATTGTTTTTAGAAACTGACATTCCATTGTGTGCTTGTGTAAGATTTTTCATTTCAGATGAGGTCCTTCTTTCTCTGAATCGCTACGTCACTTGTTATCAGCTGCAAGTGCTTGCAACTCTTTATCTGCACTTCTGTTAAAGAGACTTTCTCCATCTTCAAAGTATAGTGGTAAAAATATATGAACAATGTCTTTGACAAGCAGAGTTATTATAAAAAAATACTATCAGTAGTCAGACATAAAGTTTTGTTAGTAAAATATGCACAGAATAAATGTTTTTAATACAGTTTACAGACACTAAAATGTCAATATTCTTCATTATGCACTTCGATGCGCTTAACTAAATAACTATTATGGGTAAAACGTTAGCAGGTTTTTTTAACATTAGCAAAGATTCGTTTGACAATAAAGACTAGAAATTGAAACATTTCTCCTATACTAGCATTTTGTCAAGCCAAGCGTTTGATAAGCCTGACAAATTTATCAAATTTCACACAGTAATACATGCATACCATTTTCACGAAATATAAAAGGAGCTCGAGAATATATATAAGAGCGATTATATACCAAAGAAGTGTTTTGCAAATATTTAACAAGAGGGGGATCTCTGATATATTTTATCACTGCTGAGCCCCCTAACATAACAAATAACTTTAACAAGAAGGGTGAGATCCCCGAGCACCTTCCCTTCCCTTCAATATACCCTTCTAAAGCAACCGCAAGCACTACCGCGGGCGCAGGTCCTACGCGCATGGGTACTTCAATCTCAGCAGAAAACATCCACCACATCTGCATGTCAAGAGAATAAAATTCACAATACTCGTAAAGAATAAATTTTGTAAATATAAACGATCTAAATATTACAAGTTTCAAAGTATGAACTACTATATCAAGGTTATATCAATACCAACATTAGAAACTAATATTTTCAAGTAGCAATGTAAAATAAAGTATTGCACCATTTAAAAAACTAAACAGTATAATCATCGTTTTTCATCACCCATCACATTTTCTTTGAACTGTCCTCAGAGGAACCTTAAAGAATATAACAATATAATAAATGAAACAAAGCAAGAGAAACGAATTGAATATCATCACGTGTTAAAGATACCTCGATCATGAGGAAAGGACGTGTTGATTTTATCCATCACCTGACGCAACTCAGGATCTTGTACACCGCCATCACCATCACTTTCACCAGCAGTAGAATCATTGTTGTAACCAGGCCTTTTCATTGATCCAGCGGAGGACGCACGTGTTATAGGTGACGTGGATTTTTCCGATGGCTAAACAGATAAATAAATAATGACAATTGCGCATGAAACAACGTGTTTTATGCGTAAAAATGGCAATTATCGATAGAAACCTGTTCCAAAAGTTGTTTCAATTTTGCTAATTGCTGTTGCAATTGTCTGTTGTGGTCTTCTAACACTTTCACACGTGACTCATGACGTGCTTTATGTTGTTGCAAAAGCTTGATCTCATCAATGACATCATTTTCACGATCTTTTTGATGACCATCACGACTTGTTGTCAATGACTTCAACTGGGAAAGTTCCTCAAGAAGAGTTCTATAACAAAAAGAAGCAAAATAAACAATTTAAAATTTTTTTAGTATAATTACATTTCATCGCAAAGCTTTCACAAACTAATCTCTTAATATACGCTGGTGGTACAATACTATTACCTATTTTCATCTTCAAGATCAGTAATAGTCTTATCCAAGTCCTCTTTCTCTTCTTCAGCCAGCTCTTTCAATATCTGAGCTGGACTTCGCGGTTGCTATGAAAATCAAGAGAAATGTTCGTTGAATAAGTGATTGTATACGATAAATTTCAACAACTACATATGTACTGTTGTGACTTACATTGGGAATAGAAGACGAGTCCAAACTAAAGACGATAAGAAAAAATATGAGAAAGTACTTTTACACACTGTTTCATTACATGAATTCTCATTTAATAAAACCCGTTCTCATTTATTTTACTTTGTAGGATTTTAAAAAATTATTAAAACAAATTTAGTAGCTTTCATATTATTTAATAATAATTAGAAATATATTTTATAACTCATCGTTACTTGTGTTAGATAACAATTAGTAAATTTAATGTTTTAGCTAAAGATAAGTTCAATTGACAAACCTTCTACAAAATTTTGCTATTAGTTTATGTTCGTCATAGATATCATTGTTTGTTTTACTACATGTTAAATCAAAGCACAATGTAAGAATCTGACAATTACAATATGTATATACTTCATTTAAGCACCAACCTCTTTCCTTTCTTCTGAGGCGTGCTGTATTCTGCAGCAGCTTCAAGATCAGCCAACCTGGAAATTGATGTAGTAATTATCGATTATTTTCTTTTAGGTTAAATTCCATAGTCACTTAATGATTTCGTACCGATTGGCGTACATTCCCAGTTTATTGTGCATATCCTGGTTATGCCCCGGGGGAGGGGAAGCTGGTGTCTCGAGATTAGCACCCTCCATGATTGTTTGAACAGGAAGATATCCAAGATGCTTTGGAGGTTTATTCTTGTATTTTCGAGGCTTCATTTTATTTTTGACAACTTTGAAGAAATCTTTGACATCCTCTGGTCCTGTTGTCTGAATTGAAAAAAACACAACTTTTATTCATAGTTGTTGTAAAAACCTTCATAAAAAAAAGACAAGTGATAAAGACTGTTACCGAAAGACAATATTGATGCATTGGATGTGTGACTAAATGATCACGTGATGTTCTCCCAGAGAAGAAACAGCTTTGGCAGAGGTCGTAGTTGAAAGACTTAAGAGATCTGAAGCGAAGACCAACAATAGGATATTCTTTACAGATTTGACATTTTGCTTCATGCTTGACGCCTTCAGAGCTTGCAAGACGATGAAGAGTAGGCAACCAAATCACGCTTTGTGGTTCCTTTGCAAGCCATTGCGAGAATTGATTTAATGTGACAGCTTCTGGTTTCTTGGCCTTAAAACAGATTAGATGTTTTACAGTATATGAATCAACGTTTTAACGATATGAATAAACGATTGAATGTAAACAAAAAAGCGAAGCACCAACCACCAAACATCCATGTATATCCTTTCTTACCCATTCAAAGCAGCTTCTTACACTCGGTTCAATGTTACTGCCACCAAATGCTGCAGCCTCGCCAAGTTGTTTAGGAATCTAACAAAAAGTAAGTCAGCTATAGAAAACGTTCTCATCTAAAGATCCTTAAAAATAACATGAACTGTACATTTTTTAAAATGACATCGAACATTAACTACCTGCAATTGATCATGAAGGAGTAATCCCATCTTTTTCGGTGACACGTGACCAGAGGAATCGGCAAAAAGATAAAAAAGATCTAAATGAAAAAGGGAAATTTGTTTGAGTAAGAACACGATCGAACTTGTAGCTAATAAGGAGGATTGAATGCACATTTTTGCATGGCGATTTATTTTTAAAACTGAAAATGAACTTCTTACGTTTATACTTCTCATCCAGTGGACCTCGAGACATGCTGATCAAACCAATCTTGAATGAAAATTCCCGAATTTTACCGATACGACCACTGACAAGAAATATCAGAAATCAAACACAAAGCGTTAGTAAAAAGTCGCCATTCAATAATCTCAAATCTAGTACACTGCTAACCTATCATAAACATTCAATATCCAGTTCAAACTGAGATCAATTGACAAAGGAATATTGACAGTCTGTCCATTGTTTCGTTCAAGTTGTTCAAAGATGGAAGTCAAAACTTTCACAATTTCTGAGACTCCAATTATGTCTTCATGAGAACCACAAAGATTGTGAGACTTGAAAGCCTCAATGACGACGTTTATGTCAACCATATCCACTACAAAAATGAATGTGAAATGTTATCTTTGTATTCCTGGAAAAAAATTATGAAAAATTACAGCAGCACACTTACATCCAACAACTTTCTGAATGCATCGTAATTTCATTGCCGTTCTATAAGAGCTCCATTTGACATCGTTTATTTCAGCTGGAATAAAAAATTCAATTACTCAATGCTTGAGCGCGAGGGGAAACGGAAGATAGAAAATAATAAATCCAAAATATGATTTCGACACAAAATTAGTCCGGCTTACCCAATTGATGATAGAGATCAGTCATTTTAGGATGATCCCATTGAGTGGTCTCTGTCTTGTGGCTAAAAAACAATGTAAACAGTAAAAACACGATGTTCATCGTGTTGAAACAAGAGAGATGATATGCCTTACTTGATGTAATATGGAACTTTGTTTGCAGAAATTGCTCTTTCCCAAGGATCAACAACGCTCACTACATAAGATCAACGATAAAGAGTCAACATGCTGAATAATAAGTGATTATGCTTCATCTTATGTACTTTGTAGGGGTCCTTGTGCGAGTTTATCTTGAATCGTATTCTCACGGTTCGACATCTTAATTTCCAGTTCTTTCCAACGACGATGCATTCCGTCAAGACGTGTCTGCCACATTGGCGGGGAAGTCACGTGATTCTTACGTAAGTTATTCTCAGTTCCATCCACGTCATCCAACATACCTTGTATGGGGGAAATGATGGTGTGGAAGTGCTAAATGTGAGAAAATATATTAAAAACATGTTCGATACACGTTTTAACCACGAGTAATTAAACAGCCTGCGATTATCTTCATCTCTGTCATGAGAAAAATGCCTATGTATATGTAGCTACCTTCATGTTATCAGCCTCGTCTTGCGCATTTTCAATGGTCACGTATGTCCATTTATTACTGTAATTCTCAGCTTCGTCAAGTTTTTGATCCAAATCATACACGTTCTTTTCCAAGAGTTTCAACAACTAAAAAACACATTTAGTGTTTATCACTTGCAACCTTTTTTAATAATTTGCTATAGTTATCTAGTATTATCTACACTAATCTACTTACTCTCAAAGCTTCTTCAAGCGTCTTTTGCCATGTTTCACTATTTTTCACTAAGATTGGCCAACGTTCTCTGATCATGTTCAATTGACTTCGGAGATTCTCGGCAAGGTGCAATCGCGATGACGATGCTGATTGAAAGGTGTCGTAATTTTCAAGATGGCGTTTCCCAGACTCCAATGCGCGATCAATAACTAAGCGTTGCATGTTCAATTTGTTTCTGAAAGCCTAGAGAAAAAGGAGGGTGCTCATTTAAGAATCTCAATCGAGATGTCACCATTTAACAAGAAATCTCGGACAATGGTCTGTTTTCACAAATTGAGCCCGTAAGGAGTGGTTTGAAGAAAAAAAAGTTCGAGATCTTATTTTTTTCGGTAATGACTACTGATATGCTATAAATTTGCATTAATGCATTAAACATTGTTAAGAAAATTTGTTTGGTATCTTGTATTGGATATCTGCCTATTTCAATTATTTCAACGAACCAAACAAATACAAAAAATGCCATTTCACTTAAAGATTGCAAAACAATGTCTTTTAATCACAGACCTGATGTGTCTCTAGTTGAACGTTGACAGTTTCAATGTCATTGCCCACTGGTTTCTGAGCCTCCAACTCCTGGATAGCTCGATTTATCCAGTCAACTATCTCTTCTAAATCGAGGAATAACTGTGTCCATTCCGTTGCGCCTCCATCGAGTTTGTGTCCAACATCAATTAACCTTGCATTGAGACTGTTCCATCGATCATTTATATCATCAAGTTTGGATTGAAGAGCAGTAAGAACCTCTCCTGATTCAAGATCACACATTACTGTCTGACCTGTCTCGTTTAGAGAAGCAAAAGTTTCTTGGTGGTTGTTAATATCCACTTCTAAAACCTACAAAGACAAACTTCAAATGTCAACTAAACATAACAATTTACGCAACCTACCAAACTGCGAAATGCTCTCGATCTTATTGAAATAAAAATGTAGAAAAGTCCACACAAGTATTGTGTATTCCAACACTGTTTTCAATGTTTGAGGATAAGCAATCAACAACAATAAATGAACACAAATTACGAACTTTTAGTTCTTCTTTCAAAGATGAGCGATCGGTGTGTTCTTCAGCTGCATCGGCCGCACTATCCAACTCAGCAATTTTTGATTCTGTTGAAGTGAGCCAAGTGAGTGCTTCAATCATGCTCTCGTGAAACTGAACAAGGCGATTCAACTGTTCTTCCAACTTGTATTTACACTCGTTACAACTATCCAATCATACATTCATATTTAGTCAAAAGATACACTTTTCAAGGTATAGACAGTATTGATTGTTAATATTGATGTTAAAAATATTAATTCTAAAACGGTTCTGAACGATTCAGTAAACATGTTTATCTTACCTTGAAGCCAGTTTGTTGTAACGTTGTGTATCACGATGTGAAGTTAACCGAATTTCACTCGGATTATGCTCGGGGAATTCTCGTATTAATTCGTTACCAACATCATCCAACCTATCTACAAGCGGTCGGCAGCTCTCGACTTCATCCACAAAATTCTGTGGCAAACAAAAAGTCATTCTGTATCATAAAGAACCACAGGGATATAAATAAAATCCAATAGCATACCTTATGATTTGTCAGTAGTTCTTCCAGTTCCGCGACAGTATTTCCAGACGCCTTCCAAATTTTCACCATTTTTTCTTCTGCCTTGGTAAGCCATGCTTCCAGATCTGTTTTGATCTGTTCATATTGTCTCCACAAATCCCACATCAGGTTTATCCGTGTTAACCATTCATTAGACTGCTGTTGGACCCTGTGCCAGTGATCCTTGAGAGACTGGACCTGTTGACGCAATATGTTCTTATGGGACTCATCGTCTGTCTCTTCCTCGAGTTTAAGACTCATTTCAGAAATATCATTCAGAAGATACTGTTTACCACGAAGTTCGTCCTCCACAGACTGTAACAACACAAACAGATCATTGATTAAATGAAAATCCTAAATGCATCTTTCAAATCATTCATGATTCATTTATTCTTATCCAGCAAACTAACCTGTTTCTGTTTGTTCGTTAATCGTTCCATTTCATCAACGTTACCAAGCATGATGCGTTGACTTTTAATGACTTCTTCAACAATAGAGAGCCAGTCATGAAGCTCTGAAACAGCTTTGTCAAACTTAGGCCATGGAGTCTTATCTGTAATAAATGGTAAAAAGTACAATTAAAAGTCGAAACAGTAATGAGAGGGATATAAAAAGGAATCAAAAATACAACAGACAATAAGAGGAGCCTAAAAATATGAAAAAACATATTTGCTTACCTTCATCAAAGTGCGAGACAAGTATATCTGGCGTTGCAAACGAAACAGTAGTTTTCTCAACAACAATCGTCATTGAAGGTTGCTCAACAAAACGAGAGATTGTTCCCCAGTCCGCATTCATTTTTCGCCACTTTTCGTGCATCGAGTTAGGAATAGCGCTAGTTGATAAAAGGCTTTCTTCTTGATACTTTTCATACTTCATGTTAACATGATCATACATCGAGCTCTTGTTGGTTAGATTCCGTTCAATTTCCTAAAATGTTCAAAAAGAAATTATAGATTGTTACCTTTGTAGCTACAAAAAAAAACACACATTAACTGACCTCTAAGAATCTGTCGTCTTTTTTTCCAAGACTTGCTTCGTTATCTATGAGATCTTTAGTGCTAGATGTCCACAAGTATAGTTTGTCGAGATCAACATTAAATTTGTTCAAGTCACTAATACGATCTTCCAAAGAATTCCGTTTATAAGGTACGGCCACTTTAATACTCTGCCATTGGGTCTCGACTGCTTCCATGCGTTTTATGACGTCTTCTTTTGACGGTTTGGATAAGATTGGTTTTGTCTGTAGACGTTGTCCTGTTTTACGTATGGAAACAACTGTTTCTTCCTTTCCAACCATTTCATATTCAATATCTTTGACACGAGCAAGTTGATGCTGCAGTCCATCAAGATCAGCGGGAGATGGATCGCGCTGAGCCAACGATACTTCCACTTCATTCATCCATTGAGTTAGATCCCGGCATTCATCAGCGAACTCCTCATACTCCATATCTTCTTCATGGAACCTAAACAAAACTTTTTGATTATCTTCATCGAATTATTGACACGGATTTTTCCAAGATACAAAATCGTCATCTAGTGTTTCATAAGCCACTGATAAACTAACTTTTTTTTGTCTAACTCCCAATCTCACCTTTCACGTCTATCCGCGATCTCTGTACAAATAATCTTCCAGCGTTTATTGAGAGAGTCAAGTTTATCACGAAGGATTTCTGCTTCAACTACACTGGAGTGTTTAATAATCTCATTCCCTGTCCTGTTTACAGCTGCTACGGTGGGTTCGTTGTCAGCAATTGCTTGCTCCAAAGGCTGAGGGAAAGAAAATGGAATGTTAACAATCGTTTTAATGTTAAAAAACAACTTATAGAAAGAATATAGGAAAATAAACGATTTTTGTGCATTGCCTAAGAAAACGTTAACAAATATTAGTTTCATGAAACATTGCTAGACATAACGTAATGTTATAGCAAGACGACATCCTACACCAATGGAAAAAGAAGCTTATGAATGTTTCAACATTATAAAATATTTTCAACTAAACTAAAGTATTTCATAAAGTCATGAAAAAATTCGTGCTCATCAAACGTTATTTGAGGAGCGCTCTGTCACTAAACTACCGTTAAACTTATTTTAAGTCATTTAATATTCTTGCCTTATTGTACTTGAATGTTTTTTCTTTAAGTATCCGATCGAGCATTCACGAAATATGTGAAATTCTTAACACAACTTTGCAATTCGATACGTCATATTTTATAACGTAATTATAAAGATAATTCCTTCCTAGTATAGAGTTACTATCATTAATCGTGTCTTTCCTTTTGATTGATGACTGAAACATTTTTCAAACGAAACGACCAGATGGTTTTTGATGTTTAAAAGCAAAGGGCAGCAACGTAATTAACAATTTATAGTATAGCACAAACCCCTTGTTCTTGCTTAGCTCGATCAATGTCAAGATCTCCGGAAGGCAGTTTGCTCTCTCGGATAATCTTTTCAGCACTATTTATCCAAGACGTAAGATCATTAATATCTCTATGGAAAGTCTGCCAGATCTGAACTGCATTTTCCCAGCGTGCTTTGCGAGTTTTGAATTCTCGATTCAGCTTACTCCAGCGAGATTGAACCTGAACAACAAATATCATAAAAAGTTTTTATTTTTTTAATGTTTCAAATTTCTTATTGCAGCATTCACAAACTCCGCTCCGAGAAAACCGTTGTATTGATCAAGATAAGAAAAATATGAACAAGTTTTATTATTTTTCACCTTATCTAATGCTTGCTCAATCGCCTCAGCTTCTTTACCCGAGCAGTCCTGGACTTCAGTCTCGCTGCGGTCAAAGATAGAGTCCACTTCAGGACGAAGAGTATCAATATCAACACCAATTTTCTACAACAGACAAACAATGTTGAAAGCAATGAAGACGAGTTTTGAAGATGAAAAGGAGAATTTTCCCCAACCATGATTTTATCTTCTTGTTTGGCAAAATCTTCATAATCGCCACCATGAAGTTCAGAGGATACAAGATCATTTTCAATGGCACGGATTTTCTCGAACACTCGTTTGATCTCATCAACATATTTCCATCCAGGTGACATACGTAGGCCAGCGTCAACCTCATCAGGTTGTTCTTTTGGAGCAGTGTATTCACGCCACGAAACTGTCAGCAATCTATGACGACCCATCATTGCATCTTCTGCTTCTGTATTTTAAGTAAGTCTAATTAAGTTAAGCTTGTATTTTCGATAGGTTTCTACTACTCTACTTTTGTAACAAGAGATATGTTAAAACATATAGTTTTCATACAAATTATATAATCTTCACCTTTGGGTTCTGCTTTTCCAGCACATTTTATATCACCAAGAATTGATCCTTCATCTTTGCTGAGCAGACTGTAACAGCCGAATAGGTAAACATCGCCAGTAATACGATCTTGCACCGAGACACTACGAAGTTTCCACGAAGGATCAGGTCCCGTGTTATCGTGCCATATTCTGAGTTTCTCAATCACACCAACAGAAGGAATGCCGGATAGGGTAAAGACATCGACCTTGTCGTTGAAAACAAAAAAAAGTTCAATTAAGACAAAAAGGGATATTTTCTATAACACTAGAAATTTAGAGAGATATTCTGATAATATCTACACATATATATATACCTGCCCTGGTTGAAACTGTACATCGTTGGTTTCAGACTTTCGCAACTGTACTGGATCTGTTTCTCCTTTGTTTCCAAATAATTTCATGTAAACATTAGCTTTAGTTCCAGAATCTTTGTCGTCTCCAGTATAAATACAAATTTTATAACCTGTAAAACGAAGCAACAACACATGTCAATCTGTCAGAAACAGGATTGGACTATAAACGCCACTGGACTATCAACAGCAGTGGAAAATAAACAGAACTGGACAATAAAAGGGACCGGACTATAAACGGTATTGGACTATCAACAGCACTGGACAGTAAACAGAGCTTGACTATAAACAGGATTGGACTATAAACGCCACTGGACTATCAAAAGCACTGGACAATAAACAGAATTGGACATTAAACGGGACCGGACTATAAACGGTATTGGACCATAAACAGGACTGAACTATAAAAAGACTAACTATAAACAAAACTGAATTATCATTTCTTTATCAAAAAATAACCTTGAGGTTTTTTAAACTCGTTGAAGCGGTTACTAATCAACTGTAATTTCTTGCGCATGGTCACAAAATCTTTCTCGGGCATATTATCAACTCCACGTTCTTGAAGGTCATCCACTTTCTTCTCCACAATTTCCAACACCTCTTCGTGAAGTTCGTCATCATTCAATGCGCTCTGGAAGCACGGTAAAAAATATTTAGTTCGTCATAAAAGGATTGTGGGAAAAGATAAATTTTGAAGAACCTTGTGAGACTCTGGTTGAACGTATCTTAGTTGTTTATCCATGTAATTTATCCATAGTTTAGTACTGGGAACGTTACTTCTAAACTGGTACCATTGAGGATTAATTATCACGATTTTCCTGCTGTAAGTATCACACAGCTGTAACCATTGAGCAGATAGCTTCAATAACTCCTCTCGAACTTCGCGTTTTTTAGATTGGTCAGGTTCACGATCAACAACCGCACGACCCTCGGACAAAACACGGTCTATCTTCGGGCTTAGGCCATCCAGACGGAGATTTATTGTCTGGGGAAAGTTAATACGGAATAAAACAAGTTAAAAATCATCACACTCGTAAATTTGTGAATGTTTATCTTACTGACGTCTGGCTGGAAATTTTAGTTCATGTTTTACGAAATACTATTAATCAACATGTATATTTTTTACTTCTTAATGATTTTTTTGGACTGGGTGTGGTAGTATAGATGGGAGTCGAATATCAAATCTCGAGTAGCGATTTGTAAACACAGTATCTTAATCATTACGTTTAATGTATTCTACACACCTTAATTTTCTGTTTGATTTCGTCATCATGTTTGGCTCTTGGTGTCACCTTTATCGTTTCAGTGATTTCTTGAATTGTACGAATCTCGATTAAAATCTCTCGTATTGAACGACCAACGTCGTCTGAAATAAACGACAATAAATTACGTTAAATGAAGTAGGAAAACACACGAACCTTTCTGTATTTTATACTTCAGGACAAAACGTTTGAATCATTATTGTTACTAACTTATTACCAATATTCTTATGGGGTACAACTTCATCTGTACTCCACCATAAATCATCCGAGGAGGAGTCTGGTGCCGAGCTTTGTACAGCAATCATTTTAGTCATTGTAACACCTTCATCAACAGGTTGTTCTCCTTTCTGTTCTTTATGAGATCTCAAAGCGTACTCTAACTCCTTCATTTTGATTTGAATATTGTCCCATCGCCGTTCGAGAAGACGGCGGTAAGGCTCCATCATGTTTGTTCCTGATTTCACGAAATCCATGCTGTGAGATTTCATTTCGTCGAACTTTTGTTCTTTAGTCTCCACATCCAGTTTAATGTTCTACAGAAACAATGATTTCAATTATATACAAACGAATGGCGATATTTAGCAGCGTCAAGCATTGACCTGAATATAACTGGTGGAGGCAAGCAATTAAACTAGTCATAATCTTTCCATGCCCTGACCAAAAAAGTTCAGTGAGCTAAAATGCGTGACTTTACCTCCAGAATTTGGCTTCATGCAAAAACAGGCATGTTTATCAGAAGATAGCCTTCCCGTCATATATTTAATTCAATAGAGCCAACAATTATACGAAAAAACCTTTTGATAGGTTCATACAGAGAAAAGAATTTGATGAGAAGATTCAAAAACCTCAACAAAATTTGATCCCTCAAAAATCACTATCCACAACAGACGTAAAAAAAGATTGTCTGTAATATTTACTACTACTTACGTTAAACTCTCTTTTCGCCTCAATGAAATTGTTTTCTATTTCATTTCTATCCAATTCTGCAAGAGCTTTATCAACACCTTCGACCCAAACCTTGAGTTCTTCAACGATCTTTTCGAAATCTGTTACCTGTATATTAATGACGCAGAGTCATCCAAGAGATACCATATAAGGATTGAGTTTTATAGACCATATGTACCTGTTTCTTTTGATGTTGCAAAGTCGTTTGTCGTTTCTCAGCCAATGAGCTCAAGTCTTCCCATAGTTCATTCACGTGATTTATACGATCTTCAAGGTTGTCCAATTGAGCAGTTTCCGAAAGGTCGACAAGTTCACGACCTTTCTGAGAAACGCTCTGAACCTCTGCCATTTTTCGCGTCAATTGATGGATAAGATTCTATCAAAAACAATCATTCCAAAAATTAAAATTTTTAAGTTTCTGCAAAACTGTTCAATAAACACGACGCAATTTTTAAAATATACTTAAAAACACGACAAGACAAAGGAGAACATCGCTTTCACCTTATTCCAAACGAGTTCTGCATCAACATCAGAAGGAAATCCTCCTTGAATCTTTCTGTTCAGTTCCAGTGATGTATCTTTTAACCATCTCTCGATCTCATACAAGTTGTTCTCAACATCCTCCGACAACTCAAGTGCTTCAGTAAATTCCTGAAATTTGAGTGGATATAAAATTGAGTGGATATAGTCGAAACATTAAACTAGTATGTAATATTGTAAAAAGAAAAAATTAAGGTAACATGTGTTTAAACTACTGTAAAGTTAATATTGGTAAAATGAATCTTGAATGATGCATATATGTAGTAACCTTTTCTTTTTTGTAAAGCTTTTTCTCCATCTCACCATGCTGTACAACAACTTCATCAATACGCTTCTGAATTTCGGATTTCTTGGAAGCATCAGGGATGCCGGCAATGATTTTGTGACCTGTCTTAGAGAATGTCTCAATGGTTTTCTTCAACTCCTTGTTATCGTCTTGAAGTTGCTAAAAGAGAAACAAATTATCAGAGCTGTATACGTAGTTTACGTAATTTTATTAAGACGATGAATTTATACTCTAGTTTCATCATGGGCACATAATGCGAGTTTTTACGACAACATGCAACAGTCGTACTTTGCATTCATTCAGCTGTTTCCTGATCTCTGCTGGTTCAGATGACGTTAATCGTATTTTCTTCAAGCGTCTTGCAATACCATCAATAGATGACAATATCTGTCCATGATAAAATGCGAACTCTGATTCCATTTCACGCGAAGGTCGAGATTTCAATTCCTCAAACTTGGTTTTCATTAACTTCCATTGCACGTGAACATCTTCCATTGCACCGTTCACTTCTTTCTGCTGTTTCTCTGATGCGTTTGCCATTAATTCGCGATTTTGTTTTTCCAAACTTTCCAACATTTTTTCATGTTCGACAAAGCCTGCCTTCAACTCCTATGGGAAAGTAAAATCAGTTTGAAATAACGCGCAGAGAGGTGGTAAAAGAGGTGGTAATGGAGTTGGTCTTTACCATAGTAGACATAAACATACAAAGTCGCTGAATCATTGACTGCCAATGAAAATACATAAATCAAGTAGTGCTTACGTCAATTGTAGCAATGTCTACAGGCTCGCTACTGTCCAGCCGTCTTTCAATCATCTGAATAGTTTTCGTTATCCATATCTTAATCAACCCAATATCTTTCTTCGACTTCTCACGGCGACCAAGCTCTTCTTCAAGGATTTGTTCTATTTTCTTTACTCGTTCCTTAAGATCACTTAAAAGAGTCTGATACTCTTGTAGACGTTGTTTGACAGTTACCATAGCAACCTTTTTAGTAATCAACTGCTGACCAAGTGCACCCGGTGATGACGGGCCCTCCTCGTCGAGTTCTGCCATGCGACGCTGCAACGTCTAAAAAATTAAAATATAGAAAGTCGATAAAAGTGTCGCCTTTGAAGGTATTTGGTAATTTCTTTACGTATATTCACCTCAAGAGATTTTTCCATAATTACATCATCTTTGCCCACTGATTCATAACAAGCCTGTACGTCCTTCTGAATCTCCCCAATCCTCTCAGTTTCTCTATCAATAGCACGGTCAAATGTTTTTATTTCCGATTGCAGCTTAAGAACCTCTTGTTGTTTCTTGTTTAATAAAGTCTTTAGTTCAGTCCAATCTGTATTAAACTTCTTGATCCTTTCACGAAGATTTGTAGCAGCAGTTTTATCCGATCTTGCAATGATTTTGTTTGCAGTTGTGTTGATGCTGGCAACCGCTGAGTTATTCTTGCTTACTTCATGCAAAACTTCCTGTAATGTCCACGTCAAATATTTAAAACCGACAACTTCAATAAACTATAAATTAAAACTGTTCCGACGAGCACAAAAAACAACTTTAATTTTTAAAAAGTGTGTGGATTAAAAAACCACATACTAGATTGTGCTCATTAAATATTCATACAGTACGAGTAAAAACAGTGATCTTGCTGTTCGTACCTTGTAGTGATCCAATCTCTCTTGGGTTACGTCAGCATGCTGCAAAGTACTTTCATCGTCTTCGATACCTGCTCGCGCATGTTTCATCCACGTGACTATTGTTTTGATGTCTTGGTCGAGTTTTTCAGCATCGTTGAGAGCCTTGGAAAGTTTCTCTTTCTGTTCGTTCGACTGCTTAACAGCGACCGCCCAGTTTGTCTTGAGTTCTGCCAGCTGTTTCTTCACCTTGGCAACGTAAGATGGCTCGGATTTGTTGGTGATGTAGGTACCAGTCTCTTGAAGCGAATCCATCTTTCGCTGAAGTTTACCAATATCGCCTTGTAACGCCTAAGAAATAAATACCATTGTTATTATGAGTGGTTTTGGTATTATCAATCCTATAGTGGCGACCGCTGCTCATGAGCAAAAATTGCGAAGCTAATGGAAACTCAGTGGAAAAAAACTTTGACCGACATATAGAGAATTAACATCAAACTTTTCACAACAAACCTCACACTGGTCCAGCTGTAACTCCAGCGATTCAGGATCCCCATCGATAACTTGCTCCTGAATAAAACTCTCGACATCACGAATCCATTTCATTAAGCCAGCAATCTCGCTCTGAAATTGTCGAGTTTGATTGATACCTGAAAAACAACGTGATAATCTCACTTAAGATTATCCAAAATAATCCGAGACAAGATAATCCATGACGAGATACTTAAGAAAATGAATCTATGAATCGAAGAAAAAAGATCTTAAAATATGTCAAGTACACATAACTACCTTTAGCTATTTGATTTTGACGTTTTTCCAACAGCAATATCACTTCCTTATATTTGTCATTGAGTGCAGTCAAACTACGCCGCAGTTGTTCAGCCTTTGGTTTAGTTAAAGATTTCACAATTTTATCAGCGTTATTGTTCAAATTGTCCAATGTCTTTTGATTTGATTTCACTTCAGACTCCATGTTCTATAATAATCAATAAAAAATTACTTATCTACCTTCCTCAACAGCAACACAAATCACTCGAACAACTTACTCTAACAGTCGATAATTGCTCCTCTAACTTCGCTGTTTCAGTGAGTTTAAATTCAACTGTTAATTTTTCTTCAATATCTTTTAGACGCTTCAATAATTCATCCATCGTATCACGATACTGTTGTGGTGGACCAGATTCCAAAGCGACATTTAGCGTTTTTGTTTTGTTTGCCATTAAGGTAAGAACATTGGACCATTTTTCTTTAAATCGAGTCATTTTTCTTTCAACCTCTTCCGATCTCTCATTTTCCTCTAGATCAGAATATTTTGCAGTCAAATCATCGAGCTCCTTCTGTTTTGAAAGAAGCTCCTCTTCTCTTCGCTAAAAAATGTACATCAACAAATTACAAAAAAAACAGGATGAAGAAAACGTAAGGAGGGAGATTTTCAAACTAGATGATTTTCTAACCTTAATGATTTTCTTCTGTTCTTGTATTCTCAACTCGTCGTCAGGAATCTGTCCCATACGATCAAGTTCCTTTTCGGCCTCAATAATAATCACTTCAAGAGTTGTAATGATCTCAATGATATAACTGACTTTCTGGTCTTTCGTAGCTTGATTTAATCGATTTTTTCTTTCGTCTAGTAAACTACACAATTTCTCCCAACGAGAATTAAAGTCTGCCAATAATTGTTCCACAGTCGTTGCGCGATAAGAAACACTCTTGGTTTCAGCAATTATCTCTTTGGCTTTGTTTATTACTTTGGTAATGCTTGTCTTACGTTTCTTTACGGCGTTGTCTAATGACTACATGGAAAAATAGGTTTGTAAAACATCAAAAAAGCTGTAAATAAGTCCATGTCGATCATCATTATGAAAGTGAACCCTGGCCATTACACAGCAAGTATCAAAACAAGAAGAACTTCAGAAGAAAAGCAGAAAGCTTTTGTGCTCGTAACAAAGATATGTACGTACGTAGCCAACAATACTTTATGAAAACTGTCAACTTAGCACAATGATAGCCACTGAAATTATCACAATACGTCAATTTCTACAGGTCTTCTTTTTTGGAGAGAAGGACAGGGGGGGTTGATAACAACAACTATATTTATTAACGGTTTGTTCAATGAGAAAATCACCTAATTATATTGAAGTAACCAAATAGAACTTTGTATTATTTTCTAAGGATGAATAAGACAACCTGAATAAGTTCTTTCTTTTCTTCAAGCTCTTTTGAAGAAACTTTAGTTGGTTCAGCCATTGGTGAATTAAGTAAAGTCTGAGTATCTTTCATCCACTGTACACTATCATCAATTTCTTTTTTCAATTGAGTCAGTTTTATGTCAAGTCCTTTCAACTAAAAAACAACATTTCATCATTTAGCTTCGTGTTTAAAACAATACTAAGATATAAATGCAACAATTGTCATCATACCAGTGATATACGTTGAGTGACTTGAGATGTAAGAGCATTCCATCTTTCATTGAAATCCTCCATCTGATCTTGTATCTGTTTAACTGAAGCAGAATCTTCATCGACATTTTCGGCAACTTTTTGAGCAGCATCGTTGAAATCTTGGAAAGACGTCTGTTGTTTAGCCATCTCTAGTTCTAATCTCTACAGAAACAACGCCAACACAATCAAAAGAAGTCATCAATTTTTACTTCCGGATAGTTTTGCCCCCTCCCCTTTACATTTGAAATGAACAGGCCTCTATACTGGTCCTAGCCTATTTCCTGTAACTATAATGAAGACAATATTTATTGAGGTAAACACAAGTTATGACGTCGTAGTTCATTCTATTACAACGATCACCATTACAAAAAAAAACCAAACAAACCTGCAGTTGTTTTATTGTTTTGTGAACATTATCAATGTCACTTGCGTCAATCTTGTTCATTTCGTTAACTTCTTGTTCTTTCGATGTTAGCCATTCATTTAGACGACTTTCTTCGACTAAATATTGTTGCCAACTCATCTGCAACACTTGCAATAGTTCCCATCTTCAAACAAAAAAAGAGAACGAAATATCTCAACTGTCAACATATCCATTACTACTCTTCAAAGTAATTGCTAGCTTCACCTTTCCTCGGTCCATTTACAAACACTCGACCATCTCTCCCCTAGTATCCCCAACTGTTCCTCAAGTTCAGCTGTGGCATTATCATTAGCATTGTCATCAACTACGACAACCATATGGGTCAGTGAATTCACTTTCTGTTGTTGTGCTTCAAGGTCTTCTTGGAAACGCTACAAGATTACAAATGTTGTATTGAGTTTTCAAGTAAGAACTCATATGACTCTCAATTTCGCCATTACCTTGTGATCTTCAATTTGTCGTTGAACAGTTTCAGTATCAGAGCCAACATGAGCACTGCCTTCAATTTTAGCCTCAGCAGATGTGAGCCACGACGCTAGCTCATCGATTTGTTTCTGCTGTAAATCCATCAATTGCTCATGTAACCTAGAGAATATAAAGAAAACAACATGACAAACAGATAAAAACAACACTTACATCGCAGAGTTAAAAAAAATGTCTTACTTGCTTTGTCGAT
Source organism: Xenia sp. Carnegie-2017 (assembly GCF_021976095.1). Classification (NCBI taxonomy): domain Eukaryota; kingdom Metazoa; phylum Cnidaria; class Anthozoa; order Malacalcyonacea; family Xeniidae; genus Xenia; species Xenia sp. Carnegie-2017. The sequence continues at coordinate 12,123,623 of NW_025813483.1, read as the reverse complement.
CCATAGCAGCCAGCCTCAATGCCTCCCAACGATCATTCAACATGATCATTTGCTCTCTAATCTGATGTTCTTCCTTCTCTCCAACTAATGCTTCACTAATCAATTGGTTTCCAAACTCCAACACGCTGCCAATGTTTGACTGATGATTGGTCAAGTCAATCATGAAGTACTACAGAAACATTGATAAACAATCATGCAATAAACATCTTCTACCGTAAGCGTTCCATCTCTCAAATATACCAAGTTAGTCCCTTCATTTTGATCTCCATCTATAATTACCATTTCCAATTACCTCATGATCATGAAACTGATCCTTCACAACATCGACATCATCTGAGATCTTTGCTTGACTGTTCAACTGTTTCTCTGCTTTCTCTAGCCATGCAAGAACTTCAGTCAATGTCTCGTTATAATCCTCCCATTCTCCAATTGATGATGTTGTCTCTTCGCCGGGTTCCGCCTACAGACGATTTCAAAAATTTTAGATCCACGGCGAATTGGAATTAAAGTAGTGTAAAACTTTATACCTCGTATTTGCTTTGAGAAACTTTGATCAAACGAGAGCTCTGTATAGTTTCTGTCGAGGTGCTGCTCAGTTCACTGGAATCCTCCAAAACGATCTCTTTGTGAGGGAGTGTATCAAACAATGCTGTTAAATACATCATGATTGATTTCTTGTCCGGCTGGTCTCTGTCAACATCTACAAAAAAATTCGTATTACATGAAGTGAGGTGTAGTATTGTATTTATTTTCATTAGAACTTTTTTCAAAATTTAATTAAGTCCTTTATGATGTCATACAAACGCAGCTCCATAGTCACACGTATTTTGTTTACACTAATTTTAAATCCCAATTCAACTCTTTCAACGAACCTTCTGGTTCCAGTAACATTCCTACGCCAAGATGTGTATGAGCAACTTTGAACGCATGCTCAAGATTTCCACGGAGCTGTTTCTTAGTAACGGCTTATAGTCAAACAGATCAGGTCTGAATAAAAAATCGAGAACGAGTGAGAGGATCACGAGGGATATTTAGTGGATCATTAAAACATGTAGAAAACCTGTGACGATGAATGAGAGCATTAAATGCAAGTCCATTTCTCCAACTTGTTGTTAAGTTAACTACGTTTACACCTTCGTAACTAAACAATAAAAAATCACCATGAAGCTAATGAACGACGAGTCTATGAAATGTTAATATTGATGCTGTGCGGTATGGAGCTAGCCAAACATGAATAGAAAAAAACATTTCACCCTTTAGTTGATTGTTTGCACCAAGCAAGAAGTGTCTTTTCAACTTTAGACATATCTTGTACATAATCACCAACAACCTCACGCAGAACATCGCTCACCTAAAATAAAATTGTCTTAATTGAAACAGGGAACAAATATCACATATCATAAGGATAGCACATTAGCCACAGGTCATTAACCATCAATCTTATGAAAAACATGTAAAAGTCAATCGATAAACTGTCACGGTCTGAGCATCATAAAGCAAGAAAACATAAAACAGGCAACACATCTTCAAACAGAATAAGTTTACAATACAACATATCATCATAAATCGTTCTCATCAAAAGACCTCACAAAACGAATCATACAACCATTGCTGAAGTAAAATCATAACATATATCGAAAAAGTTTGCATACGTTTACAAATGCCGAAGCCATATAGCGTTAGATAGTGGCGGAAAAAGCTAGACACGCGAGCAGATAACATTGAAACATTCATATGTAGCTATTTTCATTGAAACACTATTGAGCAAAAGAATTGCACAGTGGGAGACAACATGATTTTCACACATTTTATAAATAACTTGGCGCCTGTGCAACAACACTACGTAGATTACTACGCATGTAGCTATGTTGAAAAAAAACAGCATACATGTGAAGACAAATTGTTGGATGTGGATGATGAACTCGAAGCGGTAAAGAATAGCACAAAATAATTACCTGATAATGTGAAATAATGCACCACAATAACGCTAGCGTCAGTTTAGGATTGCCGTTGACAATGTCGTCATTACGAATGTTAACAAGTTTAACCTAAAAACATACATAGCAGAAATGTGCGGTAAATTCTAAACTGCCATAAGCAATTCACTATAGCAAGAGGTAATTTTCCATTCATTTTTCATATTTACCTTTTGTGAAGCAAGGAAATTCAATGCATGACCAACATTGTTAAGATGATGAACTCTCAATCGTCCTTTTTCTCGTTTCTACAAAACAAAAAAATTATAATATTTTTACAATCAACTTACAAACAATGAAGTGTATTTCATTGTTACGATGACATAAACTACTACTTACAACTTTTGTTCCAGTTAAAATTTCGAGAAGAAGAATGAGTTTGGTGCCATCTCGAAGATCTTTGAAAATATCCTTCACTTCAGCGTTCGCACGAGCCTGAAAGAGTGAAAGTTTATACAGTCAATCAAGTAAACAGTGAATGTTGATTGAAAGGTCGGAGAGTGAGGTTAGGTGAGGAATTTTTTCCAAAAATTACTATAAGGGACACGACTGGGACAGTTGGGAATAATTAAAGGATATAAGAACAACCAGGGGATGTCTAGGTAAAATGGAATGGAGTGTTGAATTTATTGAAAAAAACAAAGGCCCTAAATGATAATTGGGTTCGAATACAACTTAAAGGTGATATTAAAGTAACAAGAAATGTCTCAACAACAAGGGCAAACATCTCCTAAAAAACTGAGGGTTCTACATTTTCATGGGGACCATTGTAATGTCATTACTTGATAGAATAGCTCATAATTTTAGCTGAACCAGCTTTTTCACACTCGATTAGTTTCTATACCAACATATTATACATATTTCACAAAGATGGGGCGTGTCCCACACCCCTAATGTGCACCCCTGCTTGTGAAGGGACAAAGACACATTCTTGTACAAGTTACTAGAGACAAAGACACATTTTGGTGAAGTTGAACAATGAGCATAAGTATAGGTGATAATTCTGGTTAAAACAAAAATAACATTTACATACCTTGCTAAACTGTATGTTTAACCATTTTGTAAAGGTCTTCTTTTGGGTACCCTCTTGTTCACCTTAATACAAAGATTGCATTTCAACAGAGTAGTCTCGGGTTAAAACAATCATCAACATATAGAAAATATAATTGTATTTAACCATTGATTATTTGGACAATATTTATAAACTCAAGGAGAGAATATGTAATAAAAGAAAAATATTCTTCAAGACAATGAAGAGTAAAAGATGTGTTTAAGTCAAAATAAGAAATGTCATGATGTAGGTGAGAGTTTTTCACCATAAATTTTGTTGGAAATGGTTGTACATCAAATAATAATATACATATATACTTATGCAATTTCCCAAGATGAAAAGCAGCTTGAAAGCTTAAACACCTCATGCAAAGCATTTAGACACAAAAATACCTTTATAGGATTCCATTTACTAAAACGTAGCAAGAAAATCACCCTTTCAAGTGAACAGTCTCGTCAAATTAAAGCTTGAGTATGTAAAATCTCAAATTACAATCACAACAAGGTTTGATAACCAACAGGAATAACTATTTTGTGAATACAAAACTTTTGATCCAAAATATGAGTAAGGAGAAGTATGATGATTAATCCAAATGAATCATGTAATCAGTAGTGTTGATGTTGAAGAGCAAAGCAAAACAGAAATGGTCACTTAATAGCTTTCATGATAACAGAGAGTAGTATTTCCTCTCAGGAGGTGGTACTAATGAAATATTGCTGTTCATTGGCTTATTTTTAATATTATAACACCCCTTACTTTCATTTTATATTATATTTTCAAATATTTTCTCTATACGAACGATATTGCTACAGGAAGAAATCGGAATATATTTTATTGAGGTGAATTGTGAGACGGAGAATTCTAATTATGCATTCATTAATACAATCACGATTCTGGAAATATGAAAGAATTCGCCGCGTGAATATTTTCCATTTTTGAAAGTCGTGTTAAAATGTTGGCATCAATAAAACATTGTGAAAAGCATCAACATGGATTACTTGGTTATTGTTTCATGAACGGAACATTTTTAATCACCACCTGTTAGCAAAGAAATATTTCGAGTATGCAAGATCAAATGTGATATGGAATCGACTTTGATCAATAAACAAAACCACATTTTAATCATAAAGCAAGAAATGGTTATGAATTTGCATTGCATACAGCAAAATGACTCTAAGCAACAACAACATGATACCATCCTAACATTTTCAATACTAAACTCTGGTTTAGTAAACTCAGGCTATGAAAGACAATTCTGATTATAATTCTGATTAGTTACGCCTATGCTATGTGACGCGAGTTAATAAGTGTTGAGATATTGTTTAAGGTTAAGTTGCCCCAGTTGGAGGTATACTTCTTCATCACATAAACTAATTATACTGTATACTTTAGCAACGATTTATAATTAAATACATTATATACAATAATTTTGAAACATTTTGCAAAAATATCGCCGAAGGCAACAACGATAGACTTAGTATACAATTTCCGACAGAAAAATACTGGCCCAAATAACTAATGAATGACAGGGATAATGGGAAAATGCCCTATTTTCTGCGTTGAGAGCTCTAAATATCCAAAGGTCACAAAGGTACAAAAGGTACAGGAAAAATATATTGTAGTTTTCAAGGAAATAATGCCCTCTGACAGTATCAGCTAAGTGTAAACAAAACACTTAAGGACGTTCTATAATTTTGTGTTTAGATTATGAAATGTATACGGTCAGTAGAGGGATGTTTAACATCCTTAAAAATGGTTTGACACTCACCTGACTTTGTCTTTATTTTAAGGGTAAGTTCGTCGACTCCTGAATATGCTTTACTCATTTTTATTCACTTTTCCTGAATCAAAGCAAATCAATGAACTCCATAAATATTTTACAAGTTTTCCACTTTGTTTATAAGTATTATAAGAAATTTGAATTGAAATAGTTAGACAGCACGTTCAGGTTGCCACGCGCTTTTGCTAGAAGATGCTTGTGTATTTCCTAACTTTGTGTTCGTCACGGACGAGCAGAGTACTATAATTATCATATCAACCTGTGACAGAGCTTTTCTCACGCTAACAAATACATTAACAATGAGACCAGGTAAATTTGGAGACAAGAAAATATTTCAAATATAATTTGAGGTTTTTGAATGAAAAAAAACAAAATAAAACCATTATGAATAGAAAATTTTGAAGAAAATGGCATTCATTTGAATTGCTCTTTTAATTGTTTTTCCGATATTGACACGATCAACATACGACAGTTGCCGATGATTCGAAATGAAAAATACAACTTAACACCTCATTAAAAAAACATTTTATGGATTGAAAGCTGAGAAATATTGTACCGCAAACTTTGTGATGAATATATTTAAATACCTAAATTTCAAAACTACTTTTTTAAAAAACTTTTTATAAGTGACTAAAATAAAATTCAAAACTTTCATAATCAGTTGTGATATAAAAAAAGGCTATTTGAAAATTGCCATCTTTTTAACATTTCTTTTGTAAATCACGGATTCGCCTCTCATTAGTAAGGGAAACGCTTTTCTATCGCTCTTTATTCCCATGCTAGTATTGTAAAGACAAGGCTTGCATAGTCTCGTCTTCCTTCCTGTAACGATAAAAATGAATAGTAATATGAGCGAAACTAATATCGTAATACTCTTAAAGCACGAAAGTTTATAGCAAAAAGCCATTATTCGAAACGAACTCGCCGCCAGCTCAACTATTGTAGCATTCTTAAAAATTTCAGTAAAAATGGTTGTTGACCCTTGGTGGATCAGTGAATCAAGGCCAACTGACAGAGATATTCAGAAAATTTGCAATAAGGTAAAACACCTCTATCCTATTTTTTGTCATAGGATCTAATAACATACTTGTGCTTTGAAAAAGCATACAGAACTTTAATTTTTCTCTATTAGCGTTTCGTCTTCATAAAACCCAGGTAAAAAAGACTTTCAATGACGTTTTCATTATATTAATAATGTTAAGGTTAGACCTGTCGCTGAATACACAGCAGAAAAGGCAAAAAAATGCAAAGTTCCATTTCCAAGATTTGTTGCAATTGAATATAAAACACAACTGGAACATGGGACAAAATACTTTGTTAAGGTAAAATGTCGGTCTTATGTTTCTTTGTCACATCAATTTCATTGAAAAATATTTAGATTTCTCTTAGTTTTCATGTAGCTGGAACAAAGACCTATGTGGCATAACTTAGCTACTAAAATTTATATACAGGTTGATGCTGGAGTGTGTTTTGTTCATCTCTGCATTCATCAAGACTACGAATGTGGCGGAGGAAGGATAAAACTCGAAAAAATGTTAGTGAATTTAGACGAAGATCATCCATTGGAGTATTTCGATTAAAACTTTGCCACAATAGCTATAACAGCACTTAGCTGAAAATATCATCATTATCTTACACGTATTTGCTTTTAATACTTGGACCACCTAACGTCTTTTGTACATTTCAAGCAGTTTGTCAAAGAAACGATCGATTCAGTGACATATATATGTTTCTCAGTTTTATACATTTATTTCTAATCATAGTTGCGTGCTCTATATAAATAATATTATAGATAAATGTAAATCGTTTTGTGTCATTTTTACTTCTTTATGACTTGTTTTTCGTGATAAAAATTTTTCCTGCCCAAGTTTTGGATGTTTTTGATCTTTCTGTATTTCATTATGTATGCCGATATTTTGAATTGTTACGTTCATGGCCTCTTGCCTTCAAATTACAGCTGGAAGATTTCTTACATTTAGTTACAGCAAATAGAAAACGACTAATTTTTAAAATAAATTACAATAGCATATTTGCAGATAGTTTTTAGCAGTTTTTCGTCTTCGTTTTTGCAACATATGCCAGTTAGACTGCGGTGTTGTTTTCATCTAATCATTTCCAACTGCGACATAAAATAGCCAAAAGATGCCGATGAATCTAATATTTATTGGTTTCGCTGCATGTCTTTCATGTTAGTTTGACTGTATTTCTATTTTATCAGTTATATGCGGTTCGTTCAATTTGACACTCAATGTTTTCGTAAAAAAATATTGGTTTTAAGGCTAATGGAAAGAGGAGCAGACGAATAAATAATTGAACTTTATGCGAAATAATCTTTATCTAATGATAATCAATAAATTTTTCATGTTTCACAAAGGTAAGTGTCGAAATGAGCGTGGATCATTTTTCGTACTGAGGGCAGTATTCATCCGCTTAAAGTTGTTGTAGTTGAACCAAACTATAATAATCATTCTGTGTCATTTTCCTCAGAAACTGTCTAACTGACGACACGAGATTATAGTGTTTACGACAAAGATACTTCTAATCATTAATAAACACAAGTATCATAACAAAAGGATTTAGTTAAAGGTTGGAATCTTCACCGTGAAATCACATTTCAACTGAAAGGTATGTCAATACTAAATAGAGATGATTGAGGACTTATTAGGGAAAAGGAAATGAAGATTTAAATACAATATTTCAAAAGAAAGTTTATAATCATACAAGGTTATAGTAGTTCAAGAAAACTATACCAGATGGCTTAGAGTTTTCTTTGTCAAAAAGAAGATCTGATAAACAGAAGAATCAAACTTGTGCTGTGTACACTTTGAAAGCGGACAAAAACCAAACCCTACGAGCTTTCTATTGCCATAAATCATGTAGATCAGAAAATAAATTTAACGCGTTGCTATAGACTCAAGCACAATTCAAACATCATAATGTGTTAGTAAATATATAGGACCTGTTTCATTCTTGACAACATTCCAAAACTGTGCACGAAAGAAATTTTTAAGTAGCTAACTGCCAAAGAATACATCTATGTGTAAATGCTGTTGGGAGAACTTCTACCAAATGAAATGTTTTATTTAATTTCCCATTAGAGATCTTGAAACTAGCGAAAGATTTAATGATAAATTGTATTATGTTTTTGATGATATTTTACGACGGAATCAAATGGAATGTTCATTTATACTATATATACTGACGATAAATTTTACTTTTAAAGAGAAATAAAAAAGGTTTTTAATATTTTCACCAGTATACAGTTGAAAGATAAGTTACTGTCTGTCCTACTGCAGAAACAATATACTAATAATGAAAGTATTACTAATAATGAAAGTAAATGATATAATAAATAGATAATATGGCTTTTAGACAATTTGGTGTGTTGCTTATCAATCATTAATTTTCCTCAAGTAGATGCCGTCTGTTCACAGTTAAAACAGTGTGACTTCTTTTTCATTTTAAGAAGACAGGCAACTTGAATATGACTATGAAACTCAGAGCAGAAGGCAGAAGGCATATTATAGTGTGAGGAATGATTTCATGTTTTTAACTCATAAGTTGATTAAAACTGGAGGTTTGCTTCAAGGTTGCGGTATGTTAGTTTAATTAGATATGTCAGTTGTCGATTTAATATAGTTTTAAATATTTACTAGTTGTAAATTGCTGGCGCAGTGTGCAAGCGTTGAGACGTATTGCATTTGTAGCGTTACTTTGCAATATATTTCGATTCTTATTTCTCAACAACATAGCACCATACTATTTTTTAAGTAAATACACTATGTTAGGTAAATGAAGCTTTGATTTGTAAATTGTTCATCAATCAAATCTATGGAGCAAAGAGATTCAGATATATATATATATGTATTCAGTTCCTCGACAATTGGAGGGGGAGCAATATTCATATATGCATGTTATCATCCGCAGAAAACAATTGGTTTGAAAGGAACTTAATATGTGGCAGGACATGAATTATGAATATTGCCCACCCTCCAATTATCGGGCCAAGTAGTAGCTAAAGCCTTGGATTTTGGAAATATTAAGAAGGTGATGCCTTATATATATTATTGTATACAATAGCCTGTATAATATACTATAGTCAGAATAATATTATCTAGCTACTAATCAGTGTAATAGTTAAGAAATAAAAGATGTTTGCTGTGTTTGCACAGGCTTATGCAAACCGAGGAGCCTTTTGGGGGGACTCAAGAGCAGATCAGTGCAAGCCAGTCATCGAAGATCGGGAGTTGCATTAGTTCAAGAATTTTAACAAGTCACCAGCGTCCCCAAGGTTTGCGTAAGCCAGTGCAAATACAAAAAAAAACATCTGTTATTACTTTTATAAAATAACAACAAAGCGAAACAGACAAATTGGTTGGATCGATTTAATGAAAACACGACTATCGATCGCACGTGTTTTACTGTATATTATTACAGATAACCACAATAAAAACGATTACCTTTCATCTTTTAGAGATGAGAAATTTGGTGATTTTGCAGTTTGTACAATGGCTGTACTTTGTTGTTCATGTTGTTGCAGCCTTAAACACGCAAGAGGAAATTAGCAAAAATCATATACTGCTCGATTTGAACAATGTCCAAGCTGTAGAACAACCGGACGAATGTCAAGAATCGAATGTCAGTTTTAAAGGTAAGATACATTTACAAAAATTCCATAATGAAAATTAAGTATAGTTGACCATAAATATGATGAATTTTTCCGAAAAAGGCAATTAAGTCGATTTACATCATTGATATTCGGTCAACCTCAATTTTATTACTATCTAGAGTTACAAACCTACATCTTATTTGTCTTTTGTAGCTGGTAATGGTTTTGTAATTTTTTCGATGAACGTTTTTTTTCACATTTTAGGAAAAAGTTTTAATCCGACACTGTCTCTAGATGAGCGGTGTGAACAAGGTCTACCATTGTCGGTTCGTTGGACTAACTATGGACCTTATAGCTCTTTGGTAAACTGTTCCAACAATGGTTCCAACAAAACTTTGTTAAAAGGAATAATCGCTGATGTCATTAATGATATGTTACCAACATGTTGTCACAAAGATTCCAAAGTAGTTTATGGTCGTTATATTCGAACGTTTGAAGAGCTCGTTAGTTTAGAATCGAAATACCAGCATGAAGACATAATGTTTCCAATCAGCTTTCAGAACACAGAAATTTCAGAATTCAAAGGACTTCCGGTGGTGCAATTACTGACAGCTCCTAAGACGACCTTGCTTGTACCAGAAATAAACAAAAAAGGAAAGATATTTGTTTTGTTTCGGACAGTTGCTCTAGCTTGGCCTATGTTGATATTTATATTTCTTGCTGCCATAATATCTGGCATGTCAATGTGGCTTTTGGTATGTGCCCTATAAGTGATTGCCGGCCACCATATACATAAAGGGAATGACAGAAGGAAGTTAAGATACATTAATTTTTATTTAAGGATCTCATTCGATTTACAAGACCGCTTGAATTTCCAACAAAATTCACAGATGGCGTATGGGAAGGATTTTGGTGGGCAGTCGTTACTATGACAACCGTGGGGTAAGAATTTGGATGATTATTGTAATAAACACCAAAGTGTTCGTTCTATATATTTGTTGCTTAAGGTACGGTGATCGCGCACCTCGTTTCTTCATTGGTCGAGTGTTCTGTATCATATGGATACTTATAGGAATGAGCATTATTGCAATCTTTACTGCTATGGTAACTGCATCTTTATATGCATCTATTCAGTATCAGCTAATCATACACGGATCAGTGGTAAGTCTGCTTACTGGCTTAAGAAGCTGTTTAACAAAAGATAAGATGAAATTCCGTGCATTTAGATGGGTACTGTTGGTGCTAGCCAAGAGGAAATGATAGGGACAGGAATGAACGCCAACGTAAAAAGTAAAAGCTTTCTGTACCATCCTACCATTTTTTAATAACTTTACCTTTTCTTTGCGGGACGTTACAAACTCAATACGCCAATATTCAACCGTCGAGAATTTATATTTCAGGATTCAAAACACCAAACGAAGTCATCGAAACTCTAGTGGAGAAATCAGAACTGGATATGGTTATCATGGACAGCTATCTTTTGTCATTCTATCATGAAATTATAAAGGAAAAACCAGTGAGAATTAAGGATCATCTGGAACAGCCAATCAACTACGGTTTTGTTTTAAGTAAAGGCTCCGAGAATTTTACACAATGTTTCAGGGCATACGTCAAAAACTATCCACAAAAAATATTCAAAAGCATACGAGATAACATTCACCCTCTGAAGGTAGGTTCATCAAGCCATCAATAGCATTAGTTTGTACAAGAGAGAAGAGTGGCTTTCTCGCCAGAGCCGTTCTTAGAAAGTTTATCAGGGTTGTGTATAATCCTTTCAACAGAATGGCCAACGAACTTGTACCGAATACATTGGAGCATTTGGAGGACAAAACCTCAATAATTTTCAAGCTCTACTAAATGACACCCCTTAATTGAAATGCGTTAATTTATTAATGAAGATCGCGGTAATCTATTTCAACTACATAGAAGTAATATTATGAAGACAGTCATGAACTATCATGCATTATCTACTTCATGTTAGTAATTTACTGACACTGTTCAAACTGCATGTTTACCGACTAACTGTCTTGCTCTTAATGTTACCCTTGATTTGTACCAAAATTTCAGTCTCTTAAGTCTTATTTAAGTTTAATCCAAACTATCCACAATGTTGTTGTTTAGTCGTCAAAATGCTTTTTTCTGCCGACTAATACAGTACTTTTACCGACTGCATTTCCAAAGAAAATTTTGTGGGGTGTGACACCCCGCCCGCCATACGTACGGCCTGGGCTCTCGCGACGTTTAGCTGCAATACAATGAAAAAGGAAGAACTTTGTGTGGCTCTTCCTAAAAATCCATGCATAGCATGCATAACAAATCGTACGAAACACTATGCATAGTTCATAATGTAAAATGGTTGAAATCAAACGAATCAAGTGTTATGAAATGTTGTGTAGAACCCGACAGACGAAACAAGTGAAGAACTCCTCGCATCTCAGGATTTACTTCGTGAAGGCACGTTCAAGAAAATCCTCGGCATCATGGCAGGAGTAATAGGCGCCATATTTATCGCTGGAATTGTTTGGGAGTTCATCATTTCTAAATTTTTATACAGTTAGTGAAGTGTCTTGTTTTGCTGGTGTTAGCATATGGACAATGACTTTCAAATGAAAAAAGTTAATTTTCATATTATTTTGATTAACAGAAAACGCGAATAATCAAAAGAAAAAAAACAGGTCTCGAATCCTTCAAGCATTGGTCGGTTCTCGTTTGGCACAATATACTAATAAACGCCGGGAAAATGAAATGCAACAAATTGAAGTGATAAGACAAAAAACGACAAAAATACGACAACTTATTGCAGACTTTGATGATTTTTACAAGACATGGTTCGAACAACTAAAACAAGTAACAGAAGATGACGAAATAGAGTGGGGAGATTTTGGTGAAAAATCAAAAGATAGCAACATGTTAACGATCGCATATGATGGTAACAAAAACGGGTCTCCTTCAAGCCTATTGGTAAATAATGATGACGTAGAACTTGGCTAAGAATCACGTGACATAAAAACCGTAAATCCTTCTTTAAAAATTTGACTCTTAACTATTATGGTAATACGATTTTGTAGACAGCGCCATAGCCAGCCCACACGTTTTGTCGTGCGGAGGTAAATATTTCGGTGTTGACTTACAGTAAAGACAACACATTTCTAAGAAACAAGTTGTGCCAATGATCTTAAATAACATATCATTAACTTAGACTTGCACGCCGGCCATGTCATTGATTGTACATTGGTGAATTAAGATAAATGTGGCCATAAGATAAATAAAATTTTTAAAGAGGTAAATTACAATTGCAATCATTAGCTCAAATCATTTTGCACTGGCTAATGCAAACACGGCTATAGACCAATCGGCGCACGCCTTTTATTGTTCTTATTTTATTCGCAGTTATAGTTTATAGCAATTACCTGTGATGGATTTCAAAATAGCAAATACCATGGTGAATGGTGATAATAACAATGTAATAGTTCTTAAAAGACCTGTTTTAACCATAACACTAACCCAACAATTCAAAGGAACTGTTATTTACAGCTAGAAAAAGACACTATGCATTTCGGCAGACTACTCATCAGGTGTCAACGTGTGCTAAATGAGAACCTCCAAATCATGCTATATTTATAATGTTACAAAAGGTCAATGTCACCCCTATTTTTAGAGATGACACTTAAAACAGAGACAGATTAAACACGTAATTCTTTTGCCGGCAAAGGACAGGATTAATCAATTTAATTAATACTGACTCCATGGCGCGTAGCTGGAATAACGAGAGACATTTTTAAATAATTTTAAAGTTTTCATCAGAATAAGCATTGGCACAGCGAGTGTTGCTTAAAAGATGTTTTCCAATCCCTGAATCACATAGAATCGGATTTTCACTTTTACACCTACGTTTTGGTAGTTGTGGTAAAGGAACAGTTTTATTCCTGACAGAAGCTGGTACATGCTGTTTTATTCTTTCCCTCAACCTTTGAGAAGTCCTACCTACATAGCGAGCATCACACTCACATTTAAACTCGTAGACTACATTGCTTGATATTTGAGCAGGGAGAGACTCTTTGGGAGTGGATGGAAGAATAGTTCTTTTTGAGAATATAAAGACCACATCATTGCATGCAAAAAAACAAACTCTCAGTGATATTTTTAGTTTCCTTCTCGATGTCATTAGAGGCCTTACCCATCCAGGGAAGTTTAAGGAAAACAGGGCGCTTGGCTGGCCCGAAAAGTTTATTACGTTCATTGTTAGTGGATAAGAAAAGTTTGTCTAGCAACTTTTCCGGATATCCATTTAACACAAAAATATTCTTCAGTGAGATAAGATCACTATCAATAAACTCTTTTGAGGATAATCTATGCGTTCGCTTTATCATACACTTCACTAAAGAAATCTTTTCTCTATGCGAAGGGAAAGAGTCAAAGCGTGTGTACAGACCAGCGAAAGTTGCTTTGCGATAAATGCTTGTTAAGAGCTGACCATTGCGTTTGTGTACGAGAACATCTAAAAAAGCTAATTGATTGTTTGACTCTAGTTCAGAGGTGTAATTTAGTGCAGGGTGAAGAGAGCAAAGTTTATTAAGAAAAAGTTAACGATTTTTATCGTTATGAAACAAAGAAAAGGTGTCATCCACATAACGCTTATACCACAGCACATCCGGACCATCTAAAGATGCAAGCATTTTGCATTCATGATAGCCAACAAAAATATTCGCAAAACAGAGAAGATTACAACAGCAAAATGCTAAATATTTTGAAAGACAACAATAAGTTCTGCGCGCTTGGAAAATTGCAGAGTGCGATAAAACTAGTACATTAGAAAGGAAATTGCAAACACTTCTTTTAAACTTGAAAATCAAACCAAATTAATGAAAATTTTTATAATTTAGTCCGCCCAAGGGGGAGAAGAGAGACCACGTATGTATGGTTTGCCAAAAATTCACAAGGAAGGCGCTCCACTTCGACCAATTCTAGCCATGATTAACTCAGCTCAACATGAGCTAGCCAAACAACTGTCAGTGGTACTTTCGCCCGTTTTGGAGAGGTTTTCAACATACGCTTTAAAAGACTCTTTTACTTTTACTGATGAGCTTAAACAACAAAATTTTTCAATTTATTCTAATCTAACGATGTGCTCTTTCGATGTAACTAGTCTCTTCACTAATGTGCCCTTGGAAGAAACCATTGAAATTTGTGCTCAAAATCTTTTTCACTCGGACACGACTTTGCCGGACATGTCTGAGAATGCCTTTAGAGAACTAATGATGGCTGCCACAAAGGGTGTGGAGTTTAGTTTTGATGACACCATGTATAAACAAATTGACGGGGTGGCTATGGGTTCTCCACTTGGACCGGTTCTTGCGAATATTTTTGTTGGCTATCATGAATGCAAAATGCTTGCATCTTCAGATTGTCCGGATGTGCTCTCTCATTAAAAAGGTAAACGCTTTTCTATCGCTCTTTATTCCCATGCTAGTATTGTAAAGACAAGGCTTGCATAGTCTCGTCTTCCTTCCTGTAACAATAAAAATGAATAGTAATATGACCGAAACTAATATCGTAATACTCTTAAAGCACGAAAGTTTATAGCAAAAAGCCATTATTCGAAACGAACTCGCCGCCAGCTAAACTATTGTAACATTCTTAAAAATTTCAGTAAAAATGGTTGTTGACCTTTGGTGGATCAGTGAATCAAGGCCAACTGACAGAGATATTCAGAAAATTTGCAATAAGGTAAAACACTATGGCAAGCCATTTCGGAAAAAAGGTGGTCGAGAAAAAAATCTCCGTTGAGAAAGCAAACCGATGTTGAGAAACACGTGTTTATCATTGAGAATTTGCAGATGGCAGTTCAGTAAAGCAAATATATTGTGAGAAAAAATTCCCGGTCGAGAAAAAAATCTCGGTCGAGAAAAAAATCTCGGTCGAGAAAAAAATCCCGGTCGAGAACATTGAGTTCTATAATAACTGGAGCGGCTATCTTTACTGGGGCGAGGTCGCCAAAAAAATGGCGGCCAACGGACGTATTTCCGCTGAAATGATCGCTTTGCAGAAAAATAATATTCTCGACCTCCCCCTGGTGTCTATAGTAAATTATAAAGAATTTTTCAAAAACAAACACGATATCACAGAATATGGATATCGTTAGTTCCATATTCTGTGACGATATCTTTTTTGGCATTTCTTTTATAATGCCAACAAATCGTTCAATTGTTGGATGTCGTAGTTTCCACAAAAGGAACATATCGCTTCTCACAGGTGAGGTAGTTGTTTGTTTTGTTAGTCCGTCAACGATTGAAAAGCAATTATACATGCTTGAAAAGCCATAAAATACATAATTTTTGATCATAATTTATCATCATTCCATAGATCGTAATTTTAAGACTGACTTGAACGCCAAATATACTGATGTTTTCCTGTTTTTGTCTATAAAATTCTGCATACTTTTCTGTCATTTGTTAATGCATGAAATCGTAAAATTTACCTATCTATTTGCAAAATAGTTTCCCTAAAGCAAAGACCCTGCACACATTTTGCTCTGTGAAAAGTATCAAGAAGAAATGATCAGCCCCAACAGTACCCATGATTTGGAGCAGAGCTTGTTATGTTCTATTTGCTGACAACATGCAGGGAAGACCAAGAGTAAAGATGACTGGAAGATGTTATTGACCAGGCAGAGTCTTAAAAAAGTGATAATGCTGTAAAGATAATTGATTTATTGTCTGCCTTATCCAGAGTTATTTAATTTGATCATGGTCAAATTCTATGGATGGAGACAATGGATTCACTAATGATGCCTTGAATGCTTTGAAGTAAAAGTTCATGAACCAAAAAAAGATGGCAAGAAGGTTGTTTGTTTTTGATGCTTAATTAAATGTCAATTCACAACATATAAAATGGAAAGGCCATAAAGTTTGTGTCTATGTAAACATTTGTACTGAGATTGATGATGACTTGATGCAGATGTGAAGCATTAAACTGAATAAGCCATTGGGTTTTATATAACATAATGTTTAAATCATGTCATATCTTTATCAAAATATTTTAGTTGAGTGTTGTTTAAATGTTACTAATATCTAATGCACTATACTAAAGCATTAAAGATTCAGTGATGAAACCTTTAAAATTACTGTACTGTATATCAAAATGTGCTACAACTTTACAAGTATTTGATGCAGTTGCACTTCAGAACATCACAAAAGGTTACTTAAAGTAATTTCTATACAATATTGTTTGTTTTCATTTACCAAACCTATGCAGACTTGAGTCTTTTGAAATTTCATGTGAAACTCAATTACAGAGAAATCCGTAAATATCAGAGATTTTATATGTACTTTTAAAAGAAACAAGTAAAATCCTACAATTGTGGCGAAAAAAGCCATTGCCCATTGCATGAAAAGAAGAAAAATAGCAATGATAACAAATTAAGCTAACTTCTCGTGAACCGTGGAGATGAACTATGATATACTTTTTGTATAGACTAAAGAGTTTAATCGATCAAACAAGTTTGACGCTGGTAAAGAAACGACATATCTGCATTCATAGATGTGTAGCCGACATATAGCTCTTTCGTCGATAGTTATAAATACATCCTCGTAGGAGCCGATAACTGGAAGCTAGGTTGACTCGCTGTTACGAATTGTAGGTTTTAACGTTTTCATCAAAAATTGCTTGCCAAATCCCAAATACACACGTACATTTTCCTCACTTTTTCCTCAGGAGGGAGTGGGAAATTGTGAAATTTTCGGAAAAGCGGTCAATTTCGGTAAATCTCAGCGGCAAAGGACGAAATCCGCCATTTTTTTGGCGTCATCAGATATCTAAGGCCGCGCTTGAGATAGCCGCTCCAGTTATTATAGAACTCAATGGTCGAGAACCAGTGCACGCACTAACTGAAGATTGGACATGAGGCAGACGGTGGCTGTCATGTAGCACTGCATATTTGGTACTAATATGAATTTGGCACTGCTTTTAACAACACAATCATCAGCACAATTCATCACCGCATTCAACTGAAATTTATTGATAAAAACAATAAAGCAATAAAGTCCTGTTGAGGGACTTACTCTCTATTCTCTGCGTGGTCTATTTTGAATGATAAATTTTAGTTGAATATGATGATGATTATTGTGATGACTGTTGTATTGAACGTGGTGCCCATATGTGGGTGCCCATTGTGGTGCCAAATTCACAGTAGCAATTGTAAGATGGATGCGAATGCGAGTAACGGGTCACCAAGAGCAGGTCAACTTATTAACAACATTTTAGCTCGAGTCGAAGAATTGTCAGAAGTTATTTCACCATGTCGTGAAAACTCTGAATTATCGTCTATAAACGAGGAAGTGGCGCGATCTTTTAATCGCGGAGGCCGAGGATACGACATAAATTTACAACAATCAACAGCAACGTCGAGCACAGGTACCAGTTTTGCCACCGTTTCGTCCATAGAACCAAGGCAATATTAAGGGGCCAAGTGGTCCTTTCATACGAGACATAGTCCTTTTGTCAGGGCCAAATGTAAACGCTGTCCCCCGCCAAAGCGCAAGAGTCAATCTAATGGAAAATGGTCATATTATTTTAGGCTTCCAGCTGATGAAAGAATGGAAGGGATATGAAGTAGAGATGCATGTGAGAAATGCGTTTGGTGACAAACTAAAAGATCACAATATAGATATTGAAATCGTAATGTCGGTCCACAATACATTGCATCCACCCTGTCTTGCACCGAACCAAACATTAAATGGCTTCATGGTGCACAAAGTGTTCAAAGATAAACCAATTTATGTCAGGCCATCAGTACAGATATTGGAACCATTAAGCAACAGAATCAACAAACCTGAACATTTGAATGATCGAGAGGACCTGTGTATTGTGCAGGTATGCTTGTCTTGTCTGCCTTTTCATTTTTTCAAATACATTCTGCTAGAAATAAATTTACGAATAGTCATTAAACATCATTTTTTATTGTTTGTCCTTTTTTTAACATTTTTTCGTTGTAAAGGAAGAATCATGATAATTTTTTATTTTCATATGTAATAGGATGACTCAAGTGATATGAGTTTCTAAGATCTGCGTTTACTAATGAACCTCCTTGCATGTCTTCATATCAACATCCTGGAGTTGAGGAACACAGTGAAATGGAAGTGACTAATAATCCACCTGCTGTCTAAGAAACCTCTTTGCCATCTGTTGGTACTATTTCAGACTGTTCTCACAACAATGGAAATGTTCAGAATGAAGTTCAACCAGAAGATCCAAATTCTGTTGATATGTCCAATATTTCTGGTATGTTTGTTAAAACATTTTGCATCAAAATGAAATCAAAGGTTTAAGCTGGATTGTTTGCCTTTTGTTATTTGTGATATTTACATCATAAAGTTCTACTACTGAAGATTTTGCTGTCACACATGTTTAATGAGTTATTGTTGAATTCATTTTGTTATTTGTAAATCAGTCTTTTTTTAACGGTATTCTTTTTCTTTTAAAGCTGTTGAAACTTCATCAGAAGTGCTTTTGGAAAATGAAAATCTGTCAACTCTTTTGGAAAGTGAAAATCTTCCAACAGGTAACATTGTGATACACCGATCAAGTCTTAAGCATAACATGATTGATGCATTTTCTGATGAAGAAATTTTAAATTCAATAGTTATAGTTAAAGTTATTGATGACAGAGGGCAAATGGAGAAAGGTGAAGGGCGTGGAGTATTTAGAGATATACTTACAGGGTTTTGGCAGGAATTCTTTGTATCTGCTACAGTAGGTGCCAATGAAAAAATTCCAGCTATCCGGCATGATTATCAGAGTGAGCAATGGAAAGCTATTGCTAGAGTGTTTGTGTATGGTTTTTCTCAAGAAAGGTATCTCCCTATCCAGCTCTCACCTGCTTTTATAACTGTGTGCTTGTTTGGTGAATCTTGCATTACTAAAGCATTTCTTTTGGAATCTTTTAAGGCATTTTTGTCAGTCAGTGAGCAAGAAATAGTTAATGAAGTAGTTAGTGGGAATATGAGCCCCCTTGATGATGATGTTATGGAATTTTTAAGTAGCTATCAATGTTTTACCACTCCCAGTGAAAACAATATTGAAAATATTATTTGGCAGTTAGCTCATAAAGAAATCATCCAAAAGCCCCATTATATTGCAAACTGCTGGACCCCAATCTTATCCTTGCTAAAAAGATACATGCCATTTCAGTCACTTGAAAATTTGGTCTCGCTATATAATGAGAAAAAACCTAATGTGAAGAAAGTTGTGAAGCTTCTTGATGCCCATCCTTATACAGATGCAGAAAGGGCATGCTTAGATCACCTGAAAAGATTTATAAGGTCCATTGAAGGAAATATTGGTACTTTTTTGCAGTTTACAACTGGAAGTAATGTACTGGTTTGCGACAAAATAAGCATTTCTTTCAATAAATTGGAAGGCTTAGGCAGGATCCTGTTGCACATACATGCACTCCTACTCTTGAAATTCCCAGCACATATCAAAGCTATAATGAACTTTCAGAGGACTTCTCAAACTTGCTGAGTAATAAAAATGCTTGGGCTTTTGACATTGTTTAAAATATTAAGCATTACATTAAATGTTATTGCTCCATAAACTTAAAACTTGTTCTATTTTGTTATGTTAAAATTTATTTTATAAAGACCAGAATTTTATTCAGGACTGTTACAGAGGAAGACATTTTAAAATATTGTTGTATCTTATATATAAATGAACTTTATCAAACAGGCTGGTTTTTTCTTGTTCTTTTTCTTATGTTGTGTTTTCTAAGTTTCTGATCAACTTTTTTCTATCACCATCACAAAATGTCGGTAAGTGTTTGTAATGCTGCACAATAGAAATTGATACCATAATTACCATCATTTGCCACTGGATTTGGAACAGTATTGTGGACAATGGACCACTGTTCAGGTGACAAAATAATTCTGCCCTCTGGGACTACAATGTTGTTATCTGTTTCAATGTCAGGAATATCTCCATCGAAGTTCACTCCATAAAATGTAAAGTCTGTAACAAGCTCATCCACTTGGTTGGGAATATTGCCAGAGTACCACAGTGCCATTGGTGACCTATGACCCATTGTTCTAAGTCCATGGTAGTTCCACTGACTTTCAAATTCTCGGAGTGATGCATTTATTCTAGGCAAGAACACTATCTCAAGAGCCAACAAATGTGCTTCATTATCTACATCCAGTAAACCACTATTTTCCATTGTAATAAACAAGTCCTTGTATAAAGCTCCCAGTACTCTATTCACTTCTCACCACAACCGTTCAATACGTTGGTTGTGAACACTGGTACCTGCAATAAAGCTTCCTCTTCCTGTGCCTCGAGTTGTAATCATGAACTTTGCAATCTCAACGTTTTCCACTCCGCGGTCTGCTCGAACACGTGAAGGAACGCCAAATTTTTCATTACCTTCGATAAAGAACTGTACAGCAGTAGTTGCTAAGTTGTTAGTAGAACATTTTAAATAAATGATAGCTCGACTGTAGCCATCTATACAACCGTGAACTACAAACCTCCACTGTATAAGTTTGTGGTTGGTATCAACGTGCCATAACTCATTTGAAGCAGCCACATTGTACATTCTTCTTTGGATAGTAACACGCTTTCTTACAGCCCTTCCCACAGGATCAAGTAAACGAAGGCATTCTCTCACTCTGTTCCTTTGTACAAAAATTAGACGAGCAACTAAGTCTCCTCGAATATAAGTTTCGCCAGCATATGGAGTTTGCTGTAGTATACTTTTTATAACTGATTTCAATTCGGCGTCAGTGATTTCAGAAAATGTTTGCGATATGTTTAGCTCTTGGCGGTAGTTGTACAGTGTCCTTTCGTTTATGCCCAGCGTTTCTGCGATTGATTTCCAATTCGTACCCGTTTCTCGTAATGTTTCTATTTGCTCTTTAGAAACAACATATTTAGGCCTTCCCCCAGTGAACTGTCGACTCAAAGTTAACCTATTATATGGAAGTTGTTCACGACATTGCGACTGCACTTCACTAACAAGGATGTGTAACTCTCTGACTAAATTCTCAAATAAACTCTTTAACTCTTCGTGGCCAAATTTGAATTCAATAACTGATTGAAGAGCAAAAACAACATGAAAATGTCCCTCTAACTTTCTACATACATATTCTTTCGCGTTGGCATCTTCACTATCACGCGACGCAATAACTAAACAAGACTGTAGGGAAGTAAAAAACGCTATAATATCTTGAACATCCGCCATTACGCCATTCGTACTATATCAGAGCGCTGCTTAAAGTTGCAAAGAACAGAGCTATGAACCATGGTATAACTATAAATTATGTTGTTACGACTGGCATTTTATTTCTCGACCGAGATTTTTTTCTCGACCGGGATTTTTTCTCGACCGGGAATTTTTTCTCACAATATATTTGCTTTACTGAACTGCCATCTGCAAATTCTCAATGATAAACACGTGTTTCTCAACATCGGTTTGCTTTCTCAACGGAGATTTTTTTCTCGACCACCTTTTTTCCGAAATGGCTTGCCATAAAACACCTCTATCCTATTTTTTGTCATAGGATCTAATAACATACTTGTGCTTTGAAAAAGCATACAGAACTTTAATTTTTCTCTATTAGCGTTTCGTCTTCATAAAACCCAGGTAAAAAAGCCTTTCAATGACGTTTTCATTATATTAATAATGTTAAGGTTAGACCTGTCGCTGAATACACAGCAGAAAAGGCAAAAAAATGCAAAGTTCCATTTCCAAGATTTGTTGCAATTGAATATAAAACACAACTGGAACATGGGACGAAATACTTTGTTAAGGTAAAATGTCGGTCTTAAGTTTCTTTGTCACCTCAATTTCATTGAAAAATATTTAGATATGTCTTAGTTTTCATGTAGCTGGAAGAAAGACCTATGTGGCATAACTTAGCTACTAAAATTTTAAATTATATACAGGTTGATGCTGGAGTGTGTTTTGTTCATCTCTGCATTCATCAAGACTACGAATGTGGCGGAGGAAGGATAAAACTCGAAAAAATGTTAGTGAATTTAGACGAAGATCATCCATTGGAGTATTTCGATTAAAACTTTGCCACAATAGCTATAACAGCACTTAGCTGAAAATATCATCATTATCTTACACCTATTTGCTTTTAATACTTGGACCACCTAACGTCTTTTGTGCATTTTAAGCAGTTTGTCAAAGAAACGATCGATTCAGTGACATATATATGTTTCTCAGTTTTATACTTTTATTTCTAATCATAGTTGCGTGCTCTATATAAATAATATTATAGATAAATGTAAATTGTTTTGTGTCATTTTTACTTCTTTATGACTTGTTTTTCGTTATAAAAGATTTTTTCCTGCCCGAGTTTTGGATGTTTTTGATCTTTCTGTATTTCATTATGTATGCCAATATATTGAATGGTTAACGTTCATGGCCACTTGCCTTCAAATTACAGCTGGAAGATTTCTTACATTTAGTTACAGCAAAAGGAAAGCGACTAATTTATAAAATAAATTACAATAGCATATTTGCAGATAGTTTTTAGCAGTTTTTCGTCTTCGTTTTTTCAACATATGCCAGTTAGACTGCGGTGTTGTTTCCATCTAATCATTTCCAACTGCGACATAAAATAGTCAAAAGATGCCGATGAATCTAATATTTATTGGTTTAACTGCATGTCTTTCATGTTGGTTTGACTGTATTTCTATTTTATCAGTTATATGTGGTTCGTTGTCATTCTGTGTCATTTTCCTCAGAAACTGTCAAACTGACGACACGAGATTATTGTGTTTACGACAAAGATACTTCTAATCGTTAATAAACACAAGTATCATAACAAAAGGATTTAGTTAAACGTTGGAATCTTTACCGTGAATTCACATTTCAACTGAAAGGTATGTCAATACTAAATAGAGATGATTGAGGACTTATTTAATGAAAAGGAAATGAAGATTTAAATACAATATTTCAAAAGAAAGTTTATAATCATACAAGGTTATAGTAGTTCAAGAAAACTATACCAGATGACTTAGAGTTTTCTTTGTAAAAAGAAGATCTGATAAACAGAAGAATCAAACTTGTACTGTATACACTTTGAAAGCGGACAAAAACCAAACCCTGCGAGCTTTCTATCGCCATAAATCATGTAGATCAGAAAATAAATTTAACGCGTTGCTATGGACTCAAGCACAATTCAAACATCATGTGTTAGTAAATATATAGGACCTGTTTCATTCTTGACAAAATTCCAAAACTGTGCACGAAAGAAATTTTTAAGTAGCTAACTGCCAAAGAATACATCTATGTGTGAGTGCTGTACGGGAGAACTTCTACCAAATGAAATGTTTTATTTAATTTCCAATTTGAGGTCTTGAAACTAGCGAAAGGTTTAATGATAAATTGTATTATGTTTTTGATGATATTTTACGACGGAATCAAAAGGAATGCTCATTTATACTATATATACTGACGATAAATTTTACTTTTAAAGAGAAATAAAAAAGGTTTTTAACGTTTTTACCAGCATACAGTTGAAAGATAAGTTACTGTCTGTCCTACTGCAGAAATAATATGCTAATAATGAAAGTATTAAATGTATTCTAGAAATGATATAATAAATCGATAATATGGCTTTTAGACAATTTGGTGTATTACTTATCAATCATTAATTTTCCTCAAGTAGATGCCGTCTGTTCACAGTTAGAACAGTGTGACTTTTTCATTTCATTTTAAGAAGACAGGCAACCTGAATATGATTATGAAACTCAAAGGACTTACATGATTTGCAAGTTGGGATTCATTCTGATTAAATGTAAAGCAGAAGGCATAAAATAGTGTGAAGAATGGTGTTACTATCAAGTCGTCATACAACAAGAATAAACCAAATTACAAATTTATTAATTTCAAATTATTATCTTCAAATTACGGTTTTAAATTACTGTCTTCAAGTTACGTTAAGGACCGTTTGGTCCCACGTACAACTTCAACAACAACAATCTGTCTTTTTACTCTTATTAAATAACAACACCCTTTTTCAAACGTCACTTCCTGCTCCCCATTCCGTCCATAGCGGTAATTCATAGGGTAGCCATACCGGCCCCTAAATGGAAATTTCAACGTAGCAATCCATTTACAACTATATTAAGCTACCGTTAAATCTGGATAACACAACAAGAACATAACTCTCAAATTCTAAATTATTTAGATATGTAAACTTCAATTGTCCATCTCAAGTAGACATAATTTAGTCACGGGACGGATCAAGGTTACCGTGTTCATCTTGTAATCTCCCTTTCGTTGATGTTTGGCTCTGGTCGATACTGTTGAACTAGTTTTTACCTTCACTGTCCGCACATAACCGTCATTACTTGCTATTGCTTCTACAACGAGACCCAACGGCCATTGTCCCCTTGGGTAGTTTACGTCAGCTACAAGTACTAGATCTCCTTTTTTAAGATTCCGTCTCGGTGTGTACCATTTCTTTCTCTCCATTAATGTTGGTAAGTATTCTTTGAGCCATCTACGCAAAAAACATTTGCTAAGTATTGAGCCTGCTTCCAATTCTTCTTACAGCACAAATCATTCTTGTCAAATAATCCTGGGGGTAAACTAGTACTTGCTCGTAAATGCAATAAGTGGTTTGGAGTTAGAGGATCGTCATCTTCAGGACTGTCACTGTTGCGCGTGAGAGGTCTTGAATTCAGGATTAGAACCACCTCTGCAATCACGGTTTGCTGGACTTTGTCTGAAACTACTTGTTCCTTGAGAATTGCTTTGAGGATTTGTCTAACAGATCGTATCATTCTCTCCCATACGCCTCCCATATGGCTCGCTGAAGGCGGGTTAAAGTGCCGCTTAATTCTTCTTTGCGTACAAAATTTGTCCACTTTACCTTGATCCCATTCTTCAATTCCTTTATTCAATTCCTTGTTAGCACTCACAAAATTTGTTCCTCTATCACTCCTGATTTGCTCGGGACATCCTCGCATGCTAATAAATCTCCTGAGAGCGTTGATCATCGAGTCTGTATCCAAGGAATGAGCTATTTCTATATGGATTGCTCGGGTCGTGAAACATGTGAAAAGGCAACCATATCTTTTCACCAACGATCTACCTCTTTTCACCAGCATGGGTCCAAAATAATCGATTCCTACTATAGTAAAAGAAGGTTTTTGAGGTGTCACTCGGCTTTCTGGTAGATCTGACATTAGCTGCTCACCCAAACGAGCCTTTCTTCTTTGACAAGCTAGACAACTTCGTACTACGCGTCGAACTGCTGTTCTTCCTTTAATTATCCAGAATTCCTTTCTTAGTGATGATAAGACAGTTTCTTGACCCATGATGTTGACGAATTATCATATCTGTGACGGGATGCTTGAAGGGTAGAATAATAGAATGTTTTTATTTCCCGTTGATTAGCGCATCACCAAGCCTGCCTCCAACCTTTAGTAAGCCGTTCACCATCATTGGATTTAATTGTCGAATGGAGATTCCTGATTTTCTGAGTAGTGCCTTGTCAAGCTCCTTACTATTTCCTGGAACTGCAAACACTTTCAGTTCTTTAGAGAATGTGGTGTTCTGTTCATGTGCGAAGATCTCCCTTTCGGCGACATCCAATTCTTCTATTGTTAGTCATCCAACTTTAAATTCCGACTCCCAATGAGGACCAGAAATAACTTTCCTTTGTCTCGCCTTGCTAAACAGATAATCCTTAAAACGTAACAACCAAGGAACAGAACACCTCAACTTCCACCAAATGGAATGGCGTGAAATCAACATATCCAACAAGTGAGGCTGTTTTGCAGTCACGTAAATTTGGGCTTCCTTCCTTACCTCTTGGTATTCATCCTTTAGTTGAGGAATTGTTACCCCCTTCAGCCAATGGCTTTCATCCTCCCAAAGGAATGCAGGACCTTTTAACCATTGGCCTTTATTTCTCAACACGTCCAATTTAACGCCCTTGGAGCCTTCATCGGCGGGATTGTCGTCCCGGTTCACGTAATTCCACTCGGATGGGTGCGATCCACTACGAATCACTGACAAACGGTTGGACTCGAATGGGTGAAGTCTTTTGCTTTCGTTGTCAATACATTTCAGGACTGACATCGAATCTGTCCAGTAACAAACTCTTTGCACTACCATATCCAATTCTTCTCGAACAAAGTTCGAAAGTCTTACGGAAATGACGGCAACCGTTAATTCCAGTCTTGGTATAGAAATCTCCCTTAATGGAGCGAGTCTAGCCTTTCCAATTACAAATGAGCAGTGCATTTCGTTGTTTGCATTCTTTAGACGCAAATATGCCACCGCCGAATAGCCAAGTGGAGAGGCGTCGGAGAAAATATGTAGACTCACATTTTTAACTTCTTTTAATCCTGCAGGTTTAAAAGAGCGGCGAACCCGAATTTCTTGTAGCTTTGGGAGATCAGCTACCCAACGTTTCCATTGCGAAAGTTTGTTCGCCTGATTGTGATCATCCCATCCAAGTCCCTTTCTACAAAGCATTTGCAGTATTAACTACGCCTTCATAACAAACGGAGCAATAAAGTCTAAGGGATTGAAAAGCGAATATACTGCTGACACTATCTTCCGTCGATTGACGGGACCTTTGTTTTCTAACTGCAACCTTTTTCCGCAACAACCCACAAAAACATGTCCTATTCTGTGTTCCATTTTATTCCAAGAGTACTTTCTGTGAGAAGCTTATCCAATTTTAAATTCTTTACGGATTTTGTTCTCTCAGTTTTGGGAATCGTTGCTAGCGAGCTCCTACATGGCAGAGCAACTTGAAAATTATTATCCACTACTGTCAGCGTCTCTTCCATTATTTGAAGCGCTTTCTCGTCTTCAAGCAACGGACACACTTTAGTTTCAACTAGGGAGCCCTAAAAGTTGGTCTTCCACAGTCTTTCCAGTTGATACTTGAGGAATTCATTTTCTGCTTCATCAACTTCATTGTTAGTAGCATAGTCAGGGGCATCGAATTCCACTCGTGCAAGATTAGCCGACGCACACCGTTCATTTTGGTTCATTTGGACCAATCACTGTCCATCCTAAACTGTATTTAATTGCCACTGGATCCTTCTCCTCTCCAATTTATATTCCAAAGGTAGAAACAACTTAAAATTTTCGCACAGTCCGATAACCAGCATAACTTCACAAGTTTCTAACTCTTGCAACGGAAGATTGCGTAAGTGCGTCCATTTTCTTATATGACCTCTTTTTGCTACACAAGACTCTGAAATTGGTATTTGGTTCACCGTTCTGACATTTGGTAATTCAACCACTGTGCTGTCATCCATAGAACGTACTACGATATCCACTAATTCACTCTTTAGTTCAGTCGATCCAGTCATCCAAGTCAATGTGAAGTCAAGCTTTTGCCCAGTTATTCCAAGTTGATTTTGCAAACGTTTATGACAAAGTGTTACTTCTGAACCGCTATCAATTAGTGCGTAAGTCCTGACTGACGGTCGATGATTCCCCTTTGCTTTTACTTTCAGTGGGACAACGCTAAGGCACACGCGGTCTCCGGCCCCAGTTGCAACTGCTACCTTTACTTCATCTGGACTTCCCTCTTTGTACGGTTCCCTCTTCTTGTTTGTGTTATTTCCTTCACACAGTTTGTCCTTTGGATCCTCCTTGCTGGACGTATTCGTTTGTAGTGGATGTAACAACGTATTGTGGCCCTTTCCGCATCCTTCTACTCGACATTTGAGATCAATCTTGGGACAAGATCTGGCATAATGCCCTCTAGTAAGGCACCTGAAACAAAGTTCGTGTTCTTGAACAAACTTCATCTTTTCGTGATAAGGAAGTTTCTTAAACTTATCGCATTTCCATATCCTATGGCCTTCTTGACAAATGAGGCATTTCATGTTTGATGTTCTCCTTTCTTTAAAGTTTCCATCTCTACCGTTCTCTCGTTTGTACGCTCCAGCTGCAAACGAACTAGTTCTCGCACAGGGACCCTTTTCCCTTCTAATCTCCCTCCTGTTCCTTACCACGCCGGAACAGAGATCTTCTCAATTCATTGTTCACGAGTTTGGCTCTTTTCTTCACAAACAAAAGGAAATCTCTAAATTTAGGTCTAGAACCAGATTCGATAATAGAGCCCGCACATTCTGTCCACCTAACTCTCATAAATAGTGGTAGCTTACGATTTAATTTGCGTAGGGTGTTCATATGGTCCAGCTCGCTTTCATATTCTGGCCCCATACTAGCAAGGGTTCTGTTTGCCACTTCCAGATGTCGAGTTGACTCCAACAAACTTGGTCCATCTGCTTGCTTCAATAGCGGCAAATTCATCAACTTTAGAACGTGAGCCTTTGCAATTATGTGCGGTTTGCCAAATTTTTCATACAGTGTGTTCTTCGCGATATTATAACTTTCCTGGGCAGGTAAGTTAACACAACTCTCAATAGCATCACAAGCTTTACCAGTGCAATGTTGTATTAGGAGTTGAAGTCTAGTAGAATTATCTGGATTGTCCTTTTCTAAGCAAGTCTCGAAATTATGCATGAAGGAGGCATAATTTATTGCATCACCCTCAAAGTGCATATATTTGATTTTTGGCATGGAAACTACTTGTCTCAAGGCTTTTACTATCTCGTCTCCTCCTCCACCTTCCTTTAAATGGATCTGTTCGGCTTTTTGTTAAATTAAGTTCGTCATAGGAGCTGATTGTGTTATGTCTTCCGACGATCTTACAGTCTGATCTGGATTAGTTTGAGTTTTCTGCGTTGGTACCTCCGACTGTTTTATTTGTGGTTCGGATTGATCTACTTCAATAATTTTCTCCAAGTCCCCCACATTCCTTGGCTGGGAGGGCATGTCCTTTGTTTGTACTAGCGAACTTTGCGGAACATACTCCTTTGCAAACGGTGACAGGTTTTTTGTTATTTTTGATACCGTTACCCCTGTGGTCTTACCGTGGTCTTCTTCGAGTTCGATCTCTGCCTTTTTGCGGCAAGCGTTAAGGCTCACCAACGCTCGCTCTTCTTCCATTTTGGCTTCCATAGCCTCCTTTTCAAATCTTAATTCTGCCATTTTCCTTTCAAGTTCATGTTGTTTCGCTAACTGATCTCTCTTCAGCTGTGCAAGAGCTAACTTTTCTTTCCTTCTGGACACTGTTGAAGACTTGGAACTATGGCTCCATGACTTACTTGTTGAGCTTCTACTTGTTAGTTATGAAGGCGAACTAACCTCTTCTCCGCCTTGCTTTGCTTCTAATTTGGCATTCCTTTACCAAGATCTGACCATTTCGTCCAGATGCACCTTTTTTGCCATCTGTTCTTTGTAGCTACGATTTGCTATTTCTCTTTCTTCATCCTGGACGACTAATTCAAGGTATTGTTCGTGAATGTCAACGAACGTCTTCCAATTATCATCATATTGTTTTTTGCGTCTCTTGATTTCGCGCAATGTTGCACCAGCATGAATGCCTTCTTTTAACCATCCCTGATTGGTTATTAAAGTGTTTATTAACCCGATACGAGTCTTAAACAAAACGTTGATTGTTTCGTTTACGGTCTTTCCTATATTTGATTCCGATATTGGAGTATTTAGTTCATTGTCGAACACTGTGAAACCTACGTGTCTGAAGCCACTCTCAGATCTTGTTTTCTGTTCGACAATCCGCTCATCTTGCAACACTATCGGCCAAGATTTTACCGACATAATCGAACTCCCGAAATAGAAATGACTTCCCAAGCAGCCCTAGCAACTGTCAATCATTCCATGTGATAATCCCAAAGGTTTTGTTGCGATATCCCGTCCCGAATAAGCAAGTATATTCAGATAGCCGTTTCCTTCGAGCAATTAAATACGTCGACTGTAACGATCGAACATAAATGAAAAACACCGTCCCTGACGCAAGAATATAGTTGAGATACACGAATATGGATGAAATTCACCGTCCCTGACGCGAGAATATAGTTGAGATACACGAATATAGATGAGATTCACCGTCCCTGACGCGAGAATATAGTTGAGACACACGAATATAGATGAGATTCACCGTCCCTGACGCGAGAATATAGTTGAGATACACGAATATAGATGAGATTCACCGTCCCTGACAAGCGAATATAGATGAAATACACGAATATCAATGAGATTCACCGTCCCTGACGCGCGAATATATTGTTTACCAATTAACAATCGTGGTGTTTAGGTCCTTGTTAAGCCCGCCGCACACTAGCGTACTGGCCGCGCGTACTTGTTATTCGTGACAAGTTGGATCGACAAAAATTCCTAGTGTGCGCGGAAGTTTCGAACAACAGATATTTCAAATTTGTGACAGATATTTCAAATAACATGTTTGATATTTGAAATATCTGTCACGAATGACAAATGTTGTTCGAAACTCCGCACACTAGGAATTTTATCGATAACTGCCTAATACACGCAGCTCTAATTGTGCATCAAAGTCGTCATACAACAAGAATAAACCAAATTACAAATTTATTACTTTCAAATTATTATCTTCAAATTACGGTTTTAAATTACTGTCTTCAAGTTACGTTAAGGACCGTTTGGTCCCACGTACAACTTCAACAACAACAATCTATCTTTTTACTCTTATTAAATAACAACACCCTTTTTTAAACGATACTTCCTGCTCCCCATTCCGTCCAAAGCGGTAATTCATACGGTAGCCGCAAATGGTTTCATGTTTTTAACTCATAATTTGATTAAAACTGAGGGTTTGCTTCAAGGTTGCGGTATGTTAGTTTAATTAGCTATGTCAGTTGTCGAGTTAATATAGTTATAAATATTTACTAGTTGTAAATTGCTGGCGCAGTGTGCAAGCGTTGAGACGTATTGCACTTGCAGCGTTACTTTGCAAATTGCAATATGTTTTAATTCCTATTTCTCAACAACATAGCACCATACTATTTTTTAAGTAAATCAACTATGTTAGGTAAATGAAGCTTTGATTTGTAAATTGTTCATCAATCAAATCTATGGAGCAAAGAGATTCAGATATATATATATATATATATGTATTCAGTTCCTCGACAATTGGAGCAATATTCATATATGCATGTTATCATCGGCAGAAAGCAATTGGTTTGAAAGGAACTTAATATGCGGCAGGGCATGAAGTATGAATATTGCCCACCCTCCAATTATCGAGCCAACTAGTAGCTAAAGCCTTGGATTTTGGAAATATTAAGAAGGTGATGCCTTATATATATTATTGTATAAATAGCCTGTATAATATACTATAGTCAGAATAATATTATCTAGCTACTAATCAGTGTGATCACCATAGTTAAGAAATAAAAGATGTTTACTGTGTTTGCACAGGCTTATGCAAACCGAGGAGCCTTTTGGGGGGACTCAAGAACAGATCAGTGCAAGACAGTGATCGAAGATTGGGAGTTTCGCCAGTTCAAGAATTTTTACAAGTCACAAGCGTCACCAAAGTTTTCGTAAGCCAGTGCAAATACAAAAAAACATCTGTTATTACTTTTATAAAATAACAACAAAGCGAAACAGACAAATTGGTTGGATCGATTTAATGAAAACACGACTATCCACCAATAAGCGCACGCGTTTTACTGTATAATATTACAGATAACCACAATGAAAACGATTGCCTTTCATCTTTTAGAGATGAGAAATTTGGTGATTTTGCAGTTTGTACAATGGCTTTACTTTGTTGTTCATGTTGTTGCTGCCTTAAACACGCCATCTCTAAAAGAGGAAATTAGCAAAAATCATATACTGCTCGATTTGAACAATGTCCAAGCTGTAGAACAACCGGACGAATTTCAAGAATTGAATGTCAGTTTTACAGGTAAGATACATTTATAAAAATTCCATAATGAAAATTAAGTATAGTTGATCCATAAATATGATGAATTTTTCCGAAAAAGGCAATTAAGTCGATTTACATCATTGATATTCGGTCAACCTCAATTTTATTACTATCTAGAGTTACAAACCTACATCTTATTTGTCTTTTGTAGCTGGTAATGGTTTTGTAATTTTTTCGATGAACGTTTTTTTTCACATTTTAGGAAAAAGTTTTAATCCGACACTGTCTCTAGATGAGCGGTGTGAACAAGGTCTACCATTGTCGGTTCGTTGGACTAACTATGGACCTTATAGCTCTTTGGTAAACTGTTCCAACAATGGTTCCAACACAACTTCGTTAAAAGATGTGGCACTAATAGGAATAATCGCTGATGTCATTAATGATATGTTACCAACATGTTGTCACAAAGATTCTAAAGTAGTTTATGGTCGTTATATTCGAACGTTTGAAGAGCTCGTTAGTTTAGAATCGAAATACCAGCATGAAGACATAATGTTTCCAATCAGCTTTCAGAACACAGAAATTTCAGAATTCAAAGGACTTCCGGTGGTGCAATTACTGACAGCTCCTAAGACGACCTTGCTTGTACCAGAAATAAACAAAAAAGGAAAGACATTTGTTTTGTTTCGGACAGTTGCTCTAGCTTGGCCTATATTGATATTTATATTTCTTGCTGCCATAATATCTGGCATGTCAATGTGGCTTTTGGTATGTGCTCTATAAGTGATTGCCGGCCACCATATACATAAAGGGAATGACAGAAGGAAGTTAAGATACATTAATTTTTATTTAAGGATCTCATTCGATTTACAAGACCGCTTGAATTTCCAACAAAATTCACAGATGGCGTATGGGAAGGATTTTGGTGGGCAGTCTTTTCTATGATAACCGTGGGGTAAGAATTTGGATGATTATTGTAATAAACACCAAAGTGTTCGTTCTATATATTTGTTGCTTAAGGTACGGTGATCGCGCACCTCGCTTCTTCATTGGTCGAGTGTTCAGTATCATATGGATACTTACAGGAATGAGCATTATTGCAATCTTTACTTCTATGGTAACTTCATCTTTATATGCATCTATTCAGTATCAGCTAATCATACACGGATCAGTGGTAAGTCTGCTTACTGGCTTAAGAAGCTGTTTAACAAAAGATAAGATGAAATTCCGTGCATTTAGATGGGTGCTGTTGGTGGTAGCCAAGAGGAAATGATAGGGACAGGAATGAACGCCGAAGTAAAAAGTAAAAGCTTTCTGTACCATCCTACCATTTTTTAATAACTTTACCTTTTCTTTGCGGGACGTTACAAACTCAATACGCCAATATATTCAACCGTCAAGAATTTATATTTCAGGATTCAAAACACCAAACGAAGTCATCGAAACTCTAGTGGAGAAATCAGAACTGGATATGGTTATCATGGACAGCTATCTTTTGTCATTCTATCATGAAATTATAAAGGAAAAACCAGTGAGAATTAAGGATCGTCTGGAACAGCCAATCAACTACGGTTTTGTTTTAAGTAAAGGCTCCGAGAATTTTACACAATGTTTCAGGGCATACGTCAAAAACTATCCACAAAAAATATTCAAAAGCATACGAGATAACATTCACCCTCTGAAGGTAGGTTCATCAAGCCATCATTAGCATTAGTTTGTACAAGAGAGAAGAGTGGCTTTCTCGCCAGAGCCGTTCTTATAAAGTTTATCAGGGGTGTGTATAATCCTTTCAACAGAATGGCCAACGAACTTGTACCGAATACATTGGAGCATTTGGAGGACAAAACCTCAATAATTTTCAAGCTCTACTAAATGACACCTTTTAATTGAAATGCGTTAATTTATTAATGAAGATCGCAGTAATCTATTTCAACTACATAGAAGTAATATTATGAAGACAGTCATGAACTATCATGCATTATCTACTTCATGTTAGTCCCCAATTTTATATCACCGTACTGTGACACTGTTCAAACTGCGCATGTTTTACCGACTAACTGTCTTGCTCTTAATGTTACCCTTGATTTGTACCAAAATTTCAGTCTCTTAAGTCTTATTTAAGTTTAATCCAAACTATCCACAATGTTGTTGTTTAGTCGTCAAAATGCTTTTTTCTGCCGACTAATACAGTACTTTTACCGACTGCATTTCCAAAGAAAATTTTGTGGGTGTGACCCCGCCATACGTACGGCCTGGGCTCTCGCGACGTTTAGCTGCAATACAATGAAAAAGGAAGAACTTTGTGTGGCTCTTTCATAAAAATCCATGCATAGCATGCATAACAAATCGCACGAACCACTATGCATAGTTCATAATGTAAAATGGTTGAAATCAAACGAATCAAGTGTTATGAAATGTTGTGTAGAACCCGACAGACGAAACAAGTGAAGAACTCCTCGCATCTAAAGATTTACTTCGTGAAGGCACGTTCAAGAAAATCCTCGGCATCATGGCAGGAGTAACAGGCGCCATATTTATCGCTGGAATTGTTTGGGAGTTCATCATTTCTAAATTTTTATACAGTTAGTGAAGGGTCTTGTTTTTCTGGTGTTAGCATATGGACAATGACTTTCAAATGAAAAAAGTTAATTTTCATATTATTTTGATTAACAGAAAACGCGAATAATCAAAAGAAAAAAAACAGGTCTCGAATCCTTCAAGCATTGGTCGGTTTTCGTTTGGCACAATATACTAATAAACGGCGGGAAAATGAAATGCAACAAATTGAAGTGATAAGACAAAAAACGACAAAAATACGACAACTTATTGCAGACTTTGATGATTTTTACAAGACATGGGTCGAACAACTAAAAGAAGTAACAGAAGATGACGAAATAGAGTGGGGAGATTTGGGTGAAAAATCAAAAGATAGCAACATGTTAACGATCGCATATGATGGTAACAAAAACGGGTCTCCTTCAAGCGTATTGGTAAATAATGATGACGTAGAACTTGGCTAAGAATCACGTGACATAAAAACCGTAAATCCTTCTTTAAAAATTTGACTCTTAACTATTATGATAATACGATTTTGTAGACAGCGCCATAGGCAGCCAACACGTTTTGTCGGTGTTGACTTACAGTAAAGACAACACATTTCTAAGAAACAAGTTGTGCCAATGATCTTAAATAACATATCATTAACAGACTTGCACGCCGGCCATGTCATTGATTGTACATTGGTGAATTAAGATAAATGTGGCCATAAGATAAATAAAATTTTTAAAGAGGTAAATTACAATTGCAATCATTTGCTCAAATCATTTTGCACTGGCTAATGCAAATACGGCTATAGACCAATCGGCGCACGACTTTTATTGTTCTTATTTTATATATAGCAGTTATAGTTTATAGCAATTACCTGTGTTGGCCATCATGAATGCAAAATGCTTGCATCTTCAGATTGTCCGGATGTGCTGTGGTATAAGCGTTATGTGGATGACACCTTTTCTTTGTTTCATAACGATAAAAATCGTGAACTTTTTCTTAATAAACTTTGCTCTCTTCACCCTGCATTAAATTACACCTCTGAAAAAGAGTCAAACAATCTATTAGCTTTTTTAGATGTTCTTGTACACAAACGCAATGGTCAGCTCTTAACAAGCATCCATCGCAAAGCAACTTTCACTGGTCTGTACACACGCTTTGACTCTTTCCCTTCGCATAGAGAAAAGATTTCTTTAGTGAAGTGTTTGATAAAGCGAACGCATAGATTGTCCTCAAAAGAGTTTATTGATAGTGATCTTATCTCACTGAAGAATATTTTTGTGTTAAATGGATATCCGGAAAAGTTGCTCGGTTTTCTTATCCACTAACAATGAACGGAATAAACTTTTCGGACCGGCCAAGTGCCCTGTTTTCCTTAAACTTCCCTGGATGGGTAAGGCCTCTAATGGCATCGAGAAGGAGACTAAAAATATCACTGAGAGTTTGTTCTTTGCATGCAATGTGGTCTTTATATTCTCAAAAAGAACTATTCTTCCACCCACTTCCAAAGAGTCACTCCCTGCTCAAATATCAAGCAATGTAGTATACGAGTTTAAATGTGAGTGTGATGCTCGCTATGTAGGTAGGACTTCTCAAAGGTTGAGGGAAAGAATAAAACAGCATGTACCAGCTTCTGTCAGGAATAAAACTGTTCCTTTACGACAACTACCAAAACGTGGGTGTAAAAGTGAAAATCCGATTCTATGTGATTCAGCGATTGGAAAACATCTTTTAAGCAACACTCGCTGTGCCAATGCTTATTCTGATGAAAACTTTAAAATTATTAAATAATGTCGCTCGTTATTCCAGCTACGCGTCATGGAGTCGGTATTAATTAAATTGACTAATACTGTCCTTTGCCGACAAAAGGATTACGTGTTTAATCTGTCTCTGTTTTAAGTGTCATCTCTAAAAATAGGGGTGACATTGACCTTTTGTAACATTATAAGTATAGCATGATTTGGAGGTTCTCATTTACCAGACGTTGACACCTGACGAGTAGTCTGCCGAAATGCACAGTGTCTCTTTCTAGCTGTAAATAACGGTTCCTTTGAATTGTTGGGTTAGTGTTCTGGTTAAAACAGTTCTTTTAAGAACTATTACATTGTTATTATCACCATTCACCATGGTATTTGCTATTTTGAAATCCATCTTTAAGTTTGTCACCGCGACAAAGTCTCTGTTGACGTCACGGCGGCCACGCGAAATCACGACATCACGATCACAACATCACAACCTGTCTTTTGCAAAAATACTAGAAGCACCTGAATAAAACTTATAAAAGAGACTTTTTAAGGTGAAGAATAAAACAGGAATACGGAATAACAAAGAACAGAAGTAATAACAAAAACGATTCTATTTATATCAATTCTAAAACATCAGTTGGAGGTAAGTATCTCAGCTTTTCTAAAAGATAGCTCATGACATCTAAAAAAATTCTCAAAATTTCTTCAAAACAACGTCTGCCTTGTAATCGTAAATTGAAAAGTAGGCCATCGTGAAAAATAGGTAGCTTTTAGCTTATAAATGGATTAAAGCATTAAGATAAAAGGTCGGAGCCTCAGGCAGCTTTAAAAAATGCGTTTTTACTTCTGGTGATTATTGTCGTGGACATTTGCGAAACACGTGCTTCAATGACTTTTATTATTGCACTTAAAGGATTTACTTAATCCAATTTCAAAATATATGACTGAGATCAAACTGGTTATAACATACGATTGTTATAAATTACTATACACAAACAATTCAGTTCTTTCTGTCATTAAGAGTTTACGTAATTTATTACACAATAAGGTATCACTTATAGAAATGAGTATAAAGCTTTTTATCTCAAATGTTTGCGTGCAGACGCTGGCATTTTGGGCAAGCTTTGTTCGTTTGTTTACACCTTAAACATATAACATTCTTCTGCCTATAACCATTAAAGAAACATTCATTGCCTAACTATCATGAACAGCAAAATCACGAAACTTCAAACTTGCAGACTTGAAGGCATACAATCTCCAAGATGGCACCATTCATGTATTAAAAAAACATTTTTCATGTTTAGTAATAAAAACGTAATGATTCTCAGGATCGTATTGATAAGATTGTAATCATTAAAGCATGGTTAATTTCGTGGTGAGGATCGATATCAAATGGGTAATTTTTTGTGCATTTCTCTATGATCACTATGATGTTTGTTTTGATTGACTTACGAAATGACATGCATCATCACCCAAATTTTAATATGGTTATGCTAAGTTAAAATTCATAGCATAAATAAATGTAACGCTGGACTAAATTTTAATTTAAGATTGACAAACTGCCAGAGTTTCAAGCGCAATTGACGGGGCAGTAGCTTGGGAGGGGCTCAGGAGACGAATATTTCTAAATTCAGTTGATAGTTGTGCCAGACTTAGTTCTTCTTATATAGTTCTGCCGATTGTAATAGTAACGAAGCCGCTTTTTGTTCAAAAGGTATTACACGTGGAATGATGTATTCAAACCTTTAAATTTAGTCTTTTTATATGTATATATCAGTTACAAGTTTGACCAGCACCATAGAATAGATAACTATATATTATTATATAATAGACACAATATCTTATCGCAACACGCTATCTATTTTGTAACTGAACTATTGCCAATAATCCATACGATGTTCGATCGAAACATTGTAACTACAAGAAGGATGGACAGACATATTTAAGTAAGTTAAATGGGATGGAGCTACTTTGGTTGTTAAGAATGGGCTTAAGCTTAGATTGAGATTATTTAGAAGTCGTTCGTGGATAATTAACTTGCAAAGTGTCTGAGTACGAAAAGAGAGTTAAAAAATCATGAAAATCGGCAGCATGATAACGAGATGTGGTGTTTAGATGAGACATTAAGTAGAAATGAACGATTGGAAGACCATTTTTATAGAGAGACTTTCACGTGCTTCGATACCATTCTGTTGTGTAAATGACAAAGTAATTTGTTTGTAAGTGTTTGGTTTTGCCCTGTCACCCACATTTCCGACTTTAACACCTTTTATAAATGAATAATTAGCTTGCCTGCATTAGACGACTGATGTAAACATTTTAATCTGAAGATGTCTTCATTAAAAAAATTCGAGCATTTATTCAAAAAGCTTTATAAAAAATAACAAGTTCGAGTATGTGATATCCGCCGGGCAAATCATTCGCTAAAAATCTCGCCACGTGTTAATTCTTGTTGAATTTTAATTGTGCATTTGCATGAGGCCTGGAAATTATTGTTATAATGTGTAAATTACTGCAGTTATTCATGTGACTACACGCAACACTGACCATGAACTAAAACAAATGACAAAAAACGATATAATAGATAATTTAATTATTTACACAATGTTTAACTTTTTAATTTAGTTTGTAGTTTGTATTTCACAAGATATTTCATTTCTATGTGGCGTCATTTAACATGTAATGTAACATGGTGAATTGTCACACAATCTGACCAGTCATCAATCACCACGACTTTCCCGCCTCCTGAACTTTATAAAGGA
This sequence comes from Xenia sp. Carnegie-2017, assembly GCF_021976095.1. Lineage (NCBI taxonomy): Eukaryota > Metazoa > Cnidaria > Anthozoa > Malacalcyonacea > Xeniidae > Xenia > Xenia sp. Carnegie-2017. The sequence continues at coordinate 12,084,396 of NW_025813483.1, read as the reverse complement.
GCAATTCTCCAGTTCATTCTAATCACGCATTAGCAGCATGGAGATCAGAGTTCATTTGTGAATCGCAGGTTTTGTACAATTATTTAAGGTAAGAATTAAGCTACATATGATTGTACTTATTAAAAAATCAACAAAAAAAAGAAAAGCTTGTCGAAGTAGCGAAAACCATACGACTTTAGAAATTGTTTGTTTAAAAGAGGAACAAGATACGTTGCGTCAGCTGGATGTTAGATACAACAGCTATATATATCCGGGAGGGAAATTCGAGAATTATTAGCCATCAGCTTTGTTGATGTTGTTTTCTTTTCATCTAAACTTGTTTAAGTGAGGATTGTCTAGCATTCTTTCGAGTTGTACTCATTACACAAGACATGCTGAGGAGATACGTGTAAATGTTTGTAATTTTTTTATATAAACAAACATTTCACTCGAAACATCACATGGCATTTGGTACTTCTTATCATCCTCCCAGAAATTGATTATGTTAAAATCGTAGTTTTCATCAGATTATTACATCAGATAAACCGAGTGAGTTTAAAAATAAAGAGGACGTCAATTAAACTTCCCCAAACAGCATCAGAATGGTGTGCTTAGCCAAATCTCCAAGTCGTTTGAAGAGCTCGAGGAACAAGCATAATCTCTTAGGAGTTTCAAAGTTTTTCAGTTTACTTTCGCGTCCGTATAACCGCTTACGGATGTCTTACTTAGGTAAACCATTATATAACTGTGAAATTAACGATCTAAGGGTTCAAGTTTTAAGGGGCAACTTGCATGATTCGGTATGAATAAAGATTAATTTATTGAGTATTTTGACATATGGACGTTTAATTTTGCCTGATTTCATTCTATGGAATGAACTAGAACCGTATGATTGGTTTACATTAGAATAATAAATCGGTCGAAGGATTGCGTCTATATGACTACAGTGGTTTTGAATTGATTTAGTTTGTCAAACTTAAGTGTTGCTTTTTTCCTGATGGCGATAAATTCTATGACCCTTAAAACTGAGAATTTAATTGTGATATTCGTTCACTTTTTTGATTTCTGGTTACACGGTGTTAATGAATATTGAATCCATCATTGGAAATATCTAATGTATATATATAATTTAGAATTAACGAACAATCCCAACAATTACTGCTAGGAATACTCAACAATGGGGCAATATCATGTTGGTGTATAATCTAGAGTCCACGTTAGCAGCAGTCATGTGAATCAATCTGTATCAAGTGATCGGGATAAATAAAATGCGGAAATCACTTGCGTAAACCGGCGGTTACTAAACTAGACAAGATGTTCTTACCTAAAACGTTTTATAGGTATTTGCAATCACATTTAAGTTGGGAAAACAGTGAAAGCTTATGAGGTGGTTTAAACGTTTGTTGTATGAAAATCATCCGCCAAGTCCCACCATACTATTTTACTACCTAAAATAAGTGGAAGGAAAGGCTAAGGCTTGTCTGACTAAACCACACTGATTACATATCGGGAACGAATGTAAATCGATAGCACAGAAAGGTTTTTGCCTTCTTAAAAGCATGTCTTTTAAACCAGATTTTGAAAGTACATAGGTAATATCACTGGGTTATTTAAGCATATTAACTCTTACTATTTAAACTAGTTTTCTGTTTGGTGGTGTTACTGGTGTAATGACAACATCACTGATCGAGGGTCGTCACAAGCGCATTAATGAAGTAGAATACCAGTGTTTTTATGCCTTCACTTTTTCCATATTACACCAATAAATATTTTTCATTTCTTTATCATCGACTTGCATTCGCCACTTCCATGAATCCGTTCCGCATACGTTTCCACTTGTTATGTGTATGCGTTATCCGCGTTTTTACTATGACCAATATACCGGATGTGCTTTTTCCGTTTATTTACAAGGAAAAGGGTAAAGCTCACAAGGTCATCGTGCAGACGCAACACTCGTGCACATTTCATGAGTCACGTCGCATTGACTGAGCTCTGGTGATTTGCATAAGTAAGCAATCAAGCATTATCCGCTATATAATGTCTTCTACACAAGTGCTTTGTCAACAAGCGTAAAATGTACTTTTTCACGAAAATAAGTTAACTGAACTGAATATTCTAAATTGTCTGATATTCGTGTGAATTAAGATTTGCATTCTCATTCATTTTTAGAAATAAATGATGAGTGAAAATCACGTAACAAACAATGTTGTATTGCGTCGCAGTAAGTCACAACCTTACGGGGAAAATATACAAGGCCTTGTCTTTGATCACCCTTCTTTGCCCAAGATAGTGACTGTCACTTCGGCAAAGTATGAGAAAAATGGTAAACAACAGGGAATACCTCGTAGAGAACATTACCCCATCAAAGGTCATCCCACTTTCGGAAGGTCTCATTCTGTTGAAGCTCCTGCAACCGGGAATCTGAACAATGATGAAACTTACTATAAACGCTATCATCGTCCTGCAATAACAATACACGAAGAACAAAACCAATCCAAAACTGGGTTCTGGTCCCCAACAGAATACATGTCTCCGGGTATGTTTCCAACTTCACAATTTTCGTCACGAAAGCAAAAAGAAATTGTCGAAGGATTCTCTCGTCATTACACAAATACAGCTCGCGTGATGTTGCCAACTAACTCAACCAGCAGGAATAAGAGCATTATCAGGCAACAAATACTTTCTAGACGAAACTCGACAGGAGCGCTTCGTCATTTTCCGGAAATAATCGACCATTTTTCGCCGAACCCTGGAGAACAACAAATTGCACATCAGAATAAAGACAATTTGCGCAGACAACATCAGAAAGATTTTTATCAATACCATCAAAAAATTATGCATTCACCTCCAACTCCAAGACACGAGGAGCTGGTTGGTATGCCTAGTTATCCAACACAGTCCCTGCGTCACAAGCCCATACCTCATAGCAATAGTTTGCCTCCACGACTCATATCCATTGACGAAGTTTTAGCTACTCAAGATGAAAAAATTCACCATAGTAATGACGTCTCAAGTTCGTCCTCCCATCAGAAAAAGAGACGATTTAGCACTGGCGAAATGGCCGCCATGACACCTTACTTCAGTCAATCTAAGTACGACCGGAGTCGTTCTGTTCCAGGTTCAGTAACGACAAAAGGAAAATCGAATCCACCTTTAATTGTAATCTCCGACTCTGATGATAATGATAGAAACAACGTCTTCACAGATGAAACACGCTATCCTAGAGACAACAGTCGTTTATGTCGATCATATGTCGGCGAAGGATGTGTTAACACAAGTGTAAGACCGCCTTCAAATGAAAGAAAATTTTCAAATGAACTTTTGTCAACGTGGACGAATGAAATACATGAACAGAAAGAGTTTGTTTACGTTAAGGATAAGACAGAAATGAAGAGATCAACGGATGATAAAGTGACACTATGCTTTAGGGATAAGAGAGGAATAAAGAGGACAGCGGACGATGAAGTGACAGTATTCTCTAATCAAAGAGAAGGAACGTATCTAGATCACAAGGTACAATGTAAAAAAGCTAAAACTAAAGAAATTTCGGACACGAAACTCGAGATTCGAGAAGGAAAAACCAAACTTTACGATAACATACCGAAGCTGGTCCGGCTGAACAACAATAATGAAATCAATATTCGTACTATAGACGATAAGTTATCTGCAAAGAACAAACAAATACTCAAAGAGCAGATACCAGAATCTCTTACTGAAGGCGTAAACAAGACACGTTTGACGTCGTTACGTGAAACTGCTAGCATTACATCACATTGTGACGTGTGTAAAGATGGCGAGTTATTAAAATTGAAAACTGATGGAAGTAAAATTGAGTTTTGCTTTGACATTCGTTGTAAAAACTGTGGTCGTAAAACGAGAGCTGGAGCAGCAGAAGACGATCCTATTGTCAGAGTACCTAAGCCAACTGGAGTTGTTTTTGGAGTGAAGAAATCTGCTTTGACTTTGCTTCATTCAAAAAGCACACCCATTGAAAATAACAAAGTTGAAGCAAACAACGATTTGAAAGCATCCTTGATTTCAAGTGATGTGAGCCCAACTACACGCATTGGTGGTACTACCAAAACTAGTACGCAGGGTATTACCACTAAAATTGTAATTGAAGACAATAGTAAATATAAAACTGTTTTGAATAGCCGTGATAGACACACGTGCAGTAATGATACACCAAAGAGCAAACTAGAAGATGTAGTTTTGAAAGATCACGTGCTCAATTCACACGAACATAAAACAAAGTCACAGGCGGATAGCGGTGAAAATAATCGCCGGGAGGTTCTTGTCTCTCGTTCCCATCGTAATTTTTATGAAGAAATGAAGACAATCAAAGGCAATAACGTACGTGATGACTCTTCATTATCAGCTAGAGTCGGAGATTACCAAAAAAGCGTAACATTGCAAGAGCATAGTAACGTCTCCTCTGATGAAAGAAATTCGTTGGCACAGCCCCAGATGACGATTAGAGAAAAAGCTTTGTACAAGAAAACAAATTCTGAACGAGAGGAGGAGAACAAAAGGAACAATTCAAACAGTGATTTTCAATCCATCGAAAGGATCGACACGCAGTTTACAGTGATTATCAATAACTCACGAAAGGAGACACCAGAAGATAAAATTACAACCACCGAAAACCTCACGCTCAGTCAAAAACGTCGTCAGTCATCTTTAGATATGTCAGTTAGTCTTCCTTCCATAACGCATAATTCCAATAACCAGACAACTCCATCTGAACATAATACTCAATCAAAAAAATGTTCTGGTGAATTATCTTTGGAAGATTGGACGGCGATTCTTCAAGGAAGAATTGCACAGGTGAATGAAAGTATAGAAGAAGAGATAGCGCCGTGGAAGACAAAGAATAAACGAAAAGTCTTAGACAAACTACAAAAATATTTGGACAAGATTAAAAACACCAGTACAGATCCCCCAAGTTTATTTGTCATTCAGAAATCGCAGTTTTTTCATACAATGAAAAATCAATATGAACTAATGAAGAAAGTGGAAACACAGAGAAAGACAATGAAAGATGACACCAGTGAAGTGGCAACAGTGGAAAATGTGAAGAGTATTGGAGCAAATGAAAAGGCAAACAAGACTAAAGTAAAGAATAAAACAATAAAAACTTTGGATGGCATCCAGAAGAAACCCATGTTGAAGAAACAAATAAGGAAAAAATCAACAAAAAACACTAATAGGTAGGGTCAGTAGCATATGTGTATACTTATTAACAAGTGCTTAATTCAATATAAACATTTTTTGATGTTTTTTTAGAATAAGACCAAAAAGTAATGTAAAAGGAACGAAGATCATGATGTCCTAAGATGAAATGTTTCTATAAATAAAACAAAACAGGTATAAAACTTTTTATAGAACTTGTTATATTTTGATTGTGTTTTAAAAACTATTTATGCATAAAACTAAACACTTTTTTCTAAATTTATTTTGTATTTTTTGGTTTGTTACTCTATTTTGTGCTGTAGCATACAAACATATTTTTAGCAAATAAAAGCATGTAAAACATGCAAGCATATTTTTACCAACTAAAGTTTAAATGTTATACAATGAATTATAGTTTTGAATCAATGAGTTAATATTTTCCCTGTAGCTCTCAATGTCTGTTTCTTCAACACTACCCTCAAAATACTGTGGATACCTTTTGACTTTTGGCTTATCAGTTCCTTTCAATAACACATTAAGTGGTTTAGCGATATCTTCTGTGTTTACTAAATTTGCCAATACTGATATCCTCTCAACATTTGTCTGCGAAGGTCTTATATAGTCTTCAATCACACAACCAACTTGAGTAACCATTGATTTGAAGATTTTAGGAAATGGATCACTTGTGAAACAAGGTGTTTGAGCTACATAACTAGGACAGTAATGCCCTAAAGAACTTTGATATTGTGTAATAGCAGACATTTTCTTAACCAGCAAAGAAGATTCCTCTGACTTAAGTAGATGGCTAGGAATTCCTCGTACAACAGTGGATTTACATAAATAATTATGATCGCTGGATATGTCAGGAGTTAGAGGGGTGACCAATTCCTTTTTTTGAAAGATGTCCACAAAAGGAGTAGTGCTGCTGAGAGGTATAGGTAGTGCAAGTGACAAAGAACTGACCTTTCGTCCACCACATGATAAGTGATGTAATAGCATGTGCATATCTGATTGACTGTGAGACAATCTGTATGCCAAGGTTGATGTGTCGATTGCAGAAGCAAGGATTGCACTTGTATCAAAATTGTTTGCCTAAATTATTTCAATTAAAATAAGAAAAGCAAACATGAATGTAAAAATTGCAAAGAGCTTTCAATGTCATTACCCAAGTTGGATTAGATGTGCCCCCAGTCAAACTTTTTTTTAACATGTAATAAGATAATCCTACCTTGTAGTGAAGATAAGAAAATTCTCTAGATTTATAACTGTACTCCAAACTATCTCTCATCATCAAAGGGACAACATGTGACCCATTGTCTATAAACTTTGCCAGACTTAGCAAGGTATTCAACATAGCTTGGTCTTTACCTTGTCTTGTTTCATCATTTATTATAGCTGGCATCAAAGAAAAACAAAGACAATTCTTTTTCTCAAAATCATCACATAATTCTTGCATCAAACAAGATGTTAACCCTCCAAAACCATCATTTACATGTGAAAAAATCTTAAAAAAAAAAAATCTCGCATGAAAACTCTATACAATACAGGAATTTTACAATTAACACACTTACTTGAAAACCTTGAAGTTGATCACATTCCTCAGCAAAATAATGGATTTTATCCTCAACCTCGTTTCGAAATTTGAGTGAACTAAACAGATTTTCCCCAACAGCAAATGCATCAAAGCTTCGATAGTATTCATTACTCAAATTTTCAACAGTTACTAAGGATTTTTCGTGAAATGTAGGGTGTATAAAATCAAGCCACGAATATCCCTTACACGCAACGACGCCATTTTCTTGTCCGGGCTTTTCTGTGAAAATATTTTCGTTACAGTAGGTATCAACTGCCCCATCCCATGCAATAGACTCTTCAGACATCTTTGCAGCGTTTTCGTCGGCCAAACGTGATATATTATCTTTCAAATCAAACGATATAACACGTGGTGTATAATTAACTTGTCCGTTACCATAATTGAGGCTGTTTCGGTGCAACATATCATGTCTTATCTCGTTGTAAAAAGAATCTCCTTTGAAGTTCTTCTCCTGCAAGTTCCAGAAATGCGCACCGACTTCATTACTGTAATTTCCAACTTGAAAAGTTATGATTTCTTTACTCCTAAAGCTCGCCGCCATTTTGAATTGTCTAATATTCCCATACTTCATATAAGGCAATCGAAATCATTTTATACAGCCATTCTATGATAGCAAGAAATCTCTATCTATATTAAAAACAATGAATAGCATTTCTGATGAATGTAATGATTTAAAGAAGAAATATGACACGTGCTTCAATTCATGGTACACAGAAAGCTTTCTACGAGGCGATACTCAATCGGAACCGTGTCGGGAACTGTTCGAGAGTTACCGTAGTTGTGTCATGGTAAGAAGTAATGAGCTTTGTATCAGCGGTAAATCAGCTTGGCCTGACTTTGTATATTAGGGATTGTAGTCATTCTTCAAATTTACCTCATTCAAACCATTGTCTTTGTATTTCAGAAAGCATTAAAAGCCAAAAACATTAGCATTGAGGAAGTACAAAAGGATGTTTTAGGGACAAGTAATGAGAAGAAAGCCCCACACATACAGGCATCTAAATAGAATATCTTATCAAATATTTAGATATAATAAATGAAATTAATTGTTTGACTTGATCAACAATAAATTGATGAAGACATTGTGTTATGTTCTCATCAAAACTGAGTTGCTATATATCTCTGGCATCATTTGTAGGTGCAGGTATTTTCAATTTGATTCCATTAAACTTTTCCGTAACCACAATCTGACATCCTAGTCTTGAGCTACAAGAGATTAGAGTAAACATGAATTTCAAGAATTTAAGGTCGAACCAACTTGCATACATACGTAGGAGTGAGACCATAGGCTAAGTCCAACATGTCCAACTCTTCATCTTCAGGTTCTGGGAGGCCTAAATTTTCAAAATCTCTGCTCTCAAACACAACATGACAGGTTGAACAGCTCAATGTCCCTTCACAGGCCCCTAGAAATTTGTAGCAAAAAGTCTTGCTGTTTTGTTAGTGTATTGGACAGTTGTACAGACTAGTTGTCTTGCACACAATACAGTTGTTTTTCAAGTTAGTAGTGTCAGGAACATGTGTGTGCTTTTAGCTGACAAAGTTGCACAGTAGTCTTCTGGTTAACATTGAAATTAAAATAACTTGCCCTCTAAATCAATATCGTTATTCTTTGCTACATCCAGTAGTGTATCACCACATTTGGCATTCACACTTTGCATATCACCATCGCGATCCTCATACGTTATAGTAACACTTAAACAGGAAAAATATGTACCTATTTATCAATAAAATTGTGATGAACAAAATCATTAACATTTATACTCACGTTTCTGCCTTTAGTTGCACATTATATGAGCTAAATTGCCTATCCAACATAAGCCCAACAGATCTCCAGTATGTAAAAATACTTGGACATTCAGGTGGTCGAGTGATATGAATTATCTTCTTAGAAAGTGTATGAATCACAACTGATGCTAATCTTTTTGTTTGGGCCATTTTGGATAAAAATAATCGAACACAGCTACATGAAATATTTTTTAAAAAAGTTAGCAGTTAAAAATTACACGAATAAATTACATAACCATAACATTTCATACGACATCGGACATTACAAGTCATGTTTTTGCCGTTGCGTGAAGCGAGGAAACACACTATTCCTCTGCAACGCATTCTTAACTGATGTTTATAAAAACAAAAGAGAAGATAGAATAGTGCTAATCTGACAATAAGATTTAAAGAGATCGAATTTAACACGAATAATTAAGACTGATGAAGACAATTTGCAGAAGCCATGGTTTAGGGGGTAAAATTCCTATTAGTAATTTTAGCAATTGTATCTACTGGTTTTAAATATATTACTAGCAAAACAGCACTGTCCAACGAACCTGTTTCATGTAATTGGATTAATGTTGTCAGAAACTACAGCAATTAGGAATCACCCTTACATCCCTTAGTGGCCAACGGTAGCAGTTTGTCAAAGACAAAAATTTCCAGTCATTTCACCTTATCGCAGGTTGTTGGTATAAAAATTAGACGAGAGTACATGTACACAACATACTGATTTCATGTACAACAATTTACGTTTAATAAGAGTTTGGCAGAACTACTTGTATTAAAGTTGTTTATATTTGCAAGAAATTTAGAGGAAAATTGCTCTGGCAAGTGGATGGAAACCGGCAAGGAATGCGTTGTCATCGCCATAACCTCGGATACCATTTGACCCTGGTATAGAATTTGTGACTAAAATATATTTTAACACGTTAACTTGCGAATTGGAATCTATACCACTGACCTGCAGTATAATAATTTAGTAATGATCTAAACTGATTGTGTTCTCATCAATTTCTATTGATCTAAACTGATTGTGTTCCCATCAATTTCTAGGTGTTGGGTTGGGAAACGTCATTTGGAAGAAGCAATACATAACTTATCAGAAGACGTTTCCTTTCAAATTAATTGGTGTCCCTTCTTTCTCAACCCTGACACAACAGATGAAGGTATTCCAGTGCTTGACTATCTAGCAAGAAAATATGGTCGACAGGCAGCAGAAGCTGCACGCACGGGCACAAGTTCTCTAGCACAGCTTGGGGAGAAAATGGTTAGTTCATTCAAGTAAGTAAACCAGTAGTATTCAATAAAAACTCACTCTTATTACTTTTCCTCAGGGTTTAAAATTTAATATGAACAGAATGATAGTGAACACACTCAAGTCTCATTGCCTTCTTGATTATGCTAAAACAATTGGCAAACAAAATGAACTTGCAGAAGTTCTTTTCAACAACTATTTTCGTCATGCCAAAAGAATAGATAAGTTCAATGTTCTCCGGGAAGCTACTGAAGCATGCAATATTGATTGGTCAGCAGCATCAAATCATATGACAAAGGATGATGTTGTGCAACACGTGAAACAAGAGGCTGCCACTGCAAGGGAAAGTGGCATTCACAGTGTACCACACTATCAAATATATCTTAAGTCCAATCCGGAGAATGTCATACAATTTTCAGGAGCTCAGCCGGCAGCAACAATGTTAAGTGTCATAAAGAAAGTGCTGCCATTTAAAAAGTCCAAGGTTTAAGATTTCATTTATTTACTACATGCTTATGTTTTAATGAAAACTTGTTTTGTAAAACTTTCAATCAAGTTCGATGACATGTAAACATAATATTTAGTTTCCTTAATGTTTTTGAATAAATAAAAGATGTTTATGACACATGTCACTACCTATATGCCATAATAACTTTATCATATTTTACAAAAATGCCATGACCAGGTTTACTAAAACAAATAAAGCAAATGATAAAAATTCAAGAATAACATTTTAACATGAAAAAAAACACTTACCACTCAAAAAGTCTTTTACCATTGAAAATACCATCATGTTTTCCATCTGGTAGATTTAACAAATAGAGACAAACAAAGGATTGTCAAATAAACTGCTATTTTAAGAAACAATGATTAAAAATTACCTGGTTGATGAAGTTCCACACCTACATAGATCTTTTCTTCTTTACCAGGAAGCCTTCCAATATAGCGTAAAACTCCTTGAGCACTATTTCCACCAGTTCTACTTACTAAAATTTTCATTCCTTTGTGGAGCTCCTGTGGATGATTAGGTGCAAATGGTGATCCTTTGCCAGGACTTCGTTTTGGACTTGTTGAAGAACTAGGAAAGTTGTACTTTATTTTATTGTAATCATCAAGAGAAAAATCTTCGAACTGTTTTGGTGTTGTGGATTTAGATGGAAGCACTTCATGAGAACCTAAATGAAAAGGGATAATCAACATTAATCATTCTAACTGTGTAAATAAAAATGGCTAAAGATAAGCAAAAAGCCAATGAGAGATTCTATTGATGTTGTATTTTTGACAGCCCATGCCCTTATACTCAAACCAGATTGACTGGAGATTGTCTTTGGATTTATTAGAAATCATATGTTTAGACATAGTATTTATTATCAGTCGAATACCTGCACGGTTTAAATGATGCGATTTTTGAGAACTACTTCTCTCCCAATCATTTTTTATCACAGACTCAGAACTGTGACTTCGTTTTGGAATGGAATATCCCCTGAGGCCATCACCACTGGCCATAAAGCGTCGACGACTTCGAGATTCTCGCGACGATCTAGGCGAATCATGAGGATCTGAAGGAACATACTTCGTCCTTTCGTAGCCATTTTGATATGCACGATAATAATCTTCAGAAAACAAGAGAACGTCACTATTCCGGTAATTGTCTTTTGTGTAGGGAGAGTCGTTATCATATCGATGGTTACTGTTAAATGTACTCCTACTCGTCATATCACGTGGCTGTGTAGTTTGCGGCCAGTACGCGTCATGTCTTTTGATATCATGACGATGAGATGAGGTAATATTATCTTCTTCAAGAGAAAAACGTGACGTAAAAGCATCAATTTTCTCATCACGCTTTCTTATCTCTTCTTCAAGTTGTTTCACGCGATTTTTCATACTGGCAGATAAGGCAATTGAATGTTCGTAATCCCGCAAGAGTTTCTTGTATTTCTCAGAATATCTAGGAGAGTTTCTCGTAGATTGCTCACGAACAACTTTAATCTATTAAAATAAAATGACTAAGTAACCACATGACTTTTGAAAGCGACACTCATTTAACAATACTCACCTCTTCCTGTAAAGATAAAATAAGTTTCTGTGATTTGAAAAGGCTTTTCTCGTATTCATTAATTGTTTCTTCCATTTCTCTCCTCTTTAGCCTTTGATCTTTTTTCAATACAAGATTTTCTGTCTCAAGTTCCGAATATTCCTTGTCTTTTATACTAAGAGCGGTCGTTAATTCATTAGTTAAATCTTCTTGTTCTTTCAAAGCGTCCTCTTTCGTCTGTTGACAAAGTGGAACGATATATATATTTTTCACAACAATAAAATGAAATGCAAACACTTAATTTACCTTCACCAAGGATAAAGCTTCCCTTAACTTATCTTCAAGTTCATGATTCTTCTTTCTATATTCTGCGTTCTCAGTCTGTAATTTCTTCGCAATATCTTCCCGATCTGCCAGTTTTGATGGAGTCGCCATCTCTAGGTAAGTCGGAGATCGTCGAGAATATCGGAACTCAAGACTGTCTAACATTTCTAAACAAAGATGTGGTTGAAACAATGACACTTTAGAGAAAAGAGGTGATACAGGAAAGTGAAATCAAAATCCTTTTTTTAAAAATCACCTCGAATTTTTTCGTCTGAAAATTGTTTGCAATCTCTTAATGCCTCATCTTTAGTCACAGATCCAGAGATATCCATCGCACCAGCTCCGGTAGCGAAAGGTTTGTCACCAGTCTCCAAGACGTAACTCAAACGAGGAGCAGATACAGTATTGGTAATAATACCTCTGGGAGAAGACAGTGGGGATATCGCTGTGTGAGAGCGGTTTACTGATGATGAGTAGGATTGAGTTTGGTAACTAATGGGATAACGGATATCTTGCAGGAAAGATTCGTTTGTAGTACGAGTGGTTAATGGAGAGTAACTGGCACGACTATGAGAGACAGATACAAATTCTGTAAAATTATCTCCATGGTTTTGAGCACTTGGTGCACTAAAACTGGTAATCATACTATCTTTCAAATGTTCATAAGTTTCTTTCGGTGTTATTTTTTCTTCATTAGCGATAGAATCTCCAACTTTAGAAACATATCTTTTTTGATCACTCTCAAAAAAGCTACTTGAGAACGTTCCATGTACGTCATCAAGACTACCATCATTGAGGCTTTCAATAGATGTATTACGGTGTAATTGATCTTTGCTAACGTTCATTTCAAATGCGGTAGTGACAGGAACAACATTGCTACGGAGGTCACTACCCTTTTCAAGATCTTCAAGTCTATTTTTATCAGATTTTGCACTAAAGGGTATAAATTCGGCATCAGGAATGAGCGAATAATCCTTTACTGAACTCTTATTCCCCTTGCTATCACCGATTGACACAAGCGATGGGAGTAAGTCTCCGCTAAAATAGCTTGAGACAGCGGTACTTTGGTTTTTTGAGTTTTCCATGATATGTTGAGCTGATGGTGTGATTGGTAGAGAGAGAAACTGAGTGTTATCTGTAAAAGAGACAACATCTCTCGGTGCTGCTATATTATGAGCAGTTTGAAAGTCCTCAGTAACTTGTACTCTCGTGTTACCAACAGTTGTCTGAATCAGGTGTCCAGTGAATAAATCATCTCCATTTGAGACCTTTGTCACAGTACCAATATCTGATGCAACTCTATCTACAAAATTTTCATTTCCAGTCTCTGTGTCTTCTTCAAAACAGTTGCTTTGAATACATCCATCAACACTGCCATCATCTACAGATTCCCCATTTGATTCCCCAACTATTTCTGGTCTGCTTTTAAATTCACCAGGTGGAGAATCACTGTCAGATGGTTCTATAAAACAATTAAAGTAAATATAAGAATATTATAATAATATTATATGCAAATGTATCTAGCAATAGACTTTAAGGGTAATTCCACACCTTCATTATCTGAATCAAGCGACTGTTTTTCGTCTCTAGATATATTCCTTTTCTCATGTGATTTTGCGCTTTGTAAAATGCCACTCAATTCATCAGTATGACATGATTGGGTAGGAAGGTCCGGTAGAGTTGATCTTAAAACAAGGATACAAACAACCGTCTTTCAATAAATACTACATTTATGATTAAAATAATTTTAGGCACCTTTCTTTATTTAGGGTTCCAGTATCTTGTGATGAAACACCATCATATGATGTATAGCTGTCATTTATGTCTCTTGAATTACCTCTCGCTGCATGACCGCTCATCCTCTCAAAAGAATCACCATACAGTATCTAAAGAGGAAAAAATTCTGTAATTTTTGTAAACCTTTATAAATATTAAGCGAAGTTGTACCTGATGCTTGATGAGTTCATCATACAAAGTGCCTTTAGAATAAATGTTATTGGATGAGACTCCATCTTTGGACTTTTCTTTTGACGATATTGCATTCAAATGAGTTGCATCATCAGATAAATTATTACTAGAGCTAGCCGAGGTATTATCTGAAAACATGTCAAGAAACACCTTACTGTAGTTAACTATTGATCTTTACTGATAGGATTTTTATTAACACTAACACAATGAAATAAGGTCAATAATTGGGGTAGGATAGGTGTACTTAAGTATACACAGTGCATAAATGTCAACATACCACCTGCAAAGAAGATTTCAACAGTCTTTGGAGTATTATTATTGACCATAAAGCTCTTAGTCGGCAATACATCTCCATCTAACACCAGTTGACATTCATGAAACCCACATGGAACTTTAACATTCTCAGACATAAAACATTCTTCAATTTCATTCCATTTCAAAAGAACAGAATCGGTCTAAATATTACAACAAGTGTTACAACTTATTTCTGCAGCTTCTAATTTAAGACAAGCTTCTTCTCAGTTCTCACAAACTTAGCAGCTTAACCTTAACATGCAATTCATTGAAAGAGAAAAACAACATAATTGAAACTGTTAACAAAAATCAGTTTTCTTTAACTGCCATATAGCATGAGTATATTTATACTTACAAGTGAGCTGAGTAAATGTGCTTCGCGCGCCAAAGTTGGTTTCGATTTCAACCATTTGAACTGTACAAGTTTCTCGCTTGAGTGAGCTATGCACAGTTAACGGACGAAGATAATGTATTTATCAACTTATAAAATGAGTTACTACGATTAGTATTTAGTTAAAGGTAGTCACCTGACGTTTCTTGCATTTCTTGACTGTTTGTAGTATTTGACGACGTAACGTATCCAGTACAATCCATTAAATAGTGAACGTGCAAAGCATTTTCATCTGCAACCTTTTCTCTGCATAACGGGCATTGCATTGTAAAATATGAATCATAATTTTGAATGCTACATTGAATTCTTACACATGCTGTTGTTTTTTGGAGAGACAATCAAAAAAACGCTTGTTAATGTACGACTTCCATTGTTTACCCTCTCTTTGTTTACATTTGAATTAACTCCACCTGCCTGATTGCGGGTTGAACATCTGCCTACGAACTATACGAACCAGTGGATGAATTTAGTGAATCCACCACTGGAAATCTGGAATCCACTGCAAATGAATCCAAGTGAATCTAGAAGCAATATCTAGTGAACATAATCCATTCTAAATGAAAGCATCAAAGTAGGAGTAGAAAAGGAATTAACCTTGAAGATGTCTACAACTCATAAACCTGATAAGCACTTGCTACTTACGTACCATCAGTCAACCGTCGACGATGAGTCTCAGATGGACCAAGAATTTGTTCACCCACGATTGTTCAACCAGAGAAAGAATTTGACACGCGGAAGGTTAGTAAAAATATGAGAATAAAAAACACCATTGATAAAGTAACAAGAAGATATTTGTCACACTTGACCAATAAAACCAAGACTAATAAAAACCAAACTTGACCAAAACCTAAAATTGAAACAAAATTGCAATTTTGTATGTATTTATAGTTGATGCTACCAATATCCATCGTGATCCTACGATGGACATAGATAACAGTATTACAAAAGTTCGAGATTTTAAGCTAAGTAAATGAATTTGTTAATGTTATTCTCGTCCCGTTTCATATACTTATGGTCAATAAGTAATTCAATTTGTTCTTTTATCATTTTTTTCTGTGGAATAAACATGTTCTTTAAAATTTCAACAAGTTCTGTATGAAGTTGGGCATTCGATATCGTCTTTCTCATCTTCATTATACGTACAATACCCTCCTAAAGTATTGAAAGCAATGAAATTAAATTACAACATGCACGTAAGGATAATTCATAGTAAATAAATTTGAAATTTGAGATACGAGCATGGGAGGGCTCACAGTAAAAGAAATAAAAGTGGCCCCATCAATAACCATTTTAATAAACCCTTATTGACTAAGCGCAAGTTCGATCTTTACGGAGAAAAGTTGGACCGACGAATTTTTGTACAGAATGTACCTTTATGGGCGAGGTTTGTACTTAAGAAAGGAATTCGCAGAATATTCCTCAAAGTGAAGAGTTCTTGAATTCTCGTAAGATTTTCCGTGTAAACTTTGAATTTTATTTTCTATGCAGAAGACTACTGTGCAAATGTTACTTGTTCAACAGTATACTCTAAACAGTTGCCTCCTTATGCCATGGGGCCTCTGGATTCGGCAAGTCTGAACCCTTATTGGTTACGCCACTGGACTAGCAAGGGAGGATTTATGAACAAGAGAGTTAGTTTTACCTGAATTCTTAGTATTCTAAGAGCGACAATAGCTTCATTATCTTCTTCACGATGCTTTTCCGTAGAAAGTTGGAGTCGACCAATAAAGTTAACCTTGCCTCGCTTCTGTACTTTACCGCTCTTACTGTGTAAAAAAATTTAGACGTGAGAGAACAAGAAACTACAAAATTGCAAAGTATTCCGTTTTAACCTACATTATAGCAAAATTGTGATTAACACAAAACGAGGAGTTTTCGTGAAGTTCTTTCGAAGACTGTACTGCGGGCTCACATAACAATATTTGACGTTTTAACTTGGGAAATGCGATTAGAGACTAAAAAAACAATAAAACCGGTCAAGAGAATTGCATCATTCCGTCTGTCCTTAGTTCACAAAACATATACCCATAACGTACGACGAAGTTCAGACTCTGGTAATTCAGTCGCCAACCTAAAAAAAATATAAAACGGTGCAGATGAAGACTGTATCAATATTTCTCATAAACATAGGAACAGTAA
Organism: Xenia sp. Carnegie-2017; assembly: GCF_021976095.1. Classification (NCBI taxonomy): domain Eukaryota; kingdom Metazoa; phylum Cnidaria; class Anthozoa; order Malacalcyonacea; family Xeniidae; genus Xenia; species Xenia sp. Carnegie-2017. The sequence goes on along the minus strand of NW_025813483.1, from coordinate 12,067,472 downwards.
AGGTTCAGCTACCGTAAATCATGAAAGGATAATTTGTCGTTTCGACGTTCATTCCAAGCAAAGAGAACGGCCATTTGAAAAGTCGTTACTTCAATGTCGTATTTTCCTAGTTCGCTCACAAACGTTAACTGAAATAAACCAATCACAAATAACATAAGTTGAAATAAATCAGTTGATCGCAAACATTCGTGATAGTTACAAACGTTATCTGAAAAAAACCATGACCAGCCGACAATTTAAAGAAGTATAATATAAAACAAATTCCGAAGAAACAAGACATCTTGAGATTGCAAAATATGAATCAAAACAAGACGAGAAGTAAACTGTAAATTTTCGACTTTATTTGAAAGTCATCCTCAGACAGAAGTGGAAGAGTTCTGAAATTTACAGTTTAGTTCTGATTCATATTTTGATGTTTTCTTCGGAATTTGTTTTATATTATATTATCTGAAAAAAGTCAATCACAAACAAACATTGGTGTTAGTTAAAACGTTAGCTGAAGTCAACCTGTCACTCAATTTGAGTCTATTTACTTACAGGGGAGGATCCAGCTATAGGCGAAATAAACTAGATTCCATTAAAACAAACTATCTCATTTTCAAAATTAACAAGATGTTTTCTTACCACACCATTAGACATTAAATGAATCCATTGAAGTTTTCTCCCACTATGCTTACCACGATAAAATTCTTCCACTTCAGGAATTAGATCCTCCAGCTATTACATAATGATGCTTATTATTCAACAATCAAATGACATGATACTATGAATAACTTAATTAAAGAACTAACGGTAGGAGGAAGAGAGACCGCTACCCTCTCTGAACTTCGCGCCCAGGCTCCAGCATTGAGGATTTTTATAGAAATATTGTCTATAGAAAACGAGCATCACAGATTTATTGACTTAATCACTAGTATAAAGATTACGCTAAGTTTGCAATGACATACCTGTCATAGTAGAACGCATTTTATTAATATCTTTAAATTCTTGGTTTAAATCTTCACTAACTTTAATATCTTGAAACATTCTTGCCAATTTATTTATATAATCTGCAGGCATGCCTACATCCTGCCAATAATAGACAAAAGATTATGAAAGATAAACACAGTTGAGCATAACAAGCTAAACAGCTTACTCTTAACCATTCTACCATATTTTCTTCAAGATCACTGTCTGTGGAACAATCCAGGATCAATCGTCTTGTTAGATGAGCTTTATGGTATCTGAAATTAATGTTCTGAAATTAATGTGCTATAATTAATATCTTCAGCAAGGAAAGGAAAAACCTTGTGGAAATCACCGTTCCGATAATATCGATAAACTCTCAGTCCCCCATCGTGGTCACGTGTAGGGAAAGGACCTTGTTAACCTCCAATGGGCACGGTAATATATGTACCAATAGAAACGATCAGAATAATTACCTCATAAATACATCTTTGTTATCAACATACTTTAACACAAGAAGCTATAAATACGTGGAAAAAAACCTAACAGCATTTCACGAATGAAATATACAATGGCACATCCAACACACTTACAACTTCTTTCAATTTAGCCTCAATTTCATCCGACGTCAGTTTTTTACTAAATACACTTTTTCTTAACAACATGTCACAAAAATTAGCAAGTAACTCTGGGCATTTAGACTCAGGAGCTGTCTTGCTCGAGCTACAAAATATAGAGAATGTCCCAATAAAGCTCATAAAAATCCCTTAGAGTACTTTCCAAGCTACATACATACATGTACATCGAAATAAAGTGTAAGAATATGTTTCACTTGAGAAATAGAAGTTATTTACTGTGTTTAAACCAAAGATACCTTTGGGAGAACTCAAGAGCTGTTGAGCGCAAGCCAAGACTGAAGGTTGAGGGTTTACAACTGCTCGAGATTTCTCACAAATGTCTCTCAGGTTTGCATCAGCCAGTGCAAACACAAAAAAATCTAATTTTTTTAAAAAACAATAATGCTAAACAAATAAATATAAGTCAAACATTTTCATTTTTCCCTAACGTGTATTTATAGTTGATTTAATTGATTGATCTCAAATCAGATCAGTTTGCACAGGCTAAAACAAACTCAGCTCTAGGGTAATCAGTGCAGGCATTCAATTGTGGTTACTTCATAAAGTTAGATCAAAGACTCACGATTTATTGTTTGTCGACAAATCAAGATTAAATATTGTTGTATCATTAATGACTTTCTTGAAAGATTTATCTCGAGCGGTAAGGAATCGAGGATCATCATCAAAAGCTTCTTTCACCAAGACACTGTAGCGTCTATACAACATCAACAGTCTCTCAACATACTTTTCTGAATCCTAAAAATCACATAGAATGTAAGCAAAAGGTTTTGTTCAATATAAATTAAGTCACATACTGTTGTTATGGTTGCAGCTGCATCCATCATTTCCATCAATCCTGTAGCTATGACATGATCCTCCAAGTGAGTAATCATTGGCTCAACACCATTTGCTACACGATCCACAAGATGAAACATTTTTAACAACTCTAGATAACACAACTTAGATTTTAGGTATAAAATATGTATGAAATATGCACTCACAAAAATCTTCATCTAACTACCAATTTGATTTGCAGCTGTAAATGTACTTAAAAAAATTTCATCTTACTGTCAGTTTGATTTGCAGCTATAAATCCTGGACAATCTTCCAAAATTGACACTTTTACATCACTTACAAGACTTTTAACACAAACTTCACTCAACTAAACCAAATGAAAGCAAAAGAAATTCATAAAATTTTAAATCAATGAAAAGACTTGCATGCCTACACACCAAGTGACAGGAATTGCATTCTTTTGATGTTTCAAGGTATCTTAAAGCTCTTTCTTCCTCTTCTATGATCTTACTATGAGCCTAAAAGTTAAACAACCATACAACTTTAAACAGACTCTATCATAATATGTATGTAGTGTCATGTCATCCAGCTCACATAATCCATGTACTTTTCAACTCCATTATCATCCAAATATTGTGATGCAATACTTATGTAGAAGTGTCTTGTTGCCTCAAGATAAGCCTTCTCAAAGTTATCGCAATAGATCCTCAATTTGTCTGCTTCATTATAACAGAGATTTACTGCAACAAAAGAAATCATAAGCAAATACAAATAGTTTGCTCAAAATGCACTATGAATCTACCGTAAGACTCTCTCACTCCTATCACTAGTTGCGGATCGAATGATTCCCCAATACGTTCCTCATAGACAAGCTTCATTGCGCTAGATTGAAGTTTATGATTGATATTTGAAAATATTATTTCATTCCATGTATCCAACATAAGCTGAAAATATAAAAAAGTAAGTCATTATTTTTGCCAAATGACATTCAACTTGTATATATTTCTACAAACACCTTCTTTACTGATACTGATTCAGTAACTTTGACAGCATCAGCCTTGCCACTATTATTTTGAGCACTATGACTTTCAAGGGATTTGAATGGCTTGGAAATATACGGACATTGAGCAAAGAATTTAGTCCATTCCATAACATATGTTTTTAGTAATACAGAGTCATCATTTTCTTTCATTATGATCTATAATCACAAAAAGACTTAAGAATTTAAGAATTGGGTACACATTGCACTTTATCATCCATTTCAACTATCTGTCAACTGTAATGTTATAAAGTTTTTAATGTTTAAAAAGTTGTGTAGAAATTCAGAAACAAGTTCAGTAAGGATTGTCTGTGATTTTTTTGCACATCAAATTATTTAAATTCATTTTAAACACATCACTGAAATTTTATTTTCTCAAAAGTTGTCTGATTGAAGATAAAATGAGTGACAATGTCACAAAACAGACCTGTTTTACTGCTTTTATGTATTCAGACACAACACACTTGAGTGCCTCAAATATCTTCAAAACTCCTTTTTCATCCCATAGCGTCACCTTGTGTACATCCCTAACAATATAAGTTATAATAAAATTCAAAAAGTTTGAGTTACTATCTAATTATGAAATAGCAATTACCAAAATAAATCTTGCCATTCTACTGTGCTTACTCCTAATTGCTTTAAAATTTTTACTACAGTTGGTTTCATTCCCGGCCATTTGTCATCAAATTGCTGTCTTGCTTGATGTTTTTTGTCGAGTAGTAATGGAGATGCCATTTATTATAGACGTTACAGTCAAAAGGTCAAAACTCAGTAGACACTTTCACTGTTTTGACTTTTGACTTTTATTTTATTATGACAGGCGCGAACGAAGGCCTGGGAACAAAGAATAATCATAACATAATCATAATCATTAAGATCTTAGGATGGAAATTTTTGTACTTAAAAAATAGTAAATTTGAAGTATTTTTCAAAACTATGACTGACGTCAAAAATGAACAATTTGACAATCCCAACGACACGGCCTGCGATGAATTGAAATCAAATGAAGAGCGCGAAGAGGAAATGAGATACTGTAAATATTGCGATTACCAAGCTCCTGAGTGGCCGGTATATTATTCAAAACCTCGCAACTTTAAAAGAATAGTGTGAAGAATACATTATTAAACTTTCTTGCATAGATGTTTGCAGTTCATGTTCTTAAACCTTCACATGTGAAGAAATTTGCCGAAGCAATAAAAGTTCGTGTACAAGTGGATCCAGGTCTTTTAAACATAACGTGTGAGGTGAGTGACTGAGATCAAATTTCTTACAATGATACAAGGATAGAATACACACCATCCAACACTACCCTGATCATTTTTCTACTTCAATTGTATTCACCAAGTCAGACCACATTGTAGGTCTGTAACGTGACTTGTAGTGGGCATATTCCTTGGAATGCTCATTTAATGGGAGCAAAACATAGAAAGGTAATGTTTCAATTTGTAATCTTAATAGTTTCAAAGTGAGCACTGCAGGGTTAGTGAGACAACGGTAAACATTTCTAGGCGAAACAAGGTATAGACCAAAGAAAAACTACCTCACAACGGACAAACATGCATAACTCAAAACCATATGACAGACACATTATGAATCAATCAGTGACAAATGATGAATTTGAAGCATATCCAGAACCGCTCATTGGTATTAATATATTGGTGATATGTTCTATTATTCAGTGGTTAGGTGTAAATACACATACGTTGTTAATCACATAAATATCTATTATTTAGGGTTGGAATATGTTAGTAAAGATGAAATTCGTGGAAAACTTGTTTGGTATAGTTGCTCCATTTGTCAAGTCCATTTTGACTCTAATCTCAAATTTGCACACTTGGTTGGACAGAAACATCGCATTAATGTTTTAGTATGCTCAGATATTTAATGCCTGCAGCCAGATTTATTTTTTGATGCGTACTTTTTATGAATTTTAAAGAGTGTTAAAAGGCCAGAACTTATGCAGACTATTAAAATCAATGAAAAGAAGAGATCAGATGCAACCCAAATTCTTCTGATTGAAGCACAAAAACTAGAAGCTGAAGAAGGAAGGCAAAAAATTGTGTCATACATTGGTAAGTTTGTATGGAGAGTTTGACACAGAAGAGTGTTTATTGCAGGTAGTAAAATATCTTTTTATGTTTTGTGGACTGTAGGGGCTGGAAGAGGAAATGGAAGGAAGTCAGTAGGTGCTGGTAGAGGTGCATTAACAAGTTCTGCAGTAGGAGGTACCCAAGAAAGAAGAGTAATAAGTCAACCTGTTCCAGCAACATTGGATTACAATCAGCCGTTCGGAAATCCTTACGTTAGGGAACCAATAAAGTAATGAATTTTTGGTAGAGCCCTGTTATAAACCTTTATTAACCTTGTTTTTTGCCGTAGTGATGGAAGAATGTGGTGAAGAAGTCAACAGGAAGACAAAACATCTTTTCAATGTGCGTAAATAACTTTCCACAACGGCTTTTCTTCAGTTTCCCTTTTATCATGATTTATTGCAACCAACGCCATTATTAACATCAAAATGCTCAGATTGGATTACGTACTTAATTCTTTTTTGTATAACATCACTTGTTTGCTTTACCATTAGAAGATTTGCTGCTTCTTTTTTTCGATTGCACTTTCGTTGATGGTCCAGGAGTAAGCTCATTACGCTGTCGATCGACGTACTTTTAATCAGAAAATTCTGCTTCAGGAGTACCCACTTCAACAAAAATGAAAATGTTGAGATGAATAAATTAAGTGAAACCTATAAATTGCATCAAACATTGTGAACTTGTACTTAACACATACCATCGTTGCCATGCTTGAAGTTATTTGTAAGGTGAAATTTAGCATTATACGCACAGAAAATCTTACGTCTTGATTTATCTTTGAGTGGATCGGGAATACAACCCGATAACCGTACAATACTCGTAGTGTAGGTTCCAGACTTGGCCACCCTTTTTTTTTTGATGAGGGAAACCGGCGTATCGAACAAGTGTTCAATATTTCACCGGAGGAAAACCCTCAGTGGCACATGATTTCGATCATCTTGTCTATTTTTACCAACTATCTTTACAAAAACCAACATTTTAGTAGTCTAAGTCACATTTACAGAGTATCATAGACTGACTTTATCTTTACAAGTTTGTCGAAAGAGGTGACCGAAACAATATGCGTCCTTGAAATTTTCAAAAAAATAAAATAAAAAATAACAAGCCTTATATCGCCATCTTTGTCGATTTGTTCCCCCCAAAACGTTTTAGCGCACTTTAATGAACGATAGACGAGACAATAGACACCAATATTTTGCTGCGTTATATCCGCCTAGACCCCTTCTCAAAAATACACGAAGATATTTGAGCTTATTTGGAGACGAGTACAACCATAAAAAAAAATAGCCTAACAATCTTCCAAACTAAATCTTCGCACGATGCACCCGCCTTGCCCTGGCTAGTACCGAATTTTTTATGCATTCACACGATTTTTAACCTTTAGTTGTGGACACTATTATTTTGCGAAATTTTTGCGAAATTTTAAGCGTGCTTGCTCCGTATTAGTAGCATTTCGATTTTTAACGTTTTGCAATGAAGATATGATCTCGCCAAATTTTTACGAAATTTTTAGGCATGCTCACGATTTGTAACGTTTTGCAATGGAGACATGATCTCGCCATTTTTTCATGCCAAATTTTTACGAAATTTTTAGGCATGCTCACGATTTGTAACCTTTAGTTGTGGACACCATTATTTTGCCATCTGTACCGAACTTTTGCGAAATTTTAAGCGTGCTTGCTCCGTATTAGTAGCATTTCGATTTTTAACGTTTTGCAATGAAGATATGATCTCGCCATTTTTTCATGCCAAATTTTTACGAAATTTTCAGGCATGCTCACGATTTGTAACGTTTTGCAATGGAGACATGATCTCGCCATTTTTTCATGCCAAATTTTTACGAAATTTTTAGGCATGCTCACGATTTGTAACGTTTAGTTGTGGACACCATTATTTTGCCATCTGTACCGAATTTTTGCGAAATTTTAAGCGTGCTTGCTCCGTATTAGTAGCATTTCGATTTTTAACGTTTTGCAATGAAGATATGATCTCGCCATTTTTTCATGCCAAATTTTTACGAAATTTTTAGGCATACTCACGATTTGTAACCTTTAGTTGTGGACACCATTATTTTGCCATCCGTACCGAATTTTTGCGAAATTTTAAGCGTGCTTGCTCCGTATTAGTAGCATTTCGATTTTTAACGTTTTGCAATGAAGATATGATCTCGCCATTTTTTCATGCCAAATTTTTACGAAATTTTTAGGCATGCTCACGATTTGTAACGTTTAGTTGTGGACACCATTATTTTGCCATCTGTACCGAATTTTTGCGAAATTTTAAGCGTGCTTGCTCCGTATTAGTAGCATTTCGATTTTTAACGTTTTGCAATGAAGATATGATCTCGCCATTTTTTCATGCCAAATTTTTACGAAATTTTTAGGCATGCTCACGATTTGTAACCTTTAGTTGTGGACACCATTATTTTGCCATCTGTACCGAATTTTTGCGAAATTTTAAGCGTGCTTGCTCCGTATTAGTAGCATTTCGATTTTTAACGTTTTGCAATGAACATATGATCTCGCCATTTTTTCATGCCAAATTTTTACGAAATTTTCAGGCATGCTCACGATTTGTAACCTTTAGTTGTGGACACCATTATTTTGCCATCCGTACCGAATTTTTGCGAAATTTTAAGCGTGCTTGCTCCGTATTAGTAGCATTTCGATTTTTAACGTTTTGCAATGAACATATGATCTCGCCATTTTTTCATGCCAAATTTTTACGAAATTTTCAGGCATGCTCACGATTTGTAACGTTTAGTTGTGGACACCATTATTTTGCCATCCGTACCGAATTTTGCGAAATTTTAAGCGTGCTTGCTCCGTATTAGTAGCATTTCGATTTTTAACGTTTTGCAATGAACATATGATCTCGCCATTTTTTCATGCCAAATTTTTACGAAATTTTTAGGCATGCTCACGATTTGTAACGTTTAGTTGTGGACACCATTATTTTGCCATCTGTACCGAATTTTTGCGAAATTTTAAGCGTGCTTGCTCCGTATTAGTAGCATTTCGATTTTTAACGTTTTGCAATGAAGATATGATCTCGCCATTTTTCATGCCAAATTTTACGAAATTTTAGGCATGCTCACGATTTGTAACGTTTAGTTGTGGACACCATTATTTTGCCATCTGTACCGAATTTTGCGAAATTTTAAGCGTGCTTGCTCCGTATTAGTAGCATTTCGATTTTTAACGTTTTGCAATGAAGATATGATCTCGCCATTTTTTCATGCCAAATTTTTACGAAATTTTTAGGCATGCTCACGATTTGTAACGTTTAGTTGTGGACACCATTATTTTGCCATCTGTACCGAATTTTTGCGAAATTTTAAGCGTGCTTGCTCCGTATTAGTAGCATTTCGATTTTTAACGTTTTGCAATGAACATATGATCTCGCCATTTTTTCATGCCAAATTTTTACGAAATTTTCAGGCATGCTCACGATTTGTAACCTTTAGTTGTGGACACCATTATTTTGCCATCCGTACCGAATTTTTGCGAAATTTTAAGCGTGCTTGCTCCGTATTAGTAGCATTTCGATTTTTAACGTTTTGCAATGAAGATATGATCTCGCCATTTTTTCATGCCAAATTTTTACGAAATTTTTAGGCATGCTCACGATTTGTAACGTTTAGTTGTGGACACCATTATTTTGCCATCCGTACCAAATTTTTGCGAAATTTCAAGCGTGCTTGCTCCGTATTAGTAGCATTTCGATTTTTACCGTTTTGCAGTGAAGACATGATCTCGCCATCCTTCATACTGAATTTTTGCGAAATTTCAAGCGTGCTTGCTTTGTATAAGTAGCATTTTGATTTTTAACGTTTTGCAGTGGATACATAATCTCGCCATACTTCATACCGAACTTTTACGAAATTTTTAAGTTTTGTAATTTTTAAGTCATGTATTCTGGTGATCAATAGAATGAGTTTTTTAAAAAATCAACGCTAATAAGCTCTGCGTTTCGCTGCAATCAATAAAATATGAAAACCAATGTTCAATCCTCCTTTTGTTAGTGTTGATCACCAGGATATTAACTAAAACAATATAAAACGCTGCACCTGAAACTTTGTCTTTCGTTTTCATTCGTAGTTTACAAAATCCATGACAACCGCAAAGAAAACGCGATAAGCACGACGTAAACCAAGATAGCCATTTATAATCCAGGACAGTCATACATAATGGTCGATCTAATGCAAAACAATAAAAAAATTGAGATTGCACAAACGTCATTCAAACTATAACAAAAATAATGTTGATTGACAATAAAAGAACTTCTAATCAAATTCCATTTATATTGCTGATAAGATTTTTGTGTGAACTTACAGTTATCATCCCAATCAAATAGATTAACATGCAGATTATTTCCACAAATTTGCTCAGTTCTTGCCCTCAATTCTCTACTTCCGGACATCCCTACATTTGTTGGTTTGTGAAAATGCAAACAATGGTCAAAACAATTAAGTACCTCATATTCCACGACAACTAGGATATGAATGATCCACGACAATCATGATGTGATCCACTTCAATGATTTAAACTGCAAATTTCGAAAATTCAATACAAAACAATTGTGAAAATATAATAGCAATTTTTTATAACATTTTCCAAAAAAAATTTACGTAATCATGTCAACACTTTCATGCTTTTTGGCAAATCCGTTCTGACAATATCGTCTACATTTAATTTTAAAAGCTCTAGAGAAACAGCTCAAAATGTCTATTAGGAAATATTTTTATAAGATAAGAACTGTACCTTTAGGTTAGTCGTCATTAGCAACCAGCGGATTCTTCTAAATATTCAGCAGTAGTGAAGATGGTTTAGTTTGTGAAGGAAAACATCTAAAATTTAAGGGATGGAAACAATAAGAATTTCAATCAAAACAAAGTGTGTAAAATAGTCGTAGGATTCATATATCATATTCGTAGATTAAGGTAATTCTAAATCAAAATATATACATCTTACAATCACACTTATATTATGTATCAACTTCTTTTGAGACTAGTGTTGAGAAAATTCAAGGAATGGCAAAAAAAAACTATAATAGTTAGTCAGAAAAAAATTCATACAAAAACTTGAGCACCTACAGATTTGTCGTCTTAAACAACAAACTGCTTTTCATAAACTTTTAGCAGTTGGCTTATTTAGTTGAATTATTTAGTTTGTTAAGTGAAAGTTTCCGATGTTAAAAATGATAAAACTATTGTGTCTTCATGCACTAGCTCTGTTTGCAAATTAAAAAATTTTGAACACATCAACATCATTTACCTTTATTTTAATGTTCACATGAGGTAAAAATCTTTACTAATTGATTTTCTTTAGCATATCCGTGATGCAGATTAACAGAAGCGTTGATCCATGATTGGAGAAAGCTCATATATCTATGCCATTAACCACATTCTTTAGGTAGATAATCGTGTTGCGTTAGTCTGTGCATCATTTTAGCTGTTTTAGTGTTCCATCTTAATTCTTGCGCCGACAACAGCAGTATTTTTAGAGGTTTACTTGTGCACTTTGGGTCAAAAAATTACATGCAAGTCGTATGGTCAAAAACAATGAAAAAGAAAAACCTTTTAACTTTATGATATCTGTTTGAGTTAAAGCTGTGTTAGACAATGCAGCTTTATATATCATAATTAGTCATCCAAGACAAGGCTATACCTCATCATAGTAGGGCATATAAACACATGTATGGACACAAAACATGTTAACACCAGCTTATAGAAGCCTACAGGAAAAATATTGTCATGCAAGGAGTAATGTATCGTGCAATATTTACAAAATTTCTCCTACAGTTCCTAAGATCTTAGTCTTAATTAAATTGATATTATTCCTCAAAAAGGATTGTTCTGCAATCTTTGCTTTCAAATTTCTTGCTTTTCTTTTCACTTTTCTTCGTGTTTTTTTTTCAAATTTGGCTATGTGAAACATGTCTTCCAGCTTGCAACTCACTCTCAATGAAAAGAAGATGGTGTACCAAAGAACTGAAAACGCTGCCCTTGCAAAACGATGAGCAACCTCTCACAACCGAAAACGCTGCCCTTGCAAATCGATGAGCAACCACTCATAACAGAGAACGCTGCACTTGCAAAACGATGAGTAACCACTCACAACAGAGAACGCTGCGCTTGCAAAACGACGAGCTACCACTCACAGCAGAGAACGCTGCGCTTGCAAAACGATGAGCTACCACTCACAACAGAGAACGCTGCGCTTGCAAAACGATGAGCAACCACTCACAACCGAGAACGCTGCGTTTGCAAAACGACGAGCTACCACTCACAGCAGAGAACGCTGCGCTTGCAAAACAATGAGCAACCACTCACAACAGAAAACGCTGCGCTTGCAAAACGATGAGCAACCACTCACAACAGAGAACGCTGCACTTGCAAAACGATGAGCAACCACTCACAACAGAGAACGCTGCACTTGCAAAACGATGAGCAACCACTCATAACAGAGAACGCTGCACTTGCAAAACGATGAGCAACCACTCACAACAGAGAACGCTGCGCTTGCAAAACGATGAGCTACCACTCACAACAGAGAACGCTGCGCTTGCAAAACGATGAGCAACCACTAACAACTGAAACGCTGCCCTTGCAAAACAATGAGCTACCACTCACAACAGAGAACGCTGCGCTTGCAAAACGACGAGCTACCACTCACAACAGAGAACGCTGCGCTTGCAAAACGATGAGCCACTTACAACTGAAAATGCTGCCCTTGCAAAACGATGAGCAACCACTAACAACATTAACTTGTAAGATTTCGTTGTTTTAAACCATTGGCTATAAGTTTATTTTACTTGAGTTGTCTCTCTTCATGAATGTTCCTCTTTAGATGCTTTTGTGAGTGTTACAGACGTCTTGGTGATTTGTATTCTTCATCATCAGTTTCATTTGGATCGTTTGAAAAAATTATAATAATTTACATTCTATTCGTGCAATTAAGATGGGAATTATTAGGGAAAAATACGACTTTAAGTTGCTGGTGTATGGACAAGTACAACATCGACCATGCATTCATATTTCTTTCGATATCATATAGATTTCAAGAGAACAAAGTCATAAAGACTTCATTACTATGCTCTTCAAGTTTGGCTTCCAATCTTCATATATCTTGTTCATTATACGTTGCACTTAATTTTACTCCCTTTTATATACGTGAGAGTATGTACTGGACTATGTCTTATTAAAATACTTTATTATGCTATTAACTGTTAAAAGAAATTTGGTTTTTGCAATATTTTGCGGACAAAATATGTTTTGAATGTGTGCACAAGTAAATCAAGAAAAATACTCTGTATTTGATCGTCTCTTTGAATTGACCAATCAAGTCAAGTTGAACATCATGGATACAGCATTTTGAATTTAGTATACTCAGCTAACGATGTGAAATAACTAATTCAAATTCGCTAAGTAGCTACGCATTTGTTTTTTATACATGTAACATGAAGCAAATAGCAAATAATAAATAAATAAAGTAATGAAGTTTATTATAATGAAAAATCATTTGAATTTTCTTACCGTATTTATCTGATACCAATGTACTCCTTTTCTTTGCATATTTATATCTTTTTCCACGATTGGGAGCGGGCTGGCTTTGGCGACATTCCTCTTATTTCGTTTCTGAGAAAAATTGAAAATGTTAATCTAAAAATTTCTCAAAAATGGTATATCTCGCCCATGAATGCGTAAAATATTGTGGGCTATAGGTGCAAACCAGTGCAAACATAAACATTCGGCTTCCGAGAATTTCACTATAATAATGCATCCGTGGATTTAGCATAGGATGCGGTGAAATTTAAACAATTAACCAAGATCCGAAAAACTTTTTGCTTCTTTTGTACTCAAACAAACGATTTTTTAGAGGGGTTGTTTTTCTAGGTTTAGCACATCGACTTTGCCTAATTAATGTCAATCATCTAGTGAGAGAAAAAGAGCGCGAAATTTGCATGATGCGTTGGTAAACATGTCATGCGACATGTCATGCGACAATTATATTTCCGATATTTTTGCTTAAAAGTTCAGTTTTTTGCAATAAATAAACAGCCAACGGTGTTAGACATGACCTTTTTAATCCTCATTTCGCTTTTTTGTAGAATATGACTGAGAATTCTTTTAAATTTTTGCGTTTAAGAGTGAAACCATGTCGGTCGTGCGAGCTCGTCGCTTAAAGCATATTGACCACCAAAGGCTCAAAATCATGTTAAAAGTGAAATGTTAGACAAAACTTTACTTCAAAATTTTCCAAAAGCTAACTGTAGGCAAAAAACAAGTAAAAACACAGCGAAATTATTATTTTTCTAACGCTGAACTCCTCGCGCAAGGCGAAACGTAGTCGGAGAAACGCTGTCAAACAGCAAATTGCACCAAAAACCACCCAAAAAACGTTTCAAAGTAAGCTAGAACAGAACCATCCATGAAATGACATGTTTATCGTCGAATTTATAGGAATTTGAAGTATTTTTATTAATTATAAATGAAACTTTTACGAACTTACCTTTCTCTTGTAAGGTGGTGTCACATCTGGATGTGAATGAATTGTGAAAGATTTATTTGATGATATCATGGGTATGATTTGATTGGTTGTTCGGATGATGTTTCTAGCATTGTTATTGGACGTACTTTTTCGAGTTCTGATTGGTCAAAAACAAGAAAATTTTGATCCGATTTGAATGAAAGCTTTTATGTGTATTTTTATCACGTCTTCTATTGGAATTATAAGAGTTAAAAAAAGCAAAAATGTTTCGGATTTCCTTACAAACAGTTAAGGTAATGTGAGTAAATAAAGACAAGAGTGTTTTTTTGTGGTATTTGTGCAAAAGTAAATGAGCATATTGAACATTAATGGTTCCTTTCGCATGTATAGGACGTGTTTTTTGTTGTTGTTGGAGCATGACTAAATGGCAATAAAGCATAGCAATAAGTAAGAAAAATCTTAAAACTTTGGTTTAGCTTAAGTGTTCAAAGTTTTCTCAAGAATGGTTGGAATTACAAGAGTTAGAAAAAGAGAAAATGTTTCCTTACAAACAGTTAAGGTAATGCGAGTTAAGAAAGACACAAGTGTTTTTAAGGTATTTGTGTAAAAGTAGATGAACACATTGAGCATTAGATAATGGTTCCTTTTGAACATATACAAACATTTCATGGAATGCTGACTAAACGGAAATTTAGCATTGCAATTAATAAGCAAGGTAAAATCTCAAAACTTCAGATTAATTTAAGTGGTCAAGTTTGAAGATTGAATTACCGAAGTGAAGATGAAATTCATTGAAACTAGTTTAGTCTAAGTGTTCCATGTTTATTTTGAATTTTGTGATCTTATCTTTCTCTTATCGACTCTAATTTTTGCATCCCGATATGGTAAAAAAGTCATGTCACAAAGAAAAACAACATTAACAACTTTTACTAAAGTTAATTTTAATTTTCATGTTTCGTGATTTGTTGCTTATCGTAGTTTATCAATCAACGTCATTACTAACATCAAATACTCAGAATAGATTACGTAATACTTCTTTTGCGCATGACATCACTAAGTTACGTCACAAACTGCTTCTTCTGGCTCCACGCAATTTCTTTGACGGCCCAGGAGACAAACCCATCGCGCTATCGACAGATTTTTTTCTAGTTGAAGATCTCGCTTCAGCATCAACAGAAACACTTTCTTGCACAATCTTATCAAAAAGTGACATCCTCCTTTTCTTATTTGTTCCCTCCTGTCGACTCTTTCGTCGTCTTTTGCCAATAGCAATAATTGATTTGCTATCTTCTAACTGGGCGTCATTTTCCGACACGGATGAAACACTAGAAACATTACTCTCCATTATTTTTTTCGAGCTTGTCTCAATAGCTTTATTCTCATCTGAGGCACTCATGTTGTTTTCTGTTTTCTCAAAAGCAGTCTCTATGTTTTTCGTCTTCTTTATATCAGTGACGATATTTTCTATTTCCGAGCCTGCCACACTGCTTTTCTTGTTCTTTGAATTAATAGCAATGCTCTCTCTCTTCCCTGTACTTGTCGACATGATTTCACTTTTCTTTGAATCATTCAGAATGCGATTCGTGTTTTCTGTATCATTCACAATAGAATTCCTCTTCTCTGAAACATTCGCGATCGTGTCCATCTTTTCTGATCCACTTACAGTGATATCCGCAACCTTTGAACCAGAAACAATGTTTTTAGTCTTTTCACGGTTCTTAATGGCTTCCATTAGTGCTGATCCATCTTTCGTTTTGTCTAATCTCTCCAAGTCATTCAAAATGGTGTCCATCTTCTCTGAATTACTTACAATGACTTCCATCTTCTCTGAACTTATGTTGGAGTCTATCTTCTTCAAAAATGCCTCACTGAGACAAACCTTTTCTGAGCCATTCACGACGGTGTCTACATTCTCTAATCCATTAAAAATGTTGTCCATCTTCGCTGAACCATGTACAACAGTGTGGAGTTTGTCTGAACCGCTCACAGTGGTATCCATCTTCTCTGAAACATCAACATTGGTTTCTATTGAACCAGTCATAATGGTGTCCATATTTTCTGAGACATTTACAATGGTATCCATTTTCTCTGAAGTAGAAGCAATGGTATCCTCTGACCCATTCACAACGGTGTCCATCTTTTCCGAAACAACTGCATTAGTGTCCATTTTTTCTGAATCGTCCACAATAGTTTCCACTTTCTCCGAAACACTCATCAAGCTTTCAGTGTTTTCTGTAGTATTCAGTGGAGTGCCGGCCTTCTCGAAGCCAGCAACAATGCTTTTTCTCATCTCTGAACCAATATTGCCTTTTAATCCCTCTGAACTAGCAACATTGGTGTCCACATGCAACAAACTAGACTGACATGCAGTGAGTGGCAAATTTTCCGTTAAAGGTACAAATGAACTATGTCTGTTTTTCCTGACAAGAAGGGATGAAAGTTCGACAGGGTGTTTATGCATGTTTGTCAAGTCAACATTCTCTTTAGAACTCGTAAGTAGCGACGTTGTTTTTGATGTTTCATGATTATGAATCTGGGTGATTGTACTCATGGTCGTTAGAAGACTGGCCGACTTACGTGGAAGACACGAGACGACTTCACTAACAGTGGATTGCTGAAATCAACATGAACTCGATAAATTGTGTCACAAAAACAAATTGACATAAATATCAATAAATACATACGCTGCCAGACAAAGTTCGGGTAAACTCCGTTGTTTCATCAGTATGTGATCTTGTAGAGGATGGCAATGAAAATATTGAAGTAGATTCTGTATCCATTTCAGGAGCAACCAATGAATGACGATTTCTCTCGGAAACCAAACTTTCTGAAGGCCCTGGGGCAGAAGACTTTCTCACAGATGGTGCACTATCTTCTACTGCATCGTTGTTGGACAGAAAGATCTCATCAAGCTCTTCCTCGTTAACCTTAGAAAGAAATTATAAGCCAGCATACGTTGCATTTATAAATACAATGTTTATTTCGTAGTTTAAGATATATACTTGTGTTTGAGCATCGCGGAAGAAATCTTCCCAACGAAGATCTTGATTAAGTGGATTTGTAACAATACTGCAAAAAGTTCAACAGAAGGTTACTCATGCTAGAACAATTTTTTTCAAAACAAAAACAAAAGGAACTTACAACATTGTCTATTAGTTATTTTTTCACCGTATAATCACGAGCAATTTTTTTTCACCAATAGCAATTACATTTGTGACGTGGTAAACGAGTCTCTTGTTGCAATTACTGACGTCATTAATTAAAAAATTACATTAATGGAGCAAAGACAGTATATGTTTTAGATTTATTTAAGATTATCGTATATTTTCTCTACAGAAATGATAGTCTCTACGATGAAACAGGACAATTGAATAACGTCATTTGTTTTCAGCTTAACGCTCGCACGTAACATGAGTTCAAACATTCGCTTTAACACGTCCTCGCGTTCTTTTTGTTGTTTGCTCACAGAGTTTTTCATATTCGAACAATATTTGATGTATTGTTGCAAACAGTGTTTTAGTCTTGTTTCGAAAATTTTTGCAAGAGTGATGAATTCTTCATTCACATTCAATGTACAGTCATTGCTGTTATCTTCATCAACTGTCGAACAATTTCTGATTTCTTTATTCAACACTCTACAATCTCTGCTTTTTTCAACCTCTGGCGTACTACTACCGCTATCCTCCTCTCCCGTAAGACCGAAGAAGCTCACATGTTCATCAGCGGATAGCCCACCACCTTCTCCAAAAACTACGAAAACTTTCTTTAAGGAAAACAATATTTTCAAAATGGCTTCGTAGATTTTGTTCGTCTCTTTGCCTCGCGTCACACTCAGTTGGTGTTCCATCAAAGCTACTCGTTCCAGATTCAATCTTAGCCACTCCATCGGATACAAAGTGACGTCAATATATTCATTGGCTTTACCGTAATGATATTCCGCTAAATGGCGCTTTTTTTTAGAGTTCGATTCAAACGTATTCTGGTGGAAAAGAAAGAAAAAAATAACAGAATCAAGAACCGAAACAGCTTCACTGCTAAAACACAAAAACACAAATCAAGCACACCCAAAGTCCTGGGTCCCAGGAATGAAATTTCAACAATATAGAATTTATATAGTAAATTATGCATTGTCATAGAGCTTTTTACTATATAGGCCTAGTTTAAAACTGTTCAAACTCTGCGCAGGTACAAAAGGTATACTGTAAAATAATTTCCACATATGTATTCATGGGTTCCAGTTCTCCAGTTTTGCTGCTTTTTTCCTAAAATATGTAGTCGAGCGGTTGCAAATCTGGAAATACACATTTTACCCAAACACTAATTTACGAGTTGTCATACAACTTATTGAGTTTAATCAGAATCAATAAAAACCCAAAATATGGTCATATGCACTTTAAACTCACAATCATACGGTAGGAGTTGTGATAAAGAGATGCAAGGCGAAAGTGAATTGATCCGATTCTGTGCTGAACATATCTTTGAAGATCTTCATTTGGAAATACCAATCCCTCGCAATACTTCAAAGACTTGAACAAAACGTCTGATATTTCCCTCTCGGCTTCAGTCTCTTCCTTAGTACAGTAGTCTTGAGCCAAAGTTCCCACAGTGAAATAAGTCCCGGATAACTCCCACGAGATTCGGTCCCATACCTCAGGAAAATGCTTCCGCTCTCTCAACGCACCAAGTGATTTGTTGTAATGTTCAAGAGCAGAAGCGTAATACTGTCTTTCAGTTATGGTGAACTTGCCTCGTTTTTCAGTGGCGTTGAATAATATTTGAGCATGCGCACGCTTTAATCTGCCACAGTTCGAGTGAAGCAACGCTGTATTTGCTCTGAAATAATAACAAATTGGTGTGTAATGTTTAGTCTAAGGTCGACATTCTCTTTAACATACCTATACAAGTGACACTGACAGCACAGAATAATTATCATAAAGAATTGTCACTCAGATGTGCAACATGTCCTCACGCCCGACATTATTCCAGTCAATAGATTTGGGTTTGTCATCAGTTGCTAACCACTAAAATAACATGACGTCATTTCTGAGCAATGAGTTTGAGAATATTTCGACGTAAGAAATGACTTCATGTTATTTCAGTGGTTGGGAACATATTAAAAACTCTCATCAATTAGCTGGAATAATGGCAGCCGAAACATAAAAGGTTCTGACGCGAGTGACCCTTCTGTATGCTCTTATGCTGACAGTCTTATAAAATACCCTCTTAACAAAGACACGGCCAACGAATTTCCAAGCACTAAATCTTATCAAACAAATATTGAAATTTATATAAGACTGTGGTAATTTCCATTGACTGACGCTACATCAACCACCTGCTAGAAGAACACACTCACATTCACTGAGAGCGATATAAAAATCGCGCTGGCAAAGTAATTTCTCTTGCAAAAGCAAGATTTTTGCCAAAACATATCAAATCATGCAATCAGTGAAGTGAAAATGCCGTCTTCGAAGAACATTTTGAAACCTCACTTAGTGTGTGTCTGAGTGAACTTTAAGTTAGAACAGAGGCGCTAGTGTGGAAGACATTAGAGAAGCCTTATTCATTTAACATATTTCGTCAACAAGAAAACACAACCATGATACTGGTAACAACTACAGCCATATTACCTGTCATCCACAGCCTCGAAAGCTCGGATGCCGGCAGTAAACGCGTCTAAACTTTTTTTCAAAATCGCTTGAATTTCGTTCGAGGCTACGGTAGTGTTGACAGCGGTATTCATATGAAACAAACCAAGTTCGTTTCTAACATAACCTAGTTTCCTGGTAACGGACACCAGATACTCTACGTCATCAGAACTAGTAGAGACATCCAAGACTCGCTCATATAAGCGTTCACTGTAATAGATTGAAAAAAGATTAAAGTTTTGCTGCACAATAGAGGGTTAATGCAAAATACTAAACAAAATCATCCTTACCTTTCCTCTAATAACTCAACAACGCTTGTCGTTAAATCAACTTTCAAATCATACACCGCTTTATCAGCAGTTTGATAATTGGTTGCAAAATAATGCTCGTGTTCTAAACTCTTGCTATAATTCTCTTCGCAAGTCGACAGATAGACATCACGAGTCTTCGCTACAGACATATACATATCAGCACATTTGCAAAGCACTATGGGTAGCAAATCAGTTTCTTTATTAACGTTGACCCATTCCAGACTACGTATGGAAGTAAGTAATAGTAAAGAAAGGCGCAGAAACCGAAGAGCAGCATTATTAGCACCATCTTCGAGGGCGAGAGATGCAAGTTCAGAAAACAGTTCAGTAGCTTTACGTAGAAGAACAGACTCAAAAGTCCCTTTCCACTGGCGGAAGTTAAAATTCAAAGGTGTCATCTCTTTTTGCACGTGCTGTGCACGATCGTCCCCATTTCTCGCCATAAACGTCGAGTCAGGAAGGGCAAGAAGGTAAGGTCTACGACTAGGCAAGATTTGGTGACGTTTACTAGATTCCTTGGGGTCTTGAACTGTTCTGTGCAAATTTTGCAAAGCCTGAGCACAATAGTGAAAGACATAATAACATTCACTTTCATACAGTAAAACATTTTTACTATCCATTAATGTACCTGAACAATGAAAACATTCTTATTATCCACTAATGTACCTGAACAACATGAGACAGAGATAACTGAAGTCTTTTATGTGGTGGACCTTTGACATTTTTGACCTTGTATGAAAAAAACACACAATGAAGTCTTTAGCTAATAAAATACAAAAGTTGCCTTCTCTACACACGTACCTCTTTATAAGGCTCTTCAAAGCTTTCTGATTTTGAGAATTCATTTAAAGTCATTGTCTAAAATAGCAATGTTAGTAATAAGACATATAATGCAAGGATTATAATTTACAGACATCTATGACAAATGAAAGCGAGTACTTACTTTGGGCCATTGTAACTCATCCTCATCTGACACAAGATCAGGACTCTCACAACAATCTCCATCTTCGCACTTCAGATTGGTCATCGAATACATTTCAGCCAATAGGAAATGAGAGGATGTGATGATCTCAAGATGATCATCTGGATGTATTGCGTTATTCAAAAGATCAAGACAATTTATCAACAACACTTGAACCATGTTGGAGTCTCGTTCGCTCATCTCTGATTGATTCATCATACTTTTAGCAACTCTTAAAATAGGAAAAAAGAAAACGTCGTAACCTTAAGGAATATTCCATTATCCAGTCATATCCACTGTTATATCCATATGCCATATCCAATTATCCTGCCATGCAACCTCTCCAGCCATGAACTCACTTTCTATTAGTTCAAACTAAAAATTAATTAGAAAACAACGGAGAGTATAAAACACTGACCTATACAACAACATTGCCACTGGAATGCTGAAAGGATTGTCCGAATCTTCTGACGCCTATGGTTAAATATCAAACACATTAAGAAAAAGAAAAAGTTGCTAAAAAGACAAACAAAAATTGCGTTGGTTTTTCCTACAAAAACTAAAGGGGAAATTCACATTACTTTATCACATAAAGATGTGAGATCATAGAGCTTTACAACGTCGCTACCATTGCCTTGAAAAGAGAACAAACAATCCCGTGAGAAAAACAGCTCAATTATCATCTCCCATGAAAATCACGCTGCAGATCGTTACCTTTAAACAACCAATACGTGTGTCCTTCCAACGTGCAGTTGGACTTCAAAAATGACAGGATATTTCGAGCGACATCTTTTATGACCTAAAAAGTACACGGTTATGAAGATTGAAAGACTAAGACTACAAAAAAATTTAAAAGACTAAAAAAGGCACGAAGATTAGTTATGAAGATTATGAAGGAGACACGTGACAAAGAAATTTAATGTACATTTAAACCTTAGGAGAAAACTGGCTTCCTTCAATATTTGGTAAATCTTCTGTTTTGTAATGCTCATATTTCTAGAAAGAAGAAATTTCCACATCACCATGACACTGACTTTATTGTACGATACGTATTCTGAATAGCATTTATTTTAACAGGATGAAAACCTTATCAGTTCAATCAAGTACTGCTATAATTATGGATCCTGCATCATATTGTCAGTGGCGTAGCTATTGGCGTCAATCCAACTTTATGTTGGGGGTTTACATATTCATATATTCAGTAATGCCTGGCTAATTTCTTTTGAAACTGATTTCATTTTCAAAAATAGGTCAGCTTGGCGTATGAGAACGTATATGAATACAGTTCCCTCAATTAACGTTTGAAAACGTCCAATTACGCCCTTGGACGTACGTAGCCAGCTCGCATATTCGGTCCGGTTATGTAAAATTTTCTCTGTTCACATACTGCAAAAACAACAGACTTCTATTGAAATTAGTAATGATTAAATTTACAGAGCAAGAGCAAAACCTGCAGGCTGGTAACGCTACAGCTTATTGTATACAAATAATCAATTATGTACAATTACTAAAACTACTTGTTATCCTAATTATTTAACTGTTGAAAGCTTTAACATTTAGCTTCAACTTTCAAAAACACAATCAAAACAAGCACACATTGGTTCACGCAGAACTTTGCAAGTTCAGGACGCTTCGCATTAACATAATTAAACTTAGTGCAATTAGATTGTTCTTTTTTTTAAAAGAACCAAACAGCAGTTATTTCTCCTCCAAACAAACTGAAATCAAGATAATATTGAAGTTATTAGATCATACCTGAACTATTCCATCCATATGAAAACACATGACCACTTCGGGAACGTTGCACATTAAATTATCTAACCAATAATCCAAACCAGTCAAGACATTTATGGGCTTGCTACAGTCACTACAATCAATCAATCAACATGTTTAAGGGCAGCAGAGCATATTTATATTGCATGTGAAGTTTGAGGGGGGGAGGGGGCTACTGACTGACAAAGTTGGGTGCTAGTAGGCGATTTTGAGAAAAATTTCAAGACAGTAATCGAAGCTCAGAAGTATTGTCACATGTTTATAGATTTTGATCATTCAGGTTAGAGCTGCTTTAAACAACTACACATTTACAGTTTTTTTACAAACAGCTTTGTGACATATATGAACCATTCAATACACAGAGCCAACCTGATAGTCACTCTATATACCAGTAATGAATTTAAAGGTAATTACCCCAAAGGATGTCAAAACCCAGTTCGACACACCTTTACTAAACACTTTCTGATAAATTTTGCTTACTTTAATCTCAAACTCACAGATGGATATTTTCCACCCCCAAATATGGGCATGTTGGAGCCAATCAACATCTTCGTATCTTCAAACTTCCAGAGAACATTTCGTTGAAACTGAGACTTTTCTTGGGGCTGAAACAAAGAATCGTCATTGTCATAACTTCTCAACAGAAAGAAACTTTAAAATTGAAAATTTACCTTCAGAACTGGTTCTGGTAGGAAAGGAACCAGATCTCTACATAAACTGGATTGTTCAATTTCTGTAATTGGTCCAGTGGCAATACACGACGATGGACCTTCATCTAAATTTCCTTCAGGAGAACTGACAACAAAGAAGAAGGATAAGAGATAGAGTAGATGAGTATAACAGAAAAATATTATACCTATAGCAAAGAAACTTTGACATCATGTTACGTTCTCGACTATTTTCAGGATTTTTTTTCCTCCGTTGAACTGTTTGATTCTAAATGAAAATTATTGCAATAAATTAACTTTGAATGAAATATGAATCAAATGCCATAAATTAAACAAACTTTCGACATATTCGCCTCCGTTGAGAACACATCTTGAAGCCAACTTAAACTGTCAAGTTTTTCTTTCTAAAATTTAACATTACATTCCCTAAAATGATGATTGGTTCTTCGAAAATTATTCAAAAGGCATCTTTACCTTGACAGCCTGGCTAAGAGTATTTTGAATATCAAATTCATCAAGAAGTAAAGTTTTACCAATCTTGTTCACACTCAAACTCAAGCTTCTCTTGCTGGAAAAAATAACATTTTTAAAGAAAGCCAGTAACTTTTACTATACAAAAAAATAATCCTTTCACCTGAATGGCATTTTCAATAACTTCTTGATGTTCTGGAAAATACCCAAAGTATTTTTTGAAAAGTATGAAAAAAATGACACAAATACAAATATATTAACCTCGGCATCAGAAATAATGTCAACATCATCAACATTCTCGAGGAATGAATGTGCTAGGTTAAAACTGTAAAAAGAGACAGCAAAATAGATGTAGCAAGTTTTCATTAAGTGCTGTTACAATTAAAACAAAAACAAAAACTAGAAACATGTCGCATTTATAATCACCTTGATAAGTCAGTTGGAGTATCATGTCTTGAGGAAGTCCACTCGCTAAACCTTCCTTGAAGATTGTCATGAAGCCAGTTATGTGGTGGTTGATTGATGTCTGTATTCTGCGAAAAACAATTTACATTAAATTAAGACTCGTAGCTTCTGGCACATGAATTATGTACAAAGTTAAACTTACAAGTTCCAATGTGGAGTAAGTCTCTATTGGTCCCATCTTAGCATATTTAACTACAGCACTTGACTTAACCGCAATCAATTCATTCTAAAAATATGATAGAAAATCTCTTTCAGTTTCTGCAAAAACAATGGATTGGAATACTTAACAAAGTCAAACACTAAAAAATAATATACCTGTGTAGGAGAAGCTTAAGTTACACAAAATAAAAAAATACTAAAACAGCCTTAAACAAAAGTTGATGAATTACAAATCATGATCATACCGATGTTTGTTTGCTCTCATTTAAATCATTTATTTCAGTACTGTTTTCTTGTCGTTCTTCCTCTTCCTTGTTCTCCATGTTGATAATCGGTCTACGACCGCGCCGACAATACCTGTAGTCAGCAGTAATAACTCCGCCAAATTCATTATTCGCACCGGTCGGTCCCCTGTACTTCTTGACATCATTTTTCTCAGGGGATGGGGGAGAAATGGGGCATGAGGTTAAATAAGTAAACAACATGCAAGATGTACCGATTATTTTTAGCGTTATATTATTTTGGACAATTATTTACTTGGTGGATTTCATTCTTAAGGTAAATAACTCTTATTCACTTTTTACATGAAGGAAATTTCGTGACCTTCCCTGACGCTCATCTATTCTTAACCTTGTGCAGTAAGAAACTGTAATATATACTACAATATTTAACTTTGTATTTTCATAGAAGTATCGTAAACTATCCCAGACCTATATTCATCTGCTCAAGGAAAATGGCGTAACCTTCAGTTTTGGTCACATTCGATGGTATACAACCAAACTGAACCGTTGTTTCTATCGCTGGGGTAAATATTACCCCAATTTCAACATCCTATGGTTCACAGTTGGTGCCTGTTTTGGTGTGGTTGCTATGGTGATGTCCACAATTGTATTATCTGGCATGTTGATAAATGCACTACACCAAACATCACCCAAACAACTTCTAATTCCAGTTATGCCAGGAATTAATCTTCCATTGAGCCATATTCTTTATTATTTTTCAACATTATTCATGGCAGGCATAGTGCATGAAATTGGTCATGCATTAGCAGCAGTAAGGTAACCATGTCAAAAGAGTTTATGTTTCAAATTTTTAATTGTACATACCGTCATTATTAACTGTGATTTCTTTCAGAGAACAAGTACGAGTTAATGGTTTTGGTATATTCTTTATGGTTCTCTATCCTGGTGCATTTGTTGATCTTTTCACTGAACATCTGATGGTGATCACTCCAATGCGACAGCTACGTATTTATTGTGCTGGAATATGGCATAACTTCATTCTTGCTCTGTTTTTTTATGGCTTTTTGCAAATGCTTCCCTGGCTTCTTTCTCTTGGATATGTTACAGGTCGTGGAGCTGTTATCTTACAGTCAATCAAGGTATATATCAATGTTCAATTTGTGTTTGCTTACAAACTTGAAATTTTAACTTGAAACTTGAAGTTTTCCCTTAGGGTTCGGCAGTTGAGGAAAGTCTTTCAGTGGGTGACTATATTACCTCTGTTCATAAGTGCCATGTGACACAAGCTGAGGATTGGCATTCATGTTTAAAGCAAATTATTTTGAAAAAACAACATGGATATTGTACAGATATGTTGACAATGACAAGGAAAAATTCATTTCTTGGTAATGCTTCTATTTGAGAAATTATCCTTCAATCAGAAACGTCCTTGTACATTAATAAATTGTGATCAATGTATCATGTCACTTCATTATGTCATTATATCAACATTCATCCTTATGTAGACAAGGAGAATTACGAATCAAAGAAAATGGAAGATTGTTGTGGTAACCTTACTGCCTCAAGGTTTTGTTTTTCTTACCATTCAAGCCTTGGACAACATGTAGGCAGAAAAATCTTTTAATGATTTATCTCAAACATGTGGTATTAATGAACAAAATGACACCAGAAATATTTCTTCTAGGGTTATTCGTGTCTTCCTGTGAGAACTATGATGTCAGACAATATCTGCAGTCATCCAAGTGAATGCCCAGATGCAGGAGGTGATTGATTTGTTTTGTCATCAGGGAAACCAATAACATATAAGGTTTAATATGAAGTTATTCCTGACAGGTGACAAAGTTTGCATTCATCCTTTGCTGGATAATTCCAGTCGTCTCATCAAAATATCTCATCATAAAGGACAGGATGTTTTGTTTGTTGGTGATCCAAAATTATTATTTCTTTCAGGTAAGCTTTTTAACTACTGAACGATAATTATTGCCAATGTGCGAGCATATGTAACTTTAAATCATTGCCGTAATCATTCATTTTTGAGAAATCAATTAAATATTGTTAAAGTCAGTGAACAATAAAATATTTACATTTTGGAATTAAATTTAGGTGGTTAAGTTAGCTGTTTTATTTGATTGTCATAACAAGATATGATTTATTAGTTTATACAGGTGATTATCTACCAGTTTGGAAGTATTTTCCTCTGAAATTACCAATGGTCTTAGAAACATTTTCAATGTATCCTTTGTTTTTGGGAATTTTAGAATTTTTTTGTTAATTTTTGGTAATTGTTGGAGATCTTTCTTAACTTCATTTAACTTAGGTATATGATATCATTGTCAGGGGCTCTAGCTCTCCTCAATGCCACTCCATGCTATTGGCTTGATGGACAATGGATTCTTTATGCTTTTGTTGATTTTAGTTTAAGTAAATATCTACCAGATATACGAACAAGAAATGCATTATGTGGCATTATTTTAGCTATTGGCACATTCCTTTTGGCAACTAATATAATGATAGCTGTTTATGCTTTGGGCAAAGTCACGTGACATTAATAAATAAAAGAATATAGATTTATAATTTATGTAGTGTGTTTGGTTGACAGCATATTATGCAATGTTTCTTTCCTCATACACAATTGTCCCTAACAACTCAATGAAAGCTATTTACATCTGTCTATTGCCTGGAGTGAGGTCAACATTTTTATGTGAAATTGTTATGTATATTTATAGTTACTGCTCTTCCT
Organism: Xenia sp. Carnegie-2017; assembly: GCF_021976095.1. Lineage (NCBI taxonomy): Eukaryota > Metazoa > Cnidaria > Anthozoa > Malacalcyonacea > Xeniidae > Xenia > Xenia sp. Carnegie-2017. The sequence continues at coordinate 12,040,059 of NW_025813483.1, read as the reverse complement.
CAACATCCTCGTTCACTTGAGCATTATCTGCTTGTTCGTTCACTTGAGCATTATCTGCTTGTTCGTTCACTTGAGCATTATCTGCTTGTTCGTTCACTTGAGCATTATCTGCTTGTTCGTTCACTTGAGCATTATCCACTTGTTCGTTCACTTGAGCATTATCTGCTTGTTCGTTCACTTGAGCATTATCTGCTTGTTCGTTCACTTGAGCATTATCTGCTTGTTCGTTCACTTGAGCATTATCTGCTTGTTCCTCTGTTGCATTAACAGTCTCTTCTTTCGCCTGTTGCATACCATCATCCTCAGTAACTTCACCCTTTGTTTTTTCCTCAAGCCCCTTATCTTTATTATCCTCAACTCCTTCACTGTCACCTAATAATTGCAATTCTCTGTAAATGATAGTGAAACAATAACTGTCAACAAAAAGGTTTAACAGACCTTGTCCAACTTCCACATCGGTGGAATTTTTTTCCTCCTGCTTTCCTTCAGCATTAAACATCGAAGAGCTTTCTTCTATTGATTTCATTATCAACTGCTCTAAATTACTATAAGAGTCAAGTCTTCCTTTAACCACCTTCCTGATCATTGCTACATAAACAAAATATGTAGTTGTTAAGAGTTTATAGTGTAATATTAACTGTCAAGTTTGAGATAACTTACAATCCAACATGAGACAAGCCACTTGATAACGATCCAAATTTTTTTGTATTTGTTCTTCTAACCATGGCATGAAGTATGTTTCAACATCTGCAATTATTTACAATTAACCACCCATAAGAATGCATTAATATTGATAAGAAGAATCAATTTATAATGCTTATAAATACCTCGCTCAACTGGGTCATAAAAATATCCATGCTCATTTAGTGAACCAAACACAGAGGGTATCATATCAGCCAAATAACTCTAGAATGAAAAAAATATTTCATTATTTCATTGAATGTAAAGAGATAAGTCATAATGTGAAAGTGTCACACCTGAGCAAAGGCTCTGGCTGCAATCTTTTCAGCTGTTTCTTTTTCCTTCTTCAGAACATCAATTTGTTGTTTTATTCTTCTTTCTTTCTCTTCATGATGACGTCTTTCTTGCTCCTCTAATCTTTGTGTCTCAACAAGCTCAGCATTCCTAAGCTCCTCAAATCGACGTTGTTGGGAGCGAAGATTCGCCAATTCCTCTTCTTCCATGACCTCTATTAGGGCTTGTTCCATTGTCTTGCCAACCAATACTTCAAGAATGGGCTTCACTTCGATGTCAAAGTCAAAAAGCTACAGGAATAGATGAATTTATTTGCTTATATGTGTTACCATTCATAAGTAAAATCTTAAGTTGTAATAATTTACCTCTCCTTGTAATATTTGAGTGGAAACATCAATACCAGTCTTGGCTGGAATATATAAAGGTGATGGAGGTCTGTCAAGAAAGGCATCTGTCTGAGTTTCAACATCAGCTTCTTCGACACGGTCAGTCAGTTCTTCCAGATATAGTTCTGTTTGTACATCAACATGTCTACGACCTTCAACTGCTTCAGGGGATTTGGGAGCCAATTGTTTCTTAGCACGTTTTCTTGCTATAGCGCGACGCCTTGCCTCCTGCTGACGTTGGATCTCGATGGGATCTGGTTGAGCACTCTATATATACGATATTTCAAACAAAATGTAAGATTATGGTAAAACATTAGAAAGAAATATTACATAAACTTACAACAGGTAACGTATGTTGAGCGTAAGTATTTCCACGGATAATTCTTCTATCATACATGATATTGCCATACGGCAATGGACCTTCATTTCTAAATTAGTTAATCAGAATCACAACGCATACAAAAGAAGAAACGGCTGTATAAATATTATCTGAAACAATAAAGTCGATTACTAGAACCACGCGTACTCGTATGCTTCTGGATCTCTATACTTTTTTCTTTGCTTTACAGGTCGCGGCTGGCTAGCAAATGTGTACGTTCTTGTGCCGTCATTATTTTGCGAAATGACTTGAGTCATTTCTAACGCTTTTTATAAAGTAATCTTCAAAAAGTTATCCTTGTTTTGTCAATAAAATCAATGGAGCCTCTCGAGGAAAAAGAAAAACAAACGATGAATTGGTAGCTAGGCAACAACTTTCACAACGTATATCCATCCAGACTTGATTGAGAGATCAGAACATAAACAAAAATGACAAGTGATGAACTAAGTCACCCTGAGATTTTGTCTCCAGAAAAACTTCGTGAAATTTTATGCTCGCGAGGATTATTACCGCAGGATCTGAAGGATAAGGAAAAGGATGAGCTTGTGACGCTGTGTCATCAGTTTGTCGTCCCTCTTCCTCAGCGAGATAAGCAATTAAGACGAGCGAGACGAAAAGAGACCATGAGACTTCCTCGAGATCGTGTGTCGACGGGAACCAAAAGGTATTTCTGCAATAATTCTACATCAACAAGAGCACAGAAAAAATTTCACTTTATTTCTTCAGGAAAAGCATGTCGGATGAAGCAGTAGGTGAAATCTCGAATGAACCATACGAAGGAAGAGTAACATTGAAAAGCCCAACGACAGATTGTCTTAACAAAATAACAAAGTTAGACGTCACGTGTTTCCAAAAACCTATGAATGAGCATGCTATATCGCATTACTCAAGTAATGATAGTTATTCTAGTCGACCAAAGAAATTTAAAAGGACAACAATAACTTGGCCGTAAAAATTAACAACACCCGTGGACATGTCACATGCCCAGCATTCCACTGTACTATAATACAGCTACGTGCTCGTCAATTTAGAATTAGATTTGATGTCCAGCGAGGGTTTTCAGTCAGAGTATTAGCTAGCATTTCAATCACTGTAGAAACAAGATCATTCTTTTGTATGGGCTACTATTTGCGATGAACGTCTTCCTCGTGATAAGCCAACCGCAGAGCGCCTATATACAGACCTCTATTTTTTTATTATGAATAAAAAAGATTGTTGTGCATAAATTAAGACATTAGTTACATTTAATTGGGGGGAAAGTAGTCGTATAATAATAAAAAGTTGGGTGAAAAAATCATTAAAAACATAAAATTACAATTAGTGCGGAAGTAAGTCCATGTTCTATGGTTCCATGTATCGTTATCGTCCTCTGTAACCCATCGTCGTCCATTGTCATTAAGTCATTTTATGTACCTTCTGTTATCCACTGTTGATTACTGTTAACTACCCTTATCAAATGTCACCCTGTTGTCACCAAATGTATGTTAATTATCTCTCTCTCATAAACGGCACCCAGAGCTGTAAATAACTTCGTTACAATTAATGGTAACTTTTCATGATAACTTCATGAGTGACTAGTTACAAGTTTGCAATTGAGTGATTTTAACTACAACCGGTTAAAGTAATTTTCTCTAAAAACGTAACTGTAACGCCTTATTACTTAAGCGTGCATCGCTCACGTTATTTTCTCGTTATTTTTTATGATAGTTTTATCGCTTGAGTGTCGAAAAGGACTGATACTTCACTTACAAGTATTTTCATTTCTTGTTACTAAAAGCTTCGTCTCATTCCTCTTGATCCGCTGATAATAATTTATTGTTGAAAAAAATATGAAGTTATCGGTAAAATTTTATTAACCCATCTGTAGGCTATCTTATCTGTTTCATCCACAGTAAAGTATGATTGCAGTAGACTTGTAATTAAAAATTACTTTGTAACTATTTACCAATTTTTTAGTATAATGTTGTTGCGGTAACGAGTTACAATTGCTCACTGTAACTAGTTCCAAAAAAGGCAACTTTTTCTGCTCTGACTGCATCTCGTTAAGCTAAAATATGTATGCCTCATTTTAAAAGTGTAAATGGAGCAGTACTCACTAATTGTGCAAATAAAATAACTTTTTGGCTCATGAAAATAACGTATTAGCGTTCCAGTATTGACTTTCACTTGCCTTGGACCTGATATTAACGAAATATACAACGCTAAATTGTTACCTAGCGTGACTTACCATCATCTCTTCTCATCTGTCGTCACCCGCTTTCAACTACCGTCATTTACTACTGTCATTTCCGTCATCTGCCGTCAACTAACGTCACCCACTTACTATCAACTACTGTCACCAACTGTAACTTACTATCAACAACTGCCGCCCAACGTCACTTACTATCACTTAATGACATCTTCCGTCACACATCGTCACTTGAACAATAAACAACGATTTTGTCAAGGCAGTATTTGCAGAAAGTCATTCATTGTAGTGTTATGTGATATGCATATGGAAATGTGCAAAAGTAAAAAAAAACAAAATTGGATAAAGACTTTGTGTGGAGAAAATGCAAATAGCAAGCCAAATGATTAATAATTCATTGCAATAGCTGGATAAAAGTTGGAAACCTTGAGAGGCTTCTTTTATTCGGATGTCGAAAGGTTGCTTTGACAACAAGAGTAACAATTGGCTTGAAGATATTAAGATGGGCGGAGATCCTGAACTCAAGTGATCTTGCCAAAACTGGAAGAAGTGGTTATTTAGAGTTAGTAAAACATGGTATCCAATTCAAAATGAAATGGCAATCTTGAGAAAAAATGAGAGAAAAATGGTGACAATAATGTGTGGTGCAAAAAGATAGATAGACGATGACTAAGAGCTCATTAATGAGATTGAAAGACTCATTGCTTCAAATAGAGAAAGCAAATAGAGGAAGAGACCAAGAAATTAAATGGCTTGTTTTGAGAAAAGACAATTGGTATATTCAGGTTCTTGAAGAATTAGAGTCTGGAGTTAAGAGCAAGATGAAGCAAGATCGACTCGAGAAAACAAGATAGAAGCTGAAGGGAAAGGATCAGCGTGGGTTTTGAGAAAAAGTACGACATGTAAATCTGTCCATCCTCGTGCACGGGGATAAACCCTGATATAAACAACTATAAATCATATATCTTCCGTCACGTGTAAGATGCGTATCTGCGGCGCTTATTCAAGAATCGTGTGTATTTCGTACAAATGGAAACACAAACTAATTGGCGGAACTGGCGGGAATCTTGCAGCAATGTGATGTTATGTGATAAAATATTTTTACTCATCAAAATACTTGTCAAAATACACAATAATTTTGGAAGAATCTTTATTTGCTAGTGTTTAAAATGAGCAACAGCATACTTGCAATCTTCAGTCGTAAAATGAATATAGTCTGTGATGATGTACTGAGAAAAGCAGACGAGTTTCAACGTATCGTTGAAGTAAGATGTGGGTCCAGTCTGTCATCTCTGAATTTGACTAGTACAGCCATTGTTGTAATATGTTTGGAAATAGCAGCAAATTCTTCTGGATTATCAACTTCACGGGTTCGTTTTTTTAGGAAAGCAAAACGTTCAATATTAGTATCTTCGTGTGATCGTGTTGAAATCATTCATTTTATTTGACAGGACACTTCAATTCAGTTATCGGGATTAACAAAGAAATTTTATTGCAATGCCTATAAGACTGTTGAAAGTATCCTTGGTCAAGAAAAACGTATTTCGTTACAAGATCTTGCAGTGATGTTTGGATGTTTAAGTGCTGCACCTTATGCAAAGAAAGTTTTTGAAAAGTAAGTGAAATTATAGAATATCTTAATTACTTGTTCATAGCCTAATTTTTTGTCATGCTATGCAAACTGTTTATTGTAACTATTTTTTTACAAAATTGAAGAGTAATTGTGCTTGAGCTTTGCAAATCACCACTAAAAATGTAGGTTGTGTTTATTGCCATTGCAAAAAGACAATTTAGTATGCTTTATTTCCAGATTCAAGTCCACTCAGAATAGTGGCATAGATTTGGACCAACCATTATTTGTGGCTGCTACATTTTATATTGTTTGCAGGTTATATTACATCAATGATTTTCATTTATAAGGTTGTGATGATTGGTTATTATTGGCATTAAAAACTGCTTTGCCTTTTAGAAGTAAAAAAGTGCGTATAGATAAGACAAAGCTGATGAATAAAATCAATGTGAAAAGGTCCCTGTTTGACAAAGTGTGTAAGCAAATAAAACCAGTTATGGAAAAGATGTCAGGTTTGTTATCACATTCGAAGAACAATAAAAAAACGTGAACTTAACTATTTCAAATCTTACGTATAGAAACTGGAAAAAAGTTTAAACGTCCGTACAGTTGGCTTGAAGAAAGTTGTGAAAAGAGTACAAACAGTGGTGAGTTCAACTGAAAGGTTCTGCATTTGGATATATCTGTTATCATTTATTATTTAACTCTTTCCATGCTTCCACAGAGTCATCAAATAAAAGAATTCGAGTTCTTGAAACAGAGAAAAAACAGAAGGAAATGGAAGACTACATAAATTGGAAGAGAAAATTATTAGAATAGAAGAAAATCTTAAAAGCAATTTTTTGTTTCATTTTCAAGCAACTTACGTATATTTACATTAGGCAAAATTAAAGCTTTACAAAAAGATACAATTATTTATTGCTAATACATATAAGGAATAGCTGATATTTAGCTTGGATTGTGTTTGGCTGGACTCCATTTTTGACCATCTGCTCGGACAATTCTTTACATAGCCATCAGCTTGATTTTTTTTGATCACTCTTCAATTCAAGACTTGGCCATTTGGAAGCATGCTTTTTCTTCAGTTTTATTTCAACCTTCGTTGGTGAGAATGTCACTAAGCTCTTTTCAGGATCAATGACCTAAACAAACATGACAAGACAATTTTTATTTTTTAACATATGTAGAGATGAGAAAATGTAAAACTTTACAGTCAACCTACCCCATGTAATTTGATGTCTATATTAAATGTAGATGAACCACCAAACACTAGAGAAGCTTTGAGCTAGAGAAGAAATTTTGTCATGCCGCATTTTGTATTGAGAACTTTTTCCTCCTTATTAATATTATCGTTACTTACACCCGTTAAATTGGTTTCAACTAAAGATTTCTTAGGATTACAAAGCTTTGCATAAACTGTAATCACCACAAAGCCTCCCATTTGATAGTGGTCAAATCTAAAGTGATCAAAGCTCATGATGTAGACATGTACATTGCTTTTGTATTTTTGTTAGTGTCATCATTAACCTGCAGTTGACTGCTTTCTTCTTTTGCTGAAAGTAAAAATTATATTGTTTTGAATTACATTCATACAACAAGGAAGAGTTTCTTCTCACCTCGTCTGTTTGAAACCAGAGATGTGAGCCAGTAGTGCAACCTTCTTGTTTTAAAAATTCATCAAAGTCACTAGTCTTTCGTAGGCAACAACTCCAAAATTTGTATCTATAATTTGTATAAATGATAATCATTTGACAATGTTGATCATTTATCATCAAACACTTGTATTGATCATTAATAACATTTATTAACAATACTACTTAACATCATCATTTAACACTCTTCATTTAACACCATTCCTTTAACATGATTCAACATCATTGTTTAACACAATCTATTTAAAAATCTTTCATTTCACACCATTTGACAACACTTATGATTGCTCATTTAACACCATTCACTGACCATTCTTTAAACCATTTACTTAACATCATCATTTAACACCTTTCTAAAAGATTTATTTTCTTTACCCTTCATGAAAGACAGGTACACCGGGATGATAGATGCAAATTTCACTGTTAGATTTTTCAGACGTATAAACCTATAAATGAAAAAAACTGAATTTTTATAAGACATGAATAAGATTAAACAAAAAATCCCTGGCACTTACACTGTTGCATCCATTATTTTTGCATACAGTTCCTATCTTTATCACTCCAGGTTCCAAATTTTCTGAAATGATGTCAAAAAAACAATGAACAAAACATAGAAAGTCAATTGATAATGATCACAGGTAAAAGCACCTTCATTTTCAACAATTTCTTCATCCTGTTTCTCCAACAATTTCTTTAGTGAATCAGTAATCTTATATTTTACTCTTTGAAATGGAAGATCATCACTACAAATATTAATTTGTGCTATTTAGTTAACAAAAATCAAGCCCATAAACCAAACCCTCCTTAACAGCATTTATTAATACAAATAGGAATGGTACAAAGAAACTTTAATCAACATAAGACAAGGTCACAACTTGGCAACCTATGATGGCTAAAACTACATAGGTTTAAAATAATCTCAAGATCTTAAATGCAAAAGATTAAGTCTTTGGTAACTTTACTTCAGAAGAACCATACTATAACAGTACCGTGGTCGAGGTTCACTTTCTTGTGGTTGGGCTTTACGATGTGTTGTTGTTGAGCATTTAGGTGAAACTTTTACAGGTGATAGCTTTACTTCAGGGTCTATTGGCTTGATGTTGGAGTGTCTAGACTTGGTGCATCCCTAAACAAAGGAATTTATCTCAGTTGAAATGTCAGACCATAACAGAATTTCACCCTTATTTATCATACAGCCATGTTGAGAAATTCAGTAAAATCTGTAACTCTTCTTGAGCAGCAAGACCAACCCTGCAATGAAAACATTATCCCAAAAAATGAATCAGTTATTTGGGCTGACAGGTGGGTCTGCGATCCGACCCTTTGATCGTACAGAAAGATTTGACTTTTCGCCGTAAATAATCAAAAAGACTCACTAACTTTTAAGGCATCGTGAAAGACAGGCACTCCTGTATGATGAAGGCACGCATCTTAAGATAGAAAGCCAATAAAAAATACCTGAGATTGTGGCTAAAGTGAATGCCAGGAGTCATAAAAGTTTGCTAACTTGACATGATTGATGTCTTGTCTTTATGAAAAAAAAGTACTCTTGTACAAATGGACTGTGGATTTCAAATGTACCTTCGAAATTTTCACTTTCTATGTACTGCTTTCCACAGCCACGGTTATAACATAATAATTTATCTCCTTTAGACATTTTGAAAAAAAGCGTTTTGATAAGTTTTAAGAAACGCTTCGAACAATTTTAAGCCAAATTTGAAGAAGAAGAAGTAAGCAAGTAACAACAATCAAGTTGTTATTGTGTGGCTTTAACATTGACGTAAGTTACGTCACACGTAAGTTAACTGATCTAAGTTTTCTCAGTTTTATTTGGCAAATCTGGAGTAATTTCCAGGTAAAAACCACTGGTGAAATCTAGTTATATTCATTCAATGATAAGGATTCCGGTCTCCCCGGATAACTGCTCGATTTTCTGCAAGGCCAAATTTCCAGAGGATTTCACCCTTCTATCAGGGAGTATGTGCTACCCGGACGTATGTGTAACTAAAGCCTGGTTCTCATATAGTCCTCGAAGTCCTTTCAGTCTTGCCAAAATTTCACAGACGACCCGTGCGACTGTATAAGAACATTTCAAATAGAATTTTTCTCTATCCGGACAACTGAAACGACCGTTGAGAAATACAAGCGACCTCTTTATCGCGCAAGACGATTTGAAGAAGCAAATAACAAGCCAAAAGACTTTGTCTTTGATAAACAGCAGCTGCCATTTCTAAATGTTTCGCGAAAAAAGTCAACTAATGTCAAGGAAAAAGAGTTTGGTTTTTGGATGAATTGAAAAGCTCGTTTAGGACTTCTAAGTTCCTTTTTATTGAATGGCATTGTCATAAAGGAAGTTATTATTCTAGGAATATGTATTTGTCAATATGATAGCCATGCTAAAAAACTTCCACTCAAGGCTTTAACTTGAATAGATGAAGATCATGAAGAAAAACAAGAACTAAAGTGGCGAAGAATTTATAGCTACTGTCTTTTAATGTCATATATTTTGTATAGACGTCTACATCCGAAGAACAGCAACCAATGCTCAGCACAGCAACTTCTTGGACATCCTTTTGTCTCTCCAAATCCCATGTCGCACGGCTTAAGCAACAACATCACTTCAGATAAGCTTGACGCTGAAAAAGATCAAGGGAGAAATCAGAATGGCTGTGAGAAGAGTCTCAAAGTGTCAAATAAGTAGAGTCATGGAGTCTTCTGATTTGATGCTAATTCCTTTCGGCTACGCTTCAAGAAATTCAAGAATTCGTAATGAATTTGAGGTGTTGCAAATGCTTGAAAAAAGGAGGGTTTGCTTCAGTTGTTTAGGGTAACTTCTTATTACATACATCGTTTAAATAGACGGTAATTTGATCGTGTGAAGGAAATTTTGTACGTGATTTGGAAATGCTTTATATACGCTTAGATACGTAACAAATTGGACGGTTGTCTCTTTGCGATCAAAAGAATTCCTTTGAATCCGAAAAGTGTACCGTTTAATCGCAAAATTACTCGAAAAGAGAAGTTACTTTCTAGATTGAATCATAAAAATATTGTGAGGTAAAAAAATTACTATCCAACATGAATAAAAATTTTATAACATAAGAATTGAAAGCGAGATTCAATTTAGACCATACAAATTGCTTGGCTTATCAAAGGTTATCTTTGTAGAAATTATTATAAAAAATTAGATAATCTCTTTTTTCCATGAAAGCCATGGATGCTTTCGTTCATGATGAGAGAGTTATATTGTATAAGGAGGCTGTCGTTCGTCACGAGAGAGTTATGAGAAAGTTACATAGTAAAACGTAACAAGTAAAAAACGTATAAATATGCCTAGAGTTGGTTTAAATTATAAGTCAAAAAGTCAGAAGTTGTTTGAACCTTTGCAGTATACTTGGATGTTTTAGTTTCTTTTATGAGAAGAAATCGTGTAAACGAAAAGATAAACTTCGAAAGCAAAAAACCCCGTTTTCGGTCCATGCTTCCCGATACCTTCTTAAGCGTAAGGCACTAGAACGTCGCATGTTAACGTTTCGGTAGGAGATTTCGGTCTTTCACGACAAATGTTCCATATATGGCAAGAATCACGTAATATGGCGTGTCTGCCCGACTACTCGTCGTGTGTAAAGCGGTGTAAACGTACCTTGAGTGGTTGTACCCTTCATTCTCCTAGGGATATTCCTAGCATGTTTTCTGTTCTGAATTAGGTGTAGTTTTGAGAAATTTCGTCCCCCGTCTGGCTAAGTAGCTAACATGAGCAGGCAGTAAAATACAAATAATTCCTTCAATTAATTAAACTGCATTGAGCTATTCTAACAAAGTAATAATAAAACTACATAATTTCTTTGTTGCCTATAGAAAATTTATTTGAAACATTTTTATTGTTGAGTGTCATATTTCAGGAATGTTACCATGGTGGCATGCAACAACAAGCAAGATAATCTAGATACTTTACCTTGCTGTGATTTGAATATTTGCTTTTAAACGCTTCACTTAAACAAAGAATTAAAGTATTAACAGTCGTTTAGAAAAGCGTCATTAACAATGAACGAGGAGTTGATAAAAGCAGACAGGAATTTATTTTGTCTAATCTGTTACAAAAAGTTTGCATCGAAACCTCCTGAACGTATTCCTCGCTCCTTAAATTGTGCTCACTCATTTTGTACAGGTTTGTAGAAACGCATTGACGTGAAATTAAAAACTGCATCTTCGTTGGCCTTCAGATGAAACTAAGCATTTTCCTCTTAAATCTTTCAAAGGTTGTTTGCTAAAACTCGAGGAGTACCAGGGCGCTGTTATAGAATGCACTCGATGTAAAGTACGTTCTATTCTACCTGCTAACGGAGTGCTGGGTTTGAAGAAGAACTATGATTTATTAATGGAAGCTATGAAGACTAACGAAGATGATCGGGAGCTTTGTAATTTTTGCATAAGGAAACTCGTTTATCCTCCAAGGACAGTAACACTCATCTGCAGTGATTGCCAAGTAATGTTCTGTGGCTTGTGTTCAGACGAGATACATGAACAGTTAGAGTTTCGAATGCATAACATACGTTTAATAACCGCAGATTTGAATAACAACGAAATTGTAGCGAGGCAAGAATTCTCTGGTTTTATAAGAAAAGGACGACCGACGTTAAAACGATACAACAGTTCGCTTGACGCGTTACCAGGTCAATTAATCATTCTTGTCACTTGATTACATCATCACGAGTTTAATCCTGTTAGAAAAACAATGACAAACCAATCTACTCACTAAAATATTAAATCGTCATAAGTTTGTCATGCTTTTCACTTACATAATGATCTTTCTTGTTTCAAACAGACTGCAAAATACACGGGGAGAAACTGAAATTGTACTGCATTGACTGTAAGACAGTTTGCTGTACGTTCTGTCAAATGGAAGCATCACATGAACGGCACAAAATAGTACACATTCATCATGCAGAGGATATAGATAAACGCAGTTTATCTCGATTGCAAGAAAAGGTTGATGAGTATGGAGAAAAGTACATCAAATGTCGCAGTGACATTCAAAAGGCAATAGAAACAGTGAAAAAGAATGATATAGAAACTGAAGATTTGATCAGTAGATACTTTCGTCAGTTGAGGACGATTGACGATGAAGAGGTGAAAAACGAAATAAAATATCATTGAGTGTCTCAATGCAACTGAGGTATAGAAATGCCCATCGAAATTTGTAGTTTTATATCAGTGTGTTCTATAGTTCTATGATAGAAATATCTAGTCAAGCAAAGACGGCAAGTAGAAAATGTGACGAGGCGTTGAGTCTGGACTATTTTGACATGACGGAAGTGAAAGATAGTGTTGAAAAAGATGTCAAAAGTGTTCTCACCTTGGACTGTCCAAGCGATCCTTGTATCTCAAAAAAACTGTCTTGTCAGTTTCCCACACATGAAACATTACTGAATGAACTAAGAACATGCGCGAAGATAGTCACTGGTAAGACCTTAGAGGCTAACTTAACACTACTTTTCCGTTTCTTATACGTCAGAACATACAATACGAAATACATTTAAAGTTCTTTCAATACTCGTGAAAATAAAATAAAATTTTCACGAGTACTGAAACTAGCTTAGTATAAATGACGATTTATATTTATGAGCTAAAAACCGTCTTTTACAGTAACAGATCCACCAGATCATCTGTTCTGCAAATCAATTGATCCTAACACCATCTCCATTGAATGGACACCACCTCTTGCTTGTCCATTCATTTATCCCGGCAAAGAATTTCTTTTGCAGATAAAACCAGGTAATATTCAGCTTTCATCGCCTCTCACGTGACTATAAAATTTTAACTTTATCTAAATGTGTGAACAGGAAAGGATAGTGAATATTATGACGTGTACAAAGGCAGCGCAACCTCTGTATTACTTAACATTCAAGATGGTTCAGTGATGAACGATAAGAGATGCAACCCTTTCCACACCCAAAAAAGCGACAAGAAATTGGAAAATCGAATTCAGTTTCGCGTGGCTGCCGTTAATATCATTGGACAAAGTGAATGGAGTTCTTCGTTTGCCCTTCAACTTCCTTGTTAATAAAAAACTACAACATGGAATTAATCGGGAACGAATGCACAAGTTAAAGCTAAAATCACGTTTAATATACACATCCCAGCAAGTTTAAAATCCACTAAATTTAAAATTATTAACATTCATACCATATAGTTTCCCCGTTTCCGTTATTCTATATATAAGTATTAATACGCCCGCCCTTATCAGCAATGTTTTGAAAGCTAGCTAAATCTTGCAATTTAGAAGTCTGCTGTGTTGTCACAGATAAATCAGTTGGATCTCACTTTATTTTGATCGTCGTGGTTGATGATAACGCCACCAGGACCAGCCAATGACGTTGTACCCATGAGCTCAAGATCAATCTGTCTAGCTGCTTGTCTTCCCTCAGCAATGGCGGTCACAACCAATGATTGACCGAATCGGCAATCTGTTAGCAAAAAAATCAACTCGTCATCCTTCCAAATCAAAAACAAAATCGTTTCAATTTTTCGTTTCTACCTCCAGCTGCATAGACATGTTCTAAATTGGTTTTAAAACTTTTCCTTTCAGTTGCAAAGTTTGATCGCATGTCCTAAACAATTGTGTAGTCACAAATTCATTATAAACGAAGGAAATGATAAAAAGTTTTGATAACCCAAATGTTTCGTGGAATCAAAATGTATTACGTCCAAAACGTACAATTTTCAGGCCAAGTTGTTTCGAAAGAGTCTTTGAAGGACCCGTAAAACCAAGAGCTATCAAAACTAGATCGGCTTTGACAATTTGTTCGGAGTTAGGTATTTCCATCATCTCCCATCGACCATAAGCATTCTGTTAACCAATTAAGAAAAAACGATGACGTCATTATAAATAAATTATGACCAAGTTTGCAATGGTCATAAATAAATCATCAATCTTCAATGTACCTTAACCCATTCAACTTTCACGGTTCTTATTCCAGAAATATTTCCTTTGCCATCTCCTAGAAACTCCTGATATAACACATATTAATACACCAACGTCCCAACAACACAGCGAAATGAAAACATTACTAATTACCTTGCTAAGGGTATTGTAAAGCCTCGGGTCTTTTCCATACTTTATGGCAACCTAATTTCAATTCCAATTTACAATATCATCATTATCAAGAAAGGCAAAGGTCACGAATTATGTTTACCTCCTCGTGCCCATACTCTATTCTGAAGACGCGCGGCCACTGAGGCCAAGGATTGTACGCACCGCGATCCTTTGGAGGTTCACTCAACAATTCAAACGTCATAATCTTTCTTGCATTCTGAGCATTAAAAAAATCCTCACGATAAAACAAGTCTTCTTTAAATATTACATCACATGAAAGAATATACGTACCTGTCTGACACATGTTGCCACACAGTCGACCCCAGTATCTCCTCCGCCAATGACAATCACGTTCTTGTCATGCGCATCAACAACGTCTCCTTTGAGATATCCTGTAAACGAAATAGAGAGAGAGAGAGTGGTAAAATTATTGATATTTCTTAACGGAAAACAACGTTCACTTCATTATTGTACCAAATTGCTTCTTCTGATTTTGTTCGAGGAAATCCATCGCAAATAAAATGCCTTTGAGTTCACGACCTAAACAAAGCAGTAAGGTCGCTCAATGAAAGAAAGCAAAGAGGAGCTCAAGCAAAGAAACTTACCTGGGATTTGCAGATCACGTGGTACAGTTGAACCAATGGCAAGGAGGACAGCGTTGTATGAAGCGAGTAGCTTTTTGCCAGAAATATCCTTACCAATCTCCGTGTTAGGAAGGAACTGTATTCCTTCGTCAGACATAAGTTTAATGCGCCTGTCGACAATCTAAATGGTAAACATTCTTAATCAATAGATTGTGGGAACACCAAGGGAAGCAAATAAAATAACGACAGTTATGTATAAAATAAAAACCTGTTTTTCGATCTTCATTGAAGGAATACCATACATCATTAATCCTCCGCATTTATCGTTTTTCTCGTACACTGTAACCAGATGACCGGCCTGGAACATGAATTACTTCATGTAATTAAATGCATCGCGTCGGTGCTTGCAGCAAATTTCATACCTTGTTGAGCTGAGCTGCCGCAGCCAATCCTGCAGGACCACTGCCTATAATTGCGACTGTTTTACTAGTGCGTGACTGAGGAGGCTGGAGGGACAAAAATATCACAAAATGAGAACGCCAAACGCAAACTGTTATTATAGTCTAACTTCACCTGTGGTTTCATCCATCCTTTCTCAAAGGCAACATCAATTATTTTGCATTCAATACTCTTGATCGTCACAGGTTTAGAGTTTATACTCAATACACAAGCACCCTACAACACAAGATAACCATGGTCAACATCAATGTACAACAGGCGATAAATAGGGTCACGATGAATGTAGAACATATAACAGTTGACGAAGAACAATAAGTGTTACCTCGCAAGGAGCCGGACAAACTCTTCCAGTAAACTCAGGAAAATTATTAGTCTGCAACAATCTGTCTAATGCATCTTGCCATTGACCCTTGAAACAAAAACATATCTTTATGTGATGTATTACAAATATACGTGTAGTTTTTCAGGTCATATATTATAGACACATGCCAATTGCAAAACTACTAAGTTAATATCATTACTAACATGGAAGACAAGGTCGTTCCATCTGGGAATAACATTTCCAAGAGGACAACCAGTTTTTGATTGACAGAATGGAACGCCACAATCCATGCACCTTAATGAAAGATACATCTACACGTCAATCAATGCACCTTTCTTTAAAAATTTTATCCTTCCCGAAGTGTAGGAATATGTTGTTATAAATGAAGAAACGTAATATCTTCTTAAGTAAAGATAAGGTTATCTAAAGATAAGTTATCTAAAGAGGGACTACGTATGTCTAACGTGGTCTAAGTATAGGTAAGTATAGCTAAGTATGGCTAAGGTGTCTTACGTATGGGTAAGTATGACTAAGGTGACTTACGTATGGCAAAGTATGGTTAAGGTGTCCTACGTATGGCTAAGTATGGTTAAGATGTCCTACGTATGGTTAAGATGTCCTACGTATGGGTAAGGTGTCCTACGTATGGCTAAGTATGGTTAAGGTGTCCTACGTATGGCTAAGTATGGTTAAGGTGTCCTACGTATGGCTAAGTATGGTTAAGGTGTCCAAAGTATGGCTAAGTATGGTTAAGATGTCCTACGTATGGTTAAGACGTCCACGTATGGGTAAGGTGTCCTACGTATGGCTAAGTATGGTTAAGGTGTCCTACGTATGGCTAAGTATGGTTAAGGTGTCCTACGTATGGCTAAGTATGGTTAAGGTGTCCAAAGTATGGCTAAGTATGGTTAAGGTGTCCTACGTATTGCTAAGTATGGTTAAGGTGTCCAAAGTATGGCTAAGTATGGTTAAGGTGTCCTACGTATGGCTAAGTATGGTTAAGGTGTCCAACGTATGGCTAAGTATGGTTAAGGTGTCCAACGTATGGCTAAGTATGGTTAAGGTGTCCTACGTATGGGTAAGTATGGTTAAGGTGTCCTACGTATGGCTAAGTATGGTTAAGATTAAGTAGGAAGGTATTACGTGTGTTCCCTTATAACAACATATTGATAAACTTCAGGAAGGGTCAGATAAAGTAACTACCTAAAATTCAATCGACAAAAAAGAATACCGCTGACCTTGCTGTCTGAACCTTTAATTCTTTATTCTTAGGGTGATTATAGATCTCTTTCCAATCTTCTAACCGTTTCTTTGCAGGTCTATATGCGTTCGCTCGTCTCTTGTATTGAACGAAACCTCTGAAATGAAAATTTATGAAGGCATCAAATGAGCAAAAATGGTTTTTAGAGGAAGAAAAACCTTTGCTTGTCGATGTTCTTGTTTTCTTCGCCAATCAAAACTGCTTCTTCAATATCAGCTATTTCATTTCCTCCATCGTTTTTCAAAGGTGGCATCTCATCTTTTATCTCAAGTGAAATCTTCTCATTTTTTTCATTCTTTTCTTTCTACATACAAAAAATTAACATTAAAGTGTATTTATTTCTATACCAATGACAACGATATCTTACCTCGTATTTCTCTTTATTTTGACGTTCTAAAGCCAATTTATACTCGCGTGGAATGACCTAAAGGTTTATTACATCACGAGAATGACGTCATCATTTTGTTTTCTCCTTGAAAAGTACACCATGTTTAAATACACAAAATTTTTACCTTCACGAAGTAGCGTAAAGAATCATTCCAGTTTTGTAACAGATTCTTGGCCACTTCGGATCGAGTGTAATGAAAATGATCCTGAACGATGTTTTTAAGAGTGGTCTGGTTTTCTTCTGATAGCGGGTCAAGGTCAACTTTCTCTGTGTTACAAAGATTTGAAAATTTCCCTAAACTAAACGCAAAGCAAACGTTTATGACTTGAGATTATTGAAGAACAGATATTCACAGGCTCCAATACCGGTCGTATATAAAAGCAACGCCGCCAGACATTCCAGCAGCAAAATTGCGTCCAGTTGGTCCCAAAATCACGACTGTTCCCCCTGTCATGTACTCGCATCCATGATCACCACAACCCTAGAGAATATACAATCCTCGTGCTCATTAAATGCATAACTTTGACATACCTTCACTTGAAAGACTCATACCTCGCATACAGCAAGTGCGCCCGAGTTACGAACACAAAATCTCTCAGCGGTAACTCCTCTGAAGTACGCCTTCCCAAGAAAAACAACATATTCATTAGTTAGATGTGGATACAATTCACTTTAAAACATAGTTAAGATCATTTACTTTTCCCGATGTTGCACCATACAAGCAGACATTGCCTGCAATAATGTTTTCCTCGGCTTTGAATCCTTCGGGTAATTTTTTGCTAGGATAGAGTATTATCTT
This sequence comes from Xenia sp. Carnegie-2017, assembly GCF_021976095.1. Taxonomy (NCBI): domain Eukaryota; kingdom Metazoa; phylum Cnidaria; class Anthozoa; order Malacalcyonacea; family Xeniidae; genus Xenia; species Xenia sp. Carnegie-2017. The sequence goes on along the minus strand of NW_025813483.1, from coordinate 12,022,000 downwards.
CCCACCAGAAAGTCCCTAAAAGATAAAAGTCACTACCAATAAGATTTTTCTCTTATCTAAAGCCTGTCATGTCGATGTGAGAATTACTTTTCCAACGTAATCATTTGCATCTCCTTCAAGTTCAAGCGTGATGCCTTTGCAGATGAACGCACCAAAACTCTGACCTTAAAAACGATTTTAAGATGGTATTATATAGTTGAGAACAAAGAATACCTAGAAATATGATCATGCACCTGCTGAGCCATTGAGCTTCACAAAATAGTGTCTTCAGAAAGACCTGTGTCCATGAGCTTTCTAAGAGAAATACGAACGAAAACATCATAGATCGTAGCTATTAACCACATGGTTCTGTCTACAGATGATCAAACATCATAGATCGTAGCTATTAACCACATGGTTCTGTCTACAGATGATCAAACATCATAGATCGTAGCTATTAACCATATGGTTCTGTCTACAGATGATCAAACATCATAGATCGTAGCTATTAACCATATGGTTCTGTCTACAGATGATCAAACATCATAGATCGTAGCTATTAACCACATGGTTCTGTCTACAGATGATATGTGAACGTATCATCGTGCAAACTTAGGTACACTATCTCCTAGCAACTCATTATTACAAGATATCTTACTTGGCAATATGATAACTTGTTGTGGTACCAAAGCTTCTGTCTTCGTTACCAATATTCATCTCCATGGTAACATTCTTTCTTCTTCCTTCGAGAACTTCGAGGACGGCCGACTCAAGTTTATTTTCCTAGAATTGATCAATATAGTAATAAATAATAGGTCAATATCTTCAAAAGTTGAGGTTCTCTAAACTCTACCATTCGATCAAATAAACCAAACTCCTGTTCTTCAGTTCCACCATAATGATCACCTTCGTTTAATGTAGAAGCAGGAACCAAAATTTTTCCAAAGTCTAGAAGCTATAAATAAATGTGAATTTCAGGAAGATAAATTCCACAATGTGAATTTAAGGAAGATGTTTGCTATAAAACCATGGCTTACCTTAGTTTTCATATTTAGAGGATCACTACTCTCTCTTAAACATTGCGTTTGACCAATCATTTCTTTCATTGTCTTAAATCCCAATTGCGCCATATACTCCCTTATCTAGAGAGAATAATTTAGTATTGTAATCCTACGAAGTCCCTCAAATACACTGTTATCATAAACATCATTACCTCTTCAGCAATCATGAAGAAATAGTTGATTACATACTCTGGTTTCCCGTCGAATTTCTTTCTCAAAACTGGATCCTTAAGAAACAGAAAAAAACAGCAAAATAAATAAAGAAGCTATTCTGTAATATCATCAGTTAATAAATTAAGTTATACCTGGGTTGCTATGCCAACAGGACAAGTATTCAAGTGGCATTTTCTCATCATCGTACATCCTAAACTGATCAAAGGAGCAGTAGAAAATGCATATTCATCAGCTCCAAGTAACGCAGCAATGGTAACATCTCTTCCTACAAGCAAAATAAAAACACATGTTGTCGTACGACATAACAAAATAAAAACACATGTTGTCATACGACATAACAAAACAAAAACACATGTTGTCATACGACATACCTGTCCTCAACTGACCATCGGTTTGCAAGACCACACGACGTCGTAAATTATTCAACACTAAAGTTTGATGAGTCTCACTCAAACCCAGTTCCCAAGGTAATCCAGCGTGCTTGATACCAGTCCAAGAGCTCGCACCAGTTCCCCCATCATGACCTGATATTACGATGTGTTCGGCGTGACCCTAAAAGGACATAAATCTCCATTGCAAGGTATTGAAGATGTTTTGCTTAGCAACGGCAGCTGGTGATGTACCTTAGCAACACCAGCGGCAATGACGCCAACACCCACTTCAGAGACAAGTTTTACACTGATTCTTGACTTAGGATTTGAACATTTCAAATTGAAGATTAACTAAAACAAAAAGAACAAAACCATATTTGTTATTTCATTAAAAAAGTTAAAAATTTAAGATACGTAAGAGCAAACCTCAGCAAGATCTTCGATGGAGTAAATATCGTGGTGAGGTGGTGGACTAATTAGCGCAACACCTGGAGTTGATAATCGTGTTTTAGCTATTTCCGGTGTAACCTTATGTCCCGGAAGTTCACCCCCTTCACCGGGTTTGGCACCCTAAGAAAAATAACAGCAAGTTAAAAGAAGAATAACAACAGAAATGAAAGTAGTGTCGAGGAAAGACAGTGTACACATGAGTCTCCATTTCTTTTGTATAACAAATGGAGAAGTACTTGAGACAATGGAAGAAATATAATATTTCAAACAAAAAAAAACCTGAGCCATTTTAATTTGCAGGTCATCAGCGTGAGCAAGATATGCGCTGTTTACACCAAATCTACCAGAAGCAATTTGTTTGATGGCAGATCTTGTATTGTGTAACTCATCAGTAATTGTTAGACGTTCTGGAGTTTCGCCACCTTCACCTGTATTACTTTTGCCTCCCATTCTAGGTTAAAAAATCACAAAGTCAAAAGTGACGTCTACAATGACGTATGGTAATGACGTCAAAAATGACGTATATAACAACGTATCATAATTTGCTGCACCTGTTCATCGCAACAGCAAGAGTCTCGTGTGTTTCTATTGATATTGAACCAAAACTCATGGCCCCTGTAAAAATGACATTATCCTGGGTATTTAGAATAATTAAGTATTGAAGAAAATGGGTTGTGATAGCGCACCTGTACAAAATCGTTTGACAATCTCTGAAGCAGGTTCGACTTCATTCAAGTCAAGAGGTTTATTGGCAAAATTAAATTCCATCTGTCCACGAAGTGTGCAAGCTTTAACCTAAAATAAAGAAAGACCATACATATCAACCTCATTACGTCATAAAACAAAACGATATTAAATTCATTACCATTCTCCAAGTAGACTCGACAAACTTCTTGAATGTTTTCGTGTTGTTTCCTCTTGAAGCATCCTGGACGATGGAAAGGAATAAGCACATACAAACCAAAGAAACGTTCACAACAAAAAAATACCTGCAATAATCCAATACTCCGAGGATCGTTGACATGTTTCTCTCCCCCATCTCTCCAGTGGTATTCACCCTGCAAAGAAAGTACTCCATAATACCACAATAACATAGACAGTTTACTAGTTGAAAGTAATTGCTTTCAATGAACCTGTGACCATCAGTAAATCTACAAGCTACAACGTTAAAATATTATAATTCTAATAATATTTCAGATCTTCTCCGGCAATGTTCACAGCCCCAATGACTACATAAAGATAAAACTGTCATCAGTAGTCAACTTTCTGTAAGCGTTACAGTAATTTTATCCTATTTGAGGTCTCTAAGCAAACTGAGGTCAGCTTTCATTTTAACATTTGGTTATATAAAAACGGCTGCCGTCCAAAATGCAATTTCTTATGCTACGATGCATACAAGTAACAAGATTAAATTTTTGCTGTTACCAACCCAGTTGTTAACCAATACGTTGTCTGTATCACGATCTGCATAAGCAATCCTGTGGCGATCCATTGCCTACGGGGAGCAGGACATAGTTCACATTCATATTTCAGTTGTTGAACATGACCAATAGAGAAAAGTATTATATTCCTAAGTAAGTTACCTCTTGAGCCAAAACTTTAAATGTTACTCCAGAGATTCTAGATGCCGTTCCAGTAAAACATTTTTCAATCACCTGGAGACAGAGGGAGCAAAACCATTTATGAAGCTCTACAAACATCCCCTTACAAGTTGGCAAAAGCTTCAGTAAAATTTATCATCGTTTCAAATTTCGTGAGGATTCTCTAAGTCGCAGCAGGAATGAAAAATCCACGACCAAAAGTAATACAGTTCAATCAAATGCTGCATTACCTCACGTTGCCAAACACAAGACCACCGAGAACATAATCATTCCTAACCCTCCCCCCCCTCCCCATAGGGTAGTTAGACACGTACCTCTTCATTCAGACCAACAGCTTCAAATATTTGTGCTGCCTGAATAATAACTAGAATTAGTAGGATCTGTAATAATTCGAATGGTTCACAATGCTATCTGCAACTTACTTTGTAACTTTGTAAGGTTGAAATGCCCATTTTAGCCATAACTTTAGAAATACCAGTGAACGAAGCGGTTTGAAGATTTTTATAAACTTCTTTGTCGGATAAAGGAGGATCGAGCAAACCTAAACATTACATCAAAATTTTTTTAAAATAAAGTTTCCTAAAAAAATCTCACATCTTCATTCATCACACCTTCGCGTCTCAATATCTGAACAACTTCAAACACCAAATACGGACAGATTGCGTCTGCACCGTAACCAAGCAACAGACAAAAGTGATGAATCTCTCTATGTAGGAAACAAGAAAGTCAGCAGACATTGCATACGTCGAAAGAAATAACCGAGAGAGCCATACCTCAGAAAAAATACACTCCAAAAAACATCATCTTGTAAACTCAAGATTCGAGTTACAAAAGCAAGAGACAAGATTTAAAGCAATATTTCGACTTTATTTCAAAGTCATTATCAAGGTAGACAAGGTAGACATAGTCTTTATCTAGGTAAGACTTTGAAATAAAGTCGAAATATTGCTTGAAATCTTGTCTCCTGCTTTTATAATTCGAATCTTGAGTTTACAAGATGATGTTTTATGGAGTGTGTTTTTTCTTTTATTTTTTGAAATAGTCGACTGGAAAAGGATTTATGCAATACCTCGCTTCAGCAGTTTCAACGATTATGCTAACTCTTGGTCTTTGTTTTGTCTTCAACAGATAGTGATGAACAGCACCAAGAGCCAACAACGAACTAACAAAAAAAATAAAAAATTTGTACGTAACAATTACATGTGGGTAGCTTGACTAATGCAAAGCTACAAAAAAAAGTAAATTACAAGCATAGGTCAAACAGTTCATACCAGAAGAACAAAACCCAATAATATTTAGTAAAGTGAAGAGTATATACAATATTTATACCTCACGGGAACTCTACTTTTACTGGCGAGGCGATCCGATAAAATGATAAAGGCGTTCTTGTTTTTGATTGCATCAGAAGCCTGGTAACAAACAAACAAACAATGTGATACAAATCATGAAAATAAAATTTCTTTAAACACATTTAAGTAATAACTACTTGTTGACAGAAGCTATCTAAAGCTGGAACTAGACCATCCGTTCCTTCTTGAACATCGTAGACAGTGTCAATGACTTGAGCCTGGGGAAACAAGTTGATCATTAATATGAAAATAGTGCCACCAATAAAAAACACTATGTCACAAAGGATACCTTCCATTTTGGTAAACTACATTCTTTTATTACTTCAAGATCACCGAGCGAAATGATTGGATGATCAAGATATAATCTCTCACATTGCCGAAGACCTGGGTCTAGTAAGTTACTCTCAGGGCCAATAGGACATGCCTAAATTAAAACTTCACTTTAACTAAACAGCAAATTTTACGTGGAACCTTGGATTGTAGGAAAGTTGAAAACTTACCAGTGATATGACAATGGTTTCTCGGAAGGGATCAATTGGAGGATTAGTGACCTTAAGAACAGACAAGTTAGAATGATGTTTGACTGATTAGTTCATTGAAAATGATCAAAGAGTTACTGTAGATGACAAGTAAGAGATGTTAATGGGGTCTCGTTAACAACCAATTCTACCTGAGCGAAAAGTTGTTTGAAATAATCGAAAAGTAACTGTGGATGCATTGTCAGACATGCTAGAGGAGTGTCATTGCCCATGGAACCGATTGCCTCCTTCCTAAATACAAAATTATAGTTACAATTAAGCAACGAATGGTCGACAATGATTGGTCGACATGCCAAAAGTAACAAAATTCTAATGTTATACTTGTTGCGAATCATTGGTAGCACCAACATACTAATATCCTCTACAGAATAGCCGAATGTTGGTAGACGGCGATCATAATGAATTGATATTTCCAAAGGATTCTCTTTAGAGACAAGAGTATGTCCTTCGGGTAATCCTTTGTCCTTGTTGTAAGCATTGTGAAGATGTTGCAAAGTAAATAATCCTTCTTTCAGCCATTTTGTCACTGGTCTTCGCGTTGAAATACTGTATTTTAATTCTTCATCGTTGATAACCTCTCCGCGCTGTGTATCAACAAGTAATAGTCTCCCGGGCATCAAACGACCCTGAAATGCAGAAATAATAAATTACAAATGATGGAATTCATCTACCGAGGTAATCCATAGAAATGGAAGGAAAAACAACTGGAAGGAAACTTTGTCATGGGTATAGAGTGCAAACATAACTTTCACTATATTTTTAAATTAACTTTGTAGATTCTACATCATGGCTATAGTATCCTACAATGTTCCTTCCACCAGCTTCTCTATGGTAATTTTCAATATTGTTCGCGTCAGCCTCATCATCCTGATGTTGACGTCATTATAATTACATTACCTTTCGTTGGACAATTTCTTCAGAAACAGAAGATACGCCTACTTCACTGGCCATAATCATTCGACCATCCGTGGTGATGTAATAACGAGATGGTCTCAGACCATTTCTGTCCAAAACTGCTCCGACATAACGACCATCGGAGAAAGTAAACAACGCTAATCAAAGATAAAAACAGAAATCAAATTTATCACATTGTATTTCAATTTAACAATGCTAAACATCTTCACCAACGTAAAATCTTCAATGAACTTATAGATATCATCTTTATTGATCTACGTCACTCAGAAAAACTTTTTGACAAAAGTGTTTCTTTCATTCAAATCGATATTACGTTAACTATTATCTAATTGCTAAATTAATCTTTCAAACGTGAACAAATTCATATGATTTACGACATTCGTCATCTGCAATTGTTTCTCTCTAAAACTGCAAATTCATTCGTTAATTCTACGTATATAGTTGTTCTCTTATTCTTCACAGGTTGTCATGGTTACAAACCTGGTCCATCCCAAGGTTCCATTGCGCACGAACTCCATTTATAATAGTCTCGTTTTTCCGACGACATGGTTCCATCATTCTGCCAAGCTTCAGGTACCATTGTCATGATGGCCTGGAAGGACAAGTGAATGAGTGAAATCCAGACCACAAAATTTATGAAGATATTCAATGAAGATATTCAATGAAGATATATGTTGCATATCACACCTCTGGTAATGATCTCTTCCCTGCCATCACTAAGAACTCAACAGCATTATCAACACAGCCCGAATCTGACATTCCAGGTTCAATAACTGGAAACAGTCTTCATCAAAATAATAAATGCTTTGATGAGATCTGAGCAATATTTATAAATCACTTGGAAGTTCACTTCATTACTCACTTTTGGAGATTATCTTTGTAATAAGGGCAGTCCATCATGCCTTCTCTTGCTCTCATATTGTTTATGTTACCCTTGAGAGTGTTTATTTCACCATTATGTGCAAGGAAACTATAACAAATGAATGAAATGATGAGGTACATAGGGATGAATGGGGAATAATGAGGAATAAAGTATACACACCGTTGTGGATGAGCACGTTCCCAGCTTGGAAATGTGTTTGTAGAAAATCGATTATGAATAATGGCAAAGTGACTCCTTGAGAATGAGAGCATGAATATTTTAAAGAATTATTCCAAAGTGCATAATACAATGTATGTACTTTACTTGAATTCCTTCTGTCCAAGATCAAGGAAAAACTCTGCTAATTGTGTAACATTAAGCATTCCCTTTAAAAAAAATGTGTTACCGGTATGAAAATACATCCTCAGAAAACACTTAAACACTATGTCCTAAAATTGTCACCCAATTCATTGTATACCACCGTACCTACTTATATCATGCTAGACTATCCTATAACATATCCAAATATCATCAAGATTTATATCATACATACCTTGTACACAATGGTTTCTGTTGACAAACTGCAAATATAAAATCTTTCACACTTTGATGGAATAATGCGGCTGGCCATCTTTCTCAACATAAACACCTGGAAAGAAGAAATGCAAAAACACTGAGTTAGAAAAAAAATTTTGATGCATATAAGGCAAACAAAAACATACTTGCTTTCGAAATCTATCCACATCATTAAAACTGCTTGACACAAACACCTAAATACAAGAAAATTTAGATGGTATTTACTATTTAGCACTTACTATATAGACATGGTGAAAATAGGCAAATACCTGTTCAATTGCTGGTTTTTTCAAATGAGAATATGGTCCAGGGACTTTCCAGTTTACAGCAACTTTTCGCCAACCAAGGACCTTTAACAACAGTATGAACTTTAATGCAAACTATATCATGACAACCTTTTGCAGCATTTTAGTTTTTACCTTAATCTCACAATCATCGGCTAATTCCTCAAAATAATTCTTGCAGATGGCAATCTAATCAAGTGTATTTAATAAGACTTAAAATGTAATGATTCCAATTTAACAAAAATCAATTAAATGTTTCCATGAACATTTAAAATAAAATAGTGCCATAGAATAAATTTATGATGAAAAAATGTATAAAAATATTTTGTCAATGAGCGCCATTTTAATGACATTTATTATCATTAAATGTTAAAGTCAGAAGCCTTACTTAGTTTGATACCTGTGATTCATCATTTTGCATGAAAAACAAGCCAGTGGCATAGTATCCAGGTTTAGGGAGAACAAAACTCATCCCTTCTTCACTAAAAGAAAGTCACCATCTTCCAGTATCACATTGTTCTATTCTAGTCCATTCAATTAATATTCCTACATTAAATCATAACTTACGGCAGAATCTTGAGATAAAGTTCATGAGGAATTGCTGTCATTATTCCTGTGCCATCACCACTAAATTGATCACATCCACATCCCCCACGGTGGCTCATGTGACGCAAAATTACCAATGACTCTGCAATTATCTAGATAACAATTTTTAATTCACACAAATTAAATAATTAGGGTTTCCTCATATGATTGCCAAATCACCAATGACTCTTGAATTATTTACATTCAATGGTTTCTTATTCACTCAATTTAACAAATTAAATTTCGTAAAAGAAGAATACTTATTTTTATCTCAAGTGGAACAGTACTGGGCAATTGAATAGGATCTTGTTTTTCATGTAACTCATACTGCAAAATGACTTTGCTTATCAAAGTACATGTTTCATTCTAAATTTTTTGAAATTGTCAGTTGGAAAGGATTTTACTTTATCCACAAACAAACTATCTGTTGAAATATACTGGCATAAAAAGACTTTGATCAAGACTCTCAGTTCAGAGTAGAGGAGTTGTTTTTAATATGAAAACGTGATGTAACACATATTACAAAGGCAGAGGGAACATTAAAGGAGTTCCAAATACGCAGCTAGGTATCTACAAACAATTGAATCTCACGTAACATTTTTTGACCATCTTACACAATTGACACAGTAGGGGAGACTTTCACAATAATTGTGGGAAATCACTTTCACGAGTTTCGAAAAACAATTCATATCTAGCGCATAAAATAGATTAAAGCCGAAGTAAACACATATAATTTCCAACGTACATAATTCATAATCGATTTTGCAATTATCAACACAATAAAAAGTAAGTAAATTACAATTTAGAAACAATGAAAAATCCACCGACAAATGGACAAATATCAAATGTCGAAATTTCGCATGCCAACAAAAATTTCATAAAAAACAGAATACCTTGTTGTTCCTTTCTCCGTTAATATTGACAATAAAGCCAACACCACAAGCATCCTTTTCCAGTTCAGGATTGTATAAGCCCACTGATTTTGGACGTCCAAACTCGTCCGTATGAGAAGCCATGTGTATTGTTTTGTACAGTAAACGAGGCCCAATATATAAATAATAAACGCGGTAACATGGGAAAAATTCTTCTTTTCAAGGTACAAATTTCTTATGACCTGCTGAACGCCCAAAACACAACGCAAATGATACACAACAGGAATAAATGTAATGAGTGTAACGACGATTGAAGAGTATAAAGTTCATTTAGTTATCTATATAGATCAGTGTTTTTGGTAATATAAACCGTCGTGCACACAACGATCCTTTGAAGGTCACGCGAATACTGATCTATAAATATATTTGTACCGTTTGTACATGGCATGTACACGAGACAAGTATTTACTCCACATCCTCCACCTGAATCCTGTCATATGATAATGCGCACGCGCGAACATTAGAAGAGACAATTCATTTCTGTGGGATTTGTACTTTCCTTTAAAAAAATCTGTTGTATTTTGTCATTACATGCATGAATCATGACCATAAAACGGAGGATTGATACATCTAAATTGCGTAGACCATTAAAAAGGTCTAAAATAACGGAATCTGTTTATGGCAGGTAGGATTAAATGGCGATAGTTTGCGAAGAATTCACTTCTTGAAAATATATTATTTACTCATTTTTCACAGCAGGTCCTCTCCTTGTCATTTGATAATTGATAGTATTTCTCTTTTCTTTCAGCTTATTTATTTATGTGAAATTCTTCATTGTCTGGATTATGGTTCTGACTGCGGACTTTTTGCTTGAGTTTCGTTTCGAATATTTGTGGCCGTTTTGGCTTCTCATGAGAAGTACATACGATTCCTTTAAATACCAAGGATTGGTAATGAATTTTCCTCTTATGTCTTTATTCTTATTTTGAATAGTTGTTTTACATTATTTGCTATTGTATCCATTGAAGGTCTTCTCTGTCCTATTTCTAATCCTGGCACTGTGTTCAGACGTTGTGTTTTTAATGGTGCTACCAATTCATTGGCTATTTTTTGCTGCTAGTACCTATGTCTGGGTTCAGTTTGTCTGGCATACAGGTAAAGGAGATAGTAAATTCATGCTCACTTGTACAAGGTCTAGAATAATTACACCCTTTATTGTAATTATTTAATAGAATGATTGTGTCCCTGTTTTTTAGATCGTGGTCTTGGTCTACCAACTATATCCATGTGGTTATTGTTCATATATGTTGAGGCCTCTGTTCGATTAAAGGAGTTAAAAAATTTACCATTCCACTTGGATTTGTGTCGGCCTTTTGCTGCTCATTGGTGATTGTTTGTCATACGTTTTAAATATAAACCCCCAAAGAAACATTCACATTCTCATAGACTTTTTGCAAGAATAACTACACTATTCATTAAGGATAACATTGGATTGCTTGTCATATGCTTAAAACACAAACCCTCAAATTACAAACCTTCATATTCACAAAAGACTTTTGATTAGAATAATTATATGATTAACTTAGGATAACATTGGAAGTCATGTTTAATATCAACAAAAACAACATTTTTTTATTCACTGTAGCCTTTTCTAATGGCAACAAAATGTCAACATAGTTATATTGCTCTTCCAGTGTGTTAACTTGTGAAATAACTTTAAAAGATTGTTTTTTTAACTTAATGTTAACTACAAGAATGTCTGGTTAAGGAAATTAATAATCTCATGTTTGTGCACATGCTTTTGAAAGGCAACAAATTTGTCTAGAAAATCCCTGTTATCCACTTGTTGATTGTGTTACATTACAAACAGTCTCGTTACCCTTTTGATGCCAACAATTTTCTTATTTTAGTATTGGTTATCCAGTTGTGACATTGGGCTATGGTGTAAAGAGTTATGTCGGTTATAAAATTAGACAGGTTTGTTTACAACATGACAATACAATAATTATGTTATATTTATAATAATGTAGCAACTATTTCCCATGCTAGAGAAAAATTCATCAAGTTAGCAAAGAAAATGATTTTTATATGGAGCTGATCAACCAGTCATTACCATCAGATAACTTAGATATTATGAAAGGTTAGTTTGATAAATAATGTTTCCACTTTGGAGTAGTGCTTTCAATGATTTCTATTGATTATTTTTTTGATGAATTTAGGAAATGTGATTGATAAAGTTCCAGAGGAAGCGGCTAAAAAGAGTGTTCAAGTTTATAACCAAAGTGTTGGCAATAGCAAGTCACCTATTGAACTTCTAAATGGCAATTGTCATGAGAATGCAAAGACTTTAAACAACGAGAAAATAAGTCGAAACAAGGCAACCTTAGGAAAAAAAATAAATGAAGATCATAACTTGAACGAACTTGAAAATAAACTAGAACAAGATAATCGTGCAGGTGATAATCCTACTGGACGTTCTCTGTTTGGTGGAGCTAAAAGAACGAGTTCCGCCAAGGCTAATGGAGTACGTTGTGATGAAGAATCTGATAGTGGTGATTCATCAAATACGTCAACAAACAGTTGTCATGGTGGAAGTAAAAGAGATACTCATCAGAAGACGTTGGCGATGGTATGAACTAGACGAGTTGAATGAAAGATAGATGTATCACATTAATTGTTGCTTTTCTCATTAAGGATTCCAAGTCTCGTTCTTCTCTTACCGCAGATGTCAATCATTCATTAGTGATACAACTAAAAGAAGAAAAAAATTCCAGGTATAATACATTTTTCTGTCAAATCTCCAAGTCTTCTATTCTCTATTTTCATCATTTTCTAACCTTTGTCGTTGTTTATTTTCATTATGTCCTTATCATCTTTTACCATTTTATCGTTCTTCACCATCCTTCTTTAACGTTCTTTACCATCCTTCCCTCTTTACCATCCTTCTTTCGTTCTTATAACGTTCTTCATCCTTCCGTTCTTTAACGTTCTTTACCATCCTTCAACGTTCTTTACCATCCTTCCGTTCTTTACCACGTTCTTTACCATTCTTTAAACGTTCTTTACATCATCCTTCTTTAACGTTCTTTACCATCCTTCTTTACCATCCTTCTTCTTTTCCTTTTATCCTTCTTTTATCCTTCTTTGTTCTTACCATCCTTCCTTAACCATCCTTCTTTAACGTTCTTTACCATCCTTCTTTGACGTTCTTTACCATCCTTCTTTAACGTTCTTTACTATCCTTCTTTAACGTTCTTTACCATCCTTCTTTAGCGTTCTTTTCCATTCTTCTTTAACGTGCTTTATCATTCTTCTATTCTCATTTTTTGTCATTTGTATTTTGATCTTCCTTCTGTTTATATCCAGACGACGCATAGAGAGCACACTCAGTCACACTGAAAACGAGTTGAAGCGAGTAAAGCAAGACTTGCAAAGCAGTCGTCACAACGAACAGGATATTCGTTCACAACTTCAATCTCTCATTTCCAATGAAAGATCTCTCAAGTCGGAAGTCAATCAATTGAAGAATGATAACGAAATTTACCAACAGAAGTATGCTTGCATTATGTTTCGCAATTTATTTTTATATATACATGAAGACAAAGCTGGTCTATTTATCCTAACATTTTTATCATGTTCCGCATGGTGTATAAAAAAGGCAACAGCTGTTCATCTTTTATTACATGACGTATGGTGTTTGGTACCGGGGATTTGAGAATCTTGTAATCTTGACTTTTAGCAGTTCAACGAAAAGCCGTTTGAATTCTCAGAGGCCAATAATCCATTGCAATATCTAGTTGTTACCTTTATTTTGATACACAATGTGTAGAAAAACATTTTTGATAAACTAATTGATGTACATTGCTTTCTATTATATTGCCAATACATTTATTTGTTTAGACTACAAACGTTGACATCCTCCCGTCAACAGGATCGCAATAATATTGCAAGTTTAGAACGAAAGCTGAAGTCGGAACGCGAGTCAAAGCAATTACTGGAAGGACAACTTCGTGAAGAACGGAAGAAATGGAAGGAAGACGAGTTACGCCAGTCAAGAGAAGACACTGCTATTCAAGAAAATTGCAACGCACAAAGAGTGGAATTCGAGGAAGAAATAAGGCAATTACAGGTGACGATAAACGAGAAAGACGAACGAATTAAATGTCTTGAAAAGGATGTGGAAAATCTTAAACTAAAGACGAACGAGAACGATAGTATTCAGCTGAAAAAGGAGACGGAATCGTTGATGTCAACTCTGGCTGCCATTCAAGGAAAGAACACACATTTAGAGAATAGCCTGAGCTCAGAAACCCGTCTTAAGCTTGATCTTTTCTCAGCCCTTGGAGAGACCCGTCGACGACTCGAGATCGCTCAAGGACAATTAATGAATAAAGAACAGGAAATCATAAATCTTAGAGGAAAGATTGCAGAAGTCATGGCCGTTATGCCCCTTGCGACAGCTAATGGTGATTCCCATCAAGTTTACACTTCTCATCATTCACCCCCACCACCGCTGACCAGTCATGATGATGTCACAAGCGGGACTGTCTTTATACCAAAAGCAAAAAATTGTTTATTGTAAGAAATGGTACATTGTTACCGAACATTAGTTGTTATTTTCACAACTGGTTTGAAAGGACATTATTTCATTGGAAAGTAGATGTACACAATTCTATGTTGTCGCATTCATAAAAGAAATAAATTTGAGTTTAAACGTTGTAGTAATCTGTTTCATTTTCGGTAGAGTGTTTTCTTGTGACGTCAGAGCGGCCATGTTGGTAGGTTACTTCAAAGTGCCGACGCTTGCTCAACAGAACTTGAAATCAACAAAATTTCTTTTAAAAACATAGATTTAATATCAACATGGAGGAAAGTGAAAACACTCTATTGAAACCAATGATTGCTTTGACATTCTGGTCCCCAAGGAGTACGACATATCCAACACCACTCAAAACGACATATGAAACACGTCATGTGATTGCAACCACCTACAATATAACCCCATTAACGCCGAGTAGAACAAATACTAACATTGTGTAACTTACCATTTTTTTCCGTCGGAGCTTTGCAATTAATATTTGGACAACGTTTTGTGGTCCGTTGGATTTGCTGCTCGGATTGTTCATTCCATATGGCTCGTTCATTACTAAACTCCGTGACTTGAAATCTCTAGAAAATAAACTTTGGTTGAACTACATGAAATGTGCTGACAGGCGGTTATGTGTAAAAACTTACATCTAATTCAGTATTTTCTAATGCAGTTGCGCCAATGACGTCATCAACTGGACATTCGCCTTCATGATAGTTTCGTAAACAAAGTCGACAAAACACGAGCTGTAAGAATGAGCTAATATATAAATTCGAAACGTAAAACACGAAACACAAAGACACATTTACAATGTATAATTAACATTCAGACTTCGCAATAACATTTTCAGATTCCGAGGGTTCTGCAAATCATTTCTTCAACATTTACAAAATAATACAAGAACGAAAACAAATACATATGTCATAATAAAATGATCACTTTCAGATCACTTTCATCAATTATCCACATATAAGGGGTGGGCCCCAGGTTAAGAGATCCATCGCGCGCATCAGTTCATATGATCTCTTCTATGGAGCAAAACTGTCGAGAAAGGAGAGAGAAAAAAGGGATGACGCTGTAAGAACTATAGATCTGACATTATGTACTATAGACGTGAGATTTTGACACGACCATCTCTCTGTTCAAGACTGCAAGATGAATTAAATATTGGGTGAAAAAATTACGTCATCTTCATGTAGTTTTGACGATGTTTGAAGCGCATTTAGCGCTGTTCGGTCATTAAGTGCAGCGCACTGCGCACGCAACACATTTTAGCGCGCGATCGATCCCTCTAAAAAACAAATTTTCTGCGTGCTGTGTACAAATAAAACATATAAACTATTTAAAAGATTTCGTATGTTGTCGTTACATTAATGCACTAGTTATATGAACGGCAGGGTTTATAATTACATTGATAACAAAACTTTTTACCCCACATCCATATTCACAAACGACACGACGTGTTGCAGTTGACGCAAATATACCCTGACCACAATCTGGGCGAGGACAAAATATTCCTCCTTCACTGCGAAGAAATTCCTCAGCTGCAAACCGTTGATAACGTTCATACTAAATAAACAATATAACGAACACACTAATGAAATACTACGACACAGAGGATGGTTGGCAATTTTGACATAAAGATATATTTGCAAGAAAATTTATGGCACTGAATGCGTAATGGCAAACGTAAATTGACAAATCATCATGCTAAATGACATCATGAATGACATCACAAAGTGGGATACAAATTTTCTTTTTCTGGTACAACATCACCAGTGTGCAAATTAACGGTGTGCAATGTGCAATTTGCACATCGTTTTAGCTAAAATGAAAACAATTGCACATCACTTTTTCAAACGATGTGCAAAAATTAGCGGTTCTAACGAAAAACACTGTCGTAAATCATATGAATTTGTTCACGTTTAAAAATATTAATTTAGCAATTAGCGATGTAAAATAATTAACATAATATCGATTTGATTATGCCTCTAAAGAAACACTTTTGTCAAAAAAATTGCACATCATTTTTTCCGAACTAATTTGCACACTGAACATCACACCATTTAACATTTACCTGGTCATCGCCCATTAATCTGAAATGATGTGGGTCTTTGATGAAAGCAGTTTGACAATCATCTGTAAAAGATTACAATTATTAACATTGTGTGTGTGACATCAGAGACCAAAGACCAGCAAGTCACAAACTCGTTTAACTGTTTACCAAAATTCCCAGGGCAGGCAATAGAGTAACCGTGTTCTTCTGTTTGTATAAATCGTCTTTCATTGAGGTAAACAGAACAATACCTCACAAAACAATCAACACAAATGGTATGTTGGATTTGACAAGGAAATACTAACACAAGGTCCCTAGGTATAGATGAAATTAAACATCAAATAAAATCACCGAGCTATGTCATTATTTTCAATTACAGAGTTGACATACGCATTGTCTGTGTCACAAATGATACAAGGAATATTTCTTGTATTTGCCTTTAACATTGGCAATGGTGATTGTTCATCTTCACTTTGATGTTCACCACATTTGAAATAGAATTTCTAAAAAACAAAAAAAGGCAACCAATTGATATAGTGCAAACCAACATCATGCAAGTGTTAATCAACAAAGCTTACGGCTATGGTGTTATGGCAATCATTGTTTGATTGACAGCGACCAGACATTCTTTCTTTGATCAATACGTCATCCCAGCAACTTGGTCCCTTAAGACAAGAAATATCACAAGATAAATTTTGAGTGGGGTGAATAAGAAATCATACCAAACTAAAAAATTACAACCTGCAAGAGAATAAAAGATCCTTGTCCACATCGAGAACATTTACATCGTAGCTTTCCCCGTGTCACTTTATTGCAATGTTTGCAAAACACAAAGAAACTGCTTTGAGTTTCATTATAATGTGAAAGTGATATATTTGTCAACGAATTTCCTTCTATTAACGTAGGATCTTGATATCCATTCTCATTTCTTACAGCATGAACCACACTGTGGTTCAATTGACAATTCTGGGAAAAATTATAGAATAACCATCAAATAAAAGTTCATGATGTAAATAGTAATGTTTATAATTATGTGATTACTAATGAAGCAATTAATGTTCATATGAGTTGCTAAATAACGTTGTGTTTATGCTGTCATTAATGTTAATTTGATTACTAATGATGTAATTAGTAATAATGAATTACAAATGTCAACTAGATGTAACTACTAACTAGCAACCAATTAAAATCAGAACAGTTTACATTATATTCATATACCTACTTGTAGAGTGAAGTGATTGGGCAATTCCTCTCCAGCAAATATAATTCTGATTTGACCAGGAGAGACATTTCTATTGCGAGCAATCGACTCCTTGAATCGAGCAACAGTCCATGTTGGTCGAAAAGGAAGAGAAAAACTTTTGTTATCAAACTTTACTGTTACGTAGTAAGACATGTCGAAAATTGGTTGAAAAAATGTGAAACATTTTCTTAAAAAACGAAAGCGAAACTGGTATTTGTTTCTTACTGTATTTTTGAATGACAACTAACTTCGACCGCCTGCGACCTCAGAAGACAATGCCCGCAGCCCAGACCCAGCCTTTACATGACATAAATTGACTTATTCACGACCCCTTACGACAGTCTACGAGGAATGAGGAACAAATCAGCGATCACCGATGGCATTTGAGAAATTCTAACCCTAATTTTAATTTATGAAACATAATTATTCAGCACATACGCACAAACACCTCATTTAAAATATTTAATGCAATTTTTTGTTCAAAGAAACAAGAAACTGGCTAAAGTCTGCAAAGGTGAGTACATTAAATTTACAGTCGAAAGTTCGTTCTATACTATAACACTGAGACAGGGACCTCCCTTTTTTTTTCATTTAAATTCAGTAAATTGAGAGGACAAATCAATGGCGACAGACCAGTGCTGTAGAACTAAATTTAACAGAGGGGGGCTCTCTTGACGAAGCTGAAGCCATGAAATTATGAAAAATTACCCATTTTAAAGGTAGAAGGGGGGTTCCTCCCCAAGCGCCTCCCACTTCTACAGCACTGCAACAGACTGTTAGTACAACCAGCTATCATTGCACCAAGTAAAACTTGTCACAACAGCTACCATCGGTGACTCACGTATCTAGAAATCACTGTATTGCATTTTAATTTATAATTGGTTTTGAAATTGTATATTGTTTAAAGCATCTTTGAATGCTGTCAGGACAAGGTTGACATTTTCTTCAGTGCTATTTACACCCATCAAACCAACTCGCCATATCTAGAAGATGATATCATTTAATAATACTTGTAAATATAATATCCTTCCATGGTGAACAAGCATGCAAATTTTTCTTGTTACCTTGCCAGCAGATTTTCCCAAACCTCCAGAAATATCCATTTTGTACCTGAAAAATGGCAAAAATGCAAATGAAAAAGATACATACAAGATGGACATTATTCCAAACATATCACAACTAACTTTTGTCCAATGTATGCAGAGACTTTTTTCCAGTTTACTCCCTGTGGAACAACGACACCTACTATGGTTGGAAGGCGATGATCCTGAAAAAAATTCATTTTATGCCCAATTTCAATGGAAGTGAATAGTAGGTTAAAAGATACCTTGTTTTCAACAAACATTTGAAAGCCCATGTTTTCAAGTCCTTCACATAGCAGTTTGGAAGAATTTTGATGTCTGTCAATGAACTTTTCAAGTCCCTAAAACAACCAAACATTTATAAAAAAAACAATTCCAAATATGATGGAAATTGCATGACTCTCACCTCAGCCACAACTACTGAAAGAGCTTCTCATAAAGCATATACTGAATTGATGGGTCCAGTATGATGGTATCTGAAGGATTTATGGGAACATTTCAGCATAAAATAAGCAATTTCTGTGGGGTTAAAAGATGGAACACTTTGCAATTATTATCATTATAATTATATGAATTTTGTAAATTGTTGCTGTCGGGGGAACTGTGCAGATATTTATGGCACATTTGTACACATCCAAAATATGTACTTGTTGTTTTGCTTAATAGAAACCTTTTCGATTTACAATAATCTCTGCTCATAATACTTAATAGACATTTAATCAAAACATATAATGAAATAGCTTACTTTCGTGGTTCATCATCACATCCCCAATAATTTGCAATCATATTGAAATCAAAGTAAAATGAAGGAACCTTGGTTTTCCTTGATAATAATTTCTTCCTAATGTACATCAAAATATGAAGAAAAAATTTGGGGACAAATATAAATAATTCTCATGTTAACAACATCGTACCATGCTCTAGGGCTAAGTGATATTGGACTCAAGCCTGGTGGAGCACTTAGGCATTTTTGTGAACCACTATAGGCAACATCAATCTGAAGATCATCAATATTTAGTGGTGACCCACCAAGTGATGCAACACTATCCACAATTAGTATACAATCGTTCCTATAAAGAAAGAATAAGTGTATATTTTTTTGTCACTTCTACATGCTATCTAACTCACAATTGTTTACTTTTGACACAGCTTTCCAAAACCTTCCAGTGGCTGACAAGTTGTTCCAGATGACTCTCCATGAGTTATAAACACAACTTTTGGTTTGTTCTCCAAAATACCCTTTAGAAACACAACTACACGTTAAAAGCATAATTACATTTTATCATTACATTATTTACAGTTTGTGACAATTGTTTATTCTAAAAATTAACAAATTAGCAAAGTTTGGTAACTATTAAAGTAAAAACTTTAATTGTCAGAAATTGCAACCTTTTCCAAGTCTTGAAGAGAGAAAACTTGTCCTATTGGCTTTTCAATTCTCCGAACATCGCATCCTTAATCCACATAAGAAATCAGAAATTGAAGTCTGGACAAGTCATAAACTAACACTTTTACCTATTCTTTCAGCCATATCCGACGCACGCTCTCCCCAAATACCGTTAACGCAGATCAAAATCTTTTCACCACGTTCGGTCATGTTCATAATAGACGCTTCTATTCCACAATGTCCAGTCCCACTAAGCGCAAATGTATGAGTGTTTGTGGTCTGCCATATGTATTGTAAACCCATCTTAACTTCATCCATTATGGCACAAAATCTCGGATCTAAATGCCCCAAAATTGGCTGCGCGCAAGCATTTAGAACTCTCTGATGTGCATTCGACGGTCCAGGACCCATTAACAACCTTTCTTCTACTTCTAAAGGAATCAAAAGTTGTTGAGGAGGTTTTACTATTGCCATTCTTCTGGCAACAAGAAGACGATGTGTCACAGTAGACAAAAACAAAGCGCGTGAACGCATGTTCGTGAAGACAAAAGAATATAGTTGTATTGAAATCACAACACTTCGCTCCAATTGCTTTATGACACGCAATACTATGATACACACGGAAGTACTTCCAATAATAATTATTAAGTTCATTGTTCAGTAACTCGTAATACAGGATACATAGTTATTCTTATAAAAAGGTATTTTGTTCCGATATACAGCTATTTATTTGGTTTACAGAAAAAGTACATAAAATTTTAATGTCCACCGTCCTTGATGGTGATTCCACGTCTTATTTGTCCCCAACCAATAAGTCTAAAAAATAAACAGTTTCATCAAAACCTGCTTTGTCTAAACCATAGAAGAAAAAAGGTATCGTGTACCGCCAATGTTTTCAACTCTTCTGCTCAAAGCAATCTTTTCTCCAATCTCAGTACAAACTGGTGTTGTCAACACAATTTTTGCCAGATCAACTTTAACAGCAAGAACGCGGCCACCTGTTGATAAAGAACCAATGTTCACCATTAAGACTTCATTCTTTGATAACTTTTGAACCTAAACAAAGGATGACAGTTCTTTTGTTGATATCCATACAACAAAGAGATGACATGCTCTCAAATTTATATCAAACAGGAGAGAATATACAAACCTTGGCTGCCTTTTTATCACCTTCTGTCCTTACCCCCAACAGTCGTCTTAATAAGAAATAACTGATCTCAAGCTCGGTGTAGATTTCAGGCAAGGCATCCGCTGCACCAAGAACCTTTTTAACAGATTAAACATAATATACTAGTGTTTAAACACAAGTTCACTAACAATGATTATCATCCTTACATGGCCAACCATTCTATCAGCTCTACACAGAGTTGGGTCAATTTTTGTTCCAACACCTGGATAATTGTGACAAGGTTATATGTATCAAACAAGTACATCAGACAGAACAAAAAAAATTCACTGGTAAACCATACCGATAAGACCTCCAGGTACTGCATACTGAAGATCATTTTGTTCAGCAAATAAAGAAACAATCACAGAACATATTGGTTCCCACGAAGCTTCCTTTTTCATCCTTTGAAACAATTCCAGGGCACTTCAATGACCTGACCAACCTGTGAATGAAGTGAAATATTTTCAGAATCAAACTCACAAGAAAAGAAGAAATCACTTCAGTAAAAGGTTTTATTAATACAAAACAAGTTTCAGTACCTTCAGCACACACGAAGAATGCTACCTCCAGCTACTCCTCCTTTCAAATCGTTAACTTCACATCCAGGTTTGTTTACATCAAAAGAGCGTATGACTAAAAAGAAAGGACACAAAATAAATCAATCGAAAGAACTGATTGAACTCCCATGTTCAATCCAGCTAAACACACATTTCAAAGACAAAAGTAACTATGAAGCATAGTATAAACATTGTGAGTTTCAAAGCAACCAGTAACAATTATCTGTTAAGACACTCATGCATATATATGAATTGTATTTTAGGTTACTTACCAATAAGTCTGGGCTGGGATGTAAAATCTCGCAAAGGAATTGGAATTTTCTTGCAAATGTACTCACAAATGACCTCAATATTGTACTTTAACTGTGCAGAAATTGGAACAACTGGAGCTCCTTCAGCTATTGTTCCTGAAATAGAAAAATAAATGATGTTCAATGAAATGCATGAATATGGATAAGTTAAAAAAGATGATGTAATACATCACCTTCAACAAATTTCTTTATCTGTTGATATTGTTCCTTGGCCTGATTTTCTCGAACAAGATCAATTTTGTTCTGTAGTATAATTATATGCTTCAACTTCATTATTTCAATTGCAGCCAAATGTTCTGATGTCTGTGGTTGTGGACATGACTCATTCCCAGCTGAAACATATTGAAAATATGAATATATAAAAGTTGATTTTAAAGAAATGTGTTTTGGAAAACAAGTAACTACATTACCAATAAGTAAGAGCGGCATCCATTACAGCTGCTCCATTCAACATTGTTGCCATAAGAATATCATGACCAGGACAGTCAACAAATGACACATGCCTACATAAAATATCTCATTAATTTTTTATCATTAATTGTAAAGAAGTCACAACTTATGTGCAGAATATAGAAATATCACGTCAGAAAGATGAAAAGCTGTAGATAATTTAAGGTTTAATAGTAAAACTGAAACTTATGGTCCAACTTGATAATGACAAAATCAAATCACGGTGAAAATTAAAGATGAAAACATGCGTTGCAATTTTAGTGAAAAACATTATACCCCCAGCTCAAAAACCCTCAAAAGTGATATCTTGTTCCATTTGACACTAGCATATGTAACTAAAAACACACATATGACAAAGTGTAATATATATTATAATTGATGAATGATAAAGTATTATGTCTTATTGTTTGTAACTACAGGGTGCATATGAAGAACAAATTCCTCTTGAAATCACTTGATGTTAAGAATTTGCATGATTGAGCAGAAATCAACCCACAACAAGAAATAAAAATGCTTGAAAGAATTTCATGCTTCGCATTTGCAATGGGCAATGGATGCAATTCTATTGTTCTGTAAATATTTTTTTACATATAAAGATGGTTTTTTATAAGTCATGGTGGCAAGTTGAACTGAAAATTTGTGCTTTCATTGGTTCAAAGTTACAATAGTGTATCAGACATGAAAATGAAATACAATTATGGAATGTTGAAAAGATTTTAAAATCTATTTCAAAAAGCTAAGTCATCTAACTTTGTGTATTGAATTTTTTTCATTTTACTGTGCAAATTTAGTGCATCACAAGTCATTAAGAGTGCATCACAAGTCATTAAGAGTGTATCACATCCTGATAAATGCAACATGTTGATTTGCAACGCATTAAATATTTTCAATTGCTAAACAATAATGTACCTCACAAGTTGCATTTTCCCTGAACAACCCGATCTTTCACATTGTAGTGTGTTGCTGCTTGCACTACCAGCTGACCGATAACAACTTGGTCGTGGGCAGTTGGCATTAGAGCATTTAAAGATCTATAAAACATTTGTTTTATACGCAATACAAGTAGGAGTTTTCGAAATATAATGAAAAACCACATACCTTTGCATTGGCGTATCCAAGTTTGATAGTGATGTTTCTTTCGAGTTCATTTTTAAATCTAACAGTCTGAAAATTACAAATGAAAATATGACAACGTAGTCAATACATCATACTGCATCGACAATATATTTACTTGAACACCAGATAGTGCTTTCACAACGGTAGATTTGCCATGAGCCACATGACCAATTGTTCCTGAAGAAAACAATTCCAATCTTTCATATCCCAAACTTCAATACTAAATACTAACTATGGACATGATGATGTAAAACGAACCAATATTTATTGTTGCTTGTCTGCTGATTACTTCTGGAGTTAATGGAGAAAGTTCATTCACGTTCTATATGAAAAGATAAAAAAGTGGCGATAAACATACTACATTGTTAAACCATTAAAATTCTTTTTCATCTGAGCATCGACTGCCATCGACAACAAACTAATCCAGCCAAGCCATCGTGTTTATTTCGTAAAATATACATCTTTCTTAGTTGAATGGCAGATCCAACTTACTAATGTTGTTAGATCTTGCTTTAAAAGATTTCCATCTGCACTCATTGTGCTTCAAAAAGATGATTTTACACAGTCAGTATGACTCAGCAAAGTTTGCGAACTGTTCGACTTCAACCATGAAACATTTTACCTGGATGATGCAACAACTGAACGTTGATCTATAATAGATCTACACTCATCTGGAGCGAGTATTATTTGCAGTGTCATCATAACTCGCGTGTCGTCATTTTGACGGAGGGGCGCAGCAGAAATTTGTTTTTGTTTTATGGGTTGTAAATTAAACATTCCTATTGCCGTAGACGATGACGAAAAGCTCCTGCTTGGTAGCTCTTAGTCGAGAGGAAAGAATTATCAATACAATTCAAATTGCACAACATTTTGTAGTTCTTGCAATGAAAGTAGACAAATTTTTGAGACATATTGATTTTAATGAGAAAACTGCGATATCACACTTAAATTATAATGTTTCAAGTTAAGAGAATAATAATTAGGTAAATGCAACGAAATACAGCCTAAATATTAAATACGTATGTAATGTTCCAAGAAATGGGACTATGTAGCTTAAGTAATGTTACATGAACGAGATTAAAAATTTTTCTTGATGCATTTACATTGGTTGAAATTAAGCAATAACTACTTCCTTGTCATCAAATGACAAATTTTCAGGTAAAGGCTCAGCTTCATCCTCTGCATTCAAATCAGGTTTGAAATCATCTTCTTTACCAACATTACAGGTTGTAGATTTCTTGCGACAACAGAACATTGTGAAACTCCCCACAAATATTAAAATGAAGACGATGAAAGCAACAAAAATAGCAATTCTTGCACCAAGTGGTAACTTGTCGAATCGTGAATGCCAACTTTGGTGTTTCTAAAGAATTAAAAATACATTTCCCCTTTATATCACTAATACACAGATGCTAAATTTTTAGAGGAACTCACATGCTTGTGGCCATAAAAATGTTCTTCAGGTAATTCTGGTCCGAGCCATCTTCTTGGTTTTTCATCCCCTAAAGTTTAAAAAAAATTGACTTTTAAGTCTTCAAACTGAATTTAACAGAATGCTTGTAAGCATCTTGCATACCATGACCGCAATATCTTGTGACATCTGTCCTTGCCAAACGAGATTCTTTGAATGCCACAGTCTCTACAGTGCGTTCATATTCTTTTCCATTAACATCCATATGAACTTTTAATACCTGAATAAAAATAAATTTAATACATAATATAAGTTTTATCAGAATAATGTGTACAATATAAAATCAATATAATTGTTTGAACTTTGAACTGGTTATAAATAATATGAGGTTAGCACCTTCAATTCCAGCTGTTCAACTTTCTTGCCATCAATTTTTGTGACTTTTTCTTCAATCAAGTATCGATGACCTTTTCCAAATTTCTCTCTTGATACCATAACATGGACAAAAATTGGAGCAAAATGCTTCTCATTACGATCTGGATACTCTAAAAAAAAAACAAGACGGGGCTTAAATAAGAAAAGCAATCATACAACATACTATCCATAAACATACATACCTATCTCAGCCTTGAGTTCATACACAATGCGAACATCCAATTCAGTTGACTTTCCATTCACTTTTACAGCATCTTCTTCAATGTTGATGTTCAAATTGACCTGCCATTAATGATTAAAATTATGGCAATTTCAATTACGCCATCCTTACATCATTAAACGAACAACGTCAAAGATAATAAACTAAAACCAAGTTAAAAAGTTGGGGAAGACAACAAATGCGATTTTAAAAATGTTCACCCGTACATTCTACTGCTACAAGTTTTTTGTATTTATTACCTTGACGCTGGATTTGCGAACGCTGAGGCCTTTGTCGTCTTCTTCCTCAGTTATATCGACAGCGATGGAGAATTTTTCTTCGCGTCGACCTGATAAATCGTTTTCATGCGACTTTATCAATTGAATGAACAATAAAAGAAAAGCCAAACGCAAAATAGCAACCGTCATGATGTATTTCCAATAAAATACTTTCAGAAAAGAGAGACCGGCTTCCTAGTGTACAACGAACTTCGAAATGTGAGCACAGCTTGTAGGAGGTTTGTTTTGTATGTACATATGGTATTTTACGGTGGCCTATATCCGCCATGGCAAAATATTTCAATTACAAATCTAAAACATTAGTAACTGCGTCACAAAGTTAATACTCACGGCAAAACATATATACTCACGGCAAAACATATATACTCACGGCAAAACATATATACTCACGGCAAAACATATATACTCACGGCAAAACATATATACTCACGGCAAAACTTTATTCCTTTATATTAGTACTGCCGATTGCTTTCTTTTACAATATGGCGACTACCGTGAAATTGGCACCACATTGGGCACCACATTCAACACAACATTCATCACAACATTCATCACCACATTCAACTAAAATTTATCATTCAAAATGATAAATCAAAAAATCGTCTTTAAAACACGTTTTCCATCAAATACAACAGTAAAAAATAATTCTTAACTGTTTATTACTATTTTACAGTCCTTAAACATCACAAAAAATGTATAAAAGTCAAGAAATTGAAGAAAACACTAAGATTTATATTACAGTGTACTTTCCATTTCTCTTAAATAGCCTATAATTTAAAAACTACACGGTAGAATTTTTTTAAACTTGGCCATATTGTAGATATTCTTATTGTCAATTATTATCCAAAATCTGGATTGGCACAAAAATAAAGGAATAATATTCCTTGAGAATGTACTTTCTAGTATTAACCGTGAAGTTGGCACCACATTTGACAAACAACTCTATAGCTAAAAAACTACACGGTAGAATTTTTAAACTTGGCCATATTGTGATATTCTTATTGTCTATGACATATCCAAAATCTGGAGTGGCACAAAATAAATGATAGAAAATCATCGACAAAGTCGGATGACACAAATGCATGTAATATGATCTTATATAATTACGTTTGAATTCCGGTTCTAAAACAAACAAAATAAATAAAGAAACTACACACGGTAGAATTTTTTAAACTTGGCCAGAATATAGATAATTATATTGTCTAAAATATATCAAAATCTGGAGTGGCACAAAAAATAAATGATAGAAATCATCGACAAAGTCGGATGACACGAATACGCGTAATATAATCTTATATAATTAACTTCCTATATCCATTATATTAATTTTTCAAAACAAAGGCCTATAAATAAAAACTACACGGTAGAATTTTTAAACTTGGCCAGAATATAGATAATTATATTGTCTAAAATATATCAAAATCTAGGTGGCACAAAATAAATGATAGAAAATCATCGACAAAGTCGGATGACACGAATGCGCGTAATATAATCTTATATAATTCCTATATCCATGTAATTTTTCAAACAAAGGCCTATAAATAAAAAAACTACGCGGTAGAATTTTTTAAACTTAGCCAGAATATATAGATAATTATATTGTCTAAAATATATCCAAAATCTGGAGGTGGCACAAAAATTAATGATAGAAAATCATCGACAAAGTCGGATGACACGATACGCGTAATATAATCTTATATAATTAACTTCCTATATCCATGTAATTTTTTCAAAGAAAGGCCTATAAATAAAAAACTACACGATAGAAATTTTAAACTTGGCCAGAATATAGATAATTATATTATCTAAAATATATCAAAATCTGGAGGTGGCACAAAAATAAGTTGTAGAAAATCATCGGCAAAGTCGGATGACACGAATACGCGTAATATAATATTTAATAATTAACTTCCTATGTCCAGGTAACTTTGCAAACAAAGGCCTATAAATAAAAACTACACGGTAGAATTTTTAAACTTGGCCATATTGTAGATATTTTTATTGTCTATAACATATCCAAAATCTGGAGGTGCCACAAAATAAGTTGAAAATCATCAGCAAGTCGGATGACACGAATACGCGTAATATAATATTATATAATTAACTTCCTATATCAAGGTATCTTTACAAACAAAGGCCTGTAAATAAAAAACTACACGGTAGAATTTTTTAAACTTGGCCATATTGTGATATTTTTATTGTCTATAACATATCAAAATCTGAGTGCACAAAAATAATTGATAGAAAATCATCGATAAAGTCGGATGACACGAATGCGCGTAATATAATCTTATATATTTAAGTTAAGAATTTCAGTTCTTTAACAAACAAAGCCTTATAAATAAAACTACACGGTAGAATTTTTTAAACTTGGCCATATTGTAGATATTTTTATCGTCTATAACATATCCAAAATCTGAGGTGCACAAAAATATAAAGGGAATAGTATTTTCCTTGAGAATAAACCGTGAAGTTGGCACCACATTCGACAAACAGCTCTATAGCTAAAACTACAGGTAGAATTTTTTAAACTCAAAATTATATTATAGAATTTATATTGTACAAATATCAAAAATTTGGAAAGTGCACAAATATAAATGGTAGAAAAATATCGACAAAGTTGGATGAACTCAAATGCGCGTAATATAATCTTATATAAATAAGTTAAAATTCCGGTTCTTTAACAAACAAAGGCCTATAAATAAAAAACTACACGGTAGAATTTTAAACTTGCCATATTGTAGATATTCTTATTGTCTATTAATATCAAAATCTGGAGGTGGCACAAAAAATTAATGATAGAAAATCATCGACAAAGTCGGATGACACGAATGCGCGTAATATAATCTTATATAATTAACTTCCTATATCCATGTAATTTTCAAACAAAGGCCTATAAATAAAAACTACACGGTAGAAATTTTTTTAAACTTGGCCAGAATATAGATAATTATATTGTCTAAAATATATCCAAAATCTGGAGGTGGCACAAAAAAATAAGTTGTAGAAAATCATCGGCAAAGTCGGATGACACGAATACGCGTAATATAATATTATATAATTAACTTCCTATATCAAGTATCTTTTTAAACAAAGGCCTGTAAATAAAAACTACACGGTAGAATTTTTAAACTTGGCCATATTGTAGATATTTTATTGTCTATAACATATCCAAAATCTGGAGTGCACAAAATATAAAGAAAAGGAATAGTATTCCTGAGATAAATAAATGAAGTTGGCACCACATTCGACAAACAGCTCTATAGCTAAAACTACACGGTAGAATTTTTAAACTTGGCCAGAATATAGATAATTATATTGTCTAAAATATATCCAAAATCTGGAGGTGGCACAAAAAAATAAGTTGTAGAAAATCATCGACAAAGTCGGATGACACGAATGCGCGTAATATAATATTTAATAATTAACTTCCTATGTCCAGGTAACTTTGCAAACAAAGGCCTATAAATAAAAAACTACACGGTAGAATTTTTTAAACTTGGCCATATTGTAGATATTTTTATTGTCTATAACATATCCAAAATCTGGAGGTGCACAAAAAATGTATGTAGAAAATCATCGCAAAGTCGGATGACACGAATACGCGTAATATAATCTTATATAATTAACTTCTATATCAAGGTATCTTTGCAAACAAAGGCCTATAAATAAAAACTACACGGTAAATTTTTTTAAACTTGGCCATATTGTAGATATTTTATTGTCTATAACATATCAAAATCTGGAGGTGCACAAAAATATAAAAGGATAAAGTATTCCTTTAGAATAAACCGTAAAGTTGGCACCATTCGACAAACAGCTCTATAGCTAAAACTACACGGTAGAATTTTTAAAACTCAAGTATATTATAAATTTTATATTGTCTAAAATATATCAAAATTTGGAAAGTGCACAAAATATAAATGATAGAAAAACATCAGCAAAGTTGGATGACTCAAATTGCGTAATATAATATTGCATAAATAAGTTAAAATTCCGGTTCTTTAACAAACAAAGACCTATAAATAAAAACTACACGGTAGAATTTTTTAAACTTGGCCATATTGTAGATATTCTTATTGTCTATGACATATCAAAAATCTGGAGGTGGCACAAAAATAAATGATAGAAAATCATCGACAAAGTCGGATGACACGAATGCATGTAATATAATCTTATATAATTACGTTTATAATTCCAGGTTTAAAACAAACAAAGCCTATAAATAAAAACTACACGGTAGATTTTTTAAACTTGGCCAGAATATAGATAATTATATTGTCTAAAATATATCAAAAATCTGGAGGTGGCACAAAAATAAATGATAGAAAATCATCGACAAAGTCGGATGACACGAATGCGCGTAATATAATCTTATATAATTAACTTCCTATATCCATGTAATTTTTCAAACAAAGGCCTATAAATAAAAACTACACGGTAGAATTTTTTAAACTTGGCCAGAATATAGATAATTATATTGTCTAAAATATATCAAAATCTGGAGGTGGCACAAAAATAAATGATAGAAAATCATCGATAAAGTCGGATGACACGAATGCGCGTAATATAATCTTATATATTTAAGTTAAAATTCCGGTTCTTTAACAAACAAAGCCTTATATAAATAAACTACACGGTAGAAATTTTTTAAACTTGGCCATATTGTAGATATTCTTATTGTCTATAATATATCCAAAATCTAGGTGGCACAAAAAAAAAGAAGTAATATTCCTTGAGAATGTACTCTGGTATAAACCGTGAAGTTGGCACCACATTCGACAAACAGCTCTATAAGCTAAAAACTACAGGTAGAATTTTTTAAACTTGGCCAGAATATAGATAATTATATTGCCTAAAATATATCAAAAATGGAGGTGGCACAAAAATAAATGATAGAAAATCATCGACAAAGTCGGATGACACGAATACGCGTAATATAATATTATATAATTAAGTTAAAATTCAGTTCTTTAACAAACAAAGCCTTATAAATAAAAACTACACGGTAGAAATTTTTTAAACTTGGCCATATTGTAGATATTCTTATTGTCTATAATATATCCAAAATCTGGAGGTGGCACAAAATAAAGAAATAATATTCCTTGAGAATGTACTCTGGTATAAACCGTGAAGTTGGCACCACATTCGACAAACAGCTCTATAGCTAAAAACTACACGGTAGAATTTTTTAAACTTGGCCAGAATATAGATAATTATATTGCCTAAAATATATCAAAATCTAGGTGGCACAAAAAATAAATGATAGAAAATCATCGACAAAGTCGGATGACACGAATGCATAATATAATATTATATATAATTAACTATATCCATGTAATTTTTCAAAGAAGGCCTATAAATAAAAACTACACGGTAGAATTTTTTAAACTTGGCCAGAATATAGATAATTATATTATCTAAAATATATCAAAAATCTGAAGGTGGCACAAAAATAAGTTTAGAAAATCATCGCAAAGTCGGATGACACGAATACGCGTAATATAATATTAATAATTAACTTCCTATGTCCAGGTAACACAAAACAAAGGCCTATAAATAAAAACTACACGGTAGAATTTTTTAAACTTGGCCATATTGTAGATATTTTTCTTGTCTATAACATATCAAAATCTGGAGTGCACAAAATATAAAAGGAATAGTATTCCTTGAGAATAAACCGTAAGTGCACCCTGATTCAGCTCTAAGCTTAAAATGCTATTTCAAGGGCAAATTTTTAAACTCAAGTATATTATCGAGAATTTTATAAATCTATTAAAATATATCCAAAGTGCAAAAATGGTGGACAGACATAAACATGAAATTGGAGTAATTCAATGGCTAATATTGAAACCAAGTTAAATTCCGGTTTCACTAACAAACAAAGACCTATAAATAAAAAACTACACGGTAGAATTTTTAAACTTGGCCATATTGTAGATATTCTTATTGTCTACAACATATCCAAAATCTGGAGGTGGCACAAAAATAAATGATAGAAAATCATGAAATCGGATGACACGAATACGCGTAATATAATATTTAATAATTAACTTCTATATGTCCAGGTAACTTTGCAAACAAAGGCCTATAAATAAAAACTACACGGTAGAATTTTTAAACTTGCCATATTAGCAGATATTTTTATTGTCTATAACATATCAAAATCTGGAGGTGGCACAAAAAATAAATGATAGAAAATCATCGACAAAGTTGGATGACACGAATGATGCATGTAATATGATCTTATATAATTACGTTAAAATTCCAGTTCTAAAACAAACAAAGCCTTATAAATAAAACTACACGGTAGAATTTTTTAAACTTGGCCAGAATATAGATAATTATATTGTCTAAAATATATCAAAATCTGGAGGTGGCACAAAAATAAATGATAGAAAATCATCGATAAAGTCGGATGACACGAATGCGCGTAATATAATCATATATTTAAGTTAAGAATTCCGGTTCTTTAACAAACAAAGCCTTATAAATAAAAAACTACACGGTAGAAATTTTTTAGACTTGGCCATATTGTAGATATTCTTATTGTCTATAATATATCCAAAATCTGGAGGTGGCACAAAAAAATAAAAGAAATAATATTCCTTGAGAATGTACTCTGGTATAAACCGTGAAGTTGGCACCACATTCGATAAAAACAGCTCTATAGCTAAAAAACTACACGGTAGAATTTTTTTAAACTTGGCCATATTGTGATATTCTTATTATCTATATATCAAAATCTGGAGGTGGCACAAAAAATAAATGATAGAAAATCATCGACAAAGTCGGATGACACGAATTTTATGTAATATGATCTTATATAATTACGTTTAGAATTCCGGTTCTAAAACAAACAAAAGCCTTATAAAATAAAAACTACACGGTAGAATTTTTTAAACTTGGCCAGAATATAGATAATTATATTGTCTAAAAATATATCAAAAATCTGGAGTGGCACAAAAAATAAATGATAGAAATCATCGACAAAGTCGGATGACACGAATGCGCGTAATATAATCTTATATAATTAACTTCCTATATCCATGTAATTTTTTCAAAGAAAGGCCACCTAAATAAAAACTACATTTTTAAACTTGGCCATATTGTAGATATTCTTATTGTCTATAATATATCCAAAATCTGGAGAGTGGCACAAAATACAAAGGAAATAATATTCATGAGAATGTACTCTGGTATAAACCGTGAAGTTGGCACCACATTCGACAAACAGCTCTATAGCTAAAACTACGGTAGAATTTTTTTTAAACTTGGCCATATTGTAGATATTCTTGTGTATGACATATCAAAAATCTGGAGGTGGCACAAAAATAAATGATAGAAAATCATCGACAAAGTCGGATGACACGAATACGCGTAATATAATATTAATAATTAACTTCCTATGTCCGGAAGTAATTTGCAACAAAGGCCTATAAATAAAACCTACACGGTAGAATTTTTTAAACTTGGCCATATTGCTTAGATATTTTTTATTGTCTATAACATATCAAATCTGGAGGTGGCACAAAATAAATGATAGAAAATCATCGACAAAGTCGGATGACACGAATGCATATAATATGATCTTATATAAATTACGTTAAATTCCAGTTCCTAAAACAAACAAAGCCTTATAAATAAAAACTACACGGTAGAATTTTTTAAACTTTTAGCCAGAATATAGATAATTATATTGTCTAAAATATATATCCAAAATCTAAGGTGGCACAAAAATAAATGATAGAAATCATCGACAAAGTCGGATGACACGAATGCGCGTAATATAATCTTATATAATTAGCTTCCTATATCATGTAATTTTTTCCAAGAAGGCCTATAAATAAAACTACGGTAGAGGTACTTTAAGCTTGTGGCCAGAATATAGATAATTATATTATCTAAAATATATCAAAATCTGGAGAGTGCACAAAAATAAGTTGTAGAAAATCATCGACAAAGTCCGGATGACACGGTAAGTAATGATGATCTTATGGTGCTTGATGTCGTAATTTGCGACTTGTCATCCGACTTGTCATTGATTTTATTTTTTTGTGCCTATCAGATTTTGGATATATTTGAACAATGAATATCTACAATGTCGCCAGGTTTAAAACCTGCGGTACATTTATTAAGACTTTGTTTGTTAAAGAACCGGAATTCTTAAATTATATAAGATTATATTTGCGGCATTCGTAAATCCGACTTTGTCGATGATTTTCTATCATTATTTTTATTATCCACCTCGAGTTTTTGATATATTTGAACAATATATTATCTATATTCTGCCAAGTTTAAAAATTCTACCGTAGTTATTAGAAGCTGTTTGTCGAGATGTGGTGCCAACTTCGGTTTTATACCAGAATTACATTCTCAGGATATTATTTTTTATTTTTTGTTGCTCCAGATTTTGGATATATTATAGACAATAAGAATATCTACAATATGGTTTAAAAATTTCTACCGTGTAGTTTTTATTTATAGGCTTTGTTTGTTAAAAACCGGAATTCTTAACTTAATATATAAGATTATATTACGCGTTCGTGTCATCCGACTTTATCGATGATTTTCTCATTTATTTTTTTATACCTCAGATTTTGGATATATTTTAATAATATAATTATCTATATTCTGTGAAGAAAAAATTCTACCGTGTTATACCTTTCTTTGAAAAATTACATGGATATAGGAGTTAATTATATAAGATTATATTACGCGTTCGTGTCATCCGACTTTTGTCGATGATTCTATCATTTATTTTTTATCCATACCAGATTTTGGATATTTTTAACAATATAATTATCTATATTATTCTGGCCAAGTTTAAAAATTCTACCGTGTAGTTTATTTATAAAAGGCTTTGTTTGTTTTAGGCCGATTCTAAACGTAATTATATAAGATCATATTACATGCATTCGTGTCATCCGACTTTGTCGATGATTTTCTATCATTTATTTTTTTATTTTGGATATTCATAGACAATAAGAATATCTACAATATGGCCAAGAAAAATTCTACCGTGTAGTTTTATAGCTATAGAGCTGTTTGTCGAATGTGGTGCCAACTTCACGGTTAATACCAGAGTACATTCTCAAGGAATATTATTCCTTTTATTTTTTTGTGCCACCTCCAGATTTTGGATATGTCAGAAATAAGAATATCTACAATATGAGTTTAAAAAATTCTACCGTGTAGTTTTCTATTTATAAGGCTTTGTTTGTTAAAGAACCGGAATTCTTAACTTAAATATATAAGATTATATTACGCGCATTCGTGTCATCCGACTTTGTCGATGATTTTCTATCATTTATTTTTTGTGCCACCTAGATTTTGGATATATTGAACAATATAATTATCTATATTCTGGCCAAGTTTAAAAATTCTACCGTGTAATTATAAACTATTGGAGAAATGGAAAGTACACTGTAATATAAATCTTAGTGTTTTCTTCAATTTCTTGACTTTTATACATTTTGTGATGTTTAAGGACTGTAAAATAGTAATAAACAGTTAAGAATTATTTTTTAGTTGTATTTGATGGAAAACGTGTTTTAAAGACGATTTTTTGATTTATCATTTTGAATGATAAATTTTAGTTGAATGTGGTGATGAATGTTGTGATGAATGTTGTGTTGAATGTGGTGCCCAATGTGGTGCCAATTTCACGGTAGTTATGTAAACGAAGGTCCCAATGCAGTATGGCACGCTGATGGCTACGACAAGTTAAAGCCATGTGGCTGCTATCGACTGCATTGACGGGTGGAGCCAAACTATTTGTGACGCAGTCTAACAACTATCCTGATAATATTGCTTCTTATTACCTTGGAAGAATTGGGGGCTGTCCTGTTGAATTAGTAACTGATTTGGGTACCGAAACGGTAAAATGACTGCAATTCAATCATTTTTTCTGTGATTAGAAAATGCTCACAGATATTTTGGATCCCAAAGATCAACGCATCGAAAGTTACTGGTCTATGTACAGAGAAAAACCAGTCTTCTTGGTGGATTAACTTTTTCAAGGACCTTGTTGACTATGGCAGACTTAACATGTCGAACGAATTTGAGAAAGATTGCTTGTGGTTTTGTTTTTACACCTTATTCAAAACATTTGACTGAAACATACGAGCATTGGAATACACATAAGATCAGAAAGTCCAGGCATTACACAGTTGATGGAAGACCAGATGTGCTGTATTTTTTACCACATGGTAAGGGAGGAGAATCAAATCTTATTGTGTCAGTAACAGATGACAAAAAGTCGTATGCAAGAAATCATCTAATTGAATCGGAGACCTTTGCTTGTATTTTGAATACATTGAATATGTAATGGTTGATAAAGGATTTAATATTCCTAAAAAGGAGGTGAAGCGCTGGAACTTTTGAAAACATTGTCGCTATCTCAAAGGTGCTTATGGAGATTAAGTATTTTAGTTAGGGCAGATTTATTTACATAGAAGCTACAATTAGCGAAAACAATTAAAGAACAGCTCAAATGTATATTAAACAATCACTTTATGTGTCTTATTGTGTGTTTATAGATATAAGAACTCATAGTCAATGCCAACTTTAAGACTTATTTAAGAAACAGATTTACACAACAGATGTCATGCTAAGGCTTTGCAAATGCTTGTCCCTTGCAGTAAGCAAGTAAAACAAATCAATGAATTCTTTCTCTGTTTGCATGTGACATGTTGGAAATGTAATTTCTTTGGTACATGCTCTAACTCTTTGGGAAACAAACAGTGTGCTGAGGGATTAGCTGCATGCACTCATGGTCAAACAAAACTGTTATACCAAATTTCTCTCCAACTGGTTTGTGCGTTATTGATAATCCATTGCATGATACCAGCAACTGACAAATCAGGTGATTCAAAATTATCTGTAGAGGGAGTGATTCAATCTCTGGGATTGTTTGATTTGCTGACAAGTCGCCCAATTCATGATCATAATTCCACGCAACTGCACTTTGTAACCAGATACGGCCATCATCAAATGACAACAAAGTATCCTGGAAAAAGTCTATAATAGATTCTTTGACTTTCTTTCTAGAAGAACCGTCTTCTGAGTACATAGGATTTATAATGAGAGTAAGTAATTGGCATCAGGTTCCAAAGTTTTCTTGAAGTTGTCATTGACAAATAGTGGCTTGCAAGCTTCAGGGTCATTCTTGATTAAGTCAGGTAGCCCATATGCTTTCATACCACCAAGAAACTCATTCATATACAAAGTTCTGATTCAGGAGACTAACCTAACAAAATAGTACATTTAAAATAGTTACTATGAGTTATAAACCTTAACTTTGATTTCTATTCTGAGGCTACTGCTAACTTTAAAACTGGAAAATAGAGCTCAACATGTATGAGATACTTTTTTCTATAAAAAGTATGTAAAAGTTGTCAAATTTGTCATATGTTTATCAACTTTAGGTGGTTATTATGAACAGCACCATGACCTTAAAAACTCTCATTACATGCATTTAAGACAAGCTTCACATATCATTGTTAGTCATTTAAAATTCTATATTTTCAAACCATGTAACACAGTGAATATCAAATACCTTGATTGAACCAACAATTGCTTCAATGTTTTGTTTATTCACTGGACCTGTATAACCATGCTCAAGAATGGTATCAACATAGTCTTCACATGATGATTCAATTTGCTTTATTAACTGATGCTCTTTTGGTGACAGATCACTTGCTTTGATGTTGTGAATATCTACACCCTTAACCATCATATCGAAAGTAGCTTTATCAAGGAAACATGGAGGTGGCCCCCCTTGAGCCATGGATACTGCAGCTATCTCTCCACAAGTATGGTAATTGCTATTCTGGACATGTATTGTAGAGTAGAATCAACTGGAAAACCATCTGGAAACATTATTTTTTCTATTTCTCTGGTAGCTTTTTCTAAAAATTCTTTGGCCATTGCCAGAATCAATACCATCCTCTCCAATAATCACGAACTCTAAAAATTCTTGTAATAGGGTTTTCTTCGCTTCCCTTTGCCACAAAGATAACAATCTTGTCAGGCTGATTCCTCTTCATTACTACCAAGAAAATTGGTCCAATTCAGCATCTACCTTGTCACCCAGTTTTTTGACAACATCTACGGGATCTTTTAGTATTTTTTCATAAACTGAGCTGACTGCTTCTGGATTCTTGTGAATGAATAGAGGAGATGCATAAGCTTCTGTATCAAGTTGATATTGCAGTTTCTGGGCAACTTTTGCATCTTCACATACCCTCTCTGATTCTTCAGTGTTGCACAATTCACGAATCGAATCCTGCTGATAAAACTCATCTTCTTCATACATAGTATCAAAAAGTTTGTCCTCTTTGTGGGAGTTGAATTGGTCAAAAATACCTTCGAATATTGTGGTCTTCAAGGTGCAAAGGTACATGGTAATTCTTTTAAAATCTTTTCCTATCTCAACTTTATAATTGTCAAGTTGGAAAAAATCTTTCGTTCCAGGCATCAGCTAAGCATGACTTCCATCTTCAAAAACCAATATATGTTCTTGGGTGTCATCAAACTTTCGATCAAATGCTTTGTATTTTTCAACAGCTTTATCCAGTATGCTTCGATAATTGGAGGTCTTTGGAACAACAACCGGAAGTTTTTACCCCACACGGCTTTTAATTCATTGCCTACAATTTTCATCAGACCAATGTTGATTGTGACATTTTGATCACTATTATCATCGACTTTTTGTTTTTTCTTGGGGCGAAAAGTATGTCCAGAAATTTGCTCTTTGGACTTGCGTTGCATGTAATCTTCAAGCGACAAAGTTTTTGGTTCACCTGAGATTACTGGCCTTCCAAAAGATCCCTTTTTGTTGGAGCTACAGGTTGCATTGCATATGGATGATTCTCCTTCGCTGGAAGATGTTTGTGGCTTCCAGTCAGGTGGACCAATCTTTGATTGATCAGCCTGGCATTTCCAGCAGTATTGGGATGTGCTTCTAATTTTTGAAGAGCAATTGCAACAAAACCTAATCAGTAGATGAAATAGAAATGCAGATTATGAAAAAGTTTATAAAAAAATTGCCTAATCATTTCTACCAAAAGTGGCCTGAAACTAAAGGATGTTAAAACTTTGCAGCGAGTCGTTATCCAAAATCACGTCCGTTAGAAGTTGTGCAATTCGGATATAACAAAAACAATATCATGAGAAAGAAAAAAGAAATGCATAAACTGTTTTAGAAAATACACTGTCATCTTAAAAGTTCAGATGAATGAAAATATAATATAAGGCTAAAATTTTCGAGTCATGTGCACTTTCAAAGACCACTGTCAAAGACGTATAAGATTCAAATTCTTATAGGCAATATAAGAGCAAGCAAGTTGTCCACTATTTGCACTCAAACTATCAGAATTTCCTTCTAACTGGACAAATGTCCATTGTAGCGTTGACCTTGTCTGAGCGTTGCTTTCAAGCCATATCAACGCAGAGTTGACACAATTCAAACGCTCTTGCCTCATCCAACTCATCATGTGAACAAAGCAGTAAAATGAGAATAATCAATCTGAGGAATTTCAGGTAACATAATTTTCAATCAAACATAACCAATCAAAATAAAAAGCTAGAAAAATTTCCGTTCATACTTACACAAAGTCGCTAGATGATGGCGAACTTTCTTTTCGATGATCCGCCGCCATGTTGATCATGTAAATGCATATGAAACAGTGAACTCTACAACAACTGGAAGGCTAACTTGGACGCCATCTTTGAAGCCTGCATGAGCGCCGCCATTGAAGGTACGGAGGCGAAATACATCACTTCGAAATTACCGGATTTTTTGCAAAAAACAGTGGTCTTCAAGCCAGCTTAATGTCTAAAAATCTTAAACAATGTTTGGACTTTAATATAAAACAAGTTTGAACGACATTTGTACATGTTTAAGCTTCTTTTTAGAAGGATGAAAAGCGTACTTTGTTTTGGCACGTGAAAACATGCCTTATAACTTGAATACAAAACTGACACCCCTCGTTTTTTTTTTCATTAAAAGGATGTAAAATGCACTTGTCTAGCCTTATAATATTGTTTGAATCTGTGAAAATGAAGCTGTCAGGGTAAAAAACGCTGTTTTTCGGTAATTTTTGTGTTTCCGAGCAAAATTAGCTCGCCCCAGTCCTTTTTTGAAAGTTCAGGGCGTAAACAAAAAGAAAAACACTTTGCAAAATATTTCAAAAAGTTAGCAAAAAAATATTTTGAGTTCGTTTTCAAAAAAACTGTCATGCCATATTATTGTGTTATTATTAATTGCACCATTAAAGAGACAAAAGGGTCAAAACCCACTTAAAAAAACGACAAAAACACAATTGACACTCCATACTCATAACTTTTGAAACATTTAAGTAAAAATTGTAATGTAATACAAGTATGAAAAAGATTATTAGTCTAATATTATAGAATCATCATATATTTTCACAAATATGACCAAACATTTTAAACACACATCCTAAAATTTAATATATTACATATGCATTTATCATCATCTGTATTACAAGAAAAAACTAATTTTACAATCAATATGATATACTATAAAATTTTGATACATGATATAGCTTTGCTTGCTTTATTTTAAAACCCTGTTTCAAACCACTGAGGATGAGGGTTGCTTTTTGGCCTTTATGTAGAGCAGGTTATATTAGCAATACTTGTCATGTTGTACACTTGGCTATTTATTTATAAGCATGAACTTGCTAATAAAATGCTCAATACACAAATATGGATGCATGTCAAATCTTCCACCAGTTCTTAAGAAGTGGAGAAGTAAATGACAAAACCAACAATCACCCACAGCTCAAAATTTTAAATCATCACTTTCACACATTACAAAAAGAGCATGTGAAATTCTTACAAAGCAAGTCTAACTTTAAAAGCAATAAAATTGTTATGAAACATGTTATGTTAAGTGGATTGTGT
Source organism: Xenia sp. Carnegie-2017 (assembly GCF_021976095.1). Lineage (NCBI taxonomy): Eukaryota > Metazoa > Cnidaria > Anthozoa > Malacalcyonacea > Xeniidae > Xenia > Xenia sp. Carnegie-2017. The sequence goes on along the minus strand of NW_025813483.1, from coordinate 11,981,146 downwards.
GTATTTTGCACAGCATTCAAAGATACAGACTACCTGTTATCAGTTTTATCTTAAATTTTTGGTCTTTCGACGACAAATGAGAAATTCATATTTCGAAGTGTGTTCTCCCTTTTGTGTTTTATATAATACAGCGTTACGTATACAAAACATGTCTTGGAACGTCCACAATGCATCTTAACACATTAATAACCAAATTTTGCTAACGGTTTTGAAAAAAATAAAGCATTTAGGCTAGCATTCCATTTCCAAGTTAGCAGTTTTTGCAAAACAATCCGTCACGCAAATAAAGCAGTCCACGCGAGATACACGGGAAGCGGCAAATCAGCTTCTAAGTGGCTTCAAACAAGTCTAGGTTTGTTTGTAATGAGTTAGCCTTCCAGTTGTTGTAGAGTTCATTGATATGAAATGAACAATTGAACATATGATTCAGGAAGTGCCAAAATAAAAAGCCATTTCCGGTTTAAGTTTTGCCGTGAGTATATATGTTTTGCCGTGAGTATTTATGTTTTGCCGTGAGTATATTAGATAAGACTTAGTCTATTTCACGAAATGAGGATCTTGTAAAATATATTGAGAGACAAAATACAAAGGTCATTCGTTTACGAATGACAAACAACAATAACAGTTGGGTCCAGGCCCCTTATTACTCAACGATTATCCCATTATGCTCTATCCCCCCCTAAGTCTTTACTAGTATAGGAAAGCGTAATATAAAGTTGTTCTATGATATTTGTTCATCCTCTCAATTTTCTAACAGCCCTTTCTTGTTGAAATCGAGTAATCTGCGTAGAGCTAGTGGTGCTTTCTTGCTTGGCTTTGTGGTCGCTGGTGTAGGTTCACTGGCATCTTCAGGTATTTTGGTTGCGTGTGGTGAAGTTCCATCTGCGGTATCCGTGCTCGGTAGTGGTGCTGGCTTCGGGGTAACAGTCTGTGTCGCCGGTCTTAGACATGGTAATGACGGTGTTTGTTTTCTGCTGGCTGTCATTTTGTTGGGAGTAAGGTTCTCCGTTGAGACTTTTGGTATCAGCAGCAGGTCCGTATCAATAGTATATTTTGGTAACTGCTCTTGTACAGGTGTGAATTGCCGGAGAAATTTTCTGTTTCTTAGTGTAATTCTGTTGGACCCGTCGACTTTGACGCGGTATTGATCGTGTTGAAGGACTTCGATGACTGTTCCAGTCTTGTCCCATTTCGTAGGGTACGGTCCTGTTTGGTTCTGTATTCTTACGTGATGTCCAATGGACAGAGGTGGTAATCTTCTTGTGTGTTCTGACCAACGTTCCGCCGCTCTCATGTGCCGGTTTCGTAAAGCCTCCTCGCGAGCATTGAGTGTTTCCCTCCAGGTGACATGTGGCCTATAATGGCCGGGGAAAATTGGTATGAAATCCTTAATGGGTCTACCGAAGACGCATTGGGCCGGTGATAATTTCGTGTCGGTATCAGGCGTGTTACGATATTGTAGAACAGCAATTTGTAAGGCGTTTGTGTTGAGGCTACCGGTGGGGCCGGTATTGTTCGTGATGAGGCGTTTCACAGTTTTAATGGCAACCTCCGCGCGGCAATTTGAGTGCGGGAATGCAACGGAGGCGAGGCGGTGGTGTACTCCCCCATTGTTTGAGGAACTGCCGTGTTTTGACGGCGGTGAATTCTGGTCCGCCGTCAGTAGCGCATTCGTCTGGGATCCCAAAGGTGGTGAAGACGCGACGTAGGCAATTGATTAGTCCGTCGCAACCGTCTTTGGCTCGTTCGATAATAGGCCAGTTAGAGTAACGGTCTACGATTACGAGATAGTTGGATCCTTTGTAGTGGAAGCTCCTTCAGCTATTGTTCCTGAAATAGAAAAATAAATGATGTTCAATGAAATGCATGAATATGGTTAAGTTAAAAAAGATGACGTAATACATCACCTTCAACAAATTTCTTTATCTGTTGATATTGTTCCTTGGCCTGATTTTCTCGAACAAGATCAATTTTGTTCTGTAGTATAATTATATGCTTCAACTTCATTATTTCAATTGCAGCCAAATGTTCTGATGTCTGTGGTTGTGGACATGACTCATTCCCAGCTGAAACATATTGAAAATATGAATATATAAAAGTTTATTTTAAAGAAATGTGTTTTGGAAGACAAGTAACTACATTACCAATAAGTAAGAGAGCGGCATCCATTACAGCTGCTCCATTCAACATTGTTGCCATAAGAATATCATGACCAGGACAGTCAACAAATGACACATGCCTACATAAAATATCTCATTAATTTTTTTATCATTAATTGTAAAGAGTCACAACTTATGTGCAGAATATAGAAATATCACGTCAGAAAGATGAAAAGCTGAAGATAATTTAAGGTTTAATAGTAAAACTGAAACTTATGGTCCAACTTGATAATGACAAAATCAAATCACGGTGAAAATTAAAGATGAGAACATGCGTTGCAATTTTAGTGAAAAACATTATACCCCCAGCTCAAAAACCCTCAAAAGTGATATCTTGTTCCATTTAACACTAGCATATGTAACTAAAAACACACATATGACAAAGTGTAATATATATTATAATTGACGAATGATAAAGTATAATGTCTTATTGTTTGTAACTACAGGGTGCATATGAAGAACAAGTTCATTCACGTTCTATATGAAAAGATAAAAAAGTGGCGATAAACATACTACATTGTTAAACCATTAAAATTCTTCTTCATCTGAGCATCGACTGCCATCGACAACAAACTAATCCAGCCAAGCCATCGTGTTTATTTCGTAAAATATACATCTTTCTTAGTTGAATGGCAGATCCAACTTACTAATGTTGTTAGATCTTGCTTTAAAAGATTTCCATCTGCACTCATTGTGTTTCAAAAAGATGATTTTACACAGTCAGTATGACTCAGCAAAGTTTTGCGAACTGTTCGACTTCAACCATGAAACATTTTACCTGGATGATGCAACAACTGAACGTTGATCTATAATCGATCTACACTCATCTGGAGCGAGTATTATTTGCAGTGTCATCAAAACTCGCATGTCGTCATTTTGATGGAGGGCCACAGGCAGAAACAAATTCGAAATTTTCATAGTCAAGTTAGTTTTATGCTTTATGGGTTGTAAATTAAACATTCCTATGGCCATAGACGTTGACGAAAAGCTCCTGCTTGGTAGCTCTTAGTCAAGAGGAAAAGAATTATCAACACAATGAAAGTAGACAAATTTTTGAGACATATTGATTTTAATGAGAAAACTGCGATATTACACTTAAATTATAATGTTTCAAGTTAAGAGAATAATAATTAGGTAAATGCAACGAAATACAGCCTAAATATTACATACATGCGTAATGTTCCATGAATGGGACTATGTAGCTTAAGTAATGTTACATGAATGAGATTAAAATTTTTCTTGATGCATTTACATTGGTTGAAATTAAGCAATAAGTATTTCCTTGTCATCAAATGACAATTTTTCAGGTAAAGCTTCATCCTCTGCATTCAAATCAGGTTTGAAATCATCTTTACCAACATCACAGGTTGTAGATTTCTTGCGACAACAGAACTTTGTGAAACTCACCACAAATATTAAAATGGCGACGATGAAAGCAACGAAAATAGCAATTCTTGCACCAAGTGGTAACTTGTGGAATCGTGAACACAAACTTTGGTGTTTCTAAAGAATTATAAATACATTTCCCCTTTAATATCACTAATACACAGATGCTAAATTTTTAGAGGAACTCACATGCTTGTGGCCATAAAAATGTTCGTCAGGTAATTCTGGTCCGAGCCATCTTCTTGGTTTTTCATCCCCTAAAGTTTAAAAAAATTGACTTTTAAGTCTTCAAACTGAATTTAACAGAATGCTTGTAAGCATCTTGCATACCATGGCCGCAATATCTTGTGATACGTGTCCTTGCCAAACGAGATTCTTTGAATGCCACAGTCTCTACAGTGCGTTCATATTCTTTTCCATTAACATCCATATGAACTTTTAATACCTGAATAAAAATAAATTTAATACATAATATAAGTTTTATCAGAATAATGTGTACAATATAAAATCAATATAATTGTTTGAACTTTGAACTGGTTATAAATAATATGAGGTTAGCACCTTCAATTCCAGCTGTTCAACTTTCTTGCCATCAATTTTTGTGACTTTTTCTTCAATCAAGTATCGATGACCTTTTCCAAATTTCTCTCTTGATACCATAACATGGACAACAATTGGAGCAAAATGTTTCTCATTACGATCAGGATACTCTAAAAAAAACAAGACGGGGCTAAATAAGAAAAGTAATCATACAACATACTATCCATAAACATACATACCTATCTCAGCCTTGAGTTCATACACAATGCGAACATCCAATTCAGTTGACTTTCCATTCACTTTTACAGCATCTTCTTCAATGCTGATGTTCAAATTGACCTGCCATTAATGATTAAAATAATGACAATTTCAATTACGCCATCCTTACATCATTAAACGAACAACGTCAAAGATAATAAACTAAAACCAAGTTAAAAAGTTGGGGAAGACAACAAATGCGATTTTAAAAATGTTCACCCGTACATTCTACTGCTACAAGTTTTTTGTATTTATTACCTTGACGCTGGATTTGCGAACGCTGAGGCCTTTATCGTCTTCCTCCTCAATTATATCGACAGCGATGGAGAATTTTTCTTCGCGTCGACCTGATAAATCGTTTTCATGCGACTTTATCAATTGAATGAACAATAAAAGAAAAGCCAAACGCAAAATAGCAACCGTCATGATGTATTTCCAATAAAATACTTTCAGAAAAAAAGAGAGACCGGCTTCCTAGTGAACAAAGAACTTCGAAATATGAGCACAGCTTGTAGGAGGTTTGTTTAGTATGTACATATGGTATTTGACATATTTCATCAGTGATCTGTATTTGATGTATGCATTAAAACAACACTATTTTTTATCTTTTAAAAAGATAGTCTGACGTACGGAAGATCACGAAGACACGAATACTGTGATGATCGTGATCACGTGAAAATGTTTTTAGAGTTCGAAAGTCATTAATATTTGTTATTGTATGTTTTCAAGTGGAGCACCATTTTAAAGTTACTTTTTTTTGGTTGTGGCTGTTTTTATATTTGTTTTTGAGTTTTATCTGTGTAGAAAAGGTATTCAAACTTCATTTACTATCGTTAAAAAAGTGCAGACTTCTTAATGTTTTGATCAAAGATCTTCACATCATTGTAGATTGAAAATCAACATGTCGACGATGCCGGAAGGCGATATTTGTACAAATCTCTCTCTCTACGAGGAATATCGAGATAAATATCCTGAGATTCCTGCTGATGATCTACGACAAATTTTAGAAAAGGTAATGGGAAACTCTTTCGAAACTATCAGTTGTCATTTGCTTCAACTATTGTGTTTTCAAAGAAGTTTTTTCTTCAGATATACTTATGAAATTATGAGTATAACTGATTTTTGTAATGATTTTCAAGTACGGTTCAGATCCAGCAAATTGTCAAGAAAGGCTTGTCGAGGAGAGTATGAAATATCTATATGGAACTTTACCAGCTACGTCTGATTCACAACAGAGAAATGTTGTGTCTCCATCTTTACCTCGATGCAATTCCTCAGGAAGCACAGGATCAAGTCATTCAAGTGGTCGTTCTACACCTGTGAATGCAATGTACACACCATTTAATAATCCTCACATCCCATGTAATTCTTCACCTCTTATACAAACATTGCCCACTACAGATTCCTCTTTTATACCAAATAATTCAACACAAGCATATCATATGCAGACATTTCCACTACATTACAAACACTGAATTTGCGACTAGCAAAACAGATGGATATTTTGTGCCGTCAGTTGTTTCATCTTCAAGAACGAACTTAGAATTATTACAATCGTCTAATAGCCCATTCCCCATCAATGCTAATATTGATGAACGAGTTGGTTCAAGACTCTCAGGTAATATATGTGGTGTTTATTGTATTTATGTACTTTTAATGTTTATGTACAACTAATTTGTGTTTAAACTTATTGTACTAAATGATGCAACAAAATGAAGATATTTTCTTAGCTACAGAATCATTCAGAACTATGAAAAAGACAGTATATATGGATGACTCAAACTGTTATTTAGGAGAAAATTTTAACAGGATGTTGCCATTTTCCTTCACCCCAAAATCAAGTAACGATGAGCTAACTTTGCAGTTAGGTGTGTCAGACAAAAGTACAACAAATTCTAATTATTTACATGGTGAGCAAGATTATGTTCAGCATAAATTTAAAGTTCCGCTTACTTGAAATATGAATTGTCCATTTAGCATGTTATTCACAACAACTGAAGAGATATGAAAAACTAAAAAAGGTATTTTTATATGTCCAACACAAGTCAGTAGTTTTTCCATCATATAATAATGGTTGTGATTTCAGGAGTATGATGAAGAAAAAGAAAGATTGAGAATAATTATTGAAGAAATATCTGAGCGTGAATCAGAACTTTATAATCACAGATATGTGGTACAACCAAATCCAACGGTAAGTTTATGTTGCATTGATTGCCCCATTGAAGGATAACTTTGTTCATTGATAAACATGATGCAATTTATTAGGATGAACAAATAGCATTGCTGGTAAAAGAAAATGAAAAATTAAAAAAGTCTGTCGATGAATTATCTAAGAATATTGACAGAATTGAAAATGGACGAGGTGATCTTAAGCTCAAATTTTGATTTGCTATTATAATAGGTCAGTATGTTGAAATCATTTTCTGTTCAGCATTTTTACCACCAGTGGATGTTCGACATCATGATGTTCATAGAATACAACCACTTGCACAAAGACCAAGAGGTATGTTTATGTACATGTACAAATCAATGATATTTGTACATTGAACTGTATATACTATAGGATGAAATTACATGTTATTAATCAAATACATGTCATGTCTTCATATTATTAATCAAATTTTTTTGTTGTCAATCATGTATTATAGTGTGAATGAAGAATATTTTTAATTATCAAAGATATTTAATACATTTCCCACAAAATCTCCCATAGAAAATTTGTAAATCATTTATCTCTCTCTCGTATTGAACTCACTTCTTATGATTTCTTCTAGATATATTTGACAGATCGCAAAGTGTACCCTGCATTCAACCACAAGGTAGTAATACATACCTTATCTCAAAGTGTACCATACATTAAACCGCAAGGCAATAGTAACCTGTCAGTCACTAAGTATACCATGCATTCAATGATAAGGTATTATAACCAGTCAAAGTGTACCATGCATTCAACCACAATATAATAATAACCTGTCACAAAGTGTACCATGCATTCAACCACAATATAATAATAACCTGTCACAAAATGTACCATACATTCAACCACAAGGTAATAATAACCTGTCACAAAGTGTACCATACATTCAACCAAGGTAATAATAACCTGTCACAAAGTGTACCATACATTCAACCACAAGGTAATAATAACCTGTCACAAAATGTACCATACATTCAACCACAAGGTAATAATAACCTGTCACAAAGTGTACCATACATTCAACCACAAGGTAATAATAACCTGTCACAAAGTGTACCATACATTCAACCACAAGGTAATAATAACCTGTCACAAAATGTACCATACATTCAACCACAAGGTAATAATAACCTGTCACAAAGTGTACCATACATTCAACCACAAGGTAATAATAACCTGTCACAAAGTGTACCATACATTCAACCACAAGGTAATAATAACCTGTCACAAAGTGTACCATACATTCAACCACAAGGTAATAATAACCTGTCAGGTATTTAATTTTCACTGTGCGTGTTCTTTTGGATCATATAACATGTCACTTGCAAGTTGATAAGTAAAAGTCTCAATGTTCTTATCACTTTCAGTTTCTTTACGTGTTCTTTTTATGCACGTGTTAAAAAAATTTCATTAGAGATACTGTCCATCGATGTTGTGATTACTGTTGTTTTCTTATCTATTAAAATATTCAACTTGTTCATCTCATTCCTTTCATAAATCTTCAAACTTTTTTCAAAATTCAAGCAAAATTAACGAAACATTTGTTACGTATATCAGATTCAATACCCATGAAACAGTTGTCGAGACCATCAACAGAACGTCAAGTGCGTCATACAATTTCATGTGATGAAAGTTCTGCCTATTGTAAGTTAACTTGTTTTTATAACAATGTAGCTACAACAGATGATTTTTTGTCAAATGTCAAAACACTTTTTAAAATTGTTTTCCATCAAAATATATGTCGCCGCTAAGGCAGCAAGTCGTACGTAGCTGTTATGGACGGAGTTTAAGCGTTGAAAAGTAGATTTTTCAAAATCAATACAATCCATGGGAAGTTTGTCATGTTCATTAAACCCATCGCAAATAGATAAGATCGAGAAGCCAATAATTTGTAATGGACAATGATTAGGTGTTTTCTGACATTTACGTCGTCTTAGGCAAAAGTCCATATATACATTGGGTGGACATTAAAAGTAACCCACCCACACTCCCTATCTCCCCACCCCATGTAAAATTATCGTTTTAAGTTCGTAGCTCATTCTTAGAGAAATGTTACAGGAGTAAGTCTTACTGTTGAAGAATAAATGAAACAAAATAGTAATGTTGAAAATCACCTACTGTTACTTTAATGAGCGGGCATATTATTGACGTCGTGCTATTGTTGTTCTGCAATGTTGTCAATGACAATTGCGCTAAAGAAATGGTTTTCTGTTCTACGGCAAATTACAATCGTTTTCATCCACGTATCCTTCTGCTGTCTGTCAAAGTACAGTAATGAAAAAGTTTTTTGGTTCTGTTTTGGCTGTCCCTTAGATTTTATAGCTAACAGCGTTCTAACGCGCACAAAAATTATTTTGCACATGTTGCTAATTTACCTGGTTTTCGAGAGAACTCTGACTATCGCATATATTTATTGTTTTATTATTTTAGCCATTAAATGTTTTGTTTAGGGTTATGTTTCTAAAGTTTATACGCAGACTACACATACATTCATTGATGTCTTAACACGTAGTTTTATAAATACTACTTTTGTCGACTACCTGTTTGACACTTCGCTTTTGTAACTAGTTTTTACTTCTAAAGAAGAAATGATTAAGAAGGATCAAGGTAATCATTATCAAATTCTTTTTTTAGATCAAGTGAAGCCATCAAACGACTCAGCATTGCAAGATTGGAGTTTGATCAACAAAGTTCCTAAATTTCCATTTGTACCAGGTGAAGGAACTTCAGAAGGTAAATACTTTAAATGACATGTGAATTTTTAGAGATGTGCGTCCCACAACTTAAATCTTCACGTTTTTTTACAGAAAGCCAATGGAGCTGCCGAGAATGTACATTTCTTAACCACGAAAGTTTATTAACTTGTGAAATCTGTAATACTGCCAGACATCAATAAACCTACAAGAATTTTGCCTCGGTTTTGAATTTTATTTGTGTATGTTTGTTGAAGCTTCTTCGCTTTACTGTCTCTCACGATGAACTTTGGTTTGAGAGCTTTTTGTTGAGCTTTAAGATTTCAGTTTTTTTATTACAAAACACGAGTGAGAAATCATGAAACAGGCTTGTCGGGTTGAATCTGTAGTTTTGTGATTTTTCTCAACACCTCACTACATATATATATATATATATATATAGGAAGTTTATAATTTATGATTTTCCGTATAAAACAGTGCTCGATGCCCGAGAGCAGAGCGTAAATATTGGTAAGGAGAAGAAAATACACATATATAGGAAGTTTTGTTTATTTGAATCTCTTTGTTTTGTTTATTTGAATATAATATATATATATATAACCGTACGTCCTGTGTCCCAAGTGCAGGAGTCACCATTTTACTATGGTGATAGCCGGGAGGCACATTGTTATACACTTTGTATATATATATATATATATCAATATATAAATCTATATTATATCTTGCTTCCAAAGTGGTATTATTTCTGTGGCATTTAAACTACCCAATTTGGTGCCTATTCTCCACTAAATTTATGTAGCTTGATTTCGCACACCAACACTTGTGCATACAGTGTTCTTTTATTGCAATTTCAAGCAACTGTTTACATCTCGCTCGTTTACATTCTGAGCACTAAATAAGGAGGTTCAAATATTTGTATAACGTTACTACAATAGATTTTTACGAGGTTATTGCAATAACCATTCGAACATGCACGTGTTTTCTGGCATGAGTAAAAATTCGGGGAAGAAGTATGTTGGCGAAATCTCTCCTTAACTAAAAATCCTTAGAACATGGAAGATGCAGAGTTCCACTAAAAACGTTCTCCTACATAAACACGCAACTTCACACGTTTTATCGCAATCCTCGCGCGATTTGCGATTGTTCTATTAGAATTTTAAAGTTTCCTTTACAAACAAATCTTAAAGTACCATTTGTGTGAAGTCAATTAATTAAACTTTTTACCAGGAAATCCACGCGTACACGACGCGTACCTATTTTTTAGATGGATGTAAGGTATGATGATATCTTGTATATATTACAGAACGTAATGTTATTTCATTAATTTTATTGATGTTGTCCTTTCATAGGAAATCGCTTCGGAAGTGTGTAGAATATTAGGTTTGTTGTTAATTACGGTGGCCCAAAAGTACAATACACTAACACAAACAGTAGAACACTAACACAAACAGTAATACACTAACACAAACAGTAGTACACTAACACAAACAGTAATACATAAACACAAACAATAGTACACGAAAACAAATAGTAGTACACGAACACAAACATTAGTACACGAACACAAACATTAGTACACGAACACAAACATTAGTACACGAACACAAACATTAGTACACGAACACAAACATTAGTACACGAACACAAACAGTAGTACACTAACACAAACATTAGTACACGAACACAAACATTAGTACACGAACACAAACATTAGTACACGAACACAAACAGTACACGAACACAAACAGTAGTGCACTAACACAAACAGTAGTACACGAACACAAACAGTAGTGCACTAACACAAACAGCAGTACACGAACACAAACATTAGTACACGAACACAAACATTAGTACACGAACACAAACATTAGTACACGAACACAAACAGTAGTACACGAACACAAACAGTAGTGCACTGACACAAACAGTAGTGCACTAACACAAACATTAGTACACGAACACAAACATTAGTACACGAACACAAACATTAGTACACGAACACAAACAGTAGTGCACTGACACAAACAGTAGTAAATGAACACAAATGGTAGTACACGAACACAATCCGTTACAATACTGTCAAGTAAGTGATGAAAAATCCTACATTGTTGTTGCCAAAAAAAAACCCCCAGACTGAATGCTAACTGAAGCTAAACTAAAGCAGGTATTTATAGTTTATACATAATACGATTAGTGAATTATACCACAAACAACAAATATAATACTGGAATGTCATATAATATTTAGATGTGTAGTTATGACTTTAGCGTCCCCGCTAGACAATATCGAACGTCCATGAACTTCAATCTACAACTAATTCAGTGTATCACTGATAGGTGCTTGGAACTTTAAGAAAGGACCACAAGTATGCGAAACAGGACTACGTGCTAATCCATTGTCAGTGAATGCGATCTTAAACTTCATTTCCGGCAGAACATAACTGACTTCCGTAGCTGAAGAAATGCAACGACGATACTTCCAAGAGATTTAATAAATTTGGTCAAGTGGCCAAACGTTACGTGCTCGTTGTCCATTTGAGGAGATGCATCCGGCATTTTAATGACTTTCTTCTGTGTAGGCTTTTCATCATAAAACAAGGAAATCTTCGAGATATTCTGGAATTCTGCACCTTCGATCTTCAACGATTGTAATATCGGATTCCAGCAGCTGCAACTACTTGATACTATCAGATTCCAGGGTTAGAAAATTACTTGGTCGTATAACTAAAGAGCATTTTCAAATCTTGAACAAGTTTGACGTAAATAATATTAAATATATAATTGTATTTAAAAAATGTTAATAAAGTCTATACTTCGTTCAGTAGCTATATACTTGCAGACTACCAACATGTACGCATTCGTACCTAACTTTAAATGTATTCCATTGTATTTACTAAACGCAGTGTTTTGGGAGGTATACCAAAAGGCCAAGAAATGAAAACGAACCTGCATAGTTACAATAAATAATGTTATGAAAAATAACTTCGCTTGGCCACAATGTGGACACTGTTTTTCCAAACAAAACGAAATAGGAGGGAAAACCGGTGGATCCGGTAAAAACCCTCCAATAAAGAAAAGATCAAAAATTAGAAAAATTTTCTTAAGTTTTGTAGTTTAAGGATGTTTCATATTTTTCTTGTTTTCAATGATCCCAATGATCTACTTTAACATGCAGCGTAGTCAGACCGTACATCGTACAATCTTATAACAACTTTAAATTTACAGAGCGAAAAAAAGGGGCCTGACTACCCTATTGACACAACAAATATTTTGTGCTCAAACAATAGAAACGCAAACTTTGCTAGAGAGAAACAAATGAAAGTGCGCATAGTGTTAACAAAAATTATAATGCGCATTTAATAAATACGACAAGTTTTTAAAATTAACATAGTTTCAACATCTCATGATGCCATTTTCAATATATCAAAGAGTAATACTCTTTACTATACCGAAGATGGCATCATGAGATGCTGAAACATATCTATTTTAAAAAAAGTTGTCGTATTTATTAAATGCGCATCATCAATAGTGCTTTAAGGTGAAAATTTTAATAAATAGACAAAAACAGAAAACTCATTGCAGCCATATATAAATTTTGCAAAAAAATTATTCAGTGCGTACGACCTGACCATTCACCTGTCAATAACAATAAAAATGAAATGACCAAAGTGACGTCATGACTTGCATAAAATAATTTTTGATGTTTACTTAAGACTTTCATTAATAACTGGCTTTCACTCGTGTGTTTTATCAGAAAATTTAGTTTTACAGAAATTTTTAACGGTTGAATTTGAAAATGCGTTATACTGATAAACATTATGCATAACGAAAGTCGCAAGTGTGAATCTTTCAATAAGGACGCTTGTGTCTTGGTGCTTCTATCCGACTTTGTCCTTCATTCATTATCCAGTAGTAGGCCTACAGACATAGCTACTCTATAAAAAAACACGTTATAAATGTCAGCATAATGAATGATCAAAAACAGAAATTGAATATATTGAAAAGAACAAAACTTTTATACCTGATTTCCAAGCGTTGTCCTTGGTCAGTCTGATCCAGGCGACTTAGTCGGTCTCTTCCTATTTTTCTATCGCGCAGCTTTTGAGTGTATGTCGCAGAAATATATGGTAAAATTTTCATCTTAAAAATTCAATTAGACCTACTTGCAGCATTGCAATTTTCTTTATAAACGTTGAACAAAATTAGTAAAAAGTAACGAGTGAAAGCCAGCTATTTTCTCACAGCAAGTGACATATCTTTTATTGAATTTTTTTAAAGTTGGGTGTTTTCATGATCAAGGTTCAAATTATAAAAATAGACCATCAGGATTCAATTTAACTATCTCATGCAGTTACTCATATAAGTTAATTTTAACACTTATCTACTCATCGATAGATTACAATGGTAACTTCAAGCGAAGGAAAAGGGATCACTTCAATACCCCAGTTTTATCATCATTCAAAGAATGCTTAGTGCAGAGTTGATCTTATGTGAATATCAGCTGACCACCTTAAGGTGGGCTCATATAACAATGGGGCCCATCATCATTATACGAACAAACAACTGACATTAATAAAAAATCCAAACTACAAATAAACATTTTTGGCCATGAATCACCATGACACATGAATAATGACTAACTAGTAAGAGTGATTGAAGTGAATGACACAGGTGATAAAGGGACTTTCACAACTCCATCCAGGTGGAATCTACAATATAAGAAAATATGAAACACATTTATGAGATTTAATGATGAAAAACTATGCATATGACGTTAGTTTGCGTTTTTAAATTCTTAATTAGATATATTGAGAATGAGAAAATTGCAATATGTTCTCTGTTTGACTATCCAAATGGTTGAAAATTCACCTACATTGCACGAATAGCTCTGGTCAGTTGAGTTTGAACGATGTAAGTTTCAAACGATCGAAGGCTTGACATCGTGATCAAAGCATTTTACAGTGAAAGCTTTCATATTACGAGGCTTACCCTAAGACTAGTCAATTGTTTCATGAAACTCATACTTCAGTACTTCGTCAGTACAAAGACCGAATTTACCTTTCTTTTTACAACGTTAAAGTGACTAATTTTCCCTTGTTAGCATTTCTTTAATTGACGTCATGACTAAAATCTTTTATTTTATTGGCTCCCAAGGAGCATGTCACCTTTCACAAAGACAATAAGTAATCCTTCGATGCGCTTAAATAAAAAAAACTTCAATAGAATCTTTAGTTTTTTTTCGTTTTAATGTAGTTATGCAAAATAACGATGCATCATCATGAGACAATAATGAATTTAGAAACTAGACTTTGATCTTGTCCAAATATTCATTGAATCTTGCAGTCTTATCTTGTTATGTTAAGGTTAGGAGAAGGTTTAAGGTTTAACATCACAATTGTTTTCCCTGAGGTTTCTCGAAAACTAAAAATATTTTAGTGAGTCGTTCTCTCGTTTATTGCACGTCTACACAACAATATATGAAAACTCCACCTCTATGCACTCAACCACATAGTGCGCTGGAGACAGATGACAAACTTACTGTACTTTTATTAATTGCATATATTCAGTAATGACTTATGTGACATTGAAGAAACAAACCAAAAAACAGTAGCATCAACAAAAACCATTGAGATTTTTACAAGAACAATGGAGATAAATCAAGAAGCAAATAATCATTTATCGTCAAGTGTAGTCACTTACATTGTAGTTTCCAGCCATGGGATCTAATTTCATATGATATCGAAGCAAGTACGTGTGTAACACATTACAAAAAGGTTTTCTTCGCTCAAATTTCTTTTTTGTAGTTGCTTCAACATTTTGGATGTGATACTGATAGTATATATCTGTAATGCAAGGCGGCTTTCAAATGTTCAGATGTGGTGCGTTATGTCCAATGAAAAAAGCTATTTTATAATTGATGTCACTGCAGCTCTGCGTTGATAGGTATCAAAGTTAAGTAACACTGAGGCACTTGCTTACTGGTGATGCTTTTATAACTATAACAGCAAGCTTTCGCTTACGTGCCACAACTGTTGGCGATTGATTGATTTTAATCACGTGCTCCATGGCTCGCTCGACATCGCCAAAGAGTTGAAAATTTTCAACTTTCAGAGCGTGTGCGCCATTGCCCGCGGCGTCCGAGAGGAGGAAATGACGTAGTTTATAGCGAAGGCTCAAACGTGTACGCTCTGCGCGCGGAGGCGAACGACCGTAATGGCATTTGGCCTTAAACCCTAGCTCTCCTAATGTTAACCTAGCAAGATATGACTGCAAGATTCAAAGAATATTTGGACAAAATTAAATTTTAGTCATGTTTCTAAATTCATTATCGTCTCGTGAATCTTAACCTTCAACATCATGCATCGCTACTCTGCATAATGACATTACAACGCAAAAAAAACTAAAGATTATAATGATTTTTTTTATTTCAATGCATTGAAGGATTACTTACTGTCTTTGTGAAAGGTGACATGCTCCTAGGGAGCTAATAAAATAAAAAATTTTAGTCATGACGTCAATTAAAGAAATGCGAACAAGGGAAAATTAGTCAATGTAACGTTGTAAACAGAAAGGTAAATTCTGTCTTTGTACTGACGAAGTACTGAAGTATGAGTTTAATGGAATAAATGACTAGACTTAGGGTAAGCCTCGTAAAATAAAAGCTTTCACTGTGAAATGCTTTGATCACGATGTCAAGCCTTCGATCGTTTGAAACTTGTTACATCATCGTTCAAACTCAACTGACCAGAGCTATTCGTGCAATGTAAGTGAATTTTCAACCATTTGGATAGTCAAACAGAAAACATATTGCAATTTTCTCATTCTTAATATATCTGATTAAGTATTTAAAAACGCAAACTAACGTCATATGCATAGTTTTTCGTCATTAAATCTTATAAATGTGTTTCACATTTTCTTATATTGTACATTCCACATGGATGGAGTTGTGAAAGTCCCTTTACCATCTGTGTCACTCACTTTAATTACTCTTACTAGTTAGTCATTATTCATGTGTCATGGTGATTCATGGCCAAGAATGTTTATTTGTAGTTTGGATTTTTTGTTGATGTCAGTTGTTTGTTCATATAATGATGATGGGCCCATTGTTATATGAGCTCACCTAAAGATGGTCAGCTGACACTACAGAAGATCAGCTCTGCACTAAGCATTCTTTGAGTGATGATATAACTGGGATATTGAAGTGATCCCTTTTCCTTTGCTTGAAGTTACCATAAGAGTGTATTGATGCCGGTTACTTGCGACTATGCGATGTCCTCCATTCAATATGTTTATACTATTTCCGCGTATGGAATGGTATAAACATATTGAATGGAAGACATCGCATAACGGCATATTTACATATGAACATTAACATTGAAATGTTTGGATTACAACAACGCACTATATTCTACGAAGATGGAAAAAAAGCGAGCAGAAAAACAAGATCCATGTCTTCTGGTTTGTGAGTTGAGTAGATAAGTGTTAAAATTAACGTGTATGAGTAACTGCATGAGATAGTTAAATTGGATCCTGATGGTCTATTTTTATAATTTTAACCTAAATCATCAGAAATACCCAATTTAAAAAAAGTCAATAAAAGATGTCATTTCCTGTTAGAAATTGGCTGGCTTTCATTCGCTACTTTTTACTAGTTTTATTTCACGTTTATAAAGAAAATTGCAATGCTGCAAGTAGGGTTAATTGAATTTTTAAGATGAAAATGTTACCATATATTTCTGCGACATACACGCAACAACTGCGCGGCGAAAAAATAGGAAGAGACCGACTAAGTCGCCTGGATCAGACTGACCAGGACAACGCTTGGAAATCAGGTATAAAAGTTTTGTTCTTCTCGATATATGTAATTTCTGTTTTTGATCATTCATTATGCTGTGTTTTTGATAATTTATGACGTGTTTTTTTTTATAGAGGAGCTATGTCTGTAGGCCTACTAACTGGACAATGAATGAACGACCAAGTTGGACAGAAGCAGCAAGAAACAAGCTTCCTTATTGAAAGAATCACACTTGCGACTTTCGTTATGCACAGTGGCGTAGCTAGGAAAAATAGTCACTCCCGCCAATCCATCTCGCGCCGGAGGCGCGACCCCACTAGGGGGGTCCGGGGGCATGCCCCCCCGGAAAATTTTGAAATCCAGAGCCTTGGAAACAGCATTTCCTGCGATTTCGAGGGCGAATTATTTGTTGTACAATAATTTATAAAAACCCATTTTTGTTAGCTGCATTCTTAATGTGGCAATCGTTGAAACTGCAACTAGTTAAAAAGGTACTAAAGGTGGCTCAGAGAACGTTACGCAGGAGACAATTGTCCCCTAAAACATAATTTACTCATCACTACCCTGCATAAACAGAAGAAATTTGTATTAGCACAAAAATAATATAGTATACGACACTTCTAAAGTGCATAGAGAGAGATTTTTCTTAGCATTCTACTTGTTAGTTTAAACTTGTTTAGATTGGGGCAAGTAGACAGGGATGGCTTTATTCTTTAAAGTTATGCTTAATTTTCTCAATGAAGTACCATGTATTATACGAACAAATATCAAAACACATACTATACTCATCATTTATAAAGAAAGGCCAGCCTCCTGGTTTTTCTACAAATTTTCAACCACCTCGTTATGCAACACCTCTGATTCCTCTTTCTTTTCAATGATATCTTTGTGAATAGATATTCTACACAAAGAGCTAAGCCGACCTTGACCCATTCTATTTCTTAAATAGCTTTTACCCTTTTAAGCAAGAAAACGACCTCTCTACTGAAGCACTTGCCACTGCCAACACACCATTCAATTTTAACAAATTTACCACTTGACCTAAACTCGACTGGAGATTAAATTTGAAGATGTATTTAAGAACCTCATTACTGCACTCTTTGTGAAAGTCCTTGTCGTTGTAAACGAAGGAAAGTTGACTCTCCAAAGTTTGGATGTCAAAAAGAGGACTATACTTATCTTTGAGAAGATTGATCTTCTCCTGTGGAACTATGCCCTTCCATGTAGTAAATAGTTTAGGATTTACAAGGTCTAAAAACTCGAACTGATTAATATCTTGAAATCGTTCACTTAACATGCCTTTAATGGAATCAATAATCTCAAAATAAAGCTGCTTGTAATTGTATCTACTATCTGCTCTGGTTGCTGGTGGGCCTACTTTTTCTAGTGCAGTTTGGTAAAACTCAGTGAAAGCTTGATCTGTGCAGTGACACAATAAACTGCTTGAAATTGTCAATCTTGCTTATGCCATAGTTAAAATGGGTTTCCTATTTTGAAGAATGGAATACAAAATTGTGGACTGTTCTAAAATCCTGTAAAAACACACACTAGAAAACAAAAAGAAAGCTATCAAGATAATGCAGTAAGCCACTTATTTTACTTAATGACTCATCATCCCACCCAGCTGGTTGTTCAAGTACCCCTCAAAAATATCTAAAAGTTTTCATAGTTTTTGTGCAATACATTGATTAATCTAGAGCGATAATACCATCTTGTTTCACCAGGGCAGGAAACTCAAGGTTGTTAGATGTGAGAAAAGCTTTTCTTTTGGGGCATTGCTTGTAAATGTGCTGAATGTAGCTATATTAATAAAAAGATTTTAACAGGAGAAATTGATGAGGCTGACTGGCATAGGACCAGGTTCAATCTATGAGCTGCACAATGAACAAAATGAGCAAAAGGATACTCTTGTCGAACCAATGCTTGAACACCATTGATATGGCCAGACATGACAGAAGCACCATCATATGTTTGTAAAACCAGTTTTTCTTTATATTAGAATACTCACCAAGTTTATCTTTGACAACTTGTGATATTGCTGTGGCATTTCTGTTCATACTTACATCCACAAATCCTAATTGCCTCTCCATAATTTCACTTGCTTTGTCAAACCGAGCAATAACACTTAGCTGCTCTTTGGTGGAGACATCAGATGCTTCATCAACCTGAATACTCATAAATGTGCAATCATTTATTTCCTTTCTGATTTCATCTTCAATAATTGAATCAAGACAGCTGATAAGATCATTTTGAATTTCTGGGGAGACTCCAGTAAATCTTCTGTCACCAACTATATCAGATTCTGCTAGTCTACTGTGCAGTCGACGCTCAAATACAGAATCAAACTTAGCAAAACATTCGAGCAACTCTCTATAATTACCTTTGTTCAAGCTACCTTCGGACTCATTGTGACCTCTAAATGGCAACTCTTGCTTTGACAAATACAGCACGGCCTCAGTAACAGTTTTTAAAATTTCTCGATTTTGTCTTACCTCCTCATTGTGACGCTGAATCTCATTTCTTCTAGCGAGAGACATAAGACAATCAATTCGTTCACTAGCTCCATACGTTTTCCATGTCTTAAATGCAGTCAAATGCGATTTAGATTTTTCATGCTTCTTAGCATCAGACATAATACTCCGCATATCGTTGTAGCCATTCTTAGTCCACGATGGCGATGTTTTGGGGAAAACATTAGACATGGCCAACAAAACACTTTCTGCAAGGTTGTACTGCCACACAGCCAGTCCTTCGCCTCATACCAATCTCTGAAATGCTCTTCCTTTATTTTGGATAGTTAAATCAGGAGTAGGCCGTTCATGAACGATAACATTCTGTTCGACCGACGATCGAGCAGAGAACGGTTTAGCTAATAAGCTATTTACTAAATCAACATCAGTTGAGCAAATCGCAGTCGCACTTGAAGCCATTGTGTCATACACAAATACAAAATAGCAATTTGAGAGTAAACACAATGGAAAATTAATACCGACAATGACACGTAATTTGATAATCACTAATCGCTGTACTCGTATTAAAAGGTCGAATAATTACAACCTCCGCCAATTTAAAATAGCGGGAGTTCGACTATAAAAACAGCAGATTTGAGCATGCGTCAAGTCCCTTAGCCAACCAGCATTCAAAACTTCTTATATAGAATTATATTGTATGTTCCGCCCTCTGAAGATGGGCGGAATACGTGGAGAATCGCGCGAGTATGCAATGTGCGAGAAAAGGCGGTTGCTAGGTTACATAACAAATCTTGAGATTTTGCTGTATTACGATTACGACCACCTAATAAAAGCGTAAATATGAACGAATAAAACATAATATTACAAATTGTTCGTGAAATAATGTATATCTTATGTCCAAATAGAATATTTATTATTTTTTTGGGAAATTTCTACTCCCGCCGGGCGGGAGTAGCGGGACCGCTAGCTACGCCACTGGTTATGCATAATGTTTATCAGTATAACGCATTTTCAAATTCAACCGTTAAAAATTTCTGTAAAACTAAATTTTCTGATAAAACACACGAGTGAAAGCCAGCTATTAATGAAGGTCTTAAGGAAGCAACATAGAAATTTTGAATGAAGTCTAGTAGACATCAAAAATGATTTTTATGCAAGTCATGACGTCACTTTGGTCGTTTCATTTTTCATTGCTATTGGCAGGTGAATGGTAAGGTCGTACGCTTTAATGAGTTTTCGTTTTTCGTCTATTTATTAAAATTTTTGTAAACACTCTGCGCACTTTCATTTTTTGTTCCCTACCAAAGTTTGCGTCTCTTTTATTCGAACACAAAATATTCGCTGTGTCAAAGGTAGTCAGGCCGCGTTTTTGTCGCTCTGTAAATTTAAAATTGTTATAAGTTTGTACGACGTACGATCTGACTACGCTGCATGTTAAAGTAAATCATCGGGATCATTGAAAACAAGAAATTGAAAACTATGAAACATCTTAAAACTGCAAAAATTCAAAGAAATTTTTCTAAATTTTTGATCTTTTCTTTTATTGGAGGGTTTTTTACCGGATTCACTGGTTTTCCCTCCCAATTCGTTTTGTTTTGGAAAAAAAAACAGTGTCCACATTTGGGGCCAAGCGAAGTTATTTTTCATAACATTATTTATTGTAACTATGATGAAATATGCAGGTTCTTTTTCATTTCTTGGCCTTTGGGTGTATCTCCCAAAACACTGCGTTTATTAAATACAATGGCATACATTTAAAAGTAGGTACGCTGCGTACATGTTGGTAGTCTGCAAGTATATAGCTACTGAATAAAGTAGACTTTATCAACGTTGTTAAAATACAATTACATATTTAATATTATTTACGTCAATCTTGTTTAAGATTTGAAAATGATATTTAGTTATATGACCAGATTTGCGGTGTTTCAAGTTATAGCTAAGGTGCGTTGTATGAAAAATATTCTTGATAAATTCCATTTTCATCATCTGTTATGCCAAGGAAGATCATCTAAGACAAATTTTTTCTATATAGTCTTCTGTACAAACCGACTCAGGGAGAAAATAAAGCTGATTTGGAATACATGATACAGTATCCAATGATACAGAGATAAATGATTACACCAAATATATACAGAGATAAATCTTGATAGCAGATAGTTTAAGATTGAGCTTTTGGTTGAGATTGAACTCTTGACAGTACATAGTTTGAGATAGAGCTTTTTGTTAGCTTACGCTTCAAAAAATTCATTCGAATACCGAAATAAATATGAAAACAAGTCCTGTCCAAGTTTCCACATCATTGTCCAGAAGTCAATGAGTTGATTTAACTCAATTTCTCACGCGTAATTTACCATGACACGAGGCCCTCTGGCGCAATATTAATTATAATCATCGATTATCGCATAATTTTCATTAATTATCCGATAGCCGATAATTTTGATTATAAAGCTGTCAATGCTTACGTAAACTGTAAAGCCATACGGCTTCAGTTTATTTTACCCGTCGGGGTATTTTAGTCTGTTTGCTCGTCGAAGTCTCGGTGCTTCAGGGTCGATTTCTTTGAGCATAGTTTGAATAACTGACGACGTACTTGAACGTTATATTTAGATTGCAAACGCCTCCAAATAGCTATATGTGCAAGCATATTACCGTATCCATCAAGTTCTCGTAATTTCGTAATATATATGGTCTGATTCGATCTTCATCAACAACATTCCCGCGTCAACGCAGCCCATGCTGTTTCACCTTATTTAAAAGAGTACTTCTTGAAATAGAAATGTAATGGAATTTACGTAGTAAACTCAGAATAGTTTTGTTTTGATAATTCTTACTGTATCGTACTCAGTGCTGTAGAACTAAATTTATCAGAGGAGGGGCTCTCTTGACGTTTTTGTTAATAGTGCCCTTTTAAAATTACCAATTTCAAAAGTAGAAGTGGGGCTCCTCCCCTAAGCGCCCCCCTCCCACTTCTACACCACTGATCGTACCGCCTCTTCCATTTTGAGAATGTAAGCTCGGCTTATTAAGCCGCAAGCAATTGTGATGTTACTGTATACTGGATATTTCGATTCGTCATTGTCAAAGTAAGCAAAATATGGACTGGCGTTAGTGTATTTCGATTTGTGTTCGTGTATTGTACATGTGGGTCACCGTTTTTATAATTTGTTCGCAAAAATTTGAAATTGACGTGGTAACCTGTCAATTTGTGGATTTTGTCATTTTCGTGAGGATTTAAGTGTTATATTACATTGTTTTTGTTCAGCCTGCCCAATCATGAAAGTGCTTTCTTAGACAAATACTTGCAATTTGAGTATTTGCCAATGAAAGTCTTCTGAATAATACAGAATTAGAATATGCGTTTTGCTCCATTGAATCTTGTAAACACTTACGCTCAACATTAGCATGCCAAGGAGCTAATTTAACGCAGACTGCCTTCGTGAGCAGACTGGTTTACTCTGCGAAGTTTCCCTTCACGATGGCTCATGGTGATGTAGGAATAGGTAAAATGATCCGCGATAATGTAGGTAAGAATATTGGTCTTCGTGCTGTTCTGTCAAGGATTACTGTAGTTTGTAGCATTCAATACCAAACATTGGTGATTATTCCAGCATCTTCTGTCACATGATTTGTGAAAGATGAAACTAAATATTTTACTCGAAATCACGTTGTGCAAACTTAAGGTGAACGCCTATCCGTGTATAAGACTTCCTTCGGGTAGTCAGCGTTATTTTTTATTATCAAACTTGAGATACTTCAGCTATTGAGGGAAATACTTGACGAGGGTTTGTAAAAGAAAACAAGTTTTGAGTTTGTTGTATTCATACTGTTAGCATTTGTGTAACGTGATTAAATTAATAAGTTGTACATCTTCGCACTGCATGACATGCAAAGCTGTCATAATATTGCGAGTTTTAACTTCATATTTGTGTCACGCATTTGATTTGATTTGAAATCTTATTTGCATTTTAAGTAGAAGTCATGTTGAACTTAGGCGTTGAAAGAAAATGAAACGCGTTAGTTACAATTATAACAGAGTGCATAGATTGTACATTGTTCAGCACAACTGCTGAATATTCAACATTTCTTGTATATTGAAAACCATTATGTATACCACGCATAAATATTTCATTCAACCTTACACGCACCTCCAGGAGATATATCATCATGAAAATATAATTCCCATTAACAGAATCACTGGAAGAGATGAACATTCGCACTTATACAAAATGGATAAATTCGAAACTTCCAAAGGTACTGAAGGAATTGTTACTTCATTATTATTTAAAGTATTTTTATGCCTTATTCTTGGTTTCTGTGTTTAGACTCATCCTCCAGTCAAGGATTTGATCGAAGACCTGCAAGATGGTCGTGTATTGATTGCACTCCTTGAAGTTTTGTTAAAGAAAAAAATTGTATGTGTTGTTCATTTGTTATTTTTGAATAAGGGTAACAAACATCATATATCTTTACAAATATATATTTCTATTTTAGCAGGCAGACAAAGGAAATCTGAGGTTTCACAAACTCAACAATGTTAGCAAAGTATTGACCCTGTTGAAAGATGCCGGGGTAAGCTTTGAATTTATGCATATTATTTATGGTGATGAGAGAGGTGACAGAGATGTTCGACAAATCAGTACAGAAATTATAGAAAAACTCCCAAAGATAGAGAGCCTTTTTTGAAAGAAACACTTCAGTTGGAGCAACCTAGGCAGTTAGAGAAACCTGTTTTGTAAAAGTCATCAATATGGCTGAAAGAGAGACCTACCCTTTCATGGAGACACACCCTCCCATTTTGAGAGATCACCTATTAAGAACAACCCACTCACTTACAGTAACCCACCCACTCATTAAGAGACTTACCCAGCAAAAGTAATTGAAGTAAAGAGAGAGAAACCAGTATAACTAGACACATCTTCTAGCTAGAAAGATTACTATAACACAGACATTCTAAGTTCGAAAGAACCACATAGCAGACCCTATCCAGTTTAACCTCTGTCTCTAAAAAAACACACATAGCTGAAAATACCAGTAAAGGTAAATAGAATTGTCTTGTTAAAGAAACTATTAAGATTAGAACTATCAGGTTTTAGAACCAAATGATTGTACAGATCATTATAATGACGATTTCTTGTTCTGAGTGTTACAATGTTATGTTTCCAGTTGAAGCTTCATTTTATACACAATGAAGCAATTGTTGATGGAAATAAGACTTCAATCCTTGGACTATTGTGGATGATTATATTACACTTTCAGGTTAGTAACATAAGGTATTTTCTTATATATGAATTAGTCTTTGAAATATGTCTCTAGCTGTTCAACATTGTCATTTTCACATTTTCAGTCATGTTTATGCTTAGTGTTGGCAATGTCAGTTTAGAGAAAAAAAAGGAAGGTCAACTGTTTTTTAACTAAACACTGTAACTTTGAAAATTTATAGGTTCAAGGAATTATGTTTGATGAAGAGGAAGGTCAGAGTGATGATAAACCTTCACCTCAAAAGAAATCAAATTTGAGTCAGACTGACGTTGAGAAAATGTTGTTGAAATGGGCACAGGATGTCCTTCGTGGGTAACTACAGGATTGCTAGGGATTGTAATTTTCTTTAAGTCATGTCCATTGCTTAAATTGTGAATTTATGTAGGTTTTCAGACCTGGTTCCAATTAATGATATCACAAAGAGTTGGCATGATGGTCTTGCTTTCGTCTTTCTTCTTTTTGTCTTTCGGTAAGTATTGCTATCATACGCACCATCAAATTTGCTACAGAACATCCTTGAACATTTATACTTCTTCATTTAGTCCAAATGCTGTTGATATAAATGGGGCTCAAAAGATGTCTGTTCCAAAACGACTGGAATATGCATTTGACATTGCAAACAAGGAGTTTGGTGTTCCTAGTTTACTGGATCCTTCAGGTTGACATAGATAACTCAAAAATAGTTGCCTGGACTGACCAAATTTCTTAGTAGCTGAATAAAAATGACTTTTTAGATATTGAAGAAGGGAACGTTGACAAAAATGGCATGTTGATGTACTTGTCTACTTTATATGAAGTATTAAGAAATCATGAACCTGAGGTGGAGAACATGCCTGCTGCTGTTGAAGTAAAAAGGACATCATTAATCATTGAGGTAAAGTTGGGGAAGCGGCTGCAGCCCCCCTCTTTTGCTAGAAAATACCCAACAAATTGAATAATAATAGAGTTCGGCCCCCTCCTTCATAATCTCCTGGATCTGCCCCTGGCGATAACCACTTATGCTTATATGTGTTTCTTATGCTTTAGGATGAGCCTGGATCCAGCAGGTTACGTGTTGGCGATGACGTCATTGATATTAAGATAGTCTCCACCAATGAGATTGTTTTACGTCACAAAAAACTGTACTACACCGTGTTGTACACAGTGAAGGCATTGGAAGAGAGGATGAAGAAGATACAGGAAGAGGATCCAAGTCAACAAAGTGCCAAAGAATTAAGGGTAATTAACGATATCATAAAAGTGTTCATTATTTATATACAAAAAGATAACTTGTGCAAAGAGCAGTTGCTTGAAACGCTGTTGATTTTTATGGTGCTTACACAGGAAGTTCAGATTGAAATGCAGGAACTACAAAAGAAAGTTAAAGAATTAAATGAAACGAACCAAGAGATGTCTAAATCTCAGGGTGTTGATCCCAATGAATTCTCAGAAATCCAGAACGAGTTAAAAGAATTGAGTGGACGATGGTCGGTACTTGTTCAACAGAGTAATGAGGAAATTAAGAGGTGAGTTGTTTTGATTACATTATGTAACGAAAAATGATTTTTGTTCATCTTCGGTGTGATGAATGATGTTTATTTGTGTACGTAAAAATTTTTTATCAATTACTGTTAGACAACCCACTATTGTTCGCGAAATTAGGACGAGAAGAACGGTTCAGGTGAGTTGATTTAATTTACCGTCATAATGTGAATGAATTTTCCCATTTGTTGAACTTCCATGAACTTCCATTCCACAATCATGTTTGCTTATATTGTTTTCAGAGTTGTCGTTTGACGATTGGTGAAGAAGTTATTGACATTACGTCAGTGTCATCCAATGAAATTGTTATCAGATACAAGATTGTCTACTATGAAATTATAACCATCATCAAACTGATTGAAAAGAACATGAAAATCATCGAAGAAGAAGAACCGAGTCAGAAAACGGCCGCATTACTTGATGTAAGTAACCATATTATATGTAGCAGGCAATTTTTGAATGATGAACAATTTTGTAGGATATGATGGTTTATCAATCTTGAAGTTTGTCGTTAGCAAACGAAGCTGAAAATGTTGTGTTTTTTTTTCATTCTTGCTGCTCTGGGACGTTGATGTCGTCGTCATTTGTATGATGTCATAGCGTGATGTACTACTTTAACGTATGCATTATGATGTCATAGCGTGATGAAAAATGTCGTATACTACGTTGTTGCGTCATTCCTTGTTCATGATTTTAAGCGTGGCTATTGGCCAATCTATCGTCGTTATTTTTTCTAAAAAAAGTAATAATATATGTTCTGTTTTCATGAATTAAGATGAAAAAAAAATTCATTGTTTACGAAGTTACGCAGTAGAAGAAACTGCTTTCTTTTATATGACAATCTCAACAATGAAATGTTGATGATGTCTGCTTTTTAGGAAAATATTCAGAGAATGGATCATCTTGAAGAGAAAATTACTGAATTGAATAATTTAATGAGTGAAATGAAAGACGCCGAGAACGTTGATCCAGAAGAACTTGAAGAATTGCAAAATGATTTCAAAGATTTTGAATCTCGTCGTACTCATGTCAATAACTTTATTTCAACAGAAAAAGAAAGGTAAAATATTCACCCCAATCCTCGTCTCAACTTGTCAAGTCTAATTTTCTCTGATCCCAGTATCACTGTATTCATTTCTACTCTACGTGTAACATCTACTCTTATTCTTTTCTGTTAACTAGACAACCTGTTCTGACGACAAAGACTGTGTACACAACAACTAGGCAGGAATTAACCGTAAGCTGTTTTTGTTTATTTCAAATCACGTTTTATTTCACGTAACGATCTTTCTTTCATTTAATTGTTTTGAAGGTTATAACAAATTATTTGTTTTTCTTTATCAAGAGTCAAACTCCAGACGCTACAGCAACAACGACGTCGTTAAATATTGATGGCGAAGTCATTAGTATAAAAACAGTTTCGACCAATGAAATTGTCATACAATACAAAACCATTTACTATACCATCTTATACAAAATCAAGAGACTGGAGGAGAGACTGGAAGAGATCCAAAAACAGGATCCAAGTCAGGAAAACGCTAAGAAGTTGAGGGTGTGTTAATTAACGAATGAGTTAGATTTTTCTTTTTTGATTTTAAAGTACGGTAATTTTTTTTGTTAAAGAATCATAAAATTATGTTTAGGAAGTGCAAATGGAAATGCAGGAACTGCAGAAGAAGGTTAAAGAATTAAATGAAACTAACCAAGAAATGTCTAAAGCTCAGGGTGTTGATCCCAAAGAATTCTCAGAAATCCAGAATGAGATTAAAGAATTGAGTGGACGATGGTCGACACTTGCTGAACAGAGTAATGAAGAAATTAAGAGGTGAGTTGTTTGCATTACTTCATATAAAGAAAAATGATTTTCATCCTTCTTCGGTGAGGTG
Organism: Xenia sp. Carnegie-2017; assembly: GCF_021976095.1. Taxonomy (NCBI): domain Eukaryota; kingdom Metazoa; phylum Cnidaria; class Anthozoa; order Malacalcyonacea; family Xeniidae; genus Xenia; species Xenia sp. Carnegie-2017. The sequence continues at coordinate 11,952,982 of NW_025813483.1, read as the reverse complement.
AATGATTATGTTTTTTTGTGTAAATGAAAATTTTCTATCAAATAATCTTATTGTCAGACAACCCACGATTGTTCGCGAAATTAGGACGACAAGAACGGTTCAGGTGAGTTGATTTAATTTACCGTCATAATGTGAATTAATTTTTCTATTTGTTGAACTTCCATGAGCCAATCATGTTTGCTTATATTGTTTTCAGAGTTGTCGTTTGACGATTGGTGAAGAAGTTATTGACATTACGTCAGTATCATCTAATGAAATTGTCATCAGATACAAGATTGTCTACTATGAAATTATAACCATCATCAAACTGATTGAAAAGAACATGAAAATCATCGAAGAAGAAGAACCGAGTCAGAAAACGGCCGCATTACTTGATGTAAGTAACCATATTGTACAGGTATTGAACAATTTTTGAGTGATGGTGAATATGATATGATGGTTTATCATTGGATGTTTGTCGTTAGCAACGTTTTTATATTCTCGTTGCTCTAAGACGTTGATGTGGCTGTCATTTGCATGACGTAATGCTCAACTGCGTTATGCCGTCTCTCCATTGACATGATGATTTAAAGAACGGCTATTAGCCCATCAGCATTCGTTGATTATACATTGTATTTTGTTGAATAATGATGAAAGAATTTCATTGTTTGTTGAAATGACGCCATTAGAAAACGTACTCTGTTTACGTGACAATCTCAACAATGAAATGTTGATGATGTCTGCATTTTAGGAAAATATTCAGAGAATGGATCATCTTGAAGAGAAAATTACTGAATTGAATAATTTAATGAGTGAAATGAAAGACGCCGAGAACGTTGATCCAGAAGAACTTGAAGAATTGCAAAATGATTTTAAAGATTTTGAATCTCGTCGCACTCATGTCAATAACTTTATTTCAACAGAAAAAGAAAGGTAAAATTTTCACCCCAATCCTCGTTTCAACTTGTCAAGTCTAACTTTCTCTGATCCGAGTATCTACACAACAGCATCCTTTTCTGTTAACTAGACAACCTGTTCTGACGACAGAGACTGTGTACACAACAACTAGACAGGAAGTAACCGTAAGCTGTTTTTGTTTATTTCAAATCATATTTTATTTCACGCAATGATCTTTCTTTCATTTAATTGTTTTGAAGGTGATAACAAATTATTTGTTTTTCTTTATCAAGAGTCAAACTCCACACGCTACAGCAACAACGACGTCGTTAAATATTGATGGTGAAGTCATTAGTATAAAACAGTTTCGACCAATGAAATTGTCATACAATACAAAACCATTTACTATACCATCTTATACAAAATCAAGAGACTGGAGGAGAGACTGGAAGAGATCCAAAAAGAGGATCCAAGTCAGGAAAACGCTAAGAAGTTGAGGGTGTGTTAATTAAAAAATGAGTTAGATTTTTCTTTTGTGATTTTAAAGTACGGTAATTTTTTAAAGAATCATTAAATTATGTTTAGGAAGTGCAAATGGAAATGCAGGGACTGCAGAAGAAGGTTAAAGAATTAAATGAAACAAACCAAGAAATGTCTAAAGCTCAGGGTGTTGATCCCAACGAATTCTCAGAAATCCAGAAGGATTCGAAAGAATTGAATGACCGATGGTCGACACTTGTTAAACAGAGTAGTGAAGAATTCAGAAGGTGAGTTGTGTTCATTACTTCATATAGAACTATTTCTTTTACTTTTATGTCCTCAATATATCTTATGTTTTTTGTATTATTACGTAATTAACTAGCACAAGTAATTCAGTATGTAGAAAACTCGATAGATTAATCCACATCTCAGCACGAACTACATGCTGCTATCTGTAGGGGTCAAGCAAATTATTAAAGAAAATACAGAAAGATTTTTTTATGAAGATAAATTATTATAAACCTACAAACATTGCACAAAAGCTATCCCTCCTCCCATACATAAGCATCATCATCATCACTTGCAATAAACTCGAGCATAAGCATAAGAAGAGCACATAGTTTTGGCTATGTTGTGCTTCTGCTTATGTCGCAGAAGTATCTATCGTAGAGTTCTATCTTTATTATATATATTACTTTTGAACTTAGAATAACTCGTCGTAAGGTACAATGCTCCCTTTATGTATTACTTTTGAATCTAAAGTAACTTGTAGTAACCTACAGTTCTATTTTAAGTTATTAGTTTTGGACCTGAGGTAACTTGTGGTAGTGTAGAGTTTTATCTTTATATGTTACTTTTGACAATGATGTAACTTGTGGTGAGGTAGAGCTCTATCTTTGTGTGTTTTTTTTTGAACATAGAGTGATTTGTGTTAAAGTAGAGTTCTATCTTTATGTATTATTTTGAGCATCGACTATCTCACGGCAACGTTTAGTTCAATACAACCATTATGATCGAAAATTGTTTTGCACATTCAGTCTTCATCTTTGGAACATGGATTTGATCACTTTGTTTTGTCGTTCCTTTACAGATTGATAATGCAATATTTTTAAAAAATTGTTTTACTATTCCAGTCTGTTATGTTCATAATTATTATGTAATTAAGAATCACAAGTGATCCCATATGTTATTTTATGTACATAAATTATAGGCAACCAAAGATAACGAATGCGAAGGTGAAATTTGGAAAACAGACGTTTACAATGACAAAGATACCTAAGAATGAAAATGTTGTTCGTTATAAGATACTTTATCAAGAAATTGTTAAGTTAATGGAGACTTTGGTGATAAACATTAAGACCATTAAAGATTATCCTGCAAGCGATGCATCTGCTGCTTTGTTAAAGGTGAAAAGTGAAACCAAATTGAATAAATGTCTGTTTTTGATGGATATTTAGTTCATTTCGACATTATCAAAACCTTGAAATAGGGACATTTAGGGACACATAGAGATGTTTCTCGATACCAAATCCCTCGTGTTTCTACTTTAGCAAAGTAAGCTCGATATGGATACAATTCAAGAAAAGATGGGCGAACTACAAGACCGTCGACAGAATCTCTCCGAGTCTGATGGTTTGAGTCCAAACGATTTAAAAGAAATTGAAAATGAGTTTGAAGAACTTCAATCGCAATGGAATGATGTGAATGATGATTTTAAAAATGAAGATGAAAGGTATGGTTGGTTGGTTGCTTTTTTGAATTTGTCTTTTTATTTTTTCTTAGGTATATTTCTTTCTTGAAGCATTTATTTGTGAACACTAAGCATTTAACTTAAATATATTGCGGTAGGGCTGGCTTTTTGTAAAGATGCCTGTACTTACGTACGTGAAGCTAAATTTCACCTCCAGTTGCGCGTGTCTGTACAATTGCATCATTTTATGAACTCAATATTCAAGTTATTTTAATCAAAGACCATGTAGAAAATCAATATTTTGACTTTATTTCATTGATATCAATATTTTGACTTCAAGACATAATCAAGCTAAGAAATACAGCTTTTTGTACATTGTCTCGTGTTAAAATAATTCGAATCTCGAGTTTAACAAGGTGATGTTATTTGGAGTATGTTTTCTTTTGCTGTTGTGAATGAGCGTGCCGTGCGTGGAGGGATTGGGACTAGAGTTGAATTTCTAGCTTCAAATCTTTTTGAGTAGTTTAAAATTTTGTGAGATTAAGTTTCAATAATAATTTCATTTGTTGTTGTGTTTGCATAAAATAGTTTTTGAACCTTTACAGATTATCAAGTGTTGACATCAATGTGGAAGAGAAAGAAACACTCGAAGAGTGGCGAAAGAAATGTGTCACCATAAGTGATTGGATGGACTCAATCGAAGATCTTGTTGAACATCTTGAATCCACGGAACCTTCTGAAGACATTACGTCATTACAACAGCAAATCAATAATTGCAATGTAATGTTTTCATTTTTTAAAAAAATTGTGGTAGTGTTTATTGTTGACGTTTGTTATTCTTTGTGTAGCTCTTGATTGGAAAGGCAAAATCGGATGACATACCGAATTCTACGTTTGAGCATGGTGATGCTATTGCGAAAGGCTCTGTATTGCCAGAAGAAAAGAAGGAAAAGGTCCAACTGCAGATCGCTGAAATGCGTAGTGAAATCCAGAAAATTTGTGACCGTGTTACTAATGTTAAGGAGAGGTATTTCGATATAGTTAATTTGTGTCAGATTTGCCATCCATTTTTTTGTCCGTATCATACTGCTTAATGTACCTAATTCTATACACATGTATACACATACATACACATATATACTCCTGAATACCTATTTGCTTTTGGGTTCCTTTTCCTTCCTGTATCACTGTACGTACGCCCTTTTCATTTCGTTAACCCATATCCCTTTTCGTATTTTCTTTCAAAATCCTCGACTCGTCTACTCACAACTCTTCTTTACTCCAATTCTCTACTGTGTACTCATATCCCCTTCTGTCTAGATGCATATCCTCGCGAACACTGCAGTTCTCTCCTGTATACTTATATCCCCTCCTGTTCGCTTGCATATTTTGCGTGTATATGTATCCTGTCCTTATACTCGTGTTTTCTCCGATATGTTCATGATTATTAAGACTATATTAGCTTTTGTTTAACGTCATCTGAAATTTAATCCACCAGGTACAGCGATGCTTTGGATACAATATTAACGGAAAAGAAACAAAGATACACAGATCTGTTAGAGATCTTTAAACAACTGGATGTTGATATGAAAGTTTTGAAGGAAAAGGATGATGCAATTGGTAAAGTGGAAGGTGACCCGGCCACAGTTAGAGCAAAGGAAACATCAATTGAGGTGATTTTCATTTTATTATGTTTTACATGAAGTGTCCCTGGACTAAAATCAATCTTTTCTTTTAGCTTCTTGTTTCAGATATTCAAGAATTTCAACCTCGCTTTGACGAGTTTCGTCAAAATTCATGGGAAGTTTTAGAAGATCCTTCAACTGACCAATCAGAAAAAGATTATCTTCAGAATAAGTTAACATCGTTAGAAGAACGATGGAATGCTCTTATTCGATCTGTTTCTTCACGAAGTGAAACGTGAGTGGATATTTTGTTTTAGTCATTTTAACGTGTCAATTTGCCTACCATTCATCTCTTTTTGCCACATGTTAATCACGTGGTGTTGCTTTTTGAAGTGCAAAGAATCTGATCGCTAAACTTCCTCAAGCTGGAGCTTTGGAGGAATTAATCATTGTTGAGAACAGACATCATGATATATTCATTGACTGGAGTACACATGAGGATATCTTTGGATCACCCGATAGGTGAGTTGATTTGAACAATTCAGACTTCCGTTATGTCGTGTATTCAAGGAACATAATGCCCAAAGGAAACTTAAAATGAAAATATAAAATTTAATATAAAGTGGCATGAGTGAAAAAATATTTTTTTGACCGCAGAGCAAACCGTGAAAATTTTTACCATTTTTTTGAGAAATTAATTTGGGATGATAAGTCTTCTAGTTTTTTCTTGCGTTGTTTGAATATTAGGGTAATGTTATTATATTATTAAAAGCATCTCGCTGATCTCGTCATTTCAAACCAGTTATACCAGTGTTGACGGGTATGGGAACGTTTTTAAAAGTACTGAAGGTGATTCTTACGAGGCACCACCATGAGTGGCGCTTATGTAAAGCGAGAAAACTCTTAAATTCTGAAACTAAAAATGAACAGAACCGAACTTTTCTGAGTTTTTGAAATGACAAATATTTATCCGCTACAGTAAAGTAGCATGCTTCTTCCAAAATAGAAATATCGAATAAAATGGCGGTACTTGATTTTATAATCTCCTTACTTTCATTACTGTATTCCATGCATTCATTCAAAATAACCGAAAAGAGACTTTTATATTTTCTCGAAATCCTCATTTTTAAAAATGAAATCTGGGAACGTATCAGTTTTGGAACCAGCAGTCACATGGTTTGATACATTTTTCATTGCTCTATTCTTGTAGATCTGATGGAGATGACGTCATCCATCGTGAACGCTTGATGACAAAATGGTCACGTGAATGTCGCGAGTTGAACGAACCTTTGTCGGATGTTGAACGAGAGAATTCGGAACTTGGCGGAATGTTAAACGATGACGATAAAACGGCCATAGAAACAAAAATGGAGGTACGTTTCAAGTAAAGACGGACGTTCTTGTGGCGTTGTATTATTTTACTTAAATCGTTTGTTTCCATCATTAAGGTGATCAAGAATAGCTTGCCTAAGGTTAACAAAGAATACAATGATCTGCCTTACTTTGGAAGTCTTCTCCTGAATGATCCAAAATTGACCGAGGAAGATCGTGAGGTGATTAAAGAAGACTTGGATTCGTACAAAATACGTTACAATGATCTCTTGAAATCTTTGTCCGAAAAGACGAAATGTAAGTTAAAACTTCAATTATTTTTTTCAAAGACGCGAGGAATATGACTCGGCCAACTTTTTTATGAACGTACGATCTTCTGTTTGCAGAATCAAAGGGAAAAAACCTCCAAAACCTATAGACATTATTTCTGAGATATTTGAGAACGAAACAAAAGATAATGACGTCATTATTCCAGAAATCGTAATGACGGACACTTTTGAGGTGCCCGAAACCAAAGATTATGACATCATAGTTCCTGAAACTGTCATGACGGACACTTTTACCGAACCAGAAACAGTAGATAATGATGACATCATTGTTCGTGAAACTGTGACGACAGACACTTTTGAGGAGCCTGTAGCTTTTGATATAACTAAAAAGATTGATAAATGGTGGACTGATGATCGCAATATTGTTGATTGGATGGATAAAATGAATGAACGACTAGAGATGGTAAAGAGTCAGCCAATGAGCTTGGAGATCAGTGCGATACGTGAACAACATGAAGAGGTTGAGAAGTTGACAAAGGATGTCAGTGGATATGAAATGAACGTCTCATCGTTGGAGACGAGTGCAAGCGATATTGGGAGTGATCCGATGAGTCACGAGAAAGATTGTAACAAGGTTATGGGTGAAATGAAGACAGTCATGGATCGTTGGAATAATTTGAAAGAAAAAGCTTTTGCTTTCGAGAAAAAGTAAGCTGGACAGTCTATTCACTGTCACTCGGTCAAAGTTTTTCTTTGACTCATTCAGTTATATTCTTTCTTTTTTAGTCTTGATGAACAGGTGAATAAAGTTCAAGAGTTTTCTACTTGGACACAGAAATCTGAAGCTTTATCTGTTTGGTTAACGGAAAATCAAGAAAATCTCCACTCCTGTCATATTGATAGCGAAGAACAAGAGAAAGTATTCTTTGAAGTATGTTTACACACCGTTAAAGTTTGACTGCACGTTAGTTTAAATATGTTCTTTGTCGTTTTTCTCTCGTAGAACTTTATGAATGAACGCGAGAAAAACGAAAAGAGGGTGAACGACGTCATCAATTATGGCGAACATGTCGTCAACAAGAAATTAGTTCCTGATCAATGTCTTGATGACATCTCTGAAAAAGTTGAAGATTATCGTTTTCGATGGAACGAGCTATTGAATTTCGCTTTCGACGTTAGGATAATGATCGGTGCTGATGACTTGGACAAGAAGCTGCTTGAGTACGTTACGTACTGTCCGTGTTTATTTTATGTGTTTGTGTCCTTTTTGTACCGTTTACCTTGTTGGCTTCCCACGGATATTTCGTTTCTATAGTTACATTTTCATGTATTCTCTGTTTCTATGGTTACCACCTTTAACGATTTGCTCAGGTTTGACTTAACTTTCCCTCGTTTTATGTTTCATCTCTGAAGATCCTGTTTCCTTCACTTAGTACTTGTTTTGCATCCGCAAATCTTTATTCGTCATCCTTGATTTTCACGTGTTTTAGCACGAGATCTTGTGATTTTCACGAGATCTTGTGATTTTCACTTGACCTCTAAAAGATCAGATTACTTTTAAACAAGACTGTTTTAATTTCTCAGATGACCATAGCTTAGTCAAACTTATCGTAAGCTCCTGGAAAATGAAAATACTTTTACAACTCACAGCGAACGTTTAAAAAACGACAACCACATGTTTGGTTTGCGCACGTAAAATTGAAGATAATTGGGGATTTAATTCCGATAATCGAAGTTATGATATTTTCTAATGGACTTTTCTAAAATTACTGTGACTTTAAATTTTACTAGAATTGAGAAGGAGAGAGAAGAAGATCAAAGGAATATAGATGATTGGCGAAAGAATGCCGATGGCCTCAAACAAAAACTGGATGAAATTCAAACCAACTTGAAGATATTTGACGAACCAACGGACGATGATGATGTAAAGGAAAGACAACAAATAATTTTGAATGTAAGATTTTTTAAAAACCTTCTAATGATTTACTCACAATGTCGTAGAGTTCATTGTCATAATATGTTGCCATTTATATTCAATGAGTAAATAATTTATCGATTGTTTCTTCAAATTTGAACTGATATAATTACAATGTTGTAAATTTCATTATAATTTCCTAGAATTTATCTTAGTTATATCAATATCTTATTGGTTGTTTTTCAAATTTTGGGTAGTTAATTCATGTGTCTGTTGTCTTTAGGAATTTGATATCAACAAACCAACTCTAAAAGATGATCTTGATAAAGTTTTAAACGATGGTTCGATAATAAAAGATAGGAAGATCACAAGACCTCAAGAACAACAGGAAGCAATTGAAACTGATCTTCGTGAATTACCAACAACATGGAGTGACATCCTTGCCAAAGTAGACCAGGGTGTAAAAATGTAAGTGTTACATATGTGTCTGACCATCGTTTTATATTATTACCCTTTAGTTGAATAGTAGTTGAATTAGTTAACAGTAGCGATGAAATTTGACTATCAAAGTAAGTCTAAGTTTCCAAGAAACCACACCATTATTGATGCTTTTTATAAGTGTGTGTTAATTAATGCGAAAATGATTATTTACAAAAATTACTTTCTACAAAATGAATATTTGGACTTATAGTTTTCAGTCTGAACGCATAAGCATGACGCATTTCGACAGATTTTCTCTGAACTTCTAAATTTTTTCATAAAATTCGTACGGGTTGATTTTGTGATATCAATGAGCTATATTCTAGTGTTTTTTAAGACTGATGACTGTAAATTTTCCAGAATTGAGAAAGACAAAGAAGACGATCAAAGGAATGTAGATGATTGGCTAAAGAATGCCGATGACCTCAAACAAAAACTGGATGAAATTAATATCAACTTAAAGATATTTGATGAACCAACGGACGATGATGACGTAAAGGAAAGACAAAAAATAATTTTGAACGTAAGATTTTTAAAATAATTACGATGTGATTAACTGACAGTGTTGTGAGGTTACCAACAGTGGTGTGAGGTTACCGACAGTGGTGTGAGGTTACCGACAGTGTTGTGAGGTTACCGACAGTGGTGTAAGGTTACCGACAGTGGTGTGAGGTTACCGACAGTGTTGTGAGGTTACCGACAGTGGTGTGAGGTTACCAACAGTGTTGTGAGGTTACCGACAGTGGTGTAAGGTTACCGACAGTGGTGTGAGGTTACTGACAGTGTTGTGAGGTTACCGTCAGTGTTGTGATGTAGACATTGTTAAAATTTGTTATTTCATGGTTGTTTTTTAAAAGTCTGAGTAATTAATGAATGTATCTCTCGTGTTTAGGAATTTTATGTCAACAAACCAACTCTAAAAGATGATTTTGATAAAGTTTTAAAAGATGGCTTCAAATTAAAAGACAGGAAGATCACGAGACCTCTAGAACAGCAGGAAGCCATTGAGACTGATCTTCGTGAATTACCAACCATCTGGAGTGACATCACCGCCAAAGCAGACGATGGTGGAAAAATGTGAGTGTCACATATTGCGTCAGATCATTGTTTATATCATCACCTCATTAGTAAAATAATTGAACAGTAGTGATGAAATTTGACGGCCTAATTTTATATTTTTTACTTTATTAAACCTTGGGATTGTTTCATGATATTGAAAGGGCTATTTTCTTGTGTAATTGAGTTCAATGAAACTACTGTGACTGTGAATTTTACCAGCATTGAGAAGGAGAGAGAAGACGATCAAAAGAATGTGGAAGATTGGCTAAAGAATGCCGATGAACTCAAACAAAAACTGGATGAAATTAAGATCAACTTAAAGTTATTTGATGAACCAACGGACGATGATGAAGTAAAGGAAAGACAAAAAATAATTTTACACGTAAGATTTTTGAACTGATATAATTACAATGTTGTAAATTTCATTATGATTTCCTAGAATTTATCTTAGTTATATCAATATCTTATTGGTTGTTTTTCAAATTGTGGGTAGTTAATTCATGTGTCTGTTGTCTTTAGGAATTTGATGTCAACAAACCGACTCTAAAAGATGATCTTGATAAAGTTTTAAAAGATGGTTCGATAATAAAAGATAGGAAGATCACAAGACCTCAAGAACAACAGGAAGCAATTGAAACTGATCTTCGTGAATTACCGACAACCTGGAGTGATGTCATCGCCAAAGTGGGCGATGGTGTAAAAATGTAAGTATAACAAATAGTGTCTGGTCATTGTTTTATATCATCACCTTTTAATTAAATAATTAAACTAGTAAACAGTAGCGATGCAATTTTACGTCTTAATTTTATGGGGGTTTTTTCTTGAACACGAGAGTTGATATTAAGATATCAAAGATCAGTGATGCTGTGTTATTGAGTTAACTTACTCTACTGTGACTGTAAATTTTACCAGAATTGAGAAAGATAAAGAAGACGATCGAAAGAATGTGGAAGATTGGCTAAAGAATGCCGATGACCTCAAACGAAAACTGGATGAAATTAAGGTCAACTTAAAGATATTTGATGAACCAACGAACGATGATGACGTAGAGGAAAGACAAAAAATAATTTTGAACGTAAGAATTTTGAAATAATCACAATGTGATTTGTTGACTTTGTTGTTATAATATGTCAGCATTCATCTTGATTTATCTTAAAATTGTCAATAAAATAACTAATTTATTGGTTGGTTCTTCAAATTGTGTTGATTAATCCCTGTGCCTCTTGTCTCTAGGAGTTTCATATCAATAGACCAACACTAAAAGATAATCTTGATAAAGTTATGAATGATGGTTTCAAATTAAAAGATAGGAAGATTACAAGACCTCAAGAACAACAGGAAGCCATTGAGACTGATCTTCGTGAGTTACCATTAACATGGAATGATATCGTCGCCAAAATAAAAATGTAAGCTTTGCTCATCGCATTTGAATATCGTTTGATCGTTCGTTGTTGAAATCGCATTTTTTACTGTGGTGTGTTTTAGCGTCGAAACGGTTGATTACGAAGCCTGGAGGAATGATGTTAATAAACTTGAAGGATATCTTAGTAATGAGGAAGAAAAGTTTGATCCGAAATCTGACATACCAAAGGAGTTTTCAAGTTTAGAAATACTGGCTGAAAACACAAAGGTTTGAACAAGTCTTAAAATTGAGCTGTTTTTTAAACAAAGTATGAATATAGTGAATTTTTTTCAGAATTCCAGCTCAGTAATTGAAAACGATTGTAAACCGTTGTTGAATGTGATTCTGAGAGATGGTAATAAGCTCGTTACTAATGAACAACTTGAACCAAAGGATGAAACTGATGTGAAAGACAAAATGGCGTTGTTGAAAGACAGAGAGGAGAAAGTTGAAACAGTTGTTGAAATCGTAAAACTTAAGTAAGTCGATAAAACAACAGATTTAAATATTTAGGCGTTTATAACTTCTGGCTGTCAACATTTTATGTTTAGGATTCGAGACGTTGCTCTTGGTCTTTTCAATGAAGATCTAAACAAATATTCAGTGAACGCCATCAAACTTCACGAAACTGTATCTTCCTTACCTTCTGTCTCAAATGATTTGGACGGAGTTCGTGATAAGTTGGCAACATTAAAGGTGAATGCCTTTATCCTTGGTATCCTTTGTTTTCTATTTTCTTTCCATTATCATTCCTTTTAATTCTTTTGTTTTTTCTATTGTGTGCAGTCTGTCGAAGAGCAAATCAAATCAGAGGAAGAAAAAGTTGAAGAGACCGAAATGAAAATTGTCAAAATGGAAGATGCGGGTATTTTGCCCCGTGACGGTTTTGCCGGTACTTTAAATATCAGATGCAGAGAAGTAAAAAAGGAACAAGAAAACGTCGGTAAAGCTATCGCAGAAGTCAAACCAAAGTATGAATAAATGTTCTTTGGTGTCATATTTAATTTTGGAGATTTATTCAACATCTCAGTCTTAAATCATCATTTATTGTTCAGATTACACCGCAACTTAGTTGATCTGATAAATCGGTCGTTGAAGATCGTCATAAAATGGCTGAAAACCGTCGAAAACAAAGAGAAAAACATTGATGATGTTTCCGATGCGCAAAGTCTTAAAGAAGTCCTCGAGAAGGGACGCAAATTGAAGGCAAGAAAGCACGAATCCTTCAATGTCCTATCATGTACTACCTCTGTAATAACATGTTGTCGTGTTTAACAATAGGATGCTAAGAACGAGTTCAATAATGGCGAAGCAAACTACTTAAGTGTAAAAGAAGCTCATCAAGAAGCTATTGAAGACAAGATTTTACCAAGCAAGAAAGCTGTCGATTTTGAAAAACAATTAAATGATGCTACATCTCGCCACGACAGCTTAAAGAAACGCTTGGACGATAAAGAGAACAAGTAAGGGTTTCATTGTACATAATGGGATATTCTTATTATCGATTATATCAAATGAGAACGAGTGCTTCATTGTTGTAGGATTGTGGAATCTTTGACTAACTCCTGTGAAATTATCTTGAATTCCATTGATGATAAACTAAATGAACAAGAACCGTGGTTTCAACCTGATGACAAAGATGACAATTTCATTGGTGAGGAAGAACAACAGGAAAAAACGAAGGTATGTATAAAGAGATATTTTAACCATTGATTTTAGCTGACTTCCTTGTAATGTTGTGTTAAAGTTAAAATATTGAACACTTTGAAACTTATCGAGGCATCGTTTTTATTTGTTGATTTTTGCTATAAATGCTTATTCTATTTTATCGTTCATGATTTTTTTTCTGTAATTACTTTTCAGAGTCACGATGCGAGGATTCAAGAGCGCAACGATGATTTGATGAACAAACTTCGTCCTGTGGAGGATGTTATCTCGGCAGATATATTACAAGTACCTGAGAAGACTACTATAGAGAATCGTGTTACCGACATTAAGACAAAACTTAACAATCAACTTAAGTATGTTATTCTTATATAAGTACGTTACTTTTTCATCGTCAGGCTTTCTATTTTATTGCTTCTCTCCAGCTACGCAGGCTCTTATATAAAGTATATATCTACTTTAGTGTGAAGGAAGGTTATGGAACGTTATTGCTTCAAGAATTGGAAAACGTAAATTATGGCTTAATGATCACAAGGACGACATTTCTGCCAAAGATGAAGACATAAAAGATTATGAGGACTTCAAACAGAAGTATGACCATCATAAGGTTTGTTTTTTTTATCATTTATAAAGTGTGCGATGGTTTGGATGAACAAATACATGAAATTAACATTTAATGAAGTTTTATGAGGTTATGCAGTAACCAAGGTTAACATCGTAGGAACGGCGCGCGGGGATTGGGAAGGAGTATCACATATCGCATGCCATATGCACGGACATAGCATTAGGTCATCATTATCAACACGTAGCGGTGGAGTACAGAACAAAATTTTTTTGTCCACCGAACTTGGTTCGGTGTGATAAGTTGTAGTCGGGGGGGGGTGGTCAGGCTCTCAATGATTGGGATCACTTACGAACCTGAACTCCAAGTTGGTCAAATACAAACTAACCGCAACCTTCAGTATAAGAATAATTATGATGAAGTGATTGTAACTAATCATCTAACTAACTATTCATCTTCTTGTTTTGAAATCGTCGACACTTCATATACTACATTAACTCTTAGAATTAAAGAAGCACTTCACATTTACAAAACCAATCCCAACGTCAATCTTTAAGTTTTTTGTTTTAACACAATATTTAGTCATCATTAAATATGTACACTCATCTAACCAATTATTCATTGTATATGTATTGTACTTATATTTGTATAAACTATCACTTCAGCATGTTATTACTATATATATTTATCATATACATAATATTCTCACTTATACAGAAGAAGGCATTATGATGTGATGAAACATGTTCATTTTTAAAAACTTGTCGTATTCGTTAAATGCGCATTATCAGTAGTGCTTTTACGCAGTTAAATTTGATTTCATCTCCTGACCTTTCCAAGCATGTATTGAACAGACTGTTTGCCTCTCACGATGATTAGTATGCCTGGCTAAACTTTCTTTTTTTATTATTTTTTGTGAAAGGATTTTATTCGTGAACTTGATGATAACAATATCGAAGTATTGATCAAAGAATCGGAAAATGATGATAGCGTTCCACAAGAAATAAAGGACGAGTTGATACAGTTGAATGAAACATGGCTTGCCATAAGAGATGTTCACAAAGATGACGTAAATTATTACGAGGATCTTTTAGGTTACTGGACTGTCTTCAGAGAGCAACAACTGAATATGCTTAACTGGATTGATGAGAAGGATTTATCGATTGGTGCTGCTGACAAAAATCAAATTAACTACGCTGATGAAGAAGAGGTTACCGAACAATTGAAAAAATTCGAGGTCAGTTATTTAACATGACGTATTCCATTTTATATTACTTTTAGTTAAATACGTGGTAACATGACGTACAGCGTGAATCGTTTTTGCGAAATTTTTATTGCTATAGACGATAAGAGATGATGCGAATACCCAAGGTAATGAACAAGAGATAAAACTGCAAAAAGCAAGTGAAGACTTACTCAGTCAACTTCCTAACGAATCATCAGCTACTATTGTCATAAATAATCAAGTTGGTGAAATTAAATCAGTGAAGCAAGAGTTAATGAATGATATCCAAGACAGAATTAAAAAGGTAGTCTTCGTCGTCCATCCGCAATACTTAACTTTAAGCTGTTGTTTTGGACATAAATCATCGTTAGTTTGTACTTTTGCGATGCTTTTGACAAAATGGTGTATGTATTCTCATAACTTTCCTATAATTTCCACTTCTTTTTACAGATTGAAACTGTCAAGAAGCTCACTACGGATTGGTTTAGAAATGTGGATGACGTTACTTCGTGGCTCGATACCACGGAGAGTCTGATTAACACGTATGAAAGTCGCGAAAAAACACGTGATGATGAAGATGACTCACGTGATCAAGAAGCATCCAAGGATGATGGTATCAAGGAAGAGATTGTTCATGTTGTTGAAGAAATTTTGGTGAGTAGAAAATGAATACGCTTTTTAAGTAATCTTAGAGTTTTGATTATGATAATAAAAACAATTATGAAAATAGCTGGGCAGATTGACTTACAGTGAAATGCTTTACATAGTGCTAAGATATAACTGGATATAAGCTACAATGAAATATGAAATAAATAATTACATTAATCAAGAAATCTAACGTATTATGATTTTAGCCGTACAAACTTATGTAAAACAGGAAGTCTTATGTCTTAAGTAATGAATGAAATAAACTGTAATTTACCTAATTTTGCATCACAACAGGAAAACTGCTCCATATTTTAGTTGAAGCATTAATGATTTGACTTTTTCTTGTTATTCCAGGTAAAACAAAAGGAACTCCCTGAACGAGAGACACAACTCAACAATGCGGAAGACCATGTCCGCCATCTTGGTGATGATTTGGATGAAACGACCACAGAAAATGCCACAACTAAGATTAATAACGTCAAACAGCGCTGGCATGATGTCACGCGGAGATTGAAGGAGTTCTGTGATCGAGACGTTCCCGTGAGTGATACATGAGGGCGTACTCGCTGAAATTAAAGTAAAAATTATACAATTGTAGTCTAAATATATTCAGTTCAGTGCTCGTATTTGTCATCGACAGCTAAATAATGAGTAGAATTAACCTTGGAAATAAATATTTTTGATGGGTAGTTAAGTAAGTTTATCAACTTGCTTACGTATTCCCTTGCAGGAAATTGAAATTGCTGCAATCAAAGCGGAAGATCTGGAGTCTCTTGATGAAACAGATCTCAATACAGTGTTTCCAATTGACAGATGGCGAGAAAAAGTCAGAAAAATTAACCTTCTGTTGAATTACGTGGATAGATTGCTATCCGTCAATGCTGATGTCAACATTAGTTATCCTATAATAAGAATTTTGGCATCAAACTCCAAGGTCATATTATCGTAATATTTTGTTGCATTGTCATAATTACAGCGTACACTTTCAATGGACAGTTTTAAATTAATTGATATTACGTTTGCTATCACAGGAAGCGACAAAGACGCTGTCCTTATACTGCAAGCGTAGGGCTGAAGCAATATCGTTGGAAGGATACAACATTATTGACAATGAACCTCATAAAATAGATCAAGGAGAAGAAATCACGAGTACCATAGACACCATATACAAAAGGATCGAAGTCTTGGAAACGAACGCTGATCTCTTGAAACTTAAGTAAGAAGAATATGCGTTTTATTTGGTCAGCTGTTTTTATCCTATTTTCGGCAGTTACTTTATCTGGCCCTTCCTGAAGTGTATAAATATGTTGTTCTAAAGGAACACACTTAATACCTTCCTACGCAATCTTAACCATACTTAGCCACACGTAGGAAACCTTAGCCATACGTAGGACATCTTGACCATACGTAGGACATCTTAACCATACGTAGGACATCTTAACCATACGTAGGACATCTTAACCATACGTAGGACATCTTAACCATACTTAGGACATCTTAACCATACGTAGGACATCTTAACCATACGTAGGACATCTTAACCATACTTAGCCACACGTAGGAAACCTTAGCCATTCTTAGCTGTACCTAGACCACGTTGGACATACTTAGTCATCTTTGAATACCTTAGCCATGCAAAGACCAACGTGGTCTAAGTATAGCTAAGTATAGCTAAGGTGTCTTACGTGTGGCTAAGCATGGTTAAGATTGGGTAGGATGGTATTACTTGTGTTCCTTTTTACACTTCAGGAATGGTCAAATAAAGTAACTATCCTATTTTCTTAATCGCTGTTTTATGAATCAGATTGATTTTATTGATTCACACATTCATCTTTGGAAATTATTCATTTTGCCTCTATAAACTCAGGCCTAGTCGACCTTGTGGTAAAACTTGTTGTTTAAAAGAATGTTTATGAACGACTACCTGTAGAAAAGTAATATTTTAGAAAAAAGCAAACCCTAATCTCATTCTTCATTTGATTCATTGTCTATAGAGTTAGCGATATGATGCTGAAGTATTTCAACGATCGTTTTAACGAATGTGAAATTAATCTCGAGAAAGAAGAGGAAAGCAGAAATTCTTCTGGTTTCTAAACATGATCTTGTCTCGACACAAGAGCAAATGAAGCAATTTAAAGAGGTCCAGAGTGAATTCGAAAAGAATAAACAATCATACAATGTCACTCTTGAAGAAATTAATGATCCCAAGATATCGGAGTTCGTCTCGAAGCAAGGATTTCAAGGGACTCTCGAGGATAGAAGTGAGAATATCACAAAACGACGTGATGATGTAGAAAAGAAACTGAACGAATGCGAAACAAGGTACGATAGTCAATTGGTGATTTTCTTTGGTGCACAAAAGTATAAAAAAACAACCTTTCTTTCTGTATTTCTTCAATAGCATTCATCGTCGTCTCCTATCCTTTTTCAATGATTTAAAGAAGACCGTCTCAAAATGGCTGACCTCTTGTGAGAGAAAAGAAAAAAATGTTTCCATTGATCCGACGCCATCACACGATCCTTTAGACGAATACATCAAGTTAAAGGTGAACAGTTGGAATTTTGGGTATGTCTCGTTTTGTGTAACTTGATTGTTAAAATTCCTTTATTTCTTTAACAATCAGTCTTTGCGTGAAGAATTGGATGATGGCGAGAAGACATATGAAACGACCGTCGAACTTAATCAACAGTTATTGGCTGATAATGTTTCGTTCGGATGGAGGTTTGTGAGCAACGAGAAAGAAATGCAAGCATTTGCCACAAGACTTTCTGCATTAAGGAAACGACATAATGATAAGAAAGATGTTTTGTATATTTTGCTGTTGAATCTTTCACAAACAAAGTTAGATGACGTGGACAAGAATACAGCTGAAGTTGAAAAAGAAATTGAACAAATTACTATGTCCGACAAATATCCTCATGTTGAATATGACTTCCAAAATGTCAAGGTACATTAAGATAACTATGGCTGACAAATATCAAGGGTAGCTATGTTTTTATGAAAAGCGTTAAAATGCGATAAGTTTTTTTATTAACAATTGGTGCTTTTCACGAGACTACAAGTGCTTATATTTTTATTTTCTACACACAGAAACGTCACGAAGCACTTAATAAAAGCATCGATGAAAACAAAGATTCATTACAAGATGTTCAAGTCATTGTTTTTGAGAACGTCTTTAATAATGAAGACGAAGAGAAATTCGACGAACGTCGCTCTTCATTGAAGGGGAAATGCGATCGACTGTCGCAAAAATTGGACGACAAATATGACAAGTAAGATATTAAAATAAAAGAGGAAGAAATAAAATCCTTAAAAACTAAACTAGTAAAAATCAAACGAGTAAAGAACATGTTTATTCACAAAAGTAAATTAATTACACGATGATTTATTGGTCTATGATTAATAAAATAAGTAATCAACAATATATGTGTTAATCATAAATCAATTATATTGCCTGTGAATTAATTATAATACTAGTAAGTAATTAGTCGCTGTTGATTAATAATTATTTAAATTGTCGATGATTCCACAGTAAATAAAGTTATTTATTTTTTCTAGTTTCGTGAAGCAATACAACACGATCATTGAGGAAGAAGTAAAAAATCGTAAATTATGGTTGGATGAAAATGAATCTTGGATGAAGATAACTGATAGTGATGTTTATGATCTCGATGGATTTTCTAAAAAACTGGATGAACAGAAGGTGTTTTAAATGACATTTCAACTATCCAACAATTGTCCCACGTCTCGAGCTAAATATCCTGTCATATACAGTATATAGGATTGAAGATTTGTACACTAATAAAACAAGATGTAGTTTTAAAAGTTTACTATACTTAATAATCTTTACGGTACAACTAGTTTTTAGGAAGTAGCTTTTTCTGAGCGTCTCCATAAAGATGTTTAAATACTTTTTAGATCTTTCAATATGAGTTAGAAAGGCGGAAAATGGAGGGATTTTTGAATCAAGCAAGAAACAACAGGTCGCTATACCCTGATACTAGAGTCACTATTTACGATCTTCATAACAAATGGTGGATGATAAACAACTGGTCTCAAGATAGAATCCAAAATCTGGATGGTATTATCGAGGAATGGAAAGGACTTCAAGAACTTGAAAAGGAGTTTGTTGTTAAAATTGACGATAATGACTCACGGTTAAAATTAATCTCTGCTCCAGTTGATTTATCTGATAATGATGAAACGAAGAATCAACGAAATGAACTGAAGGTATTAATATCTTTCTCCTCTTTAGTACATAAGAAAACTCGACTAAACTCTTCTTTCCTTTGTTGTAAAGGCTCTTCAGTCCGATGTTCAAGAGCTTGGTAATGAAGTAGTGGAAATGGAGAGATTATCTAACAATTTGATCAAAAAAGTTGGAGCCGACACCGAATCCGGTATACGCATCGATAAAGAATTTGATGATGTTAAAAAATGTCATTTGAGCCTTGGTAATGATGTATTGACGAGGATAAAGAAGGTGAGGGGAAGGGTGGGAACTGATTTATCATGAGCGGGAAAAATCCGTATTTAGTACTTAGTAATCATTTTATTATAAGTGAAGCTATATGTATCTCATATATGTAAAATTACGCATTGTTCATCTTGATTTTTTTTCCTGCAAATGTGAACTTGGCAGCTTGACGACAATGAACGTAAGACGAAAGCATTGTACGAACAAATAGACCAGATCAACGACACCTTGGATGAAGATGAAGATATTCTTAAAACTTTGCATGATTTACATCCAACTGACGAAAAGAAAGATTCATTAAAAGAGGATGAAATCAATGGAAATGAACAACATCCAGACGAAAAACCTTCATCTGAAGACTTGAATAAACATGTTGATCAAATATCTGTAAGTTTTATAATGGTACCACAAGCAGTCGTGTCTGATGATGTCATCTCGTCTGTCATTAGTGATTCCCTCTATTTTTACCTTGTCAACTTACGCTCAAACTACTTTGAGATGTTTTGGTTCTGATCTACTTATCTGACTACTTTGTAGCTCCGTTTAAGCGAAAAACCTGAAGAAAAGGCACGAGTCGATCATGTTAAAGAACTGGAAGCTAGTCTGGAAGATGATTTGAGTCCTCAAGCAAGAGAAACTCTGCAGAAGCAAGTTGAAGATTTTGACCTTCGTTGGGGAGACATCTGGGGTAAAATGGACAACGCTGTAAAGGAAAATAACATTGCTGTACGTGATGATTTTTAGTCTCAAGTCTTGTGGTCGATTTCAACATATTATTGGTGATTAGAGGTATCAATATTTCTGTTTTTAAAATTTTAGGAAGAAGCTATAAAATTGCAAGAACTTAGTGAAGTAGCAACATCCCCCGACGAAGAAATAGTCGACTTTAACGTGTGGAAAGATGAAATTAATGAAATCGATGAAGCTATGTTGAAATCACGAAATGATCTTCGAGATTACAATGTTGATGGGAAAGACTTCGTCAGTTTGAAAAAATCCGAAAGCGAAACAAAGGTTTGAATGTTTCTTGCATACAAGAGCAAATAAATTACTGAAGTATTTTTTGTTCTTTGGTCGGCAGTAAAATCAGGGATATATTTTAGGGGAGGGAGGCAAATTTCCCGACGAAATATTAATAGACAAACCAATCAAACTAAAACAACTACAGGGTCTCAAGTCATACCCACAATACCCCAGGGTCTCAAGTCATACCCAGTAAAAGTCTGACAAGTGAATGACATAACGACACCCACAAAGGAGCCACCGAAATCTAATCCACACAAGAGTGACCAAACGACGTCTAGAAAAAAACTAGAGCACCCCCCTACAAAATCATCCTGCATCCATGCCTGAGTATTCTATAACTTTATCAATCTTAATGTTTGTGCTCTAGATTATGCACATTAGGAAACATACTCCAATGAAAACGTAATGTTGACCTCATATTAGTGAAAACAAAGAAGATAATTTTCATTCCGTAATCTTTCGTATTTATTGCAAATTCATTATCACAGTATAATGAAAATTGTCACAAATATTGAGTTCATCATTGACTTTTCTTGGGAATGTGTTTCCTATTGCATCTCATATTTGTTAATTGGGTTTTTCTTCCCCAATTTTAGGATGCTATTGATAGGATGAATGCGGAATTTAAACCCAAGCTGTTGGAACTTCGTTCTTCGGGGGAAAAAATCGCCAAACTAGATCCCAGTGTCAATTCAAAGGAAATCGATGATGTTCTCGACTCATCGCAAAAACATCTTGAAGACCTCCAAAGTGCTTTACACCTTCGAAAATTAAGGTTTCCTGTCGTTCATTGTAGTGTTACCAATCTTTAATAAATGAAGTTTCGTCAATACGAGATAAACAATTTTTTTATATTTGGTTCCAGACTCCAAGATACTGCGTCACAATATATGAATGAAAGGATGCGAAATTGTGAAGCAAATGTTGGTGATGAAAAAGTTCAATTACAGCTGATCAGTCGACCGGGAGATGATTTGAATATTCTCTTACATCAATTGACGATATTGCTGGTAGGAACTCTGGATTATTAAAAACTCGGGAGGATGGGAACATCTTGTTGAGGCGAAAGTATTTTTCAAAGCGAAAAACGAAAGTATTTTTCAAAGCAGTGTATCTGCTTGGTTTCTTTTTCTGTAGGAAAATGAAAAGAGTTTTCAGACGAACCAAGGTGATTTTGAAGAAGTTCAAATTCATTTAAACGAAATAAAAGAAAGCAGGATTTTGACGTTACCTGAATACAATCAAGATCACCAAGATGAATGTGAAGATATAGCCATTCAGCGAACACAAATCTATAAACAGACACGCGAATACAAGAACAAGTAAGACTCTTTTTGTTTTACTAAATTTGAAAAAGAAAAGAAGATTTTCAAGGAGGTCCTTCCATTGGGGAAAAAATAATAAAAAGCAAACTCATTTTTCTAAACAGTATATTAACCATGACAACTTCTAATATTCATTATCACAAGATTTAAAACCTTTCAAATAAACCATTTTTTAAACCAATCTCTTTTCATCTATAATTGTTACATTATGTCATCTTTAGACTCCACCGTGCAATCTTCAACGTGTTTGATCGTCAAAGAAAGGAGATTGTCAAGTGGTTAAAAATTTGCGAGAAGAAAGAAAAAGAAATTCCTAATGATGTTGAAGATCTTGATGAAGCTTTGAATGCGCTGAAGTTATTTATAGTATGTTTTGGTTTATTTTATATTACTGCGTGCTTTGCTGTACACTTTCTTGTGACATTCTTGTATAAGATCTGTTCATGGATATGATAGTACCTCTTGATGCATTAGTGGATATCACACTATCGTTTGGTGCGATAGTAGATATCATAGTATCTTTTGGTGCATCGGTGGATATCATAGTATTTTTTGATGCAATGGTGGACATCATAGTATTTCGTGATACATTAGTGGATATCATGATATCTTTCAGTGCATTAGTGAATATCGTAGTATTTCTGGATGCATTAGTGAATATCATAGTATCCTTTGGTGCGATAGTGAATGTCATAGTATCTTTTGGTGCATTGATGGACATCATAGTATCTCTCGATGTATCAGTAGTCTTTTGTCTTAGGAAGCGAATGATGTGTGGAAGGAAGGAGAGCCGAATTACCAAAAGACTCTCGAACTTGGCAAGGTTGTGTCAGAAAACGAAATTTTGTTTGATAAAAAAGTCAAAGATGCAGAGAACGATTTAAAGAATTCAACCTTGCGACGTAATCAGATTTCGGAGGATTTACAACAAAAAAAGGACAAGTATGGAATTATTTATTTTTTTCGAAATTATTTATTTTTTTTCACTAACTTGTATGACATCTACATTTAACAGGCTATCAAAGACTGTTCATAATCTCTTGAGCCTTGAATTAGAGAACAAAGACGCTGAACTTAAAAAGGGAGAAGACGTTGTTGCCTTGGCATCCCATCCTGACGATCCCGTTGCGTCTCTTGACCATCTAGCTTCTTTAAAGGTTCGTCTAAACCTATAAAATAAACATAGAAGTTAGTTTTATTTTATGCTTGCTTAAATAGCTTGAAAGATATCCCATTTTTGTGTTTCAGGAGGTTCTAAAAACTTCTGACCAGTTGAAAGAAGACACAAGAATATTATACGAGAAAGCTGATGTTCTATTAAGTTCCGAAATGTATCCGCAAGACGAGAAGACAGCACTGCGACGAAAACTGATAATCGTTGACAATAGAGCTTACGATTTACCACAAGCATCGAAAGATAAATATGAAGAGTATGTAAAGGAATTATCGTTCTTGAAGTTTCTATCAGGTCACTTTTACATTAAATGTGATTGGCTGGGATGTTTTGTTTGTAGAGTCTACGATTTATATCTTGTTCATCTTACGAAGTTGATTGAATTACGACGAGAATGGATTGAAAAAAACGAGCCTCGTTTGCAGGAAGATAAAACGACAGATGCTTTGGATATTGTTGATTTGCAGACTAAACTAGACCAACATGAAGTAAGAAGTCTATGGTGTTTCCTTATTAGACTCGACGAGAATACATTAAACATAATTTCATTTAAATACTGTCTAATTATTTAAGGATTTTGAGAAAGAATTACAGAAGAACAGCGTTCGTCATGTTTTGGATCAAATTCGCGACGTTAGCGAAGTAAATGATAAGATTGCATTGTCAGATTTGACGAGTTTAGAAGAGAGATGGAGTAAGTTGAAGGATTGGTCCAGTGAAAGAAATGTCTTTCTTCAAGAGACCTTAGCAAAATGGAAAACGTTCAAAGACAAAGAAGAAGCTCTTATTGCATATATCGATGAAAAACAATCACTATTGAAGGAATTAGACGCTCCTGTGAATGTGGCAAATGAAAATGCTGTAGACGAAAGATTAAACGTTTTGAAGGTAAACTAGTAAAGAAAATGTGTTATAAAAGAACATATGCAAAACGCGTGCTCTGATTAATCAATACCCGATTTTCGATGACCTTTTAATTTTTTTTTTTGAATCATTTTCACAAGAACCTTTTCAAGTCTTTTTCCAACTTTTTTCCTTCTGTAGAAGTTAAATTCCGAAGTTAATCGTCATCGTCCCCAAATAGAG
Source organism: Xenia sp. Carnegie-2017 (assembly GCF_021976095.1). Taxonomy (NCBI): domain Eukaryota; kingdom Metazoa; phylum Cnidaria; class Anthozoa; order Malacalcyonacea; family Xeniidae; genus Xenia; species Xenia sp. Carnegie-2017. The sequence goes on along the minus strand of NW_025813483.1, from coordinate 11,928,665 downwards.
GATGTCACGCAGTCCGAAACACTATTGCTTGAAAATTTGACGCCTGAATCTGATGGATGTGATCAAGTGAAGAAACAGCTGAATGATGTTGAAGATTCTTGGAAGAAGCTAGAGCGAGACATCAAAGAGAAAATTGAATCGGTTTGTGCTGTGTTTTCATTATTTAATTTAAACAAGGAAAAATACTGTAAACTATGTAAAAGATTTGATTGTTCGTAGAATATTTCTATGGCTAATGCGTGACGCGTTTGATGGGCCATTTTAGGGGCACTCCGTTGATATTTGAAGTACTTGTTGTAAATATGTCTTTTTCAAAGCTTACAAGACGATATATCACAAAATGTTCAGTGAAGTAAATGAACGAGACGAAACCACCTAACATAACCTTTGGGGCTGATTACAAGGAGCATTTTCAACCCCGGGCTGAACTGAGACCCGTCAAGTGAGTTGCAATTTCAGCCAAGTCTTGATAGGAAAAACTCGTTTTATCAAACGCGCGATTATATGGCAAATTTCCAACTCAGTGCTGAGTTCACCCCGGTGCTGAAATTTCAACACTGGATTGAACTCAGCACTGATACAAAAATTACGCCATGTCTTCGTCTCTAACGCTGGGCTAGTTATTTAAGCATGCGTAGTCTGATTGTTGTCAGCTACGCTTGATTTTTTATGTTTTATATTTCGCGTGCTATTAGATAAGATACCCATTAATTTGTATCCTCTGGGATGAGATTTTCAATGTAAACGCAACAAATTTCAACTCACTTATCGGGGCTCAGTCGATCCAAGGGTTGAAGATGCTCCAAGTAATCAGCCCCTTAGCAGCACGATGGAGGTGAAATCCTTAAAGAATAGTTTACTCGAAATGGTCATTGAATTAATATATAGCTAACCCCATTGTATCCTCGAAATACTCCAATTTTGATGATTACATACTTCACACGAAAATTTCTTTTGGAAAAAAAGCGCGCCTAGCCTGACTCCGATGCTCATTCTTTGAAACCATTTTTTAGATGGAAAAATCCAAGCGTGCTCACAAAGCCATACATTCTTTAAAACCATTTTTTAGATGGAAAAATCCAAGCGTACTCACAAAGCCATACATTCATATTTGAAATACGTCACGGAGTGGCTTGATGATACTGACGGAAAACTTAAAACTATCGACGAAACTGAAGAAATTATACCACAGAAAGAGATCGAATCGTCTAGTGTTGATGGAGCTCTCGACAAGGAACCTGATGACGAGTCAAAGCAGGATGATGTCACTAAAGATAAGAGTGAAGATGTGGATGTTATAAATGTAAAGGATGAGCAAACGATAGAGAGACTGGAACGATTGAAAGATGATATTAAGGTATATTGTATGGGAAAAATACATCGGTTTAAAACTTTGGAAGAGGAGGTCCACAACTAATTATGATATTTGCTTTCCACGAAAATTTACCATTCCGAATTTAGAACTAAGTTATAGCGTCAGGTGTAATGAATTTATGAGCCATAAATTTTATTTTAGGTAAATCTCCGTACGATAGATCTAAATAAAGTCCGCATTGAACGTGTCCAACTTTTGGCGTGCGAAGTAAAGGAAAATTTAGATGAAGAGGGCAATAATAACATACAGAAAGATATCTCTGTTATCAGTCAAAGATATGATGTCATTGAAAATCGCCTCGATAACATGCAACTAAAAGAAGTAAGATTAATCTATCAAGTATTTCTTTATCATATCGTTTGATGATCCTTTAACGTTCAATAAATCTCCTTAGATTCCCCAGATACCCATTATTGAAACTGGACTTGTCACTACCGACGTTCCTTCCATAACAGACATTGAAATGTCTTCATCTCTTGAGTCATCATCTGATATAATGGAAGGCATCTCTCCAGTTGAGCCCGCGCGACCAGAATTAAAACCTTTGGTTGAACCGTACGATGATAAAATAACTCTAGAATTTACAAAATGGCTGATTATTGTCAATAATCTTCGAGACTTTCTCCACAACATGCAAATGAATATTCGCGATATCGATAGCGGGAACTATGAGGACATGAAGGAATGTGAGGTGGATACTAAGGTACATCTACCGTAATTATTCAATAAATACAATCTTATTATAATCCAAATAGTGTATATTCAAGACTCCTTGATTGCCATTAATATCCTTTGATTGCAGTTGTGTCTAGATGCCATGGAGGCGTATGGTAAACCTTGTCTTAATGATGTGCTGCTTTCCAGCAACGGAATGCTTCTATCCCCTGAGTACACGGACTTTGAAATTAATGAAATTCAAGCGTTGCAGGAGACTGTTCTTGTAAATTCTCAATTCGTTAGCTTTCATTTAAAAGATCAAAAATTGAGGTGAGTACAGAGTAGTTTCTATATTTATCACAGAGACATCAAGCTGTTATTTAGGCTTTTCCGATACATGTATTAAAATTAGGTAAAATAAAATAAATGCATGAAGCATTTTATGGTTGATTCAAATTCATCCAAATCTGAGTCAAAAGACAGTGTGTTTTTTTAAACTTTGTCTTATCCTTGGATCCGTAGTTGGAAGATCATTTCATTTCGTGCGTAAAATATTTAAGTGACATTTTGATGGTGCTGTGCTCCTCCCCAAAAAATTACCTGTCGGCGCCACTGGAGGTATTAAAGAGAATTAAATAATTTGGTTTCCGTTGTTTTGATTTTTGCAGACTTGATCGTGCGTTGATTTCATATCAAAATGAACAAAAGAAACAAGTTGACCGCTGGCTCAGTTCTTGCTCGAAACAATTAAAGGATATTGACGAAGATGCTGTTGGTTTAGAAGCTTCTAATGTTGAGTATAGAAAAGTCCAGGTACACCGTAAAGATTAGTGTCTTTGTGCTTATAATTCCTTGTGATGTTTGCCAAATTATATATTTTTACCCGCAGCAACTGACGAGAGATGTTAGATTGGGGGAGCCTCAGTTCCAGCATTTCAAACAACTGTCTGAAAGAATGATTGAACTGAAAGTATTTGAAGAAAAGAAACTGGATGAAACGGAGAAATATGTCGTTAATTATACTACAATGTACAATGATCTTCGAAGAGAAATCAAACGCAAGGATAAAAGGTGTGGAAAATATGTGGACTGTAGAAATTATACAATTTAAAATGCTGTTTTGGAAATTATATTTTAATGGGACTTTGATGAATAATCTTTTAGATTGTATGTCACATTGTTGAAGTCAATTTCTCTTCCGCTTGAGTCCATTGAAATGGCCGTGAACGAAGCAGAGACATGGGTTGAGCCTGAAGAACTTTCCCCGGAATATAACGAAGCCAAGGAACAGTTGAAGAAAATGAAGGTCGAAAATCGTTAGCTTGATCTTTCTTGCTATATCTAGGGGTGGATCTAGATGGGGGTTGCTAGCCCATCATTAAAAAGGATAATTCAATAGTTTGTTAATGAAAATGTTGTTGTATCAAGACATTTCCAAACGATGCGCCCCTTCCTGAACGAGATCCCGGATCCGTCTTTTAGATCCTTGCTAGATCTTTTTTGCCTTGCTTTGATCTTTTTTGAATTTTCTTTATCTAGACGTCAGTATTCGTCATTGAAACGTTGCATACAAGGTCTATTCATATTTTAAAAGAAACAGGAAAAATTGTCAGCGAACACGAGTATCTTAAAAATGACGATAAAGAAAATATTGTACAGCGCATTCAAACTGTCACACCAAAGACAGAATCGCTTCCTGCCTTTGCTCTTAACAAGTACAAAAGGTCTGCTCACAACAATTCAATGATTTCTCTTTTGTGTTTTTAGGCTTTTTGTATTTTTTCTTATTTGTCCCAGATTGAATCGCGAGTTCCTGTTATTGACTGAAAGCCTTGTTGAAAATCATGAAAATTGGATGGAGAAAAATGAAAAAAGGACTGAATTACCACCGACTGAAAATGTCGCGGATCTTGAGGGATTCGTCAAGCTTCAGGAAAATCACGATGTAAGTCATCATCACTATCCATAAATGATCTTTGTTACTTGTGAATGATCTTCATTGTTTATTGTTGATCTCCCATGCCCTTCTCAGACATATATTCCTCTCGTCATGTTGAATCTAATCGGAGTATTGGTGTTTCTGATGAATTTAGCGAACCCTTTTTTCGTAACGTTTGTTCTTGTAGACGTTTCTTGAAGAGTTAAAACTGCACGATGTATCTCAGTTGATGAAAGATTCTGAAAACATGATTGAGATAAAAAAGGAAACACTTCAAAAACTTCATGATCTTCATTCAAGATGGTCGAATCTTTTTTCTTGGGCAACCAAACGAACTGTGTATTTGAAAACAGGGATCGCTGAATGGCGAGAATTTGGAGAACAGGCGCAAAGGATTAAATATTTCATTGATGCAAGACAGAAGGATATCTTAGAATTAAACGAAAAGAACGATCCGAGCAAAGATAACGTTGAAATTCTTAAGGTATCAACATAAAATTATTTTTAATATAATATTTGTCTGATGTGTGTTCATGTTATGTATATTTATTTTGTTGCATTTTGTATAATTTATGTTCATGTTATGTATATAGATTTAGTCACTTGAACATTGTGAAGTGGTAACATTTCAAACATATTTCTAAATCTATTGAATCCATTTTTAGGACATGCAAGCTGGATCGTTGGAGAATTCATTGGAAATATGGAAATTACAGCAAACATTGCCGCATGTTGTCTCAAGTATTGGAAATGATACTGAAGCAAGCAGGAATATCGAAGAACAGGAAAAGATTGTCATAGAACAAAACAATCAACTTATTGATGATCTTTCCTCTGCCATCAACGAGGTTTGTTGAGGCTTCAATATTTATTGTATCGTATTGTTTCCATTTTTACCATTTTATTCTTTTTTTTATATAATTAGCGTGAATTACGTCAATATCAAGTGGAAACACTTCAACAACATCTGAACTCCGTCGATAACTGGATTGATGCTACGACAATCTTGATTGATGATTTCAACGAGGCAGCCACTGAACTGGAAGAATTCGACAAGACACCGATAGAAGACGATGGAGAATCTGAATCTGGAAAAAACGTCGAGCGCGCGAAGATGGTAGAAAAAGTTAATGAAATCACAGAGAAAATTGCAGTTAGTTTCAACATTATTTATTTATTTATTTTTAGTTATATAATTCATTCTTGACTATAGATTTCCATGTTCTTGAATAGTCAACGTCATATGTTATTTTCAAAGATATTTTATATTGCTATCTTTGTCTTTATGAATTTCCTAAGGCCGGTGTTTTGGCGTCATTAGTTGTTGAGTTATGCATTCTAGATTCTTGTGTATCTATTTAAAGATGACTTTTAAAATTTGCTTGTTTTCCAGCGAGTTCGAACAAACGACAGATATTTTGGATTTGGATTATAGCGTTATTTTAATCAAGAACTCGATCAACTTGAACGGAGCAATTATAGAAAATCATATGAAAAAATTAATTAGTATAAAATTTCTTTTTATTCAGCTTCGTCGAGTTAATACCTCCGAATATAAAGCTAAAATGGATCACATTAATGAATTGCATGAAGTACTCTCTACTGGACCTTATAACACACCACAACTTGGCGATCAATTGACGACCATAAACCAGAAATGGGACGATTTTATTTTTGCCGTTTACAGAGTTGCTTGGAGAAAGATTGAGGTTACATGAAAAACACATGTTGACATTACTTTTCTAATTCAAACCATAAATTTGACGTCCTTTTTAAAATGTTTTCCCATTCTTCGTTATTTTTTCCCAGGGTGTCAAGTCACTGCAGTCTGTCACCTATCTTCATTATGATATGATGATACCGAAGCATGAAGATTCTGTTGCAGAAGTGGAAACACTGGATGAATGGAAGGGAAAGGTGGCCGATCTCAACAGCATTGTCAATGACGTGAAACTGAAATATCAGCTACAAAAAATAAATGAATGTGATTTTGAAAAGATACAGAAGGATTTCTCTAGTGTTCAGGTTGCAGTATTTTCTTTTTCTTTTTTTCTCTTACGATTGCTTTGCATAACGTTCATTTTGTTCATATGATGGAAAATCATTTTTCTGGTTGTAGCTGTTATTCTACCAACTCTACACATTTATGACACATTATTCTTAATGGTAGGAATTCCAAAAAGAAATTGACGATGATATTTTACCAAAACTCGAAGTCGTACGTCTCGCTGGTGCTAAACTTTGTATGCCAGATGATGGTCCTGCCTCTAAGGAAACGAAAAAAGAAATTGCCGTAGCTGTTCTTTCTTTGCATGAAGAAATTGAAGGCTTAAGAGTCGTTGTCCAATTGCACCTCTTCAGGTAAGATTTTACGGAAGTGCTTTTTGATAATTGATAACTTTAATCCAAAACTTTCATTTCTAGAAATTAACTTTTTTTTATTTATTTGTACCAATTCCTGGGCAATTCTCCCATCGCATGTGACATTCACCCTGTAATTATGTGGTTATTCATTAGATCCTAGACAATCATTGTGGAAAGTCACATTACAAATTACTGAGCAATTCTCCCATCGCATGTGACATTCACCCTGTAATTATGTGGTTATTCATTAGATCCTAGACAATCATTGTGGAAAGTCACATTACAAATTACTGAGCAATTCTCCCATCGCATGTGACATTCACCCTGTAATTATGTGGTTACTCATTAGATCCTAGACAATCATTGTTGGAAAGTCACATTACAAATTACTGAGCAATTCTCCCACCGCATGTGACATTCACCCTGTAATCATGTGGTTATTCATTAGATCCTAGACAATCATTGTGGAAAGTCACATTACAAATTACTGAGCAATTCTCCCATCGCATGTGACATTCACCGTGTAATTATGTGGTTATTCATTAGATCCTAGACAATCATTGTGACGTATTTAATTTCAATAAACACGTGATTTGAACTGAAACAAACATATTAACGTGTTTTATATTGTACAAAAACTTTGAGCCATTGCCGTACTGTATGATCTGTCTTGCTTTATGATCTGTTTTATGTTTTTGATGAATTACAAACATTGCCTTTTGATTGGATTTAGTACAGCTGTTTCATCTTTTTGTTATTCATTTGTCCTCTAGACTTGATGATATTGTCTATACATATTTCCACAAGCGCATTAGGGAGAATGAGAAATTGCTGGCTCAAGAAAAAAATGAAAAAGAGAAAATATTTCCTGTCGGAGAGGATGATGAAACGATTGCACTTCAATTTAAAATCATTAAGGTTCGAATACTAATGATTTTGATTTTATGATTCCTCGTCACGTTTCATTATATTTTGCAGGAAGCCGAGCTCAGGCATGAAGAAAATGAGAAAATTTTCCAGAAAACTAGTGAACAATATTATGAACTGAAGGAAAGCAATTTCATCCATGATAGTCAACTTGTGACTTTTGTCGAGGAAAGATTGAAAAATTTGTCGGTTGAGAGAAAAACCATTAGAAAGCTGTACAATGAAATAAAACAGAGGTGGGAAAAATTTTCATCGTCCAAGATAATCTCAACAATTCAATGAATTGATATTACATATTTTGAACTACATTCATTGTACATTAAATGTTACAAGACTGTATTTCTCCATCAGTTTAATGGTTAAGAACTTTGTTTTGTTATTTAGATGATTTATTTTATTTTCGTTTCGGCAGAACGCGACGAAATCTTGTCGACATATTTACAAATACTATGAATAAGTTGACGAAATGGTTGAAGAAGATGGAAAGACAAGAAAAAAAAATTGATGATTCTGTTGAAGATGTTGAGACAACGTTAGTTGAATACAAAAAAGTGAAGAGTACTGCGGAAGATCTATCGACTGGGGACGAGTTAAATGCTCGAGTTGTGAAGATTTTTAATCAGATTCAAGTCGAAATGATTTGGAGTGAAAGCGAAATAGAGGAGAATCAAATTGAAGTTAATTTAATGAGTCATCGTTATGAAGTATTGAAGAAGAATGTTGAAGAAAAGCAACAAAAGTTTGTAATGTTTTATAATCTTAAAGAATGTGTGACAACCAAGATGCATTGCGCGCTTTTGTTTATTTTTACATCGTTACTCACAAAATGGCCTTTTATGATCAACCAAGGTTAAGTGTACTTGCTACAAAGATAGTATTTAGGGTTCACAAGAACTGAATACTGTTGAATGTGTGCCTCCCATTGAATTTTATGATGTGATGTGAAAATCTTTGCACAAATTATAAGCAGCATCTTTTAAGTATTGAGTTTCTTTTAACACCTGGTTCACTCTACTTACCATTTGCATGGTTTGGTGTTAGCTGGTATGATCCAGGGGTGGCCTGGGCACCAAAACAATGCTCCTTGGGTCGAGATTAGGATTCATGCTCCTGATATCTTAAGCTGACCATCCCCTCTCTACTAACACTTTCACACCGATATGGTGGAGACAAAGACAAAGATAAATAGACAGTCGATAACAACAACAACAAAACAAAATTTGTATTTCACTCAATTTTGCTTTTCTGCTTACTGCTATAAGCTCTCGCCGTCGCGTTACAAATGGTTATGATTGACTCTTGAGCCTACGCCTCATATACCCTTTTCACTGCCTGCTGTGCTGACGTATGCATCTGTCGTCACCTAGCTGTTAACTTTGCCTATTGCATATTCTCATTTAACATCTTTTTGGATCGTTTCAAATAAGTATTTTGCTGTTAATAATTTTAGACTGGAAACGACATTAAAAGTGCGTTTGGGAAATATACTGGACGCTAGCGAGAAGGAGATTGCTGAAGCGGAGGCCTGGGATAAGCCGAGTGGGATATCGCGAGAGTTGGGAAAAGCCACAGCGCAGATACAGGAATCCATGGTCTGTGACAATTACAGTGTATTTTTTCTTATTTTCTTTTCATTACAACTATATTGTTTTGTGAAAGGTGTTGTTAATTTATTTACACAAACAGTGACGTCAGTTTAATGTCATTGTGTTGTAGGGGGGGGGGACACATGACAGGTATAACGTTTATGTGCACAAACCGTGACATCATTATGATATCTTTGTTATGTAGGAACACGTGACTGGTGTAAACAATTTATACACTGAAACAATGACGTCAGTGAAACGTCCTCAAGAAATCATTGAGTCAGGAGTACTTCCCAAAGAAACGAATGAAATGATTGATGAAAAACGTCGTGAACTTATCAAGAGAGTTGGTCGTCTTCCTTCAGTGGAACTTGAGAACCACAGAAGGTTTGTCTATTTGTAATAAATCTTCAACAATGTTGGTGATATATTGATTTGCATCTCCATTTTACTCGCCACACAGCTTGTACGAGGAATTTCTGGCGTTACTTCATGATATTCTCAACGAAAGAGAGCAATGGATTGAACAGAATGATTCCAATGCTATGACGTCATTCGTCTCCGTGTCAAGCTTGGATGACGTAAAGGAAAAAGTGAAAGAAAGCGAGGTTGTAAAATTTTTGTTTGTATCATTTAGTTCGAGTCCATTTTTGTCTTTAGTGTTTCCATCATGTTTTTGTTAGGAGTTTCTGGCGGAGATAGAAAAACAGGATATGGCAGAAATCAGGAAGGAAGTTGAGAAGATGAATAATACAGATTTCAAACTTAAAGCGACATCAAAAGACCTTGGCAACCGATTACAGTCTATCAAACTATCAGCAGAAAAACGAAGACAAGTGTTACTGTCAATTCTGGAACAGTGGGAAGAAATGCGCGAGAAATTGAAACATTTGGTTGAGTGGATGGATGAAAAAGATTTAGAATTAAAGAAATTGAAGGATCAAGTTGATGTAGGCAACGAAGATGAAGTTAGGAAAGAACTTGGTCAACTTAAGGTATTTAGATGAAAGTACAAGAAAATGGTTTTTGCATTTAAGAAATAAAAGATGTTTACTATGTTTGCACAGGCTTATGCAAACCTTTGGAAGAACTCGAGAGCAGATCAGTGCAAGCCCGAGACTGAAGGTCGAGTGTTGCACATTCTCGAGAGTTCTCACAAACGTCTCCGAGGCTTGCATAAGCCAGTGCAAACACGAAAACATCTTTTATTTTTTCATAAAATAACAATAATGCGAAAAAAAACAAACATTTTAATTTTCACTCGAAAATGTATTCATGATCGATTTGCAAATTCTCTTTCACTGATTGATTGTTTTGATTGATTTGATTGGTTGAGCTCAGATGTGTTTAGCACAGGCTAATGCAAACACAGCTCTAGACCAATCAGCGCACGCGTTTCATTGTGTTTATTTTATAATTTGTTCTCCTTTATGACTAATTTTACGCCTTATAAAGTTTGAATTGTTTGTCGAGCGGATTTCTCATTTTGCTTGTACACCGTTCAAGCAGAGAAACGAAGGAACGACCAAATTTAAGAGATTCGATACTTCGTGTTTTTATTGTATCAAGTTTTCTCATTTTAAGGTGATACAGTCTCAGATTGAGAACAAATCTCCTGAAGTTCTTGATTTGAAAAAGATAGTTGGAAACTTGAAGAATATTCTCGGAAACGAGTGTGAAGCGAACGCCGTTGTTGATGAACAATTGAAAGATTTCATGGAATGTTGGAATAACATGGCGAATGATGTTCAAGTCAAGATTGGAGAGGTTTGATGATCTTCAAAACATTTCAATATTTGTCATGATTTGATGTTATTAAAATACTATATTCTGCTGTTTAGCTTGAGTCATCCGGTCGCCATCTAAATGCCATGCACAGACACATTGACGACACTCAAGATTGGATGGATGACGTCATTGAAATAGTGGACAAATTTTCAGCCAATAAGAAACTACTTCAAAGTTTGCCTCCTGAAGATATTGTGAAAGAAAAAACTGACCCTTTGGCGCTGAATGATTTGGAAGAAAAACCCAATCAAACTGTGGAAGAGAGACACTTCGAGGAAAAGAGGGATGTTTCCGAAAGAGTTTTGAAAAGTCAAGATATAGAGAAATTGAACGAGGAAAATAAGACTCTAATTAAAGAATTCGTTGTAAGTAAAGTTTAGTATCTTGTGTATTACAATGACGCAATATTTAGAGCTTTTCCCTTATTTGTATTAGATAAAATGTGAAGATCGCGCGGCTTGTGAAGCTTCTGTGAACTGGGCCGAGGAACTCGGGCAGAATGTAAAGAAGACTTGGATGAAAACTCCGCAAACGTGTTGAACATCCGCATCGAAAAATTGAAATCATCTTGGGATGATATCAACCACAGAATTGTTGAATTTTCAAACCTAAATAATGAAGTAATTAATATCAGTTGTGTTGACTGCTTTGCCTTAAGTTGGTAGATTTAGAATCAAATTTTTTTTTCAAAGGAAATTAAATTAGTGGAATACCAGTTGGCTGAGCAGCGTTGTGATGACGATCCAGACACGTTGACCTTGGAGGAATGGAGATCAGAAACGACTTCAATGACGCAATGGATTGATCATGTCAACGATGAATGTACTCATTTGATTGTAGAACGCGATAACGAGAGTCTGAAGACAGCAGAACTGGAGATCAAGGTACACACGTTATGGTTAACTTTGGTTTATGGGATGTGCCAATTGTATTGTTTTTGTTTCAGAGAGTACTTGAGAAACTTGCGACTGAAGGAAAACCGGGTATGAACAAGATTGTAGTCCTGGGGCGACGTATAATTGATAGTCATTCCCAGAATTCTGAAAAAGAGGAAGAGATTGGGTCAACTTTAACTAAATTGAGAACAAAAATGAATTCATTGGAAAAATTTGTTGAATTGTGTAGAATAAGGTATTGACATTTGTTGTGTTTTTAACCAAGGCTGTGTAAATTTATTTTTATTTTATTATGTATTTTTGTTTTTTTAGAGTACTTGAGACTATCGTGATATACTGCAAGGAAAGACTTGATGTTTGTCTTTGTTTTGTTGAACAAGACGAAATTATCATAAAACAACTCTCACCTCCAGGCTCCTCTCCTCAAGCAATTCATGAGCAAATTGCTGTACTCCATGTAAGGCTGCACTTTATCATTATTCGCCTTCAACATGTTAATATCATCTATGTCGTTCAAGGTTTCCGAGAAAGATATATCTGAACACCAACAGCAGTTCTTGGAAATCCATTCGTATTTAAAAGAGAGACGTCATGATAAGTTTATCGCAGCCGAGACGGAAAAGGAATTTGGGACTATATGTAAAAGTATTGAAAAACGAAGGATTGATGTGGATAAACAGTTAAAAGAGGGTCGAAAAAGGTACATTATAAGAATGAATAGCTGAAGGCTAGAGAAAAAGTACTTAAGCTAACTATTTCGTACTTTCTACTTGCTCCTTTATATAGAAGAAATTGTTGTAACGTAGAGTGAGTGTCTCATTTTGTTTGTTTTATTCCAGATTAAATCAAGCCATGATGAATTTCTTTGAGAAAGAAAAGAAGATTACAATAAAGTGGTTAATAGGATGTGAGAAAAAAGAAAAAAATATTAAATCCAACGTAGAGGACTTAAAAGATAGCAAGAACGAACTGATCAAAGTTAAGGTAGGAAAAAATTTCGACGTTTTTCAAATACGTTCGATATTTGTATTTTTATAAATTTTTGTCTTTGAAACTCTAGGAAATTCGTTCCGAGTTTGATGATGGTCGTCAGAATTCAAACAAATTGCTCGAAATCCATAAAATCATTGTCGATGATGGAATCTTGGGAGAAAATGAATCTAAAGATATTGATGACGTTATGACGTCATTAGTTGGCAGAATTGAATACGTTGATAAAAGTTTACATGAAAAGGAACAAAAGTATGTTGCAGTTTTATGGTGTCCTTTCCTTTTCATTTGTCAACTATGCATTATTATTTAAAAAGATTTTGTTCATCCATATTTGCAACTCTGGTAATTCTATATTTCTAGACTCTACACCGCTCTATTAACAAGCTTGACAAATCTTTTGGATTCAATTGAGACTGCTATAGATAAAGGGAGAACGAGCATCAAAACAGACGAGGCCATGTCTACATACTTCAAAACTGCGAAGGATCAGATGGAGGATAACAAGGTATACTTGTGTATGTTTGGTGTGTTCTCTAGTTATTCAAATACTATTGTAACTTGTTCTTCTCTTCAGATAATGATACGTGATGTTCGATCTCTTCATTTGTTCGTGAATAAAGAGCTTGAGAAGGGAGAGGATGTAAAAAGAGCGAAACTTCTAGGACCTGAGGACGCAGACACAATAGACCTGAGGCTCAGTGATTTGGCACAGAAATCCGCCGACCTTCAAGAAGCAGCTTACACGAAGGACGCAAGGTCTGTTTTGTAGCTATAAATCTATTTATTTTCCTTTTAGTATAGCGATTTATGTTTGTATCTTGTATCTTTTATTGTAAATTTAATGATTCCAGAATGCGAGGAGAATACGCAATGACGTTTAAAACTGAACTAGAACGATGTAGTCAGTGGTTAAAGTTCCTAGAAAGAAGAATTGAAAATACTTCAGAAGAAGCTGACGATTTTGAAGGCTATGAGAAACTTACAGAAGAGCACGTGGCAAGTTCAGCCGCTTTTTCTCAATACATTCTGTATACTTTTTATATCTTCCTTTCGAGCACTTTGAAAGTCTACCTTTTTTTCTACGTCTTAATACATTCTAAATCCTAATCAACCCACCCTTGGTATTTCCCACGTTTTAATCTATTCAAAATTTATTTATCTCATTTTCATATCCTTAATTCATTCTAAATTCTATTTTACCTCACTTTCCACTACTCAATTCATTCTAAATTCTATTTTACCTCATTTTCCACTTGTTGCTAGATTCTATTAATACCTATCATACTTTTACAGCGTTTTGAAGAAGACTTGAAGGTGTATGACATATCTCTGCTGGTGAAAGAAGTTGTTAATATCGAAGAATTGGAAAATTCAGTGAAAGTGGAGTTGACTGTTGTGGAAAAGCGTTGGAAATTGGTCGTGAAATGGTGTGATGAACGAAATAAAAAATTATCAAACATCGTTTCACTATGGACACGGTTAAGACAAGAACAAGCGGATATACGCAACTGGATCGATGAGAAAAGTGAACAACTCCAAGTTGCTGATGCCATAAACCTTGCTGATGAAGATGCTGTCAGTGAGCAGCTAAATATCATAAAAGTTTGTATAATTTCTAGTTTTAATTCAACTTTGTATCACTTAATAATTTTCATCGGTCGATCTAACGCATCCGTTCATTATCAGTCTCTTCAGCCCGAGCGAGAAAACTATTTGAAACGTGTGACAGAAGTGGAAGCACTTGGCCAGGAACTACAGAAAGCTATCGTCAAGAATAATAACGCTAAAGAGTCGATACAACATCAAATTGCAGATCTTGATAAAGTTTTTAATGAACTTTTAGGACGCATTCTTAATAAAACTGCACAAGTGCGTATTTGTTTTTGTTGGTAATTTTTGCATTTCTTTTCCTGTTTGTACATCTTGAAAAACCATAATGAAAATGTTACCAATTCAATTTTCATGAATAGTTGGAAACGGCCAAGCAAAGAATGCAATCGTTAAAACAAGAGAAGAAGATTGTGGATACTTGGTGTAGTGATACTGAAATACTTCTGGATGAGTTGGACGGCATGGAAAAGAAATTTCAAGATCTGACGAGTGGTAAACAAGATGAAACCGTGGAAGAAGATAAAGAAAAAGAAACGGAGAAGAAAAAGCGAGAAAGAATGAAAGCAGAGAAAGAAAAACTAACTGAAGATATGATCAAAGTTGTTGAAAATCTTTCTGTAAGTTAAAAATTTAATAGAACTTTAATAGTAAGTTTTTAATGAAATTTAAGCGTAGAGCTTTTATCCTTTTGTTGCTTCGGTCACATGATCACGTGGTCATGCGATGAGATGGCGATCGTGTCTTTGTAGCATTTTGTCTTTAGTTTAAATATATGATAAACGTCCAACTTTGTTTCTTCTTAATTCGACGAAAAGGTCTTTCTTCAAACTAAATTTTTTAAAATGTTAACGTTTTACAGGACAAGTATAAAAAACTGGGCGACATTGAATCAAGAGTAAATCGTGTGAACGACATATTTGACGAAACGATTGAAGCTATTTCCGATGATGGTAAAGAAGAGGTTGCTAAGAAGAAAGCTGATTTCAACGATCGTTATAACACCGTGAGTCAGAGATTAAAAGAAATGCCCAACAGAGATCTACCAGAGAGCTCTAGTTGTTGGTTTGCTAGGTTTTTAAAACGTAGATTATTTCCTGTTGCTGCCTACTAAACTGATATGTCATACATACTCTGTTTTAAGGTTGCAGTATGGTATTTTTTAGCTTTTTGTGTTAGATTACATGTGAGACCTAAATTTAGAAGTATTAGCAACAAATCATTACAATATAATGCCCTTCGTGAATTAAATTTGGCATGATCAATTGATGTATTTGACGAATATTAAAACATTATTTTCGTAATATTGTTTGAGTATGTTTTCATTATTGATCGTTCTTCAGTTGAACCTGTGTAATTGTCCTTGCAATTGTTGACCACACCCTCATCAACTTTTTCCCTTCTATAATGTCATTGAAGATTGTATTAGTTCTAAATACGACCGCTTCCGTTGTTTATTAAGTAAATTGAAATGAGGTAATTTATTGATTGACGTAAACTGAAAAACACAAGAGAAACATTTTATTACTGGGATAATATATAGCTCTAGTGTCGCATTAACAAAAACATATAGTGAACATATACCTTGTTCTTACTACAATATATTTATTTTTAAGTTTATTCCCAATACCGTTTTTAGGTATTTCTATGATCTTTTTTCTCGTTTTCTTTATAAACAATCTTAGCTTAGATAATTTTCGTTGAGCTTGTTACCCCAAGTTTGTAAGATAGTGAAATACATGTTCACTATGATGCCGTGTAAATTAAAGTGAATTAGTGTTACATTGTCTCGTTTTCTAGTAAATTAAACTGAAGTAGTGTTACATTGTCTCGTTTTCTAGAAAATCAAAGTGAAGTAGTGTTACATTGTCTCGTTTTCTAGTAAATTAAAGTGAAGTTGTGTTACATTGTCTCATTTTCTAGTAAATTTAAGAGAAGTAGTTTTACATTGTCTCGTTTTCTAGAAAATCAAAGTGAAGTAGTGTTACATTGTCTCGTTTTCTAGTAAATTAAACTGAAGTAGTGTTACATTGTCTCGTTTTCTAGTAAATTAAACTGAAGTAGTGTTACATTGTCTCGTTTTATAGAAAATCAAAGTGAAGTAGTGTTACACTGTCTCGTTTTCTAGAAAATTAAAGTGAAGTAGTGTTACATTGTCCGTTTTCTAGAACGTCAACGTCAATTTCGAGAATAGTACAATAAATAGTCTATGCAATGCACTCACAGTGACGGTTCTCTGTTGGTTGCGTTGTAGTAAAATTTTCGATGTATTGTTGATTTCATGTGATTCAACAATTACAAAGTTGGAACATGGCCAACACACGTGCTTACCTAGCAATTTTATCAATATTTCACGTGTAAATCATTCTTGCATCATTGAGAGGATGCCTGTCTTCAACAAAGTGTTTTTCAGGTCTGCTTCGTGCAAACCAATTTTACGCTCAATCGGCACAAATTGCAAATTAATACTCAGATTATCGACACGTGTACAAAAATTTCTAATTGAAAACCCCTCGCGAAGTGTTGCGATTTCAGATTAAATGCTTCATTCCATCTGAATCAATATGAGGTACGCATGACTGGCAATTTTGCGGAGTCATTGGATACTTACGTCAATATCGACAACCAAAGTTGCATTCCTATTGTTGGAAGCCTTATGGTGGAATATGTGAAGTCCTCTTTGTTGTGCTGACCTATCTATAAAATGGGAATACTTATTTATCATTTACCTCTGTACAAATAATCAACATGACGAATCTGCATGGATTTGTATTGTTGCTGTCTTTCCAGTATTGTTATATAAGTGCACATCGACATGAATCAACTTATTATGGCACAAAAACGATCTATAAGGCAGAAAATTTGTTCATTGAATATCCTGAGAGATGCCGTCCAGTGCATGTTCAATATCTCTCTAGACATGGTTCCAGATATCCGAGCGGTGGAAATTTAGAAAGCATAGATAAATTGCTAAAATTTCTGGCGACAACCTACAAAGAAACCGGAAGATTTCAGTACAAGAATCTTAGCTTGCCATGGAAAAGATGGGATGACTGGAAAGATAAAATGACAAGCGAGTTATCATGGAGAGGAGAAGAAGAGCAATTCAACATTGCTCGAAGATTTAGACAACGCTTCTCGGGAATATTTGATAAGTCTTACTGGAATAAATATTATAAATTTATCGCTAGAGATAAACGAAGGACTTCCCAAAGTGCTGTGGCGTTTGCAATGGGGCTCTTTGAAGGCAGAGGAATGTCAGGTATCTTCATATGTATTACCTTATATACATCCATCATAAATCTTTTGCTGCTAGATCTCATTTTTTATCATTGCATGAATATGATACAAGTATATATGTCGAACTCAATAGATGTGACAGGTTCATCTTTATTATGATATGGACAAACATCTGTCATATTGTGCCAACGTAGGTACGTTTGGTTATTTCTAGTTACCATTCGCATGATGCATCTGGCATTTATTCATTCTTTTTATGACTTAACCATGAACCTTTATCACCTTATAGAATTTACATTTTGCATGTTGCTCTTTTTTTAGGTCAATTCAAGTATCAGCCATTTGCTATCAAGTCGGCTGGCCCTGAAAAACAAGACAAACTCCTTTCCTCTTACGATGCTTGCCCTAGGTATGAAGTAGATGTCGAGGAAAATGGAATGAGCGAAGTTAAAATCTTTACATCGGGTGCTGAGATCAAGAACGTTGAACGCAAGATTAAACAACGTCTAAATTACACTGATAACAAAGAGTTTGGTTATGAAGTTGTCGACGCTGTAAGAAGTCTTTGTGCTTTCGGAATAATGAATCATAACGACCCATCTTGGTGTTCTCTTGGATGCAGATGATTTAGCCGTTCTTAATTATGCAGATGATCTGAAGAATTTTACGAACATTCGTCGGGGAACGAATTAAGCTACAAAATAATTTGCGTTCTTCTTGCTGACATTATTGATTCTATAAAAGACTTCGAAAAGGCGAGAGTGAGGCTCGTGGGGTGTTTCGTTTTGCCTCTTCAGGGACATTATTCTCTCTCTTTACAATACTTGGTCTGTATGAAAACGGCACTCGACTGCAGGCCAATAATTATGACAAAGCATACGACGGTAATCGTAAGTTCCCTTCTCGTTCTGTTCCTATGTCCGCCAACATTGCTTTCGTCCTCTACAACTGTAGTTCAAATGATGAATTTAAGGTTCGTTGTTCATTGTTACATTGTTCAATGTTACAAGATGCTATTAATGACAGTAGAAATGTTATGTCTTAATTTCACTCTGATATCTTTTTCTTAATGTCCAGTCTTAAAATCAAGTTTATTCTTCATCTTATCCTTAGACTTCTTCATTTCTTTCTTCTTATTTTGCTTTTTACTTTGCTTTTTACTTTTTCACATGTTTTCTTGACAGTCTCTTTTTTTTCTTTATCTGCGTCTGTCTTCACTAACTTTTCTATTTCTCTTCTCTTGCTTCAAACATTAATAGATAAGCGACCACTGATTCTCTCCTTTATCTTTATCGGCGTCTGTCTCCACTAATCTTCTACTTCTTTAGGTTCAAAGTTTAATAAACGACGGCCATCCTCTTTTCTTTCTTCATTTAAATTCGTCTTCGCTAATCTTTTTCTTTTTTTCTCTAGATTCAAGTATTCATAAACGAAGAACTTGTCAGATTGCCATGTTGTAATGGAGAAAGAACATGTACTTATGACCAATTTAAGGATTATTTCCAACAGACCATTGATGATTGTAAATTCAACGAATGGTGTGCTTTACCGTTGATCACCACATTGTCACCAAGAAATAAAGCTTTAAGTTCCCATTTAAACTTTAATGTTGTATGCATATTGCTGAGTTTGCTCGTCTCTTGGATAGCATCGTCGGGTTGAGGAACTGACTGTCAAATAACTGAGAAGAACGATCTGATGATTGTTCGAACAAACATGTCTTAATTCTTAATTCTTAATTCTTAACTCATAAATAATAAGGTGAATTAACTTGACTACGAAGTTTTGTTTGGATTGAGTTGTAAAGTAAGCTGAACTGAAACCACAATTACCACATCGTTGCTTCAATAAGCTGTAATGAAACTTAGACAAATATGCAAATTTTGCTAGCCGTGCTTTTCACTCAAGCATTGTAAAAATTATGCTCGTTTTCTCAAATTATGCTAAAAAAAGTGCTAGCAGAATCAAGAAAAGCCTAGCCAGAACACCAAATTAGAAATTAACGGAATACCTTATAACAGGGGTCTCCAAACTTTACAGCCAGAGGGCCACATGAACTTTCATCCAGCATGTTGAGGGCCGAAGAATATAAAAAATTTCCATGTTATCCTTCAGCTTTTTAAGTTTCGCAATGTGCTTGAAACGGAAGTAGGAAGTTGGGAGAAAAATTGACGTAAGCCACTCTTGCTAGTTGGCTTGCGACATAACGTGAACTTTCTGCACAAAGTTTATTTTGTTTAATAATATTATTATTTTTTCTTAAGTGCCTCTGTGGGCCGGATTGAGAGGCCCAACGGGCCGCATCTGGCCCGCGGGCCGTAGTTTGGAGACCCCTGCCTTATAACAACATATTGAAAATTGGTACACTTCAGGAAGGGTCAGATGAAGGAAACACCATACTCTTACCCATGTGCGGGCTCAGGTATGGCGGTTAGTTTGAGTCATGAGCATTGATTTGTCTGGGTTTTCTTTTGAAATATTTTCTGTTTTTTTGGCGAACGACATTTGATTTTAATTAAAGATGACGGTACAAAAAGTACAAGGCTTCCCTCTTTTGTATTTTGGCGAAATTCATAAGAAAATAAACGTTTTGAATTTAATTTTTGATTCATCGTACAGCACGTTTGGCAAGAGTCGATTAGTTTTGACAGCCGACAGAATTTCGTGGAGGAATGAGAAATCAGACAATGAAATCTTATTGAAAGGTGCGCTAAAGTGGTTGTTGTTTTATGCATTGAATTATATCAATGAAGAGCTTTTCAACTGAAGGTGATGCTGTTCGTGTAACGTCACGACGACTTGACAAATCTCAAATCATTTCTTCTTTTATTTTCTTACATTAATATAGGATTTATTTTTTGGACGCGAATCTTCAATCTTCATATATTATTTTGATAATTTTGTTATTTGAAGTTTTGAAGTCAATGAGAAATTTATGTGGGTGGATGATATGTTAAATATATGCATAACCTTTAAATTCTGCATGTAAAGTAGATTTTATGAAAGTACATTGTTGAAAAATCTTCTGCTACGCTAAAAAATATTCTTATATTAATGTAAGAAATAAGATCTTAATTTGAGAAAAAATCTTCTTATGTCCAAATAATTTAGTAAAGTAAGTTATTTTTATTTGTTAGATTTTACAATTCAACCACAATCTGCACAAACCATTCAAATTTTAAATAAACACGAGTTACATTTACGTCTTCAGTTGGCCAATCTCAAAGAATTTGTAAATGATGAATATGACTCCCAGCTAGAGTATATATTATCATGTTCTGGTCAAGATCAAATGCTCAAGATCCATTGCAAACAATGTCAGTACCCTATTACTCATCAAAACAGGTAAGTTACTTTTTATTCTAGATGATCACAAAGAAGGTAAATAAGGGTTGTTCTAAAGATAAAGAAGATAGTGAATGGTTTAAAATAAAGAGGGTAGACATAAAAAGGCAAAGTTGAAGGAGAAAACATCTTGTGAATCATCAATTGACTTCATATTAATTTCTAAATTACTTTAATCTACATGTTGAATCAATTTTTAATAAACTTCGATTTTTACTTGGTGAAGTTGTCTTCTAGAAATGAATTAACTAATGGAACTAAAGCAGAATAATCCAAGAAATAATTTAATCTCTAAATCTTAATTCAATCTTCAACTTTGATCCATATTTAAATAAAAAATTGTTTTAATAGAGTATTCTCACGTGTCTTGGAACTACCTTCAGAAAATTGGCAAGAATATCTTGATAACTGGTGTTGTCATGGTAATGATGCAATTTTTAAGCTCAAAGACTGCACAAACCCACGGGAGCATGATTGCTTTCTTGGTGACTGGTACATTGTTCTTCATCCTCTTGCTATAAATACAAACAACGTTTTTCTTTCAATGGTATGTTGGCTTATTAATCTGTTTTGATGTTTTGCTCCCATGGTTATTGTATTTTGTTTTACAGAAAGATAACAATGGTGTTTCTTGTGGTAAATGCAAAGCTAAACTTGGAGAGGTGACAACAACAGGTAAAGAGACTACAAGGTTGGAGAGGTAACCATACCAAATAGCAAGACTTTATGGTAGGAGAGGTAACCATAGCAGTTAGAGAGACCACATGGTTGGAGAGGTAACCATAGAAGTTAGAGTGGCTTTATAGTTGGAGAGGTAACCATAGCAGGTAGAGACTCAACATGGTTGGAGAGGTAACCATAGCAGGTAGAGAGTCTATATGGTTGGAGAGGTAACCATAGCAGTTAGAGAGTCTATCCGGCAGGAGAGGGAACCATAGCAGTTAGAGAGTCCTTATAGTTGGAAAGGTAACCATAGCAGTTAGAGAGTCTTTATGGTTGGAGAGGTAACCATAGCAGCTAGAGAGTCTATATGGCTGGAGAGGTAACCATAGCAGCTAGAGAGGCTATATAATCATTTATGACACAAAGTGACAGGATAAAGTCTGCATGGTGGTAGAGGTAATCATACCTGTTATACGTAATCGTACTTGGTTAGAGATAACCATCCAGAGTAGAGAGTTCTCGGTTATTTATAACACTGAAGTGTACAATTTCATAAGTGATGACATTTACCTATCTTCATTCTCTTATTATTTGCTCTTTGATAAAAAATTTTGTATTCTTTCTTTACTATGCGTGATTTCAAATTGTTTGTGATATTATCCAACTTTGAGGTACTACCTGCCTTCTTGTCTCTTTAAATTATTATTTTTGTTATTTAGAGCAGCGAACAACACGAAGATTATCTCCGGAATTAATTAAATATGTCAGTGTTAAACTATTCAAACATTCTATATCTCTTTACGCGACTGTTTCTCCCATCCTTCAAGATATTTTTACGTAAGAAGAAGTTTTCACTTTTGGTTTATTTGCCATTGTAATTTACGTTGTAATGTTGAGAACTGAATATTTTGATGACTTAGCAGGAAAATCAGCAAATTTATACGTGTCTTGCACTTACATAAAAAATAATAAAAAATTGCTTGTCAAGTTTCACTTAAAACGACTTAAAATCTTATAAAGCCTTTCTATGAAGTCCTGACTTTGTGAATATTTTTTAATTCTCTGTTTTGTAGGGGGTTTGGCGAAGAAAAATATCTAGCCCGAAAGTTTAAAAGTTTATCGAAAACCTGCCTATGTCACAAGTTCATCGTCAATAAAATTACGGCTGCAAAACAGACAAACGACTTATCAATTTTGCTGGTTTGATGATACAATATTGAAAGATATTTGTCCTATCAGAAACACATTTATCACCTTTAGTGTCTATTTAGATTTGGATTCTTAATATCGATACGAAATTTGTGTCATCTTTGCATTCAACGCAGCATAGTAGAAAATATGAAGGTGAAAAGATTATAGTATTCTGAATAATTTATATGCTGAGTTTAGGGTAGGTTTTGCTTGAATTAGGATGACTGAATAAGGTGTTTTATAGAGCCGTAGCCAGTTCGCAATTTTCATGCCATGGAAATATTTGGTGTTTACACGCAATAGATCTTCAAAGAAATAAATGATGATAAAGATCTGAACTTGCTGGCTGTTTACGACATTGGTGTTTTCATATTTAAGCTGTATCTGGGTCAGGGAAATAACTTTTTTAGATAATTAAATCAATTTTAAGAACATTTGCTATGTATTTAATTGGTCGGAAATTCGCTTAGGCCGTTTTGGGCCTAGAAGTGAGTGACTCTGCGCCGTACGTCAGTGACGTAAAATGGAGAAAATGCTGCTTTACTTTCAAACATTTTCTTTGACTATTCGCTCTAATGATATTGGCGAACTATACATTTATGCAGCATCTTAAATTTGTTGTGTGTTGTTTTAAAATGCAATAACAGCTACAATAAAAGATATATCTTCAGTGCATGTACAAAATATTATTCCTAACACAGTTTTTATATGCACATGAAAAACATGTGACGTGGACGAGATTTGAACTTGCACCTTCGGGTACTAGTCCGCCGCTCTACCTGTTGAGCTACCAAGCCCACAGGGATTGGAGACGAGTCAAATCTCTTTTAAACTGCGTATGGACGAGAGATTCTCGCCACGATAGCAGTATTCCAATGCCATCATCAGAGAATATACTTAATATTATTCGTAACACGATTTTTATATGCACATGAAAAAACATGTGACTTGGACGAGATTTGAACTCGCACTATTGTTTCGCTGCATGTTGTTCTCCTTTTTATGGCGTGGAATCACCTACTCATATTTAAAGTCTAATTCATCCAATTTATCGCATGAAATAATGTTGTCCTTATTTCCTCCTTTAGAGTGGACTATGAACGCATTTAGTGGTGTAAAAGTTTTATTTAAATTGTTTCTTGACGATGACTTTATCAAGTGAGTATTTTGATTGTGGACTAGCTATTTATTGAACACATGAACGCGCTAAGAAAACTTTATCTTTCAAATTCGCTTTTTATCGACTAGGAGATTATGTTATAATTTATGAATACTTTGGCGAATACATTATAATTATAAATTATGCATTATACTTTTGGCCCCAGTTCTGAATAGTCGTTTCTTGTCACGTTGTATTATAGGAAACAAAATGAATGGCATAAGAATGATCGATATGATGTTGTAGATCTACCAGAAGTTATCTCATTGCGACTGATATCATTTTTGCACAAAAACAACAAGATACTCCCTCAGTCTTTGAGAAATGTTAATAATTTTAAGGTAAGAGTACAACTTACCTTAGTATTACTTGCTTGATAGTTTAATCACAGTATGTATATTTCAACAGTGTTTTTTACAGGTCAGTTTTCTGAAGCTTTGATGGATCAATAAGGGCACGGCAGCGTTGTCATGACAACATGGCGTCACGGCGGTAATATATGATATAAAATCAAATGAGCAGAGATTTTTCTTATAGAGGTTACACAAAGTAAGACCATGGTAGTGAGGTTACTCGGTGATTAAATGTAGTCGAGAGCCATGGGAGGTTAGTAAAAGTCAGCGCGCCTCCGAACGTTTACTCAACCTTCCTCGTCTTTCGAGTTCATTTAATCACTAAGTAGCCTCACTAACATTGTTTCACTCATAAAAATAATCTCATTTATGTTTTAGAACAACAACAACAACAGCAAACGTTACTGAAGTAACCTTGGGTATTTGAGCATGCGCGTTGTCATCCTACGTGTGCAATGTGCAATGTGCAATGTGCAATAGCTATTATCAAAACAAGATCACAGAATACTACTACTTCGCTGTGATCAAACTAAGATCCCTATCAATGAGTGATTTTTTCTTCAACATGTTCATTTGATTCCCATGTGTCATGTGATTTCACAATCTTGCATAAATTTGTAAAGTGTACTGTATACATTATCGCAACATTTTCTAGTGCTGGTTCTATTGTTTTATTCCGATACCCAGCTTTGATACCAAGATTGATTGAAAATCTTGAGTTTCGATACCAGTTTTTATGCCAAAAACTCTTACAGCATCAAATATTTCTTTAACTCACATTTATTTGTTCATTTATTGTTTACTCCTAAAAAAGGGCGTTTAACGAATTTGCATATTCCTAATTGCATATCTAATGCAGGAACTTAATACGTTGTGTATGTAAAATCAACGGGCCATGTTTTTTACGTGAAACTGAGTTAAAGTCCTACTACTATCGTTTTAGTTTTTACCATTCTTTGAATGAGATCTTGAATAAAAGTTTTTGAATTTCAAGAAGTATTAGATTCATTTATTTACTTAGAAAAGGGGTGTGCGTATCGACTGGTACCGGGTCAGCAATCGACCCCGATATTCCGTTCGAGTACCGCCTGGTGTCGAATGGCAAGTACTCGGTTGTTGTACGATTTATATTACATAACCACTGCTGAGAGATAAAGGTTTATCGTTTGAAGATGAGTTTTCTCATAAAACTAGCGATTTTTGTGGCAATATATTCAATATTTCACATGTTTATATTGAGACCTTACATCGCTGGAGGAGTTTGTACAAGTAAAGCTAGACTTGAAGGTAAGACGGTGATCGTCACTGGTGCAAATACAGGTATTGGAAAAGAAACAGCTGAAGATCTTGCTAAGAGAGGAGCTCGAGTGATCTTGGCTTGTCGAAACTTACAGAAGGCTAATAAAGCTATGAGTGACATTATTGAGAAGACTGGGAACAAGAACATTGTAGCAAAACGATTTGATCTTGCTTCTTTAGCATCTGTTCGTGAATTTGCTAAAGATATCATACAGAATGAAGATCGTCTTGATGTCTTGATCAATAATGCAGGCGTGGCACAGTTTCCAAATCTCACAATGACTGAAGATGGATTTGAAACTCAGATGGGAGTTAATCATCTAGGACATTTCTTGTTGACAAATTTACTCCTTGATCTTCTAAAAAAGTCTGCACCTTCACGAATTGTTGTTGTGTCGTCGTCGGCACATTGGGTCATGACAAAAGATTTCAATTTTGAAAACATGAATGGCGAAAAATTTTACCATCGCGCTGATGCCTATGGACAGAGTAAACTGGCAAATATTTTATTTACTCGAGAGCTTGCAAAACGCTTGCAAGGGAGTGGAGTGACTGCAAACTCTCTCCATCCAGGTGCTATAGCAACTGAGCTTGGTCGTCATTTTCCACGATATTTACTGGTCCTAATCAGTTCTATTGCTCCTTATTTTGTTAAAACTCCAAAAGAAGGAGCTCAAACAAATATTTATCTTGCTGTCTCGGAAGAAGTTGATGGTGTAACTGGTTTGTACTTTGCTGACTGTAAAGAAAAAATTCCAGCAGTTACAGCACAGGATGATGATGTTGCTAAAAAACTGTGGGCAGTTAGTGCGAAACTTGTTGGACTTAATGATGAGGTCTAAAATTGAACTTTCATTTTGTTTGTTGACTGCATTGTTGTGCATGAGTCAAATCAGGGGGGAGACAGCCTATATTTTTTGCCACTTGCTAACAACAGGATGTACAAGTGCATTAATTTACTTAAGCTTTACCTTAGAATAACTAAAGTGCTCTGTGCACAAAATATTAGTGAAACAGTGAATCAATAGTTCAATAAAAATTCCCTGTCATAAAATACTGACTATTCAACTTTTTTTAATCTTTGTTTTATTCAAGTGTACAAATTCTTTATAAGTTTAAAATTCATCACAAATCATGGATTGATCTTGTGAAGCATTTTGTTGCACCATGAATGAATTCAACTGATGGAAAACTGTTAATTATGCAACAAAATCAGATTTCCATCATAAATTGTCATGTTGAAAGACAAACTTTCTTGATTTGGAATTAGAATTACTCTGAAATTCAACGTTTTTGAATGTTGCGTTCGCATTAGGGCATAATGCTGTGATTTAATGAGCACAGAATAAATTAACAATCAGTGATGTTTTCTACTTATTCCTGTAAATATTTGCATAACCACTGCTGAGATACAATATAACGGTTTTATTGTAAGAAGATGAGTTTTCTCATAAAGCTAGCGATTTTTGTGGCAATGTATTCAATATTTCACATGTTTATTTTGAGACCTTACATCGCTGGAGGAGTTTGCACAAGTAAAGCTAGACTTGAAGGTAAGACGGTGATCGTAACTGGTGCAAATACAGGTATTGGAAAAGAAACAGCTGAAGATCTTGCTAAGAGAGGAGCTCGAGTGATCTTGGCTTGTCGAAACATACAGAAGGCTAATAAAGCTATGAGTTACATTATTGAGAAGACTGCGAACAAGAACATTGTAGCAAAATGACTTGATCTTGCTTCTTTAGCATCTGTTTGTGAATTTGCTAAAGATATCATACAGAATGAAGATCGTCTTGATATCTTGATCAATAATGCAGGCGTTATGGCCATTCAAAATTTCACCAAAACTGAAGATGGATTTGAAACTCAGATGGGTGTTAATCATCTGGGTCATTTCTTGTTGACAAATTTACTCTTTGACCTCTTAAAAAAATCTGCACCTTCAAGGATTGTTGTTGTGTCATCAATGGGACATTGGTTTGTAACAAAGAATTTCAATTTTGGCAACATGAATGGTGAAAAATTTTACATTCCTTTAATGCCTTTGGATAGAGTAAACTGGCAAATATTTTATTTACTCTCTAGCTTGCAAAGCGCTTGCAAGGGAGTGGAGTGACCGCAAACTCTCTCCATCCAGGTGCTATAGCAACTGAGCTGGGTCGTCATTTTCCACGATATTTGCAGGTCATAATTGGTTCTATTTATCCTTACTTTGTTAAAACTGCAAAAGAAGGAGCTCAGACAAATATTTATCTTGCTGTCTCAGAAGAGGTTGATAATGTAACTGGTTTGTACTTTGCTGACTGTAAAGAAAAAATTCCATCAGATACAGCACAGGATGATGATATTGCTAAAAAACTGTGGACAGTTAGTGCGGAACTTGTTGGACTTAATGATAGTGCTTAAGATTGTTATTGCTTGAAAAGTACATCTACTAAGTAAATGTTTGTAGATATTGCAGCGAATTTAGCATCAAACAGTGAATTTTAACATCTGATTTTACCTGACTTTACTCTACATTTCATATTTGATACATCACTCATGGATACTACGGATCAAATCAGCATGTACCGTTAGCAATGAAATATATTTAGTTTTCATTTTCAAGAGTGTGGAAACACCACACCTGTACAATTTCAAAGCATAAACAAGAAAGGGAAGAAAGTCGTCTTTTTAATACTTTCATTTCGTGTACTATGAAAACCGAAGAATATTAGAAATTAACGTGAAATGCAACTATTTTATTTTGTTTTCTAAAAAATTAACCTTGGCGACAAATTTCGTTTGGTATGAGCCAGTTCACTTAATGAACCGAACGACCCAAGATATGCCGAAGTGTACATGCAAATGAATGAAAAAAAGTTAGCTTGAAACACAATGTCTTCCGAAGAGGTTGAGCTACTGTCTGATAGCAAATATCGTCATTATATCGCAGCTGTGGAGAAAGCTTTGAAGAGTTTTGACTCAACGAGCGAATGGGCTGATTTAATCTCCGCGCTTGGCAAGCTAAATAAGGCGAGTATTTTGACTACTATCGCAAATGCTGTTGAGTAAAACAAATATTTAAAAAGTTTAACTATTGAGGAAGTTCAGTGAGTGTGGATTTTTTCTGATTTCAATACGAATGTCTGTTTGGAAAGGGTAGTTGTCAGTTTTTATAGCATACCCGTTCACTGATCTAATTTCTTACTTGCACAGGCATTAAATGGTCCCTCAAAGTTCACCATAATTCCTCGAAAGTTGATGATTGGCAAACGTCTATCGCAGTGCATGCATCCTGCCTTACCAAGTGGCGTTCATCTTAAAGCTCTTGAAACCTACAACCTTATTTTTGAGCGTATTGGCAAGAAAAATCTTGCTGAGGATCTGTTTATCTACACAGTTGGCTTGTTTCCACTCATGGGTCACTCAGCTATGTCAGTTAAACCAGTTTTAATGAAGCTTTATGAACAACACTTCCTTCCACTGGGATGTTCACTTATGCCCAGTCTACCAGGATTGGTGCTTGGGTTGCTTCCAGGGATTGAAGAAGGATCGGATTATACTGAAAGGTATACTTAAGGATTATATTGATCACCATCAGTACATGAGATTATAGAACCATATTCAATATTATGATGCAATTTCTTTTCACAGGACAGTATCTCTTCTTGAATCATTCTGTATGGCCACAAATAAGGATGTTTTCTTTGATGCACTCTGGCAATCTGTTATAACTACTCCTTCAGTACGACTTCCTGCTACAATGTTCCTTCTTTCCCAGCTGGACAAGAAGTTACCTCCTTGTGAACAACAACATTTACTTGGAAGCAATATTTTTTTCATGGTACCTATTTTACGATGAGTCTTAGATGATTATTCATTAATCTGTACCAGTACAATTAGTTGCCATTATTAATTTATTTAAGTGAAGTATTTGAAATTTCTTCTTAGGTTCAAGGCTTGTCTAGCCCTTAATGATAGTCTGGCACTAGTACAACGGAATGTTCTTGATTTCCTGATTTTGTTGTTACCCCTTCATGTCCCCAACCTTCCTACCACATATATGTCAACCATCATGACTGCAGCCTTGGGAGTATTACTCAGAAGAGATATGTCATTGAATCGCAGACTGTATGCTTGGATTTTGGGCGGCAATGGTGTCTGGCAATCCCTGGTTTCCAGCAATGGTATTCAATATTTTGATATGTTTGGCAAGGCGCTTATGGTTGATGCCATGAAAGCTTTGTTTAGACGTCAGAATACTGCAGGTAATATATGTTGCTTGCATTTTCATCATCTACCTAAAAAACTGGTTCTAAAGCAGGATGGTTTGAGATGATTAATTCAATTTCTATTTTATATATAAGGGGTCGAGGCGGTGCTGAAAAGGAAGATTGGTAAAAAAGAACTTTTGAAACCATTCAGAATCCTGTTAAACTTGTTAGATAAACCAGAAATCGGTTCTGCCATTCTCGAGGATGTTCTTATTGAAGTGTTCAAAAATCTTTACTTTGCTCATCATTATTTCATTGAGAAAGAGGTGGACAATGAGGGTCACGGTGGGAGAAGAAAGGATTCAGAATCAGAAAATTTAATGGATGATCTTATCAAGACCAGTAATCTATTGTTCAACACTTTTGAACCATATTTCATGTGGCATTATATTGCCAAACTTTTTCAAACATGCACTAGAGAAACAGATGTAGTTTTTGATGGAAAACTGGTACATAAAACCACTGAAGAAGAAATTAAACCTGTTTCTACAGAATCTGATATCGTGGGAGATGGTAAAATGGATAAAACCTCTGATGGAGAAAAATATCCCACAGAAATTGACGACGAAAGATTGCAGCTTGTTGACTTAATTAGACTGACGGATTACATTTTGAATA
The DNA here is from genome assembly GCF_021976095.1 of Xenia sp. Carnegie-2017. Classification (NCBI taxonomy): domain Eukaryota; kingdom Metazoa; phylum Cnidaria; class Anthozoa; order Malacalcyonacea; family Xeniidae; genus Xenia; species Xenia sp. Carnegie-2017. The sequence continues at coordinate 11,898,408 of NW_025813483.1, read as the reverse complement.
TTGTTGCTTTGGTGAGTAGTAAAAGTGTACTGTTCCTAGATATTTTATTGTCTTATCTTGATTTGTGTTTGTTTAAATAATCATCTCCTGTAGGAATCACTTAGAGACAGAATCTCAGCATTGGCGCAGCTTCTTTCTCAGATAATTTTAGAGCTTACCAAAGGTTGTGAGAAATTTACTTTAAATCAGCTTGAAGAAGGTATTTTGCTTTGCTCTAAGCTCCTCTCCAAACTAACACCTTCTACAAACATTAGTGAGCATATCCTATGTGGAGATATTCCCACTCCAAGTTTAAGTCCAACTGTGGAGAACTTCAGTCCCGAAGAATCCATAGAATATGATTCGAAAACATTTGACGACACAATAGAAAATGATCTTTCTCAAGGCAGACTGGATTCACTTCGCAAACTTTCCGAGAAGTCACGTGACAACTTTGAAGAGTCACTTGACATTAATGACTCGCTTAAGTTAGAACCAAGTGATGCAATTGTTGAAGTTAATACAACTTTATCACGCGAGCAAGATCGAGTACTACCCAATGAGCAGTTACATGATTCGCGGGAGTCACGTGAGTCAGAAGACGAAGGACACGAATTGTTTATAAATGAAAGTGGAAGCAAAACTAATAATGAAAAGGGGGAAGCTTCGGGTAACGGTCACACGTCTGAGAGTGGAGGAATTGAGAAAAGGAAAGAAGGACGAAATGCTGTGGAAGGTGAACGGAATAAGAAAAATTCAAAAGAAAACAAACGATCAAAGGATGTGGAAAGTAGCGATGATAAGAAACTTAATTTAACACCAGGGATGTTGCTTAAAGATGTGAAAGAAAAGGAAGAAAGCATCGCTGATGGAAACAATCAATCAATTTTAATCAAACAATGTATCGAGCATTACGAAAAATTTATCGTGGAATTCTTTAAATCGAAGATTTTTCATGACTCTCAACTGATGGAAAAATTACTTACTGATAATGATGGCATTGCGTCATATCATACAAAAACATACCAGTGAGAAGAACAACACGTGCTCTTCAGACGTAGATAAAGCAAGGACATTTACTGCCATGTGTAAACTGTTGGTAGAGTTGTCATGTTTTCCCATGCAAAGCAGTGGAGTTTCAAAAGAGAGAGGTTTGATTAAAGTATTTGCTTACTCTTGTACTTTCATGTCTTACTTATAGCGGGGTTGTGTCATTTTTATTGTTCCAGTACTGGAGAACGGGGGGGAGGGTAAGTGACATCTTTATTGCTCTAGTACTGGAGAACGTGGTGGGGGGTAAGTGACATCTTTATTGCTCCAGTACTGGAGAACGTAGTGGGGGGTAAGTGACATCTTTATTGCTCTAGTACTGGAGAGCGTAGTGGGGGGTAAGTGACATCTTTATTTTTCCAGTAGTTACTGTCATGTTTTATACATTATATATTGGAGAGGATCCTCTTTTTTATGCAATGTTTTTTCTTTATTGTTTGTATGCTTAGTGTTGTTATATGATTCATTACATACAATCTCCGCAAAAAGATTTCTTCTACGTTATACAATTCTACGTAATACAGTCTTTAAGAGACTCTAGTTAATCAACTGTACACAGTAGAATTTTACATTAACCCAGCCCTATATAAATAACACGAAATAACAGAAAGAATTTCATCCTCCCTAAAGTCAGAACTGAGAACGGGAGGAAATCATTTAGGTCTCAAGGTGGAAAACTTCGGAATCTACTACAAATAGATTTATGAAAGGAACAATCTATAGTTAGATTCCGATCCAGAATGCAGCAGTTTTTTTAATTTCTATGATATTTTTTAGATGGAATTTTTCAACTAATATAATTTTAGTTTAGTTATATGCATGCAGCGAAAGGGTAAACCTGCATGTAAATATATATTGTCTATAATAATAATAATTTATATATATATTTTTAGATAAAGATCATCCTCCAATATGGTTGCGATGTTTACTTGCTTGTTGTCATCAGATTGCAGACTTTGACATCCAAAGTACTTCCATCTCTACCGTTCTTGACCTCATCAATCTTACGTTATCTGTAAACCCAGCTGGTCTTGCCTCAACTGGAGTGATAGTTATCCCCATTCTTACTATTGAAGACGTTGTTTTGATTGAAAAGTCTGATATGTACAAGGTAAGTCATGCAGGGTACCTTTATTCAAAAAGTGTGTACTGTAATGTAATGTAAAAGATAATTTGCCACTTTTCTTGATCACACTAACAACAGTTATCCATACTATGACCTTCATTGTTCCTATTCATATCAATCTTATACCCTATAACAAATCATTTTTCTGTTTGCTTATCGCTCAATTTTCAACTCGTAGTGTGTCTGTTAATCCAGGTGATTGCTAGCAGTTTATGGTCAACATTGGGTCGTCCTCTTCCCATCCATCATAGGAAAGCTGTGGAACTATTGATACAACTTCATAACTTGACCCCAAGCCCTCGTCTATGTGAAAACGTCATCGGATCATCTATGGTTGCTTCTCAAAAGGTCTGTTCTGTCAGGAAGTGATAACGGAGATTTACTTAGCTAGGATTGTTGGATTGTTGAAGATCGTCGAGTTAGTGATTTACATATTCCAGTATTTTCCGATTTCAGTGTCCATTAAACCAACATGAAAACTGCTCAACATTATTCCTGTTGTAGACATTAACATCCATCAATTTAGCGTTGAGAATTCAGTCAAACCCAACAATATAATACTTAAGCAAAAACCAAGAAGAATGTGAATATACTTATCGCACCGTGGATGTATTGTTTTTTCAGGAAAGTCGCCTTGAGGCACTGAAGAGGTTTGCTAACCTCTGGCATATAGCAAAGAGTATTTTATCTCAAACAGTACAAGGAAGAACTGCACGAGGATTGAGAACATTTGACAGGTCTGATTATATTTTCCCAAATCTAGTCAATAGCACACCAACTCAATGTCTCCCTAGTAAATGAAACTCTTGTCTTTTGACTTCTTTATTTCATTGTGCAGGTCTCTGTTTGTAATGTTAGATGGGTTTGAATCTGAAGAACCTGAAATAAGGTAGAGATGGCCACGTATTGTTTGAAATGGCCATTGTTGAACTACGAGTTTTATGTTATTGTTTTTTATTGTTTAGATCTCTTACTAAGATGTGGGTTAGCCATTCACTTGAACAAGGGGACATTGGTCGAATACTGGAACCTCTTCTTTTGCTGCTCCTTCATCCATCCACTGCCCGTGTCTCAGATTTCCATTGTGAACGAGAGAAGAAAAAAAGACAACAGATGAAAGATAATCAGAGGGAGCATGAGGACAAAGAGGTGCAAGATAGAACAAAGGATATAAATAAGGAACACCACGCAACTTTTGAGGATAATGATCCGGACAAGAGGCATACTGAAAGTAAGTATTCTCGTATATAAAATAGCACTTGATTGCGTTTCATCCTTTCAATTGTTTTGTTGTTATCACGTTTTACCCACATTATCCCTAGAAAATGGAGAGGAATCCTCAACATCCTCACAAATCCTCTATTCAACATCAAACATGTACAAACTCCATTACAGTGGTAAATGTGATTATCATCGTATACTTTATGCGTTTCGAACACTTTCCGGCATCCTCCGTGTTGTTCCGAGGCAGTTCGTTTGTGCATCAGCCGCCACTAGCATCGGCAGCTCGTTTGGACCTTATGAGGAACGTATCAAAGAATTATTGATTCGTCACAAACGATCTTTACTTGGAAATGGGTTTTACGGTCCACTTTTCTATGAAGCAGGTAAAATACAGGATTTCCATGATTGAATCTGTGTTACGAATGGTTCTTAACGTGTTTTTTTTTGTATGATACAAAATTTTTTAGGTGAATCATCGATGTCGACAGGAAAGACGTCGATAAGGCCAAATAAAAGTAAATATTTGGAGATTCTAATCACTATCGCATTATACTTCATTCGAAGTCATTATCGATCTTCAAACATGACTGTTGAATTACTTGATGGTAATGTTAAGATTCAAGTATCCAGTTTAGAATGCCTGACAAACTTGATTTGGGAACTTGTTAAACTGGTTAGGGAGGGCGGTCACGGTTTTGGTAACTTCATCACGGACTTACTGTCTCGTTGTCGAGTTCAGAAGGCAATCATTCATTGTTTGGCCGCTACTGTCGGCAATATATCTCCGGAACCGATGGTTTCCCGAGCATCGCACGATGGTTCCAGCACCTCAGATCAAATAATACTGCAGTCGAAACTTTTAGAAGTCATGGAATCGTTGATTGTTCTCGAGCATGCGCTTCTTTCTACTGTCGAAGCCCTTACACCAGATCACCATGGCAACGCAGACTTTGAAATAATAATGAAAGCGGGTGAAGAACCTAGTCCGAATGTGGAGGGTTACACGTCAAAATTTCGTCAGGGGAAATCTCTCTCTTCTCAAGAAATGCTGCTGAATATGATATTACATTGTCTGAAGGCTCAAGATGATTTTGAAGTGAGAGGCCGTTGGACTGGCTTTATAGTTGAGTGTCTTCCTTATTTGGGCGCAGACCTCAAAAAATGGGTTGTCCCTGTTGTGTTACAAATGTGCACCAATATAAATGACGTCACCAGAGTGTTTGAAGGTCATGCAAGTGCGCAAATGAACTGGTAAGATTGCTACATATTATTAAACTAATGAAAATAAATAACTTTTTTCTAGTGTTACATTTTCTTATGCAGTAAGCTACGAAGTATGAACATTATTACAGGACATGTTCGAACTATTTTATAGTTTATCTTCGATGAGAAAGCAAGAGTTGACCTTTCCACCAGATTATTTGTTAGCTTTACTTGCTGGTCTAACGTCCATATGTCATTTCTGTTTGCTTGATGCCGTTTCGTCACCAATCTTCGTTGTACAACCTAGAGCAGGTAATAATGTAATTTCTGTTTACGTGATGTTGTCTCGTCACCAGTCTTTACTATACAACCTAGAGCAGGTAATAATATAATTTCTCTTTATTTTGTCTCGTCACCAGTCCTTACTAAACAACCTAGAGCAGGTAATAATGTCATTTCTGTTTACTTGATGTTGTCTCGTCACCAGTCTTTACTATACAGCATAGAGTAGGGTAATATCACTGCTTACATTATTTTTTTAATGTGCTTCAAAATAACATTTACGATCTAGTCTGACTTCTATACTCGATTATTTACACGTGAAGAGATGAAATTATGAAGGATTGTGTATCACAAAGTATTTGATCTGCTTCGCATTATTATATCAAAATATGTCTCCGGTTCTCAGATATTTACAATAACTTTCGAAAATTTTGGCACTCCCTATTTCCTTTAAATATGCTCAACTAGGTAAACGTTTAAATGAAAATTTTAAGGTATGAGTACTCGTAATTCTCAGAAGTATAAGCAACACCAATAGTTAAACGGAAGTTCTATAATATTTCACGAACTTCACTTTTCTGATGTTTTGTTGTTGTATTTTTATCCAGGAACTTCAACGAACGTCCATACATTAGATTCACCACAAAAGCCAGCCCGCTCCATGCAAATCTTTGCCAACCTTTTACATGCATTTTCATCAAACAACAAGTCCAGTGATCCATCTACATCCCACCAATACCCCACACCACTTCTTGAGGCACGCGAAGGATTATTGACCATATTACCTCAAGTGATCGCGACTTTGGTCTCAGTATGGGGGGTGTGGGACCTAGATCAAACCACAAAATCTTTACCTTCCCGTATGGCTCTCTTGGGAACAAGCAAGGTAGGAATTAGTTTTTGTTGTTACTGTGGATCATAATGGATATTTATGACCACCAGGGATCATCTGTTGTTTTTCTTCACAATCATTTTAAAATTGTGGTCCTGTGGGAAAATGTTCTTAAATAGGAATCATCGTGTGTTTTTTTCTTCATAGTAACATCTACAGGACTAGACTATGAATAAGAACTAAATTTCATTCGTTCTAACCGATTGCTTGACATCCTGTCTTGTAGATTGTTTTCGATCAAAAATTTTTGCCTGCTATTTTTCTCCTATAGACTGTTTTGTAGACATTAATTACTATAAGATGCATGCTCTCCTATTGTCAGGTACATTTTGTTTTTGTAGACCTTACGTCAAAATATTCTTCAATTACTAACACCTATCGCTATGAATCACACCATTGTGTTTATCGCATCTCTCGCTGATGTCTGGAGTAGTAAGAGTGTGACGTCGAAAGATTGTGAAATGAAATCCAAATTTTTCCTTGTTGTATCTGATGATCAACTTCGTTTGGTCTCACTAATGCTTGATATTAAGGTAAACAATCATCATAATAACTTAATTTTAATCTTAATCTAGTCTTTCAACAGGTAATTCCTTCCATACTCTAATAGAGCAAAAGTAAACACTCAACTATTCAAATTTAGCTAATTGCAACATAATTTTTGTGTCACTCTTTCATTTGCTTGAGGAAAGGCATTTTATTAATCCAGAGTTTTTTTGAGAAATAATTTTTCTGTACGGGATAGACTTATCATTACTGTACATCCACGTAGTAGTTATTTAATAAAAATAATCTGAGTAAAGATAATCTTTTGAAGATCATTCTCTAACTTCGTCTAAGACTATCTTGTATATACCTTGTTAATTGTTATTGTAAATGTAATCCATTAAATTTAATTTTTATTAAGAAGAGAATATTCTGGGTTTTTTCAGGTTTTGTCTTTGGAAGTTTTGATTTCTTCGATACAGCAAATACTTCATCAGGATGCGACCAGTCGTGACAACGGTTTTGAAGCAAGTCTTTTGCATTTTTTGCACGAGTATCTCGTGCGATGTACCAGCGATCATATTACTCAAATAAAAACCCTTTTTCTTGCCTTGATCAAAGATACTTTACAGATGAACCTGCCCCCTCCTGCCGTGTTCTTGTTGGTCGTTAACTTTCACTCCTTCTCTCTCCGGATACAGACAAAGGCAGAAAGAAAGTTTCGCAAAGAAACTCAGGTATATTTACAGCACTTGAGAAATATTAACGAAGCCAAAGTGTGGCCACTGGATATAAAGAATTTATGAAAATCTTACGTCAGAGGTCACCCCCTGAAACCTGTATGCTCTCCTGCTTTTAACCCTAGATAATGTATGCTGTACTGTAATCAATCAAAGAGATTATTTGCTACCCTGTAACGAATCTTACAGAATGTATGTTAAACTGTAATCATCCATAAAGATATTATCCTATTAATTCTTAACCCTAGAGAATGTATGGTGTATTGTAAGGAATCGTAAAGATCGCGTGATGTCCTATATTTAACTCTAGAGAATGTATGGTGTATTGTATTGAATCATAAAGATCGCGTGATATCCTATATTTAACCCTAGAGAATGTATGGTGTATTGTAAGGAATCGTAAAGATCGCGTGATATCCTATATTTAACCCTAGAGAATGTATGGTGTATTGTATTGAATCTTAAAGATTGCGTGATATCCTATATTTAACCCTAGAGAATGTATGGTGTATTGTAAAGAATCGTAAAGATCGCGTGATATCCTATATTTAACCCTAGAGAATGTATGGTGTATTGTATTGAATCATAAAGATTGCGTGATATCCTATATTTAACCCTAGAGAATGTATGGTGTATTGTAAGGAATCGTACAGATCGCGTGATATCCTATATTTAACCCTAGAGAATGTATGGTGTATTGTATTGAATCATAAAGATTGCGTGATATCCTATATTTAACCCTAGAGAATGTATGGTGTATTCTACCATAGATAAATACTGTAATCAATCATAGCGATTGTATGCTATCGCAAATTCAACCCCCAAGAGTTCATCTTAGATTATAAGGAGAGAGTTGCTTGTTTTCGCAGATAATTTTTTAGGGACCACTCACGTTCTACTTTGTATAACGAGTCAAATTTAGCTTTTCTTCTTTTGAAGGATGTTGCCCAACGTTTAATTGAGTCTTGCACATCGTTAGCTGGCCTTTCGCTTGGTTCATCTGCGTGGTTCAGTCGAAATCTCTCTGTAATAAAATTACCTCAAAACAATGATGTGGATACCTCCGCGAACAATGCCGATGATGTTACGGTGAAAAACGATCCTCCCGTTGAGTCTACAAGAAAAGTTGAAAGCGGTATCAACTCTAGCAAACACAGCACGCAGGCTTTGATTGTTCTTGGTGATCTGTTGGCGTCACTATTGGATACATTGTTTGGTAGTGAAGAGAAGGAACGAGTTTACAATTTTCTTGTTCATGTCATGTCCAATGTTACTCCTTATCTTAGAAATCACAGGTTAGTTCGTTTGGAAAGTATCTGTTCTGGTCATTTGCACGGAACACAATTTCTGCGACAGGTCTCTGAACTCAAGATAAAATCAGCATAGGACTTTTTATTTGCTAGTTAAGTAATAAGACATAGTTTATAATGAACAGCCTTAGGTTATTTGCTCAATAATCTCATTTATGACTTAGGTAGAGGAAGTTCGTGCCCCTATGTTTGTGTTTCATCTCTTTTTATCATTTAGCGTTGCCAATGTTCCAAGTTTCCGTGCCTGCAGTACGCTGGTTGCTTCGCTCAGTGGCTATCAATACACAAGGAAGGCCTGGCGCAAGGAAATGTTCGAATTATTCTTTGATGCAAATTTCTTCAAAATTCCCTTGGATTGCGTCGGAAATTGGCGAATCATTATTGACAATCTCTTAACTCAGGACCAGGGCTCTTTTCGTGAGCTGATGGCGCGAGCAACTGTAACAAGCACACCCACACTTAACTTATTTGGAAATCAAGAGACAGTGAGCATGTCTAGCTTTGCACACTACATTATCTTACTATCCATCATGTTATTTTACTATCCATCAGGTTGTCTTACTATCCATCATCTTATCTTACTATCCATTGTGCTATCCTACTATCCATTTTTCCATCTTACTATCCATTGTGCTATCTTACTATCCATTGTGCTATCTTAGTTATCTTACGATTCATTATGTTATTTTACAATCTATTATTTCGTATATTTAGGAAATGCGACAACGTGCTTTGATGCTGAGACGTCTGTCATTTGGTGTATTTAGCAGTGAATCAAATCAATACCAGTCCTTTCTTCCTGAGATGCAAGAGCGGCTGGCAGAGTGCCTGCGTATGCCCCAGGTCCCTGTCCTTCATGAGCAAGTCTTCCTTTTCTTCCGCGTGCTTCTTATACGCATGTCAGACAACATGACGTCAATCTGGCCAATGATTATCTCTGAAATGATACATGTGTTCATGTTGATGGAAAGCGATCTATTACAGGCAGATAGGCCTGCACGTGATCAACAAATGTTCTATTCTGAGGCAGTCCTTGGTTCCAGTACTTACGTGAACTATAGTCGCAAGAAATGGCTTGGTCTTTACCTTGCTGTTTGTAAGGTATTGGATATGGCATTATGCCTTCCTCCTGAACAGTTACCTCAATTTCAATTGTATCGTTGGGCATTTGAAAGTCCAAACTCTGGGGAGAGTAATGAGAAGGAATCAATAAAAGAGACTGGGAAGGTAGTCAAGCCAGAACAAGGGACAGAGATACCTTTAAATGAACATCACAATAAGACCATGGAGAATGGAAAGGTGGTAAGCAAGGATTACAAAATAGAAAAAGTTTCAAGAAAAGTTGAAAAATCTGAATCCGGAAAAGATTTGTTAGCCAGTGATAAGACCATTGTGAAAGTTTTTAGACCATATGTCAACAGGATAACAAAATTGTTGCAAAAATGTGAGACTGTTTATGAGAGTGAAAAGGTCGGACATGCTGGTGAACCTTTGTTAACTATGCATCATCTAGAATCTGTTCAAGAGTTGCTTCCTTTTTTGCAAATGCTTTCAAATGAAGGACGCATTTTATTTGATCTTCAAACTAACATCCAACAAAAACAGAGAAGATTGAGGATGGAAAATGGTAATAACAATTATTTTGAGAGATTGATTGAAAGAGACTTTCTTGATGCTCTGAATGAATGAGAACATTGACAGTATTCTGTATCATTAAACAATTCATCCTAAGCTTACTATTGTACAAGCTGAATTATTTCCCTTTGACATTTAGTCATCAATTTCACCAAGTATTTAAATGTTGTATTTTGTTTAAATGTGAATTGAGCAATAACAACCAAAATGTACTGTTTATATTTTAAAAAGCATCAAGTGTTGTACAAAATTTTGTAAACAACTTTTAGCTTCAGATTGAGGAAATTGTTCAAGACCATCTAAAGCTGCAGCCCCACAGTCATGTGCATGTTTGAGAACACCTTTTATGTCCATATTGTCTCTATGTATGCTGCTGTCTATGGTTATTATGGTGTTTAAAGGATTCTCTTGAACATTTGATGGTAATAAGTGTTTGTTTTGCACAATAAATATGTTCTGAAGTGAAATATGTTCAAGTTTTGTGTTTATCTCTTCATAGTCTTTGCGTATTTGCTGCAGGAAAGCTAAATTTTTACCAAACTGAAATGCCGCATCTTGTTGCTAAAAGACAAAGAATTGATTTAACTGACACGTCATTGCAATGTACCATGATTATTATTCAGTACTTACCTTTTTTGGTACTTGGCATAACATGAGGGAACATAGGCAGCTCTTGGCAAGTAGACTACCAGAAGATTTAAAAATAAGATGATTCATATCATGTAAGCTTGTTTCATTTAAACGTTTATAGTCTTTCATTGTTTCTCCTTCAACAATATCACTAAGAATTTCTGCCATAATTTCTACAACTTTAGAGTTCTCTAGCTCTGATAGTCCAACGGATGCTTTGGCTAGGAAAAAATCGCCAGATAATACAGTAATTTTGTTGCCAAAGTTCATGGTTTTTATGTCATCTGATGATCGAAACTGACTGCTATTCACCATACCTAAATGAATTGCATACCCTAAAAAATTGGAATAAAGTTAAATTGTGCTGTAAATGGTTCTAAAATTCATATTGGTGCACTTCAGATTTCAGAAGTAAATACTATGAAATTAATGTGGTGGTTTTTTGGTTCATGTGTATTTGTAACTTTAATCTACCTAAATACAACATGAGTCCAAAATTTTAGTTCATATTCAGTCACTAAATTATCTGGAATCCACATAAGATTTCCAGTGCTAAGCAGTTCAAATCAAATATGAATTTAGTGATAGCATGGCTAGACCACAGTATAGAGAACATACAGTAGGGCCACTACATTGAATTTTTTCGTGCCACGCATGTCTTATTCGGTCTTATTATGCATGTGATTATATAATGGCAGCCGGTAAATAGCATTGTGTGACCAATAGAATTGACGATATGGCAAATGGCAGCCAGTAAACTAAAATAAGCAGCAGCCAATTGCACAGCGAAGTGGCTGTACTGTATATTCCTATACTGTGGCTGGACTACCTGTGTTAATCATTTCAGCAACTTCAGCTAATTTGCGTTGTTTTTCCTGTACACCACTGACATGATTTTGACCCAGGGGAGAGGGTTCAAATCCCCTTATTAAGTTCTCCGCACTTCGAGAAATTAATAACACTATCAACCCAATAGAATTTAAGCCCTCGTCACGGTCATAGATAAAGTTTCTCGCTGTCTTTAACAGGGGATGTCTTGATCCTACCAATTTCTTACTTTGCACCAAGACACTAGATATCTCATCACTCAAAAGACAGCGAAGCAAGTTAGTCTGATAACCGACAATTCTTTCAGCGCTCAGAGAAATTTTATCCATTGTTCTATCTTTAATCGAGGTTGTATACAAATTAGCTCTTGTACGAAAACAATCGCCAATTTTTTTCATAGAACGCCAAACAATCAAATATTTATGTTTGTGTAACTTGATCATTGTCGCCGCCATATTGTATGATAAAGGAAGTTTCGGGAAGTAAACAGTCAAGAATGGAAACACTAACCCTACACATCACCAAAGTTCTAAAGTAAAAAGTCTAAAAACTTTTTTTTCTTTCATCGATGTTTCATTGATTTGATGATCTGAAAAACATGTAGAAAGGTTCAATATTTTGGGAGTTTTTCTCATCTATAATGGCTCGTCCGCTTGTGCACTTTCTTGTTCTTCTTCTGGTATTCCCTTTGCAATATATGATAACGTTATTGGTCAGTAATGGACCAGAAACAGTGGACACTAGCTCGATAAACACGCGAAGGTAAACTTTGCTGTATCAATGAAAGATTTAACCTATCAAATGATCCTGAAAAGTTGCTTTATGTTTTTTTAGACTTGTTGAGTCTTATCGAGGTTTTTTTAAGAAATGGTTGTTGCCCAAAACTTGGCTTAATGAATTCAAAAATATTTGGTCTTTACTCAACGACAGTCAAGGTGAATGCGTGGCCATTGAAGTAATGAAGTATAAAAGTGAAGAGGGATATTATGGTAATAATCCTGAACCAAGACATTTGAGACCTTCTAACATCAAGTATAGGGTTGGTCAGGTGTTTGTTCACAATACTGCTGGTTATCATGGTGTTATCATTGGCTGGGATGACCATGCTCGAGTAAGAGAATGGACAAGTTGTTTATTCAAACAAGTATTATGTATGCCTTAATAAATGTATTTTTGAATATTATAGGCCTCCAATGATTGGTTGGAAGACCAATATGGTACACAAGTCACAGTAAGACAAATACATACACTACGATTTATTTAAAATCACTTCAGCTCAAAATGATATTATTCTTATTGCAGGAGAAACAAACTCAACCTCATTATCTTGTATTACCTGATAAGTCTGAACATCATGAAGTAAAGATGTATGTTAGTCAAGATGATATCAAAGTCGTCACTTCAAAAAAGGTAAGATTCTTTTGTCACAAAATCATGACAAATTTTTTCTCAAAGGCAAATGTTCACCATTACATATTTGGCTTAGAGTGTTTCATTTTGAACATTTGTAGATAGAAAATGAAATTCTGAGTGATTACTTTAAGGAGTTTAATGGCATCATTTATGAACCAAGGGAATTCTTAAAACATTTATATCCTCTTGATTAAACAAATTTCAACCATAAAAACTAGAAATATGGCACTAAATAGGTTGAGGATGGAATACAGAGTTGAACTATTTATTTAACCAGCAATGACAACATACACATTATCAAACATATTACTAGCTTCTTGGGTCATATTTCTCAATAGATCCAATACTTTTTGGTAAGTTAGCAATCTCTTTATCCAACTCTTTAAATTTCTGCCAGACCTTTTTAAAGTTCTTGTTCGTTTTGTCTTCAAAACTCCCCAAATTTGTTTCTAGTTTAATCACATTCGTATTCATACCAGAAACTTCATTTTCCATTTTTATTTCTTCTGCTTTGAAATCACTTTCCGCACTCTCGAGTTCACTTTGCAATTTGAGTGTTGTATCTGCTAAAAAAATATATAAACTATCGTTTATATTACTGATGGTCTGAGATAATTCTTGTATCTTCTCGTACGAATCGTTGTAACATGTTTTGACTTCATCCCGTACAGAGTCAAGTTCATCTTTGTTTGCTTTTAACATTTTCTCCTGCCTGAATATAAAAAATGGGAAAGAAAGATTTTCTTTATTTCGTAACTTTAAAGCAATCAACCTACACTTGAGAAGTAGCGAAGCCACTCGCACGCACGACGCAAATTTTTCAGCAAAATTTATATACATGGCTTTAGAAAATCAAGTGTATTCATTGTTGCATCGTAGGAGTAAAAAGGAGCTTACTTCAATTGAACACTACACTATAATCAAAGTTACTTTTTCGATCACTTTCACTTTCATTTTGTGAACTTACTTTACTGCAAGAATAATTGCTGTAATAGAGAGCGCGAGTGCTGCTAACGTAGCGAGACTAAAAAAACCCTTTACTATACGGGTTGTCCAATGTTGACATGTCTCTAGTATGTCCTCATTGTTTGGTCTTGTTGAATTTACAATTAAAGGAGTCGTTTCATCCATTGGCATTTCGTTAAAGTCACGTACATACGCAACCTTGATGTTGTCATCTCACGCTTGGTTAAATTTATTCATGAATGCTCAATGCCTCAATATATTGCCTCAACTAGCAACACAAATACGACATTCTTTGAAATTATACACGTTTCTCTTCAAAAAATTCAACAAATCTTTTAAATATTTATTATAACAGCATTGCATTAATTTAAAAAAACGTATTGATGTGAAAAAGTCTGTTGTGTATATTCCTATGGAACAATCGCTTCATTAAATTATTGCTATTTTAACGTCTTGTAGCTACGAGTTATTTTCCATGACGATTCTTCAGTTCATCCTCCGTTTTCTGAAATTTTGCCCATCCTTTATCAAATCTTGTGTGCGTCAGCTCTTGAAATAATTTGAAATTTTTTTCAAATTTCTGATAAATATTCGTGCTTTTCGCTATTAGATTTTGTAACCTTTGCAAACGTTGGCTCCATTTTTCCTTTATGCTCGAAATGTTAGATTTCTCTCGAGTTTTAAAACCTTCAGTAACTTGACGGAATTCTACATTTATTGTTGTGATTCTTTGTTTGAGCATTCGCATCTTTTGAAGAAATTTTGGATAACTTCCGTTGGTTAAACATGGTTTGAGTTTTGTCCTTAAACGCTGCAGTTCCTTCTCATCGTTTGTGTATTTATTTCGTTTGACAATGAGTACCGAAACGAGGGCAAAGACTAGCGTCACGATTACCACAAATCTGTAAATATATTTGTTTATTACTGCCAACCAAACGTTAGGATCTTCAGCAACCATTTTCGATATTTGATCTTTCTTTCACTTTCACTTTCCATTCTACCTGCATTCCACCCGCGGATCCTGCCAAGTTCGGGAAGAAGTCAGCTTTGATACAATTTAAGTTTCCCTTTTATTTGATGTTTGTTCAATGGTTTGTTCTTTGTTCGAAAGTGGTTTATAAATAACTTCATGTTATACAAATACACAAAATTAAACCTTAACTTTAATCGAACCTTATCTCTTATCGGTGGTAGGGATAGATGGGGATAGTAGGGGGTGTGACACCCAGCCACTACTCACTTTTCTCCTCTTTCTCAAAAAATAGCGTGATTTGCTTATCGTTAGATGTTCAATATTCATAATGTGTTTTACAATTCAATTATGAATGAAACACCGTGTTTTTTGAGAAACTTTTCCGTGATCCTGAGGATGCTCTTCCTCTTTTCCACAGTAGGAACAAACAGTTCGGCAACTGGCTGTCATTTGTCTTTTCATTAAAATCCATTGACTAGCACTTTAAAGAGTTTTATGTTGCTATGGTTTATCGAATCTTCGCGACTAAGAAGCAAAAGTTTTGGTTTACAGTTTACTGAGGTTGTGTGTGAACCAATGTTATCAGTCGTGAATGAAACTAGTCTTCTCTCATTTACTTCATGCAAGTGTTTGAAAATTGTTCATTTAGTATATTTAGTTAGTATCGAAGCTGTAGTATTAGACGCACACTAGCGTAGCCAGTTCGCTCATTTAATCGTGCTATGTTGATTTTTCCGTGATCACTTGAACTGTGAATACAATACATTTCTAAAAAAATGAATAATGATAGTGTCGTAAAGTTTACATTGTACCACCAAACTTGCAGGCTGGATACGCTACTGATGACACATGCTCGAGGCCTTCTTTGTTAACTTCTTGCTCGAGGCCTTCTTTGTTAAGGCAATTTAGTAACATTGAATAATCAATGTTACTAAATTGCCTTTTAGCTGTGTCGGTTACTCTTTGTTTAATTGACTGGAATTTACCGTTTTTAAAATACTTAACCATCGATGACATCAACTATTCCGAATTTTGAGAAATTCTGTTTCATAGCAATTAATTAACTTTGTGAGAAATTGTTATTCAAGCGATATCAGACATTTTAAATGAACGACGAGTTTTTTTATCGTAAACATGTTTCGGCATGCTTATGCCATCTTCAGTGCATAGAATGAAGGTGATTATTCTATTTGCATGATATATATATATATATGTGTATGTGACTATCGTTAATTGTATTAAATTACAGAATTAGTGTTAGATAATATATTACAGGTTAAATATTGTATTGATGTGGTATATTTGTTTGTTGAAGTCTGGTTTGAGCTTTTTTATGCAGAGCGCTTCTTTCAGTTTAAGAGAAAAAGGAGAGTTTGCGGTGTCTAAGATGCGAAAACATGAATGGTTGTATTTTGATTTGCAATGTGGTGAAGTTTGAAGGTGTTTATAAATATGTGAGTTTTTGTCGGAATGTGTGTGTTCTTTGATGTGTGTGGAGAGATGGCGAGTTGTCTCACCAACGTAACGGGAATTACATCCCGCACATGAAAATTCATAAACCACGCAAGATTTGAGTTGATGGGTGGGAATGGGTTCTCCACTGGCACCAGTACTTGCCAATCTCTTCATGGGCTATCATGAAAAGAATTGGTTTAACTACGACGGACCAAACGTACTTTTTTACAGACGTTACGTAGACGATATTTTTTGTACATTCAACAACGAAAACGACGCCTCATTATTCCTTAATTATTTAAACCTACAACACACAAACATTACCTTTACAGTAGAAAAAGAACAGGACAATAAATTGCCTTTCTTAGACATACTTATCACTAAAGACACAACTTCAGACAAATGCATAACTTCCGTCTTTCACAAGAAAACTTACACCGGACTCTTAATGAACTTTTTTAGTTTTACACCACGTAATTATAAAACAGGACTTATAAAAACTCTCCTCGAACGCATCCACAGAATCAACAATACAACAAACGGCTGTGAAAATGACATAAACACATTAATTGAAACTTTAAAACGCAATTCTTTTTCTGTCCATTTCATAGACAAAGTCATACAATCATTCAACGACAAAATACAATCAGACACACAAGCATCAGATGAACTTAACCAAAACAAACCAAACATATACTATTTCAAACTTCCTTACATTGGCTCATACTCACACACCACTCAACAAAAACTACGCAAGTTAACAAAACGCTTCTGTGTTGACTTAAAATCAAATTGGTCTTCTCATCCTACAAAATAAAAATCTTTTTAGTTTTAAAACAGTATTCCATCTCTACTCAAATCTTGCGTGGTTTATGAATTTTCATGTGCGGGATGTAATTCCCGTTACGTTGGTGAGACAACTCGCCATCTCTCCACACGCATCAAAGAACACACACATTCCACAAAACTCACATATTTATAAACACCTTCACACTTCACCACATTGCAAATCAAAATACAACCATTCATGTTTTCGCATCTTATCTGGGTAATTGTTTCTCCAAATAATCGTATGACAAAAAATAAACTATTATAATAAATTAATATTTGACAATACAACTACGTTCATTAACATTTAATATATATACGACGAAATAAATATAAAAGCCTAGCGACATTAACCTACAAAGTACGAATTCTGCACAAGAGGAAGAACAAGAAGATATTCAAGGTATTATCGACTTTTATGTTGTATTATAAATTTGAGTGTTAATCTTTTCATTAATTCTTAGAATAAAACCAGTTAGGTTAACGAAAGTTTAATTGAAAAAGAAGACTCTTAAATGAAGTTTCCGGGAAGTAACAGTCCGAATGGAAACACTAACCCTACACATCACCAAATCTAAAGTAAAATCTAAAATTCGCTTTTATGATTTTATTCAATGATCAAAACGCGTAGAAAGGTTCAATATTTTGGGAGTTTTTCTCGTCTATAATGGCTCGTCCGCTTGTGACTTTCTTGTTCTTCTTCTGGTATTCTTTGCAATATATGATAACGTTATTGGTCAGTAATGGACCAGAAACAGTACACTAGCTCGATAAACACGCGAAGGTAAACTTTGCTGTATCAATGAAAGATTTAACCTATCAAATGATCCTGAAAAGTTGCTTTATGTTTTTAGACTTGTTGAGTCTTATCGAGGTTTTAAGAAATGGTTGTTGCCCAAAACTTGGCTTAATGAATTAATATTTGGTCTTTACTCAACGACAGTCAAGGTGAATGCGTGGCCATTGAAGTAATGAAGTATAAAAGTGAAGAGGGATATTATGGTAATAATCCTGAACCAAGACATTTGAGACCTTCTAACATCAAGTATAGGGTTGGTCAGGTGTTTGTTCACAATACTGCTGGTTATCATGGTGTTATCATTGGCTGGGATGACCATGCTCGAGTAAGAGAATGGACAAGTTGTTTATTCAAACAAGTATTATGTATGCCTTAATAAATGTATTTTTGAATATTATAGGCCTCCAATGATTGGTTGGAAGACCAATATGGTACACAAGTCACAGTAAGACAAATACATAACACGATTTATTTGCAATCACTTCAGCTCAAAATGATATTGTTCTTATTGCAGGAGAAAGACTCAACCTCATTATCTTGTATTACCTGATAAGTCTGAACATCATGAAGTAAAGATGTATGTTAGTCAAGATGATATCAAAGTCGTCACTTCAAAAAAGGTAAGATTCTTTTGTCACAAAATCATGACAAATTTTTTCTCAAAGGCAAATGTTCACCATTACATATTTGGCTTAGAGTGTTTCATTTTGAACATTTGTAGATAGAAATGAAATTCTGAGTGATTATTTTAGGAGTTTAATGGCATCATTTATGAACCAAGGGAATTCTTAAAACATTTATATCCTCTTGATTAAACAAATTTCAACCATAAAAGTAGAAATATGGCACTAAATAGGTTGAGGATGGAATACAGAGTTGAACTATTTATTTAACCAGCAATGACATACACATTATCAAACATATTACTAGCTTCTTTGGGTCATATTTCAATAGATCCAATACTTTTGGTAAGTTAGCAATCTCTTTATCCAACTCTTTAAATTTCTGCCAGACCTTTTAAAGTTCTTGTTCGTTTTGTCTTCAAACTCCCAAATTTGTTTCTAGTTTAATCACATTCGTATTCATACCAGAAACTTCATTTTCCATTTTTATTTCTTCTGCTTTGAAATCACTTTCCGCACTCTCGAGTTCACTTTGCAATTTGAGTGTTGTATCTGCTAAAAAAATATATAAACTGTCGTTTATATTACTGATGGTCTGAGATAATTCTTGTATCTTCTCGTACGAATCGTTGTAACATGTTTTGACTTCGTCCCGTACAGAGTCAAGTTCATCTTTGTTCGCTTTTAACATTTTCTCCTGTCTGAATATAAAAAATGGGAAAGAAAGATTTTCTTTATTTCGTAACTTTAAAGCAATCAACCTACACTTGAGAAGTAGCGAAGCCAGCAACGACGCAAATTTTTCAGCAAAATTTATATACATGGCTTTAGAAAATCAAGTGTATTCATTGTTGCATCGTAGGAGTAAAAAGGAGCTTACTTCAATTGAACACTACACTATAATCAAAGTTACGTTTTTCGATCACTTTCACTTTCATTTTGTGAACTTACTTTACTGCAAGAATAATTGCTGTAATAGAGAGCGCGAGTGCTGCTAACGTAGCGAGACTAAAAAAACCCTTTACTATACGGGTTGTCCAATGTTGACATGTCTCTAGTATGTCCTCATTGTTTGGTCTTGTTGAATTTACAATTAAAGGAGTCGTTTCATCCATTGGCATTTCGTTAAAGTCACGTACATACGCAACCTTGATGTTGTCATCTCACGCTTGGTTAAATTTATTCATGAATGCTCAATGCCTCAATATATTGCCTCAACTAGCAACACAAATACGACATTCTTTGAAATTATACACGTTTCTCTTCAAAAAATTCAACAAATCTTTTAAATATTTATTACAACAGCATTGCATTAATTTAAAAAGAACGTATTGATATGAAAAAGTCTGTTGTGTATATTCCTATGGAACAATCGCTTCATTAAATTATTGCTATTTTAACGTCTTGTAGCTACGAGTTATTTTCCATGACGATTCTTCAGTTCATCCTCCGTTTTCTGAAATTTTGCCCATCCTTTATCAAATCTTGTGTGCGTCAGCTCTTGAAATAATTTGAAATTTTTTTCAAATTTCTGATAAATATTCGTGCTTTTCGCTATTAGATTTTGTAACCTTTGCAAACGTTGGCTCCATTTTTCCTTTATGCTCGAAATGTTAGATTTCTCTCGAGTTTTAAAACCTTCAGTAACTTGACGGAATTCTACATTTATTGTTGTGATTCTTTGTTTGAGCATTCGCATCTTTTGAAGAAATTTTGGATAACTTCCGTTGGTTAAACATGGTTTGAGTTTTGTCCTTAAACGCTGCAGTTCCTTCTCATCGTTTGTGTATTTATTTCGTTTGACAATGAGTACCGAAACGAGGGCAAAGACTAGCGTCACGATTACCACAAATCTGTAAATATATTTGTTTATTACTGCCAACCAAACGTTAGGATCTTCAGCAACCATTTTCGATATTTGATCTTTCTTTCACTTTCACATTCTACCTGCATTCCACCCGCGGATCCAGCCAAGTTCGGGAAGAAGTCAGCTTTGATACAATTTAAGTTTCCCTTTTATTTGATGTTTGTTCAATGGTTTGTTCTTTGTTCGAAAGTGGTTTGTAAATAACTTCATGTTATACAAATACACAAAATTAAACCTTAACTTTAATCGAACCTTATCTCTTATCGGTGGTAGGGATAGATGGGGATAGTAGGGGGTGTGACACCCTGCCACTACTCACTTTTCTCCTCTTTCTCAAAAAATAGCGTGATTTGCTTATCGTTAGATGTTCAATATTCATAATGTGTTTTACAATTCAATTATGAATGAAACACCGTGTTTTTTGAGAAACTTTTCCGTGATACTGAGGATGCTCTTCCTCTTTTCCACAGTAGGAACAAACAGTTCGGCAACTGGCTGTCATTTGTCTTTTCATTAAAATCCATTGACTAGCACTTTAAAGAGTTTTATGTTGCTATGGTTTATCGAATCTTCGCGACTAAGAAGCAAAAGTTTTGGTTTACAGTTTACTGAGGTTGTGTGTGAACCAATGTTATCAGTCGTGAATGAAACTAGTCTTCTCTCATTTACTTCATGCAAGTGTTTGAAAATTGTTCATTTAGTATATTAAGTTAGTATCGAAGCTGTAGTATTAGACGCACACTAGCGTAGCCAGTTCGCTCATTTAATCGTGCTATGTTGATTTTTCCGTGATCACTTGAACTGTGAATACAATACATTTCTAAAAAAATGAATAATGATAGTGTCGTAAAGTTTACATTGTACCACCAAACTTGCAGGCTGGATACGCTACTGATGACACATGCTCGAGGCCTTCTTTGTTAACTTCTTGCTCGAGGTTAGTAACATTGAATAATCAATGTTACTAAATTGCCTTTTAGCTGTGTCGGTTACTCTTTGTTTAATTGACTGGAATTTACCGTTTTAAAATACTTAACCATCGATGACATCAACTATTCCGAATTTTGAGAAATTCTGTTTCATAGCAATTAATTAACTTTGTGAGAAATTGTTATTCAAGCGATATCAGACATTTTAAATGAACGACGAGTTTTTTTATCGTAAACATGTTTCGGCATGCTTATGCCATCTTCAGTGCATAGAATGAAGGTGATTATTCTATTTGCATGATATATATATATATATGTGTATGTGACTATCGTTAATTGTATTAAATTACAGAATTAGTGTTAGATATATATTACAGGTTAAATATTGTATTGATGTGGTATATTTGTTTGTTGAAGTCTGGTTTGAGCTTTTTTATGCAGAGCGCTTCTTTCAGTTTAAGAGAAAAAGGAGAGTTGGCGGTGTCTAAGATGCGAAAACATGAATGGTTGTATTTTGATTTGCAATGTGGTGAAGTTTGAAGGTGTTTATAAATATGTGAGTTTTTGTCGGAATGTGTGTGTTCTTTGATGTGTGTGGAGAGATGGCGAGTTGTCTCACCAACGTAACGGGAATTACATCCCGCACATGAAAATTCATAAACCACGCAAGATTTGAGTTGATGGGTGGGAATGGGTTCTCCACTGGCACCGGTACTTGCCAATCTCTTCATGGGCTATCATGAAAAGAATTGGTTTAACTACGACGGACCAAACGTACTTTTTTACAGACGTTACGTAGACGATATTTTTTGTACATTCAACAACGAAAACGACGCCTCATTATTCCTTAATTATTTAAACCTACAACACACAAACATTACCTTTACAGTAGAAAAAGAACAGGACAATAAATTGCCTTTCTTAGACATACTTATCACTAAAGACACAACTTCAGACAAATGCATAACTTCCGTCTTTCACAAGAAAACTTACACCGGACTCTTAATGAACTTTTTAGTTTTACACCACGTAATTATAAAACAGGACTTATAAAACTCTCCTCGAACGCATCCACAGAATCAACAATACAACAAACGGCTGTGAAAATGACATAAACACATTAATTGAAACTTTAAAACGCAATTCTTTTTCTGTCCATTTCATAGACAAAGTCATACAATCATTCAACGACAAAATACAATCAGACACACAAGCATCAGATGAACTTAACCAAAACAAACCAAACATATACTATTTCAAACTTCCTTACATTGGCTCATACTCACACACCACTCAACAAAAACTACGGAAGTTAACAAAACGCTTCTGTGTTGACTTAAAAATCAAATTGGTCTTCTCATCCTACAAAATAAAAAATCTTTTTAGTTTTAAAAACAGTATTCCATCTCTACTCAAATCTTGCGTGGTTTATGAATTTTCATGTGCGGGATGTAATTCCCGTTACGTTGGTGAGACAACTCGCCATCTCTCCACACGCATCAAAGAACACACACATTCCTACAAAAACTCACATATTTATAAACACCTTCACACTTCACCACATTGCAAATCAAAATACAACCATTCATGTTTTCGCATCTTATCTGGGTAATTGTTTCTCCAAATAATCGTATGACAAAAAATAAACTATTATAATAAATTAATATTTGACAATACAACTACGTTCATTAACATTTAATATATATACGACGAAATAAATATAAAAGCCTAGCGACATTAACCTACAAAGTACGACTTCTGCACAAGAGGAAGAACAAGAAGATATTCAAGGTATTATCGACTTTTTATGTTGTATTATAAATTTGAGTGTTAATCTTTTTCATTAATTCTTAGAATAAAAACCAGTTAGGTTAACGAAAGTTTAATTGAAAAAGAAGACTCTTAAATGAACATTTCCTTGCCAACTTTTTCCGTTTTGAAAAGTCCCCTTATACACAATCTCAGTTAAATTAGAATTCGCTTTTATGATTTTATCAAATCAAAACGCGTGCAAGGTGTTTGTACTTTTGGCAATTTTGCTTATTTTAGATTGTCCTTATTTTATGAATGTCTTTATGTTTGTCGTTAAATATAAGTGAAGTTTTGATCGTTTTCGACGATCTAACTTTTCGGATTTTTAACGTGGAGCTATAGTAAGTTTGTTAAATTTATATTTTATTAGCTAAATATTATCATCGAACTATATTGGACAACATGGTCTTGACAAAATTAAAATAATTTTTGCACTCATCGCTTTTGTTGCGTTAATCTCACAAGTTCGTTCATTAACTGCTGGAAAACGAGACTGGGGAAAACGAAAAAGAGCATTAAATCACTTTCAAAAGCAAAGGTGAGCCTTAAGAGAATGATAAAAAATGTCAACAAAGTATTTTTCACCAAAATTCTTTTAGCTGATAATATGTTTGCATTTTTAATTTTTCGTTGTGAACAAAGAATTTTTAAATGTATGCTATAGCTATTTTTGTTTAACATGATCAAAAATCTTCGGTGTTAAGTAGGAGGGATGAGCTTGACGGTATGTAGCCGTATATGTTTTTCACGCTTAAACAATTGAACACGTTAATTTCTGCATTTATCCAGCTCTATGTATTGTTTTAGCATGACATTAGACAAGTTTCGTTTTAATTTTCCAGTTCCAAATGCCTGTTCAAACTGGTTAATAGCTACTGCCTACTGCCTAAACCATTACACTGCATTGTCCTAATTTTACTCAACATACTGATAAAATTTAATGTATTCTGTAATTGCACTTGCCCGAGCAATTGTTAAGTCTTAAAGGCAAAGGGTGAATACTATGATTGGCAGTAGCTGTTGCGTAAACATGCAACCGTTATATGTAAGGCATTTATCTTAATCTTAGACTCGTAGTTGAGTCTGAGTTGAAAGTTAAAATGCGTTGACTTTAATTGAACAATAATTTCACTGTCCGCACATAATTGAAAACCAATTAAAAATAATTATGGGGATTCCATTTACAGTTTTGAAGGCTATAGGAGAATCTTCTTTATTTTCTGCTTTCTTTAATCTTCTGATCATCTTCAGGTGGCCGTCAATGAATGACCTTCGCAGAAAATATGACAATTATGACCGCGAAGTGAAGAATCCTTCCGAGTTTTACAAAGAGGACTTCGAATAATGCGTGTTATTGATTCACACATGTTATATGTATGCAGAGATATGTATATATATTTATATGTGTATGAATGTATCTGATTATATGTTGAAAATAATAAAAAATGGAAAGAATGATTTTCTTTATTTCGTAACTTTAAAGCAATCAGCCTATACTTGAGAAGAAAATTTTATACATGGCTTTAGAAAATCAAGTGTATTCATTGTTGCATCGTAGGAGTAAAAAGGAGCTTACTTCAATTGAACACTACACTATAATCAAAGTTACTTTTTCGATCACTTTCACTTTCATTTTGTGAACTTACTTTACTGCAAGAATAATTGCTGTAATAGAGAGCGCGAGTGCTGCTAACGTAGCGAGACTAAAGAAACCCTTAACTATACGGATTGTCAAATGTTGACATGTCTCTAGTATGTCCTCATTGTTTGGTCTTGTTGAATTTAAAATTAAAGGAGTCGTTTCATCCATTGCCATTTCGTTAAAGTCACGTACATACGCAACCTTGATGTTGTCAAGGTCACGCGTGGTTAAATTTATTCATGAATGCTCAATGCCTCTATATGTTGTTTTTTAATTAGAACTAGCAACACAAATACGACATTCTTTGAAATTATACACGTTTCTCTTCAAAAAATTTAACAAATCATTTAAATATTTATTATAACAGCATTGCATTAATTTAAAAAGAACGTATTGATGTGAAAAGTCTGTTGTGTATATTCCTATGGAACAACCCCTTCATTAAATTATTGCTATTTTAACGTATGGTAGCTACGAGTTATTTTCCATGACGATTCTTCAGTTCATCCTCCGTTTTCTGAAATTTTGCCCATCCTTTATCAAATCTTGTGTGCGTCAGCTCTTGAAATAATTTGAAATTTCTTTCAAATTTCTGATAAATATTCGTGGTTTTCGCTATTAGATTTTGTAACCTTTCTAAACGTTGGCTCCATTTTTTCTTTATGCTCGTAATGTTAGATTTCTCTTGAGTTTTAAAACTTTCAGTGACTTTACGGAATTCTACATTTATTGTTGTGATTCTTTGTTTGAGCATTCGCATCTTTTGAAGAAATTTTGGATAACTTCCGATGGTTAAACATGGTTTGAGTTTTGTCCTTAAACGCTGCAATTCCTTCTCATCGTTTGTATATTTATTTCGTTTGACAATGAGTACCGAAACGAGGGCAAAGATTAGCGTCACGATTACCACAAATCTGTAAATATATTTGTTTAGCACTGCCCACCAAACGTGAGGATCTTCAGCAACCATTTCCGATATTTGATCTTTCTTTCACTTTCACTTTCACTTTCCATTCTACCTGCATTCCACCCGCAGATTCAGCCAGGTTATTGAAGAAGTCAGCTTTGATGCAATTTAAGTTTCCCTTTTATTTGATGTTTGTTCAATGGTTTGTTCTTTGTTCGAAAGTGGTTTGTGAATAACTTCATGTTATACAAATACACAAAATTAAACCTTAACTTTAATCGAACCTTATCTCTTATCGGTGGTAGGGATAGATGGGGATAGTAGGTGGTGTGACACCCAACCACTACTCACTTTTCTCCTCTTTCTCAAAAAATAGCGTGATTTGTTTATCGTTAGATGTTCAATATTCATAATGTGTTTTACATTTCGATTATGAATGAAACACCGTGTTTTTTGAGAAACGTTTCCGTGATACTGAGGATGCTCTTCCTCTTTTCCACAGTAGGAACAGACAGTTCGGCAACTGGCTGTCATTTGTCTTTTCATTAAAATCCATTGATTATCACTTTAAAGAGTTTTATGTTGCTATGGTTTATCGAATCTTCGCGTCTAGGAAGCAAAAGTTTTGGTTTACAGTTTACTGAGGTTGTGTGTGAACCAATGTTATCAGTCGTGAATGAAACTAGTCTTCTCTCATTTACTTCATACAAGTGTTTGAAAATTGTTCATTTAGTATATTAAGTTAGTATCAATGCTGTAGTAATTGACGCAAACTAGCATAGCCAGTTCGCTCATTTAATGATAGTGTCGTAAAGTTTACATTGTACCACCAAACTTGCTGGCTGGATACGCTACTGATGACACATGCTCGAGGTCTTCTTTGTTGTTGAATAATCAATGTTACTAAATTGCCTTTTAGCTGTGTCGGTTACTCTTTGTTTAATTGACTGGAATTTGCCGCTTTTAAAATATTAACCATCGATGACATCAACTATTCCGATTTTTGAGAAACACAGAATTTCTGTTTTATAACAATTAATTAACTTTGTGAGAAATTGTTATTCAAGCGATCTTTATTCGTCTGTAAAGTGGCAGACAAGCAAATTCGAAGAAAGTTGAATCGCTGCATCTTTCTGGTTATATTTACATTTCCAAACACCATAGAAGTAAGTTCATTGGTAAAATTCAAATACAAATAGTGATATTCTGACGTTATTTTAAATTGATTATTGATGGCGTATAATTTATTTTTACTGACACTAGATTTACTTATTGGAATTCTTTTAATCTTAGTTGTACCAAGCCAGCCAGTCAACAATTATAATAACTTCCGGTTCCCTAGACTAAACGGATGTGACAAAGCATACCCAAGTTTTTTGTACGGCAATGTTTTCGCAAATTTATTACTTTCGTGCAATTAGAGAATTAATCTGGGTAATTGCTTCTCCAAATAATTAACTCAAGGTTGTGTACTATTGAAAAACTCTACTAAATTCTAACATTTACGAGTATTTTCGCAAAACATATATTTTGTTGAGACAATTAATGTCTATGACGTAAATAGATAAGAAAGACAAACTATTATAATAGGAATTTTGTCTTCCTGTAAAATATAAGAAATTTTGTTTAAGCACATCACAGCTTGTTTACATAAAATGGTAATCGATATCATACATTTGGCTGTATAAAGTTATAAAGCTCGCACTGCTTAGTGCATCGGACAGCTACTTGGTTACTAAATCAAAGGCGAAACAGAAACGCACATGAACGAATAGCTATGGCGAAAAAAGGCAGGATTCAATTGCTTTCTCTCGCAGTCATCATTGAAATTATATTTCTTGGCAAAGTTACACAAGCATTTTGTGGTAAGTTGCTTTACTTACATTTCTTGTTTTAATCATCAAGTATTCGCCTTGAAATCTTTTATTTGGCCACAAGGATATTTTTCTAATATTGACTGTAACTTTCTTATCTATTACTAGGATAACTAGATAACGTCACACCTTTTTTCATCTTAAGAATTTAAAGCAAAACCAGCATATAGAAATTTTCATGTAGAGATTGATAGATTAAACAATTATTTCATTAAATTCATTCTTATTTCAGCTATGTCAAGCTATAATCTAAATGCTGACCTCACTCGAGCTGTAGTTCGTTCGTCGGACTATTTAAAACAATCGTACATGAAGATCAAAAGTACGAGTAAGTTGTCTCTGCGCCCATACAACGCGGCATACATGTTTGCCACACTCCGAATAGCGGGCCACACTCCAGACACGTTGCTTTCGAACTTCAAAAATGGTGAAGGAGAGTCGATCAATGAGACATTGAAATCCTACCTTGATTCAATTCAAAGCAACCACGGAAATCTGTCCAGTATCCCCGTCCCTCGACTTGCTCTCATCACCCAAGGCGTCATCGCTATTTGTGAGGATCCAGAGAACTTTTACGGCTACAATCTAACCCAGTATCTTCTAGAAGGATTCCCTAGTTTTCCAAAGTCGCCTGGTTTCAACAATTTGTTTGGTTACAGTTTAGCTGTTATCGCCTTGTGCAACTCGGGGAAGCAACCTCCTCAGTATGTCGTACATCAACTAATGAATGCAGCTAGCAGCCAGATTCATGGTGTAGATACGGATGCATTGATTTTAACAGCTTTATCGTGCTTATCGAGTAAGAACTTATCTAGGAGTAAAAGGTGGTGGTTGTTTTGGAGAAAGCTTCGCCTAGCAAGAAGTCTTCTCTTAAATCAAAATAAAACAACTGGAGGTTTTGGTAACCAATATTCGTCTGCTTTAGCCATTCAGGTATACGTTTGGATGGAATATAGTATTTGACGTTTATGTTATCAAACAGTTTATACAGCTTGCAAACCTTGCAATAATGTTATTTGTTGTAATTTATTTAGCCATAAGTTCACTCCCACTTCAACTGTCGATATATTCTATGTATAATTTCAATGTACAGTAAAGATACGTATCAACCAGTATTAGAGGACAGGACTTGCAGAATTGAGTAGATGCATTCATGGTGTATAAAGGATGATCTTTCTTAAGCGTACCTTTCGTCGACGTTCATATGAGAAGTCTGTCAATATATTTTCATTTTACAGGCTCTTCGGGCATCTGGCGTTCATACGATACTTTTCCGCTGCAATAAAGCAATGAAACACATACTTTCGTTTCAAAAAGAAGATGGCTCGTTTGGCAATCTGTTAGCAAATATCCAAGTTACCCCTGCGCTTCTGGGCGAGTCTTTGATCAGTCTGAAGAATTTACCCTGTCCTCCAAGTAAGATGAAATAACCACATTGTTTCAAACACATATTTGGAGATATTTAGAATGGACACCGAACGATTTTGATCGATTGATTCTCATTGAAATGTTATATATTGTTACACATGATATCAATAAAGTATTCAAATATCAGTAATTTTTGAAACACAAAGTAATGTTTCATGAAATATTTGACTCGAACAAGGAAATTTTCAATAAGATTTTATATCGGTGCTTCCTGCAACATTTCCTATGTGTATTTATATCGTATTGGCTTCATGTATGCTTGCCTGTTTAAGTTAGGCGCTAAAAACTATAATGTACGATTTTTCTATTTTTTTCTTTAGAACCAACAAGCCCGCCACCCACAAAGGTGTGTATTTTAAAAATTTCTGTTCGTTGGTTATTTATCAGTAGATCAATTTACACCATATTTACACCAAGTTCGAATACTCTCTTCAATAGATTTCATTCAATATCTGTTCACGTTTACCATATTTACATTCTTAGAATATAACTACAATTTCCTCTCGTACGTTTATGTTCTTAGTTAATTACAGTTACTACCAAGTTGGTCTTCAATGTCACAAATCTAACTAGAGCCGAACCTCCTGTCACAGTGAAAATGCCCCAGGGTGCAACAGCTGCAAAGGTCCTGGACCTTGCAGCACAACAAAACCACTGTTACTTACCGACATATGGGAAATTTTCGATTGGTCGTTATATTGTCAGTATTTGTGGAGTGGCCCAGGATAACGCAAAACGACAATACTGGATTATTTATGTAAACGGTGCACCTGCCCAATATGGTGTTGATGATCTCATTCCAAACAACGGAGATCGAATTACATTTAAATACGTTAAATTAAATTGATGTCAACAATACAATGGAATGCAAATTGAATGTGAAATATATGTGATAACTGAGGCGATTTATCATATGGCTGTGTCTTTTTTAGTCACCTGGACTTAGAAACGAACATACACCAACAGTTAGTATAGTTTCAATTGTACGTTCTATTTAAAAATATTAAACTTGATTTTTTCTGTATTTGCTGCTTCGTCAGGTTGATTTAGCCTCTGTGATTGTTATGACAGTATTTTGAGTAAATTTTAGAGAAAAATACGCAAAATTTGTGCACTTGTAAGGATTTAAATTTTTTAATTAATTGGTATCTATACGAAAATTTTATGAACATTTAAAAAATGCTTAAAAAGCAATGCACTGAATCAAGTGTTTAAATGAAGCAACTATTGTGCGAACAATTAAAGTCATGCACAATTAATTTAATTTATACAAACTTCTACGGAGGTAAAACTTCAACTTTTAGGTTCAAAATACAAGGATTCTAGAATTATTTTATGAATAATTAAAACTGATGACGCAAGTGTGCTTAAAAACACGTACGAAAGAGCCCTTCCCTTACTGAAAAAGGAATAATACGTAGGAGTGATGAAAAAACGAAGCAGAATAGCAATTTAAACTCTTCCGGTAAGCTCAATAAACATAACCTTTGTGTATTGGTTCATTGCTTATGCATTGTTATTGTTAAGTGTTTGCTTTGAATAACTTTGAATTCATTTTATTTCAACTTTTATGGTCTTTGCACGAACAAGACAACAGACTAAGTAATTTATCAAAGTGGTTAGAAGAACAAGGTGAAACATTAAAAATGCCATTACTATGTACAGTCAATGTTATCTGAGTACTTTGAGAAATTTTTGTTCACTTCTCTGTCAGCTTACACTTGAATACAATTTTAACTCGTCTAGATGAATGTTGTCAGTGTACAACTTTTCATTGAAGAGCCTGGCCCTGTACGCAGCGTGCCTGCTGTCATTGTCAATGCAAGCGAAGGTTCTACGGCAAAGACAGTTTTGGACATGGCTGGAAAACAAAATCCGAGCTACGTTGCAACATATAAACAAGAGGATCTTGGTGATTTCATTACGAGCATTGATGGGGTGTATAACGATCAGGAAAAACGGTATTCCTGGTTCATATACATAAATGATAAAGAAGCCGAAGTTGGTGTTGATGATTTGAAGCCAAAGGATCAAGATTTTCTTTCATTTAAATATCGTAAATATACACCGTCATGAGGAAAATGAATTCGCAGACAATCTGACTTTCAGGCGACTTGCACATTTTCACGAACAATTTTCACACGCACAACTATAAATGTTGGCAGGAATTGCTATTGTATATACCGTATAAAAAGTAAAATTTACACGTATAGCGATTGAAGTTTGCTAAACTCAAATAAACTGCGTCAGAGCCATTCCATACACAGCAGGCAACTCCTCTTTTCGAATTTTCATTATTGTCACACACACCCTTTTTCTGCCCTACCCTCAAGGCATAAACCCATAAAAGCTTTAGCTTTACTCACAGTCTGTGACTCTTTTTTGTCAGGCGCAACGGAATAAGTATTAATGTGTGTCACGGTCCCTCCCCGACCCATTCCAATGGACATTAGTAGCTACGTCCACGGCTTGTTTGAATAGAGCTAAGAGTTGAGCCGGGGGGAGTTAGTTGTACTTTGTATATTTTAAAATACGAAAATACCAATGTAAACTTCTTAAGTCCACCAATTTTTGTAATATTACCTGGAAAACTTCCTGTAAATGAAGAATGCCTGAAATGAAATAAGAAACGTCTCTATGTG
This sequence comes from Xenia sp. Carnegie-2017, assembly GCF_021976095.1. Lineage (NCBI taxonomy): Eukaryota > Metazoa > Cnidaria > Anthozoa > Malacalcyonacea > Xeniidae > Xenia > Xenia sp. Carnegie-2017. The sequence goes on along the minus strand of NW_025813483.1, from coordinate 11,866,865 downwards.
GCGACGTCATTACTACTCAGTCCCAGGGATGCCCAGGAAATGCTGCAAGAAATGAAAGATGGCTGACCGAATTTCTATTTTCTATGATAACGGAGTCTGTGAGATAATGTGAAACCTTGAGCCTCATTGCATGAATAAGATGGCTAAGAAACACTCTATATACTTCTCAATTAACGACAGGAGAAATGGTTGTGTGCAAGGGAGTAGTTTACGTCTAAACGTTTTTCGTAAGTTTTGTTGACTTGTTGTCATTTCAATCTTAATGAATTGTCTCCCAGAGATAATTTTCATTTAATGTGCGTCTGTGTTGGTTTTCGACGATCGTAATAATGAATAACACATCATAATTGGATTTATTGTCCTTCAATAGTTCAACCATTATGTCAATGTAGAAAATGCATTTTTATCATGTCTTGTTTTGTCAAATGGTCATGACTGTTTGCACTTATTCAACGGATCTTCTTAGTGATATTTAATCAATTTCTGAGTTTATGCAGCTACTGGTTGCTTATCCACCATTGACAAACACTTAGTGCAGTTACATGTGACGTACCGCTGATGAAGACTTACTGTTGATTTACCACCGACGAAACATACTGGTGATTTTCTCACCAATGACAAACAGAGCCCTGATAACAAATACTTTCAGGTGACTTACGAACTGCTGACAAACACTTACTAAAAGCTTACCAACCATTAACATTTTCTAGGACTTTCCTACCACTGACAAACACTTGCTGATAACCTATGTACCTACCATTTAACTCATTTTATCATCCACACTATCTCCTTAGGAAGTGACTACTTGCTTAGAAGATTGAAATGTGACAAAGTGTTTGGTGGTCATCTGGGATGTGTAAGATACATGCAGAATGTGTGATTTTATAGTTCAATATCCTTGTGTCAAGGTCATCATTTTGAATTTATTCATAGAAAATAAGTTTAATATGTGTGTGTTTTGTATCTAAGGTCAACACGGTTGTATGGAATGATTCCGGTGATTTACTTTTGTCTGGTTCTGATGACTGTCAACTGAACATCTATAAACCATATTCTATGAAGGTTTACTTATTGATGAATTTTTTAAAAGTTCAAGCAAAAGTTTCATTTATACATAGAATCTTTTCCATTTGTCTTTAGCCTATCCATTCCATCAACAGTGGCCATCATGCAAATATTTTCAGTGCAAAGTTTCTTCCTTGTACTTCAGATACAAAGGTGACAACTGCTTGTTTTAGTGTAACTACAAACTCCGATGGTTGTTTGTAAAGAATACTAAAAAACTATGGCTTTGTAACATTAATTTGCTATTCTTGCTCTAGCTTAAATTATATCAGGCCATGTCATACATGATTTTTTTTAGTTACATTGATTGTTTTGATTTATATGGTATACGTAATTTTGTTTTAGTCATGGTAGTTAATTTTAGTTATTTCATTTGATGTTGTTTGTTTGTGTGTATATTATGTTATTCTAAGCTGTTATTTAAGAAATAACAGATGTTTACTGTGTTTGCTTGGGCTTATGCAAACCGAGGAGACCAAAGGTTGAGGGTTGCACATGCTCGAGAGTTCTCAGAAACGTCTCCAATGTTTGCATAAGCCAGTGCAAACACGAAAAGCATCTTTTATTTTTTTATAAAATAACAATGATGGGAAAAAGACAAACATTTTAATTTTTCCTCCAAAATGTATTCATGATCGATTTGCAAATTCTCTTTGACTGATTAGTTGTTTTGATTGATTTGATTGGTTGAGCTCAGATGTGTTTTGCACAGGCTAATGCAAACACAGCTCTAGGCCAATCACCGCACACCTTTTGTGTTTATTTTATATTTCTTTATATATATTATAGATTGCATCATGTTCAGGTGATGGTATACTTCACTATAATGAAGTGAATGATTCATCATCTCATGGAAAGAATCAATTCTCATGTCACACAGGAACTACATATGAGGTATTTTGACCTTTTAGGAAACTTTGTCCTGAGCTTTAACTTTTGGTCAAATTTTAAGTACTTAAATTGTCATTTTCGAATCAACACAACCCTTAATGATCTTTATGCTCATGTCTTGTTTCCATGCACTATTCAACAAAACCCCTTATCATCCCTTTGCATTTATAATTGTATTGAAGTGAAATGTTAGTGCAACCCCTAGTGATTCTCATAAGTTCATATTTTTTTTTCATCATTAGGTCCCCACCTATCCACTGGTCCCAGTTCATTTGCATCTTTTTTTCATTATTAGGTCAACACAACCCCTGGTGATCCAAACACATTCATGTCTTCTGGAGAGGATGGAATGGTCCGCTTGTTTGACATAAGAAATAAGACTAAATGTGCTTGTAATGGATGTAAAAAGGTTAACAAAACTTCTTTACATACGTTGTTATTTTGTATTATATGGCAAGCGTCACTTCCGTCACAAAATGGCTTAGAAACATTTTTGGCTTATACAAGTATCTCATGCCATATGCCATATTTTAGGTGTCTGTCTTTTAATGCCTTGATCTGTATAAAAAGACCTCGGTCTAGTTTTTTCTTTGAACTTTTCAGGATGTTTTAATCAATACTGATAAAGCTGTTACATCCTTCAGCATTAATCCTATTCAGCCATATTATGTTGCTGTCGGATGTGATAATAGTTCACTTTATGTATATGATCGACGAACTTTAACTGTTGGAGAACCATTAGATGGAAGCAGCCAGCAAGGATTACTGTATCAGTTTAAACCAAAACATTGGAGAAACGAGATTGTCGTGTGACATCTTTGAAATACAGGTAAAAATTCTTCATTCTGTCTGTCAGAGATGTAGCTACGTATAATTGACAACCTCTGGATTTTTTTGTGAAAATAAATTAGTTGAACTGAGAGTGTTTTTTTGTCAAAAAAATGGGTCAATTTTACTGTATTTCTTGAATAGGTAGTTGATAACTTATTGTCTTGTTTCATATGAATATAGTTAATCTAGTTTCGGACTTAAGTTTTCCTCCTCACTTAAATTGCGTTCACAACAAAACAACAAGTGGTTATTTTGACTATAGCTTGTGAGTGATAGGTTTTATTAAATATGTTTTTATTTGCCATAAAGTGTGGATTTTCGCTTCCTGATACATGACTCAAAATCAAATTGGATTTAATGAAAAATGAAATAAATATATGTAATATTTGTTGTTGATTCCAATTACGAGTCAAAAGGCAGTGACTTTTTGTAGTTTGTAATGTCCTTAGATCCCTTGTTTATGGACGTGTCAGGAGTGATAAAAATTTCATCTTTATGACATAATTTAGACATGTTTACAGCCATATATAACCTAAGCTTACAAATATAGCCACAACCAATAGTTATTCAGCATGTTTTAAATGTAAAAAACACCAATATGCTCTTTTGTTTTTTAGTCCTAATGGTCGAAATCTGTTAGCAAGCTATTGTTCCGACTATGTCTATCTCTTTGATGCAAAACCAGAAGCCAGAGAGCCGCTATTGTCTGCTGAAAGTGAAAAAAATGAAGAAACCTGCTGCCCTAACGTCGACAATGATCCTCCTATGAAGCGTTTAAGACTGCGCGGGGACTGGTCCGATACAGGTCCTAATGCTAGACCTAATGGAGAGGAGCCAGTAAGTAGTACGGAAGATAACTTTGAACGTCGCATGTCTGGGTATTTCACTCGATGGATTGAGGAATCTCTACGTATCGCACGTGAAGAAAGACGTCATGCACGTCATGAATCTGATCATGATGATAGTCATGACGATGAAAATAATGACGTCAGTGATAGAAGTAATGTAACTTTTGAGAATGAAACATCGCTGACTCAAGAAGTCCAAGGCAGCAATGACGTCATTCGGCAAGATATCCAAGGTAATAATGGCATCATTCGAGATGAAGTTGATGTCACTGATGATGTCATTCAAGATTGTGAGTCATCAGAGAACAATGTGGTTGATAGTGATATTGCTGAAGGTTTGTCCCAAACGTTTAATGAGGATGCCATCCAAGATGGCCGTTGTGTACATAATAATGAAAAATCTTATCAGAGTTATAAACGGCCTAACAATTCTCAAACCAGAAACGATAACCTCATTCAATATGATCGTATGATTGATGACGAGGGATCATGTCAGAACGAAAGACAACCTAACACTTCCCAAGAAGGAAGTGATGACGTCATTAAAGATGGCAGCCGTGTGCTTGACAATGAAGAATCATGTCAGAGAGACATACATCTTGAATCTGCCGAACAATCAAGCAATGAAACACGTCGTCATAACGCTGCTTCGGCAATACAAAATTTTTTCCGCTTTCGTATGAAGAAAAACGACCAAACCGTCACGTGTGAAACACGTTCATATTCCAGATTTCAGCAAGTATACAGAGGTCACCGAAACGCTCGCACAATGGTGAGTATGACGCTATGCCTAGAATCGGCTTTCAAGTACAAATAAAGTCGACGTGTTTAATTAGTCATTGAGTCAGAGGGAATTGTTACTTTATTCCTTTAGATCAAGGAAGCCAACTTTTGGGGTAATGATTACATTCTTAGCGGGAGCGACTGTGGTCGAATATTCATTTGGTCGAGAAAAAGTGCGGACGTTGTCATGTTACTGGAGGGTGATCGACATGTTGTAAATTGTGTTCAACCACATCCATACTTACCCTGTATGTATACTTCATTACAATCAAAATCTCCAATAATGAACTATGATTACGCCATTGAAATGAATGCAACAGGAACGCTACCTTTCCTTCTAATATTGAAGCCGCTTTCTCCCCAGTCTTTCCTTGCAACAAAAGCGCACGGCCAAACAGATTTTTTATATAACACATCCTTAAAACTTAACAAATACTTCATTTTAGAAAAATATAAATTTTTAAGATCATTAACCTAGTCTATAGATTCTTGATTTGTTAATGATTCAAAAGATTCATCGTTTGGAAGTGCTGAAAAAAGGTGTATTCCTTTAACTAAAAAAAAACGTACAACCTTCGCGTGGTTTTTTTTACAGGCTTTTCGTCTCAAATTTTGGCTTAATAAAATAATCTGAAGGTGGCGTTCCCCTTATATTAATTTTAATGGACTACACTCATACGTATTTTGCATTTTTCTTAAATATCCCTGACTGGCAATCTTATCTTTTGTATTTTTCCATCCATTGATATCCCTCACTGACACTACTTATCTCTGGCATCCTCTTATTGACACTGCTCGTGCATTGACGACACTCGTCTTTTACATTTTTCCCATTTCCCCTTCTTTCCGTTCATCTCTTTAATCTACAATAGTTATTTCTTTTTTTCTCTCCATCAGTTTTAGCTACCAGTGGTATTGATTATGATATTAAATTATGGACCCCTTCATCGTTGAATGTCAATAACATGGAGAATATACCGGAGGTAAAAGTGATATTCTTGTTGAAGAATCCAACTGTTTCTGTCTTTAAGAAGTTTAGTACTTACTCTTTTCCTATATATATCCCAAACATATGCCGAACCTTTCTCATGTGACTCTTATGATACTCATTCATTCCTGTGATAATATCCGTCATGATCCCCTACATTCTTCATCCTCCTATCTTCAGGTGATATCTCGCAATGAGCGCATGCTCCGTGAAAGTCGTGATACCCTCACTGTACCTGCATCGTTTATGATAAGACTTCTTTCATCTCTTCATCGAGTACGGTTTCAAGGTATGTGATGGCGATGTTTTAATCTTTAATTTTGGTCGATACTTCATGACAATTAGCTCAATTTAAAAAATTCTGATTGCTTATATTTTTAATGTTTTATGATGGGGGATATCAGTAAGGTTTTACCATTTTCTGAGTTTAGCTTTTTTTTTTCTTTAACGTGAAATCGACTTGCGTCCAATAAGTGGTGGTTACTTTATCTGACCATTCGACATGTTGATATAAAGGAACACACGTAATACCTTCCTACGCAATCTTAACCATACTTAGCCATACCTAGGACACCTTAGCCATACCTAGGACACCTTAGCCATACCTAGGACACCTTAGCCATACCTAGGACACCTTAGCCATACCTAGGACACCTTAGCCATACTTAGCTTTTCTAAGACCACGTTATACGCTGACCGTCAATATATATATTACATAATAAACGTAATCCGAGCTAATTTAAAATCTAAACTTATCTTGTTATCACTACCAATTTAATATTTTTGCAGTGTACAAAGAAGAAAAAGTTAATGTTTATCATATTTTAAAAAGCTTCTCCATCCAAAGCACAAACTTCGCGACTTTGTTGCAAGTACTAGTTAGATTTCAGTTAACTGCTCTCTTCTTAAATATTAATTTAATTGATTGCAAAGATTTAGAAATTCCTTTTTAAATTCATGTATCATGGCTCATGATGATTTATTAAAGTAGTATTAAACTTTTGTAGAATATATTTAAATCTTTTTTAACATTTTTATATAATTTCGATGAAATATAATTTATAATAACTATATAACCATATAATTCTACCTACTACATGTATTTGTGTCATTAATTCTGTACATTTTAGCTTTTTTAACTGCCATTCATATTTTGAAATCTTTATTAAATTGAAAGTAAAACTTTGCAAAAAGATCTTTATCATAACGCCATTATGAACATGTTGAAGTTGGAAGGTTTTAAATAATAAATTAAATAGTACTTTTTAAACCTATAGTTTTAAGCAGGATATACATTGAGTATTGGTTTATGAAGTATAGTTACATGAAGTATTGCTTTAATTTTCAGGAGGACACGGCGAATCTTCTACGGATGAAGGCGACAGCGACTAACAACAAACATTGCACAATCAAAGGTATGTGAAATTATTGATTGTATCTGCCAATGTCCGGTCATAGTAAAATGTCGATGAGTCCTATTGTCTTTCATACTTATTTCATCTATCCTTCCAATCCCATCTTATCCTTCTGTATATGCAGGAATTCAAATATACATCCTGATATGTAAACATGTACCATTAGCTATCCTCGTCATTAAGTAATTCTGTTTTTCCTGTTCCAAAGAAAGTCAGTTTCCACTGAAGTAAAATTCCTGAGGTCAAATGTCCCGACTCGGAATTGAACCCTGGCAAAAAGTCCTCTTGAAAACCATTGTTCACTTGTACCCGCTGAGACCCAGTCTCCTCCAGCGTTTCTTGCGGGCGAGCGTCAATGTAAGTCGGTAGCTGGCGTTTATTTTGTGAAGTTTCATCAAATATAGCCCTCTCATCTTCCGGGTAGAATGATTCATATATATCTCGTTTGGCATAAGTCCGTCTTGTCGGGTCCTCATCGTAAGAATAATCGGAAATGTGCGGAGTGTTGTCGTAGCCATACGAGAATGGCTGATCGTAATTGTAGTTATTGTAATAGGCAGCTGTCGACTGATTCCAAAATGGCTGAAGTTGTTCTAAAATAACATGATATTGGATATTTTTAAGGCATAAATTAAAACTAAACTATAAGATAAAAGTTCATTTCTTTACCATATGCCGATGTAAATAATTTCTGATTCTCAAATGTTGCTGGTGATACACGATCAATGGTAAATTTTTTGACACCCTCCGGATAACGTGAGTTCTCTTGCATTGGCCCGGGGGTACTTTTACCTGTCTTAACACGTTCCAATTCTTCCGTCTTTTTTTGATCGTCAATTACCTTTAAGACAAATCTAACTAGATGTTTCTGTTTCATAAGAATATTAAACTAGTTACCAACCTCCTCTTCAAGGTCCTCTACATCTGTTGCCTGTTTGCTGGTATCGTGTTGAGTGAATGTTCCTGCGTTCAGGTGCTTGCCCATAATGTTGATATTATCTGTTACGTTCATGATCCAAACACCTTTGGGACTCTCGCCCCAGTTATGCACGGTCATAAATGTCCAATCATGAAGTCCATTAGTAGAGTCGTCATAGCGACGCGTTGATAGCATCTCGTTTCTTGTGCCGCTCGGCGAAAAGAGGTCAATGCTAACCTGACCGCGCCTACGATGTTGGAAGCTCATGGTCAGCGTAACATGCTCTAGTTTCTCTATGTCGTTTTCGGTTTCTTCACACGCAATGGTGTCTATGGTAACAGAAAGCGTGCCACCCGCTGGAATCTCCCTTAAACGGAAATATTATCATTTAGCATTTTAATCATCATGCTATCCTTCTCTATTTACAATATCTTTTTCCATCCCAAGACGTTTCACTTACTGCTGTATATCGCTCGATGGTCCCTCGCAGATTCTTTGTTTAGCGACATTGATCCAAGACTTTGCTTTTTGTACGAGCTGATAAGCATCCAATCTCCCGAAACCGAATTTATGATTGAAGTGGTATCCCGCGCCATTTCTCAGCCATCCATCGTCGACTGGACTCGTGACTTGCGCACTTTCTACAATCACGTGCTGCATGTCCCGCCAGGTCAGGTTGGGACTGTGAAGGATAGAGAAAATGAATCAAGGGAGGAAATATTGAAAACCGTCCGTGTTTTGACCATGAAAATGGTTTGAATGCGTTGAAATTTGCGGTTTTTGAGAAAGAAATGCTTTCAAATACGACAGAAGAAAATTGCTCGTAATGATGATATTGATATTTGGTACACGAAGGATGGTTATGGACAATGATGGATAGATACATTAACTGCACTATGATTGATACATTTTGTACAGAATGGAGGTGTTTGGCAAATGACAGACACATCTGTCTCATAAGAAATGGGTTTGGACAGTAAGGAATGTGATTTGTTTGGAGTATGAAGTTTGTATTTATAACGTTGGAATATAATTACAACAAGTGTAGGAAAAGAAGAGGTGGTGTTTCACTTAGGAAGGCGATGGACATTTTCTTATAGAAAAATATTTCTTGTGTTAAATTGTGCTTTTCTCGGATTGAGGTTGTTTAACAACGTTTTAGTCAATGTATTTACTTAGCTTCCAGAGCAAGTGAAATCATTCCGGCCGCTAATGGTGCAGCTGATGATGTTCCTTTAAATTCCTCAGTACATCTGTGATGAAGATCTGTGGTTACCTTGTATGAGAAATAGGGAATTGTGGGTAAAACGTATTATTTGTGGAAAGTCTTGCCTTGCATATATGAACTGTTCATCTTATACCTGAACTATGTCATTGTTACACTTGAACAGTCTCCTCATATACTTGAACAATCTCATCTAATATTTAAACAGTCCCCTCATATACCTGAACAATCTCATCCTACACCTGAACAATCTCCTCATATACCTGAACAATCTCATCCTACACCTGAGCAATCTCCTCATATACCTGAACAATCTCCTCATATACCTGAACAATCTCCTCATATACCTGAACAATCTCCTCTTATACCTGAAAAGTCTCATTTTATACTTGAAAAGTCTCATTTTATACCTGAACAATCTCCTCTTATACCTGAACAATACCTGAACAATCTTATACCTGTCTGAACAATCTTATACCTGAACAATCTCATCTTTTACCTATACCTGAACAATCTCATCCTACACCTGAGCACCTGAGCAATTTCATATACCTCTCATGTTATACATGAACAATCTCCTCATATATCTGAACAATCTCATGTTATACATGAACAATCTCCTCATATACCTGAACAATCTCCTCTTATACCTGAAAAGTCTCATTTTATACTTGAAAAGTCTCATTTTATACCTGAACAATCTCCTCTTATACCTGAACAATCTCCTCTTATATCTGAACAATCTCATTTTATACCTGAACAATCTCATCTTATACCTGAAAAGTCTCATTTTATACTTGAAAAGTCTCATTTTATACCTGAACAATCACCTCTTATACCTGAACAATCTCATCTTATACCTGAACAATCTCATCTTATACCTGAACAATCTCATCTTATACCTGAACAATCTCATCTTATACCTGAACAAATACCTGAACAATCTCATCTTATACCTGAACAATCTCCTCTTTTACCTGAACAATCTCCTCTTATACCTGAACAATCTCATCTTATACCTGAACAATCTCATCATATACCTGAACAATCTCCTCTTATACATGAACAATCTCCTCATATACCTGAACAATCTCCTCTTATACCTGAACAATCTCCTCTTATACCTAAAACGTCTCATTTTATACTTGAAAAGTCTCATTTCATACCTGAACAATCACCTCATATACCTGAACAATCACCTCATATACCTGAACAATCTCATCATATACTTAAACAAACCTACAAATACCTGAACAATCTCATTTTGCACCTGAAATTTTATACTCTCATTTCCTATACATAAAACATGACGTTAGTGTGATGACATTATGGGTAACTAGGGTTACTCACTATCTTATTTTCTTCTTTCTCCCTATGAGATCCTCCATTAAACGTGACCGCGAGCGTGGATGAACAGAGCTCCGTGTAGTATGCGGAAAGACCATGATCCCCAATGCATCCCACTGAGATTGTATATATACTTGTCGTGTATCCATCGCAGTTACAATCGTCATCAGTTAAACCTCCATTTCCCGTTGCCCATACGTATATGTTACCATAACCACGGCGACCCTTTAAAACACAACGGTAACAATTCTCGTCGTTATAATTTTTCTTTCATTTTCTATTGTTAGAAAATATTTCCTAAGTTATTCAAAAAGCTACAGAATTCTATTAAATCTTTGTGCTTTCTGCCCACTGTAATTCTTCCTTATCTTACCTTCAATGCTCCTTGTTTTAAAGCCTCTTGCGCCAATTTTCCAGGTTTTCCAAAAGTCTTCCCATCATCCTTAGGTCCCCAACAGTTGCTATAAATGTCTATGTAGTCGGACTGAAAGCTGAGAGCGCTGCCTTCTAAAACGTCGGTCGCCTGACCATCCAACATCCGCACTCCTGGTATAAATAATAGCTCATTGAGAAAAGTATTGGTATAAGTTCCTATTTTTCAGTTTTTTCCGAAAAGATTTAATAAGCAGTATTTAATGATGACTTTGTTTCGTCTGATGGTCATATACATGCTTTCATTGAATTACTTGTTCTTTTTATGACTGTATGGTATTAAACTTATTGCAACTCTCAACGGCAGGCGGTCAGAGCTGGCGATTTTTGAGCCCCGAGCCTACTTTTCCCAGAGTTAATAAAAGAAGACAACTTTAGACTCTAGCAGTTTTTATCTTAGCAAAATAACTGTTTTTATCTCTTTAAATAAAACTTACGTTAAGTGGCATTTACAACATACGTGTTGATAAATTTGTACATCTCATCAGTTAATAATATTCATTTGAAATTAAATTTGACTATGATCGAAATTGAGAATCAGAATTGGATTTTTGATTCTGTCATAATGACTTTGAAATAATCATCGATTCACAAACCTCCAATATTTGCATTATAAGCAACTCCTACTCCACAGATGCTATTGTTGGCTTTTGCTGCAACCTCTCCCGCACAACGTGTCCCGTGACTACAGGTGTTTATGTATTTATGGTAAAGAAATTGATATTTATATAACGTGAATTACGACAGATGATTACGTATGTGTCATGTTTTTTATCAAACCCACCAATTATCGGGATCTGTATCGCGAGGATGCGGGTTTGCGTCCATGTCGTTAAAATCATAGCTGGCCTTTTGATCCTTGAGAATGATGGTAAACAGTTTTTAATGTAAGAGACTATTTCCCGACAGAAACGTCAGAAGGCAATACATGACTTACAAAGTTCTCATAAAGATCGGGATGAGTACTATCTACTCCTAAATTGAAGAAACTGAGATTGACATCACTTATTGATCAAATGTTAGCTAATTATCTTTCGATCCGACATACCATCATCGAGAATGCTGACAACTACGCCTCGACCTGTTATACCACTTTGCCATACTGGCATCACATTCAGGTCGACTCCTGCCGGACCAGACGACTGACCTTGGTTATACTGGATGTTAAAACAAAGGATAAGATTTTGGATTTGTGGAGCACGAGGAATATTTATGGCTTACCAGGTACCATTGATCCTGGAACTTTGGATCAGAAGGGACACCGTCTCTTTTGTTCCTATTGAGCACATGCTGTCTTTCTGCCCATAGTACCTATCGGTTAACATAGTAAAACAGCTTAATGCATCGTGAATTTGATGTAATAAGGATTTTTTAAAATTTCTCTCTTGTCTAAAAAAGTTACCTCTTCTTCGGACATCAACATTGTTGTTTTTTCATGAATGTCTCTTTTTCCACGAAATGAATTGCCAACGTGTTTGAAATGGTAAAATCCTTTGAGAGTGCCTACCTATGGATACACGAGAGCAATAATGTAATTTTTCAAATTTAATTGCATTCCTCTCGTTTTATCTGTTGATTGAAAGGTGTGGACAGGGAACGTGTAGTACCTTAGAAGAGTGCTTGCCAATGGATTGAAAGGCGTTACTAAGGAATTTAAGCTACTATTGAAGAGTGATCACCAATGTATTTTAAGGGCATCGCGAGGGAACTAAACTACACTTGAAAAGTTCTATAATTTTTTTAACAATGTGCCCTCCCGTTTATCACCGTCAGAGTGCAATAGTGACTCCTCTTCTACAGATGGAAAGGTAAAATGACATTCATATAAGAAAAAAACGAGGAGAACAATTCTATAGTTATCTTTAACAACGAAATCCTTTCGAAGAACAACTGAATTTTAATCACTGACCTTTCCAAGGTTAACAAAACCATGTTTAGATGCTATCCTATCAGCGACCTCCACTTCCGCCGGATCCGTTAGTTGTACTGCCCAGGAGTCTGTGTAGAATAGTTTACCTTCTTCGTCTTTTAAAGCGTCTTCAAACTTATGTATTACCTTCCATTCTTCTTTCGTTAATTTTGGATCTTTCTCGCTTTTATTGCTTTTCCTTTTCTCTTTGGATGGTCGACCGTTAACACTCCACAAAAAGCAAATCACTATAACAAATATCTCCTGTGCTACTCGTCGTAAAAGCATTTTACTGATTTATACAAGAAAATCATTGAAGATTTTGGAAATATTTGAAAGTTACTACATGATATCTACCAGTACAGATAACAAAAGAAAGACCATGTTTATAAAAAAGATTACAGGTCATAGCAGGTCTCAATACTCATTTCCGTTTGTAATTCTAAAATACATCGTGAATAACATATATACAACAAAGGTCATCCTTTTTCGCACAGTTTTGAAGCTATACAAAACCTACTAATCGGGGGTCACAAAGTTGACGACGTTTCTAGCTGCACGGATAAAGTTTCTTCATGCAACTCTAGTTACTGCAATCTTTATTTGCGTCCGTGATGCTGGCTAAGTTTGTAAATCAATCAATAATAAGACACACGATGTTTTCATAAATCATAAAGTTGTGCAAAAACGACTCTTGTTTCTCATCACTGTCGCGTTTACATCGCTTTCTTTGTTATCGACGTTCGATGATTGAACACCAGTGTTTGCATCGTATTCCTATGTTACATAAATAATCCAAATTTTCGTACAATATCAAGTTTATCAACAACATGTAATATTATACTTTCAGTTACCTCGTATACTGGTATATGAAGTTTGGCTTGGGTCACGTAGATCCTCTCGTAACACTCAAGATCCTGTCTTGTACTTGCCTTTTTGATGGCCGTAAGTAGATGTTGATAAATGGCTGGAATTCTATAGAACGAGGGGAAAAGTGCCGAGTTACGTTAGACATAAGTCTTTAAAATGGGAGATCACTACTATTATAGTATATGCTATTGATAAAACAAACGATGTCTTTATTTTCAAATGTGTGCTAGCCCCAAGAGTGCACATGCAAAATGTATGCGAGGCCCCAATATAGCATGTGTAAAATGGATGTGCATTCCCATCATGGCACATGTAAAATGGATGTGAGCCTCTAGCACAGCACATGAAAAATGAGTGAATTCCAGCATAGCACATGTGAAATGTTGGTAAGTCTTTGCATAGCACGTGTAAAATGTATGTGAGTTCTCAGTATGACACATGAGACGAAAGTATATTCTAGATGACGTAACTCGCTAAATGGTAGGAATTATAGGGGATTTGCGATCAAATTTTTTGAAATGCATTTGTTTTCAGCACAGCACTATATTATATAGTTAATCAAGTTATAACAACATAGTTTAGAGATTCAATGAGTCTTACAGGCTTATTCGTACTTGATCCAGTTTGTATGTAAACTAGCACGAAGATAATCCATAGTTCATCTTGTTATATCTTACCTTGTCATATAATTCTCTTGCGTGATGGCTTCGTGGTAGTGAAGCAATAAAGTTTGAAAGAAATTTTTGCGAATTTCTTCAAGTTCTTGGCATTTATTAAATTGATATTTCATATCTTCTTGATATTTAGGTGCGTAACCTGTCAAATCACGTAAAGCTTCTTCGTATTTTCTTTTACTCTCATTTAACTCGACGCTGAACTTTTCTACTTTATCTTGCAACTTTTCACGATATCTTCGCTTATCTCTTTTTCTTTTCCCTCGCTTTCCTGTTTTTGACCGTTCTGAAAATTTCGACAGGAACTGTGGTATATCTTCTTGGCTTTATTCACTAACAAAGAAAGAAAGCGGGCTATATAAGAGGTTGTCTTTTTTCATAACTTGAGTGGTTTTTTGAAAGGAAATCATTCTTTTCCCAGCCTTGCAAAACAATGAATTATGAAGGAGCAACTTAGTACACACTATCTTGGCTGTGTGAAAAAGTGTGAGATGATAAATATTTTGTTTTTACCTTCTTCAAGTCGTCGTGACCATGGTTTTTGTGCATTACTGAATCCTTCATCAATTATTTTCACTTCTTTAAAATTCATCAAAGTTTTATGGTAATTATCTTTCTTCCACCGATTTACAGTCTCATTAACAGTCAACAGTTTTTCGTGCACTTCATAGTGAACATCAGCTAACTGCTCGCCTTCCAACATTATTCCGTACATTGCCGTTTTCAGGCTTCCATATTCCGGACTCTTCTTGTTGCTATCTTCCCATTTCTTTGACCAAGCTAAAAGAAATGGATCCTTTGGATTTAATGAGAATTCCAAAGGTTAAATATGCCACATGTACATTTGTGATTTATTGTGGGCTTTGCTGTTATTGAAGCCTTTTCTACAAAAATAATCCTCTATGTTTTAGTTTCCAGGGACTAAGAATCATTCCTGAGCTATAAAATAGGTTTGAAACATGTTTTAAAACAGCTGGCAACATTACACTTTAATGAGCGACGATTTTAATGCGTAAAAATTTGTTTCAATTACACTGAATACACATTTCCCTGAGGTGTTGCCACTGTACGTCTGTACGTAATATATAAATTCGCGTGTCATTTACAAGGTTTATAGAACGAAATTACGAAAATGTAAAAGTTCACTAACATTTTAATTTATTGCAGTACGCTGCCTCTATATCGGTTCGTTCCTTTATCATTTTCATGAAATCGTCACACAATTTCGCTCCATCTTCAATTCTTTTCAAGCACGTTTTGTAACTGTTAATGTCCCAGAAATTAAGATTTGAAAAATTCGCTGATAAAAATTCCTCGTTTGCTGAAAACTGACAGTTTGTCTGTTGATCACTAGTCATATTTTATGCAGTTAATGTTACAGTAAATTTTTGTTCCTTTGATTTTGAGTTGCAGGCTTGTAGCAAAATATGTAATCTGATACTCGTTTGTTTGCTTTGCCCGTAAGTATCTAAGGCAACACTCCGATAGACTAAATTTTACGTTCAAAAATATTATTTTTTTGACGCTTTTAATTTTGGTTTCATTGCGTTCTTTGCATCATTTAAGTATTTGCAACATCTCTAATGTTGTCAATTTGATTTATTTGAGAGAGATAGCGATTATTCATTGGAAATAAATGTGTATCGCGTTGTTTCCGGTGACAAACAGACATGGATTAGACTTATTGTTATTGCACCTAAATAATTCACCGTGAAAATTGAAACTAATTTTCACGATAGTACTTCGGCTATTTATAGACATTGCTGGACAATATTCAGTACATTAAATAAATTGCCTAATATATAGCAAATACATTGAAAAAGTCAAATTTCATAATTCTCCTAATGATTAATAGCGATACAAAGAATGCCCCATTTCCTGTATTTTGTAATTATTCAAATGTCTCCGGCGTCTAATCCACGTCTTTGTTGACAGTTAAGAAGTTTCAGTCAGAAACGAAGCATTATATGAGAATATTATCATAGATTTTGTTCAGAGCTTCGAGTAGTTTTAAAATGGATATATCGGGGCTTTTTTGGGCTCCTGACTCAGTTCAAGGTTTTCGCCTTGGTAAAGTTATCGACCTTGGAGCGGACACGATTTCTGTTGAACCGCTTGACGATAAAGGAATGGTATGTATTTGTATCATTTTGATTGCTATGACAGTTGATTTTCATAGTATTTGTTTATAAATTTCACTGATGAACTTTTGCAAAATGGTTATAGTGTTATGTACTATAGTTTTCTCTTTCGCTTTTAAGTGTCAAACTTTAATTACACGAGTAACGAGTTTGTATTTTTGAGTGAGTATTTCGTTAATTTTTCTTTTTTTCTTGTTATTCAGGCAATTTGTGCGCCTTACGAACGTGTATTTCCAGCAGAAAAAGATAGCGAAAAAGATGTTGAGGACAATTGTAAGTTTGTAAATGCGCTTTCATCCGGTGTCAAGGTTTCAATAATATTATTTCGACCATCATTTATCTACAAATGTTCGGAAAATATTTCTATTTATAGTTTATGTGTAGAGAATATCTGAGCCATATATATCAAAGTGGGCATTCTGTGGTATTTTCGTTTACGAAACCTTAATTTGGGTGTTTATAAAAGAAATTTCTGACTTGTTTTTGTTATGTGTGGGCGTTGAAAACACTTGACAAAAGCTTTCATTGTCGTGGAAATTGTTTCTATTGATTTGGTTAAGTTAAGCATTGAATTTTCTTATGACACTTTCATTGAACTCTAAAAGAAACTCTATAGTGAGGAATTATTTTTCCTGAATTGTTTAAATCATCCAGAGATGTCCGAACTTTTTTCGAAAAAATGTTATTTTTTTGTGAAATGCTCTAAGTTTTACCAGGGTGTATTGATCTTTTGGAAAGAACTATTTCTCATGCTTGTTTGCATAAGTTAATTTACTAATGGATTATCTCTGTTTTAACTGTTTACTGTTAAAATTTCATCGACAGGTGCTCTCATGTTCCTTAACGAAGCTACACTATTAAATAATCTTAAAATTCGATATAAGAAAGATTTGATATATGTAAGTTGTTGCATGCTCTTTTTTAGCAATAATCTTTTCACCTTGTCTTGATAAAACAATACAGCAACTTCTCATATTTTACAGACATATGTAGCTGATATATTGCTTGCAGTAAACCCTTACCATGAGATAAGAAGATTATATTCCAGCGAAACAATGCAGCAATATCATGGAAAATCCATTGGTGTTCTACCACCTCATGTATTTGCTATTGGTTGGTGTTTATATTACTAAACAAATCTATTGGATACACTTGTAAATGTTATTATTTTTTGTTTTTTAGCTGATAAAGCTTATCGTGACATGAGATCTTTCAAGGAAAGTCAATCAGTCATAGTCAGTGGTATGTAAAAAACTTTTCTAATAACTATAGTATGAATCACAAATGAGCAATTGTGCAATTATAATGATCTGAATTTCATCTTTATAGGTGAATCTGGAGCTGGTAAAACAGAGTCGACCAAGTATATATTAAGGTTAATAAAACAACGTGTCTCAATAATCCTTTACTTGATCTATCTTCCTCAAAGCAGGTTTTTTTGTCTTTAGATATTTAACTGAATCATGGGGAGATGGTCAACATGGTCACATAGAACAGAGGATTGTTGAAGGTTTGCTACAAATATTCCAAAGGTTTTAGAATTGCGAGGAAACATTTTTGTGATGGTCAATTCTCTTTTGTAACTCAGCTAACCCTCTTCTCGAATCATTTGGCAATGCAAAGACGTTGCGGAATATAAACAGCAGTCGTTTTGGAAAATATGTCGAATTACATTTCAACGAGAAGGTGATGGAAGAAAAGCGTGCATAAATTTATGATAAGAAATTGTTAAACAGGATTTCTTTTGCAGCCAAAAGTTGTTGGTGGCTTTATTTCTCACTATCTTCTTGAAAAATCTCGTATTTGCAAGCAAAGTTCTGGAGAAAGAAGCTATCATGTCTTCTACAGATTATGTTGTGGTGCACCGGCTGAACTCAAGACATCCCTTGGCATAACTAAGGCTAAAGACTTTCATGTAAATCTTTTTACAATGATAGTCAACTTGTTATATGTGGCTTTTGTTTTATTTATTTCTTATTTTACAGTATTTGAATCAAGGTTCATATGAAGTGCCAAGCCTAAATGACACGCAAGATTATAAACTAATGACTGAGTCCATGGAAAAAGTTGGTTTTTCGTTGCAAGAGAAAGATAACATCTTTCGTATTGTGGCAGCTGTTATGCATCTTGGAAATATTGCGTTTGAAGAAAAATTGGATGATAAGCAAGGTAGGTTTGCCATAGTGTTGATGTGAATAAGAAAGCTGCGGATAAGGATTATTAGGCATGAAAAGGTGCATATGATGATTACTATGGTTAAAATGATACATGTTAATATTACCATAAGGATAGGAAATAAGGTAAAATTGAGGATTGCTAGGAGTAAAATGGTTCTTAATGTTACTGAGGATAGGAAATATGTATGTTAAGATAATGGCTGCTCAGAGTAAAATGGAACAGATAAAGGTTTCTATGGATACAATACAGATGAGTGTTTACAGACATAAAAAGTTGCACCCAACGTTTACTGGGGATAAGAAAAAAGAGCAAGAACAAATTCACAACACAAATCTTCAAGCTATATGTATTGAATACTGTCATTATAGGTGGCTGTAAAGTGTGCAATAAATGTGACAACTCTGTTCAATTTGTGGCTAAGTTGCTTAAAGTGGATCCTAGTGCATTAAAAATGGCGCTGACCACAAGACTGATGTCTCAAGTGAAGCAATTAGGAGGCCTAAATGCTAGCGCTATAAAGTATGATATTTATGCAATATCGTCCTATTTGGAGTTTCTGAAACTTTTAAATATGTTGTTGTTTCAGGTGCTCGTAATGTTTTCTTTTATATTTTTAGAGTTCCATTAAAGATGGAACAAGCAACAGCAGCCAGGGACGCACTCGCTAAAGCTCTGTATTCTCATCTATTTGATCACATCGTTTCACAAGTCAATCAATGCTTCCCATTTAAATCATCCTCAACTTATATTGGTGTATTGGATATCGCCGGCTTTGGTAATCATCCAATCATTTGAACGCGTCAATTTTAATTTAGCATCCTCTAATTAATAATGCGATCTTCAATTAACGTTTTGATTAACTCTAATACTTAATTTATATTATTGCAGAGTTCTTTGATGTGAACAGCTTTGAGCAGTTTTGTATAAACTATTGCAACGAGAAACTTCAACAGTTCTTCAACGAGCGACTCTTAAAGCAGGTAAATTTATTGAATTTTATGTTAGCGTGTCTCATATGTTCGGAACACGTGTAATTTATTGGTACGAATTATTTGATTTGATACTGTCTTCTTTAGGAACAAGAACTGTATAAGAGAGAAGGACTTAATGTCAAAGAAATTAATTTTATTGATAACCAAGATTGCATCGGTAATGCAGAAGTACTTTGAATATCTTTATGCGTTCTTAAAATTGGTGCCGACTTCAGTTTCCTTTTACGAGTTGTTATATATTGTATGTTATTGTATTTGTAGATTTAATCGAGTCGAAGAATAATGGAATTCTTATTCTTTTGAATGAGGAGAGTAAGTTACCGAAATCCACGTTTCAGCACTTTACAACTGAAGTATTTCACAAGAATAAAGGACATTTTAGATTGGCTGTAAGTGATCAAAGTATACCTCTTTACTGGAGTAATTAACGTTGTACGTATGACTATGTTTGGTGTTTTTCTTTTAGTTGCCTAGAAAATCTCATCTGGTGATTCACAGGAACATCAAGGATGACGAGGGATTCTTAATCCGTCATTTCGCTGGTGCTGTTTGTTATAGTACGGTAAATAATTAGTACCATTTTTGCTTCCTTGGCCTCCAGTTTTTTTCTTTTGTAACCATTGAGTGATGTATAGAAGTGACGTTAGTAAAATACAAACTTTCCTTTTTTCAGTTTTTTGCTATGATTTGACGTTTTTGAAGGTCGCGTGAAAACTTTATTTCATACAACTCACGTGAAAAACCTTTCGTTTGCCACGTTTATGTCTCACGTGAAAACTTTTCATATCAAATTCAGGCAACTCTTGTTAAAGCAGATAGCTTTAGAGACTGCGATTTAGTGTCCGTAGTAGCGGAGGTTTTGTTGAAAATATCCCTGGTTAGGTTTTATAATGTGTTAGCCATTGGTTATAGCACTGTATTGCTAGAGTAGTTTAATTCAACTAGATCATCACACTTTATCTGTGTTATATGATCACCATAAAATATAAAACTGCAATAAAGAACAATGAAGATGTTTGTTGTGGGACAACATGAAGTGTTTAAAGTGCCGTAGCAATGGTGAAATTAGCAAATTTTATAAATTTCGAAGTACTTTCATTTGGAGATTTACAAAGTGTCCTTTATAATTGCAGAAAGTTCCGTAGGCAAGCGTTGAGTGTACGTTGACTGCTACAACAAAGATACTTTGTACTTTTATGTAATATGTAGCAAATTAATGACTAAATTACAGCAAAAACATTTCATTAATCTTTATATCTTCTCCTACGTTAACCATAACCCACTTCTACCTAACGTTTCCGGAATTTCTTTTAGTGTGAATTCATAGCCAAGAACAATGATGCACTTCATGGTGATTTAGAAAATGTTCTCCAAAAGAGTCAAGATGCTTTCCTTATAAGTTTATTCCCCAAAACAAGAAACTGACAATTTTCTTTCACCTACTAAAAAGAAACTTGCTTTTGACAGCATCGGTAGCAAATTCAAGGTAATATCTTTTCGAAACGGGAGGATGTTTTTAATCAAAGGTCCATGTTCATATGAATATTCATACTGACATTTCTCTTGTCTTACAATGTTTTTAGAATCAATTGAACCAATTGATGGAGAAGTTGAGGAATACGGTAAAATTGTGGCTTTAAAATATACTGGGCTTGTGCACGTATATTTTTAGCGGATGTCAATACCTATCCTTGAGTCTCTCTAAAACTGTGCCTAGTTGTTTCTTAGGCTGTATCAAAGTGTCTCTAGAACTGTACCTAGGTGTCTCTAAAACCCTACCTACGTGTCTCTAGAATTGTACCTAGCTGTCTCTAAGACCCTGCCCAGGTGTCTCTAAAATTGTACCTAGGTGTCTCTAAGACTGTACCTACTTGTATTTTCAAGGCTATACCTAATAGTATCTTTAAGGCTGTGTGTCTTTAGGACGGTAGCTACCTAAGTGTCTCCAAGATTGTACCTAAATGTCTCTGTTTGTACCCAAGCAAATCTAAGGCTGTACCTAGTACTATCTTTAAGGCTGTGTGTCTTTAGGACGATAGCTATCTAAGTGTCTCCAAGAATGTACCTAAATGTTTGTACCCAGGCAAATCTAAGGATGTACCCATACGTATTAAAGACTGTACCTAGATATCATTTTGTGATTGCTTTGTAACGTCGTTGCGATACATGTTGGCAGCTATTGTCACCTATCAACCTTAGTGATACGTCCTAGTCATCTTAGCTTAATGATTTTATTAAATTTAGGGCGCGAACTTCATTCGCTGTGTTAAACCGAATAGTTCCATGCAGTCGAAGAGTTTCGAAGGTGGATCTATATTAAGTCAACTGGAATGTGCCGGCATGGTATCGGTGTTACGTCTTATGCAGGAAGGTTTTCCATCAAGGACGTCTTTCAGCGATCTTTACAAAATGTGCGTCGTTTTCTTTTTCTTTTTGGTCTTTTAATAACGAGGTGTTGTCTTGTGTATTTTAGTCAGTTTATCACACTGATTCGAATGAATGAATGAATGAACGAACGAATGAATGAATGAATGGACGGACGGACGGACCGACCGACCGACAAACGAACGAATGAATATCTTTCATTTTGATTGTTGGCTTCGGAAGTTTATTTCGACAAGAGGCGTGTGTGGGAGAATGAAATGTTTGTGTGGGAGAATGAAATGTTTGTGATAAAAACTAACTCAAAGAAATGCACAGAAATGAAATATTTAATTCTATACAAAGTTGTTGAATCGTATGTTGTGTAATTTATGTTGACCATTTCCACCAGGATACCGACGCGTTGAAAGATTGCATTTTTAATTAATAAACTTTATTAATTATTTCTTTAGGTATGGAAGTTATCTTCCTCAAAAATTGGCAAAGCTCGATCCACGTACATTTTGTCAGGTTATTCAATTTATTTTAACGTCTTTTGAATCACTTGGTCCGTAGTCCGTACTTTGATGTACTCGTTTGAATAATAAAAGGATTAGGTCTTGATGAAATGTTATCTAACGATGATAATTATTTCATGATTAAGTTTTTTGTTTGAAAAATTTCTTAAAGCACACTTCTGTAACATTGGGTGTTTATCAACAAAGATTTCCTTATTTTATAGGCGTTGTTTAGGGCCGTTGGTATGGATCCTGAAGAATTCAAATTCGGAATGACAAAAGTTTTTTTTCGTCCGGGAAAGGTTAGACAATGATTATGGATATTTAATTATTAAGCACGGAGGATGGGATATATCTTTTACTCAACCATATGACTTGATACTTGTGTAGTTTGCTGAGTTTGACCAGATTATGCAATCAGATCCGGAAAATTTAAAAGCGTTGGTTGCAAAGGTTGCTCGATGGATCATTGTGAACCGTTGGAAAAAGGCCATTTGGTGTGCAATATCCGTACAGAAATGTAAGAACTGATAACGTTAATGGACATTTTATCGTAGAATATACAATTATGGTTTTATATATATATATATCGTCTTAACAATATATTGGTACATAAAGATGTCTTTCTTATAAAATTTAAAATTTTAAAGTTATGGATTTTCTTTTGCAGTGGCTAACAAAATCAAGTTTAGAGCCCAGGCTTGTATTACCATTCAGAAGTCTGTGAAAATGTTTCTTTCTTGGAGACGCCATCGACCGAGGTAACAAACATCATCATATAAATCGACGTAGTCAGATGTCGCTTGACGTTTGCGGATTTAGCATGATGCTAGATCGTATTGGATTAACGAAGACCTGTAAAATAGTTGTGAAATATGCACGATATAATATCGACAAGGATTTCGAAAAAAGATTGAGAAAAAGTTTATGTTTTAAGAACCAAATAATTCGAGAAAAGTTTATGTTTTAAGAACCAAATAATTCGAGAAAAGTTTATGTTTTAGTTACCAAATAATTCTGAGAGGAAAATATGATGTTCTGGATGGGCAAGATGACTTTCAGGATCAAATATATCAATCCAAGTATATCATTTGACTTAGCCATGTTATAATTTTTTTCAAGGTACCAAGGTATCATTGCCATAAAAAGATTACATTCGCAACTGGAGATAATGAACTCGATTGGTAAATAATCACTTTGTTTGTTTTTAATGAAGTGTAACATCTGTTACGCGTGAGGTGAAGCGGAAATGAAAGGAGATGGAGTGAAGTATCTGACAGTAAGATAGAGAGGAGTATAGTGGTATAAGCGGGGTAATGGGACGCATGAGTTAGGTGTATCTTAGTTTTGACTAATTTTGGCTTGCTTAAATGTTGTTTCAAGATTATTTTTCTTGGCAGTTTCCGTGCTTAAGACTGACAAGAACAGTTTAACTAAACAGATCACTGCCATTGAAGCAGAAATTGCTGCAGCTATTCAGAAGATTAAGGTGACACTGAAATTTTCTGTCATTATATGCTGGTGGAAGTCTCGCGTATACTTCATATAGTGTTAGTGACACTATTTTTTCATCTTGTATAGTCGACGATGTTGAGACGTGAACAAATTGTCCAACTGTATCGAAGTTTGGAAGTGAAAGTGAATGCTCAGTTGGTGCAGCTGCAAAAACAAAAAGAACTGGAAAAGAAGAGAGAGGAAGAAGAGAAACTAAGAAAAATTCAAGAGCAAATGTTGTTCGAAAAAAAGCGAAGAGAAGAAGAAGAAAGACGAAAGAAAGAATTGGAGGAAGAGGCCAGAATGTAAGGATGCAACATAAATAGCCTTGGATGTATTGGGTAATATGGAGATAATAAGAGTTTGAAAATGATCACACGTATCCTCAAAGTTATTACAGTTCTATTTCTCGTCATTTATGACAATTTTACGATGTGTTTATAGTAAAGCGGAAATGGAGGTTGAGCGAAGGAAAGCTGAAGAGGAGGAGCGAAAACGAAAAGAAATCGAGAAAGCTAAAGAGGTTTGTGTCCTTTTCCGTTATCTTTTAATGACATCACCTTTTAATGACATCACCTTTATAATGACGTCACATTTATATTAAACAAGTATCTTATACGTATATTGGTATTCCTTTAGAAAGAAAGAGAGGAACAGCGTCGTAAGGAAGAAGCAGCGGAAAAGGCTAGGTACGTCTTGTCTGGAGTCAGACTTCTTATTGTTATTTTGTCTTATTTGCGGTCCAACCCATTTTAGACAAGCAGCATTGGAACAAGAACGACTGGATCACGAATTAGCTTTACGATTAGCGAAGGTTGGTTTGACTTTCCATTGTTTAGACTTGAATTATTGATATGAGAGCGGTCTTTTAGACAATCTTGAATTTTTTTTAGGAATCCAATTCAAATGTTGAGCCAATAGAACAACCTAAAGCAGTAAACAAGTATGAATTGTGAATTCATTTATGTTTAATATTCATGTTGCATGCTTCATGCAATTACTTTGTTTTTAAAAGAAACGCGAAGGACAAGAAATACGATCTTAGCAAATGGAAATACGCCGAGCTTAGAGATACTATTAATACTTCATGTGGTACGTAGTAAGTCGTTTTGAATTCTCCCAGTTCAATGTCACAATGAGATCCACAACTTAGTTGTTTAGAAATGAATGATGGACCGGAAGTTTCCTTTTTGTGTGTCCTGTTGAGCTACTGAACCACATGATAAAAGCCAGTTACCTTACTGCTTATTTTTTTAGATGTTGAATTGCTTGCTGCTTGCAAGAAAGAATTCCATCGACGACTAAAGGTTTACCATGAATGGAAAAACAAAAATAAGGCATCGAAAGCAAGTGGACAAGAAGGCGACAACACTCAACGAGCTCCTCAACAAGTTTTAGAAGAAGGTACTGTGTTCAATCGTTGTTGTTTTTGAGGGGATTGGTTTTCATAACAAGGTATTGAACTGTGGTGAATATTTTTAAGCAAAATATATAGAATTCTGGAGTACCCAAACAACTTGTTCAACAAAGATTAATGTACAGATGATATTCAACTTTTTTTATATTATTAGCCATTCTAAACCGTTTGATTTTTACGTGTAGCTGCATCGAATCAACTTCAAGCCAACAAACCAGTCACCAGACTCCCACCAAGAAGACCACAACGATATTTCCGCGTGCCGTTTGTCAAGCCTGGTGACGAGTATCGTGAGAGCGACTTCAAGAAACGTGGCTTCTGGTTCGCTCATTTTGATGGGCAGTGGATAGCCCGTCAACTTGAGATGCATCCAAATGGCGTAAACGTTGTCTTAGTTGCGGGAACCGATGATCTTGATATGTGCGAACTAAGTTTGGATGAAACAGGTCTGACGCGAAAGCGTGGTGCAGAAATAACGAAAAGGGAATTTGAATATCACTGGCAGAAATGTGGAGGAAGAACCGACGCTTACAAAGCACCTAAGTTTGAGTGATAGAAAACAGTAGAACCATTTGAGGAAACATCTATCGTGTTAGTTAGATTGAGATTTATGGTAGTTAATATTGTTTCCTTTCATTGGTAGAAAGCAAAATTGAATTTCTATGAAAAGAAGCGCACGCACCCCCAAAAACAGGGGAGCTCTACGGTCTGGGACCGACTTTTGTAGTGTTTTTATTTCATAGAGAAAGTTTTAGCCGGACCAACTTTTTTCGTCCTTTATCAGATAATGAATTGAGTATTTTTACATATTAGACAAAAGCTGGTGGGTCACCCTTCCCTGATGTGCGCTCCTGTCTATGTTATGGTAAAATTTTCTACGAAATTTTATTTCATAGCTTTTTTTAAAGTAACTTAGATTAATGCATGTATTTATTGATATTTCGATGTATTTATAATGCTTAGATAGGTCAAAATAATATTTTTTTAATCCATTGAGTGTTCAATTCTAATGATAAATGTGAAATTGTCTATTGTGAAAACAACGATATTCATCAAACATTGTACGCGTGCTCTAGCACGTGCTCATGCAGACCGTCTGGCGTGATCATGGGCATGATGTCGATTTTTCAATCGTGACTTCTCGAGACGTGCAATTTATCACGTTTTTAAAAATGCATCTTATCTTCCAACATGATATTTCTTTTTACTGTACGTATTGCAACCAGTGACTGCTATCAACGATGTGGTAAAACATGCGAATCAACTTCGAAAATTAATGACCCTTTGGGGAAACAACATTCCCTTGACCTTAAAATTTGATCTTATGTAATTAATATGGGGTAAAAGTTACCGATAGTAATGGTTATCATGTTACGAAATTAATTACTTTTACAAAACTGATTTCAGACAGTTCATCTGAATCCCTGCAACCTTTTGTATTTCGTGCAAGGCAAAATGATAAGTTTTGCTACTCGTGATTTTCTTATTTTTTTGTCTGTCTGTCCGCTGTCTGATGCAATGGTTTTCCCAAATCCGGAAATGAAGCAAGCATGACACCACTATATTCTAATTTGATTGGCTGCTTTTGTTGTACATAAATTCTGATTGGCTGAAAGTGTTGGCTACTATTGTTAAAGCAATTGAAAATTTTCAGAAGTCAGATTTCCTGTGTAGAGTAATGAGCCTAATGGCGCTTTGCATTCATTCTGAGTGAAATGCGCTCTACAATTCGTTATATAACCTAAACTGGATGCTGTTTTTGGAGGGAAAAATGTATCAGAGAACTGTGGAGTACATTAAAGAAGTAGACCCTCTTCGTTTGGTTTTGCCTGGCATTCGCTCAAGGGATTCAGCACGTCGTAAACACAGTATTGAGCTCGTTTGTCAAAGAGCAAACGAGCTTGCGAGGGACAGAAAATCTGAAATTTTAAAAAGTCATCTTCCTGTTATCTTACAACTGGCGACAGTTTGTCCATTTGAGGATGTTCGTAAGGAGTTTACCAGACTTTTGGAAGAGCTAAAGGTCTGGAGAATGTAAAATCGTGAAATGCAAAATGTCTGTTTGAATTATGTTTGACAAATATTCATATTGAGAGAATGAAAATAACAACAGCGAATTTCATTTGTTTAGAAATGTGGTGAAAAGGTTCCTCGTAGGGTTTATGGAGGACCATCGTCTTTTATTCCTACAAAACAGGTAGGCAAATAACATGACAGGATACTGTTCTACGAAGGAAGGCCGTCAAAATAGTAAAAAAAAGTATGACAATTGCAGCTGTTTTGCATAACCACTTCGACTTATTTCTTCACTCTGATGAACATATTTCCTGTGGAGATTCTAGAAAATCATCAACATTTATAGAGAGTGAAATATTGAGCAAAAAACAAGTTAACAAAGTCTTAAAATTGTTGAGCAATAACAAATTGCTTAGTGTATTTAGCACGCAAAAACGTGTTCAATTATTAAGTTCAGGGAAAACTCGTTATTTATTAAAAACATTGCATTTATGTTGGACATACGATGCCCAAAAGCTACTTAACTTTTTATAAATACCAGCATGAAATTCAAAACGTTATTCGAAGTATCATAGTAGTGTCGTTTGTGTTAATTGTTTTTGTATTTCGATTTTAGTATGTTTTTGTGGGGGGTTTTAGAATTTTATTGAAAATTTAGCTCTAGGAATCATTTCTCTTAGACGTTAATTATGGGTGGTGTAGACAAAGAATTATTACAAAGCAATTTAATGGTTGAACTAGAATTTGTTATGTTTGTGTAATGTGGTTTTCCTCAAATAGTGATAGAATGGAATTGGTGTAAATTTGTGATGAAATTGTTTGGCTTGCCATGTCTCGCTGATGTGTCTTCTATTGTAAAGGCTAGCCCCTTAAAGCATGCAAATGTCTTTAATCCTTTAAGGCCTCTTTGCTTGCATTATGCATCAAATGTCTGAGCATTTTGTCAATATGAACTTAGTTTATTGATTAAAACAATCATAAGACTGATTAATTAGGACTTATAGATATGGCACATGGCCTTTATGTGTCCTCTAGGATTGATCTAATTCTTTTGACTTTCAGGTAACTCCATTGAATGGAAATAAGGAGGACACTGACAGTCTATTGACTGAATCATTTCTCGCAAGTGGTCGTCTCACTCATGTTCATTGGCTTATGGCATATCATCCTCAGTACTTGGAGTGTTTTTTGAATACACATTTCTATCTAATGCGACAGGAGGGACCTTTACTGTTTAATTGGCGATGTTATATTGCTATAATGGTAAGATCTGTATGATTATTCAATTTTATTTCTGTTTTCAAATAGCTAATCGACAAAATTTAATGGTTATTTTCAATAGGCAGCAAGTCGACATCGTTGTTGTTACTTGGTATGTATAAATTATGTGCTTATTTAAATATAACAAGTTTCCACATGTTTTTTGTCAGGTGTGGAATCAATTAACATTTATAAATAATGAGTTGTGTGTGAAATTTTTATTAGTTTTTGTGATATTCAAAATTGTTTTCAATTTTGTTGTTTAAGGTGAGGCTTTATGAGTCAGAATTTTTGAAAAACAAAGGAGATCCAAGCTGGTTAAATGGCCTTGATCAGATTCCTAAGAAACTCTATAACCTGCATACAATCAACAAGATTCTTGCTCATCAACCATGGTTGGTGAGTTTTGAAAATATGAAGGTAAAAATTTACAAAAAAAAAACCTGAACTTTTGCTTCATACTTGTCTTAAATTGATATGAGATAGACAATAGTATTATACTCTGAATGAGGATAGTACTCCCCCCAGCTTTAATTTGAAGGATTTTCTGGCTCCAGGGTGTGAGTTAAGCTGGGAAAATGCATCGCAATTTTCGTAACTAAATGCTTGAGCTCCCCACCTTCAAATAAAAATCAGATTTGACAAAGTAGAATGTTTGTAGTTGACAAATGTGTATAAAAGCATAAAATCTAGTCAAAAATGAGTTTTTCAAGATTTATCTTTCGTGAATATAAATGCTTCTCCAAAACTTCATGTATGTTTTAAGTGAATTTGCAATTAATTTGTAAATCTATTTGCTTTGCCATAAACGCTTTTATCACAACAAAAAGCGAAAAAAATTTCTAACACAAAATCACAGAAAAATTATCCAGCCCAACAGTGTCCAGCAAGTAGATCGAAATAGGAAGTTAATGTGAAAATAATGAAAGTAAAATTATAATGTGTTAGAAATAAAAGATTTTAAAAACTTATTTTTATGAATTAAATTTATCTAGCTTTGTGTGCCACATTTTACTGTATTTAGTGCATATTGCAGTTCATGAAAAGTGTAATGCATTTTGCGAATTGCGACATGTAAATTTGCCCCCTGGATCCTGTGTATAATGGGAATACATCCATATTTCTTTTAAAAATATATAAATAGATCAATAGGATGGTCTTATCAAGAATATATACTTGAAATAGTGATATGTTATTAAGTTTTATAAGTTGTATTATTGCTAGTAGAGTTGATTCATGTAAGCTCATCAAAATATTTAGGAACTGCGAGAAGGCGAAGACAGTTGGTCATTGTCAGAGTTGGTTCAGGCCATAACAATCTTGATTCACTTTCATTGTTTGTCAAGTTTTGTATTTGGATGTGGTCTTACCCCAGAGGTAGACCTCGAGGGTGGACACACATTCCGCCCCCCTTCGCTGACATCAGAACACAGTGAAGATGGTGTATCAACAACTTTAGATGAAGGTCGATCAGCAGCTGGAAAAGAATTTGTGGCTTTAATGAATGCTGTCACACAAAAACATAAAAATCAAGATAAAGTTAATGTTGAAAAAACACTTGAAGAGTTTGAAAGCATTGCTTCAGATGAAGGTTAGTAATAGTTTCTCATAACCATTCTCATGTTCATGTAATGACTTAATATACTATGCATTTTGAAAAAGTATCTATGACAGAAACTCTTGTATCTTAATTTACTCTTTGCTAGTGATTTATATGAAATATACATGTGTTTATTATTGATTTTTTAGTGTTTAGCATGAGTTATTCAGATGATTCTTGTGCTATTCCCGAGGACACCTTTGCACGTTACATCAAGGATCCCACATTCAGATACAAGAACTTTGCTGATAGAATAGATCGTCACCAATATCTCAATATAAATGAATACTCATGGGAAGGATATGGCTTCTCGTTGGTTGATCGATTCTATCCTGAGATGGGGCAGTTATTGGATGACAAATTAAGAGTTTGTGAAAGTCTCACATATAACACGTATGTTGATGAATTCATTTTTATAAAATGGATAAAAAAAAGATTAATTGCCATTTTGTATATGTGCTTTATAGATGTGGTTTCGATTCAGAAACAGCTGATACTCGAACATTTCGCCAAGCAACATGGAACTATATTCATGTTCTCTTTGGTGTCTACCATGATGATTATAGATATGATGAGGTATTGAAATACTTTAGCAATTGTTGGTAATAGATTTAATGATGGAATTGTTGATTGGTCATTCATCTAGTTAATGAAAGGACCAGCAGCAAAGCCAACCCATTTTTTACCCCAACATTGCTAATATTTTCTTGCTCATTCATTGGAAAAGCAATAAGTGTAATTATTTTTTAAGAAATTACTGATGATTTTGCTGAAAAATTTGCATTGAAAAATTTGCATTGAAATTTTGCATTGCAATGTTTGCATTGGTTTTGCTACTAAATAGGATTATAGTAGGTTTCATGGTAGGTCATTGGTACATTTGGCTATGATAGACTTCATGGTAGGTCATTGGTACGTTTGGCTATGGTAGACTTCATGGTAGGTCATTGGTACATTTGTTTATGGTAGACTTCATGGTAGGTCATTGCAACAGATGATGATAGGACTTTGATAGATATGATAGGGTGTTGGTACAATTGATGGTAGAAGTACTTGTTATAAAGTTTATAGTGGGTCAGTGATATATTTGATGGTAGGTTTATGGTAAACCTAATGGTAGAACTTATCATACAACAAGTATTGTACAATTTGTGCATTATTAGCTAACTTAAATTTTTTTAAAGGTAAACAGTTTGATGGATCGCGACTACAAATCTTACATCAAAAAGGTATATTAATCAAACATTATAAGTAAACTGATTGAAGTAAACTTATTGAAAAAAAGCTCAATGCATTTAAAGATTGTTGTTTTTAAACTTATTTGGGAAAGTGTACCTGTCAGTCAACACCACTCCAGCCATGTTTTAGGAACATATTTGATTATGTATTGATGTTGTATAAATAGGTTGTATGTTATCCTGAGAGGACGACACAAGAAGATTATCTCAACTTTATACAATCTTTGACCCATTCAGAGAAGGTAGAATGAAACAACACCTGTTAGTATCTAAACATGTGTTATCAAATGTGCTCATCATCTGTTTGTGTTGTATTCTATTTTTGAGTATGCTTTGAGTTTGATATATTTTTTCTAATAGAAAAGCAATCAAACAGTTGACATATGTTTTGTCATTATTGAATGCATCTCTTTATTCAATTCAAATTTGCTGTCCTTTAAAATTCTTTGTGTTTTTAGGTGCACATCAATTTGATTGCATTCGAAGCAAGAATGCAAGCAGAACTATTGTATGCACTTCGAGCCATCATGAGATGATCGTGTTATTGTAAATAAATCTATAAATGTAAAGTGGATTGTTATAGTATGTGTCAGAGGAAAGAAAAATATGAATATATACATAGTGCTTTTCATTTCATCATCATGTAGGAAATACTTCTGTGTGTTCCAAGAAAATTGTCAATTATGCATTTTATTATTTTATTTTTCTTTTGTTCCTGGTGTTTCATTTTCTTCAAATACCCCTCATAATCTTTAATTGATCCGATACTAATAATAATTAGTTGATCTCGATCTTTCGTCAGTCTCTTCCTTTATATGCACAATATCACAGATTTCTACCTTCACAGGTTTCTCTTTAGCATTTGTATTCAACATGCACACATTGAGTCAAAAAAAAACCATTGCTATTTATTAATGAAATTATTCAGGAAGCATCTTTGTATGATGTACCTAAGAATGGGATGATCACAGGATTTGCTCATTTCTACTCCTACAGTTCGATTTTTCTAATATTATCACAAAAGAAGATTGAAATATCTTAGCTAGCACGTTTGATTGGAGGGCTTGTGAGAAAAAATGACTGACTTTCGATCAATGCTGTCGACACACAAACTTTTCTATTTTTGTTTTCCCCAGCTCCAAAATGCGCCTGCGAATAGAGTCTACACTATGAATACTTTGTGTAAAATTAGCCCTGCATTGAGTAATTTGAATTCGAAAGTGAAATTCTGAAATTTACTTTGTATGCAACTTTTGTAATGGGGAAAAAGAAAAGTCAGAAGAAAAACAAGTCGAGGAATAGCAGTGGTTGTAAAGAAAAACACGTAGAAAGTAAGATTGCTCTTTTGCACTATAAATTGAATTACGAGCTATACCTGTTCACTGTCTTAGGTCACAACTGCTCGCGCTCAGCGCTGTATCACTTGTATGAATGGAAAACGATCAGATAATATTTTTCGAGTATGGTTTCATTTATTTTTAAACATTTCTCAGCGTTTTTAAGTTACTGTTGCTCTTTGTGTGTGATTAAATTCTAAAGAATTGTCAAATCTTCGTTTGACCTTATGGCAGTACGTAGTATGACATTAAGACGAAAAATTCCATCTCATTTTATTGTCTTAAAAGTTTGAATTTACTGCTGAGTAGTTTATTTTATGAGCCAGCAGTACTTTGTCAATTATTGACAGATAACTGCCTTATTCACTAGCCCTACTGCACTTGCTTTAAGATATTTGTTGAAAATAGACCATGTACAGTATAAGAGGACGGTGGGAGAACTATAGCCTTATTTCCCATAAATTTGAATTTTTGAAATTTGCCCTCAAATACCTACTTTCACCTAAATTTGACTATCCAATCCTCCACTCCGCAATAATAAAAGCTTTGTTATCCTTGTTGAATGCATTTCTGGACAAAAAGACTGCAATAATGCCTATCCATTTTGACATGATAGCAGTTCACTGGGCAGTCAGAAGATTGATATATGGGTGGCTCATTTTATGTATGCATAATATGCCAAATTAAGTTCCTTTGTTCCGTTGTTTTTAGCAGAGTATGACATGCATATGTGAATATGAGCCTTATTGATCTTCTGATGGCCTTGCTGTAATATTTGTAGAATAGGATGAAACTTGAGTTGGTAGTCAAGGGCCATTATTGTGGTATTGAGCTGGTATTGGGGGAGGGGGTGGAGGAAATGAGCACTGTATGGACATGATAAATTTAAGTAAGCCAATGTTCAGATATGATTTTAGACAGTTGCGCATCCTGGGTAGGTCAGAATACATTACTGAAAATATATTTCCATTTTGAAAAACTTAGGATTGACTTCATTTTGGAGTATTTTAGCCTTAAATATTCTTTAGAATTTTCCATCCAACAGCATTTTTAGAAAAGTATTTTGAATTAAAAATGAAATTCTATAATTTATTTGACCTATCTTAGATCCGCCATTGGGTTTAGAATTAATTGTAGCTTATCATGATAGAAAGAATATGTCTTGAAAATACACGTATTGTCTAGATTCCTGTCCCCATGATAGAGATGATAACCCGAAGAATGTTATACCAGGAATAAAAATAAAAAATCAAGGTACTTGTATGAAAGTTTTGAAGAGGTCCTAAGTAGTATACATAATCGATTTCATGGTCATATAATGAGCAATGTAATATAGAAAATCATAGAAAGAAGCCAGAAGAGAGCAGAGGTGTTAATTTATATCCAACAAATGGGCTTTCTGTGAAAGGTTTAACCAACCTTGGCAATACATGCTTTTTCAATGCTGTGATACAGGTAATAATCTTCCTGTTGAATCTTCCTTTTACTTGCAAAATGAATTATGATGATGAAATTACGACTTTGAACTTTGTGTTATTTCGTAGAATCTCTCTCACTGTCAATTATTCTGTGTTGCTGTGGAGAGTATATCAAAGACGTTTGAGCACAGCATTTTACCGTCAGATGAAGAAAAATGGGTCGGTAAAATTTGCATGAAAATTTCCTTTTCATCCATGGTTGTATAATTCATGTTTTATTTTTGTTTTTGATTCTTTTAGGATAGAATTACGGTGAACGTTACAGACAAACCTGGTCCTTTGACGACAGCATTAGTAAAGTTTATCGACGAAATGAGATCTGATGGAAAGAAAGCTGTCATTAATCCATCTTATTTGTTCACAGAAATTTGTAAGAAGTAAGTTTCTACTTAATGATGAATATTCGAGAGAGCGGAAACAAGAAATACGATTAAATGGCACAGGGCTCCAAGATTTAAAGGTTTCCGTCAACAAGACAGCCAAGAACTGCTCCGATATTTGTTTGATTCAATACGCAGTGAAGAAATCAAGGTAAATTTGAGTAAATTTAAACCGTTGTGAGTTTTGATATAAACTAATTGATTGCTCTAAGTCTCTAACGATATTTTAATAAATTCGCTGTTGTTTTTTTTTGTTTGGTTCATCAGAATGTTAAGCGAGCAATCTTACGATGGTTTGGTGTGAAAAGTTGTGAAAACGAAGAAGGAATGACTTCCAATCAAGTAAATGAGGAGATTCATGAAAAGATCAAACGTACGTTATTTTGTTGATATTTTCTGTCATGTATATGTTCATATAAATGCCTGCAATGCACATTTATTGAAGATATTTTCAGATGATCTTTCTTCAACATATGTTAAAGATGTTTTTAGGTGATAAATATTTTTCTTCGACGTTTGTTGAAAATTTTTTCCGCTGATTATCCTGCAAAGTTTCTAGAAGATATTTTCTGCTGATCTATCTTTCAACATACGTTGTAGATATTTTTAGGTGATCAATATCATTTTTCGGCGTCTGTTTAAGATGTTTTCGGCAGATCTTTTTCAAAGTTTTTTAAAGATATTTCAAGTTGATCGTTCTTCAACCAATATGTTGAAGACGTTTTTGGCGGATAAATATTTTTCTTTAATGTTTATTGAAGATATTTTTTGAAAGATGGTTCAACGTTTGTTGTACATCTAATCTTTTTTCAACATATTAGGAAGACATTTAAAATATACGACAATTTTCTTTATAGCAAAAATGTTTCGGCATACTTTATGCCATCTTCAGTGCGAAGTGAATAAATATAGGAAGTTTACATGATGATATGTTATAGTGGTAAAATATATTTATATTTATTCACTTCGCACTGAAGATGGCATAAAGAATGCCGAAACACGTTTGCTATAAAGAAACTTGTCGTATATTTTAAATGTCTTATAACCATTGTGCTCTTACGAAATTATGGAAATATTAGGAAGACATTTTCAGTCGCTAAATATTTTTCTTCGACATTGATTGGAGATATTTTCACTGCGAGGATATTTTCATTTGATCCTTAATATACATACTGTATATTACAGTCTATGGACGTAAAGCAAAAGCCCCTGTTATCGACTCGTTATTTTCTGGACAATTGATCAGCTCTGTGGAATGTAGAAGTTGTCTCAAGGTATATGTTAAACAATATAGGCATGATAAGGGATTATTAGATAAAGATATAGAAAAGAATAGATGGGGATCATTTATATTGTAATACTAGTAACATGCAATGAAATGGTATGCGTATTTACTAATATGTACTTTAGCCATATTCCTTTGTGTATTAAGGTATCGACAACAGTTGAGAGTTTTTTGGATTTATCATTATCTTTAATCATTCATAATAACAACGCTTCTTTTTCACCAGTACGTGGAAAGGTAATGTATGAAAAACTTAATCTTTTACATTAATTGCATAAACTTTTTGTCTTACTTATATGAACTTGTTTGTGATTTTTACTTTAGAATGATAGGACAAGAAAGAAAGCACCATCTTCGCCTACATTTTACGCACAAAATTCCCCTATTGCTCTTGTATCACCCTCTACGTCTAAATCATCAGTTGCTGGTACCGAAAGAAGCTCCAAGACAGAATGCATTAAGCAGAAAAATGATAAAAACAAAAGTGCGCGACCTATATCTAAGCATCAACAGAAAAAACAAATGAAAGAAAAAAAGAAGGTAGAAAATAAATTTATGCTGATGGTAAGATCTTGAAAATATGAATTAAAATTCTAAACTTTTCCAGCATAAAAAGAAAGAAAGAAGACGGTTGAGCAGCACCAGTGGCGGCAGTAAGCCCAGTGAAGGTGATGATGTCACTGCAGACGACATTGATGACGTCACTGAGAAAGATATGGATGACGTTACGAAAGTAGATATTGGTGACATCAAAGAATGTGCTGATGACATCGCTGAAGTAGGTATTGGTGACGTTTCAGAATTAGATGTAAAGGACGTCATGGAAGACAGTGTTGATGATCTCAAAAAGGCAAATATAGGTGACGTCATAGAAAATGTTGTTAACGTCACAGAAGTAGATATTGGTGACATTTCAGAATTAGATGTAAATGACATCATGGAAGACAGTGTTGAAAATGTCAAAGGAGTAAATAATGATGACTTAAAAAAATGTAACGACGAAGGCGATGGCAAAGATGAAATTAATAATTTGAGTGAGAGATACGTGAATAATGTCAAAACCACTAAGTTTAAGTCTGATGAAAAGGTGATTTACAATATTAATGATCGCGGATACAATAAGGAGAGACTGGAGGAAGATATTGATTGCGTTATTAGGAAAGATATCAATGACGTCAACAATCTTAATGTTCAGCACGTACGAAGGGAAGAAACCCACAGCTTAATTGGGGTAGCAGCAAATGACGTCAGAGCCAGCAATTTTTGTCGGCACGATGACGGAGAAGATATTTTAGATAAATCGAGCGACATCAAAGTACAAGGGGAACTGGGAAAAAGCCCGCGAATATCGACAGAAAATTTTATCAGTGAAGTTTCAAATGCAAAATGCAATGTTCCTTTCCACTATAATTCTCCAAAGATAAAAACTGCCACAAAAGACGAGGTTGACACATGGAGTGAAACTCGTAAATATACGGGCAAATTTGTAGAAGATATATTTAAAGAATGTTTGCAAGAACAGTCAAGTCTTACAACAAAAGACAAAATCATGTGGAGTTTGGGTGATAGTTCGACGTTTACCGATGAAAGATGTGAGGATGACTGCCATAGTGAAATTACCTGTGCTTCTGATCATTATGCATCGAATGAGGAGGAAATCGTCAATAGTTTCTCTGATGACGATAGTATTGATGAAGCCGAACCTGATATGGACCAACAAAATCTATTGCTTTCTGTAGAGTATAAGAGAAGTGTTAGGAAATATGTGGATACTTTAATTGATTCTACTCTACAAGACTGTTTGTCTA
Source organism: Xenia sp. Carnegie-2017 (assembly GCF_021976095.1). Taxonomy (NCBI): domain Eukaryota; kingdom Metazoa; phylum Cnidaria; class Anthozoa; order Malacalcyonacea; family Xeniidae; genus Xenia; species Xenia sp. Carnegie-2017. The sequence goes on along the minus strand of NW_025813483.1, from coordinate 11,829,165 downwards.
GTTTTCGATCAAGGAAGTGTGGCATTAATAATGGAAGTTTTCCGTCAGTTACAAAAGAAGCTGTTGGACGTTATGTAGATAACATTATTGAAAATGCCATTCAAGATTCTTTTAGATATTCACAATTATCGATACTGGACGAAAAGCCTATTGAATGGAGTGAAGATTTTAGGAACGAAGCTTCGAAAGCAGAAAACGCAGTAAGCAGGTCAGAAACACAAGGAATACTCTCAGAAAATACCGGAGCTAGCAAAATAATTGCCAACAATCAATCAACATCAGTAGAAAATACAGAAGTTGTCCATAAATTTGACAGCAATAAACCAACCTTAGTAGAAAATATGGGAGCTGGCGATAAATTAGAGAACAATAAATCAACTTTAGTATCTGAAATATTTCAAGGCAATCATTGTTTAGGAAATATGGACAACATTCCTTGCAACGTAATGTCTGTTGAAAGTTGTTTAAAAAGATTTTGTACTCCTGAACTTCTAGATGGTAAAAATTTGTTCCTATGTGAACCGTGTAATGAAGCTAGAAAAGAGAAAAGTCAGAAAAATGATGATGAAGATTCTATTGAAGATAAAGGTAAATTGGCCACCACCAATGTTATGAAAAGTATTGTATTGTGCGATTGATTTTTTGATAATATTTGCATTTTGAATTTAGGGGAAACGAATTGCAAGAAAAGAAAGCCAATTTACAGTGAAGCTGTAAAACAAATGCTTATTAAACAGGCTCCACCTATATTGACTCTACATTTGAAGAGATTTCACCAGGTTGGCTATTCATTGAAAAAGGTTTCAAAACACGTTGCGTTTCCCTTGGTTTTGGATATTTCACCTTTCTGTCACAAGGCTGGCAAGGTATATGAAATATTGAAAATCCTTTTTCTAAATGCATGAAATAAATCAAAATTAATTAAATTTGGCTTATGAATAATATATTATGGATGCGAGTGATGATTTTCATCAGGTACATTGCCATAGCGAACATTTATGTTATAGCTGTCTGGGAACATAAATGAGACATTTAATTTGAAGAGTTTTATCTTTATTTGAATAGTTCTCGACAGATTCTGAAGGTAAAGTCTCCTATGCCTTATCTGGTATTGTTGAGCATTCAGGAAACTTACACGGCGGTCACTATACTGCTTATTGTCACATTAAAAAGAAAATGTCACCAATCCTCAAATGGAAATTTGAAAACTTAACAGAACTTCTAAAGGCAATGGTTGAAACGTGGACGGAGAACGGCAAAAATGAATTAAATGCAAACGAAGATCTACTGACGTCGAGATGGTTTCATATCAGCGACTCGAGCGTCTCCGAAGTGAGCATAGATAAAGTATTGAAGGCTCAGGCTTATTTATTATTTTATGAAAAAATAATATAATGAAATAGTCAGCTGAAATTAATCTTGTAAATTTAATTGAATTAAAACAATTTTTACTGTATTGTTCTTTCATTTTTTGCCTATTTTCTTTCTGCACTACACTTTTTTATAAGAACCACGTTAATAAGAACGTTGAGATTGAATATTTCAAACAAATTAGAACAAAATAATAACCAGCTGAGGCTGACAAAAAAAACGTACAGGGATATCAATATAAACAAGTATTAATTTCAATCGAATAATTTTGTGTTGTATCACATTTGGTACATTACAGTGATTTATGTCATACAAAACATTGCATAATAAGAACCAAGGTAAGAATATTGAGCCTGAGCAAATATTTTCTGGTACTTTTATAAAAATAAAATTGAATGTCCTTTGGCTCTTTTATATCTCTGTATCTTTCTTTGGTTTTTTTTTTAATTTGTACACATTTTCCTTGGAGTTCTCAATTTATGTTACATTACTAATTGTGGCCGTAGGAAGATCGATAATCGAGAGGAGAGTATTCATGTATGCATGTTATAATCCATAAACAGATTTCGATGGAACTTTACGGCATATGTCATATATATATACCAGATACCCCCGACCCCAATTATCGTAGGACATTATCTTCTACATCCCCGTGTTTACTTTTATTCCATGGAGATCTTTCCTCGAACTGCTTTTCTTCGGTCTATTTTCTTTCTACAGTTCTTTCTCGAACATGTTCTCCTTCTTTGTCGCCCTAATATTCTTTGATGTATGTATATTATATTTTATAAGAATTTTGTGTTTTTCTTTGTTTAACTTTGCCCTTTCTTTCGCAGCCTATATTCGTCATTTATTTACTGTCTTTCTTTTTCCATCTCTAAGTATTCTACTCCGCTTTTTTACATTAAGTTCTGTTGTTTTCTCGCTCTATTTGTACTACAGCATGTATTTCCTTGTTTTTTTTTTACTCTCTTTCTTTCTTTGGTGAACTATATCTTTATTTTGTGTTGCATGTCTGTTTTCTTGTGGAATACTGTATTATCAATTTTTTTAATCTTTGTCTTCTAGTAGTTCCACGTTTCTTTCATCAACTCTATATATTTTTTAAACTGTAGCATCTTCTTTGATGCAAGTTTTTCTATAAGATGCACTATTAAAACTGTTTCTGCAGTACGCAGGAAACTTAGAAAAGACGCGGGATTGTTACAAAAATTTTCACAACTTATATAATAAAAATATAAATGGCTGTATGACTTATAAAATAATATAAATCGGCCTCAAGATAGATGGGTTATTGTAATGAAATCATTTTTCTAACTAAATATATTACAGAAAGTCGAGCTCCACAACTTGTGGAAATATTGTTCGGTTTAAGTGTAAACTTTGCTAGTGCTTATTGATTGAATTCTATCTATAGTTACATTTTACTTTACACGTTTTGTAATCTGTTTACAATTACAATGGTTTTTTTCTAAGAGCTGCTCTATAATCATGTATACGTGTGTGTAGACTGGAATAAGTCAAATGTTATCAATACATCGGTATAGAATTATTCCGGGAAATGATTGCCAGTGTCTTTACTCGATTTTGTCCATCTAACTTTACCACATGCAAAGTTTGATGAAAAGTGTGATAAAAAAAAGCATTTTTTTTAAAGTTGTTTTACCTGAGCCCATATATAGCTGAGAGCGTTTTTCATATGAGCGTTGAATAATTAAATGGAGCTGGGTTGAAGGTTGTAATTTCTGCGCTTTAAGTTTTCACTCTTTCCAAAGCCTGTGAATCATTTCACATATATCATATAAAACAGTACGTGCGAAATACTAATATTTTTTGATATTGCATGTCGGTAAAATCAGCAGATGTTTTGAGTCCATTTGAATGTTATATTGTAATGGGTGGGAGTGATGACCATTATCAAAAAGAAAGTGCATACAACGGCTGTGTGATGTTATCTTTTACATACATTTATACATAAACATAAACATACTTAAGCACCTATATAAACACCGCGTATAACAAATATAAGCATTTATTTTCAATTAAAAAGTATGAGCTTCGCACTTTACAACTTTACAAAAAGATAATGGAGGCTCATCTATTTCATTTAATGGCATTAATTGTCTTCAACATTATGTTTTTCTTTTTTGGTACGATTCTAAATGCACTTGTAATCGTGGTGTTTTGGCAAACAACGAGCCTGCGAAAAAAACACTGTTATTTTATGATTATGGTTTTGAGTTGTTGTGACTTCTTGACAGTGTTGGTCAATCATCCCGTCGTGGCAATCATAACTATGCTCTTTTTCTCAAAGAAATTCAAAATCTCTTCCCGTTATGTAAACATTATGACAGCCAGCACAACAATATTTCAAGGAGCATCGCTACTGGCTGTCTTGGTAATGAATGTCGATCGTTATTTATCCATATTCCATCCATTATATCACAAAGCAAACATCACCAAACGGAGACTTTTTTGGCTATTCGCTGTAGCACAGTTTATTTATACTACTTCTAATATATTTTACACGGATGAACTTGTGTATTCGTTGGAAGTCCACAGTATAATATTCATGGTTTTGTATACGCCACCAATGTTGTATACAAATTATAAATTAATAAGAGTCTCAAGAAAATATCGCCGGTCGAATGCCGTAAAGCGTGGTGAAAGAAGAGCATTTTCTTTGAAGCAAGTATCAATCTGTCTGATGGCATTTGCGTGTCAACTGTTTTTCTCTATTCCTCTTTTTATTTTCATTGTTTGCAAGATATTTGTGCCAGAAACCAACACACTATATATTCGACTTTGGCTTAAAACAATAGTGACAATGAACTCGACATTTAATTGTTTGATCTTTTTTTGGAAAAACTCCATTTTACGTACTGAGGCAATAAAGATTATCAAAGAAAAGATGAAATTAAAATGTTTGTAAAATGTGCGACATCATTTTAATATTAAAACTTAATAAAAACTGTCTTATGTAATCAATAAATCAACATTAATAGTAATATGTATACTAAACGATTTGAGAAAGATAATACGTTATTTGATTGTGGAAATTCACAGCACGCCAAAGCAAATAATGGAGTAAAATGTTTTATACATAATTGCATGTAAATCATTGTTTTGTCATCGGTAATATAAAACTTCAACGACAAGAACGGCCTAATTTCAGGACATCTAGCTTAATGCAGGACGCAGCTTGTTTGCTAACTACTATTGACTTTTACTTAAGAGACCATGTTTGGAACGATAGATCATTATTTGCTGTGATTACAACTTTAAAAGATTGTCGTTTTTTGTGATGATTTGAGATCTTATCACTTGCCGGTACACAAAATCACGAAACAAGAGAAATAAATGATTATTTAAGGCTAAAATTTTAATTAAACTGACCAAAGAGCAAAACGAGCAATCTGGAAGGAGACTGGAGCATAAGATACAATTTTACCATATACAAGTTTACAAGATCTGCTGCAACGCATGCATTAGCAGTTGTGTTTGACTAACAGACCTATATTACGGTGGCCAACAAGTGTCACGGCAAAAATTTTTTCTTGCAGTAAAACTATTTTACCAATTACAAAGAATTTTGTTATGAAACGTTAAACGTTTCAGTGGTTAACAGGCAACAGGCTGAAAGCAACTATCAGTCTGTCATTATACAAAAATAATGGCTGCATTATATAAAGATTTTAGACTGTAGGAGCGCTTTAACAAGTTGCAATGAAAAATAAAGGCATAAAGCTAGCAAGCATTCTTGCTAACTTTTATGTTGTCATTGTCCAGCATAACTTTTAGTAACTTATAACACTAAAAGAATGTAAATAATTATCATACATGCCGTATGATACAGTCTAAAGACTTGTGGGCTTGTAATTAAGGATGCGAAAAATTGTAAAGAATGTATACTCTACAGATGATCCTGAAGTCACTTTAAAGGATGTCAGACATCTTTCACGTTCATTTTCTTTCTGATTCCATTTCTATGGTTCTTAAGTCTTTCACTTGTGTAATATTCTTCTTTCAGTAGGCAACTGCGTGGGTTACTTTAGTCATGAGATATTTCTTAATATCTTATTTAGTTCGGATGTTTATTCCTTTTATATTTGGTAGTTCATTCTCGATAATTTTATCTCAGATTAGTACTATTATATCATAATTGATAGTTCACCGGGTTGACGAACCCGCGTGACAACAATTTAAATTAGAATTATCGCTGTTTCAGCTCTGCTTGAAGTCGAAACCGGCAGTCGTCGACATTTTTAAATATATAATATTTAGAACAGTAAGCGATGTAAATTAACACATTTTTGTACTCATAACCATTCAATTTTACATTTGATGTTGTTTTAAAGGTGTCTCCCCTTTTTATTGTATCTCATAGGTTTTAGGTACAGTCATAAAGGAAAGTTAATATATTGAAATATACTAAAATTACACAAATGAACTAATATGTAAGCATAACAAAGTCGCAATGAATTGAACACAGAAAAACTTGATAAACGATTTCAGAATGGAGGACTTTAGAAGCATTCCGTAGACGGGAAGCCTTTCTGTTATCTTCACTTTCAATAATTGATTTTTGTGCTTTACAGTAGCTTACAGTACAAAAGTTTTAAATGACTTTAGCCTGGTTAAAGATTGGCGTCCAGCTGAGCTTAACAAAAGAAGAACTTAAAAAATGCGAAAAAATAGCAATGATTTTTGAATAAAACAATGAACAAGTTCCGCGAGAGCAGAAAGAATTGGAATACAGAAAATAAAAAATAAAAAAATAGGGGATTTATGATAAGTAGGCGCGGGTATAAAATGGAAAAAATCATGTCGACTCTTCATTATTTTTTGGTTTTGATCGAAATCGACACAACGAAAAGTAAATTTGAAAGACAAAAAAAGTTTCACGAAAATGATTTCAGGTCAAGTGTGAATTTAATTTCTTAATTAAGCATAGTTTTTGAAAAAGTAAAGAGAATTTTGCCACCTTATAGATATTTTTGTGCGTTAATTACTCAATTGAGATTTCGTTACTGTTTACAGGTGCGGGTTTATGTATCGTTGGACTCCTTATGATGGCGCGTCTGGGAAAATCTGAGAAAATTTGTTATCTAAAATGTACAAATTTTAAAAACGAGTTAAACAAGTTGAGTATCGTTGTACATGAGTGGAAGAACTGCCTTAAACATAAGGTAAGTTCTAGAATGTACAGCACGTCAAAGTTTCATTGCTCTTTGATATTTCATGCGCATTTTATGTCCATTTTGTAAGAGAGGCCAGCTGAGTGCTTGTTTGTCACTTCAAATAATCCAGTCACATTTTTGCACACGTGTCATCCAGTAATGAATATTATCATTAATTATGCAAATGTTTTATTGTTAACAAATAGATTTATTCCATTGAGATATTCAAAATTTAGCGCTTATGGTAGAATCACATTGAAAATATCTCTAATTCTTACAAAAGTGACAAGCCTACCTCCGGAGACTCATTCGACGAGTCAACAGAACTGAACTACAAACTGATAAGATGCTGAAATTTTACACAGTAAAAGTTTGTTTTGAATTGAAATATCGGTGCGTGCAAGCATAAGAGAAGTTAGACAACAGACAATTATTAAATTTAAACTTTAATAGCACAACAAAAAAATTTCATATTCTTGTGAGAACAAAATTTCTCCCCAGGCCAGCACGTGACTACTGCATAAAACATGCGCGTCTACCAATTTCAACGAGACATTTCGATACTTTATTCTTAACGCTCAGCGAACAGCTTTAAGTCTGCAAATTTCTTATCGAGAGGTAAATATTGACGGAATTCTCAGGACTCAACTCACTCAAGTACATAGATGATTTCTAAAAGAAGAATTTTTTCGTTTTATGTAACGACTTTCCTTGGTCCTTGACATTACCTTGGCCGACTTTTTTGTAGTTGTATATAATGTTATATTGTAAACATTGTTCATTTTTTTATGATAGTTTATAAAATTACCGTGATTACCGTGCTTTTTAGGTCAGTGGTAATCAATGTGGAAAGCAGATGTTGGTTGCAAATGCTGGTTTTCAAAGAATTTCATTCAACTTATCGGTAAGAAAAATTTTTTACAAATTAGAAGCCGCGTCCATCTTCATATTCAATGAAATTCAAGTTGCTAAAGCTAAAAATGTCAATTTGATCTTTTTTGCATGGCAACTTGAACGCATTTAAACAGTTACAGTTATGACTATAGGCTAAGTTCTCGAAGTCTCGTACTTATAGAACAAATTTCTGACCATTTTTAAAACAGATTAAAGAGTTCTTTGAGGAAATTACAAAAAGACTCATGATCCACAGCTATCTAATCAGAACGAATAGAAAGTATATTAAAGGTCTTCAGTGTCACAAAGAAGGGCAAATTGCAAACATCTCCATAAATATGGTCCGATCTTGGGTCAGAATAATGGTAAGATTTAGTTATCTTACATGAAGTAAGTTTAATGCCTTACACTTAAGTATGTATTTTGTTCTATTACAGAGCTATAATCTTGGATTTCTATCCTTGAATAAACCCAGTAAACTTGTTAAGGTAGCGGCAGTGAAACCTGGCACAAAGGATCAGTGTGCTTTTCAAATTCAGTTGTTGAAACATCTCTCCAAGGATGTCTATGATATGAATGGCCGTTTCAAGAGTACTGGGACACAAAAGTGTATCATTGCTGCTTGTTAACCCAAGGGGCTGAAAAACTACAAAAAAAGGTAACATTTCTTCAGAAATGATAAACATGAATGCAATGCTTTGAATAAGTGCTATGATATGATATTTTGGTTGATATATAGTTATTTATTAATTGTGATGTATTTATATTTAATACTACAATAATTTGTATATATAATTCATTGTATCATATGAAATGCATATGATATAATAGTAGGAACATAATTTCAATGTTAATGAAGCATTAATTAAACAATATAGCATAGTATATATCATTTAAATAAGTTAAAACAGAAATCGTAATGCCCATATAATATTAATGCATGCAAATCTTATATAGGTTTTACAGGACAACAAATTACAATTTTTTCAGCTCACTCATCTTCGTCCAATATTTCGTTCATATTTAGTTCTCCAATTTATATATAGTTTCTTATACTCTGTTCATTCTGATGTTTCATTTCACAAGTAATTCATTTGTTGCACTCACTACTCCGTTTCATTTCATGTTTGGTTCCTTGTTCTGCATTCACTCGTCCATATAATTTCATATGTAGTTCATATATAACTTCCAATCATCCATTTCATTATCTATCAGTCGTGGAGTTAGTTGTAAAAAAATAAAAAACTGCATAATAATTCACAATCGAAAATAATAATTCAACAAAAGATGTATTCAAGACATCATTTCTCTATTTTTAACTTTAATGTTTCCCATGAAAGAAATGCAAACAGGTTTTAGCTGCGCATTATTAGTTTATTTATAGTTATCAAGTCAAAATCTACCTTTAATATCATTATAAATTATATGATCGTTTTCAAAATTTAAAAATTATACGGTCTTTGATGAAATCTTGAATCTATAAGGTCATGAAAATAATGATTATCTTTTCCTGCCAACGTATTTAGTTTTCATCAACGAAAAAAAACCCTGTGTTAATTTTTAATCATGATTGTATCTTGTTTTGATTTATTGGTTGTGTTGTTGTATGTCATCCTATTGTGGAGATTTTAACCATGTTATTTGCCACAAATAAATTTGGAATTTTTCTTCGTTGGGTACATTTTACATTGAAGATTGCAGCTGCAACTCGAGCATCTTCACTACTGGCTTTGTTTGTTATGAATGTTGATCATTTACTATCCATATTCCATTCATTATACCCCAAGAGAAACATGTAACTACTGGCTTTGTTTGTTATGAATGTTGATCATTTATTATCCATATTCCATCCATTATACCCAAAGAGAAACCTGTAACTACTGGCTTTGTTTGTTATGAATGTTGATCATTTATTATCCATATTCCATTCATTATAACACAACACAAACATGTAACTACTGGCTTTGTTTGTTATGAATGTTGATCATTTATTATCCATATTCCATCAATTATACCCCAAGAGAAACATGTAACTACTGGCTTTGTTTGTTATGAATGTTGATCATTTACTATCCATATTCCATTCATTATACCCCAAGAGAAACATGTAACTACTGGCTTTGTTTGTTATGAATGTTGATCATTTATTATCCATATTCCATCCATTATACCCCTAGAGAAACATGTTACTACTGGCTTTGTTTGTTATGAATGTTGATCATTTATTATCCATATTCCATCCATTATACCCCAAGAGAAACATGTAACTACTGGCTTTGTTTGTTATGAATGTTGATCATTTATTATCCATATTCCATCCATTATACCCCAAGAGAAACATGTTACTACTGGCTTTGTTTGTTATGAATGTTGATGGTGTATTATCTATATTCCATCCATTATACCACAACCCAAACCTCATCAAACGGAGACTTTTGTTTCTTTTTGCTGTAACACAAATCACATTTTGCTCATTAACAAACTTGTCTACTCGTGGGAAATACACAGCATAATCTTTGTGATTGAACAAATATCGATTCGTTTTCCATGGTCGTTCTTGTCTTAATCGTACACAAGATATTTTTAGCACACTCTAGCAAGACAGAGAACGTTTAATTGTCTCGTTTTCTTTTGGAAAAACTCCATTTTACGCACGGAGGGATTTAATATTCTTTGATGGACGTATATAGAGGGGAAAAGTATTATGAGACAGTTCAATTATATGAAACAGTTTCGAGGGAAATGACCATGAATTTAAAATTTTTTATATAATTTCAATTAGCGCAAGCGATTCTCACGCATGCATGTAGTCAATTAGCTATATATATAAAAATCTTTGTGATGAAATATTTGTGAAAAGTAATTTCGGTATTTCTCAGTGATTTGTTTTTTGAACTATAAGTATTTAAATCTTACAGCAAGTTACATGCAGCTGTTCCAACATCGTCAGCTTCATGTGCATAACTCATGAAAAATATGATGTGTTGACATAGTTGTCTTCAATTACTTTAGATGCACGACGGGTAGTTAGTATGAAGTGAGCTTTTTGCTCTTGTATTTAAGAGATAAAATCTTGAGTAGCATGCAAGCAGTAGTAGACGCTATTCAAACGACAGGCTTCCATCTATATCAAAGATTTCCTTGGTTTATGTACAAATCGAGGTGCAAGTGATATGCGGTTTCATTTAGTCGGGTTTTTTTTCTATCTTCGTTTATGATAAATAATCATTATATGTATGTAGCTTGTTAATATATCAGTTGAGGGTTGTGTAAAATTATTTAAGCTTTTGAGTATTATTGTGGTAGAGCACAATATTCATAACGATAATGAAAGGAAAGGTATATTTATAGACAAAGAAACACTGATTTAGAAATGTGAAAATTCTAGAAAAATTCAAACACGTGACTTTCTAGTGAATAGAACAAAATCGTATAGTATCTTTGATAACTAGTAGATTTTCCTCTTGCTTTAAATACAGCTTTGCATGGGTTAAATGTACTTTCTATTAAGTAAATCAATCTTCAGAGTGAAGAATACTTTAATCATCATGGTCCAACATCACTAGACAATGCCATGACTGTCTGTGTAAGTGGCAAGTTCCTTGAAAGGATTTTGAGCAAGACCTGATTTTCTACATTTAGTGAGGAAGGAGTGTAGCGTAAATAAATAATGTTCGTGCTTGTTTCTCTGTGGTGTCTTTTTATGATGTGACTAGATTATTTCCGATAAAACAACTCATTATGTCTGTCCATGAAATTTTTATAAAAATTATACATGATGACGGGTTGAACACCCACTTCTTAATTAAAATGTCTGTTTGTTCCTTGAGTTTGTCATTCTTCCTGTTCGTGAATTTAGCAAGCTATGAGGAAGACATTTTGCGCACTATAAGCAAATCTCTATAGAGACTGAACTTCTGTGTCTCTGTCTTTATTAAACTGCCAAAAACCTGTTTTCTTTATATGTTCGTTTACTTTCTACCGGGTGTTGATGGGTAATCTTTATGTTTTTCTGAGAAATTTGAACATCAAAGTATAATTTTTAAAGTACAGAGGTCTCATAATCATTTATTAATCTCACTATAAATTTATTTGATGCTACTTTCATTGATGATTGACTCGTGAACCAAACACCAATCTTCCACCCCCACCCCTTCAATGGAAACCTTTCTAAGGGTTAGTTACCATCAATATACATATCTGCTTTCTTCTTTTATAACTCTCAAACAAATTTTGTCATTGCTTTGATAACCTTCATCGCTTCCGTGCGTAAAATAGAGTTTTTCCAAAAGGAAATGAAACAATTGAACGTCGAGTTGATCGCTCTTAGCCGGCCAAAGTTTAAAAATATCTGTCTCTGCATGGTTATCGGTAAAACACGATGAATACAAGAACTGGAAAGAGAACAACATTTGACTGGCAAATCCCAATGAACAGATTGATATTTGCTTCCAAAATTCAGCTATAATGTATAAATAAGTGTATTTGATATCTTACAACACGCAATCAAAATCATCAAATTCATGATACTCGCCCACTAATTAATTGACTTTTTTTTATAAATAGTTGATAGTTCCTTTTCATCGTGTTTGTTAAGTCTTTCTTATGGTTCTTGTGCAAGTTATTTATGAAAGAAAAATACGATAATAACCATTTTATGTTTATTGAATGACTTTTCAAGTTATGCTATCACACAATGAATTTACCTTTTCAATGTCCCAAACTTAATTTTTCATTGTTTTGATACTGTATTAAACGGTCGGGTTAAGTAAATACACCCCATAATAAAATGGTTCGTTTTGACGATACAAGTTGCATGGCTTATTAAATGCTGTCTTTGTAGAAACTATTATAAAAAAGTCGATAATCCCTTTTTCCCATGAAGCCCATGGATGCTTTCGCTCATGATGAGAGAGTTATTGCATAAGGAGGACCTTTATTAAACGGTCACCTCTATTATCTAAAACATACAAACGCAGTAAACATAATACGACTGCCAAATCGATATTCATTATTTCTACAATGTTTCCCCTCTCGTACCTTCGGATGAGTTTACCTAAATTTACCCACGAGCTTACGTACACAATAGGAAAGTTTAACCTCTAATCATAAATCACGCCCAGTTACTATTAAAAGCATAATTGCTAAATAGTGCATAAATAATACAAAACTTTCCTTAGAGAAAATGAATGAACAAAGAATTATTTATCAATTTAATGTGTGATGAAACATTCAACCACACACTCGCACAGGCTAAAATTACTTCCTCAACGTCATGTAAAAGTAAAATTTTAATATCTTTCTCAATTCAATGTTAATACGAAAATGGTGTGAAAATCGAAATTGTATGATACCATCAAATGATTTTCATCATGCATAGCTATATTTTGTATTCATTCTATAAAATTCATAGTAGATACCATCAAATGATTTTCACGATGCGTAGCTACATTTTGTATATAGTCTATAAAATTCATAGCATGATACCATCAAACGATTTTTGCCATGCTAGGCCACATTTTGTATTCAGTTTATAAAATTCATATTATAAGTAGAACCTGTATTAAGCGGCACCGTATTAAGCGGTCACCCTGTGTTAAGCGGTCATATGGCAAAGTCCCGAAAATTTCATAGTGTAAGTACTATTAAAGTGACCTTTAAAGTAAATGGATTGAACCCGGGAGTATCGTTACATGTTTGTAAATGTAGATCGTCCAGGTTGGTATAGTCCTGAGAAGGACTGTTTTTGTTGTTTTTGACTGACGTTTACAACAAAAACAGTCCTTCTCAGGACGATACTAACCTGGACGATCTACATTTACAAACATGTAAAGTGACCTTTATTAAACGGTCACCTCTATTAAGCGGACGCCGTCACCTTTTCCCATGTCCCAAACTTAATTTTTCATTGTGTTGAAACTGTATTATACGGTCATGTTAAGTATATAAATACGCCCTATTTATAACTTACAAATTCCGTGCGTATATATATCCCTTTCTTGGAGATATGTTTTCTTATCAATCGCTGAAGGGACGTAAGAAAAGTTCAAATTGTTGGTGTAGTTCGTAGAAACAAACAGAAATTATTGTTGGCTCCTTTGAGTCATTACGGAAGATAAATACTATATAAAGACATGTATACAGTATAAGTGACATGTTCCAGAAAAAATATTTAATTATATATTTTATTATGGGTGTATTTACTTAACCTGACCCTTTAATACAGTTTCAACACAATGAAAAATTAAGTTTGGGAAAAGGTGACCGCGTCCGCTTAATAGAGGTGGCCTTTTAATAAAAGTCACTTTAATAGTATTTATACTATGACTTTTGACTCTGAAGATGACTACCGCTAAGGTTGTCGAAAAGTCAGTCAACAACAACAAAAACAGTCCTTCTCAGGACTATACCAACCTGGACGATCTACATTTACAAACATGTAACGATACTCCCGGGTTCAATCCATTTACTTTAAAGGTCACTTTAATAGTACTTACACTATGAAATTTTCAGTACTTTGCCATATGACCGCTTAACACAGGGTGACCGCTTAATACGGTGCCGCTTAATACAGGTTCTACTGTACTATGAATTTTATAGAATGAATACAAAATGTAGCCAAGCATGGCAAAAATCGTTTCATGGTATCATGCTATGAATTTTATAGACTATATACAAAATGTAGCTACGCATCGTGAAAATCATTTGATGATATCATGCTATGAATTTTATAGAATGAATACAAAATATAGCTATGCATGATGAAAATCATTTGATGGTATCATACTATTTCGATTTTCACACCATTTTCGTATTAACATTGAATTGAGAAAGATATTAAAATTTTACTTTTACATGACGTTGAGGAAGTAATTTTAGCCTGTGCGAGTGTGTGGTTAAATGTTTCATCACACATTAAATTGATAAATAATTCTTTGTTCTAACTGGGCACAAACGTATGTGTTTCTTTCTGTTTTAGTAAACGTAATGTTGCGAAAAACTTAGAAATGGGGCTTTTTTGAGTGATTTAATGCTTGGATTGATGTTTTAAAAACAAATTTTAAGGCTGTCGATAGCTTTCTATTGCATGATAAACAATTGGTTTTTTAGTATGAGTACAGATATATGTAGAGCTTCGTCTTGCGAAAGTCTTTTAATTTTAAAGACTTTAGTTGAATGAACAATTACAAAAGAAGGAAAATTGAAACAGACCAACTAAGGATGTCTTCATCGTGTTATATCAATGGCATCGTAAAAGTATGTGAAATTTCCATACGATCGTAGGAGGCTAAACAGGAACTTGAAATTTAAAACAAATTAAGCAAATATCTGTCGATGTGAAAACACGAAATATGAGATTACGTGTGTGACGTGATACTGAATAAGATGTTATAAACGATCGTAGATCACACATAACATATATACATGACATACATTATTATCGTGGTGTTTAGGTCAAACGCTCAATTTCCTACGCTGTAGACAATTATGGATTCAAATTTGTTCAACCTGGTGACAATAATTGCGCTCAATATAATATTTTTCGTTCTTGGTGTTGTATCAAATGCTCTAGTAATTATTGTGTTTTGGCGAACAACGTACCTACGAAAGAAATTATGTTATTTTATGATCATGGTTTTATCTTGTTGTGATTTATTGGTGGTTGTGGTAAACCATCCTTTTGTGACTGTTGTAACATTCTTTTTAGCCACGAATAAATTTCGAATTTTTCCGTATTGGGTACATATTACATTGGAGATTGTGTCTACTACTCAAGGACCGTCACTAATGGCTTTGTTGGTCATGAATTTGGATCGTTATTTGTCACTTTCATATCCAATATACCACAAGACAACCATTACCAAACGGAAACTTTTATTGATATTTGCTGTATCTGTATTTATTACTACCATTACTTACATAATGGTCATTGATGACATTGTGTTTGCGTTCGAAATACACACTTTGATATTCATGTTTTTATACATTCCTCCAATGCTGTTTATCACTTATAAACTATTCAGGATTTCGCGTAACTATCGCAAGCTTCGCGTCAATGATCCGGACAGGAAAGCAAAAATTTCCACGAAGCAAATATCAATTTGCTTATTGGGATTTGCAAGTCAAATGTTATTCTATATTCCAATTCTGGTATTCATCGTTTACAACCTGCTTTTCCCGACAACTAGGACATCGAACATTTTGTTACTTTGGCTTAAAACAGTAGTGGTGATGAATTCGACGTTCAATTGTTTCATTTTCTTTTGGAAAAACTCCATTTTGCGCTCTGAAGCAATGAAGATTATTAAAACAATGACGAAATTTGTTCGAGACTTTAAAAGAAGAAAGCGAGTGTTGATGATTACCAACCGTTAGAAAGATTTTCAGCGGAAAAGGTGTGTCTCGAAAAAAAGAATGTGTGAAATTGTACATTATTGCGTGCGTAACGTCTACCAGAAATTGTTAGTCCTTTGCTTGTTTGCAATTTGAGAAGCACACAAGACGTCAGTACTGCTTGAGTTTTATTGATTCTTGAATGGGCTACACCTAAAGATAGGAAATGGTTGATGCGGAGGAAGAAATTTCGGCATGCGAGCAAATGATGATATCGAACATTAAATTGGTGAAGAATTTTTCTTTCAATCACGTTCTGTTAGCGTTCAAAAGTTGAGGATTTATTTTTATTATTATTTATGCCATTTCCATAATTTATCAAAGCACTATATATATATCAGGCATTTCAAATGAACGACAATTTTTTGAAAGTAAACATGTTTTGGCATGCTTATGCCATCTTCAGTACAAGGAAGGATTATAATATCTATTTACAGTTATATCTATGTTATTTAAGTGAGAGTGTATCGAATTACTAGATGATGGAAATATTTACTAGTTGAATATCGTGCCGATGTGATGTTTAATAATACATAGTAACACATATACGGTGGCCCACAAGTACAAGCACACTTACAAATAACAGCATACGCGCACAAATTCCAGATGCACACTTACAAATAACAGCATACGCGCACAAAAATTCGAATACTAACAAACGTAAGTTCAAATTTAAAAAGGAAAAGCCGGCAGTCTATTACTTGACATTTCTTTCCGCTGCTAAACAATACTTTAATGACTTATGGAAGATATCATTCGCAACTATTTTACTAAAAACTACACGTATGATACAATCGTACAGCTATTACAAAAATATCATGGAATTCGCATCTCCAGAAGTACTTTGCTGAATAATCTTAAGCTTTATGGATTGCACCGACGTGGAAATACCGTTGATAAAACCACGTAAGAAGATGCATTGTTCGAGAACTAGATGGAAGTGGTAAATTGTTGGGCTATAGAGCCATGTGGAGACGATTGCAGTCAAAATATGGCTTGCAAGTTCCTCGTTTGGTTGCTCAAACCACCCTTCGAGAAGTGGATCCAGAGGGATCGAATTGGAGACGGGCTAACCGTCTTCGTAGAAGAGCTTACATGAATCCGGGGCCAAATTATTGCTGGCATGCCAATGGTTTCGACAAACTTAAACCGTATGGTTTCCCCATCCATGGGTGTATAGATGGATTTAGCAGGAAAATACTGTGGTTAAATATAGTTCCTTCAAATAATGATCCCGCGTAGTGGGCAGGCTATTTTACGACTGCATATCTAATATGCAACTCTGTCCTAAAATTCTTAGAACAGATAGGGGAACAGAAAATGGGATTATGGCATCAGCCCAGTGTTTCTTACGCCGAGATGGTACGGACACACATTCTGACGTCAATGCTCATCAATATGGATCATCACACAGCAATCAGCGAATAGAAGCATGGTGGGCCATGTTACGTCGCTCGTGGGCCTCGTGGTGGATGAATTTTTTTTTAAGGATTTGATAGCTAAAGGGGTTTTAGACACAAGCAACGTACTTCAACTTGAGTGTCTATGGTTTTGCTTTAGTCCTGTCTTAAAAAAAGGACTTGACCAAATCAAGGAATCGTGGAACAGTCACTATGTACGCAAATCCAGGTTTTACACTCACGCGGGGATCCCTGATCAGCTTTACCTTCTACCTGAAGCAGTTGGAGCTGAAGATTTTCAGAAACAATATGACGACGAAGATCTTATAGAGATTTACAATTCAGTTAATGTGTCGACAGAAAAGGTCTCTACATATCAAAAATATTTCTCGTATAGTGCTGGTGTGTTACGAATAGGACAGATCCAGACATGGAGAGAAGCTTTAATGGCATATGAAAGACTTCTAGAAGCAGCTTAAAGCAAATAGCAATGAACAAAACATATTTAACATTAATAACTCAAAACGATAACGTATATGGTAATCTTATAAAGAAATAAGATAATTTCATATTCAGGGAAGGTCCATAACCTCCATCTTCATATGACACCACATCATTGTCCATAAATCTTTTTTAACAAAAGTGAACTAAAAAAAGTGTTTCTACAATGTAAAACACAATATAATATGTCATAATAGTGTGCTAAAACATGTGATAGAACTTTCATACAATGTCAAACGACTAGGCACTTTTTTCTCTTAGGATCGACGAAAACTCCTCTACAAGTTCATTATAAAATTGATAAGTGCTGGGAATCTCTAGCAATGGTCCACATGTGTGTGCTACAAGACGACGTTGTAAACCATTAAGTTCTGTAAATGACCATTTTAAACTTTTGACCTTCTAAAATGATATCAGAACCTGTGGTAAATTGAAGGAACGCGGTTACGTTGCCACCTAGAGACTTTATATAGCGCACCAAATGATCAAATGCATTTCGTTGTGCCTCATTTTCGGGGGAGGCATCTAGAATTTTCAAAACCTTTTTGGACGTGGGTTTTCTTTCTTGGTAAAAGCAAAGAATGCTTGCAACATCTTGAAACGCAGGATGACTTTTCAATGATTGCAATATTGTTGCCCAACAATTGGAAACGTACCGCGGTCTTTGGATAAGTTCTTGGTGAGCTAATTGGCATAATATATCTTCAATATTTTCTTCTGTGGGATTGAGATAGCACTTGTAGCTTCCTAAAACTTCAAGTAAGTCTTCATTTTTACATATCTGTGATCGATTTTTCATTAAGTTATCAACCACTTCTCTCTCGTCTTCAGCCATATACTCCATGAAAGAGTTTAACAGCACTTCACAAGAAACACTGTCTTCACCATGGAGAGTACATGCAACAAAAGCTGGACACAATGTAATGGGGAACACTCCTTCTTTGCAGTAGCCATACAACATGATTCTAGCCACTGCCTCCCATTCCAGCTTTTGATAATCATGACGAATGGCTGGCACCTTGGTAGATGCTCCAATAGATAATGACTGATAAAAGGTGCCAAAACTCTGTAAGAAGATCACGTGCAACACCTCTTCCTTCTCCCTCCTCAAACCTACCTCTTGCATCAACTACTTTAAAAATATAGTAGATTTCAATACATTTGGATTATAAAATTCTGTTATCATGTCTTTCAAAGGGCTGTGCGATGGATTAGGAGATCTAGCACATGCAATTGTTCCTCAGGTAAATTAACTTGAGTTGGTTGTACAAGATTTGGCTCTGGTTCAATATTATCTAGTAGGGATTCAGTTACATCTAAAAAATAAATTTAAAATACAAAAACAATGAAATATACAAAATGTATAGGATACATATGTAACAAATCATTAGTTATACCTGCATCCTGAAAAATTTGAGCAGGCATTTCACCTGGTTCCATAATGATTTGCTCAACTGAAAATGAATCAACCTGAAAGGAAACAGCTTCCACACAACTATTATCAACATTAACAACATTGCTTGGAACAGGATTTGTTTGAACATGGCTGGCCTCCACTAGACTAGCTTTTGCAAGACTAGCTGGAACAGCATTGGTATGAGCATGATTAACTTCCACAAATTATCTGGTGTTGCATTGACTTGTTGAGAATTTCCCAGTTCACATATAGTTTGTGAAGAATTTTCTTGCTCAGAATTATCTTCAAAAACATCAGCAGTATCTGGAACAACCGTTTCCTCGAGGTCTTCAGTCAAATCATTGGCTACTAAATTTAGAATATAACATAATTGCTAACCCTACAAACAAATTCTTTTGAAGGTTTAATGTTAGTTGCAAGATACTTATTCTAAGGCATTTTTTAACTTTTATGTACTAGGGCATTTTTCGCATTTTGCTCTGTGCTTGCCCCAGTAGTGAACCTTTATTCACCAGTAAAATACAGTCAATAGGCCTATTCAACTCTGGGAAGCTCAGAAATGTTGCTTCAATAAAATGTGACTGCTTTTTGATTATTTATTGCATGACATATCAGTTTTCAATACAGCCAGTGTTTGTCTTGTGCAATGCCCCTAATGCTCACTCCAGCAGTCTAAATGCAAAAAAAATACCCGGAATTATTTTGAACTCAGTGTTTACCTTCAAAATCAAGCATTTTGCAAATGTACAAATTTACTCGACTGTATGGACGTCCAAGTTCATTTTTATATTTTTCCACAGAGAAGTTTTCACTGCTTCCTGGAATATTTCCCACGATATCCATATCAGGGTAAAGTAAAAGCCACTCAGTTTCATTATGATCTCTGAGATGTCTGTTGTGGGCAAGCTGTTTCTGAACTCCGGCATTCTTTGTGATTTAATGCTTGGATTGATGTTTTAAAAACAAATTTTAAGGCTGTCGATAGCTTTCTATTGCATGATAAACAATTGGTTTTTTAGTATGAGTACAGATATATTTAGAACTTCGTCTTGC
Source organism: Xenia sp. Carnegie-2017 (assembly GCF_021976095.1). Classification (NCBI taxonomy): domain Eukaryota; kingdom Metazoa; phylum Cnidaria; class Anthozoa; order Malacalcyonacea; family Xeniidae; genus Xenia; species Xenia sp. Carnegie-2017. The sequence goes on along the minus strand of NW_025813483.1, from coordinate 11,808,955 downwards.
GAAAGTCTTTTAAAGACTTTAGTTGAATGAACAATTACAAAAGAAGGAAAATTGAAACAGACCAACTAAGGATGTCTTTATACTGTTATATCAATGGCATTGTAAAAGTATGTAAAATTTCCATACGATTGTAGGAGGCTAAACAGGAACTTGAAATTTAAGACAAAGTAAGCAAATATTTGTCGACGTGAAAACACGAAATATGAGATTACGTGTGTGACGTGATGCTGAATAAGATGTTATAAACGATCGTAGATCACACATAACATATTATATACATGGCATACATTATTATCGTGGTGTTTAGGTCAAACGCTCAATTTGCTACGCTGTAGACAATTATGGATTTAAATTTGTTCAACCTGGTGACAATAATTGCGCTCAATATAATATTTTTCGTTCTTGGTGTTGTATCAAATGCTCTTGTAATTATTGTGTTTTGGCGAACAACGTACCTACGAAAGAAATTATGTTATTTTATGATCATGGTTTTATCTTGTTGTGACTTATTGGTGGTTGTGGTAAACCATCCTCTTGTTACGGTTATAACATTTTTTTTAGCCACGAATAAATTTCGAATTTTTCCGTATTGGGTACATATTACATTGGAGATTGTGTCTAATACTCAAACACCGTCTTTAATGGCTTTGTTGGTCATGAATTTGGATCGTTATCTGTCACTTTCATATCCAATATACCACAAGACAACCATTACCAAACGGAAACTTTTATTGATATTTGTTGTATCTGTATTTATTCCAACCATTGCTCACATAATGGTCATGAATGGCATATTGTTTGCGTTCGAAATACACACTTTGATATTCATGTGTTTATACATTCCTGCTATGCTGTTTATCACTTATAAACTATTCAGGATTTCGCGTAACTATCGCAAGCTTCGCGTCAATGATCCGGACAGGAAAGCAAAAATTTCCACGAAGCAAATATCAATTTGCTTATTGGGATTTGCAAGTCAAATGTTATTCTATATTCCAATTCTGGTATTCATCGTTTACAACCTGCTTTTCCCGACAACTAGGACATCGAACATTTTGTTACTTTGGCTTAAAACAGTAGTGGTGATGAATTCGACGTTCAATTGTTTCATTTTCTTTTGGAAAAACTCCATTTTGCGCTCTGAAGCAATGAAGATTATTAAAACAATGACGAAATTTGTTCGAGACTTCTAAAAGAAGAAAGCGAGTGTTGATGATTACCAACCGTTAGAAAGATTTTCAGCGGAAAAGGTGTGTCTCGAAAAAAAGAATGTGTGAAATTGTACATTATTGCGTGCGTAACGTCTACCAGAAATTGTTAGTCCTTTGCTTGTTTGCAATTTGAGAAGCACACAAGACGTCAGTACTGCTTGAGTTTTATTGATTCTTGAATGGGCTACACCTAAAGATTGGAAATGGTTGATGCGGAGGAAGAAATTTCGGCATGCGAGCAAATGATGATATCGAACATTAAATTGGTGAAGAATTTTTCTTTCAATCACGTTCTGTTAGCGTTCAAAAGTTGAGGATTTATTTTATTATTATTTATGCCATTTCCATAATTTATCAAAGCACTATATATATATCAGGCATTTCAAATGAACGACAATTTTTTGAAAGTAAACATGTTTTGGCATGCTTATGCCATCTTCAGTACAAGGAAGGATTATAATATCTATTTACAGTTATATCTATGTTATTTAAGTGAGAGTGTATCGAATTACTAGATGATGGAAATATTTACTAGTTGAATATCGTGCCGATGTGATGTTTAATAATACATAGTAACACATATACGGTGGCCCACAAGTACAAGCACACTTACAAATAACAGCATACGCGCACAAATTCCAGATGCACACTTACAAATAACAGCATACGCGCACAAAAATTCGAATACTAACAAACGTAAGTTCAAATTTAAAAAGGAAAAGCCGGCAGTCTATTACTTGACATTTCTTTCCGCTGCTAAACAATACTTTAATGACTTATGGAAGATATCATTCGCAACTATTTTACTAAAAACTACACGTATGATACAATCGTACAGCTATTACAAAAATATCATGGAATTCGCATCTCCAGAAGTACTTTGCTGAATAATCTTAAGCTTTATGGATTGCACCGACGTGGAAATACCGTTGATAAAGACCACGTAAGAAGATGCATTGTTCGAGAACTAGATGGAAGTGGTAAATTGTTGGGCTATAGAGCCATGTGGAGACGATTGCAGTCAAAATATGGCTTGCAAGTTCCTCGTTTGGTTGCTCAAACCACCCTTCGAGAAGTGGATCCAGAGGGATCGAATTGGAGACGGGCTAACCGTCTTCGTAGAAGAGCTTACATGAATCCGGGGCCAAATTATTGCTGGCATGCCAATGGTTTCGACAAACTTAAACCGTATGGTTTCCCCATCCATGGGTGTATAGATGGATTTAGCAGGAAAATACTGTGGTTAAATATAGTTCCTTCAAATAATGATCCCGCGTAGTGGGCAGGCTATTTTACGACTGCATATCTAATATGCAACTCTGTCCTAAAATTCTTAGAACAGATAGGGGAACAGAAAATGGGATTATGGCATCAGCCCAGTGTTTCTTACGCCGAGATGGTACGGACACACATTCTGACGTCAATGCTCATCAATATGGATCATCACACAGCAATCAGCGAATAGAAGCATGGTGGGCCATGTTACGTCGCTCGTGGGCCTCGTGGTGGATGAATTTTTTTAAGGATTTGATAGCTAAAGGGGTTTTAGACACAAGCAACGTACTTCAACTTGAGTGTCTATGGTTTTGCTTTAGTCCTGTCTTAAAAAAAGGACTTGACCAAATCAAGGAATCGTGGAACAGTCACTATGTACGCAAATCCAGGTTTTACACTCATGCGGGGATCCCTGATCAGCTTTACCTTCTACCTGAAGCAGTTGGAGCTGAAGATTTTCAGAAACAATGACGACGAAGATCTTATAGAGATTTACAATTCAGTTAATGTGTCGACAGAAAAGGTCTCTACATATCAAAAATATTTCTCGTATAGTGCTGGTGTGTTACGAATAGAACAGATCCAGACATGGAGAGAAGCTTTAATGGCATATGAAAGACTTCTAGAAGCAGCTTAAAGCAAATAGCAATGAACAAAACATATTTAACATTAATAACTCAAAACGATAACGTATATGGTAATCTTATAAAGAAATAAGATAATTTCATATTCAGGGAAGGTCCATAACCTCCATCTTCATATGACACCACATCATTGTCCATAAAATCTTTTTTAACAAAAGTGAACTAAAAAAAGTGTTTCTACAATGTAAAACACAGTATAATATGTCATAATAGTGTGCTAAAACATGTGATAGAACTTTCATACAATGTCAAACGACCAGGCACTTTTTTCTCTTAGGATCGACGAAAACTCCTCTACAAGCTCATTATAAAATTGATAAGTGCTGGGAATCTCTAGCAATGGTCCACATGTGTGTGCTACAGGACGACGTTGTAAACCATTAAGTTCTGTAAATGACACTTTTAACTTTTGACCTTCTAAAATGATATCAGAACCTGTGGTAAATTGAAGGAACGCGGTTACGTTGCCACCTAGAGACTTTATATAGCGCACCAAATGATCAAATGCATTTCGTTGTGCCTCATTTTCGGGGGAGGCATCTAGAATTTTCAAAACCTTTTGGGACGTAGGTTTTCTTTCTTGGTAAAAGCAAAGAATGCTTGCAACATCTTGAAACGCAGGATGACTTTTCAATGATTGCAATATTGTTGCCCAACAATTGGAAACGTACCGCGGTCTTTGGATAAGTTCTTGGTGAGCTAATTGGCATAATATATCTTCAATATTTTCTTCTGTGGGATTGAGATAGCACTTGTAGCTTCCTAAAACTTCAAGTAAGTCTTCATTTTTACATATCTGTGATCGATTTTTCATTAAGTTATCAACCACTTCTCTCTCGTCTTCAGCCATATACTCCATGAAAGAGTTTAACAGCACTTCACAAGAAACACTGTCTTCACCATGGAGAGTACATGCAACAAAAGCTGGACACAATGTAATGGGGAACACTCCTTCTTTGCAGTAGCCATACAACATGATTCTAGCCACTGCCTCCCATTCCAGCTTTTGATAATCATGACGAATGGCTGGCACCTTGGTAGATGCTCCAATAGATAATGACTGATAAAAAAGGTGCCAAAACTCTGTAAGAAGATCACGTGCAACACCTCTTCCTTCTCCCTCCTCAAACCTACCTCTTGCATCAACTACTTTAAAAAATATAGTAGATTTCAATACATTTGGATTATAAAATTCTGTTATCATGTCTTTCAAAAGGGCTGTGCGATGGATTAGGAGATCTAGCACATGCAATTGTTCCTCGGGTAAATTAACTTGAGCTGGTTGTACAAGATTTGGCTCTGGTTCAATATTATCTAGTAGGGATTCAGTTACATCTAAAAAATAAATTTAAAATACAAAAACAATGAAATATACAAAATGTATAGGATACATATGTAACAAATCATTAGTTATACCTGCATCCTGAAAAATTTGAGCAGGCATTTCACCTGGTTCCATAATGATTTGCTCAACTGAAAATGAATCAACCTGAAAGGAAACAGCTTCCACACAACTATTATCAACATTAACAACATTGCTTGGAACAGGATTTGTTTGAACATGGCTGGCCTCCACTAGACTAGCTTTTGCAAGACTAGCTGGAACAGCATTGGTATGAGCATGATTAACTTCCACAGATTATCTGGTGTTGCATTGACTTGTTGAGAATTTCCCAGTTCACATATAGTTTGTGAAGAATTTTCTTGCTCAGAATTATCTTCAAAAACATCAGCAGTATCTGGAACAACCGTTTCCTCGAGGTCTTCAGTCAAATCATTGGCTACTAAATTTAGAATATAACATAATTGCTAACCCTACAAACAAATTCTTTTGAAGGTTTAATGTTAGTTGCAAGATAATTATTCTAAGGCATTTTTTAACTTTTATGTACTAGGGCATTTTTCGCATTTTGCTCTGTGCTTGCCCCAGTAGTGAACCTTTATTCACCAGTAAAATACAGTCAATAGGCCCATTCAACTCTGGGAAGCTCAGAAATGTTGCTTCAATAAAATGTGACTGCTTTTGATTATTTATTGCATGACATATCAGTTTTCAATACAGCCAGTGTTTGTCTTGTGCAATGCCCTAATGCTCACTCCAGCAGTCTAAATGCAAAAAATACCCGGAATTATTTTGAACTCAGTGTTTACCTTCAAAATCAAGCATTTTGCAAATGTACAAATTTACTCGACTGTATGGACGTCCAAGTTCATTTTTATATTTTTCCACAGAGAAGTTTTCACTGCTTCCTGGAATATTTCCCACGATATCCATATCAGGGTAAAGTAAAAGCCACTCAGTTTCATTATGATCTCTGAGATGTCTGTTGTGGGCAAGCTGTTTCTGAACTCCGGCATTCTTTGTGATTTAATGCTTGGATTGATGTTTTAAAAACAAATTTTAAGGCTGTCGATAGCTTTCTATTGCATGATAAACAATTGGTTTTTTAGTATGAGTACAGATATATTTAGAACTTCGTCTTGCGAAAGTCTTTTAAAGACTTTAGTTGAATGAACAATTACAAAAGAAGGAAAATTGAAACAGACCAACTAAGGATGTCTTTATCCTGTTATATCAATGGCATTGTAAAAGTATGTAAAATTTCCATACGATTGTAGGAGGCTAAACAGGAACTTGAAATTTAAGACAAAGTAAGCAAATATTTGTCGACGTGAAAACACGAAATATGAGATTACGTGTGTGACGTGATGCTGAATAAGATGTTATAAACGATCGTAGATCACACATAACATATTATATACATGGCATACATTATTATCGTGGTGTTTAGGTCAAACGCTCAATTTGCTACGCTGTAGACAATTATGGATTTAAATTTGTTCAACCTGGTGACAATAATTGCGCTCAATATAATATTTTTCGTTCTTGGTGTTGTATCAAATGCTCTAGTAATTATTGTGTTTTGGCGAACAACGTACCTACGAAAGAAATTATGTTATTTTATGATCATGGTTTTATCGTGTTGTGACTTATTGGTGATTGTGGTAAACCATCCTCTTGTTACGGTTATAACATTTTTTTTAGCCACGAATAAATTTCGAATTTTTCCGTATTGGGTACATATTACATTGGAGATTGTGTCTAATACTCAAACACCGTCTTTAATGGCTTTGTTGGTCATGAATTTGGATCGTTATCTGTCACTTTCATATCCAATATACCACAAGACAACCATTACCAAACGGAAACTTTTATTGATATTTGTTGTATCTGTATTTATTCCAACCATTGCTCACATAATGGTCATGAATGGCATATTGTTTGCGTTCGAAATACACACTTTGATATTCATGTGTTTATACATTCCTCCTATGCTGTTTATCACTTATAAACTATTCAGGATTTCACGTAACTATCGCAAGCTTCGCGTCAATGATCCGGACAGGAAAGCAAAAATTTCCACGAAGCAAATATCAATTTGCTTATTGGGATTTGCAAGTCAAATGTTATTCTATATTCCAATTGTGGTATTCATCGTTTACAACCTGCTTTTCCCGACAACTAGGACGTCGAACATTTTGTTACTTTGGCTTAAAACAGTAGTGTTGATGAATTCGACGTTCAATTGTTTCATTTTCTTTTGGAAAAACTCCATTTTGCGCTCTGAAGCAATGAAGATTATTAAAATAATGACAAAATTTTGTTCGAGACTTCTAAAAGAAGAAAGCGAGTGTTGATGATTACCAACCGTTAGAAAGATTTTCAGCGGAAAAGGTGTGTCTCGAAAAAAAGAATGTGTGAAATTGTACATAATTACGTGCGTAACGTCTACCAGAAATTGTCAGTCCTTTGACTTGTTTGCAATTTGAGAAGCATACAAGACGTCAGTACTGCTTGAGTTTTATTGATTCTTGAATGGGCTACACCTAAAGATAGGAAATGGTTGTGCGGAGGAAGAAATTTCGGCATGCGAGCAAATGATGATATCGAACATTAAGTTGGTGAAAAATTTTTCTTTCAATCACGTTCTGCTAGCGTTCAAAAGTTGAGAAATTATTTTTATTATTATTTATGCCATTTCCATAATTTCGTAAAAGCACTATATATATATCAGGCATTTTAAATGAACGACAATTTTTTAAAAGTAAACGTGTTTTGGCATGCTTATGCCATCTTCAGTACAAGGAAGGATTATAATATCTATTTACAGTCATATCTATGTAATTTAAGTGAGAATGTATCGAATTACTAGATGATGGAAATATTTACAAGTTGAATATCGTGCTGATGTGATGTTTAATAATACATAGTAATACATCACATCACCACGATATTCAACTTGTAAATAATTCCATCATCTAGTAATTCGATACACTTTCACTCAAATAATATAATTATAACTGCAAATAGATATCATAGTCATTCCATGTACTGAAGATGGCATAAGCATGCCGAAACATGTTTACTTTAAAAAAATTGTCGTTTACTTAAAAAGCCTATTATTTATGCACTATCTAGGCGTGTTTCAATAAAGTTAAACTTCCTTATCCGTTTACTTCCTTATGCACTATCTAGCAATTATGCTTCTAATTTTAATCAACGTAGGCGTGTTTCAATAAAGTTAAACTTCCTTATCCGTTTACTTCCTTATTTGTCTGTAATTTTCTCTAGTAATTTTACGTACGAGTTTAGTTCGATTATATATACCAGGGGTCTCCAAACTTTACAGCCAGAGGGCCACATGAACTTTCATCCAGCATGTTGCGGGCCGAAGAACCGTATACCGCTGGTCAAAGAGCGATGAAGAAGTATTTTACACTCCACTCTTCTTGAAATCGCCGACATTCATCATCTTTTTCTTTCATTGGCCATTATGAAGCATTGAAATATAAAAAATTTCCACATTATCATTCAGCTTTTTAAATTTCGCAATGTGCTTGAAACGGAAGTAGGAAATTGAGACAAAAATTGACGTAAGCCACTCTTGCTAGTTGACTTGCGTCATAACGTTAACTTTCTGCAAAAAGTTTATTTTGTTTAATAATATTATTTTTTCTTAAGTGTCTCTGCGGGCCGGATTGAGAGGCCCAACGGGCCGCATCTGGCCCGCAGGCCGTAGTTTGGAGACCCCTGATATATACCATAAAATCCACGGTGACGCCGCCCGGTACGGATTACCCAAATTTGTCATTTTCACTTTTCGTCAAAATACCAAGAAGTCAACAATTTAAAATTTTCGTTTACGTGGAACCACTGATCAAGTTATGTTGTTTATCCTTGTGTGAAATCGAATTTTGGAACAAATTTGAAGGTCTCAGACAGTATTCGAAGCTCTCAGATTATCTTACACATCTCAACGATTTGTTTCACAAATCTTTAAATCATAAATTTATATAGTTGTATTTTAAGCTACCAACAACATCGTCCAGGTTAGTAAAGTCCTGAGAAGGACTGTTGATGTTGACTGACATTTCGACAACTTTAGCTTAACTGAACAGTCCTTCTCAGGACTCTACTAACCTGAACGATATACATCTACAAATATTTAACGATACTCCCGGATTCAAACCATTTACCATACTTCCAACTACAGTCAATTATCGTTATAACGGGCAGCTGCCTAGGGATTTAAGCCTGGGCCACACTATCGTCTATATTGACGAAAACGAAAACGAAACGAAAATTCGTGCACGAAATGCATGCCAGACACGACGAAAAATTTCAAGCATGTTTGCAAAGCCAAAACATTATTGGCCAATAAGCAAGCGGCATTTTTGACGGATTAGAAACAATGGCGATCTCTAAAGAAAAGATTACTTCTTCTTAAGAAAAAGTTACTGCTAAAATGTTTAAAAGTAATGGAAATGAATGATTTGATATAAAAGTTTGTCGGCGGACTATCAATAATACTCACTATCCACGCCAAGTCCGTAATTTTATTAAATTCATCTAAAACATCTTGCCAGTGATTTCTTTTCTTGTTCCTCGAGTCCTTATAATCCGGGTGACTTTTATCATACAAAATTGGTTTTCTCGCATCAGATTTATCAAAACCTCTTGCCACTCCGCCATGTTTGAGAACAAAGTCTGATATTATCAAGATATTTTTAGCCAATAGTATGCGTTTTCGTTGACGAAAAAGGTCAAAAGTTCAACCCTTCTAATATGAACGAAAACGAAATTTTCGTCGAGTTTTCGTTCAAAATTTTCGTTGCGGAAGTTTTCGTTCTAATTTTCGTCGATATGGACGATAGTGGGGCCTAGGCTTTAGTCTTTGTAGTTGCGAGAGTCGTAAAATAGGAGGTTGATGAAATATCAAAAGTTGAAATGCCATTGAATTATCAAAAGCTGCACTGTATTGGTGTGGTTTTTGTTTTAAAGTGTTTTGCTTGTTTTTACTCGTAGGTCATTTTTACTGTAAAATATGTTTTAATTATAGGAGTCTTTGACTTTTAGTTCGTGCGTTAGTCGTCGGTAAAAGTTCGTCCATTATGTTTGTTTTTAGGACTTCCGAGAGAAAACCCTTGGATCCTGGATGTGTTTTCATATTCATTTACTTCTTAATTTCATAGTAACATAAATAATCGACTTTTTTAAAAGCTGACATATTTCAAAGTGAATGTGGCCTTTGAGTATGTTAGTCACATTGAAACAAATAATAAAATGACACTATACCGGCTATACTCTCTATATACCTACTGTATACACTATGCAGGCTATACAGTCTAAACAGACAGCACACTGTATTTTTTCTCTTCTTCAAGAAAAATGCTGAAGAAAGCGGCCAAGATAAGCTTTAAATAGAAGATTAGTTAAAAAATGTTTCAGGTTACCAGTAGGATTATGAGAGCTACAGTAAGTGTCCAGGAGCAGGGTTGTTATAAAGTAGGTTTAGAGGCTAAAGTTTGTAAGAATTGAGACTGGAGTTATGATGCTTGAAATATAGTTATAACTTGGTATAGTTAGGAAAATGTGAAGGCTAAGCAATCAAAATAAGTTATACATGGTTTTCATGAAAACTCATAAACTATAGTCTTTGGCATAAAAAATCGTGAATTATAGTCTTTTGCATGAAAATGCGATAACTATAGTTTTGCATGAAAAATAGTGAACTATAGTCTTTTGCATGAAAAACCGTGAAATATAGTCCTTTGCATGAAAAATCGTGAAATATAGTCTTTTGCATAAAAAACCGTGAACTATAGTCTTTTGCATGAAAATGCGTGATGTATAGTGTTTTGCATGAAAATGCGTGAACTGTAGTCTTTTGCATTAAAATCGTGAAATATAGTCTTTTGCATGAAAAACCGTGAACTATGGTGTTTTGTATGAAAATTCGTGAATTATAGTCTTTCGCATGAAAATTCGTGAACTATAGTATTTGCATAAAAATTCGTGAATTATAGTCTTTTGCATTAAAAACCGTGAACTATAGTCTCTTGCATAAAAATTCGTGAATTATAGTGTTTTGCATGAAAATTCGTGAATTATAGTCTTTTGCATAAAAAACCGTGAACTATAGTCTTTTGCATGAAAATGCGTGATGTATAGTGTTTTGCATGAAAATGCGTGAACAATAGTCTTTTGCATTAAAATCGTGAAATATAGTCTTTTGCATGAAAAACCGTGAACTATAGTGTTTTGTATGAAAATTTGTGAATTATAGTCTTTCGCATGAAAATTCGTGAACTATAGTCTTTTGAATAAAATTTGTGAATTATAGTCTTTTGCATGAAAAACCGTGAACTATAGTGTTTTGTATGAAAATTCGTGAATTATAGTCTTTCGCATGAAAATTCGTGAACTATAGTCTTTTGAATAAAAATTTGTGAATTATAGTCTTTTGCATGAAAAACCGTGAACTATTGTCTTTTGCATGAAAATTCGTCAATTATAGTCTTTTGCATGAAAAAGAGTGAACTATAGTATTTTCATAAAAATTCGTGAATTATATAGTCTTTTGCATTAAAAACCGTGAACTATAGTCTCTTGCATAAAAATTCGTGAATTATAGTCTTTTGCATGAAAATTTGTGAATTATAGTCTTTTGCATGACAAACCCTGAACTATAGTCTTTTGCATGAAAAACCGTGAACTATAGTCTTTTGCATGAAAAACCGTGAAATATAGTCTTTTGCATAAAAAACCGTGAACTATGGTGTTTTGTATGAAAATTCGTGAATTATAGTCTTTCGCATGAAAATTCGTGAACTATAGTATTTGCATAAAAATTCGTGAATTATAGTCTTTTGCATTAAAAACCGTGAACTATAGTCTCTTGCATAAAAATTCGTGAATTATAGAGTTTGCATGAAAATTCGTGAATTATAGTCTTTTGCAAAAAAAACCGTGAACTATAGTCTTTTGCATTAAAATCGTTAAATATAGTCTTTTGCATGAAAAACCGTGAACTATGGTGTTTTGTATGAAAATTCGTGAATTATAGTCTTTCGCATGAAAATTCGTGAACTATAGTATTTGCATAAAAATTCGTGAATTATAGTCTTTTGCATGAAAAACCGTGAACTATAGTTTTTGCATGGAAAACTGTATACTATAGTCTTTTGCATGGAAAACTGTATACTATAGTCTTTTGCATGAAGAACAGTGTATTATAGTCTTTTGCATGACAATGCTTAAACTATAGACTTTTGCATTAAAAACCCGTGAACTATAGTCTCTTGCATAAAAATTCGTGAATTATAGATTTTGCATGAAAATTCGTTAGTTATAGTCTTTTGAATAAAAAAACGTGAACTATAGTCTTTTGCATGAAAATGCGTGATGTATAGTGTTTTGCATGAAAATGCGTGATGTATAGTGTTTTGCATGAAAATGCGTGAACTATAGTCTTTTGCATTAAAATCGTGAAATATAGTCTTTTGCATGAAAAACCGTGAACTATGGTGTTTTGTATGAAAATTCGTGAATTATAGTGTTTTGCATGAAAATTCGTGAACTATAGTATTTGCATAAAAATTCGTGAATTATAGTCTTTTGCATTAAAAACCGTGAACTATAGTCTTTTGAATAAAAATTTGTGAATTATAGTCTTTTGCATGAAAAACCGTGAACTATAGTGTTTTGTATGAAAATTCGTGAATTATAGATTTTGCATGAAAATTCGTGAATTATAGTCTTTTGCATGAAAAACCGTGAACTATAGTGTTTTGTATGAAAATTCGTGAATTATAGTCTTTCGCATGAAAATTCGTGAACTATAGTCTTTTGAATAAAAATTTGTGAATTATAGTCTTTCGCATGAAAATTCGTGAACTATAGTCTTTTGAATAAAAATTTGTGAATTATAGTCTTTTGCATGAAAAACCGTGAACTATAGTGTTTTGTATGAAAATTCGTGAATTATAGTCTTTCGCATGAAAATTCGTGAACTATAGTCTTTTGAATAAAAATTCGTGAATTATAGATTTTGCATGAAAATTCATGAATTATAGTCTTTTGCAAAAAAAACCGTGAACTATAGTCTTTTGCATTAAAATCGTTAAATATAGTCTTTTGCATGAAAAACCGTGAACTATAGTCTTTTGCATGAAAATGCGTGATGTATAGTGTTTTGCATGAAAATGCGTGAACTGTAGTCTTTTGCTTTAAAATCGTGAAATATAGTCTTTTGCATGAAAAACCGTGAACTATGGTGTTTTGTATGAAAATTCGTGAATTATAGTCTTTCGCATGAAAATTCGTGAACTATAGTGTTAGATTATGAACTTTATTCAAAGAAGAGGTTCGTATTGATTTTACAACAACAATATATATATGTACATGTGCAGGAAGTATGTAAGATCGTACGATTGTCACGTGTTCACTGATCTGTATCTAATGAACTGAATTAACATTAACTTTAACAAATGAAATACTTTATGTTATATTGTATCATGTTAACACCCCCACTCAGACTCAGCTTCCTCATGATGAGTCTGCTATGTGGTTAACTAAATTCCTAAAAGTGTTGCTCGATGTTTTTCTACTTTGACTCGAGATAATGACTTTGTAAGAATGTCTGCTGTCATTTCTTCGGTTGGAACGTAACTGATCTTTATTTCCTTGTTTTTTACTCTTTCTCGAATGAAATGAAGTTTCGTATCGATGTGCTTTGATCGTTTATGCATTACGGGATTGTGACACATCTTTATACAAGATTGGTTATCTTCTCCAATGTTGGTTGGTTTCTTCATTGGATGACCTAAATCTTTCATTAGTGCTCGTAGGTATATTGCTTCTTGTACAGCTGCCGCCATAGCTTGATATTCGGCTTCGGTTGACGAAAGTGCTACAGTTGCCTGTTTCTTCACTTCCCAGCTGATTGCACCTCCGTTCCCTTCAAATTTGAAGTAATATCCTGTAGTTGATTTGCGATCATTGAGATCACCACTCCAATCTGCGTCTGAATCACCAACGATATCGAGATTGGAATTCTTCAAGAATGTTAATTGTAAATCGATAGTTCCTTTAAGATATCTTAATACGTGCTTTGCTGCTTTCCAATGTGAAATGTCTGGTTTATCTAGGAATCTTGATAGCTGATTAACAATGTGAAGGATATCTGGACGGGTTTGTTTACCAATAAATAGTAATGATCCAACTAAACTTCTGTATAACTTCGCATCGACTAACTTCTGATCGTCGTTGCTTTTGATTAGCTTCAGATTTACTTCTCCAGGCGTTGCTGCTGCTTTACAATCACTCATATTGAATTGTTGAAGAACAGATTCGATGTATTTCTTTTGGTCAACGGTAATCTTGTCGTGGGATCGTAGAATTCGCATTCCTAAGAACCAGTGCAGTTTGCCACGGTCGTCCATCTTGAAATTTTTGCTTAACATTGCTTTGATGTGATTAACTGCTTTTTCACTCGTGCCAGCCACTATAATATCGTCTACCCAAACTAATACGTATGAGTATGTTCCATCTTCTTCTTTTCTCACAAATAAACAATAATCGTTGCAGCTACGTTTGAATTTTTCTTTAATAAGTAGACTAGCCAGTGCTTCGTACCAATTCTTTGCCGCTTGTTTCAATCCATAGATTGATTTGTTTAGCTTGCAAACTTGCTTTCGTCCTGATTTTGCTTTCTTGGTAAAACCTTCTGGTTGTTCTAGATAAATTTCTTCTTCTATGTTGGAGTGAAGGTATGCTGATTTAACATCCATCTGGCCAATATGTAGACCTTTTTGTGCTGTCATTGCGAGCAGTATTCGAAAAGTTTCGGGTTTACATGTTGGAGCGTAAGTATCGAAAAAGTCTAAGCCTTCGACTTGAGCATTAAATAATGTTTCGGATATATTTTCTCCGGCTTCAGTGAGTCGAGACATTAATTCTTGTGATCGTATGAAATATTCGGATAACTTTTCACTTTCACCTAATTGTAATCGAGATATTTGTCGAACTAGACTTACTACAGTTGGTTTTTCTACGTTAGAAAATCTTTGTTGCAGTAGACGCCACGCTTTTGCTCCGTCTCCGACACCATCTGGCGACAAGCAGTCATGTCGAATGTATAAAAGGCTGTTGTTGTCAAGAGCTAATGCAATATGACACCACACCGTGTTGTTTCTTTCTTTGATTTCGTCAATTTGTTGATTTCTCTCGCGTACTTTCGTTTCCCATTCGGCCCTTTGCTCACTTGTAGGGTCGACTGTTAACGGTGTAACTTCTTGAGGTATGACTTCTCTCCCAATGAGAGCTTTGTACAAACCTTTCGTTTGCATGTATGCAGTAAATTTTGTGCTCCATGCCGGATAATTCTCGGCTGTTCCATCGAACACAAGCCACCTTATTGTTTGACTATCCATAAAAACGGTCTTGTACTATTTCTGTACTATTTCTGAGCTATTTCTTGGCTATCTGGGCTACTTCTGAGTTTCCTGGGCCCATAACCTGTTAGATTATGAACTTTATTCAAAGAAGAGGTTCGTATTGATTTTACAACAACAATATATATATGTACATGTGCAGGAAGTATGTAAGATCGTACGATTGTCACGTGTTCACTGATCTGTATCTAATGAACTGAATTAACATTAACTTTAACAAATGAAATACTTTATGTTATATTGTATCATGTTAACATATAGTATTTGCATAAAAATTCGTGAATTATAGTCTTTTGCATTAAAAACCGTGAACTATAGTCTCTTGCATAAAAATTCGTGAATTATATTGTTTTGCATGAAAATTCGTGAATTATAGTCTTTGCATAAAACCGTGAACTATAGTCTTTGCATAAAATTCGTGAATTATATTGTTTTGCATGAAAATTCGTGAATTATAGTCTTTTGCATAAAAAACCGTGAACTATAGTCTCTTGCATAAAAATTCGTGAATTATATTGTTTTGCATGAAAATTCGTGAATTATAGTCTTTTGCATAAAAAACCGTGAACTATAGTCTTTTGCATGAAAATGCGTGATGTATAGTGTTTTGCATGAAAATGCGTGAACTATAGTCTTTTGCATTAAAATCGTGAAATATAGTCTTTTGCATGAAAAACCGTGAACTATAGTGTTTTGTATGAAAATTTGTGAATTATAGTCTTTCGCATGAAAATTCGTGAACTATAGTCTTTTGAATAAAAATTGTGAATTATAGTCTTTGCATGAAAAACCGTGAACTATAGTGTTTTGTATGAAAATTCGTGAATTATAGTCTTTCGCATGAAAATTCGTGAACTATAGTCTTTTGAATAAAATTTGTGAATTATAGTCTTTTGCATGAAAAACCGTGAACTATTGTCTTTTGCATGAAAATTCGTCAATTATAGTCTTTTGCATGAAAATGCGTGAACTATAGTATTTTCATAAAAATTCGTGAATTATATAGTCTTTTGCATTAAAAACCGTGAACTATAGTCTCTTGCATAAAAATTCGTGAATTATAGTCTTTTGCATGAAAAACCGTGAACTATAGTTTTTGCATGGAAAACTGTATACTATAGTCTTTTGCATGGAAAACTGTATACTATAGTCTTTTGCATGAAGAACCGTGTATTATAGTCTTTTGCATGACAATGCTTAAACTATAGACTTTTGCATTAAAAACCGTGAACTATAGTCTCTTGCATAAAAATTCGTGAATTATAGATTTTGCATGAAAATTCGTTAATTATAGTCTTTTGAATAAAAAAACGTGAACTATAGTCTTTTGCATGAAAATGCGTGATGTATAGTGTTTTGCATGAAAATGCGTGATGTATAGTGTTTTGCATGAAAATGCGTGAACTATAGTCTTTTGCATTAAAATCGTGAAATATAGTCTTTTGCATGAAAAACCGTGAACTATGGTGTTTTGTATGAAAATTCGTGAATTATAGTCTTTTGCATGAAAATTCGTGAACTATAGTATTTGCATAAAAATTCGTGAATTATAGTCTTTTGCATTAAAAACCGTGAACTATAGTCTCTTGCATAAAAATTCGTGAATTATAGTGTTTTGCATGAAAATTCGTGAATTATAGTCTTTTGCATAAAAAACCGTGAACTATAGTCTTTTGCATGAAAATGCGTGATGTATAGTGTTTTGCATAAAAATGCGTGAACTATAGTCTTTTGCATTAAAATCGTGAAATATAGTCTTTTGCATGAAAAACCGTGAACTATAGTGTTTTGTATGAAAATTCGTGAATTATAGTCTTTCGCATGAAAATTCGTGAACTATAGTATTTGCATAAAAATTCGTGAATTATAGTCTTTTGCATTAAAAACCTTGAATTATAGTCTCTTGCATAAAAATTCGTGAATTATAGATTTTGCATGAAAATTCATGAATTATAGTCTTTTGCAAAAAAAACCGTGAACTATAGTCTTTTGCATTAAAATCGTTAAATATAGTCTTTTGCATGAAAAACCGTGAACTATGGTGTTTTGCATAAAAATTCGTGAATTATAGTCTTTTGCATTAAAAACCGTGAACTATAGTCTCTTGGATAAAAATTCGTGAATTATAGTGTTTTGCATGAAAATTCGTGAATTATAGTCTTTTGCATAAAAAACCGTGAATTATAGTCTTTTGCATTAAAAACCGTGAACTATAGTCTCTTGCATAAAAATTCGTGAATTATAGTGTTTTGCATGAAAATTCGTGAATTATAGTCTTTTGCATAAAAAACCGTGAACTATAGTCTTTGGCATGAAAATGCGTGATGTATAGTGTTTTGCATGAAAATGCGTGAACTATAGTCTTTTGCATTAAAATCGTGAACTATAGTCTTTTGCATGAAAATGCGTGAACTATAGTCTTTTGAATAAAAATTTGTGAATTATAGTCTTTTGCATGAAAAACCGTGAACTATAGTGTTTTGCATGAAAATTCGTCAATTATAGTCTTTTGCATGAAAAAGAGTGAACTATAGTATTTTCATAAAAATTCGTGAATTATATAGTCTTTTGCATTAAAACCGTGAACTATAGTCTTTGCATAAAATTCGTGAATTATAGTCTTTTGCATGAAAATTCGTGAATTATAGTCTTTGCATAAAAACCCTGAACTATAGTCTTTTGCATGAAAAACCGTGAACTATAGTCTTTTGCATGAAAAACCGTGAAATATAGTCTTTTGCATAAAAAACCGTGAACTATAGTCTTTTGCATATAAATCGTGAAATATAGTCTTTTGCATGAAAAACCGTGAACTATGGTGTTTTGTATGAAAATTCGTGAATTATAGTCTTTTGCATGAAGAACCGTGTATTATAGTCTTTTGCATGACTATGCTTAAACTATAGACTTTTGCATTAAAAACCGTGAACTATAGTCTCTTGCATAAAAATTCGTGAATTATAGATTTTGCATGAAAATTCGTGAATTATAGTCTTTTGCAAAAAAAACCGTGAACTATAGTCTTTTGCATTAAAATCGTTAAATATAGTCTTTTGTATGAAAAACCGTGAACTATGGTGTTTTGTATGAAAATTCGTGAATTATAGTCTTTCGCATGAAAATTCGTGAACTATAGTATTTGCATAAAAATTCGTGAATTATAGTCTTTTGCATGAAAAACCGTGAACTATAATTTTTGCATGGAAAACTGTATACTATAGTCTTTTGCATGGAAAACTGTATACTATAGTCTTTTGCATGAAGAACCGTGTATTATAGTCTTTTGCATGACAATGCTTAAACTATAGACTTTTGCAATAAAAACCCGTGAACTATAGTCTCTTGCATAAAAATTCGTGAATTATAGATTTTGCATGAAAATTCGTTAATTATAGTCTTTTGAATAAAAAAACGTGAACTATAGTCTTTTGCATGAAAATGCGTGATGTATAGTGTTTTGCATGAAAATGCGTGATGTATAGTGTTTTGCATGAAAATGCGTGAACTATAGTCTTTTGCATTAAAATCGTGAAATATAGTCTTTTGCATGAAAAACCGTGAACTATGGTGTTTTGTATGAAAATTCGTGAATTATAGTGTTTTGCATGAAAATTCGTGAACTATAGTATTTGCATAAAAATTCGTGAATTATAGTCTTTTGCATTAAAAACCGTGAACTATAGTCTCTTGCATAAAAATTCGTGAATTATAGTGTTTTGCATGAAAATTCGTGAATTATAGTCTTTTGCATAAAAACCGTGAACTATAGTCTTTTGCATGAAAATGCGTGATGTATAGTGTTTTGCATGAAAATGCGTGAACTATAGTCTTTTGCATTAAAATCGTGAAATATAGTCTTTTGCATGAAAAACCGTGAACTATAGTGTTTTGTATGAAAATTCGTGAATTATAGTCTTTGCATGAAAATTCGTGAACTATAGTCTTTTGAATAAAAATTTGTGAATTATAGTCTTTTGCATGAAAAACCGTGAACTATAGTGTTTTGTATGAAAATTCGTGAATTATAGTCTTTCGCATGAAAATTCGTGAACTATAGTCTTTTGAATAAAAATTTGTGAATTATAGTCTTTTGCATGAAAAACCGTGAAATATTGTCTTTTGCATGAAAATTCGTCAATTATAGTCTTTTGCATGAAAAAGAGTGAACTATAGTTTTTGCATGGAAAACTGTATACTATAGTCTTTTGCATGAAGAACCGTGTATTATAGTCTTTTGCATGACAATGCTTAAACTATAGACTTTTGCATGAAAATTCGTGAATTATAGTCTTTGCATAAAAAACCTGAACTATAGTCTTTGCATGAAAAACCGTGAACTATAGTCTTTTGCATGAAAACCGTGAAATATAGTCTTTGCATAAAAATCGTGAACTATAGTCTTTTGCATAAAATCGTGAAATATAGTCTTTTGCATGAAAAACCGTGAACTATGGTGTTTTGTATGAAAATTCGTGAATTATAGTCTTTTGCATGAAGAACCGTGTATTATAGTCTTTTGCATGACAATGCTTAAACTATAGACTTTTGCATGAAAACCGTGAACTATAGTCTTGCATAAAAATTCGTGAATTATAGATTTTGCATGAAAATTCGTGAATTATAGTCTTTTGCATAAAAAACCGTGAACTATAGTCTTTTGCATGAAAATGCGTGAACTATAGTCTTTTGCATATAAATCGTGAAATATAGTCTTTTGCATGAAAAACCGTGAACTATGGTCTTTTGTATGAAAATTCTTGAATTATAGTCTTTCGCATGAAAATTCGTGAACTATAGTATTTGCATAAAATTCGTGAATTATAGTCTTTTGCATTAAAAACCGTGAACTATAGTCTTTTGCATAAAAATTCGTGAATTATAGATTTTGCATGAAAATTCGTGAATTATAGTCTTTTGCAAAAAAACGTGAACTATAGTCTTTTGCATTAAAATCGTTAAATATAGTCTTTTGTATGAAAAACCGTGAACTATGGTGTTTTGTATGAAAATTCGTGAATTATAGTCTTTCGCATGAAAATTCGTGAACTATAGTATTTGCATAAAAATTCGTGAATTATAGTCTTTTGCATGAAAAACCGTGAACTATAATTTTTGCATGGAAAACTGTATACTATAGTCTTTTGCATGGAAAACTGTATACTATAGTCTTTTGCATGAAGAACCGTGTATTATAGTCTTTTGCATGACAATGCTTAAACTATAGACTTTTGCATTAAAAACCGTGAACTATAGTCTATTGCATAAAAATTCGTGAATTATAGATTTTGCATGAAAATTCGTTAATTATAGTCTTTTGAATAAAAAAACGTGAACTATAGTCTTTTGCATGAAAATGCGTGATGTATAGTCTTTTGCATGAAAATGCGTGATGTATAGTGTTTTGCATGAAAATGCGTGAACTATAGTCTTTTGCATTAAAATCGTGAAATATAGTCTTTTGCATGAAAAACCGTGAACTATAGTGTTTTGTATGAAAATTCGTGAATTATAGTCTTTCGCATGAAAATTCGTGAACTATAGTCTTTGCATAAAAATTCGTGAATTATAGTCTTTTGCATTAAAACCGTGAACTATAGTCTTTGCATAAAAATTCGTGAATTATAGTGTTTTGCATGAAAATTCGTGAATTATAGTCTTTGCATAAAAACCGTGAACTATAGTCTTTTGCATGAAAATGCGTGATGTATAGTCTTTTGCATGAAAATCGTGAACTATAGTCTTTGGAAAATCGTGAAATATAGTCTTTTGCATGAAAAACCGTGAACTATAGTCTTTTGTATGAAAATTCGTGAATTATAGTCTTTGCATGAAAATGCGTGAACTATAGTCTTTTGAATAAAAATTTGTGAATTATAGTCTTTTGCATGAAAAACCGTGAACTATAGTTTTTGCATGGAAAACTGTATACTATAGTCTTTTGCATGGAAAACTGTATACTATAGTTATACTTTTGTATGAAAATCGTCTTTTGTATGAAAATCGTGAAATATAGTCTTTTGCATGAAAAACCGTGAACTATAGTTCTTGCATGGAAAACTGTATACTATAGTCTTTTGCATGAAAATCGTGAATTATAGTCTTTGCATGAAAAACCGTGAACTATAGTCTTTTGCATGAAAATCGTGAAATATAGTCTTTGCATGAAAATCGTGAACTATAGTCTTTTGCATGAAAATTCGTGAATATAGTCTTTGCATGAAAAAAGTGAACTATAGTCTTTGCATGAAAATTCGTGAATTATAGTCTTTGCATGAAAAATCGTGAACTATAGTCTTTGCATGAAAAATCGTGAAATATAGTCTTTTGCATGAAAAATCGTGAATATAGTCTTTTGCATGAAAAAGTGAACTATAGTCTTTGCATGAAAATTCGTGAAATATAGTCTTTGCATGAAAAACCGTGAACTATAGTCTTTTGCATAAAATTCGTGAACTATAGTCTTTTGCATGAAAACTGTGAACTATAGTCTTTGCATGAAAATCGTGAATTATAGTCTTTTGCATGAAAATGCGTAAACTATAGTCTTTTGCATTAAAACAGTGAACTATAGTCTTTTGCATGAAAATTCGTGAATTATAGATTTTGCATGAAAATTCGTGAATTATAGTCTTTGCATAAAACCGTGAACTATAGTCTTTGCATGAAAATCGTGAACTATAGTCTTTTGCATAAAATCGTGAATATAGTCTTTTGCATGAAAAACCGTGAACTATAGTGTTTTGTATGAAAATTCGTGAATTATAGTCTTTTGCATGAAAACAAAATTATAGTCTTTGCATGAAAATGCTTAAACTATAGTCTTTTGCATTAAAACCGTGAACTATAGTCTTTTGCATAAAAATTCGTGAATTATAGATTTTGCATGAAAATTCGTGAATTATAGTCTTTGCATAAAAATCGTGAACTATAGTCTTTTGCATGAAAATGCGTGAACTATAGTCTTTTGCATATAAATCGTGAAATATAGTCTTTTGCATGAAAATCGTGAACTATAGTCTTTTGCATGAAAATTCGTGAATTATAGTCTTTTGCATGAAAATTCGTGAACTATAGTATTTGCATAAAAATTCGTGAATTATAGTCTTTTGCATTAAAAACCGTGAACTATAGTCTCTTGCATAAAATTCGTGAATTATAGATTTTGCATGAAAATTCGTGAATTATAGTCTTTTGCATAAAAAACCGTGAACTATAGTCTTTTGCATGAAAATCGTGAAATATAGTCTTTTGCATGAAAAACCGTGAACTATAGTTTTGCATGAAAACTGTAACTATAGTCTTTGCATGAAGAACTGTGTATTATAGTCTTTTGCATGAAAAACCGTGAACTATAGTCTTTTGCATGAAAATCGTGAAATATAGTCTATTGCATGAAAAACCGTGAACTATAGTCTTTTGCATGGAAAACAGTGAACTATAGTCCTTTGCATGAAAATGCGTGATGTATAGTCTTTGCATAAAAATGCGTGAACTATAGTCTTTTGCATGAAAATCGTGAAATATAGTCTTTTGCATGAAAAACCGTGAACTATAGTCTTTTGCATGAAAATTCGTGAATTATAGTCTTTTGCATGAAAATTCGTGAATTATAGTCTTTGCATAAAAATTCGTGAATTATAGTCTTTTGCATGAAAACCGTGAACTATAGTCTTTTGCAAAAATTCGTGAATTATAGATTTTGCATGAAAATTCGTGAATTATAGTCTTTTAAAAAATCGTGAACTATAGTCTTTTGCATGAAAATCGTGAAATATAGTCTTTTGCATGAAAAACCGTGAACTATAGTCTTTTGCATAAAAATTCGTGAATTATAGTCTTTTGCATGAAAAATCGTGAACTATAGTCTTTTGCATAAAATTCGTGAATTATAGTCTTTTGCATGAAAATTCGTGAATTATAGTCTTTTGCATAAAAATCGTGAACTATAGTCTTTTGCATGAAAATGCGTGATGTATAGTCTTTTGCATGAAAATCGTGAACTATAGTCTTTGCATAAAATCGTGAAATATAGTCTTTTGCATGAAAAACCGTGAACTATAGTCTTTTGCATGAAAATTCGTGAATTATAGTCTTTTGCATGAAAATTCGTGAACTATAGTCTTTGCATAAAAATTCGTGAATTATAGTCTTTTGCATTAAAATCGTGAACTATAGTCTTTTGCATAAAAATTCGTGAATTATAGTCTTTTGCATGAAAATTCGTGAATTATAGTCTTTGCATAAAATCGTGAACTATAGTCTTTGGCATGAAAATGCGTGATGTATAGTCTTTTGCATGAAAATGCGTGAACTATAGTCTTTTGAATAAAAATTCGTGAATTATAGTCTTTTGCATGAAAAACCGTGAACTATAGTTTTGCATGAAAATGTATACTATAGTCTTTTGCATGAAAACTGTAACTATAGTCTTTTGCATGAAAATCGTGTATTATAGTCTTTTGCATGAAAATCGTGAACTATAGTCTTTGCATAAAATCGTGAACTATAGTCTTTGCATAAAAATTCGTGAATTATAGATTTTGCATGAAAATTCGTGAATTATAGTCTTTGCATAAAAAACGTGAACTATAGTCTTTTGCATGAAAATGCGTGATGTATAGTCTTTTGCATGAAAATCGTGATGTATAGTCTTTTGCATGAAAATCGTGAACTATAGTCTTTGCATTAAAATCGTGAAATATAGTCTTTTGCATGAAAAACCGTGAACTATAGTCTTTTGCATGAAAATTCGTGAATTATAGTCTTTTTCATGAAAATTCGTGAACTATAGTCTTTGCATGAAAATTCGTGAATTATAGTCTTTTGCATGAAAATCGTGAACTATAGTCTTTGCATGAAAATTCGTGAATTATAGTCTTTGCAAAAAAACCGTGAACTATAGTCTTTTGCATGAAAATCGTGAAATATAGTCTTTGCATGAAAATCGTGAACTATAGTCTTTTGCATAAAAATTCGTGAATTATAGTCTTTTGCATGAAAACTCGTGAACTATAGTCTTTTGCATGAAAATTCGTGAATTATAGTCTTTTGCATGAAAATTCGTAAACTATAGTCTTTTGCATTAAAAATCGTGAATTATAGTCTTTTGCATTAAAAATCGTGAAATATAGTCTTTTGCATAAAAATTCGTGAACTATAGTCTTTTGCATGAAAATTCGTGAAATATAGTCTTTGCATAAAAATCGTGAACTATAGTCTTTGCATGAAAATCGTGATGTATAGTCTTTTGCATGAAAATGCGTGAACTATAGTCTTTGCATGAAAATCGTGAACTATAGTCTTTTGCATGAAAATCGTGAACTATAGTCTTTTGCATAAAATTGTGAATTATAGTCTTTTGCATGAAAAACCGTGAACTATAGTCTTTTGCATGAAAATTCGTGAATTATAGTCTTTGCATGAAAATTCGTGAACTATAGTCTTTTGCATAAAATTCGTGAATTATAGTCTTTTGCATGAAAAACAGTGAACTATAGTCTTTTGCATGAAAATTCGTGAATTATAGTCTTTTGCATGAAAAAGCGTGAACTATAGTCTTTTGCATAAAAATTCGTGAACTATAGTCTTTTGCATGAAAAATCGTGAACTATAGTCTTTTGCATGAAAAATCGTGAACTATAGTCTTTTGCATGAAAAACCGTGAACTATAGTCTTTTGCATGAAAATCGTGAAATATAGTCTTTTGCATGAAAATTCGTGAACTATAGTCTTTTGCATAAAATCGTGAAATATAGTCTTTTGCATGAAAACCGTGAACTATAGTCTTTTGCATGAAAATTCGTGAATTATAGTCTTTTGCATGAAAATCGTGAATTATAGTCTTTTGCATGAAAATGCGTGAACTATAGTCTTTTGCATGAAAATCGTGAACTATAGTCTTTTGCATAAAAATCGTGAATTATAGTTTTGCATGAAAATTCGTGAATTATAGTCTTTTGCAAAAAAACCGTGAACTATAGTCTTTTGCATGAAAATCGTGAAATATAGTCTTTTGCATAAAATTCGTGAACTATAGTCTTTTGCATGAAAATTCGTGAATTATAGTCTTTGCATGAAAATTCGTGAACTATAGTCTTTGCATAAAAATTCGTGAATTATAGTCTTTTGCATGAAAATCGTGAACTATAGTCTTTGCATGAAAATGTAACTATAGTCTTTTGCATGAAAACTGTAACTATAGTCTTTTGCATGAAAATCGTGAATTATAGTCTTTTGCATGAAAATCGTGAACTATAGTCTTTTGCATAAAATCGTGAACTATAGTCTTTGCATGAAAATTCGTGAATTATAGTTTTGCATGAAAATTCGTGAATTATAGTCTTTTGCATAAAAACGTGAACTATAGTCTTTTGCATGAAAATGCGTGAACTATAGTCTTTTGCATGAAAATGCGTGATCTATAGTCTTTTGCGTGAAAATGCGTGAACTATAGTCTTTGCATTAAAATCGTGAACTATAGTCTTTTGCATGAAAATGCGTGAACTATAGTCTTTTGAATAAAATTCGTGAATTATAGTCTTTTGCATGAAAAACCGTGAACTATAGTCTTTTGCATGAAAATTCGTGAATTATAGTCTTTGCATGAAAATTCGTGAACTATAGTCTTTTGCATAAAAATTTGTGAATTATAGTCTTTTGCATGAAAAACCGTGAACTATAGTCTTTTGCATGAAAATTCGTGAATTATAGTCTTTTGCATGAAAAAAGTGAACTATAGTCTTTTCATAAAATTCGTGAATATATAGTCTTTTGCATGAAAATTCGTGAACTATAGTCTTTGCATAAAACCGTGAACTATAGTCTTTTGCATGAAAAACCGTGAACTATAGTCTTTGCATGAAAACCGTGAAATATAGTCTTTGCATAAAAACCGTGAACTATAGTCTTTTGCATAAAATCGTGAAATATAGTCTTTTGCATGAAAAATCGTGAACTATAGTCTTTTGCATGAAAATTCGTGAATTATAGTCTTTGCATGAAAACCGTGAATTATAGTCTTTGCATGAAAATGCAAACTATAGTCTTTTGCATTAAAAACCGTGAACTATAGTCTTTGCATAAAATTCGTGAATTATAGATTTTGCATGAAAATTCGTGAATTATAGTCTTTGCAAAAAACCGTGAACTATAGTCTTTTGCATTAAAATCGTGAAATATAGTCTTTTGTAATAAAACCGTGAACTATAGTGTTTTGCATGAAAATTCGTGAATTATAGTCTTTGCATGAAAATTCGTGAACTATAGTCTTTGCATAAAAATTCGTGAATTATAGTCTTTTGCATGAAAAACCGTGAACTATAGTTTTGCATGAAAACTGTAACTATAGTCTTTTGCATGAAAACTGTATACTATAGTCTTTTGCATGAAGAACGTGTATTATAGTCTTTTGCATGAAAATGCTTAAACTATAGTCTTTGCAATAAAAACCGTGAACTATAGTCTCTTGCATAAAATTCGTGAATTATAGATTTTGCATGAAAATTCGTTAATTATAGTCTTTTGAATAAAAAAACGTGAACTATAGTCTTTTGCATGAAAATGCGTGATGTATAGTGTTTTGCATGAAAATGCGTGATGTATAGTGTTTTGCATGAAAATGCGTGAACTATAGTCTTTTGCATTAAAATCGTGAAATATAGTCTTTTGCATGAAAAACCGTGAACTATGGTGTTTTGTATGAAAATTCGTGAATTATAGTCTTTTGCATGAAAATTCGTGAACTATAGTATTTGCATAAAATTCGTGAATTATAGTCTTTTGCATTAAAACCGTGAACTATAGTCTTTTGCATTAAAATTCGTGAATTATAGTGTTTTGCATGAAAATTCGTGAATTATAGTCTTTTGCATAAAAAACCGTGAACTATAGTCTTTTGCATGAAAATGCGTGATGTATAGTGTTTTGCATGAAAATGCGTGAACTATAGTCTTTTGCATTAAAATCGTGAAATATAGTCTTTTGCATGAAAACCGTGAACTATAGTGTTTTGTATGAAAATTCGTGAATTATAGTCTTTTGCATGAAAATTCGTGAACTATAGTCTTTTGAATAAAAATTTGTGAATTATAGTCTTTTGCATGAAAAACCGTGAACTATAGTGTTTTGTATGAAAATTCGTGAATTATAGTCTTTAGCATGAAAATTCGTGAACTATAGTCTTTTGAATAAAAATTTGTGAATTATAGTCTTTTGCATGAAAAACCGTGAAATATAGTCTTTTGCATGAAAATTCGTGAATTATAGTCTTTTGCATGAAAAAGAGTGAACTATAGTTTTTGCATGGAAAACTGTATACTATAGTCTTTTGCATGAAGAACCGTGTATTATAGTCTTTTGCATGAAAATGGTGAACTATAGTCTTTGCATGAAAATTCGTGAATTATAGTCTTTGCATAAAACCGTGAACTATAGTCTTTGCATGAAAACCGTGAACTATAGTCTTTGCATGAAAAACCGTGAAATATAGTCTTTGCATAAAAACCGTGAACTATAGTCTTTTGCATAAAATCGTGAAATATAGTCTTTGCATGAAAAACCGTGAACTATAGTGTTTTGTATGAAAATTCGTGAATTATAGTCTTTTGCATGAAAACCGTTTATAGTCTTTGCATGAAAATGAACTATAGTCTTTTGCATAAAAACCGTGAACTATAGTCTTTTGCATAAAAATTCGTGAATTATAGATTTTGCATGAAAATTCGTGAATTATAGTCTTTTGCATAAAAAACCGTGAACTATAGTCTTTTGCATGAAAATGCGTGAACTATAGTCTTTGCATAAAATCGTGAAATATAGTCTTTTGCATGAAAAACCGTGAACTATGGTGTTTTGTATGAAAATTCGTGAATTATAGTCTTTCGCATGAAAATTCGTGAATTATAGTATTTGCATAAAAATTCGTGAATTATAGTCTTTTGCATTAAAAACCGTGAACTATAGTCTCTTGCATAAAAATTCGTGAATTATAGATTTTGCATGAAAATTCGTGAATTATAGTCTTTTGCAAAAAAAACCGTGAACTATAGTCTTTTGCATTAAAATCGTTAAATATAGTCTTTTGCATGAAAAACCGTGAACTATGGTGTTTTGCATAAAAATTCGTGAATTATAGTCTTTTGCATGAAAATTCGTGAACTATAGTCTTTGGATAAAATTCGTGAATTATAGTCTTTGCATGAAAAACCGTGAACTATAATTTTGCATGAAAACTGTATACTATAGTCTTTTGCATGAAAACTGTATACTATAGTCTTTTGCATGAAAACCGTGAATTATAGTCTTTTGCATGAAAATGTAAACTATAGTTTTGCATAAAAACCGTGAACTATAGTCTTTGCATAAAAATTCGTGAATTATAGATTTTGCATGAAAATTCGTTAATTATAGTCTTTTGAATAAAAAAACGTGAACTATAGTCTTTTGCATGAAAATGCGTGATGTATAGTGTTTTGCATGAAAATGCGTGAACTATAGTCTTTTGCATTAAAATGCGTGAACTATAGTCTTTGCATTAAAATCGTGAAATATAGTCTTTGCATGAAAAACCGTGAACTATAGTCTTTTGTATGAAAATTCGTGAATTATAGTCTTTTGCATGAAAATTCGTGAACTATAGTCTTTGCATAAAATTCGTGAATTATAGTCTTTTGCATTAAAACCGTGAACTATAGTCTTTGCATAAAATTCGTGAATTATAGTCTTTTGCATGAAAATTCGTGAATTATAGTCTTTGCATAAAAACCGTGAACTATAGTCTTTTGCATGAAAATGCGTGATGTATAGTGTTTTGCATGAAAATGCGTGAACTATAGTCTTTGCATGAAAATCGTGAAATATAGTCTTTTGCATGAAAACCGTGAACTATAGTGTTTTGTATGAAAATTCGTGAATTATAGTCTTTCGCATGAAAATTCGTGAACTATAGTCTTTTGAATAAAAATTTGTGAATTATAGTCTTTTGCATGAAAAACCGTGAACTATAGTCTTTTGCATGAAAATTCGTGAATTATAGTCTTTTGCATGAAAATTCGTGAACTATAGTCTTTGCATAAAATTTGTGAATTATAGTCTTTTGCATGAAAAATCGTGAAATATAGTCTTTTGCATGAAAATTCGTGAACTATAGTCTTTTGCATGAAAAAGTGAACTATAGTCTTTGCATGAAAACTGTGATACTATAGTCTTTGCATGAAAACCGTGAATTATAGTCTTTTGCATGAAAATCGTGAACTATAGTCTTTGCATGAAAACCGTGAACTATAGTCTTTTGCATGAAAATTCGTGAATTATAGTTTTGCATGAAAATTCGTGAACTATAGTCTTTTGCATGAAAATCGTGAACTATAGTCTTTTGCATGAAAATCGTGAACTATAGTCTTTTGCATGAAAATCGTGATGTATAGTCTTTTGCATGAAAATCGTGAACTATAGTCTTTTGCATGAAAATCGTGAAATATAGTCTTTGCATGAAAACCGTGAACTATAGTCTTTTGCATGAAAATTCGTGAATTATAGTCTTTGCATGAAAATTCGTGAACTATAGTCTTTGCATGAAAATTCGTGAATTATAGTCTTTTGCATGAAAACCGTGAACTATAGTCTTTGCATGAAAATTCGTGAATTATAGTCTTTTGCATGAAAATTCGTGAATTATAGTCTTTGCAAAAAATCGTGAACTATAGTCTTTTGCATGAAAATCGTGATTATAGTCTTTTGCATAAAAATCGTGAACTATAGTCTTTTGCATGAAAATCGTGAAATATAGTCTTTTGCAAAAATCGTGAACTATAGTCTTTTGCATGAAAATTCGTGAATTATAGTCTTTTGCATGAAAATTCGTGAACTATAGTCTTTGCATAAAAATCGTGAATTATAGTCTTTGCATGAAAAACCGTGAACTATAGTCTTTTGCATGAAAATTCGTGAATTATAGTCTTTGCATGAAAATTCGTGAACTATAGTCTTTTGCATGAAAATTCGTGAATTATAGTCTTTGCATGAAAAACCGTGAACTATAGTCTTTTGCATGAAAATCGTGAACTATAGTCTTTTGCATGAAAAATCGTGAACTATAGTCTTTTGCATGAAAAACCGTGAACTATAGTCTTTGCATGAAAAATCGTGAAATATAGTCTTTGCATGAAAATTCGTGAACTATAGTCTTTGCATGAAAATCGTGAATTATAGTCTTTTGCATGAAAATCGTGAATTATAGTCTTTTGCATGAAAATCGTGATCTATAGTCTTTTCATGAAAATGCGTGAACTATAGTCTTTGCATGAAAATCGTCTTTTGCATGAAAATCGTGAAATATAGTCTTTTGCATGAAAACCGTGAACTATAGTCTTGCATGGAAAACTGTAACTATAGTCTTTTGCATGAAAACCGTGTATTATAGTCTTTGCATGAAAAACCGTGAACTATAGTCTTTTGCATGAAAATCGTGAAATATAGTCTTTGCATGAAAAACCGTGAACTATAGTCTTTTGCATGAAAATTCGTGAATATAGTCTTTTGCATGAAAAGCGTGAACTATAGTCTTTTGCATGAAAATTCGTGAATTATAGTCTTTGCATGAAAAATCGTGAACTATAGTCTTTGCATGAAAAACCGTGAACTATAGTCTTTTGCATGAAAAATCGTGAATATAGTCTTTTGCATGAAAAATCGTGAACTATAGTCTTTGCATGAAAATTCGTGAAATATAGTCTTTGCATGAAAACCGTGAACTATAGTCTTTTGCATAAAATTCGTGAACTATAGTCTTTGCATGAAAATCGTGAACTATAGTCTTTTGCATGAAAACCGTGAATTATAGTCTTTTGCATGAAAATCGTGAACTATAGTCTTTGCATGAAAAACAGTGAACTATAGTCTTTGCATAAAATTCGTGAATTATAGATTTTGCATGAAAATTCGTGAATTATAGTCTTTTGCATAAAACCGTGAACTATAGTCTTTTGCATGAAAATCGTGAACTATAGTCTTTTGCATAAAATTCGTGAACTATAGTCTTTTGCATGAAAAACGTGAACTATAGTGTTTTGCATGAAAATTCGTGAATTATAGTCTTTGCATGAAAATCGTGAATTATAGTCTTTGCATGAAAATGTGAACTATAGTCTTTTGCATGAAAACCGTGAACTATAGTCTTTGCATGAAAATTCGTGAATTATAGTTTTGCATGAAAATTCGTGAATTATAGTCTTTTGCATAAAACCGTGAACTATAGTCTTTGCATGAAAATCGTGAACTATAGTCTTTTGCATAAAAATCGTGAAATATAGTCTTTGCATGAAAAACCGTGAACTATAGTCTTTTGCATGAAAATTCGTGAATTATAGTCTTTTGCATGAAAATTCGTGAACTATAGTCTTTGCATAAAAATTCGTGAATTATAGTCTTTTGCATGAAAACCGTGAACTATAGTCTTTGCATAAAATTCGTGAATTATAGATTTTGCATGAAAATTCGTGAATTATAGTCTTTTGCATAAAAACCGTGAACTATAGTCTTTTGCATGAAAATCGTGAAATATAGTCTTTGCATGAAAAACCGTGAACTATAGTCTTTTGCATGAAAAATGTGAACTATAGTCTTTGCATGAAAACTGTGAATTATAGTCTTTGCATGAAAAATCGTGAACTATAGTCTTTGCATGAAAATCGTGAAATATAGTCTTTTGCATGAAAACCGTGAACTATAGTCTTTTGCATGAAAACGTGAACTATAGTCTTTTGCATGAAAATCGTGATGTATAGTCTTTTGCATGAAAATCGTGAACTATAGTCTTTTGCATGAAAATCGTGAAATATAGTCTTTTGCATGAAAAACCGTGAACTATAGTGTTTTGTATGAAAATTCGTGAATTATAGTCTTTTGCATGAAAATTCGTGAATTATAGTCTTTGCATAAAATTCGTGAATTATAGTCTTTTGCATAAAAACCGTGAACTATAGTCTTTTGCATGAAAATTCGTGAATTATAGTTTTGCATGAAAATTCGTGAATTATAGTCTTTTGCAAAAAACCGTGAACTATAGTCTTTTGCATGAAAATCGTGAAATATAGTCTTTTGCATGAAAAATCGTAAACTATGGTCTTTTGCATAAAAATTCGTGAATTATAGTCTTTGCATAAAAACCGTGAACTATAGTCTTTGCATAAAAATTCGTGAATTATAGTCTTTTGCATGAAAATTCGTGAATTATAGTCTTTGCATGAAAACCGTGAACTATAGTCTTTTGCATGAAAATGCGTGATGTATAGTCTTTTGCATGAAAATGCGTGAACTATAGTCTTTGCATTAAAATCGTGAAATATAGTCTTTTGCATGAAAACCGTGAACTATAGTGTTTTGTATGAAAATTCGTGAATTATAGTCTTTTGCATGAAAATTCGTGAACTATAGTCTTTGCATAAAAATTCGTGAATTATAGTCTTTTGCATGAAAACCGTGAACTATAGTCTTTGCATAAAATTCGTGAATTATAGTGTTTTGCATGAAAATTCGTGAATTATAGTCTTTGCATAAAAACCGTGAACTATAGTCTTTTGCATGAAAATGCGTGATGTATAGTGTTTTGCATGAAAATCGTGAACTATAGTCTTTGCATGAAAATCGTGAAATATAGTCTTTTGCATGAAAAACCGTGAACTATAGTGTTTTGCATGAAAATTCGTGAATTATAGTCTTTGCATGAAAATTCGTGAACTATAGTCTTTTGCATGAAAATTTGAATTATAGTCTTTTGCATGAAAAACCGTGAACTATAGTCTTTTGCATGAAAATTCGTGAATTATAGTCTTTGCATGAAAATTCGTGAACTATAGTCTTTTGCATAAAAATTGTGAATTATAGTCTTTTGCATGAAAAACCGTGAAATATAGTCTTTTGCATGAAAATTCGTGAATTATAGTCTTTTGCATGAAAAAGTGAACTATAGTCTTTGCATGAAAACTGTATAGTCTTTGCATGAAAACCGTGAATTATAGTCTTTTGCATGAAAATGCGTGAACTATAGTCTTTGCATGAAAATTCGTGAATTATAGTCTTTTGCATAAAAAACCGTGAACTATAGTCTTTTGCATGAAAAACCGTGAACTATAGTCTTTGCATGAAAAATCGTGAATATAGTCTTTTGCATAAAACCGTGAACTATAGTCTTTGCATAAAATCGTGAAATATAGTCTTTTGCATGAAAAACCGTGAACTATAGTCTTTTGCATGAAAATTCGTGAATTATAGTCTTTTGCATGAAAACCGTGAATTATAGTCTTTTGCATGAAAATGCGTGAACTATAGTCTTTTGCATGAAAACCGTGAACTATAGTCTTTTGCATAAAATTCGTGAATTATAGATTTTGCATGAAAATTCGTGAATTATAGTCTTTGCATAAAATCGTGAACTATAGTCTTTTGCATGAAAATGCGTGAACTATAGTCTTTGCATAAAATCGTGAAATATAGTCTTTGCATGAAAACCGTGAACTATAGTCTTTTGCATGAAAATTCGTGAATTATAGTCTTTTGCATGAAAATTCGTGAACTATAGTCTTTGCATAAAATTCGTGAATTATAGTCTTTTGCATTAAAACCGTGAACTATAGTCTTTGCATGAAAATTCGTGAATTATAGATTTTGCATGAAAATTCGTGAATTATAGTCTTTGCAAAAACCGTGAACTATAGTCTTTTGCATGAAAATCGTGAAATATAGTCTTTTGCATGAAAACCGTGAACTATAGTCTTTTGCATGAAAATTCGTGAATTATAGTCTTTGCATGAAAATTCGTGAACTATAGTCTTTGCATAAAAATTCGTGAATTATAGTCTTTTGCATGAAAAACCGTGAACTATAGTTTTGCATGAAAACTGTAACTATAGTCTTTGCATGAAAACTGTGAACTATAGTCTTTTGCATGAAAAACCGTGAATTATAGTCTTTTGCATGAAAATCGTGAACTATAGTCTTTTGCATAAAACCGTGAACTATAGTCTTTTGCATGAAAATTCGTGAATTATAGATTTTGCATGAAAATTCGTGAATTATAGTCTTTTGCATGAAAAACGTGAACTATAGTCTTTTGCATGAAAATGCGTGATGTATAGTCTTTTGCATGAAAATCGTGATGTATAGTCTTTTGCATGAAAATCGTGAACTATAGTCTTTGCATTAAAATCGTGAAATATAGTCTTTTGCATGAAAAACCGTGAACTATAGTCTTTTGCATGAAAATTCGTGAATTATAGTCTTTTGCATGAAAATTCGTGAACTATAGTCTTTGCATGAAAATTCGTGAATTATAGTCTTTTGCATGAAAACCGTGAACTATAGTCTTTTGCATAAAATTCGTGAATTATAGTTTTGCATGAAAATTCGTGAATTATAGTCTTTGCATAAAAACCGTGAACTATAGTCTTTGCATGAAAATGCGTGATGTATAGTCTTTTGCATGAAAATGCGTGAACTATAGTCTTTTGCATGAAAATCGTGAAATATAGTCTTTTGCATGAAAACCGTGAACTATAGTCTTTTGCATGAAAATTCGTGAATTATAGTCTTTGCATGAAAATTCGTGAACTATAGTCTTTTGAATAAAATTGTGAATTATAGTCTTTTGCATGAAAACCGTGAACTATAGTCTTTTGCATGAAAATTCGTGAATTATAGTCTTTGCATGAAAATTCGTGAACTATAGTCTTTTGCATAAAATTCGTGAATTATAGTCTTTTGCATGAAAAACCGTGAATATAGTCTTTTGCATGAAAATTCGTGAATTATAGTCTTTTGCATGAAAAAGTGAACTATAGTTTTGCATGAAAACTGTATACTATAGTCTTTGCATGAAAAACCGTGAATTATAGTCTTTTGCATGAAAATGCGTGAACTATAGTCTTTTGCATGAAAACCGTGAACTATAGTCTTTGCATGAAAATTCGTGAATTATAGATTTTGCATGAAAATTCGTGAATTATAGTCTTTTGCATAAAAAACCGTGAACTATAGTCTTTGCATGAAAATGCGTGAACTATAGTCTTTTGCATGAAAATCGTGATGTATAGTCTTTTGCATGAAAATGCGTGAACTATAGTCTTTGCATGAAAATCGTGAAATATAGTCTTTGCATGAAAACCGTGAACTATAGTGTTTTGTATGAAAATTCGTGAATTATAGTCTTTGCATGAAAATTCGTGAACTATAGTCTTTGCATAAAATTCGTGAATTATAGTCTTTGCATTAAAACCGTGAACTATAGTCTTTGCATAAAAATTCGTGAATTATAGTGTTTTGCATGAAAATTCGTGAATTATAGTCTTTTGCATAAAAAACCGTGAACTATAGTCTTTGCATGAAAATGCGTGATGTATAGTCTTTTGCATGAAAATGCGTGAACTATAGTCTTTTGCATTAAAATCGTGAAATATAGTCTTTTGCATGAAAAACCGTGAACTATAGTGTTTTGTATGAAAATTCGTGAATTATAGTCTTTCGCATGAAAATTCGTGAACTATAGTCTTTTGAATAAAAATTTGTGAATTATAGTCTTTTGCATGAAAAACCGTGAACTATAGTTTTTATGAAAATTCGTGAATTATAGTCTTTCGCATGAAAATTCGTGAACTATAGTCTTTTGAATAAAAATTTGTGAATTATAGTCTTTTGCATGAAAAACCGTGAACTATTGTATTTTGCATGAAAATTCGTCAATTATAGTCTTTTGCATGAAAAAGAGTGAACTATAGTCTTTTGCATGAAAAACCGTGAAATATAGTCCTTTGCATGAAAAATCGTGAAATATAGTCTTTTGCATGAAAAAGAGTGAACTATAGTCTTTTGCATGAAAATGCGTGATCTATAGTCTTTTGCGTGAAAATGCGTGAATTATAGTCTTTTGCATGAAAATGCGTGATCTACAGTCTTTTTCATGAAAATGCGTTAACTAGCGTCTTTTGTATGAAAATCGTCTTTTGTATGAAAATCGTGAAATATAATCTTTTGCATGAAAAACCGTGAACTATAGTTCTTGCATGGAAAACTGTATACTATAGTCTTTTGGATGAAGAACCGTGTATTATAGTCTTTTGCATGAAAAACCGTGAACTATAGTCTTTTGCATGAAAATCGTGAAATACAGTCTATTGCATGAAAAACCGTGAACTATAGTCTTTTGCATGAAAATTCGTGAATAATAGTCTTTTGCATGAAAAAGAGTGAACTATAGTCTTTTGCATGAAAATTCGTCAATTATAGTCTTTTGCATGAAAAAGTGAACTATAGTCTTTGCATGAAAAACCGTGAAATATAGTCTTTGCATGAAAATCGTGAAATATAGTCTTTTGCATGAAAAGAGTGAACTATAGTCTTTGCATGAAAATTCGTGAAATATAGTCTTTGCATGAAAAACCGTGAACTATAGTCTTTTGCATAAAATTCGTGAACTATAGTCTTTGCATGAAAACTGTGAACTATAGTCTTTTGCATGAAAACCGTGAATTATAGTCTTTTGCATGAAAATGCTTAAACTATAGTCTTTGCATTAAAAACAGTGAACTATAGTCTTTTGCATAAAATTCGTGAATTATAGATTTTGCATGAAAATTCGTGAATTATAGTCTTTTGCATAAAAAACCGTGAACTATAGTCTTTTGCATGAAAATGCGTGAACTATAGTCTTTTGCATATAAATCGTGAAATATAGTCTTTTGCATGAAAAACCGTGAACTATGGTGTTTTGTATGAAAATTCGTGAATTATAGTCTTTTGCATGAAAAACCGTGAATTATAGTCTTTTGCATGAAAATGCTTAAACTATAGTCTTTGCATTAAAACCGTGAACTATAGTCTCTTGCATAAAATTCGTGAATTATAGATTTTGCATGAAAATTCGTGAATTATAGTCTTTTGCATAAAACCGTGAACTATAGTCTTTTGCATGAAAATGCGTGAACTATAGTCTTTGCATAAAATCGTGAAATATAGTCTTTGCATGAAAAACCGTGAACTATGGTGTTTTGTATGAAAATTCGTGAATTATAGTCTTTCGCATGAAAATTCGTGAACTATAGTATTTGCATAAAAATTCGTGAATTATAGTCTTTTGCATTAAAAACCGTGAACTATAGTCTTTGCATAAAAATTCGTGAATTATAGATTTTGCATGAAAATTCGTGAATTATAGTCTTTTGCATAAAAAACCGTGAACTATAGTCTTTTGTATGAAAATCGTGAAATATAGTCTTTTGCATGAAAAACCGTGAACTATAGTTTTGCATGAAAACTGTAACTATAGTCTTTTGCATGAAGAACTGTGTATTATAGTCTTTTGCATGAAAAACCGTGAACTATAGTCTTTTGCATGAAAATCGTGAAATATAGTCTATTGCATGAAAAACCGTGAACTATAGTCTTTTGCATGGAAAACAGTGAACTATAGTCCTTTGCATGAAAATGCGTGATGTATAGTGTTTTGCATAAAAATGCGTGAACTATAGTCTTTTGCATTAAAATCGTGAAATATAGTCTTTTGCATGAAAAACCGTGAACTATGGTGTTTTGTATGAAAATTCGTGAATTATAGTCTTTCGCATGAAAATTCGTGAATTATAGTATTTGCATAAAAATTCGTGAATTATAGTCTTTTGCATTAAAAACCTTGAACTATAGTCTCTTGCATAAAAATTCGTGAATTATAGATTTTGCATGAAAATTCGTGAATTATAGTCTTTTGCAAAAAACCGTGAACTATAGTCTTTTGCATTAAAATCGTTAAATATAGTCTTTTGCATGAAAAACCGTGAACTATAGTCTTTTGCATAAAATTCGTGAATTATAGTCTTTGCATGAAAACCGTGAACTATAGTCTTTTGCATAAAATTCGTGAATTATAGTCTTTTGCATGAAAATTCGTGAATTATAGTCTTTGCATAAAAACCGTGAACTATAGTCTTTGCATGAAAATGCGTGATGTATAGTCTTTTGCATGAAAATGCGTGAACTATAGTCTTTGCATTAAAATCGTGAAATATAGTCTTTTGCATGAAAAACCGTGAACTATAGTGTTTTGTATGAAAATTCGTGAATTATAGTCTTTTGCATGAAAATTCGTGAACTATAGTCTTTGCATAAAATTCGTGAATTATAGTCTTTTGCATGAAAACCGTGAACTATAGTCTTTTGCATAAAAATTCGTGAATTATAGTCTTTTGCATGAAAATTCGTGAATTATAGTCTTTGCATAAAAACCGTGAACTATAGTCTTTGCATGAAAATGCGTGATGTATAGTCTTTTGCATGAAAATCGTGAACTATAGTCTTTTGCATAAAATTCGTGAATTATAGTCTTTTGCATGAAAACCGTGAACTATAGTTTTGCATGAAAATTGTGAATTATAGTCTTTTGCATGAAAACTGTAACTATAGTCTTTTGCATGAAAAACCGTGAATTATAGTCTTTGCATGAAAATGCGTGAACTATAGTCTTTGCATGAAAATTCGTGAACTATAGTCTTTTGCATGAAAAATTCGTGAACTATAGATTTTGCATGAAAATTCGTGAATTATAGTCTTTTGCATAAAAACGTGAACTATAGTCTTTTGCATGAAAATCGTGAATATAGTCTTTGCATGAAAATCGTGAACTATAGTCTTTTGCATGAAAATGCGTGAACTATAGTCTTTTGCATGAAAATCGTGAACTATAGTCTTTGCATGAAAAATCGTGAACTATAGTCTTTTGCATGAAAATTCGTGAATTATAGTCTTTTGCATGAAAATTCGTGAACTATAGTCTTTTGCATAAAATTCGTGAATTATAGTCTTTTGCATGAAAACCGTGAACTATAGTCTTTGCATGAAAATTCGTGAATTATAGTCTTTTGCAAAAACCGTGAACTATAGTCTTTGCATGAAAATCGTGAAATATAGTCTTTTGCATGAAAAACCGTGAACTATAGTCTTTTGCATGAAAATTCGTGAACTATAGTCTTTTGCATGACAAACCGTGAACTATAGTCTTTTGCATGAAAATTCGTGAATTATAGTCTTTTGCATGAAAATTCGTGAATTATAGTCTTTGCATAAAACCGTGAATTATAGTCTTTGCATGAAAACCGTGAACTATAGTCTTTTGCATAAAAATTCGTGAATTATAGTCTTTTGCATGAAAATTCGTGAATTATAGTCTTTGCAAAAACCGTGAACTATAGTCTTTTGCATGAAAATCGTGAATATAGTCTTTTGCATGAAAATGCGTGAATATAGTCTTTGCATGAAAATCGTGAACTATAGTCTTTTGCATGAAAATGCGTGAACTATAGTCTTTTGCATAAAATTCGTGAATTATAGTCTTTTGCATGAAAAACCGTGAACTATAGTCTTTTGCATGAAAATTCGTGAATTATAGTCTTTTGCATGAAAATTCGTGAACTATAGTCTTTTGCATAAAATTCGTGAATTATAGTCTTTTGCATGAAAAACCGTGAACTATAGTCTTTTGCATGAAAATTCGTGAATTATAGTCTTTTGCATGAAAAAGTGAACTATAGTCTTTTCATGAAAATTCGTGAATATATAGTCTTTTGCATGAAAACCGTGAACTATAGTCTTTTGCATAAAAACCGTGAACTATAGTCTTTTGCATGAAAACCGTGAACTATAGTCTTTGCATGAAAAACCGTGAATATAGTCTTTTGCATGAAAACCGTGAACTATAGTCTTTTGCATAAAATCGTGAAATATAGTCTTTTGCATGAAAAACCGTGAACTATAGTCTTTTGCATGAAAATTCGTGAATTATAGTCTTTTGCATGAAAACCGTGAATTATAGTCTTTTGCATGAAAATGCGTGAACTATAGTCTTTGCATTAAAACCGTGAACTATAGTCTTTGCATAAAAATTCGTGAATTATAGATTTTGCATGAAAATTCGTGAATTATAGTCTTTTAAAAACCGTGAACTATAGTCTTTTGCATTAAAATCGTGAAATATAGTCTTTTTGAAAAACCGTGAACTATAGTGTTTTGTATGAAAATTCGTGAATTATAGTCTTTTGCATGAAAATTCGTGAACTATAGTCTTTGCATAAAATTCGTGAATTATAGTCTTTGCATGAAAAACCGTGAACTATAGTTTTGCATGAAAACTGTATACTATAGTCTTTTGCATGAAAACTGTATACTATAGTCTTTTGCATGAAAACCGTGTATTATAGTCTTTGCATGAAAATGCGTGAACTATAGTCTTTGCATAAAACCGTGAACTATAGTCTTTTGCATAAAATTCGTGAATTATAGATTTTGCATGAAAATTCGTGAATTATAGTCTTTTGAATAAAAAAACGTGAACTATAGTCTTTTGCATGAAAATGCGTGATGTATAGTGTTTTGCATGAAAATGCGTGATGTATAGTGTTTTGCATGAAAATGCGTGAACTATAGTCTTTTGCATTAAAATCGTGAAATATAGTCTTTTGCATGAAAAACCGTGAACTATAGTGTTTTGTATGAAAATTCGTGAATTATAGTCTTTTGCATGAAAATTCGTGAACTATAGTATTTGCATAAAAATTCGTGAATTATAGTCTTTGCATTAAAACCGTGAACTATAGTCTCTTGCATAAAATTCGTGAATTATAGTGTTTTGCATGAAAATTCGTGAATTATAGTCTTTGCATAAAAACCGTGAACTATAGTCTTTGCATGAAAATGCGTGATGTATAGTGTTTTGCATGAAAATGCGTGAACTATAGTCTTTTGCATTAAAATCGTGAAATATAGTCTTTTGCATGAAAAACCGTGAACTATAGTGTTTTGTATGAAAATTCGTGAATTATAGTCTTTCGCATGAAAATTCGTGAACTATAGTCTTTTGAATAAAAATTGTGAATTATAGTCTTTTGCATGAAAAACCGTGAACTATAGTCTTTTGCATGAAAATTCGTGAATTATAGTCTTTGCATGAAAATTCGTGAACTATAGTCTTTTGAATAAAATTTGTGAATTATAGTCTTTTGCATGAAAAACCGTGAAATATTGTCTTTTGCATGAAAATTCGTCAATTATAGTCTTTTGCATGAAAAAGAGTGAACTATAGTTTTTGCATGGAAAACTGTATACTATAGTCTTTTGCATGAAGAACCGTGTATTATAGTCTTTTGCATGACAATGCTTAAACTATAGACTTTTGCATGAAAATTCGTGAATTATAGTCTTTTGCATAAAAAACCCTGAACTATAGTCTTTTGCATGAAAAACCGTGAACTATAGTCTTTTGCATGAAAAACCGTGAAATATAGTCTTTTGCATAAAAAACCGTGAACTATAGTCTTTTGCATATAAATCGTGAAATATAGTCTTTTGCATGAAAAACCGTGAACTATGGTGTTTTGTATGAAAATTCGTGAATTATAGTCTTTTGCATGAAGAACCGTGTATTATAGTCTTTTGCATGAAAATGCGTGAACTATAGTCTTTGCATTAAAACCGTGAACTATAGTCTTTTGCATAAAATTCGTGAATTATAGATTTTGCATGAAAATTCGTGAATTATAGTCTTTTGCATAAAACCGTGAACTATAGTCTTTGCATGAAAATGCGTGAACTATAGTCTTTGCATATAAATCGTGAAATATAGTCTTTGCATGAAAAACCGTGAACTATAGTGTTTTGTATGAAAATTCGTGAATTATAGTCTTTGCATGAAAATTCGTGAACTATAGTCTTTGCATAAAAATTCGTGAATTATAGTCTTTTGCATTAAAACCGTGAACTATAGTCTTTGCATAAAATTCGTGAATTATAGTTTTGCATGAAAATTCGTGAATTATAGTCTTTGCAAAAAACCGTGAACTATAGTCTTTTGCATGAAAATCGTGAAATATAGTCTTTTGCATGAAAAACCGTGAACTATAGTGTTTTGCATGAAAATTCGTGAATTATAGTCTTTTGCATGAAAATTCGTGAACTATAGTCTTTGCATAAAATTCGTGAATTATAGTCTTTTGCATGAAAAACCGTGAACTATAGTTTTTGCATGGAAAACTGTATACTATAGTCTTTTGCATGAAAACTGTATACTATAGTCTTTTGCATGAAAACCGTGAATTATAGTCTTTTGCATGAAAATGCGTAAACTATAGTCTTTTGCATAAAAACCGTGAACTATAGTCTTTGCATAAAATTCGTGAATTATAGATTTTGCATGAAAATTCGTGAATTATAGTCTTTTGAATAAAAACGTGAACTATAGTCTTTGCATGAAAATGCGTGATGTATAGTCTTTTGCATGAAAATGCGTGATGTATAGTCTTTTGCATGAAAATGCGTGAACTATAGTCTTTGCATTAAAATCGTGAAATATAGTCTTTGCATGAAAACCGTGAACTATAGTCTTTTGTATGAAAATTCGTGAATTATAGTCTTTTGCATGAAAATTCGTGAACTATAGTCTTTGCATAAAATTCGTGAATTATAGTCTTTGCATTAAAAACCGTGAACTATAGTCTTTTGCATAAAATTCGTGAATTATAGTCTTTTGCATGAAAATTCGTGAATT
Source organism: Xenia sp. Carnegie-2017 (assembly GCF_021976095.1). Lineage (NCBI taxonomy): Eukaryota > Metazoa > Cnidaria > Anthozoa > Malacalcyonacea > Xeniidae > Xenia > Xenia sp. Carnegie-2017. Next base: position 11,766,455 of record NW_025813483.1, on the reverse strand, counting down.
ATAGTCTTTGCATAAAAACCGTGAACTATAGTCTTTGCATGAAAATGCGTGATGTATAGTCTTTTGCATGAAAATGCGTGAACTATAGTCTTTTGCATTAAAATCGTGAAATATAGTCTTTTGCATGAAAAACCGTGAACTATAGTGTTTTGTATGAAAATTCGTGAATTATAGTCTTTCGCATGAAAATTCGTGAACTATAGTCTTTTGCATAAAATTTGTGAATTATAGTCTTTTGCATGAAAAACCGTGAACTATAGTCTTTTTCATGAAAATACGTGAATTATAGTCTTTGCATGAAAATTCGTGAACTATAGTCTTTTGCATAAAAATTCGTGAAATATAGACTTTTTCATGAAAATACGTTAAATAAAGTCTTTGCATGAAAATTCTTGAACTATAGTTTTTTGCATGAAAAGTGAACTATAGTTTTGCATGAAAACTGTATACTATAGTCTTTGCATGAAAAACCGTGTATTATAGTCTTTTGCATGAAAATGCGTAAACTATAGTCTTTGCATGAAAACCGTGAACTATAGTCTTTTGCATAAAATTCGTGAATTATAGATTTTGCATGAAAATTCGTGAATTATAGTCTTTTGCATAAAAACGTGAACTATAGTCTTTGCATGAAAATGCGTGATGTATAGTCTTTGCATGAAAATGCGTGATGTATAGTAGTTTTGCATGAAAATGCGTGAACTATAGTCTTTGCATGAAAATCGTGAAATATAGTCTTTGCATGAAAAACCGTGAACTATAGTGTTTTGTATGAAAATTCGTGAATTATAGTGTTTTGCATGAAAATTCGTGAACTATAGCATTTGCATAAAAATTCGTGAATTATAGTCTTTTGCATTAAAAACCGTGAACTATAGTCTCTTGCATGAAAATTCATGAATTATAGTCTTTTGCATGAAAATCCGTGAACTATAGTCTTTTGCAAAAACCGTGAACTATAGTCTTTGCATGAAAATGCGTGATGTATAGTGTTTTGCATGAAAATGCGTGAACTATAGTCTTTTGCATTAAAATCGTGAAATATAGTCTTTTGCATGAAAAACCGTGAACTATAGTGTTTTGTATGAAAATTCGTGAATTATAGTCTTTCGCATGAAAATTCGTGAACTATAGTCTTTTGAATAAAAATTTGTGAATTATAGTCTTTTGCATGAAAAACCGTGAACTATAGTCTTTTGCATGAAAATTCGTGAATTATAGTCTTTAGCATGAAAATTCGTGAACTATAGTCTTTTGCATAAAATTCGTGAATTATAGTCTTTTGCATGAAAAACCGTGAACTATAGTCTTTTGCATGAAAATTCGTCAATTATAGTCTTTTGCATGAAAAAGAGTGAACTATAGTCTTTTGCATGAAAAACCGTGAAATATAGTCCTTTGCATGAAAAATCGTGAAATATAGTCTTTTGCATGAAAAAGAGTGAACTATAGTCTTTTGCATGAAAATGCGTGATCTATAGTCTTTTGCGTGAAAATGCGTGAATTATAGTCTTTTGCATGAAAATGCGTGATCTATAGTCTTTTCATGAAAATGCGTGAACTATAGTCTTTGCATGAAAATCGTCTTTGTATGAAAATCGTGAAATATAGTCTTTGCATGAAAAACCGTGAACTATAGTTCTTGCATGAAAACTGTGAACTATAGTCTTTTGGATGAAGAACCGTGTATTATAGTCTTTTGCATGAAAAACCGTGAACTATAGTCTTTTGCATGAAAATCGTGAAATACAGTCTATTGCATGAAAAACCGTGAACTATAGTCTTTTGCATGAAAATTCGTGAATAATAGTCTTTTGCATGAAAAAGAGTGAACTATAGTCTTTTGCATGAAAATTCGTCAATTATAGTCTTTTGCATGAAAAAGAGTGAACTATAGTCTTTTGCATGAAAAACCGTGAAATATAGTCATTTGCATGAAAAATCGTGAAATATAGTCTTTGCATGAAAAAGTGAACTATAGTCTTTTGCATGAAAATTCGTGAAATATAGTCTTTGCATGAAAAACCGTGAACTATAGTCTTTTGCATAAAAATTCGTGAACTATAGTCTTTTGCATGAAAACTGTGTACTATAGTCTTTTGCATGAAAACCGTGAATTATAGTCTTTGCATGAAAATGCTTAAACTATAGACTTTGCATAAAAACAGTGAACTATAGTCTTTGCATAAAATTCGTGAATTATAGATTTTGCATGAAAATTCGTGAATTATAGTCTTTTGCATAAAAAACCGTGAACTATAGTCTTTTGCATGAAAATGCGTGAACTATAGTCTTTTGCATATAAATCGTGAAATATAGTCTTTTGCATGAAAAACCGTGAACTATGGTGTTTTGTATGAAAATTCGTGAATTATAGTCTTTTGCATGAAGAACCGTGTATTATAGTCTTTTGCATGACTATGCTTAAACTATAGACTTTTGCATTAAAAACCGTGAACTATAGTCTCTTGCATAAAAATTCGTGAATTATAGATTTTGCATGAAAATTCGTGAATTATAGTCTTTTGCATAAAAAACCGTGAACTATAGTCTTTTGCATGAAAATGCGTGAACTATAGTCTTTTGCATATAAATCGTGAAATATAGTCTTTTGCATGAAAAACCGTGAACTATGGTGTTTTGTATGAAAATTCGTGAATTATAGTCTTTCGCATGAAAATTCGTGAACTATAGTATTTGCATAAAAATTCGTGAATTATAGTCTTTTGCATTAAAAACCGTGAACTATAGTCTCTTGCATAAAAATTCGTGAATTATAGATTTTGCATGAAAATTCGTGAATTATAGTCTTTGCATAAAAACCGTGAACTATAGTCTTTTGCATGAAAATCGTGAAATATAGTCTTTTGCATGAAAAACCGTGAACTATAGTTTTGCATGAAAACTGTAACTATAGTCTTTTGCATGAAAACTGTGAATTATAGTCTTTTGCATGAAAACCGTGAACTATAGTCTTTTGCATGAAAATCGTGAAATATAGTCTTTTGCATGAAAAACCGTGAACTATAGTCTTTTGCATGGAAAACAGTGAACTATAGTCTTTTGCATGAAAATGCGTGAACTATAGTCTTTGCATTAAAATCGTGAAATATAGTCTTTTGCATGAAAAACCGTGAACTATAGTTTTTATGAAAATTCGTGAATTATAGTCTTTTGCATGAAAATTCGTGAATTATAGTCTTTGCATAAAATTCGTGAATTATAGTCTTTTGCATAAAAACCGTGAACTATAGTCTTTTGCATAAAAATTCGTGAATTATAGATTTTGCATGAAAATGAATTATAGTCTTTTGCAAAAAAAACCGTGAACTATAGTCTTTTGCATTAAAATCGTTAAATATAGTCTTTTGCATGAAAAACCGTGAACTATGGTGTTTTGCATAAAAATTCGTGAATTATAGTCTTTTGCATTAAAAACCGTGAACTATAGTCTCTTGGATAAAAATTCGTGAATTATAGTGTTTTGCATGAAAATTCGTGAATTATAGTCTTTTGCATAAAAAACCGTGAACTATAGTCTTTTGCATGAAAATGCGTGATGTATAGTGTTTTGCATGAAAATGCGTGAACTGTAGTCTTTTGCATTAAAATCGTGAAATATAGTCTTTTGCATGAAAAACCGTGAACTATGGTGTTTTGTATGAAAATTCGTGAATTATAGTCTTTAGCATGAAAATTCGTGAACTATAGTCTTTGCATAAAAATTCGTGAATTATAGTCTTTTGCATGAAAACCGTGAACTATAGTCTCTTGCATAAAAATTCGTGAATTATAGTGTTTTGCATGAAAATTCGTGAATTATAGTCTTTTGCATAAAAAACCGTGAACTATAGTCTTTGGCATGAAAATGCGTGATGTATAGTGTTTTGCATGAAAATTCGTGAACTATAGTCTTTTGAATAAAAATTTGTGAATTATAGTCTTTTGCATGAAAAACCGTGAACTATAGTGTTTTGTATGAAAATTCGTGAATTATAGTCTTTCGCATGAAAATTCGTGAACTATAGTCTTTTGAATAAAAATTTGTGAATTATAGTCTTTTGCATGAAAAACCGTGAACTATAGTCTTTTGCATGAAAATTCGTGAATTATAGTCTTTTGCATGAAAAAGTGAACTATAGTCTTTTCATAAAAATTCGTGAATTATATAGTCTTTTGCATGAAAACCGTGAACTATAGTCTTTTGCATTAAAATTCGTGAATTATAGTCTTTTGCATGAAAATTCGTGAATTATAGTCTTTTGCATGAAAAACCGTGAACTATAGTCTTTTGCATGAAAAACCGTGAACTATAGTCTTTGCATGAAAATTCGTGAATATAGTCTTTGCATGAAAAAGTGAACTATAGTCTTTTGCATGAAAATTCGTCAATTATAGTCTTTTGCATGAAAAAGAGTGAACTATAGTCTTTTGCATGAAAAACCGTGAAATATAGTCATTTGCATGAAAAATCGTGAAATATAGTCTTTTGCATGAAAAAGAGTGAACTATAGTCTTTTGCATGAAAATTCGTGAAATATAGTCCTTTGCATGAAAAACCGTGAACTATAGTCTTTTGCATAAAAATTCGTGAACTATAATCTTTTGCATGGAAAACTGTGTACTATAGTCTTTTGCATGAAGAACCGTGTATTATAGTCTTTTGCATGACAATGCTTAAACTATAGACTTTTGCATTAAAAACAGTGAACTATAGTCTCTTGCATAAAAATTCGTGAATTATAGATTTTGCATGAAAATTCGTGAATTATAGTCTTTTGCATAAAAAACCGTGAACTATAGTCTTTTGCATGAAAATGCGTGAACTATAGTCTTTTGCATATAAATCGTGAAATATAGTCTTTTGCATGAAAAACCGTGAACTATGGTGTTTTGTATGAAAATTCGTGAATTATAGTCTTTTGCATGAAGAACCGTGTATTATAGTCTTTTGCATGACTATGCTTAAACTATAGTCTTTGCATTAAAACCGTGAACTATAGTCTCTTGCATAAAAATTCGTGAATTATAGATTTTGCATGAAAATTCGTGAATTATAGTCTTTTGCATAAAACCGTGAACTATAGTCTTTGCATGAAAATGCGTGAACTATAGTCTTTGCATAAAATCGTGAAATATAGTCTTTTGCATGAAAAACCGTGAACTATAGTGTTTTGTATGAAAATTCGTGAATTATAGTCTTTGCATGAAAATTCGTGAACTATAGTCTTTGCATAAAATTCGTGAATTATAGTCTTTGCATTAAAACCGTGAACTATAGTCTTTTGCATAAAATTCGTGAATTATAGATTTTGCATGAAAATTCGTGAATTATAGTCTTTGCATAAAAACCGTGAACTATAGTCTTTGCATGAAAATCGTGAAATATAGTCTTTGCATGAAAAACCGTGAACTATAGTTTTGCATGAAAACTGTATACTATAGTCTTTGCATGAAAACTGTGAATTATAGTCTTTTGCATGAAAAACCGTGAACTATAGTCTTTTGCATGAAAATCGTGAAATATAGTCTTTGCATGAAAAACCGTGAACTATAGTCTTTGCATGAAAATTCGTGAATATAGTCTTTGCATGAAAAACCGTGAACTATAGTCTTGCATGAAAAACCGTGAACTATAGTCTTTTGCATGAAAATCATGAAATATAGTCTTTTGCATGGAAAACAGTGAACTATAGTCTTTTGCATGAAAAACCGTGAATTATAGTCTTTGCATGAAAAACCGTGAACTATAGTCTTTTGCATGAAAATTCGTGAATTATAGTCTTTGCATGAAAATTCGTGAACTATAGTCTTTGCATAAAAATTCGTGAATTATAGTCTTTGCATGAAAACCGTGAACTATAGTCTCTTGCATAAAATTCGTGAATTATAGATTTTGCATGAAAATTCGTGAATTATAGTCTTTTGCATAAAACCGTGAACTATAGTCTTTTGCATGAAAATCGTGAAATATAGTCTTTTGCATGAAAAACCGTGAACTATAGTCTTTGCATGAAAACTGTATACTATAGTCTTTTGCATGAAAACTGTGAATTATAGTCTTTGCATGAAAAACCGTGAACTATAGTCTTTTGCATAAAATTCGTGAATTATAGTCTTTTGCATAAAAACCGTGAACTATAGTCTTTGCATAAAATTCGTGAATTATAGTCTTTTGCATGAAAATTCGTGAATTATAGTCTTTGCATAAAACCGTGAACTATAGTCTTTGCATGAAAATGCGTGATGTATAGTGTTTTGCATGAAAATGCGTGAACTATAGTCTTTGCATTAAAATCGTGAAATATAGTCTTTTGCATGAAAACCGTGAACTATAGTGTTTTGTATGAAAATTCGTGAATTATAGTCTTTGCATGAAAATTCGTGAACTATAGTCTTTGCATAAAATTCGTGAATTATAGTCTTTTGCATGAAAACCGTGAACTATAGTCTCTTGCATAAAAATTCGTGAATTATAGTCTTTTGCATGAAAATTCGTGAATTATAGTCTTTTGCATAAAAAACCGTGAACTATAGTCTTTGGCATGAAAATGCGTGATGTATAGTGTTTTGCATGAAAATGCGTGAACTATAGTCTTTTGAATAAAAATTTGTGAATTATAGTCTTTTGCATGAAAAACCGTGAACTATAGTGTTTTGTATGAAAATTCGTGAATTATAGTCTTTCGCATGAAAATTCGTGAACTATAGTCTTTTGAATAAAAATTTGTGAATTATAGTCTTTTGCATGAAAAACCGTGAACTATTGTCTTTTGCATGAAAATTCGTCAATTATAGTCTTTTGCATGAAAAAGTGAACTATAGTCTTTTCATAAAAATTCGTGAATTATATAGTCTTTGCATGAAAACCGTGAACTATAGTCTTTGCATAAAATTCGTGAATTATAGTCTTTTGCATGAAAATTCGTGAATTATAGTCTTTGCATGAAAAACCGTGAACTATAGTCTTTGCATGAAAAACCGTGAACTATAGTCTTTTGCATGAAAATTCGTGAATATAGTCTTTGCATGAAAAAGAGTGAACTATAGTCTTTTGCATGAAAATTCGTCAATTATAGTCTTTTGCATGAAAAAGAGTGAACTATAGTCTTTTGCATGAAAAACCGTGAAATATAGTCATTTGCATGAAAAATCGTGAAATATAGTCTTTTGCATGAAAAAGAGTGAACTATAGTCTTTTGCATGAAAATTCGTGAAATATAGTCTTTGCATGAAAAACCGTGAACTATAGTCTTTTGCATAAAAATTCGTGAACTATAATCTTTTGCATGGAAAACTGTGTACTATAGTCTTTTGCATGAAGAACCGTGTATTATAGTCTTTTGCATGACAATGCTTAAACTATAGTCTTTGCATAAAAACAGTGAACTATAGTCTCTTGCATAAAAATTCGTGAATTATAGATTTTGCATGAAAATTCGTGAATTATAGTCTTTTGCATAAAAAACCGTGAACTATAGTCTTTTGCATGAAAATGCGTGAACTATAGTCTTTTGCATATAAATCGTGAAATATAGTCTTTTGCATGAAAAACCGTGAACTATGGTGTTTTGTATGAAAATTCGTGAATTATAGTCTTTTGCATGAAAAACCGTGAATTATAGTCTTTTGCATGAAAATGTAAACTATAGTCTTTGCATTAAAACCGTGAACTATAGTCTCTTGCATAAAATTCGTGAATTATAGATTTTGCATGAAAATTCGTGAATTATAGTCTTTTGCATAAAAAACCGTGAACTATAGTCTTTTGTATGAAAATCGTGAAATATAGTCTTTTGCATGAAAAACCGTGAACTATAGTTTTGCATGAAAATGTACTATAGTCTTTTGCATGAAAATGCGTGAACTATAGTCTTTGCATAAAATCGTGAAATATAGTCTTTTGCATGAAAAACCGTGAACTATAGTCTTTTGCATGAAAATTCGTGAATTATAGTCTTTGCATGAAAATTCGTGAACTATAGTCTTTGCATAAAATTCGTGAATTATAGTCTTTTGCATTAAAACCGTGAACTATAGTCTTTTGCATAAAATTCGTGAATTATAGATTTTGCATGAAAATTCGTGAATTATAGTCTTTTGCATAAAAAACCGTGAACTATAGTCTTTTGTATGAAAATCGTGAAATATAGTCTTTTGCATGAAAAACCGTGAACTATAGTTTTGCATGAAAACTGTAACTATAGTCTTTTGCATGAAGAACTGTGTATTATAGTCTTTTGCATGAAAAACCGTGAACTATAGTCTTTTGCATGAAAATCGTGAAATATAGTCTATTGCATGAAAAACCGTGAATAATAGTCTTTTGCATGAAAAACCGTGAACTATAGTCTTGCATGAAAAACCGTGAACTATAGTCTTTTGCATGAAAATCATGAAATATAGTCTTTTGCATGGAAAACAGTGAACTATAGTCTTTTGCATGAAAAACCGTGAATTATAGTCTTTTGCATGAAAAACCGTGAACTATGGTGTTTTGTATGAAAATTCGTGAATTATAGTCTTTCGCATGAAAATTCGTGAACTATAGTATTTGCATAAAATTCGTGAATTATAGTCTTTTGCATTAAAAACCGTGAACTATAGTCTCTTGCATAAAAATTCTTGAATTATAGATTTTGCATGAAAATTCGTGAATTATAGTCTTTTGCATAAAAACCGTGAACTATAGTCTTTTGTATGAAAATCGTGAAATATAGTCTTTTGCATGAAAAACCGTGAACTATAGTTTTTGCATGGAAAACTGTATACTATAGTCTTTTGCATGAAGAACTGTGTATTATAGTCTTTTGCATGAAAAACCGTGAACTATAGTCTTTTGCATGGAAAACAGTGAACTATGGTGTTTTGCATAAAAATTCGTGAATTATAGTCTTTTGCATTAAAAACCGTGAACTATAGTCTCTTGGATAAAAATTCGTGAATTATAGTGTTTTGCATGAAAATTCGTGAATTATAGTCTTTTGCATAAAAACCGTGAACTATAGTCTTTTGCATGAAAATGCGTGATGTATAGTGTTTTGCATGAAAATGCGTGAACTATAGTCTTTTGCATTAAAATCGTGAAATATAGTCTTTTGCATGAAAAACCGTGAACTATTGTGTTTTGTATGAAAATTCGTGAATTATAGTCTTTCGCATGAAAATTCGTGAACTATAGTATTTGCATAAAAATTCGTGAATTATAGTCTTTGCATTAAAACCGTGAACTATAGTCTCTTGCATAAAAATTCGTGAATTATAGTGTTTTGCATGAAAATTCGTGAATTATAGTCTTTGCATAAAACCGTGAACTATAGTCTTTGCATGAAAATGCGTGATGTATAGTGTTTTGCATGAAAATGCGTGAACTATAGTCTTTTGCATTAAAATCGTGAAATATAGTCTTTTGCATGAAAAACCGTGAACTATAGTGTTTTGTATGAAAATTTGTGAATTATAGTCTTTCGCATGAAAATTCGTGAACTATAGTCTTTTTGAAAAAATTTGTGAATTATAGTCTTTTGCATGAAAAACCGTGAACTATAGTGTTTTGTATGAAAATTCGTGAATTATAGTCTTTCGCATGAAAATTCGTGAACTATAGTCTTTTGAATAAAAATTTGTGAATTATAGTCTTTGCATGAAAAACCGTGAACTATAGTCTTTTGCATGAAAATTCGTGAATTATAGTCTTTGCATGAAAAAGAGTGAACTATAGTCTTTTCATAAAATTCGTGAATTATATAGTCTTTGCATGAAAACCGTGAACTATAGTCTTTGCAAAATTCGTGAATTATAGTCTTTTGCATGAAAATTCGTGAATTATAGTCTTTTGCATGAAAACCGTGAACTATAGTCTTTTGCATGAAAAACCGTGAACTATAGTCTTTGCATGAAAATTCGTGAATAATAGTCTTTTGCATGAAAAAGAGTGAACTATAGTCTTTTGCATGAAAATTCGTCAATTATAGTCTTTTGCATGAAAAAGAGTGAACTATAGTCTTTTGCATGAAAAACCGTGAAATATAGTCATTTGCATGAAAATCGTGAATATAGTCTTTGCATGAAAAAGTGAACTATAGTCTTTGCATGAAAATTCGTGAAATATAGTCTTTGCATGAAAAACCGTGAACTATAGTCTTTTGCATAAAATTCGTGAACTATAGTCTTTTGCATGAAAACTGTGAACTATAGTCTTTGCATGAAGAACCGTGTATTATAGTCTTTTGCATGACAATGCTTAAACTATAGACTTTTGCATTAAAAACCCGTGAACTATAGTCTCTTGCATAAAAATTCGTGAATTATAGATTTTGCATGAAAATTCGTTAATTATAGTCTTTTGAATAAAAAAACGTGAACTATAGTCTCTTGCATAAAAATTCGTGAATTATAGATTTTGCATGAAAATTCGTGAATTATAGTCTTTTGCATAAAAAACCGTGAACTATAGTCTTTTGCATGAAAATGCGTGAACTATAGTCTTTTGCATATAAATCGTGAAATATAGTCTTTTGCATGAAAAACCGTGAACTATGGTGTTTTGTATGAAAATTCGTGAATTATAGTCTTTTGCATGAAAACCGTGAATTATAGTCTTTTGCATGAAAATGCGTGAACTATAGTCTTTTGCATTAAAACCGTGAACTATAGTCTCTTGCATAAAAATTCGTGAATTATAGATTTTGCATGAAAATTCGTGAATTATAGTCTTTTGCATAAAAAACCGTGAACTATAGTCTTTGGCATGAAAATGCGTGATGTATAGTGTTTTGCATGAAAATGCGTGAACTATAGTCTTTTGCATTAAAATCGTGAAATATAGTCTTTTGCATGAAAAACCGTGAACTATAGTCTTTTGAATAAAAATTTGTGAATTATAGTCTTTTGCATGAAAAACCGTGAACTATAGTCTTTTGTATGAAAATTCGTGAATTATAGTCTTTCGCATGAAAATTCGTGAACTATAGTCTTTTGAATAAAAATTTGTGAATTATAGTCTTTTGCATGAAAAACCGTGAACTATAGTCTTTTGCATGAAAATTCGTGAATTATAGTCTTTTGCATGAAAAAGAGTGAACTATAGTATTTTCATAAAAATTCGTGAATTATATAGTCTTTTGCATTAAAAACCGTGAACTATAGTCTCTTGCATAAAAATTCGTGAATTATAGTCTTTTGCATGAAAATTCGTGAATTATAGTCTTTTGCATGAAAAACCGTGAACTATAGTCTTTTGCATGAAAAACCGTGAACTATAGTCTTTTGCATGAAAATTCGTGAATAATAGTCTTTTGCATGAAAAAGAGTGAACTATAGTCTTTTGCATGAAAATTCGTCAATTATAGTCTTTTGCATGAAAAAGAGTGAACTATAGTCTTTTGCATGAAAAACCGTGAAATATAGTCATTTGCATGAAAAATCGTGAAATATAGTCTTTTGCATGAAAAAGAGTGAACTATAGTCTTTTGCATGAAAATTCGTGAAATATAGTCCTTTGCATGAAAAACCGTGAACTATAGTCTTTTGCATAAAAATTCGTGAACTATAATCTTTTGCATGGAAAACTGTGTACTATAGTCTATTGCATAAAAAACCGTGAACTATAGTCTTTTGCATATAAATCGTGAAATATAGTCTTTTGCATGAAAAACCGTGAACTATGGTGTTTTGTATGAAAATTCGTGAATTATAGTCTTTTGCATGAAGAACCGTGTATTATAGTCTTTTGCATGACTATGCTTAAACTATAGACTTTTGCATTAAAAACCGTGAACTATAGTCTCTTGCATAAAAATTCGTGAATTATAGATTTTGCATGAAAATTCGTGAATTATAGTCTTTTGCATAAAAAACCGTGAACTATAGTCTTTTGTATGAAAATCGTGAAATATAGTCTTTTGCATGAAAAACCGTGAACTATAGTTTTTGCATGGAAAACTGTATACTATAGTCTTTTGCATGAAGAACTGTGTATTATAGTCTTTTGCATGAAAAACCGTGAACTATAGTCTTTTGCATGAAAATCGTGAAATATAGTCTATTGCATGAAAAACCGTGAACTATAGTCTTTTGCATGAAAATTCGTGAATAATAGTCTTTTGCATGAAAAACCGTGAACTATAGTCTTGCATGAAAAACCGTGAATTATAGATTTTGCATGAAAATTCGTGAATTATAGTCTTTTGCATAAAAACCGTGAACTATAGTCTTTTGTATGAAAATCGTGAAATATAGTCTTTTGCATGAAAAACCGTGAACTATAGTTTTTGCATGGAAAACTGTATACTATAGTCTTTTGCATGAAGAACTGTGTATTATAGTCTTTTGCATGAAAAACCGTGAACTATAGTCTCTTGCATAAAAATTCGTGAATTATAGATTTTGCATGAAAATTCGTGAATTATAGTCTTTTGCATAAAAAACCGTGAACTATAGTCTTTTGCATGAAAAACCGTGAACTATAGTTTTTGCATGGAAAACTGTATACTATAGTCTTTTGCATGAAGAACCGTGTATTATAGTCTTTTGCATGAAAAACCGTGAACTATAGTCTTTTGCATGGAAAACAGTGAACTATAGTCTTTTGCATGAAAAACCGTGAATTATAGTATTTTGCATGAAAATGCGTGAATTATAGTCTTTTGCATGAAAAACCGTGAACTATAGTCTTTTGCATGAAAAACCGTGAAATACAGTCTTTTGTATAAAAAACCGTGAAGTATAGTCTTTTGCATGGAAAACTGTGTACTATAGTCTTTTGCATGAAGAACCTTGTATTATAGTCTTTTGCATAAAAATTCGTGAATTATAGTCTTTTGCATGAAGAACCTTGTATTATAGTCTCTTGGATAAAAATTCGTGAATTATAGTCTTTTGCATGAAAATGCGTGAATTATAGTCTTTTGCATGAAAAACCGTGAACTATAGTCTTTTGCATGAAGAACCGTGTGTTATAGTCTTTTGCATGAAAAACCGTGAACTATAAGTCTTTTGCATGAAAAACCCTGAACTATAGTCTTTTGCATGAAAAACCGTGAACTATAGTCTTTCCATTAAAATTCGTGAATTAGAGTCTTTTGCATGAAAATCGTGAAATATAGTCGACACACAAATAGTAGACAAGAATGTTGACGGGAAAACAACAACAAAGGTAGATAAAACGTTTTAAAGTAACAGCAAGAATAACAACGAAGGTAGACCCAACGATGGAAATTAAATTTCTTTTAAGGTAGACATCAAATAATTTTTAAGGTAACGACAAAAATAACAAAGAAGGTAGATACAACGGTGGAAATTGAATTGTTTTTAAGGTAGACATCAAATAATTTTCAAGGTAAACACAAATTAATGTCGACAGAAAAGTAGACAAAAAGGTGCACAAAATGGCAGACACAAATGTTAACCGAAAAAAGTTGACAAAGAGGTGGACAAAAAGTTAGAAACAAAAATAGACAAAAAGGAGGACAAAATGTATACACAAAACAAAACACAAATGTACATATTAAGGTACACACAAAGGTAGAAAAAGCCTTAAAAAAGGTGTAAAAAAGGAGAGAAAACGTTCGACACAAAGTTTGATCGAAAAAGAATAGAAAGGGTAGACAAAAATGTACACACAAAGCTAGACAAAAAAGTTTGACAGGTGATGAAGGTAAACAAAAAGGTGCACATGAATGTAAACACAAAGGTGGAAACAAAAGCTGAACAAAATAGTACACAAAAAGATAGACACAAAGCTAGACAAAAGCAGTGGCGTATCTAGCAAAAAATTTAGTCACGCTATTGTGCATAGGACCACGCCCTATGACGTCATGATTTTCGATGATTGTACATGCTAATTATTAATTCAGTTCACCCACCCACAGTAAATTTACGGCAACTCTTAGGTTTTTGAATTTGCACAAAATAGTGACTTCTTACATAGCCAAAAAGATAGTTTTACCCACAAATTTCAAAGAAAAACACAAAAAGATTAATTCAATATAATATTATCTTGAACTTATTCTATTTCTTTACAATAATATAAAATGTACACAATTTGTTTGCTGAAATAATGAAAGCAGAAAAATAATCTATATGGCTATTAAAGATACCAACTATCCTAGATATTGATATCATAATTTATGTGTATGAAAAATTGCTTGTTGTAACTATAAAACAGATACAATAAACATTTGCATGGTTACACTGTTTGAGACATCAGATGAAAGACCTTGCCTTTGTCAAACATTATATTACTTCAGAAAATTGTCGTTTACCTTCAACAATTTTCCACATCTGTCCTTCCTCACTTTCTTCATCAACATCCTCAACAAATAACATTCCATTCTTCTCTTGAAAAGAGCAATCTGCAGCTGAAGACATTGCCTTTTCAACATTCGACCAAAGTCTGTCTTCTCTTTCCAAATCTCCTACACCTGGCTCTTTTAAGCCAGAATGTTTTGTGGTTGTATTACTTAAATTATCTTCCAGTTTTTCCAATGTTTTATCCAGAGTTTCCCCATCAAATCCAGTCCTAATGTTGACGTCACTCACATTCTTTTTGTTTATATACACAGAATTCCTAACTGCCTCATCAAAATCCCTTGATTTATCTAAACAACTACCAATATTTGTCCGTATAATGTCCTCTTGAGTACCTCCAATGTCCCTCAGGATATGTTGAGATGATTGAGGTGTGTTCATTGAACATTCTATGCCATTCACTTTATTTCCATGTTCTCTTAAAACCAATGAACAAAAATCTTAATACATTAGTTTTATTTAACACTTGCTATCTGAAAACACTGCATAAGAGCCTGCTGAGGATCATAAAATTCACATTAGGACCTTGTAGGATCTTACAGGCCCTCGCAGGATCTTAAACAGGAATTTCACTAGGGATTAAATGAAATGTCTTATTTGAAACCAGTGAACCGTAAAATCAACTAGAAGGATAACTTCACATAAACACTTGTCAATTGATGCACGGTAAAGGATTGGTGCAACTGCAATTTCAATGGCAACTTTGCATGGTCATACATTACTTGAAAAAAAAACAATGACAAAAAAGGGTCGGTTGCCCACATGCTGGCTTCCCGCATGCATGGCTGCCCGCATGCTGGCTTCAAAAATGGTTGGCAAAGTCATTATTCCAGTTGAGATTACTTTTCTCTGGTTGAAACAGTGTGCGAATTAACGGTGTGCAATGTGCAATTTCAAAATCGTTTCAGCTACAATGAAAACAATTGCACATCACTTTTTCAAACGATCTAAAGAAACGCCTCTAAAGAAACACTTTTGTCAAAAAAATTGCACATCGTTTTTTCTGAACTAAGTCGCACACTGGATTGAAACCAAAATAATTTGCCAATAGCTACACCAATCATTGTACATTGATGTAGTTGTGAGGACAGGATGTGAACTACCTCATAAAATTCTTGAAATTGTTCATAAATCTCATAGTCACAGTCAAGAAAAATGATAAATATTAATTTACTAAGTAAATGTTTTTTGTATATTGATAACAAATGACAACATAGAAAGCCAGAGCATGATAAATTGTCAAATAAATCATATCATTGAACCCACGACAATAATCGCCAAATGAAAGAGGCGGAAAGCCTGTAGGGAGGGGAGGGAGCCAACATAGGGCACATTATATACAAACAAATAACATGATGACAAAGCATTTTATGTTGATAGAAAAAGTCATTTGTCAACAAATACAGTGTGCAATATAGTAACTCAAGAACAACAAATATCTTCACTTACTAGAATTATCAATGGCTTTAAGGACTTCATTTGCCAGATTATCCTCTCTTCCATCTGTTGAATCTTCTGATGGACGATTTTCTTTTTGCTCAACCCAGTCTCCACGTGACGAGCTACATGATTTTTCTTTTACTTTCTGTATGATCTCAGTGACAGCACTGGAGTGACACTCATCTGAAAGCTTCATTGAGAGATCCTAAAAAAGCATAGGCTCATACATATATCACATGATCAAACAGTAATTTTAAAATTAGAGCTGTTCTTCAATGCTTCACACCTCTAAAGATGAATATTCTTTGTCAGCTTTTAACATGTTATTGTTTACACCTGATGTCATTCTTGTTCGATTCATAATCATTTCAACTCTCTAAAATCATCAAATATCTACAATGAAGCATATAAAACTACCATAAACACAATACATATCCAATATGACCTTTTTTCTTTCCTGTCTTTCTATTTCCTCTTTTTTCCACCTCTCAATTTCTTCAAGTTCACGTTGTTCTTTCTCAGCTCTTTTCCTCTCCATTTCTTGTAGTTTCAACAACTCCATTTCCTGTTTCTTCTTCAACTCTGCCTCGTGTTTCTCTGCCTCAATGATGGCCTCCTTTTCTTTTTGCTCTTTAAGTTGTCTGGCTCTTTCTTCTTCTTGTAACTGAAGTTGTTTTGTAAGTTCAGCTTGTCGTGCCATCTCTCTTGCTACAACATTAAATAAAACCAATCAACATTGCTCATCTCTGAGAAATGTTATTAAAACATTGGGTATGCTAGGAATATCAAAATTTATCAATTACTTTGCTTACTCTAGATGTCACAAACCCTTCTTCCACCTTATCACAAAAATAAAAATCAAAGTTCAATAAACGTTGAACATATGCAACCGCCCACAAAACAACTCTATCAACTTCCTTCAATTCAACTACATAAAACAGTCCAGTTTCTAGAAAGGTGTATAAAAAACTGCTTATCTTTGAAGTCTTGCAAATTTTCAAATTTGCATATTTCACAAGTAATAAACATTGTAATAAACAAGACCCCATTCAGGCATAAACACAACTGAACTGAGAGAGGCAGCAACTGCAATACTTTTAAGTATTCAATTAAGCAAACGCTTCTTCAGGGATCAATTATAGGCATTTGTGAATTATGCAAATTATAAATGTTCCAACAAGGTGATTTCAAAGAGACGTATATTTAATCTTATTCAAAATGTCATCTTCGAATCATTCAATCCTTTATCAAAACTTACCATTTTCTTCTGCAAGTCGTTGCTCTTGTTCCTCACATTGACGTCGTAATTCCTCTTGCCTTTCTTTATCCAACAATGCTTTCCTCTCTACCTCCTCTCGTATACGTTTACGATGTTCCGCAAGAGCTCTAGTGGCTTCAGCCTCGTCATTCGTACCGGCATGATGCACTGGTTTAGCCTTTGGTTTTCCCTTCTTGCAAGGAGGACGTTGAGCTGATGTCTTGCCACCCACATGATGAATAGCATTCATAGAACGTGCTTTGGGTATTGTTGACGAAATATTCCTTCGTGGTACATCCTTATCCCCACATTTAGCCCTATTTTCATGAACAGTTAACCTGTTTTCACTTAAATTGTTAGTACTGACACTGTTCTTTTTTGATGTTTTCAAACCGGTCCCTGGTGCGGACAAATGTTGAATACTTCCATAACTACTTAAACTAGATGTTGAAGCAGATGATGGACCAGTAAGGTTTCTATGAGATGTTTTAGTCCTATGACCAGAACCAGGAGGGGTGTATCCTTCACTAGAGCTTGAACTCGAAGATAATCGTCGGTTGGTGTTTTGGGTACTATTACTAGGAAGGTTCGGTAAACGACGACCAGATGATTTTGTCTGAAGTTTGTTGCCTGTGTGATGTCTGTGAGTAGTTACCTTTTCCACATTTCTTTTCTTTCTTTCTTCTATTTCCTGTTCATGTTTAACTTTTTCTGCAAGCTCAGAACTCATGCCTACAGAACATCAACAATTATTGAGTTAAATCTATTTTTAAACTTTGTAATTACCATATAATTATGGACAGGAAAAGAAAATATGCTGCTCAAGCATAATAATAGACATGTTATAAGAATTCCTTCCCAATGAACTGTCTTATAAAGAAATTTTCATCAAAATTATTAGAAAGAAAAGACAAATATTGCCATTTTACAATCTCAAACTTCTCTCGCTTGGTTGCCGAAAGATCCAGATTAACTGGTGTGCCTTTCAAACAAAAACAAAGACTTTTTTCTATCACGTAGCTTCAACCCGCAATATAGGTCAGACACGATATAACTGATAAAATTCTTTGCATAAACATCAATCATAGATCTTTTCTCACTGAAAACTCTGCTAAAAACCCAACAATTTACAAATCAATGAAATCATTCGTAAATATTTCTATTTCATACCTGTCTTCAATTCCTGTCCAATAGGTTGTTAAAATTTTTCTTCAGACTTCTCCTAAGAGTGTTGCTTCACAACAGAAGCACCATAAAACATCGAAGTTGTACTAAATGTACATTTTTTGTGTAATTCTACCAAAACAATTGTAATTTATCACCTTTTAATTAAAATTATTTCAAGGTGTTTGTTATGACCAGTTATGACCAATTATTAAATTCTCTTCGGCGTATGTCGTATAAAACTCGGTAACTCGGAACACTGGGAAATAGTTTAAGTCATGTGACATCCTTTTGCCCATCACATCATGATAATATGAATAATTTAACAAAAACGGCAACTACAACTACATGACACTGACAGCAACTAACATTTGCGATTGAAATATATTCCTTCAGTACAATTCAAGTTAGGTAACTGTTAATTATTAAAAGCAATGAATTCATTATTGGTTATTGTTCACCATCCCAGTACTGTTCAGCTGAGCCACCAGCACCATAATATGATTCCATTTTCAGATAACGAAATCTTTTCCCAATATTGGCCAAGGCTTTCATGTCTTCTTCCTCCAGCTTAACATTATATGTATCCAAATTTTGCTTTATCCTCTCTTCCTTCACTGACTTAGGTAGAACAGGGCATCCATAAAGAACACCCCAGGCAAGTAACACCTAATTTTTTGGAATGATGATCCAAATTCATATTTTTCACAAATAATAAAAATTCATATTGTATAAAACAAAATGAAACAACAAACCTGGGCTGGGGAACAGTTACGCTTTTCTGCAATTTGTTTTATCAATGTGTCTTGCATAAGAATTGGATCATCTTTATCAAATATTGGTCGATCAGCAGAACCCAGGGATGAGTAAGCTGTGATAATAATGCCTACATAAAATAAAGTAATGTTAGAAGGGTGCTAAGCTCATTTGACAGGAAGTGCAAATCAGCAGTGCAGATTTTCCAAGGGAAGATAGGGTGCATTATAAATATGTTGGCAAAGGCACCTGAGGAATTTTATGTTTAATTTATAAGTAAACTACATTCTTAGTTGTTCAGTCTTGCTGTGCAATTTTCAAGAATATAATAATAAACAATATGGTATTGTCAATTAGACAAATTTTGATAAAAAGACAACAAACCTTGATGGAAAATTAAACTTGAAGATCACCAACCTTTTTCTTCACAAAACTTCTTCAACTCAGGTTGTGATAAGTAAGGATGAAGTTCAACTAAATTATTAAATCAAAAATATAAAAATAATTAAAAAAAGCAATATAATTCTCATTGTACTAACCTTGGTTTGTGGCTGGAACGATCTTTGCAGTTTCAAGAAGAGCCTTCACTTTTGTGGTGGAAAAATTAGAGATGCCAATAGCCTTACACAGACCTTTTTCAACCAAACTTTCCATACCCTATTTTAAACAATGTTAAAAGTGAATAAAAAACTGCACATCAACACATGTAGTTGACAGATAAAAATCTTTCATGATCAAACTAGAACTAAACTGTACTGTCGAAAACTTGAAATACAGCATCTATAATGTTACTTTTCTTGTTAATCATTGCATCCTAGAATTCTCATTCTTATACTCTATGTTTCTCAATTACTATTTCTCATGTCCTACCCATTTATCTGAAAGATGTAATGGGTTGGTATTTGGTAAGCATGTTTTTGTTGTTGCTTTGCCATGCTACATACTTAATGTGAATACTTCTGCCAATCCTATTTTTCAAAACAGTTATGGATAGATAGGAAACACTCTATAAACTTTGCTTGACAAGTGGCTATAAAGATATCCATTTTAGTTCAAAGCTATTATAATAGTAGATGTTTTTGCAGCAGCAACTCCCACAGATGTGTGAGAATCAATACTTTACAATAATCAAGGATACTTGTAAGTCATGATCAAAGATAAAGAAAATACCTTCCATGTTTCACTCATTTGTTCTTTATCATAACCAATGACTTTTTTCAGCTGTGCCGGTGGGATAGGGAAAGCCAAATCTTTGGGAAAAGTACATGGATTATGCACCTAAAAGTTAATTGAATATCCCGATGAGTTGAATCTGTTGGGTTATGTACTATAGTTAGAATCTAGCTTGAGCAATAAACATTTAGGTTTGAGGAGGAGGTGAATTGAACTAAATTTTATAGCATTTATTTCATTTTATAATTTACGGTAACAAGCTACCTTAATACTAATTATAATCTATATACCAAACAAAAGGACCAATTAATCCTTTAAATGTTATGCACAAGCAGAAGTTGGGTTCACCAAACTCTAACGGAAATCTAGCTTTCTCACTATTAATAACATAAACGTTATAAAAAGTGGTTAAATACCAAATAAAGATCTAAGTAATCAAGCTGTAAATTTTTTAAAGTGGTTTGACAAGCCGCCAGTACATCATCATGACTATTACACCTGAAAAAAGAAATCATGACTCCAGACTTCTCCCATCAACACTAATCCTCATCGAATAATTGGTGAAAGGTAAAATTCTTGACTAGCAATTCAGCCATGAATGTTGGTGGTATGATACAAATGAACATTTTAACAATGTTTTTGGTGGTACCAGCAGATGTGGGTGTGCAACAATGTTTGGTACATCTCAAGAAAATGGTTGAAAGTCAAGAATATCCATTCTTGTTGAAAAGTCAAAATTTGATACATACCATAACTTTGAGGTAACAAACATGTCTTCTCGTTTTATTCCCATTTCTTGCATCACATCCTTAAGTGCCTTACCAACCTCTCCTTCATTCTTGTAAATATGAGCACAATCGATGTGTTTGTAACCTGCCCTAGCAGCAGCCTTGACTGAAGCATCAACTTCACCAGGTTTAGACTTCCATGTTCTACAACAAACACAGTGGCTTAACTACTATGGGCTCAGAATGGGCCAACCCATGGACCCCCTGTCAGATTAGAAGATTATCATTGTACTGTGGATTAAAATAAGAAAAATTACACATCATGAACTTATGTTCAAAAAATTTAAATTTAAAGGCTACACAGCAAAATCATACTAGATGTGGTAGTTATTAGATTTCAATATGGTTATCGAAGGGGGGCCCCTTGTAATATTTTTCCATGCAAGTCCCCAGTTGTGCTGCTATGCCATTGAACAAACATTTTGTGTATATTCATATCAATTTATACATAAAACAAGATTCGTCGGCAATATATCCTGGCAGACATACCCTAAACCAATAGCAGGCATTAATGCTCCTGTGTTCAATTTGAATGAACGAACCTAGGAAAATAAAAAACGTCTATATATTAGACGACGCGTGTCACATAAAGCTACGTAACAGTTCATATTGTACTAAAGCGTTACTCCAAGAATGTACTCATTATTGCAAATACAAATTAAAGTACAGTAAAATACTAACCAAATTCATTGTCGAATGCAGACAAGATAATTTCCACGTAAACTGCACACAGATTACAGAGTTTCAGTTACACTGATGACATTGACAACGCTTACAGAACCACATTGAGATGGCATTATAAGATTGAATGACATGATATAATATAAGCACAGTTTAATGATTATACAGAAGAATCACTCAGGTGTACAACGTGTCCTCAAGTCGACCATTATTCTAGCCAGATGATTAGGATTTCTCATTTGTTTAAGCCATTAAAATTACATGACGTCAATACTTAATAATGTTCAAGTATACTTTGATTCAAGAAATGAGTACGGATCATTTTAAAGGTTGGGAAAAAGTCAAAAACCCTCATCATGTGGCTGTTAGCTGGGAATAATGGCGGCCATCATGCGCACCACGACATACGCGAGGACAAAAACATCAAAGTTTCCGACACGAGTGACTCACTGACATGAACACTGGGTAAAAAAATATAGTAAGTTAATTGAAGCCGGAAGTTGGCTCATCTGATTATGACCTTTGTGGGGGGTATCGGTTACACTTTACTATACTTTTGTAATAAAATATCACAGTTTTTGCGTTTTTATTCGTTCTACAAACTTTTGATTCGAGCAAAATTTTTGTGAAAGGGACAGAACAACCAGCAAAGATATTTAATCCTAAAAAGTTTGTCTTCCTGGCTTTATGATGGCAGGAAATTGAGATGGTGCAAGGTCGACCTGCATTGTTTTGAAACATACTGGAGATTATGTGATGCTGCTGCTTCTTAAATGTAAAAATATTACATAATCCTACTAATGCTACTAAAATTTCATCTGCAATGATGTTTATGGAAGATTGCTATAAATTTACTTATTTAACAACACTTTGTTATTCACATCGCTAATATCGTAATAATTTCAAATTACGTCTTTATTATATCAGTGAAGAAACAAAACAAATCGACAAAGAAAAATAATCAGAAAGACATTTTGATGAACAATAGTAAGTTGAAAACGGTATCATCAAACTCTGCGAGTTGTACATCATTAAGATATGCGAATTAAAGTACCTCTGTTGTCACTAAGCGAAGCAAAGTTTTCAACCAGTTCCTATGTGAACAACTTCAATATCGATGAATATGTTGAAGATATGAATACCTTACTTTGTTGTAAATTTGTAATTTAAGTATTCATCTTCTAAAAATGCCTCGCACGGCTGAAATTGTCCTCGTCACCTTCAACTTTCAAATTTCAATACAACTTGCCATCTTATTTTTCAGTCGTTAAAAGCCAAAAAAACAGAGCTTCAGGGTTAAAACTCTCTACCGGTTTTCCTCTACCTGCCATAAAAATTTTGCCTTAATCAGAAGTTTGTAAAAGGAACAAAAACGCGAATACTGTGATTTTGTAATACAAACGTATAGTAAAGTGGGACCGATACCCCCCATGAAGTCAGTAGCAAATGATCGATCTTCCGGCTTCAATTTTCGCAAGAGATGCGTTATCCAGTCTAATATACATATCAGTGCATGACACTGACAGCAACTAACATTTGCGATTGAAATATATTCCTTTAGTACAATTCAAGTTAGGTAATTGTTAATTATTAAAAGCAATGAATTCATTATTGGTTATTGTTCACCATCCCAGTACTGTTCAGCTGAGCCACCAGCACCATAGAATGGTTCCATTTTCAAATAACGAAATCTTTTCCCAATATTGGCCAAGGCTTTCATGTCTTCTTCCTCCAGCTTAACATTATATGTATCCAAATTTTGCTTTATCCTCTCTTCCTTCACTGACTTTGGTAGAACAGGGCATCCATAAAGAACACCCCAGGCAAGTAACACCTAATTTTTTGAATGATGATACAAATTCATATTTTTCACAAATAATAAAAATTAATATCGTATAAAACAAAATGAAACAACAAACCTGGGCCGGGGAACAGTTACGCTTTTCTGCAATTTGTTTTATCAATGTGTCTTGCATAAGAATTGGATCATCTTTATCAAACATTGGTCGATCAGCAGAACCCAGGGATGAGTAAGCTGTGATAATAATGCCTACATAAAATAAAGTAATGTTAGAAGGGTGCTAAGCTTATTTGACAGGAAGTGCAAATCAGCTGTGCAGATTTTCCAAGGGAAGATAGGGGGCATTATAAATATTATTAATATTTAATTTATAAGTAAACTACATTCTTAGTTGTTCAGTCTTGCTGTGCAATTTTCAAGAATATAATAATAAACAATATGGTATTGTCAATTAGACAAATTTTGATAAAAAGACAACAAACATTGATGGAAAATTAAACTTGAAGATCACCAACCTTTTTCTTCACAAAACTTCTTCAACTCAGGTTGTGATAAGTAAGGATGAAGTTCAACTAAATTATTAAATCGAAACTATAAAAATAATTATAAACAGCAATACAATTCTCATTGTACTAACCTTGGTTTGTGGCTGGAACAATCTTTGCAGTTTCAAGAAGAGCCTTCACTTTTGTGGTGGAAAAATTAGAGATGCCAATAGCCTTACACAGACCTTTTTCGACCAAACTTTCCATACCCTATTTTAAACAACAATGTTTAAAGTGAATAAAAAACTGTACATCAACACCAGTGTGCGAATTAACGGTGTGCAATGTGCAATTTGTACATTGTTTTAGCTAAAATGAAAACAATTGCACATCTCTTTTTCAAACAATGTGCAAAAATCAGCGGTTTTAATGAAAAACACTGTCATAAATCATATGAATTTGTTCAGGTTTGAAAATATTAATTTAGCAATTAGCGCTATATAATAATTAACATAATATTGATTTGATCAAGCCTATAAAGAAACACTTTTGTCAAAAAATTGAACATCGTTTTTTCTGAACTAATTTGCACACTGATCAACATGTGTAGTTGACGGATAAAAATCTTTCATGATCAAACTAGAACTAAACTGTATTGTCAAAAACTTGAAATACAGCATCTATGTTACTTTTCTTGTTAATCATTGTATCTCTATTAACTTTGCTTGACAAGTGGCTATAAAGATATCCATTTTAGTTCAAAGCTATTATAATAGTAGATGTTTTTGCAGCAGCAACTCCCACAGATGTGTGAGAATCAATACTTTACAATAATCAAGGAAACTCCTAAGTCATGATCAAAGATAAAGAAAATACCTTCCATGTTTCACTCATTCGTTCTTTATCATAACCAATGACTTTTTTCAGCTGTGCCGGCGACATAGGGAAAGCCATATCTTTGGGAAAAGTACATGGATTATGCACCTAAAAGTTAATTGAATATCCAGTTGAGTTGATTCTGTTGGGTTATGTACTATAGTTAGAATCTAGCTTGAGCAATAAACATTTAGGTTTGAGGAGGAGGTGAATTGAACTAAATTTTATAGCATTTATTTCATTTTATAATTTACGGTAACAAGCTACCTTTATACTAATTATAATCTATATACCAAACAAAAGGACCAATTAATCTTTTAAATGTCATGCACAAGCAGAAGTTGGATTCACCAAACTCTAATGGAAACCTAGCTTTTTCACTATTAATAACATAAATGTTATAACAAGTGGTTAAATACCAAATAAAGATCTAAGTAATCAAGCTGTAAATTTTTTAAAGTGGTTTGACAAGCCGCCAGGACATCATCATGACTATTACACCTGAAAAAAGAAATCATGACTTCAGCTTCTCCCATCAACACTAATCCTCATTGAATAATTGGTGAAAGGTAAAATTCTTGACTAGCAATTCAGCCATGCATGTTGGTGGTATGATACAAATGAACATTTTAACAATGTTTTTGGTGGTACCAGCAGATGTGGGTGTGCAACAATGTTTGGTACATCTCAAGAAAATGGTTGAAAGTCAAGAATTATCCATTCTTGTTGAAAAGTCAAAATTTGATACATACCATAACTTTGAGGTAACAAACATGTCTTCTCGTTTTATTCCCATTTCTTGCATCACATCCTTAAGTGCTTTACCAACCTCTCCTTCATTCATGTAAATATGAGCACAATCGATGTGTTTGTAACCTGCCCTAACAGCAGCCTTGACTGAAGCACCAACTTCACCAGGTTTAGACTTCCATGTTCTACAACACAGTGGCGTAACTACTATGGGCTCAGAATGAGAGAACCCACAGCCCCCCTGTCTGATTAGAAGATTATCGTTGTACTGTGGATTATAGTAAGAAAAATTGCACGTCATGAACTTATGTTCAAAAAATTTTAAATAAAGGCTAGACAGCGAAATCATACCAGATGTGGTAGTTATTAGATTTCAATATGGTTATTGTAGGGGGGGGGCCTTGTAATATTTTTCCACGCGGGTCCCCTAGTTGTGCTGCTATGCCATTGAACAAACATTTTGTGTATATTCATATAAATTTATACATAAAACAAGATTCGTCTGCAATATATCCTGGCAGACATACCCTAAACCAATAGCAGGCATTAATGCTCCTGTGTTCAATTTGAATGAACGAACCTAGGAAAATAAAAAAACGTTATATATTAGACGACGCGTGTCACATAAAGCTACGTAACAGTTCATATTGTACTAAAGCGTTACTCCAAGAATGTACTCATTATTGCAAATACACATTAAAGTACAGTAAAATACTAACCAAATTCATTGTCGAATGCAGACAACGTAAACGTTATAATTTCCACGTAAACTGCACACAGATACAGAGTTTCAGTTACACTGATGACATTGACAAGCGCTTACAGAACCACATTAATATGGCATAATAAGATTGAATGACATCATTTAATATAAGCACGTGCAGATTCTGCAGAATGTCAATGCTTTCGACACAATTACATCTGCCACGATCATACTCAAATTGCTCAATTTAGTAAAGCATACTATTTACAAATTTCTACTAAATATATTTCGCGTCCGATACGAAGCAGAATCAAACTTACACTATTTCAAATGACTTCGTCGCGAAGTTACCGATGACGATGACGAAAAACTCGAATTTACACTTATGAAATGAAACAATTTCAGGGTATTTGCAACCTTTTTTTTCATCCAAACATATATCTTCCAAAGAGTTCAAAGTGCAGAACAAAATGAATGTTTCAATCCCATTACATCAAGTCTGATGAGAACAAGACTTGTTACACAATTGAATTCGTTATCATAACCAATTTTGTTTTCAAAGTGACTTTTTAAGATATCAGAAATACAGACTAAGATAAGCTTCTTTATGTCTTAGTTTCTTCACATCTTTCTCTGTCATCAACTATACAGAAAATTCAACAATGTCAGAACATAAAACCAAACCAACCACATATATATAAATATTTCAGACATTGTGTACATACTTGGTACATTTCGATAATTAGTGATAAAAACATAGCTTATGTTTTGGCATTCATACTTGCAAGACAAACTTACTGTTAAGCCCCACCTATAAGCACTGGTCCCTAAGTATATACAAGTTGTTAAGCTCTTTTTCATTTACTTATACATGGAAGAGAATTGAATCGACAAATCATACTGCCATTTACTATTTACGCTGGTGGGCTTATTCAAGGGAGGGCTTATATATATGGGGGGGTGGTGGGGTGGGTTATAGGTGAAGGTTCATGGTATTAAATATGTATGATCATCAGTAGCATAGCCACTGTGCTTATCTAGTCTTGCAATGTTAATTTTTGGGTGATCACTTACTGTAAAATTAATAGATTTTTAAAGAAATTAATAATGAAAATGTTTTGAAATTTACATAGCACAACAAAAACTTGCACACTGGTTACACTGCTGATGATCATAAATCATTTACTCAAGTGCTAGACTCACCATCAGTATGGTGATAGCCGCATGACATATTGTATAATAATTTGTCATAAATACCCGGAGTTTTACATTAGTTCCTTCATGGTTACGAGTTCGTACAGGAAGGACCAAAGTTTGTGGACCACCAAACGATCCAAGATATTTTAATTTCCTATTCTTTACAACCATATGTTCATACGTCCCTGGACTAAGCAAATAAAATAAATTTATTTTTACTTATAATTGTTGAAAATGAATTTCCATAATTCTACCTTATTAAAAACTATTTACTGCCTTTGTCTTACTGCATTGTTGATGGATGAAAAATTTAATTGTCAATCAAGTCAATTTTTAGAAATTAACTTTGCTTCATATATAATACTGGAATTTTTTTAACTAAAATTTTTAACTAAAAAATAATTGATCTCTTCTATGGGTAGAATAAAAAAGCTTTTTTAATTATTCCTATTTCCGGCAAGCCCTCTAAGTTACAAATGCTGTTCTTTTCTAAAACATTTTACATCTATAATCTACCCAACTTAAATGATGCTTTAAATCCCTACAACATTCATACATAAAGTTAAGAAAATAAAAGTACCCTGGTTCTCCATTCTTCTGTTTCTAAAAAGAAAAAAAATTATCATGAAGTATTCTATTAATGCTAATTAAAGATCACAGATCCCAAACCTTTGAGTGTACAGGTGGAAAACGTGAAGAACCAGATTGAAATGGACGAAAAGCTGGAGAGATTTCTAATGGTTTACCATTGATCTCTTGGTATGCTTGAGGACCTGGAGTGTTAAGCTATAATAAATACCAAGACATTTCAATTAGATCAAGTCATGCCACATAATCTTCCAAAATAATTTGACATTAATTCAAACTCTATTTTGACACTTAAAATTGAGGATAAAAACAATGTGCTGAGCAAAAAAATGGTGGTAGAAATATATATTCCTCTTACCATGACATTGTCAAAGTAATGAAATAAAAATTAAACAATTAAATTGATATGCATTCAAATCTGAGAAGGAGAGAACACTCCACTTTCTGATCGCAACAATTTAATATCAAAGGTGCAACAAACAGAGTGAGGGGACTGCACTAGGAATTATTCTCAAAACTATTGTCTTTATTTGCACAATAAACTATAAGAATGTTTTGTAAGAGCCACTATTTTGAGTTGTCGCGAAAGAAAACTTTGCAAGGAAAAGTGAGGTAGCTAATATGCAAGTAAGGTATATGATGGCTATGAAAAGTACTTTGGTGTTTACTAGCTCAAGCTGTAAAAAGAATAGATTTAAAAAAATAAGCAATACTAATGATTTGAAATCTACAGGGAGACTTCTTTTGCCAAAGTGCAATATGTTTCAAAATGGTTTAGTATTAAGTTCGTCTGTTAATTTAAATCAACGAACATGAACTTACATGTAACGATTTACCAAATCTATGAGCAGTTCTAGCCCCAAGAGTATATCCTTTACTGCAACAAGGTCGATGATCCATTGCATAAGTAAACGTACTTACCTGAAGATAAACAAGAATAAAATAAAGTCCTAAAGATAACGTAGCAGAGAGCTATAGTATTTATTAAAGGTGTAAATGTTTATAGGTCTCACTTCGTCGTTGTCATATCGTCCAGGACCGAGGTTTGGCGCTCGAGGTATTCTTAACTTATTACCAAATCTTGTAGGAGGCACATTTAAAGGTAATAGTTTACGATTGAGCGTTGAACCAAATGCAATGGATGGATTGGATGCCTTTTGACCTGAATAAAAAAATTTGTCCAAATTGTCTTGAGTCAAAACAATCTTCAAGACTAAAATACCGCGTATAAAAGCGCATATTTCAAAATTTTAAGCAACTTACCACCACTAAAACGAGACATTTTTTCAAAATACTATTTTTTACAACTACAGAAAGCAACGTTTTGTTACGATAGCTATAAAAAAGAAGTATTTTTGAAAGTTGTCGTTCTGCTGTTGCTATAACCACCAACTATGAGCCCACAATCGTATCACCAGCGGCTGGCAAGTGCTTTTGGCAGAGGAACATGTAATAAAATAAGATTACATAATTAGTCTATAGAAGATATTTCATGATAAATTCACTTATTCAAAATAAAAATTAACTTGGGTTAGAGGTATTCAATGTAAAATACTTTCATGAAGTTGCTATTATCATTTATATGAAGCAAATGGCATCGCTTTATACATTATTGGTCTATTTTACTTGTAAAGGTTACAAGAGATGGGTTTAGCAAGATCAGCCCTAACCAGGGCTCTTCGTTTTCAAGTTCAAAACCAACATAAAATAGATAAAGCTCTTGAGGGTAAACCAACACCTGCACCAAAACATGAAACTACCAAACAATTGCTGGATATTGCAAAAATTGGTCAGTATTCTACAAATTAATAAATTGATAATTTTGAGTGACTGACAAGATTGAGTTCATTTAGAAAATCAGGAAAAATTCGAACAACATAACAGAAAAAACAATGATTATCTTGGCCTTTTGAAAAATATTCGAGTCAATTCATTGGATATACCTGATCAGGTGAGCACTAGGCTAAACTACAGTTAGCCTCAGATGGTTCAATATGTTAAGACATTTCTAATTCATGTTTAATTCCAGAATGTTATTCCCAACGAGAAAACACTTTCAGTAAGAAGTGGCTCCTTGACATCTGAGCAGTTGAAAGTATTGTTTGAACAAAGGATGGCAGACCCACAAACATGGGACAGTGAAAAAATTTCAAGCCATTACAACTTACCTCTGGACACTGTTGAAAACTTGTTGAAATATTTTAGTGACTTTCATATTCAAGAAGGACCCAAAATTCCCGAACCTCTGGCAGAAATAACGTATTAACTAGTCGCTAATTATGTTAAATAAGTGATAATAAATATAATTACATGTTTGTAGACGTAGATCGTCTGGATCGTCCAGTTTGTCCCCATTGAATAAAGTCCCCAATTCCCGTTTAATAAATATAATAATATGCGTGAATACAGCAATAATTACCTTGACGATATTTATTGTTTATATCACGTGGTTGAGTTAAATCCTTAAATATACGTTTCAAACATGGAGGGTTTGGACGTGAAATCCAACGATGTAGACATAACAATTACGGCGCCTTCCGATGGTGAAAGAGAGAACTCCGCTTCATCATCAGAGAACGAGGAAGCGTCGGATGTAAACGAGAATAGCTTTGATACTCCAACAGAAAATTCGATGAAGTTGAATGATGACGGTAATGATGACAGCGAAGAGCTCTGTGAACGCTTTGACAGCGGAGTAAGTTTAAACGACGAGAAATTTTCTCCGGAAAATAGGAAAAAGATCCAGAGGGAAGGGAAGAGTTTTGACACAGTCAGTGATCGCGTACTGATTGAAAAAGATGGCAAATTTGAACTAGTGGATGCAAATGAAATAAAGGCAGAATATTTCGAAATGTTAGGCATCAAACCAGCTGGGCAAAGGGGAAATAATGAAAGTAACAGGAACTTAGATCATAGAGATAGTTCAAATGATGTGCGCTCAGTTAAAAATAGACCAAAGACAACACCATCTCACGGCAAACGAAATAAGGAAATAGAGAGTAAGAATGCCAGTGGACGAATTCAAAGTTCTGGGGCTATAGAAATCCTGAGTACTCAAACATAAAATCACCATATGCTTTGAATGAAAAACAACTGGAAATCAAGCGAAAACG
This sequence comes from Xenia sp. Carnegie-2017, assembly GCF_021976095.1. NCBI lineage: Eukaryota > Metazoa > Cnidaria > Anthozoa > Malacalcyonacea > Xeniidae > Xenia > Xenia sp. Carnegie-2017. The sequence goes on along the minus strand of NW_025813483.1, from coordinate 11,735,372 downwards.
AGAAGAAGCAATTGCACGAAGGAAGAAAGAAGAGGCAGACCGACAACAGGAGGAAGAAAGAAAGAAACGGGAGAATGCAGAAAAAGCATTTCAGGTGTGTGCTAGATAGTATTGTGTATTTTGCAATGACTTTTTTATGTTATAACGAAATGTCACAAAAAATGCGTCTAGGCTTGGTTGAATTCAAAACGAGAAGAAGAAAGAGAAAGACGACAGCAAATGTCGAGAGATATGCAAAACAAAGATGATAGTCGTATCAAGGAATCAAAGAAAGCATATGATGCCTGGAAAATGGCAAAGAGGAGACAAGAAAACAAGGAACGTGAAGCAGAGTTGAGAAAAATGCAAGAGACTGCATCCATGTATGTTGTCCATGATCGTGGTGCTTGTGAAGAGGCTTTCAAAAGGTAGAATTTTTGAATAAACAGTATCATAATGCAGTTTAGGTGTTTAAAGATATCATGTTTTTTAAAGATGGTTGAAGAAGAAAAATGACGAGAGAAAGACAAAAGTGATGGAGAAGAAGAAACGTTTAAAGATGAGAAAAAAACAGAAACCAAAAGAGCCTTTACCGATTAACTCAGAGAAAATAAGGTAGATAACTTATGGGTAAAACATTCCTTATCTTATCAGTTGTTCATATTTTCTTATTTTTAAGGTTCACAGACAATTATGGCTACAGAAATACTGTTGTTTATTAGACATAATTTGATTAAAAATCAATAGCATGTATGTGCACTGTTACTTTCATAAGACTGTAAATAAGACATAGAGTAGAGAGTATTTTAGGTGATATTTAACAAAAGATTTTATGTTCATTCTATGGTAATGTTTGCAAGCTTTATGCCCATGTTCACCACAACTTAAAACTTTAAAAACACTGTGATGTACATACCACCTTAATCCACATAAATACATAATTTACAAAGTACTCCATACCTCCTTGACCATTTTAATGCTTGCATTGATGAAACCATAGCAGGCAAGTGTGTGATCTAAAAATGTGATTCAGTTAGCAACAAATGTAAATGAATGTTAGCCAATTTAGTAAATTTACAAGTTACCAAGATATCTGCGAATGCTGTAAAGTTTAACAAAATTTTCCTTATTTTTACTTACTTCTTCTTTCCTTATCAATGTTACCAGTTTCATGCTAGCTGATTGCATGATTGTTAGGTAATGCAATGAAATGATGAATAAACCTTGCTCTTCTCTGGCCTTGTTGTGATAACTGTTTTTCTGTCATTTCTTCTTCAACAGGAGATGGTCGAAGCATTATTGCACCAAATATTGTAGCTATGAGGATAGCACAATGATAGTATTGAGCATGATTAGGTCAAATCAAAGACAGACCTTTAAAATGATGTGTTGTTTTCAACCCTTATTGTTAGGCAAGAGTAAAATAGCTCAATGACATAATCTTTTTACCATTCATTCCAAACATCAAGTAGTTCATTACTCTCCCTCTACCCCACTGCAATCAAAAAATACTAAAATACCATCCCTCTACATTTATTCCAAACAAATAGTTCAACACCTTCCTTCTACCATTCATTTCCTGCAACAAATAGTTTAACACCTTCCTTCTACCATTCATTTCCAGCAACAAATAGTTCAACACCTTCCTTCCAACATTCATTTCCAGCAACAAATAGTTCAACACCTTCCTTCTAACATTTATTTCCAGCAACAAATAGTTCAACACCTTCCTTCTACCATTCATTTCCAGCAACAAATAGTTCAACACCTTCCTTCTAACATTTATTTCCAGCAACAAATAGTTCAACACCTTCCTTCTACCATTCATTTCCAGCAACAAATAGTTCAACACCTTCCTTCCAACATTCATTTCCAGCAACAAATAGTTCAACAACTTCCTTCCACCATTCATTTCCAGCAACAAATAGTTCAACACCTTCCTTCCAACATTCATTTCCAGCAACAAATAGTTCAACACCTTCCTTCTACCATTCATTTCCAGCAACAAATAGTTCAACACCTTCCTTCTAACATTCATTTCCAGCAACAAATAATTCAACACCTTCCTTCCACCATTCATTTCCAGCAACAAATAGTTCAACACCTTCCTTCTACCATTCATTCCCAAACAACAAATTCATAAAACGTCACACATAAGACAGTTGAAATCTTTAACAAGTGGACAACAACACTAAAGGCAACACAACTCATAATAACTTTTCAATTTAAACTCACCAAGTACTTTAGGCTCCAATTTATTCCATCTTGAATAGTGCAACAATTCTTTTAAAAATTCTGTTAGATAGGTAAAAACATTCTTGTGACTTTCGGGTAGTCTCGCCACCATCTACACATAACAGAGAAAATTATGTGTAAGACTGCTCAATAAAAGTTGCAAATACTTTATATTCCATGTTGCAAAAAGTTCCTTCAGTATAACACACAAAATTTAACCTTGCTAACCTGTTTACATAAAGTGTAATTGTTACTGCAATCCATACATTTTTGATACATTTCAAACGGGATGACTGGTTGCTCAAGACTTTCCAGAAACAGCAACAAAGCCTCGGCTATTGAATGAATGCTACCTGCTAAATGTTATGGTCAAGAAAAACACCATCATATTAGGTTAACTTTCAAGATTGATTGACTAATTACGAAAGTATATTCAACAGTTTGTCGTGTGTATTGACAAAAACTGAGAAGCTCCCTTGGGCTTGTTTGAAAAGCGGTGGTTAAGGAGAGAATGCAAACCATGCAAAGAAAACTGTAAAGATTAGTTTTGTCACTTCTCCAAGCTATTGAAATACAGCTGAAGTCTGAACAAATTGATATATAAACATGAAATAAGTTCAAAATACCCACAAACAAACGTATACTTGCAATCGAACGAATTTTTTTATCAATACACTAACTCGACGATTCTGACTCACTAACTCCCTTAAGACTACACCAAGGGATGTTGTAGCATCAGTTGACATCAACACCAACAGTCCTTCTCAGTACTCCACTACCCTGGACCGTATCTACATCTACAAACATGTAACGATACTCCCGTGTTCAAACCATTTACTTTAGCACAAACTTTCGTTATTCAAAAGATACGTAAATGGCCATCGGCTTTTGTGTCGAGATGTTCACGAATCTTTTGAAACTCTCCTTCAAAAGCTGACAATTTAAATAGATTTGGCTGAAAGAAAATCATTAAATACTATGAGTTAACATGTGTGCCATTAAATACATGGACCTGGGTCGTTAATACCTCGCAAATTCCATGTTTCTGTAAATGATCGACAAGCAGCCATAATTCCTTGGGTAGATCTAAAGCTTTCGAATGCTGGGGATTTCCATCGAGTTCGGAACATTCCTACAAAAACAAAAAAATTTGAGACCACTCAAAACGAGGATGAAAACAGCATGAAAGAAGAGTAAGGCTAGGAAGATGGACATAGTGGATTTTAAGAGGAAAAAGTCCAAGAGATTAAGTATAGTGAGAAAAACTATAATATATGAGAATAAGAACAATCAAAAGTTGTAAAAAACATTTAAAAGTATGAATAGCAAAGGAAAGAAAGAATTAAAAAAGCGTTACAATCACGTAAAAAACTTACAATATCAATGAGTTTAGCAACTGGAGCATCCTGCATTGGTCGATATAGGAACACTAAACTTTCAATACTGGAGCCAAAGACACTGGGTTTGTATGTACCAGATATGGGTAACTTTTTTAGTTAAAAAAAATCGCTAAATAATCTTCTTAAATTTAATAAAAAAAACAATAGCTCCAGTAAAATCATCATATAGTTTAGGAAAAAAGTTTGACTTTTTTAAAAATTGTCGGTTTATCAAGAGATGTTCAAACAAAAATCAATGAAGATCGTACTAAAACTACAAGTAAACATTCATTAAGAAAATTAACATGAAAACACGAAACAAAGGATACAAAGAAATCCTTTCCACCTTGTAGATGCAATACTAATATATCTTCAATCTTTTCTCTGCCTGCAGTCAAAGGTCCAGCGGTGTCAGCCTTGACAAATACGCTGACTTCAAGAGTCTTTGAATCGTCTAAACAACGAGTAGAAGTCAAATCTCAACATAACGTCACCGAGACCAAACTACAACAATAATACTTACGTTGTTTAACGAGTCCTGCAGACGGCTCTACGGTCAACCAAGGCCTACAAAACCATTTCTCTTCAAGTTTAGGGATGAAAGTATATTGCACTGCAACCTAAATATAGGTAAGGTTGTAATGAAATGGAGATAGTTTAGGGATAAACATATATTGCCAGTAGCGTAGTCAACCAGCAGATTTACTCCCGCTATGTAAATTTTAAATAATCACCATTATTCATTTCTTAGAAATCTATTGTTCTCACGCTCAGTACACACAAAAATATTTGCATAGCTGGAGTAAAAAGTCAGGCTGGCTACGCTACTGTATATTGCAGTGCAACCAAAATAAGGGGACGGTGGTAATGAAATGGAGATCATTTAGGGATAAACATAAACTGCAGTAGAATCAAAATAGGGGGACGGTGCTAATGAAATGGAAACACTTCAGGGATAAACACATATTGCATTGTAACCTGAATATAGGGGGGGAGAAGGTGGTAATGAAATGGAGATCATTTAGGGATAAACATAAACTGCAGTGGAATCAGAATAGGGGGACGGTGCTAATGAAATGGAGACACTTCAGGGATAACCACATATTGCATTGTAACCTGAATATAGAGGGGAGGTGGTAATAAAATGGAGATAATTTAGGGATAAACACATATTACACGATGGATATAATCACTCACCTGTCCAACATTTCTCAGTTGAAAGTTCAATGTTTTCTTTTCAAGGAATTGAACATCGCCGAAATTTAACTAAAATTTAAAATGTAAAAAGTCAGTGAGGTAATAGTGCAGAGCAATCATGTATACTAACTTATTGTATTGTGCTCTATTAAATTATATAAATAACACACATATAAGACTGTCTATTGGAGCTATAACTTTCACTCAAACTTTACTTTACACGAAATATGAAATACTAAAACACTTTCTTTATATATGTAAATAACACACATGTACGACTGTTATAGAGCTACGTATGACTTTTACTAAAGTTATGAATAAATTTGCTAAACGATAAAAACCTCTTTAACAGTAAGCTCAACTTGAGGAAGAAAATCATTTTCTCTTTTGTCCAGTTCACGAACAACTTCCTCCAAAACAACTTTCTCCCGCTTTTTGTCGACGACTTTCACCTACGATCAAAGAGATGAAGATTTACTTAGGGGTGAGACATGCGTGTATGAATATCGACAACAACGATGCTATATCAAGCTGGTGATGCCTCTGGCAACTAAATACTGTTGCGTTGTAAACGTAGATCACATTTATCACAGTTTTTTGAAAACTTGAACTAAAACCGTCAATATAGAAATTGGTGAAAGGTGATCATTGTGTTTTTCAGACTTTTGCAAACATTTTCAGAACTATTTATGATCAACACCAACGATAAATTCATTGATTCAAAACTCAGAGCTTGTTTGCTTACATTGACATTGAACAAAGCATGGACTGGCTTATGATCACTCAGTTTGAATTCAGGACAGCTAGCGTATGCCATCTGTTGTACTGTGTTGCTTTCTATTGTACACCAAAGTACTCGATCACACCACGCTGGAATTCGATCCTTTTCACTAAACACACATAGTACAATAATGACAAATAGACCCTAACTTACTACAAGATAGTTTACATGTTCCAAACTTACTACACGATAGTTTACATGTTCTCTAACTTACTACAAGATAGCTTACATGTTCTCTAACTTACTACAAGATAGTTTACATGTTCTCTAACTTACTACACGATAGCTTACATGTTCTCTAACTTACTACACGATAGCTTACATGTTCTATAACTTACTACAAGATAGTTTACATGTTCTCTAACTTACTACAAGATAGCTTACATGTTCTCTAACTTACTACACGATAGCATACATGTTCTCTAACTTACTACAAGATAGTTTACATGTTCTCTAACTTACTACAAGATAGCTTACATGTTCTCTAACTTACTACAAGATAGCTTACATGTTCTCTAACTTACTACAAGGTAGCTTACATGTTCTCTAACGTACTATAAGATAGCTTACATGTTCTCTAACTTACTACACGATAGCTACATGTTCTCTAACTTACTACAAGATAGCTTACATGTTCTCTAACTTACTACAAGATACTTACATGTTCACCTAATCTCTACTACAAGATAGCTTACATGTTCTCTAACTTACTACACGATAGCTTACATGTTCTCTAACTTACTACAAGATAGCTTACATGTTCTCTAACTTACTACAAGATAGCTTACATGTTCTCTAACTTACTACACGATAGCTTATATATGTTCTCTAACTTACTACAAGATAGCTTACATGTTCTCTAACTTACTATAAGATAGCTTACATGTTCTCTTAACTTTACTACAAGATAGCTTACATGTTCTCTAACTTACTACACGATAGCTTACATGTTCTCTCTAACTTACTACACGATAAGCTAATATGTCTCTAACTTACTACAAGATAGCTTACATGTTCTCTTAATTACTACACGATAGCTTACATGTTCCAAATTTTATGTACGATAGCACACATTTTCTAAAATTTACTACACGATATCCCTTTACTGCTACTTCTTGAATTAACCACATAACCCATGATCTAACTGTTTACGAGATTGCTTAGTATATTTCTGACTAACTAAAAAATGACATTTCACTAACTGGGCATAAGATTGCCGACAATCTCTGATCACTAACAATAGCCTAATATGTCTCCCAAGAGACGGTTGATATGCTTATTGTTATACATACCTATCCCAATCGTCAGTACCGGATTGTATTTATAAGTTGGTTTAAACGCTAGACAACCTTCTTTAAAATTTTGAAACATTTATCTTGGCGCATTTGTAGAATGAGCTAAACAAGCAAGAACAACTTGTTCAACAGAAATAAGAAAGGAGAATATAGTAAAACATTAGAGAAGCCAAACCTGATCATGTTCCCCTTAACTGCTTAAAAGCTCTCATCGTCAATATTTTCTCACGGTACGTGAGAAAGGTTAATACGATAGTTCAAATCACCGAACCAAAAGATACGCTTTAAAACAAACATTCATTCTCATGTAAAATATTAAAAATTACGAGCAACATGGGCCTGTTTGTAGGTGCCTTTCCTTTGGACTGTAACATCAGCGATAACGTTGACTAGTTTAACATTTAAGGAAATTCTTAATTTTGAGCACAAGAGATTAGTAAGAGACTAGGATTAGTGTTTTGTAAAGGAATGGCAAAAATGGTTAGCATTAGCTACATCATTCTCAAGATACCTACAATCTGAGCCTGCATTTTCATCAAGTCAGTTATGATTATGATAAAGTGCTGACCAGATAAAACGCAAGACGAAAGAAGGTCTAAGGAACGGTAAATGATAAATGAAGATCGAAAAAACTTCATCGTGATCCCAGAATGACAAGCTACAAGGCACGATGAAAGGAGGTAGAAGGGTCATTGAATGATAAAAATGAAAAACATACTCATGATCCATGATGGTCAGGTTACTTTCAGGAAATCCCAATCTTACCAAGATATCGCGATGATCCTGAAGAAGAATAAACTTACTTTCCATATGTATCCCACAACAATGATTTCAATAAATTTACTATTCATATGTATCCCACAACAAATGATTTCAATAAATTTACTATTCATATGTATATCCCACAACAATGATTTCAATAAATCTACCATCTATATGTATCCCACAACAATGATTTCAATAAATTTACTATTCATATGTATCCCACAACAATGATTTCAATAAATCTACCATCTATATGTATCCCACAACAATGATTTCAATAAATTTACTATCCATATGTATCCCACAACAATGATTTCAATAAATTTACTATTCATATCTGTCCCACAACAATGATTTCAATAAATTTACTATTCATATGTATCCCACAACAATGATTTCAATAAATTTATTATCCATATGTATCCTACAACAATGATTTAATAAATTTACTATTCATATGTATATCCACAACAATGATTTCAATAAATCACCATCTATATGTATCCACAACAATGATTTCAAGAAAATTTACTATTCATATCTGTCCCCCAACAATGATTTCAATAAATTTACTATTCATATGTATCCCACAACAATGATTTCAATAAATTTACTATTCATATGTGTCCCACAACAATGATTTCAATAAATTTACTATTCGTATGTATCCTACAACAATGATTTCAATAAATTTACTATTCATATGTGTCCCACAACAATGATTTCAATAAATTTACTATTCATATGTATCCCACAACAATGATTTCAATAAATTTACTATTCATATGTATCCCACAACAATGATTTCAATAAATTTACTATTCATATGTGTCCCACAACAATGATTTCAATAAATTTACTATTCTATGTATCCCACAACAATGATTTCAATAAATTTACTATTCGTAGTACAATGACTTCTATAATTATGATTTCAATAATGTTTCCCTAGTAAAACACAATGATGAACTTACGAGCTAAAATAATGAATTTTACCTGATTTCGTCTCTCTACTTCTTCCTGATGTGCAGCCAAATGAGAATTAACAAAACAAACGGTTGTATTAAACAGTTGAAACCTTACAGCAACGCGCCACCTTTGTTACCCTGAAAGAAAATACATTTCCGTTTGTTTTATCATATTATGTCAAATATAACAATTTAACTCAAAAGTCATGCAAAAAATGCTATTTTAGCCAACTGTATTTCAAAGATTTTAACATTATAAAACATACTTGGAAGTAAGAGTTCACAAAGTACCAGGAAATTAGACATGGAGTTCACGGATATTCTTATGGACTTAACATATGACTAGACTTTATACAACTATAAGACTTTTAGACTATACGACTTTATCTGTTGTCTAATCTCGGCACAGCTTGTTTCGCAGTTTTGAGCATTTACGGCTGCAAAAGCTATTTACAAAACCATTAAAATACTAAAATACTTTTGAAATACAAAAACACTAAAATACACATCAAAATACTACTATTGAAATGGATATGTGTATGAAGTTAAGTCTTTTAATTGTATTAAATATTCTTTTCTAGTGTACAAAATTCTTTACCTATCAATGTGAGCTGCATTTTTCCTTTGAAGGAAGAAATACAAAAACTTTTTCAGTTTATTAGAAAGTGGTTGTGAGTTCGCAAAGCCTACTTGCAATATTCCGTAGATTGTAGGTAGGTACTTGTTTCACCTTTACGAGTGAACAAGTTGAAATAACTTGAAAAAATGTTTTCTGTATTTCTTCCTTCAAAGGAAAAATTGCAGCTCACATTGATAGGCAATGAATTTTTTATATTAGAAAAGGAGTATTTCATACCATTAAAAGACGTAACTACATATGCACTATGTTATGTCCTATAGTAGTATTTTTGATATGAAATTGAGTGTTTTTGTAAACAGCTTTTGCAGCCGTAACTACTGAAAAACTGCGACAAGTTGTTCCTAAACTGTCTACTATTTGCAGAAACTGCGACAAATTGTATAGAACTGCCGACAAACTGCTCTGAAACTGCTCTGAAACCGCGTAACTGTCGATCAACACGTAAGAGTTTACACAAGCGAGTACTAAGGAAATAAACAGTTACCTATGGAGCTCAATGTAACTCACCATCATTCCCATGATTCCAGTACCAACGTATTTTGTATCAATATCATCGACATCATCATAAAGTTCCAATTTAATAAAAACAGCCAATAACATTCCCACAAGACGAACAGACCAACTCATATTGACCAACTTTTTCAACACTTTTATTCACTCTTTCCATCCATTCCGTCTCACGTTTCGAGTCACGACCCATGAGGGCTTCGGTACTAAGATCCAATTCCTGGAAACCAATAGCAATGACATCAGGAACACCTTCTTCCCTAGTAAACCACTGACGTAAGTCGCCTCCAGGCCCCTGACCGTTCACATTCCACGTACAAACAAGAAATCTGAATTGATAAATGAACTTAGATATTATGCGATCCTACGGTAAGATTGAAGAAAAAATACCTAATTTATCATATGCAACCGGTATTTTGTAAAAAGTATCCCTCATACATTAGGAAAAACAAACCTTAATTGTCGAATATCAACAAATTCATTCTGACGGTCGTTCAACACAAGTCTTACAAACGTTTCTCTCTCAGTTCTAAAGTTGATTGATGTATCGGAGGTGAATGAGGGTCTCTGTGGACGCGATTTTGACAAGACTTCATTAGAGGAAAGAACAGAAGAACCGACGTCCAACATAACTATAGAAAAATTTAGAAACACACATCTTATAAAAAGTCGGTTTGATGCATTTTAAGATTGTCAGCCGGGTTCAGTTGAAAATTCACATCTTCTCTTTTGTCAACACATGTAACATTGAAATGAACAACAAGAATAAAGAAGGTGTCTCGATAGCGTACGTAGTCATTTGATAATGACTAATGGTGCCGTAACCAAAAAGAATCATTTCGACGTAATATAAATTTTTTTGCAAAACTTTTCATTCGCTTCTTTGGTATGTCATTGTCCTATGCAGTATGTAATGGTGGATGATGAAATATTTGCATATCGCAACTAGCAGTCATAAATGGTAACATAAATGATATCAATAAAATAAATGATGTAAAAAAGGGAGTTTCACATGAAATCATTTATGATTCATAATGCAATTACTCTTTTGACAAAGATGGAAGAAAGCTCCCCACCTCCAAATGAAAGAAAACCACCTTCCATCAAAGTCAAGATAAAAGGGCACCCCTCCCCCATCTCTGTCAAATGTTATGACGAAGAACAAACTCTCGACAATAGATAGGTTAAGGTAATAATCTTACCTGAATCATTTTCTTGTTTATATTTAGATGAAGTTGGTTCCATTGATAGGTTATTTAACATAGGTATATGACTTTTAAAGGTAGTGCGTCCATCTATATAAATAATCATCAATGAATTAGGGATGAGCCGATAAAGATAATTGCCGATTACTGAGGCCGATTATCGCAGCTACTCGGCCGATTATTCGGCACTTGCCGATTATTTTAAAAAGTAATAGACAAACACAAGTTGACCAACAATAAATAAGGAAATGCGGTTTTATGTTTACAATACACACTATGTACAATTAAAATCAGCTTAACAGTTAACAATAAAGTCTTGCTTGTCTTGATAATCAACGTATAGTTTCGGTAAATTATGGTGCAAAACTGGATATTTTCAACTTTATGCGATGCTAGTCTGCAGCGTTTCTCAGCAGAAACCTTCTCCGCTTCACTGAACACACGCTCGGAATATACGCTTGAGCTTGGCGGGCTTAGATAGTTAAGCGCGATGTTGAAGATGTTAGGATAAATTTTCTTGTAGGAAAGCCACCAGGTATTTGCAAAATTTCTTTTCTCCCAAAAATTTGACTCATCGCACAAGAATGTTTTTGTGTTTTTAATGCCACTCACATTCGCATTTGACGTGCATTTGCAGAAAGATGTGAAAATCAACTCGCTTGTATTTGGAATTATAACATTTCTTGAAATGCACAGAAAATGTGTTATGGCCGATTACTTGCCGATTATCGGCCGATTACCGATTATTTTAAAACTGGCCGATGAATCGGTTTCGCCGATTATTTACCGATTAATCGGCTCATCCCTACTGAATAAATCAAAGATATGAAAGACAAAAAAAAGGGTCAAAGTTGCAGTTGCCACGAAAGTATAAAATGTTGAAAATCAACAGAGATGTGTTTACCAGTAGAGTCTTCAGATTTTGAGGAGATACTTGATGTATAATTCTCGAGCCATTTAAAAGTGGATTCACCAACAATACTGATGCGCTGCTTATAAGCTTGAAACACAAGAAATTTCATTTGTAGTGCAAATCAAGACATTAGCACGTAGAAAATTAAAGGTCAACTGCCTTGAGAAAAATCTAACCACTCATTGCTTTCTTCAATTCCATAATAAAGATGCCAACTTGATCTCCTGATGCAAGTTCAACGACAAGACGAACGCTGTTCTCTGCAGTAAGACGTACGGAAATATTCTTGCCTAAAGTGATAAAACAAAATATCTATACATAAAATACATAAAATAACATAAATGTTTAATGAAAATGATTGTGGTTTTGGCTGAGCTCACCTGTTAATGTTGCTCGTGAAACAAAAATTTTGCTTTTTAAAGTATGTTTCCATTGAACAGAACATTTAAAATGAGATGTACTTTCTAAAATAGTTTATGCATGTCTCTTTTGATTCTTGAGATATAGAAGTTTTTGTTATTTCCAATTTATCTAGCTTGTGACATCATCTTGCATAATATTCCACCGCAATGTTTCAAATACTCTTCACTTTCTGCAAAACTTTCGATTAAAACTACTAATAAGGCAGCATTTAAAACCATTTAACTCTTCACGATGAAGGGAACCTTTCCTTGTTGAAGTAATATATCAGCAAATATACTTAATAATTTTGGTTCACATTTTGGTGACGTCATAAGTTAGATAAATCAGACATAACAAAAATCTCAATATCTTGAGAATAAAAAGTGATGTGCAAAAACTGGTGTAGAAAGTCCATTGTCATTCAAAAGAATCTTTTCAATGAAAGTTAATAACTTAAATAGCAAAATTTTCCTTTCATAAGCACTTTAAAAATTGTTTAAGAAACTAAATCATTTTGTACATAAATAATAATAAAAAAGTACACGATTTCTTTGCTCTAATGGTAGACTTCTAATTAATTCTATTGTTTAGAAATGAGTTAAACTTACCATAAGCTTGGATGTTGTTTTATCTAGTTCTGAAAAAAGGAGTTTCATTTTATCAACACAAAAGTAACAATGGCCAATATTCATGGTAAATTTTGGGGACAAGTGAATTAATGAAAATATACTGTATACTGTATACTAAATTATATTAAATTACCTTACCTACTGAAACAGAAAATTTTTTATTTATTGGCAAAACAAACTCCAGTTTGAGATCATGAGCAACTACTGTGTCACCATCATATTTGTAAATAAGCACACTAAAAATAAAAAATCTTTAGGAGTTTGGTAAAACTCATTTTCTTATGCTGTTTATGAAATACATAATTTTAAAATGCATACATGAAGTATTTTGCTTCATGAAAACAATCATTTGCATGATATGCATTAAATGGTTACTAAAACTTACATTCTGCACAATTTCTTAAAAAAATTACCATGAAATTCAAAAATATTTTCTGCTGGTAATTTTATCAAAAATTTCTTGGCAGCAGCACTTTATGCATTGCATGAAAATGATATAAAGGAAAAGCTGACCACCATTATAGGGATTATAAACTTTGGTAGTAGCCACATTGTGATTTTTATCAACAATCATATAAAACTAATTTAGATATAAGCATGCTTTCATAAAATATGTAATACTATTAGATTTGAGTTTCAACTTACCCTGCAGTTGAACTACACTTAACAATAGCTAACAATACTTTATCTTTTTTCGTTTGGCTAACAATCTCCCCTCGAATACACTGGTGAGCATCATAAGTGAAGGCCAACAATGTTTTGATGATAAAAACAAAAATATCAGGGGGAGGGTCATTATTCATCAAACATTCTGACAATAATTTTTAAACAAAGTTAGAAGCAATTACTTGTCAATCATGTGGATATTATACATGCCAATCAAACAGAGAAGTTGCCTTTTTAAAAAGTCCAAAACAAGTTAATTTTACAGCAACTTACAAAGACAAAACAGTGGACATTCTGAATGGATTCAAAGCCTGTACAAGTCAAAAATTTTGACTTTTACAGAAAGTAACTGCATTTAAAAACATCTTCAGCAGTAGAATGTCTATTAAAACATTTGATTTGACAATGAGTATTTTTGAAATATCCGGCTAGATTATAGAATACTTATCCACTTACTATCCACTCTTATAATATGCCTTGTTCTTTACCCTTTGTCTTTTATATTGACCATAAAATGATACTTAATGGCGCTAAATTAATGATAACTGAGAACTAAATGATTTTTTAGTTCAACTTTACCATTACTTTTTACTATGTATGTGGTATCATTGAATTTGTAAGTGTGTCTTTAAAAATGAGCGGGTATTCTATAATTGCTCCGAAATATCCTTTATTTTGCATATTATGACAATATTAGCAACAAATGAAACAATGGAAAGTAGTGACTGAGATATTAAATCACATTATCATAAATAACAGTTGTCAGTTTGCCACCAGCTCATTTGTTTAAAAATTGTCAATACATATTATTTTTTCAAATATTTTACCTTTATCGACCTATATACTCATTATAAACAACATCCTCAGTTTTGAACCGTCAAAAACTTGAATAAGTCATCTCAAATTCATGAAGTTCTCAAAGCCGAAAGAGAAAACGGAATGATAAACAAGAAGACTAGGACAGTACTTTAAAGGATACATAATTGCACTTCTCGTTTGGTTTGATCAAGGATAGAACTTCCCCAAGATCATCCATTTTCTAAAAACATGAAAATCGATGTGAATCAGCTTATAAATCTTCGTTTTCTCTTCCATAACAGCACAAATCCTCCATGTTTACTTTTACAATTTATAGTAGCGAACATAATCCGTACGTTTCCGAGGTATGAACGAGATCCGAGGACAAACGATGATACTCCCTGAGGATGTCAAGAAATATGATGAATTTAGTCAATTCACAATGTGTCACTCAAATGTTACTACTAGTGTTGTATAAAACATCACAACTCTAAGTTAGAACACACATAAATCGGCAAGGCAAATTCTTCCATAACTGCATGCTCGACGTGCTACTGTAAATGATAAAATTTTGCGTGAAATTCTGCTGCCTCATTATGCTGAAAAATAATTCTCGTGTTAGAAAATCGCATTGCGTCCTGAGACCATCTGCCTTATTACAGCTGTAATGTATTCAAGCAATCGGATTCCAACTTTAGTCTGAGCACAAGGCATGCTGTACAAAACACCTGTCGATTAGAAAACAATATACACAAGCCAATTGAACGGTCATCTCTTCTTTAAAATAACATCAATCCCAACAAAACACTCGGAATAATTTCAACGAAATTCTTGGCAAATTTTTTAGAATTGCCGAAACAATTCCAAGGCAAATTAGAAGACGAAATTGATAACGAAACACGTTTTATGTCAGCCGAAATATCTCTGTATTCTTTTGTTTAGTAAGTCATTATAGGGTAATATATTAATAAAGTCGGACAACATCAAGTTCAATTCGAGGACACGGCAGAAAATAACCAAAGAGGACGCGAGGGTACGTTGACTGTTCCAGTTAAATTAATTTTTCAGTTTGATATTTTACAACACGTATTTTCATCTCGTGCTCAACTATGTCACAGATACATCGCATATAGACGATAAATATTGTAAACAATGAAGTCGATAGCAAAAGTAGGAAAGGACAATTAGTGGTGTTAACAATTTAAAACGATAGAGCTAAAAATGAATAATATTGGCTTATACAAAAAAAGAAAGGCTCAGTTGCAGCCAAGTACTGCTTATTAAATGTTATAAGAGTTACTGAAAGTACATGTCATGTCATATCACTCGAGTAAATACCGAATACTTCAAGTTTTAAAATATTATTTATCTGCTCGACAGCCACGATTTTCTATTTCCTGGTTCTAGTCTCATTTACGGCAACTTTTATATAGCTGAATTTCATTCTTTATTCTGTATTCTGGTGATGGAGGAGCAGTGATGAATCTTAACAACGTCGACAACTCGATATTCACAAGTTACGCAGTAGGTTTGGATGCAGGCAGTTTATTTCGGCAAACATCGACGACGTTACCAGCTTCGTCAAAGATAATCTGCACAAACGAGAGCATAAAAGTTCCAACAGAAACAACGAGAGAAGATGTTACGTTTAGCGGAAGGTAAACTATATATTTGGTCCTCTGACTTATCTAAACGTAAAATATAATCAAACACGTTCTTTCCAATTTTATAGATAGGCATATTTTGTTAATTACAGATAAAGCAAAATTTAGAACATGATAATAAAGTTTTAAATTTAGTTTATGATAAAATTAATGATTTTTGCGCAACAAAAACTTACAGAGCCGCGGCTGCATTCGAAAAAAAACCAAAAAAAACCGATCAAATTTCGGCAAAATTTGTTTCGCGCAATCAAATTAAAATTCCAATGAGTTCGAACAAAATCTTCAAAACTTAAATAATTGATTTATGATTGTTTACTGCTGTTATGAGCTATTCAATTTAACATGATGATCATTGAAATTTTAACTATTATTGAAATAAATTTTCAAAAAATAATTTCTAACTTTTCCACATAGTTTTTCTGTTATTTAGATAAAGCATAAGATCTGTTTTAACATGTTAGGAACATCTCGTGTGTTTTTTTTTTCGTAATTAAATAAAAACCAAGTAAAGAAATCGAATCCAGCATTCTCAATCTCTCCCTAACTCAAATCAACCGTGAAAAGATCACTCTGAAAATACTTTCAAAATCATCTAAAGCTAATAGTTATTCCGAATCCAGCAATATCTTTCCCTATATGTAATCCGAATGGGTGATTCATCGCAAATACTTCGAAACCTTTGTAATAGCATTACAGAAAGAAGAAACCAATATTATATTAATAACATTGCAGCTTCTTGACCAAACCACACACCGTTTGCAACTCCCAGTTCAAATTCCTCGACAACACCTTAAAAATCAATGCGATGACCTTTACCATAGTGCAAAATCCTAACCAACTCATGCATCCTCTGCTTTCAGTCTAGCTGATGTATACGAAAGAGCACTAAACAACGTTATGAGTATCAAACCGAGTTTCAAAATGGACGAGAACCAGAATGATACTATTTTGCAAGCGGATAAGAGATCCTTAGAAGAGACGTCAAGAATCGTTCCTACCAGTGGTAAGCATTCAGAGTCTTACAAATCTCGCCTACATCAAGGACTATACACCAAAAGCAAACTAACCACGGAAAATAAGTCCGCTTTTCATGTCCCAGAGAAACGACATATGGTCAATGGCAAATCACGTTATAGAAACTGGTCACGTGAGTACCAGTGGCCATATACATTCAACCATCCAGGGGATTATTACCCATTTCTTCAACCCTCGACACCAATATACTCGGGTTACCGCTCCGTACCCGTGGAAAGGTTTGGTTACATACCAGAACAGAGAAGACGAGAGTTGCCTGTTTACACACATTTGATGCCATGGTCACAGTTAGAAAGAGACAATCGGCCGATGAGATCAACCGAAGCAATGTTTACGACTTCATCAAGGTTTTGCGACGCAACTTCAAAATTTTACAATGGAAAGATCAAACTCTTGGAAACAAAGAAGATTCGATCTGAAGAGAATGTAGAGAATAGTGCTGACATATGGTTAGAAAGGCCCAATTTCCAACACAGTGCCGAAGCAAACAGCCACAAAAACGATGACTTCAACAACGTAAAGACTCGACGCATGCGCGCAGATGAAAAGAAACTTGATATCAGTCACGTGATGTCAAAGGTTGATTTTAAAAGTCCTAAAGAAGAGTTTTTCTATAGTTTGGGTCTCACTAAAATAGACAAGTGATAATTACGTTTTAAGAAGCACGTGGTACATAAGTTCATAAGACAGAAAATCGATTAAATAAGCAGGAAATAATGCATTATTATGGTTTATAATAGTTTAAGAAAATATCTTTGAAAGATTATGTCATCAATGTGAAAAACAAAACAGAAAGTTGATTATGTTTAAATTCGTCGAAATGTTATGGTTTATTTATTCCGTCATATCTCTATCTTTTACGCATTGTCAAAATTTTAAATTCTTCCCAAATAAAAAACATTGAAAATCATTTAAATCATTGCAACGGAAATTTGTTTTGGATTATAAACATGCAATGATAACAAGTTTTTTGTTGTATATTTCTTCTGTGTTAAAACCAAAAATTCATCGATCAGAAACAGACGAGGATTTAAAATCACGGTCATAATTTACCGAGCAGAAACAAGGCAGCAAAGTCGTACATTATGATATATGTTTAAGATCTGTATAAAACAACTGTCTTCATGTAACATTTATATTTTGTGTATTAGCTAAGTGTTTTTCGCAACGTTTGCATTTTGACATGTTGCAAGTCACGAGTTGTCCCAGTAACGTTGACATTTTACATGTTAAAACTGGCAGTCACACGTTATAACGTAGTCAAGGAGATAAAAGCGCCCTGGTGTTGGGAAAAACATACCTGTACTTTTATAGCAAACTATTCCCAGGCTCCTCGCTTGTTTTTGCCCTCTTTCCTCGCAGAGTGTAAAAATTCCAAACAATTATTTGAAGAAGAGCAATAATAGCGGGGAGATAACACATGATGTTAAACATCATCGTTCTTAGTTCTTCGTTAGCTGGAAATTATTCAATTAACACATCCTTTAGAATAAAAGAAAAAATATTTAAGTAGAAATATCTAAATCAATACCTTTAGCGGTAATGGTGACATTTTGACGTTCCTAACAAAACAAAGATAGGGAGATGTTACTGGATATGATTTCCTAAAGATATTTGAGATTTCCAACATTTTGCACCTGGTAGCCATAACTATTTAGGATGTGAACAATCAACATTGGAGCGAAGGACTGGGCCGGTTTTGTAAATAAGGCATTCGTACCAAAGACAAGTGAAGAAATTGGTGAACTATTAGGGAAAAAATGAATGATTTTTGTCAGTGATGTGGCCAAGCTCTTATTTAGTCTTATTACGCAAGCGTTTTTTATGTTGATACTTTATTTACTACAAAAATCTTAAGGAATGAATAATGATGTTCTTAAAGTTACATAGCAAGATTAAAACCTGCAGGATGGTTGCTGTCGACGAGGACATAACATGTAAATTATGTAATATGTAAACCACATAACATCGATACAAAAGGACAAAGCAACCACGTGACAAACTAATGAGGCTGTGATAGACACAAAGCTCAAGGGGACAAACAAGCGTCATGCAATTTAACCACACAAAATATGTTTAAAATACTTCTCCGACATAGAGCAATATCCATCTATTATAGTTCAGTGGCAATACCTTCTTTGATTGATGACCATGTCGTCGTCGATAATATCGGCCAGCGGCATGTTGAACTGTGAAAATGTCGCACTGGGAATACTTCTAAAATAGCACGAAAATTTAATATAAACGAGAGTTTTGTATGATGGATATTTTTACGCAACATTACAACACACTTACTTGTCAAGAACAAAAAACAAAGCAAGGAAGTATACGAATTTAGGTCCACTGATAAACAGAAAGACAGCAAGAGCTAGCTAAAAATATTATAGACGCTTAATATAGCATTTGCTTTGCAGCACAATTTTAAGTCAACTGACCTTTACGTAAAATGAAAAAAGAATAATATGGTAGGAGCCATAACGTACAATAAAAGGATTGGCTAAAATACCAAGGATCTAAAGGGATTGACAATGATCACCGATGTTAATACAGCATCCATAGGAATGATAAGCATAAACTAATGTTATCATTGCAAATTGTCGTTGAAAATGTTGCACGTTTCACAACAGTTTAAAACATTTTGAATAGTTTTGTTCTCAAGTTCATATAAATGAAGTTACGAATTGAATAGAAGATTCTACTAAACTTGTGAAAATAATCGCCAAACTTTAAAAATATGAGATTTTGCTTGTTTAACATTCAACCAAAGTCCGATTTCTCTTCAATTTCTACATGTTCTAAACATGAAATCATCAAATCTTTGTACCTGGGGAATCAAGTATGTTGATCCTGCTAAGACACTGCGCACAAACTGAAACAAAAATTGAAAATACTATTTTTACTTATTTCAAACAGATATACACCAGTCATTTCATCTGACTGACTTAAGTTTCTCATTGAGGAGGAGATACATTCTAATTTACATCTTTACAAGTCCCAAAAGATGAATGAAATAATGAAGTAATAAGATTTACTTACCGCAGGAAGCTGCGAGCCCATCAAAACTTCAGCAAAAATCAAAAAGAAATTACTGCTGTAAGTTATATGAAAAATCTATTCAAAGTAAAAACTAAAGTTAATAAAGTCAATACAACAGTTGCTTCCGTTTCATGGAAGATGATGAAAGCGCATCTGAAATGATAAGATGTTTAACTAACCTGAAGAAAGTTCATGATCACAAAACAAACTAAAGAGAAAGGAGAAAAAAAAATGTAAATTTCTTTATGGTTTGTAGTGGTAATAAATGCATATACTGTACCAAAGTTCCTCTGTCGACAAATTTGAAAGGTGAGTTTGAGCCAAGATGGTTGTGTTGAATTCGTTTGGACGTTTTCTACAAAAGAAAAATAAAAAGTCAACTTATATGTCAACAGAAAAATATAACAAGTTCACTTATATGTGTTGATCGTGTTAGTGCAGTCCTGTGAAGGACTGTTGATGTTTTCTTTGACTATCGTTTTGACATCCTCAACCGTAAACATCTTGACTCGAAAGATGCACAAACCTGGACGATCACCATCTCAAAACTAGTAACAATACACCCGAGCTAAAACCAGTCCCTTTAACTTTTACACATGAGTAAACTAGATCTCTCCCTCAAAGCTAAGTCCGGTTCAACTTATTGCAAATAATATAATCTGACAACACGGAAATAGAAACTATACGTGATGTATTCTACAATGTTTTTATTCGCCTCGTTGTCGTGTCAACTAATGTCGTGGATTTAAAAACAATAATGAAGATATATACTGTAAATGACATCCTTGAATTGACTTGAAGATCATTTCAACAGTAAAGACAAATGATGCTATCTCTCACAATCGCTGTTAAAACGTTAGAAATAAGTAGGAAAGGTTTGCGGTGATTGGAAGGCAATGTTTAACCATGTTCTATGGTCGTATCGTCTTAAGTGGTTTGGGGAAGGAGGAGGCCGGGTAGAGTCAATCTAATTTCAATGTTTAATCACCTTATTACAAACGAAATTTCTTTGAAAATTTTTTTGGAGGCATATACATACTGCTCTCCCAAACGACCATATTACGTCATAACATACTATCAAAATTTAAGGAGAGTAGAACCTGTGTTTTGATCCAAGAGTGGCTCATATTTCTTGGCAACTCTGACATTCTGACCAGAATAACACATTACACAGCAACTCAAGGCTGCAACGATTACACACAGAAACTGGAATGTGACGAAATTTTTTTGCTAAAAATTGGTGCAAAAAATTGGAAATTATTATCCAGCCGTAAAGTGAGGAAAGGCAATGAGGAATAGAGAATTACTAACAATATGATCATACTTACACTTTCTGATATGTAGTCAACTACAAAGACAGAAGATGATCCTAAGATTGAAGCAACCTGACTATAAATGTATAATATATCATCATTGTATTTAATGGACAGGTGACAATTAATTCATTCAAGTTCAAGCAGATTTGTGAAACAACTCATTCAAACACCTGTATTTCAGAAGCTGTGCTCGATCACTGGCTGATGGAGATATTTCAGCAAACAAAGCACATTGTGCAAGAAGAACTATATTAACAAAATTAAAAATGTAAGATTTAATTTCATACCAGTCATAAGTGGTGAAGAACATACATCTATATACATAGTATTAAAGTAAATGGTTTGAACCCGGTAGTATCGTTACATGTTTGTAAATGTTGATCGTCCAGGTTGGTATAGTCCTGAGAAGGACTGTTTTTGTTGTTGTTGACTGACGTTTCGACAACTATAGCGGTAGTCATCTTCAGAGTCAAAAAAAAAATTTTTTTCACAAAAACAGTCCTTCTCATGACTATACCAACCTGGACGATCAACATTTACAAACATGTATACATAGTATTATTATTAATTTCTATACACCTAAGTCTGTTCTTCTTGAGGTTTAAGTTTAGTGTTTTTGCAGTATATGTCTATTGTTCATGCAGTATAAATCTATTGTTTAGGCAGTATAAGTCTATTGTTCATGCAGTATAAGTCTATTGTTTAGGCAGTAAAAGTCTATTGTTTAGGCAGTATAAGTCTACTGTTTTTGCAGTATAAGTGTATTGTTTTTGAAATACAGGTGAACACAGAAAATTTTGTATAGCGGGGGCAAATTTGCAAGTTGGCTACACCATTTTCAATACATATTTAATTATTTAAAAGAAGTCAACCACCAAAAACATTTAATTTTCCTCTAGCAAGAGGCCATGAAATGTATCTATAACTACTGTATATCCTGGTAATAAACTTCGCTTCCATGACTCCATGGTGGCTGTAGCTTGTTCATACAGTAGTTTACCATAATCATTAAAAATGAAAACTTACCAAAAGTCAACAGTGAATCAAAAAAACAAAGAGAGATGATGAGATGAAGACCAACAAGCCAATCTGGGCGATTTGAAAACAATGGAAACCATGGTGTCAGAAAACTGAAAGATATCAAAATCTATTGACCACAATTTATAGAAATCGAAACTTTTCTCATTTTCATTTCACCTTAAAGAATATATTGGAGCACCAACCAAGACTGCAAGGGACCTCACTCGAAATATTTTGATGTTAGAGCTATCCTACAAGGAGCAGAGAAAAAAGTACTGCAAAAAATTTTCACTGCAACAAGAAAACACTAGTGGTTGACAAGAAATGTATTTTAAGGCAAAAATTCCTATAAAATATATGAATTCTGACCTGTAAATAACCAAACAGAGGATCATTGACAGCATTCCACACCATGTAAACAAACTGAGCAACATTAAACCATGAATTATTTATCCTGGGAAAAAATCGTTTTTACAAACAACTCAGCAATAAAATATACATAACACCGCTTACAAACCTTAAATATTCAATTCCTTAAAGGAAAAAACAACAGAAATTCAAAGACTTTACTTACTTGTAGATATGCAAAAACGTCCTGACGTAGTAAAAGTCGAAAATGGAATTGATCAAACTAGATCCAAAGGTAATTGAGGAGTAAGCTAAAATATTTCTATATTGCATGTTTTAGTACAATGAAAAAATAAAATATTGGTAATTTTCAAGGCAAATCTTTGAAACAACTTTTTAATTCATTTATTTACAAAATAAAGACATGTTGTGGACACGTGGCATTGTACATCCACTTAATATTTTGATATTTTACAACGAAAGAAGCAATTGTTGGGTGCGGATCTGGGTCAGCGGTATGTCAGTGTAATGCAATGGTAGAATGTGATTAGAGTAAATATATTTTTTGAAATTTCATAGAATTAAACTATGTAAAAATATGCTTTTTTTATTCATGTATAAAGCTCAAAATCTATTCTTTTTGAGTTGTAAAATTCGCCAGACTGAGTTGACTTCTGTACCCATACACCATCCCCAAAATATCCCTGATTAGCCCACTCTAACATCTGACTGCTAGCAAATGGTCCAAAAGTTTCAGCATCTCCCTCATTCTTCCATTTATAATACCAGGTTGTCTCATCATCTAAACTTTCTGGTTTGGATGCTTCCACTTGTGCAGTGGAAGTTTCTTCACTTCCTTGTTGAAATGCAGCTTCAAGGGCATCATCCTCAGTTTCTTCCTTTTCATCCTTTTCCATCTCCTTAACTTTATATTTTAGTTTCTCATAAGTGTCTTGGTATATAGAAAATACTCCAGCTTGTAAGAGATCGTCAGCCAATCCTGTCAACTTAAGAAGTAGTTCTTTATCCCCAGATGTTCCACCACATTCCCCCGAAACCTGTCCTTGATCAAGTTTCTTCCGCTTTGCATTCCATCTTCTTGAAGCTGAACTTCCACTTTGAGATTTTCCACCCAACCTCTTTATTGCTTTCAAAACAGTTTCCCCTGGTTGAAGAATATCAACAATTGATTTCATCGTAGTTATTTTATTGATATCATCGGGAGTGTCCTCAAACTGTTCTTGGTCTTTATCTTTAGCAATTTTCACAACTCTCTCATCAATTTTTTGCCAGTCAACACCCTCCAACCATGCATCTCTTATTTCCTTGTCCTTTTTTATAAAATAATTCCCTGCTGAGTCAAAATGTCCTTCTTCCATTTCTTCACGAAGGTTGAATGGTGTTATTTTTACTTCACCCTCGTGATCAATAGTTGCCTCCTCTTGTCCCTCAACATCATCTTCATGCAAGAGATTTTCATCCTCTACATGAGCAAACATATAATAAAAACTCTCCATTGATGTACATTACTAACATGTGATGTGATTGTATTCAAAATTATGAAACTGGGTCTGTAATAAGATTACTACTCACTGATCAAGGAAAGAGAGGTTGGAGTTGATAAAGATATTTTTAGCATTATCTCAGGAGATAACAAACATCAATAATAAAAATTTTAGTCTTTGAGAAATACATTCAAAATTAAAGAGGACAGAGGCAATGCAACTACTTCTCTCAAGAAGTTTTGGCAAACATCATCTTTAAGTAGACGGTGGTTAGATGACTACAATGACCTCGTTGAAATCAAAGCATACACAATTAGATGAGAAACTCTCGTTCATTGCTGAATTTTCAAAGTACTTTGATCTTGTGGCGCAATTGGCCACAGCGATACTTCATTTTATTTCGTATTCCTACACTTCATTACATATTCCCTAGTCCTTACCCTCTTGTTGTTCATCACTTTCCTCGTCACTGTCTAGAGAATGTTTACCTTCAAACCGTCCAATTTTCTCTTTCGGTTCATTAAAAGAAACTCGTTTTGTTGTAGACATTTTGTTGAATGTTTTATTGCACGTACGATTGATTATGTTTACTGACCACTGAGTGGTTTACCTAAGCCTCCGAAGGCTGAAGGTTTGTTACACGGGCGGGAAACTGAGAAAGTAGCCTGCGTAAAGGCTGTAGAGGGATGAATAAATTTTTTATTCATCTTGGGGAGGAGAGCACAGAGAAGAAAGAAGAGATGGAGAATAAAATAAGTCCATTTAAGGCAACGATTTAAGATATTGCATAGGATCATCAACATGTTATAAAATTAGACAGTCGAGACTCAAGGCAACATCAGGAACGATGATTTTATTGTTTGTTTATTCGAGACTGAAATGGTTCCACAAAATGATGTCTTTTAGCATAGCTCTTAGAATCAACTTTTGGGAAACCAGAAAAACAAAAGGAGCAATTTTAGATATATTTATTATTATTACTATTATTCATTATTATTATTATTATTTTTAGGTTTTGTGATGTAGCCATCTACCTTCTTTAGTATATATTGACTTACACCAACAAATAGAGATATTACAGATAACT
Source organism: Xenia sp. Carnegie-2017 (assembly GCF_021976095.1). Classification (NCBI taxonomy): domain Eukaryota; kingdom Metazoa; phylum Cnidaria; class Anthozoa; order Malacalcyonacea; family Xeniidae; genus Xenia; species Xenia sp. Carnegie-2017. The sequence continues at coordinate 11,710,002 of NW_025813483.1, read as the reverse complement.
GTTATGATCACATTTAATGTTCAACGTCAATGTCTGTTGTCTACGATCTATCTTACAATGGTTAAACTACTTCTATTTATACAAGATATTACGTATGGATATATTTGTTTCTTTACTAAATTGGTTAATTTACAATCAACGGAAAACTATTAGGAACTATAAAAAATATTGTGATTATTGCACATAAGTATCTCTTAAAATAATCATTTAGTTAGTTACACTAGACTTAATTATTTACTAATTACAGGAAGAATATGAGAGCATATCTTAACAATTATTATAAAAGTATTAACTGATTGCGCCAACATCGCAAAAGTGGTTTTCAGTAAGACCCTGTTAAATACAATTACTATATTGCATCCATAGTTTAAAAGAGTACCAAAATTTCAAATAAAACATTCATAACCTATATTTAAAAAGTTCTAGACTCTGATTCTCCCTAATATTCTTAAGTAACTTGTTCCATTCACATGCAAAACTGGTAAGCGAACTTTTGTTCACCTAAATTTGTTTTTACTTGTTGCTATATGTTATTCATAGATTTCGTACATTAGCTATTGTTAATGTCCATGACGAGATGAACAGGAAAATCACGATCGTTTTTAGACACTTAAAGATTGTATTAAGGTTTACTGTAAAAAATAACTTACCTTCATTCTTGTTTTCATCATCTAACAGGTACGATAACTAAAATTAGTAGTTGCGAAATAAAAATCTACAAAAAAAAACACTGAAAAACTTTGTATACCTTGTTCACTGACCAGTCATCATCTCGTGCATTGAATTCTAATATAACTAGAAGTCGATGAAGTTTGATCAAAGTTTAAAGCTTAAAACATCATTAAATATACCGAATACATTTCAGTTTCATCAAAGTCATCAAGTTTTGCATCGAGTAGGTGTTTTTAAGTTTTATTCTACTCTTTTTTAACAGTTATTGTGCCTTCTGACGCTTGAAACCACGGTTATCTATTCTCGGCTAAAAAAAGTAATGAAATAAAAAGGACTTGAGCTGATGATAAAGTTTCATATATGCTCTGCATTATTGAAATAGTTTATATAAAAGAGTTTTTATAGCTTCACAGCATGTGAACATTATATATTCTGTTGCAATATCAAACGACCTAAGTCCACTTACTGAAAACACAACATATTTTTCTAATCCACAAGAACTTAAATGACAAGATGTAAGCTATGTTCACCATCATGTTTCTTTAGGCTGCAACATAAGGCAGAACATTTTCTTGTTAGCCAAGAAGTACTTGTGAATTTTGAAGGTGTATTCTATAAATCAAATCTATATATAGGTAGTCTATTGTGGATGACAGATGAGCCGATAAGTTCATAGAAGCATTAAATGCATTAATTGATTTGGAAGACATACATTACCTAGCTTTCATTGCCAAGAGTTACTGAGACGAAGTCAACAGTTAAATTCAACATTTTTCTCCAAGGTTTTGGTCAAGTAAAAAGACCCCCAGTAAGAAGGTGTGTGTGAAATATGTTTTGAGTTGCACAGTGATTGAAAACAAACTTCATTACCACGAAATTTTATTTGCTTACATATTGAACACATCTCTAAACGAGAAATGTATCATACGAGAATGAAATAAAATCGTGTTTTTTTGATTACAGAAATGTGACAACCTTTAACGGACAGTGATTAATGCGACAATTCTATTACAAGAAAGATGAAATTGTGAAGAACGATAGAAATAAGAGTTGAATAACTTTGTGATAGAGAAAGGTATTTACTTCCGTATTCAATAACTTGAACTTGGGTGACACCAAGATAGACAAAAACAAGGAGAGAATTGACGTTTACAAAAAGAAAGAAAGGCATACTGAAGTATGTTTAACCTTGGCTGTTAAGAGAGGGTTTAAACTTAGGTATGAGAAGTCTTTTGTGGATCATTTACTCGTAAGTGTCAGAGAAAGAAAGAATATTGAGAAATCGCGAAAATCGGCGAAAGGCGATGTGGTGTTTATATAAGAACATATAGAGGAAAGTGATGGACAAAGGAAGGGTTTTCATAGAGATTCTCTGATACTCTGCGATTTTCCTGGGGTGTGATATAGGTCTTAAGATTAGGGAGGGGCGAGGACGTGGCTTGCACGAATAAAATGCCCTATATGTAATTTGCACGACAAAAAGGGGTGGTATGATTTTGTATATTATTACTCGGGCTACTAAGTTCAAAAATGCGATTCGATTTTCTTGTCATGTTTCCCAGATTACGCAAACCACGCATAACTTATATTATATGAGATTTAATTCAAGTTGTTCAGACATTATTATACGAGAATTATTTAATTGTTGGGGATCAAAATTTTTCCAAAAAACAGCGAAGAATTTTAAGCTTGAATACGACTGGCTTTGTCGCAAAGATACCCTCAAATAATTCTATCGAACTCCAATAATACTAAAAGTCAAAGTTTGATTGAGTTTAATTGCAACATGTCAGTTGCAGCGAGTGGATATTTTTAAGTTTCAACACGAATCACTTTGTCATCAGTCACTAACTGATAAAACCACAGGTGGAACATCCTTACTTTCCTTATATTTGAATATTTAAATGTACAGTCGATCGTAAAATTCGATAGGTTCTCTAAACTAAATGACATTTGTTTTCTCTCATCCACGGACTTGAACTGATGGATAAAATTTCATTTACGCTTTACCTTGTGAAAATAGTTAAGATGTGACTTAATTAGCAATGCACAAAAGGTCTTTAAATGATGTATCTTGTGCACATTTTATATTCTGTTGCGATGGCCAACAACTAAAATCCATGCACACATTAAAATACAAATGGCTTTTTCTGCTTTATAAAAATTAGCGTGACAAGTTGCGGTAACAATATTAAATGTCGTGTTGGAGAGATTCTTTAAAAATGCTGTCTAATCCTGTTTTTGTTAGGCAGGAAGAACTCGAACGTTTTGAAGGTGTGGCCTATAAATATATGCAATTCGTAGGCAATCTATTGTCGATGACAGTTAAACCAATAAATCCACAAAATCATTAAACACATAAAAAGTTTCTAATCAACTATATATTGACACCGTTGCCGAGAGCTTAACTTGAACTATAACAAAGTTCACAGTTTAGTTAAAGCGAAGTGCACCCCAAATACAATATATGTTCAAATGATAGGTCTTAGTTCCCTAAGGTTTGATGTGAAGTTATTTGTCTTTATTCTAAATATTTTACGAGATATTTAAAGTAAAAGATACGAAATATTGCTAATATGGCGGCTAAGTCTGGCGTCGCGCAAATTTGCAGCGGTTTACTTTATAAAGTAAATGATTTGAACCCGGGAGTATCGTTACATGTTTGTAAGTGTAGATCGTTACATGTTTGTAAGTGTAGATCGTCCAGGTTGGTATAGTCCTGAGAAGGACTGTTTTTGTTGTTGTTGACTGACGTTTCGACAACCTTAGCCGCAGGGGCGGATCTAGAGTATGTCAAATCCGTCGCGCGACTGATGTTTGAAATTCAAAAACTACCTATTCATATTAATTAAAAATTCATTAATTATTCTTACTTTATTATCGCATAAAATCCCGCATTATTTATTATTGAAAACTAATGACTAATCCTATGAATATCTCGTTGGTAACCAGATCAGTTGAATTTTAATTGACCTGGAATAACCGACTGATAAGCGGGGTGGCTTGACTGGTTCGGCGGATAAAGGAGTCTATGAACGTCAAAAACGCTTATTTTATTGGTCAATAGCCAGATCAGTGGACAGTCTGGAATGGTCTCGACTGATAATAAGGGTGGCCGGACGTATAAGGGAGTCCAATTGCTATCTTACAATTGGTTCATTTGAATTTTGCTTTATTGTGATTGGTTTGACGGATTTCGACTGATAGCCAACTGAACTAACATAGTCAAGCTCACTGTCTGAATTGAATGTTTGATCGTTTCATAGTAATTTTATAAGCATGATAGAAATTAAACTACAATCAGATGGAATTTATGGAAATCTTTTACAAATTCATATATTGACATGAATGCTGCTGTCCAAAATGTGAATTTTTTCAAGAGGGTGGAAATTTATGGATAAATTTTAAATGCTTGGCAAAGACGATCTCGCGAGCGACATTTCGGTCCTTGATGTTGAAAAGCAAGCCAACATTGTTTTGAGTTTTATCAGCAGAAATTTACATCCAAAATCGTAAGTAAAGGACAAGTGAAGTGTATGCATGAATGTAATATATCAAAGTCAATTATGCGAGTGTGTGATGCGATTTATGTCAATATGGCGTATGGTAAGCAGATCGATGCTTCTAAAATTGTTGTTGACGAAGGACTTTAGCTATGATTTCTTTAGTGCTTGGGGAATCGTGGCAGCGAAATCCTACATTCTGCAAATATATTTCAATGGACAAAAAATCTGTAGCCATAAGGCGCCATACTATTATTTACTTTATCATAAACAAATGTTTGGGGCTTTTCAGTTTATGATCATTGATCATTCAATCATTGGACAGTTATACTACATATTGTTTAAGATTTGAGAAAACTAACATTGATTACATGAGAAGCTGTTTACTATAACCTGTGATTTTGAGTCTTCTGATCCATGAAGCTTTTTATTTTGACAATTTGACTGGAATGGTATTAAACCTGAGTATTTCACATACATGGAATGTTGTCCCATGTCACATATTGTCCCCTTTTCTAACTGAACACCTCATGTAGAAATGTAAAGGTGTGTTAATCTACGGCTCATACCAGATTGTTTGCCATAAATTCCAAAGGGTTATTGATGTATGAAAAGCATTTTCTATAAAGTAAAAATGTCTTTCTATGTATGCAGATAAACCTTGAAATTTGGCAAAACAGCAAAGTATTTTTCTGATTATCATTATAATTTCTAAACTAAATTATTTCTGATTTACATTTAAACAAGCTTTGATCATATGAAAAGATATTTATCATAACCAGTAAGCATGACACATGAACCAATTTTAACATTCATGTAATTATATAATTAAAGACATGTTGGTTACATTCTGTTTGTATTTGCAAATACAATGCTACTAGTGATTGCTATATAGCACACCTTGCAGAAGATAATAGTTTAGTGAAATGCCTAATAAACATTTATGGCATTAAGCTGTCCTTAACTGCAAATTTTCACTCTGATAATTTTTGCTTAACCTTTGGCAGAAAAAAATTTTGAGTTTTTTCTCAAAAGGTGAATTTGCTGGCACTGATGTGGAGATGGGTAAAGGGTTACAATAAACTTGCATGGTTTGAAGTCTGAGCTTTTCTATATCTATGAACTGTCACTTGTAGTACCAAATTTCTAACTTAACTCATTACATAGAGGTTTGAATGGGGGTCTCTAGGGTTCTATGCCTGACAACTTGGTAGAAATTTTAAAGACTATATCTGTTTTGAATAGCATTATTGTAAAATAAATTTTACGTTCCTAGACATAATGAGCCATATATTTGGCATGATAATGAGCCTAAATATTTGGCAAAACATTCAAGTATTGTTCACTTCATTTTTTGAAAAACGTAAGCAAAATGTGTTGTTTTTACGCAAAAACGATGCCCACAAATACATTTTTTATTGCTCTAAAACGCTGAAAATGGCATTTTCAAGGCTCTGAAGTTCAAAATTTCTCAGGGGAGAATGCCTCAGACCCCCCCAGGTGCGGAGCGCCTTCGACGTTTTATGACTGATGTTTGAAAAATCCTAGATCCGCCCCTGTTGCATTGTTCGTGTTTTGCATCGCAAACAAAATCATTTTGCATTCAGCACATTATTTTTGTATCAAATATATTGTTTTTGAATTTAAGGCAATGTTTGTGCATTGACAAATTAAATTGTGAATTGCACATACGGGCCACCGTAACAACGCGCGACAACGCGACAACTTGTCTTCGACGTTACAAAATTTTTGAATGCACGCGACGCGACATCAAGCAAACGCGCCATCAAGATATACTTCCGTTTTAGTCGCAATGACGTAAGATCTACTGTGCGACACGTCGCGCGACGCTTGTCGCGCGCAGCATAAATCGGCCTTTATGGTCCTGAACATAAACGAAATCGACATGTTGCATACAGACAGTTAGCTCGTTGGTGCTGGGGAATTGTAGGCAAGGAAATAAGAGTACTTTTACCCTCTTGTGTTGTCAGATGTTTTAGAGGACATTTTCCACCTCCTGTGATGAAAAAGGACATTGAATTTGAAGGTTTTTCTTCCATTATGGCCGCATAGACTTTCAACAAGCAAAGTTACAAAGCAATCAGACGTAAAGAGCTCACTACAGACAAATGAATGTTTGGCATCGCGAGGGTTATCTCGTCGAATTTTTTGAAGCCAAACACATTTCATGTGGTTTGTGGGCAAGCGGTGATAGCTTATACATTCGGACCTCTAGTTTTACCCATCCATTAGTACAATTTGGAACCATGCAATGGGGCATTTTTCATGTAATTTAATCAAAAGCCGGATAGGTACAATATGACAGTGTAGTGTTTTTAAATGTCAAAAGCCTATTTACAAGATAAGTTTGCACTCCCGTGATGTCATAAAGTAAACCGCTGCAAATTTGCGCGCCGCTAGACTTCGCCGCCACATTAACAATATTTCGTATCTTTTACTTCAAATATCTCGTAAAATATTTAGAATAAAGACAAATGATTTCACATCAAACCTTAGGAAACTAAGACCTATCATTTGAACATAAATTAGATTTGGGGCGAACTTCCCGTTTAAAAAATTTTACGGTTTTGGTCGAGTAAAAAGACCCATATAGTAAGAATGAACGGATGAAGTATGTTTTAAGTTTTATATGACTGTCTGTGGAATGACAAAAATGTGTTTCATTGTAAAAATCTTTATTGAAAAGATAAAACAAACAGTAAACAAAACGATAATTTCCTTCCGTCTACAATAATTTGAGATTTTTTAGAGAAGAGCGGGATTATCGAACGTATAAATGCAATTACATTAACTGCTTGACCAGACTGAGTGATTTGTTGTGATCAATTTATTTTACAATTATATAAAGAGCAGGCATGACAAGAATCATTATAAAATTACTTAGTTTTAGATGTTTATTTGTATTTTGGTCATTCTACAATTTATTTTAAAAAGTTTCTTAATCAATACCATAAACTAAGGCTTCAAAGCCTTTTTAAAACTCGCTTTTAGCCTTTACTTTGAATTGAATGTACTAGATTTTGATCTGAAAGTTGCTAATAAAACATAACGAAATAATTATATTTTTGTGTGTGCTATTTTTCAACCTGACGCAAAGTATTTTAGTTTTTAGATGATGGAGAACTGGACGTTCATTGAAAAAAAAGCAGAAATAACAAAAACCAAGGAAGAGATGGCAGAAACCATGGAAGGGAAGACAAAGACGAGGTTAACAGGAACGTCAATCGTTGGAAAGGAAAAAGAGATGATCAAAATTAAGGAAGAAATGAAAGAGATAATGTTATCAGAAATGTCATCCAGGGAAAAGAGGGTAATGCTGAACAAATTATACCATGCAATAATGTACAGTTATTTACAAGAATATATGCAATATCTTATGTGCAAGCAAGATTATATAGACATCATGTTAGAAAAAGGAGAAGAAGTGATGTCACAAGAGGAAATCGATGCACGGAAGCAGATGATAATGAAGGAGAAAACTTTCCTTGATGAAGAGGAAAAGATGTTCAAAATTGAAAAAGAAATGTATGAAGAAATGACGACAAGTACAAGAGAGCCAGAAAATCTCGAAAAACTCGAATTGCTTAATATTTTCATAGACATGAACAGCTTCGAACAATGCTTGACAGACCTGGAGTTAAATGAAAAAAAAATCCAATCAGAGAAAGACGTGTCACATGAAGTACGAAAGAAATTGAAAGAAATGGTTAAATCGAGAAAATATGACTTACAAGGCGAGATGGAAGTACGGCCTAGGCGATATTTCCGATTGGAGACAGATATGGATGATTTCAGACATGACATGAAAAATTTACTTCAAGAAAAAAATGAAGGAAAATTTAAGTCATATGAATTGGAAAAGAAGATAAAACAGATGAAGATTGATCTTATTGATGAAGAAATGGAGATAAGTCGCGATATCTACTATAAAGAAATGAGGATAAGAGACGATATCTACTATGAAGAGCGCGAGTTTTACAAATTGAATGAGTTTGGTCTGAAACGCGATTTAAGGAGACTGGAGAAGGATATGATATGTGAGGAATTCAATATAAGGACATTAAGAATAAAACACAAAAAAGAAGACGACTTATCAACATGGGAATTTCGGATAGTCAAAGAAGATACAAATGTACGTTTGCAAAAATGTTACGTTGATGTCAATAATGTCATCATTGACATAGATGAAAATTTTAAATCGTTTCAACCAGAAAAAAAAGTAAAGCTGGAGTCAAAAGGTTTGATTGAGCAAGAAGCAACAATATTTGATAGAGATTCAAGAAAAAAATTACGACAAGAATGGAAATTATCAAAGGAACTTTATGATCAGGAATGGCGCATAAATAACCTAGAAAGCGACAACAAAGAAATGATAAAGGAAGGAATAAAAGAAGTGGACAAAACGAGAAAAATGCATTTTACTAACGTGTTGTTTGAAGGATATTCTAATCTCAAAGAAGTTGAATTAAAGATAACAAAAAGTATTCTTGAATCTCAACTGAATAAATTGAAACATGGGAAAGACGAACCAATGTCAAAAGATGAACAATTAAAATTACAACAAGACATAAACGAATTTAATTTAATTGAAAAATTAAGAGATCACAAGAAAGAAATGAAACATTTAGAACGTCGATCAAAATGGTCACCGTCAACGGAAAAAGAATGCAAATGCCGGGCAATTCACGAGGAAGGTTTAGCAATGAGAATATGCCAAGAAATCTTTCAATCAAAATACAGAGAATTGAAGGTGACGGAATCATTGTTACAAGATCAACAGTTTAAAGATGTCAGGAATAAGGAAACAGAACGTGAGATGAATGAATTGGAGTTGATGATTAATCAAAATGATTTAAAAAAAGAAATAAAAGATCTGGAGGTAAAACTTGAAAAGATAAAAGAACAAAGAGAAGAAGACATGGAGTCGAACGAGGAAGAGAAAGAGTTACAAAAAAAAGGTTATGATTTGAAAAAAATAAACATTGATATTATAGAATTTTGGCGAAAGAAAACAAGTTTGAAAGCTGAGAAAAAAGAAACGAATGCAGAAGATAAAAATACGCTGGAAAATGTGATGAAAATTTTCTTCACAGAAATGAAATTGAAAATGTACATGGAAGCACTGCGATCAAAACAAGAAGAAATAGAAATGAAACAAGAGAAAGATGAACAACTGTCAGAAGAGAAAATGAGAATACAACAAGAAATAAAAGAATTGGATGTGATGATCTTACTGAATAATTTAAACGAACATATAGCAGACGTAGAAATGAGTAAAGAATTGATGTTGAAAGCGGAGAAAACAGAAGACAGTTTAACTTCAGAAGAAAAGATGTTAAGAAAAATACAGAAAAATAAACTGAAGGAAATGAACATAAGAATGAAGAAACTCATCATCCAGTATGAAGAAAGACAGTTATTATGGAAAATAGAGAAAGGTGAAATGACGACAGATCACGTTGACAAGTTGAAGAAAACGTGTAAGACTAAGTTGCAGTGGTTGGAAGAGACAACGAAAGCTGATCAATATTCAATGATAACAAAATTACGACATGAATGGAATTTATTGAAGAAACTTTATATTCAGGAAAGAGGCATCGCTAACTATGACATAAACCAAGAAATATTTATAAAGAATTTGAATGACGAATTGTTTGAAAAATATTACGGCCTAAAACAAATCGAATTAAGGATGACTGAAAATATTCTTGAGTCTCAATTAAAGGAATTGAAACAAAAGACAGACGAAAAAATATCAAAAGATAAACAATCAAGACAACAACAAGAGATGAACGAGTTTAAGTTACTGAAAAAAATTAGAGCTCATGAAAAAGAAATAGCAAAGCTTGAACATATAGCAAACAGGGGAGGATACTTAGGAAAAATGTACAAATATAAAGCAACTCGGGAGGAAGGATTAGCTTTGAGAGTATGTCAAGAAATTTTCCGATTGAAATACAGTAAATCAAATTCATCAGAAGAAAAAGAAAAACCATCATTACAAGATGAAGAATTAATGATTGAAGGACTGACAAAAACGTCCATTTCAGTATCGGAGAAAATCTCAGAGGTTAGGAAACAGGAAACAGAGCAAGAGATAAAAGAATTAGACTTGATGGTAAAACAAAATGATTTGAAAGAAGACATGGAACAACTAGAGTGGAAACTTGAAGGAATAAAACAGAGACGAGAGAGAGAACAAAAGGTGCCGGATGATGAAGAGAAAAAATTAGAAAGAAATTTGCAAAAGAAGAGTTATGACGTAACGACTCTGAACATTGATAATCTTGAATTTTGGCGTGAGAAAACAAGTTTAAAGGATCGCCAAGGAAAAGAAGGAAAAATTGCAGACGAAAATATCCTGGAAAATAATACAAATTTTTTTTTGAAAAAAATGAAATTGAAAATGTACATGGAAGCACTTCGATCAAAACAAGAACAATTGGAATCAAAACAAGAGAAAGATGGACAGCAGTCAGATGAGAAAACGAGAATACAACAAGAAATAAAAGAACTGGGTGCGATGATCTTACTGAATAATTTAAACGAACATATAGCAGACATAGAAATGAGTGAAAAATCGATGATGAAACGGGAGAAAGAAGATTTCAGTTTAACATCGGGAGAAAAGATGTTACGAAGAAAACAGGAAAAAGAACTGAAGAAAATGAACATAACAATGAATAAACTCATCATTCGATATCGAGAAAAACAGTTGTTACGGATAACAGAGAAAGGTGAAATGACAACAGATCAAGTGGAAAGATTGAAGGAAACGTTAACAATACTAAAACGCAAGTCCGATTGGTTTCAACAAGAAACGATTAAATATGATGAAGTTTTAAAGGGGAAAAGACTGCAACATGAATCATTGAAACATATCAAAACACAGCCAAAGAGTATCAAACTTAAGGAAGGAATAAAAGAGACGATGTTATCAGAAATGTCATCCAGGGAAAAGAGGGTAATGCTGAACAAATTTTACCATGCAATAATGCGCAGTTATTTACAAGAATATATGAAATACCTTATGTGCAAGCAAGATTATATAGACATCATGTTAGAAAAAGGAGAAGAAGTGATGTCACAAGAGGAAATCGCTGCACGGAAGCAAATGATAATGAAGGAGAAAACTTTCTTGGATGAGGAGGAAAAGATGTTCAAAATTGAAAAAGAAATGTATGAAGAAATGACGACAAGTACAAGAGAGCCAGAAAATCTCGAAAACTCGAATTGCTTAATATTTTCATAGACATGAACAGCTTCGAACAATGCTTGACAGACCTGGAGTTAAATGAAAAAAATCCAAACAGAGAAAGACGTGTCACAAGAAGAACGCAAGAAATGGAAAGAAATGGTTAAATCGAGAAAATATGACTTACAAGGCGAGATGGAAGAACAGCCTAGGCGATATTACCTATTTGTGACAGATATACATAATTTCAGACATGACATGGCAAATTTACTTCAAGAAAAAAATGAAGGAAAACTTAAGTCATATGAATTGGAAAAGAAGATAAAACAGATGAAGATTGATCTTATTGATAAAGAAATGAGGATAAGTGACGATATCTACTATGAAGAGCGCGATTTTTACAAATTGAATAAGTTTGGTCTGAAACGCGATTTAAGGAGATTGGAGCAGGATATGATATGTGACGAATTCAATATAAAGACGTTGAGAATAAAACACGAAAAAGAAGACGACATGTTAATATGGAAATTTTGGACTGTCGAAGAAGATACAAATGTACGTTTACAACAATGCTACAATGACTTCAATAATGTCATCATTGACATAGATGAAAATTTTAAATCATTTCGACCAGAAATAAAAGTAAAACTGGAGTCGGAAGATTTGATTGAACAAAAAGAAACAATATTTGATAAAGATTCAAGAACAAAATTACAACACGATCGGAAATTATTAAAGGAACTTTATCATCAGGAAAGAAACATAAGTTGCCTTGAAAGAGCAAACGAAGAAATGATGAAGAAAAGAATAGAAGAAGTGAAGGAAAACAAAGAAATGCATTTTACTGATGAGTTGTTTGAACGAAATTTTAATCTCAAAGACGTTGAATTAAAGATTACAAAAAATATTCTTGAATCTCAACTGAATAAATTGAAACATGGGAAAGACGAACCAATGTCAAAACATGAACAATTAAGATTACAACAAGACATAAACGAATTTAATTTAATTGAAAAATTAAGAGATCACGAAAATAAAACCAAAAGATTAGAACGTCGATCAAAATTGTTACCGTTAACGGAAAAAGAATGCAAATCGCTGGCAACTCACGAGGAAGGTTTAGCAATGAGAATATGCAAAGAAATCTTTCAATCAAAATACAAAGAATTGAAGTTGACGGAATCATTGTTACAAGATCAACAAATGAAAGATGTCAGGAATCAGAAAACAGAACATGAGATGAATGAATTGGAGTTGATGATTAATCAAAATGATTTGAAAAAAGAAATAAAAGATCTGGAGAAAAAACTTGAAAAGATAAAAGAACGAAGAGAAGGAGACATGGAGTCGAACGAGGAAGCGAAAGAGTTACAAAATATTGTTCAAAAAAAAGGTTATGCCTTGAAGAAAATGAACATTGATATCATAGAATTTTGGCAAAAGAAAACAAGTTTGAAATATGAGAAAAAAGAAACGACCACAGAAGATGAAAACATGCTGGAAAATGTGATGAAAATTTTCTTCACAGAAATGAAATTGAAAATGTACATGGAAGCACTGCGATCAAAACAAGAAGAAATGGAAATAAAACAAGAGAAAGATGAACAACAGTCAGAAGAGAAAATGAGAATACAACAAGAAATAAAAGAATTAGATGTGATGATCTTACTGAATAATTTAAACAAACATACAGCAGACGTAGAAATAAGTGAAGAATTGATGTTGAAACAGGAGAACACAGAAGACAGTTTAACTTCAGAAGAAAAGATGTTAAGAAAAATACAGAAAAATAAACTGAAGGAAATGAACATAAGAATGAAGAAACTCATCATTCAGTACGAAGAAAGACAGTTATTATGGAAAATAGAGAAAGGTGAAATGACGACAGATCACGTTGACAAATTGAAGAAAACGTTATCGACATGTAAGACAAAGTTGCAGTGGCTGGAAGAGACAACGAAAGCTGATCAATATTCAATGATAACAAAATTGCAACATGAATGGAATTTATTGAAGAAACTTTATATTCAGGAACGAGGCAGCACTAAGTATGACGTAAACCAAAAAACAAAAACAATAAATTTAATTAATTTGAATGAAGACATCTTTGAAAAATATTATGGCCTAAAAGAAACTGAATTAAGGATGACTGAAAATATTCTTGAATCTCAATTAAAGGAATTGAAACAAAAGACAGACGAAAAAATGTCAAAAGATAAACAATCAAGACAACAAGAAGAGATGAACGAATTTAAGTTACTGAAAAAATTTAGAGCTCATGAAAAACAAATAGCAGGCTTTGAACATAAAGTAAACTGGAGAGGAAAAGAGTACAAATATAAAGCAACTCGGGAGGAAGGATTAGCTTTGAGAGTATGTCAAGAAATTTTCCGATTGAAATACAGTAAATCAAATTCATCAGAAGAGAAAACCATCATTACAAGAGAATTTGAATGAAACGACCAAAGCAACGTCAACGGAGAAACGGAAAAGTTGAAACAGAAACAGATTAGAAGAATTAGTTAGACTTGACAAAACAAAAAGAAAGAAATATGGAACAACGAGTGGAAACTTGAAGGAATAAAACAGAAACGAGAGAGAGAACAAAAGGTGCCGGATGATGAAGAGAAAAAATTAGAAAGAAATTTGCAAAAGAAGAGTTATGACGTAACGATTCTGAACATTGATAATCTTGAATTTTGGCGTGAGAAAACAAGTTTAAAAGATGGCAAAGGAAAAGAAGGAAAAATTGCAGACGAAAATATGCTGGAAAATAATACAAATTTTTTTTTGAAAAAAATGAAATTGAAAATGTACATGGAAGCACTTCGATCAAAACAAGAACAATTGGAATCAAAACAAGAACAATTGGAATCAAAACAAGAGAAAGATGGACAGCAGTCAGATGAGAAAACGAGAATACAACAAGAAATAAAAGAATTGGATGTGATGATCTTACTGAATAATTTAAACGAACATATAGCAGACGTAGAAATGAGTGAAAAATTGATGTTGAAACGGGAGAAAGAAGATTTCAGTTTAACATCGGGAGAAAAGATGTTACGAAAAGAACAGGAAAAAGAACTGAAGAAACTGAACATAAAAATGAACAAACTCATCATTCAGCATCGAGAAAAACAGTTGTTGCAGATAATAGAGAAAGGTGAAACGACAACACATCAAGTGGAAAGATTGAAGGAAACGTTAACAATACTAAAACGCAAGTTCGATTGGTTTGAACAAGAAACGATGAAATATGATGAAGATTCGAGGAGAAAAATATTGCGAAAGGAAACGTTAACAATACTAAAACGCAAGTTCGATTGGCTTGAACAACAACCGATGAATAATGATGAAGATTCAAGGAGAAAAAAATCGCGACAAGAACCAACGGAAAGTAAACCCCAATCAGCGACAACCGCACGGCAAATGTCTGAACTTGGTGAAAAGGACGAAGTGTCATCTCAAGTGATAATTGTCACAGGAGGAAGTTATGTGGAACAAGATCCTGAAAACCCAGAAAGCCTTGCACGAAGTAGTAACTCTGTGGAAATGTATAACCCAAATATTAACAGCTGGGCTGAGTTACCATCAATGAACATTGGACGAGCTTTTCATTCCTCTGTTGTTTTGGACAACACCATTTATGTCAGTGGTGGTGATGTAGGTAATGACTACACGGACACTATTGAATATCTTAATGTAAATGATATTCCTTTGATTTGGCGAATATCTAAAGCAACATTACCTTGTAAACTTTCCGGCCATCAAACCCTAATTTACAATAGGAACTTAGTAGTCATAGGTGGACAAGATGGCTCAATTCAAGCTACAAATCAAATCTACGAAGTTTCCTTGTCACCACCGTATACCGGCCGGCCATTGTGTACAATGCCAAACCCAAGGTAGGACATGGCGCTGTGTTGGTTCATGAGAAAATTTTTATTTTTGGTGGAGCTATAAGTGCAACGAAGCCCTGTACAAATGACGTCTATGTATACAACACTTCTACAGAGGAATGCCATGAAATAACAAATTTGTCAGTACAAATTCCAATTCGTCATATTGACAGAGAACCTTATAAAGTTCAAATGATGGCAACTGTCTTCGTTAAAGATCACGTGATTTTGTTAGGAGGTGTTAACGATAAGAAGAAGAGTTGAATAAAGTTGTAAAATTTAATCCTGAAACAAATGCAACGGAATTGTTACAAGAACTTGCTATGAGAGAGAGACGAGGAACTTGTTTGGCTGTTAATACCCCAAACGATTTCTTGGTTGCTCTGGGAAGTTTACGACATGAAATAAAATCAGTTGAAAACTTCAATTTCCATCAAAACACCTGGCAGATCTACCATCAACGATAAAAGGAAGAGTTGCCTCGTCAGCGGTCATTGCTTGCGTGACCGAAGATTGTTTGAACGCGTATAGTTCACATCAAGGATGTCCTTAAACACTTTGAAGTTTTAAAATGCACAAATGTTGTAGACAATAGATATTTTGCATCCTCCTCACAATCATAGACATAAGAAACAAACATTAGTGATGGCAAGTTGTAAAGAAGTTTGCTTTGATTGACCATTAACATTTTTGCCGGTCCAATATTTTCCCGATATATATTAAGTTGAGGTCGATATTAAATTTTAATGCACATCCTGAACAATTATAGTGAGGAACTGGAGATTATTATCATAAAATCCAGATGATCCTGTTTAAAGACAATTGATAGAAGTCTTGTTGTATTAAAATGTCTTTACAAATGATAAAAATCGGGACAATTCAATGGACTTTTAAAAACACATTTTGCTAAACTGATTATACTCAACAATTGATGAAAAATTGTCTTAAATTATTCATAAATAATCTCAAAAGAGATTGCAAATCTTCATTATTACATAAATTACCAATCTACAATAATAAAATTTTTCTCAACTAAACTAAACATCTATAAGTAATAATGGCGACGTTCATCTTTGTTAAAATCAATAAATACCTTTTACACCCTCCCAAGTAAAACCGACACAATGACATCATCAATGCCATCATGATGTGACATCATAAACCTCATTTGACCGTGATCTTGATAAAACTGGAATGTGATTTCTTACCTAAAGATTGAGGAAATATTTCTCATATAATATCCGCAAAAAACTGCATGAAGTTTCATATTTCAGTAAAACAAAGGAAGAATGACCAACAAGAAATCTCTATCCCTACCTAAATAACAAGCATAATACTAACATACGTTCAAAAAGATTTCTCGCAATTAACACTTACAATATTTAGAACGGGATTAAGCATTGTGGTAGTGGATCAAAAATCATTCATAAGAAAAACTGGTCACTGTAGATCACTAGATTTTAAAGTAAAACAGCCATCACCTCTTTCACATTTTCAGCTTCACAAATCACATTTAAGTTCGATGGTGGAGAATAAAGATCTACATAAGAATGAAAATATGTTGAAACCTGGACCGAAAAAAAAACAATGTCTGACTACTGATGACCATAGACTATAGCATGGAACGCTACCTAAAGCAAATAATTGAAGCCAAATCTTACACCCAGACACGCAAGATTACACCAACACACGCGTATGTAGTGTTTCGAGATTCTCTCGCGGAGTGAAAATTGATTGAGTACACACGCGTGTCTGCGTGTAAATTCGGTTTAAAAATTATTAGGCTTTTCTACTACAGGTAGTGTTCCATGTATTTTAGTTCAATGCTGATGACTTACTCTTGTGAAGGGGAGCTCTGATTGGTTCCAACTTTCTTCCATTGCTATGGTTACCATTTAAAGAGGAAGGAGGTGTTCTCCAAGCAATAGGTTTTAAAATAACTCTCGCATCATTATTTTCACTTTCTTCCATAGGTGCAGTTTGATTTCTCTTTGCTTTCCTCTTCCTCTTTTTCTTTTTTGTTCGTTTTTACTGTCGACATTAGTTGTTTGTTCTGAATTTTCTGACAATGTCTCTACAACATGAGCCTCCTGTAACATATGAATACGTATTTCAATTTTATATAATTTAAGAAAATGACACATTGAAAGTAAAAAATTTTCCACAACAAATTGTTTGTTAAAATAACTTACGTCGATGTTTTTGGCATGTTGCTCAACATCGATATTTTTTGCATGTTGCTCAACAACATGGCTACAAATGTTTTCATTGCTTTTTTTAACATTTCCAAACATAACATTGTCTTCGCTGGAACAATTTTCATTTTGACTTTTTTCTGTTTCTCGCTCACGTTCAGCTCTCTCTCTTTAAATACGAACAATTCATGTGACATAAACTACTTTCATAATCAAAACAACCTTATTTAAAACACACATGATTTAATGTCTTCAAATTAAAAATAATTTAATAACACTGTCTATAATTAACCTTTTTATAATTTGCACCTATAAACGTGTTAAAATGTTTCCTTGCTTTACACGCAGACTGTTGGAGTCCAACAGTCACAACTGAAGGTTTATCGTACGAAGTCTAACCAAAGATCACGATTGAAGGTTTATCTTATCAAGTCTTACAAAAGATCACGACTGAAGGTTTATCTTATCAAGTTTTACCAAAGATCACGACTGAAGGTTTATCTTATCAAGTCTTACCAAAGATCACGACTGAAGATTTATCTTATCAAGTTTTACCAAAGATCACAACTGAAGGTTTATCTTATCAAGTCTTAAAAAGATCACGACTGAAGATTTATCTTATCAAGTCTTACCAAAGATTACGACTGAAATTTATCTTACAAGTTTTAAAAATATCACGACTGAAGGTTTATCTTACGAAGTTTTGAAAAAGATGACGACTGAAGGTTTATCTTATCAAGTCTTACCAAAGATCATGGCTGAAAGTTTGGAAAGTACTTCAAATTAAGGACCTTAAATCAAGAACCACTTTAAGATAACTTCACAGCCGTTATTAAATGTTTTCTTAATAATGCTGTCATCATGTTTATTAAAACATTTTTTATTAAAGACTTTTTGTTTTTAATTAATTAAGTCGTGGGAAGAACAACAACGACTTTATCTTATTTGACAATCGTTAATAACAGAGTCAAAGGAAATTAATTTTCTATTACTTGATTACGTCTCCAAATTTCTAAATGATTTGTTGTCAAGATTTGATTTGTTTTCATTTTATTTCTTCTGACAAAACAGGATGAAAAATGTTTTCCTATAATTCTTGAGCCTCAAGAAATACACAAAAGGATTTAAAGCAAAGTTAAGACAAAGAATAGTGGAGAGAAAACAAAATAATACATTTTCTCTCATATCTTTATCCAAATCAAGACGCTTTACTGCACCATAAACAGTAGCTGGAGTGACACACAGTACGGCAACAACGCCGATGACAATGATCGTGTTTAAAAATTTTTTCTCGTTGATAATTCTTGTTTGACATGACTGTCCTTTGCCATTCGATGATAAATATTTCGCGTCACGTTTAAGTGAGATAAACGTCAGAACATACGCAAAGGAGGTGAGGATGACAACAACAGCCATTAAAAAATACTTGAAATAACTGAGTTCATCAACCGTGTCCGTTAAAATATGATAAACTGGATCACAAAAGGAAAAAATCCAAATAAACGCGATCCAAATGGCAGTTTTCATACCGCTCATGTACGAGCGATGTTTAAAAGGATGAACAACTATGAAATAACGGTCCACAGCGATTGATAAAAGTGACAAAAACGAGGCAAAATAAGGAACATGAGATAAAGCTTGAACGTAAGATTTACCAGAATTCATTGTTCCCATTAACATCAGTACATCAACAATAAGATCACAAATGGCAAGATTTGCTACTAAGTAGCTCGCTGAGTTACGAAAACATCGTAAAGGATCTTTTAGCAAACAGATAAGTAGAATTATCTGTAGTATTGCTCCAGTTATACACACGGTGTATAGAG
This sequence comes from Xenia sp. Carnegie-2017, assembly GCF_021976095.1. Taxonomy (NCBI): domain Eukaryota; kingdom Metazoa; phylum Cnidaria; class Anthozoa; order Malacalcyonacea; family Xeniidae; genus Xenia; species Xenia sp. Carnegie-2017. Next base: position 11,690,691 of record NW_025813483.1, on the reverse strand, counting down.
ACCAGTACATTGTCGTATAACCCATGAAAATATTAGGAATGGACATTATTAAGAGCGACAAATTTTTTTCGCGCCGTTAGAACTACTGCTCGCGATGAAGCGTGTCGTTGTTTAAATGTCAGATATTTCACTACACTAAATTATTGTATTAAACAATAAATAATGTATATTTATAACTTTCATCATCCCATAAACAGACGACGCAAGGAACAGATGCAATAAATTGCGGATGAGCAAAAATAGAAATGACTGCACAAACCTCTCTTCTCGATTTTTTCTAACTCGTTCCAGTCTCTCTGCTCTTTCTTTCCTGTCAGCTTCTTTCTGTAAACAAAGCAACATACAAAATATTCAATGAAAATTAACTTTTTAACAAAATAAAGTTTGTAGAACATACCTGTATTTCAGTGTCTTTCAAAACCCTTTCTTTTAACGAAGTAAAATCTTCATTGATAGTGTGAAGAAGCCAGGAGAAACCTTAAAAAATGAGAATAATACAGCATCTTTAACATATATTTTATAAGCAGCTTTACTATCCATGAGCCATGACCAACCTTTCTTAATTTGACCATCAACCTTTCTTCCTTCATTCAATAAAGCTGTACATTGAAACTGAAATAAAAAAATTTTACAAAATTAAGAGACGAAAAACTTAAAGAAAAATCTACATCATAAACGAAATGGCAGAAAAGCTAATAATCCGGTCCATAAAAAATTGAAAATTGCGCACAAGGGGAACAAAAAATACAAGTTGTCAAGGAGAGGAGTGTGTAACGATAAAGCAGTTGAAGTGTGTGAATCAACATGTGTTTTTTACATGTTTTACATGTACATATGCCATTTAGGTGATCATGTGAAAAGCATGTGATCATTCACAGGTATCAGTACGATGCAACTTTCATACCATAGCTGAGATTGGGGGGTTTCATATACTGACGAATGGAGATCAAACAAATACAATTACGCTACGTAACTCCACTAAGCAAATTACTGTTAACAATAATTACGAAGGAGTACAAGCAATCAGATATTATACACAAATTCTTTAATGTCATTCCTACTGAAGTGTAGGGATAACTGATAACAAATGGCATCATTTGAAATGCCAAAATTGTGTTTATTTTGGTTGTGACAAAAAACAATTTTGTTGAAAACTACTTTTAACTTTGAGTCTTCCAGTCCAACATACTTACTTAAAATTAACAATGAGACATTAACAGTAGATAAGAGACATATTTCTCTTGACTATGAAAACTTTACACTGACTAAATTCATAATTCTATGTTCTAAATCAGCAACTTAGATGAAAGCCTTTGATAAATTTCATCTTTTAAAAATTACAGCTGTTCCAAACATTCAGAAATGTTGCTTAGCAACCTGAGTTGCTAAGTCAGCATTACTAATATACAATATTAACTATCATCAAAATCAGCAATACCTATACATAATAGAAACTATGATCATATTTTAAACAGAGAATAGTTGATTGAATATAAAATCGTAACAGGGCTCAAACAAATGGAAAATCACAGTCAATTGAACATTTTGCTATAACACTTACAATTTTGTAACAGCAATTACATTTGTTTGCCAATTCCTCCAAGCCAAACTGACTTTCTAAATTCTTTTCTGATAAAGCATCTGTAATGTCTTGTTTGTTGGCAAACCTAAAAGAAACAACAGGATCAGACTTGTCACCAGTCTACCACAAGAGTAATTTGTCACCAGTCTACCACAAGAGTAATTTGTCACCAGTCTACCACAAGAGTAATGATTAACACATTCAGGCAGTGACAAAAAAAGTCAAAATATCCTACATCTATAGCCACTTCAAAACATGGCTGACATGTGATTTCTTTTGGCTGTAACTGCCAACTGACAATGAAAATCATTAAACTTACAACAATAAAGGTTTCCCAGCTAATCTTGGGTCATATAATGCCTCATGCAAAACCTCTCTTGACTCAGATATCCTTTGATGATCACTAGCATCCACGACATACACCATGCCATATATCTGAGAGAAATACATGTACATAGTATAACAAAGACAAAACAATAGCCACACACTTCCATGAACTCAACATTTTATTCTAAGTATTTCAATAAGTAGAACAGAAGAATATTCAATAAAGATGACATTATTATCAGTGGCTTGAATTTGAATGAGGCTGCCCATGGTCCTTCCAAAATGGTAGTGCCCCTCCAAAAATCTTTTTTTTATTTATACACAGAAAAATACCAAATAATGCTTTGAATCAGAACTATCCACTGCATTCACTTGCCGAAATATAAACCTACTTTTTTGTCTTTATTCTTATAAGTAGCACTGTTCACAGTGCCATCTTGCAAGGTGATTGCTTGGGTGCCTATGGCTCTGCCCACCCGGAGCTCATAACACTTACACCACTGATTATTATTTATTGAAGTAGACATATAGAATGAAGTGTTGACCATTAAGAGACTGTGTTGACCATTAAGAGACCGTGTTGTAGATAACTGAGTTCTTGAGAAGTTGCTTGCTTAGATGTGTTCATATTTTAAATTTTAAAATATTCTGCATAAAATGTTCAAATTCTAATGTAGAGCTGCTCACATTCCAGTATGGTAAGTACATAATGGTACACATGGTGTATATAATAAAATTATTGGTAAGATGGTGCATTTAATTTATTAAATTTTAAAGTTCACAAGGAAATACTCATTCTATGGCAATTCTCCAAAATAGAGCCAGCATAACCAACATCCATTTTTTAGGTCACACAAATGCATGTAATGCAGCACATTTGCCTGTAACTTTGACAAGAATAGCAATACTTTATAACAGCATATGTTCTTAGATAAAGCAACCTTATGACACAAGAAACTTGATGATTGCCTATGATTGCATGAAGCCAGAAATAACAACAGAATTACAGAGTAAATGTCACACATGATATAGGAGAATTTTCCATCAAGATATCAAGCCACACACACAAAACAAAGTCTCTGCCATGCATGAGCCATATATTCTGGACTCTAGGGAATAGCCAAAATCGATGGGCATATCAAAGATAGGACAGACAAAATCAGAAATAATTGTGCTTTTTCTTATAGTCGGCAAGTCATTAACATACTACCTGCTTGGTCTTATGGGGGGGATTTCAATTAAACATGGCAGAGACAAACTTTCTGTTTGACATAAAGGATACAACTGATATAAAAGACCAACCTCAGCATAATAATCCTTCCATATCCCTCGGATACGAGGTCCACCACCAACATCATACACGATTGCTTTGAAATTGGCCAACTTGAATTCCGCACTCGAAAATCCTATTGTTGGAATAGTCAATTCTCTTGCTTCTAAATAAAAATATGACAAATTCCGTCTTTTATTGATCAGAATTTAAGGTAATGACACAGTGTTTTGTAGGAAAAGGACATAATACGTACAAAAAGAAAATAAGAACTATAAAAAAAGCAATGTAAACTTTTGCTATACCTCCTTTTAAATTGTTTATTATCGTAGATTTTCCAGCATTGTCAATGCCCAACATAAGTAGTCTTACATCTCTAGAAAATATGATAACATATTAACACATTAACGCAATATAAGTGGAGAAAATTTTCAACACTCACCTACATCCCCGCTTTCTCAAACGGGAAAAACATCTCGAAATAAAATCTAGCATGCTTCAAATACTAGATAAGTCCACTTTATATCCTTAAAAACGTCATTTTAATTTCGGTAGTTCCAAAAGTAAACTAAACGTGAGATGTTTGAGGTGTTAAAACGTTTTTCAAGCGTCTAATAATTTCCAAAATTTACATTAGAAGTTGCGATGGAAACAACTGAATAAAATTGCCCTGTTCTCAATATTTCTCTACAATTATAATCACCTATAAAACACTCCATCTTCGATTGTCGTGATGGCCGAGTGGTTAAGGCGTTGGACTCGAAATCCAATGGGATCTTCCCGCGCAGGTTCGAATCCTGCTCACGACGAACTTTTTGAAAAGATTTCTTTTACGATTTATTTAAGTCAAAATCTAACCTATTGTTTGTATACCCAATATTTATACTAATGTATAAAGAAATAAACAAAAAATGTATTTACAATGCAAAAAAGGTTCATAACTCATAACAGCATGTCATATAACCAAAAGTTATCAAACTATTCTTCCCAGTCCCCACGTTTCACCCCAACTTTTATAGTCTCTCTAATCACAAATAAGAGAATAAACAATGTGATTAATTTTGTAATTCAAATGAAAGAGGATATTAACTAATTTCGCCGTAGCTTTCTGCATCAAAAGCTTTCCTTGCTTTCTTCAGTTCTTCATTCATTGTTAATAAATCCTACAATTAACACCAAAGCATGTAAAATTGGTTGCAATCAAAAATATTGAAAAAAATAGTTTAAACTTCATACCTTTACTCTAGCATATTTCTTGGGATCCTTGCGAATCAAAAACACAACATCTTCCACATGGACTCGGCCTTTCTTTCCAATGGCCATGGCTTTCAATGTCTATCATAAATTAGAAGCCCTATCATTACTTTGGCACAAGAAAGAGAATATCTTAACAAAACCATAATACCATTTCTGAAATGTATTCAACCACCAAATCTTCAAGCAAGTCAACAGATTCTGTAAATGGGGCTTGGTCATCACCAAAACCATACATCATACATCGTACTGCAAGAACAAAGAATATGATTTGATGAATACTTGTCCTAACATGAAAAAAGTACGTCATTTTGAGACATCTATCCGATCAATAATCTATGCTGCTATACATGCATATAATTACATTCTTTGTGAAAAAGACGCTTCCTCTTTCCTGAAGTATCCTCCTAAAAGACAATTGCACACTTAAAAACAAAAATGGGTTAATAAAATAGGAATTTAAAATAAAAATAATCAGTTTACTTCTTTGCCACTACTGTCTGGCTGCTCTTCTTGTTCCGCCATATTGATTACAATTTACAAATTAAGAAATACGTCATGTTAACGAATGGTAAAGGTGCAGTCATTTATGGTTGCAGTGCAGGCTCCTTGTCCCAAACGCATTTTCAAACGGCTTCGAAATGATTTTTACACTTACAATCACATTTTATTTATTGTAGAAAAATAATACAAATATGCACTGCAACTAGTTACATAAGCAAGCACTTCTGCTAACGATCAGTTACAATCCAAAACATGTTGGAAAATAGTTTGCGAAAAGCTGTGCCTACGTGCCGTCTTCCGTTAAATCGACTTTCTTTCGCTAACGGACTCTGCTTTTACGAAGTCCTGCATTTTAGCGCCCTGTTATCTTAAAATTTATTTTGCTGTAGAGTTGGTGAGCATGTGTAGATAATTTTAGGGATTAATGAAACAGTGATTGTGAATACTTGAAATAACAAGTTTCACCTACCATTGAATGACTTTTCTTATTCCAAATGTAACGAATTCGAGTAACAAATGCCTGAAAAATACGTTTCTCAATATCCATTGAAGGAAATGATTAAAAAATTATCGACTTCTTCCAATCATGACGAATATATTTAACTTTCCAAAATCGCTGTTGACAATTAGTTATTACTAATTTTAATTCATCCATAGTCACGATTCCATTACCGTTTAACTGTGTTTAACTCACTTACCACTCTTCTTCAAGAGAAAATTCTGTGGAAATTAATGGGATAAAAACTTCGAACCACTCTCTTTCTCTCTTATGAAGGACTTTCAAAACTTAGATTAACGTTATGCAATGCAATTTATTGATGTTTGTGTTGCAGTTAGTAAAATAATTTAGAGTTACAAAAAACTAGTTGGCAGTTATTTGCATTGTTTAAAAATGTTTTTTATGCGTATTGGCACATGATCATAAAACATTGCCTGTGACAAAACGTTCCAGCGCGTAAGGCACAGCTTTTTCGCAAGTGAATTCCTAAAATTTGCTTAAAAACGCTATCGACATCGTTTTCGGAGTGACTGTTACCACGAATGATTGACACATATGTATGAAATTTTGGAGTGACGACTAGGTGCTAGACAAAGCTTCACTCTCATCTCTGGCATCAGTCAGTTCAAACTCAGATTGCATTTCCCCGGTTTGTGGGGGAAAGTCTAGTGGTAAAACAGTTCCTGATGCATCCTTAGTGGATTGGACAGACGATACGACATTATCGTTTAAACTGCCTTCCTTTTGTTCTGAGACAGTTTTCTCATTCATATTGTTATTGACAGTGGCACACAGAACTATCTCCTCGGGTTGTTCAGAATTAACGTCGCAGTCGAAAGTATTTGCTGTTTCCTTCACGAAGAGGTTCTATTTTGGATTCAACTTCAACAGGTGCAGCAAGTTGAACAGGTGCAGCAGATTCAATCATCTCCTCGTTACACTGAAATGAACCTCCATTCGCATCTGAGGCAGTTACATTTATAGTACTTACCGGTGGCGATTGTATTGCATCTATGTCAGGGAGAATTCCAGTTGACTCCGTTTTTATATCGTTTGACTGCAGTTTTATTTCACTTGACATCGAATGGGAAGTCTCCTCGGATATTGCCATCAAATGGCTGTCACTCGATTCAACATGAATAGTTTCCTGGTTATCACTATCAATTTTATTCGTGACTTCAGTCGGCAGCTGTTCTGCACCAGCGTCCCCGACATCATCCCTCAGTGGTTTTTGTATGTCACATTGTTTTGCATTGTCCAAACTATCACCTAATGAACGCCCATCATTTTCAGGTAAAATCTTAGCACCTACCAGTTCCTCAGGAACAATATTGTCATTTTTATTTTCATGATCAGTTTCACTTGAGGACTGACAAGAAGGGCATCAGTTGATGTCTCTCTACCCTCCGAAAATGCTTCTGATCCAACGTTTTCTTTACCAATAATCAGTTTGTTTGCATCGCCATTGTCAGTCTCACTTGCCGACTGTTGAACAAGGGTATGAGTCGATGTCTCCGTATTGACTTCAAAAGCTTCTGGTCCAACATTTTCTTTATCAGTAATCATTACGTTGGGGTTGTCATTATCAGTTTTACTTGATGACAGTTGAACAGGGACATCAGTTGATGTCTGTGTATTGCCTTCAAAAGATTTAGATCCAACGTTTTCTTCATCACTAATCATTTTGTTAGAATCGCCATTATCAGCTCTCTCGTCAGACGAATGTTGCTTTTCATTGGTTGGTTTCATTGTTTGTTGTTGTACATCGACTATAGCCGTCATATCACCAGTACTCTCGTTTTGTTCATGAACAGTTTGTTCCTCAATGATCATTTTCTCGACATTGCTGCTATTTGGCGGCTGGTTGTGTTCACTTACCGTTTGCATTCCACCTTCAACAGCCATAGACTGGACATCGTCAGCTGACCCTGCAGAATTAAAAGGATTATTTGTGAAGCTATCCTGTTTTGTATTAATATCAGTGGGTGCTTCTTGCTCAATAGAAACGCCAACAGGTGGTGTTTCATTTGATCCTCCAGGAACTTGAAGTTCTGAAAGATTTGGTTTTTCTTCGCCAACTTCCCCTTCTCCAGGCGCGAGCGTTGCGGTTTCAGTACTTTCATTGATCTTGTTATTAGTAATCTTTTCTTTAAGTGCTTTGATTTCAGCCCAGCCTTTAGCAATTTCATCATTATTTGGATCAGCACCGCCATGATGAATGTTGTTTTCTTGTTGTTCTCCGCCTTGCTGATACTGATCAATAGGATTCCCTTTGGATGCTTCATCTTGTTCACCCCATCGACTTCTTTGCTCATCATGCTTCCAAGAGGACCCAAAACCAGGAGCACCAAGTCTTGGTCCTTGGTGTCTATCGTGAGGAGGTCCTTGGTGTCTGTCGTGAGGGGGTCCTTGGTGTCTATCGTAAGGAGGTCCTTGGTGTCTATCATAAGGAGGTCCTTTGTGCCTATCATGCGGAGGAGCTTGGTGTCTATCGTGAGGATGCCCTTGGTGTCTATCGTGAGGAGGTCCTTGGTGTCTATCGTAAGGAGGACCTGGATGCCTATCATGAGAAGGTCCTTGGTGTCTATCGTGCGGAGGTCCTTGGTGCCTATCATGAGGGGGTCCTTGATGTCTGTCAAATGGAGGTCCCCAGTGATGTCTGTCGTGTGGTGGTGGTCCCCAATCATTGTCAAAACGTCCACGCTTCTGACGTTCGAATGGTTCTTCCCAGTCACGTCCACGACGTCCTCTACGTTCATTATGACCCCACCTATCTCGTCCTCCATCATGTCTCCATGGCTCATTCTCTGGACCCCATTTATCATTCTCATGACCCCAATGCTCACGCTCATTACGCCAATTCTCGTTTGGTCGTCCTCCTTCGGGTCGCCATTGTTGGTTTTCTGGTCTCCACTGATTACGTGAATCACCTTGCGGTCTCCATAGCTGTCCTTGAGGTCCATTTGGGGGAGGACCTTGAAATCGCGTGTTACCTTGAGGTGCAAATGGTGGACCAAATGGTGACTGAAATGGAGGACGAGGTCCTCCATCACCACTTGGCCGTTCACTTTCAAATGGAGGTGCCTCACTCGATGTGTTAAATTGTTCCACTCCAGTATTCGTTGTGCTCTCTGCAGTTTGACCATACGACATCTGTTGTTCTGACTGTAGGTTGGGTTCATGTGCACCCTGATATTGTGGTACATCTTCTTGACCTGGAGGAACAATGTTTTCTGTCGATTCTGTGTCATCAACTGTCTTGCCTTGACCTACTGCCTCATCTTGGCCACTCTCAACAGTCTGCCCACTGTCAACATTAGTTTGTGCTCCACCTGCAACAGGTTGCTGCCCACTAAACATCGGGGGCATTCCAGGCATCGGTGGAGTTTGTTGTTGCATGCCTGGCATAAACCTAGGAGGCATCATATAAGGATTCATTCCAGGCATAAATGGTGGTCGAGGGAAGGGCATGTTGCCTGGTTGAAACTGCATACCAGGAAAGTTCATACCAGGTGGAGGCACCATCCCGGGGGGAGGAATGCCAAAAGGTGGAAATCTTGGCATGCCAGGAGGAATGACTTGGCCTGGTGGCATAGCTGGAAAACCAGGTGGTGGAAATGGCATTCCTACTACAGTTGTTGTTTGTCCAGTTGTACCATCAGAACTTGTAACAGTTGCTGATTCTTCTTCTTCTTCATGAAAATATAAAAAATCAACTTAAGTTTCTCTGACGTTGGTTGATATCAAAGATTCACTACAAGCACGATAAAGAGTACACGAAACAACTTACTTTTCTTTAAACTTTCTGTGATTGTTCTTGGATCAATCCAACCACCTTCAGACAATGTTGTTATTGTGTCCGAAGACTTCTCCAGTTTTGCTATAGGAATGTATGTGACACCAAGTTCTTTATTAAAATGGTCTTTGTATTCCTTTGCTCCCTTAGCTGGTGCCCAAGCAAGCTGAGAATATACACAATGACATAAACTAAATCTTCTGTCATGACTGCACACTAAGCACGTGTTAATAACGGGAATTTCACATTAATGTTAACAATATTCAAAGATGAAAGACGAGATGTTTTATTTCAGAAAACTTTATATCTTCAGGCCATTTTGATACGGTAGTAAAGACGGAAAAGATATCAAACAAGGGCATTTTTGAGAAAGAAGCAAAAGGTTTCTTTATTTATAATTTGCTGTTATTTCAGATAAACATAACACATAAAAACACCATGAAGATGTTATTACACAGTTTAAATAGAATTCCTCAGAGGAGTGAACAAAGATAAAAGAATGATCTCATAATTTACAAATTTTTACGCACACACACAATTATATTTATTTACTGTTATTTAACGGATATATCAAAACATAAACTTCCTTTATATGTATGCATATGTATTCATACAGATATATAGGTATCTGTACGCATGTCTATATAGATATAAAAAATGTACACTTCAAATATACAGCAGTTGCAATACCTTGTAATTATTTCTGAGTATTTGCCTACTAGACAAAGAATGATACGCTGCTTCTCTTTCAGCCATCTGTATATAGGCACAACCACGTGGTATTATCATCTTAACACAATAATACAATTAGACATTACAACAACCTTCACGTAATCAGGCATAGAATTAGTGGTGCGGAAAATATGCGCACTGCACACAACTTCTGCTGTTGTACGGGATAAATGTGGAGTGGTGAATTTTCTTAAACTATTGTGTTGTCTGCAATCATGCAATACAACAACTGATACCAAAAAACGTACACAATAGTCTCATTGACTTTCACCCCAAATTATACGTAGCACCCTTTCCCGACAGAGCAACATGTTACATGCTTGGACGTCACAAACACGATAACTTACATCTATAAGTTGAACTTCACCATATTCTTTGAACATTTCTTGTAAGCTCTCCTTCGTTGTGCTACGATTCATTTTTCCAAGCCAGACTGTGCGACTACAAACTAAAAACAAATAACATACAGTTCCCAAAGCTCCATGAAAGGAAATTACAAATATAGATGTCGTTGATTGAATGATCAATGATGTTCAGATAAGACATTATCATCCAGTGCCCGCAAAGGACTCAGACCCGTCTTGGTTATCATCATAAAACATCATTGCGAAAAAAAAACACATGCAGTCATTGGTTAACGTCGACTGTTATCTTGCTTGTTTTCTCATTGATGCAAAGATAGTTAGGAAATCAATTACAATAATGGTTTTAAAAAATAAAATTAACACGTAGGTTTTAAAAATTTTAGTGTGACTAATGACAGAGCTATCACACAGTTTCCAACAAACAGAAAACGAAGTTGAGTGAGTGGGGACAATGGTAAGGGCAAAAACAAAATATACTTTATACTTTCAGAACTGAAAATCCGGCCAACAGAAAAAAAAGAATAAAAAATCCGGCCAACAGAAAAAAAGAATAAAAAATCCGGCCAATAGAAAAAAAGAATAAAAAATCCGGCCAACAGAAAAAAAGAATAAAAAATCCGGCCAACAGAAAAAAGAATAAAAATCCGGCCAACAGAAAAAAGAATAAAAAATCCGTCCAACAGAAAAAAGAATAAAAAATCCGGCCAACAGAAAAAAAGAATAAAAAATCCGGCTAACAGAATAGCGCAAAAGCCAATAAAACCTTCATTTGTTTTTTGTGTTCTTCAGCCTGGAGTAAATTGAATTTTTTTTACGAAAGCTTAACAATTTACTAACCGCTGACGTGATCTTCTTTAACAGGAGGAATCCATTTCTCTTCTTTAACTTCTTTTGTCTCTACTGCTTTTTCTTCCTCTTTTTCACGTTCTTTCTCGCGTGCTCGTGGTTCTCGTTCCTCACGTGACCGACGCCTTTCTTCACGTGGTCGTTCACGCTCATTTCGTGATCGTTCACGTTCTTCACGAGGCCGATCACGATCTTCTCGAGTCCTTTCACGTTCTTCGCGAGCACGATCACGCTCTTCACGATGTCCATCCCTTTCATCACGCTCAGGACGTTGTTTATCGCGAATTTCCCGTGGTCGCTCGCGTTCATTGCGTTTTCGATCACGATCTTCACGTGCTCTATCCCTATCTTCACGAGATCTGTCTTGATCGTCACGTGGTCTATCACGTAACCGGTTTCGGTCGTCAGGTAGTCTTTCACGACCTCTTTCTCGTTCACTATAAGGAAATACCATCATTTTTTAAATATTATCGGTAAATGATAACTGACTCCGTAAAGATAAAATAAATTAAATTGCATCAAGTACATTGTCTGGCCAGCACGCAGAAAATAACCATTATTTATTTCCTTACAAAACTATCGCATTCCAGTGAGTGAATAGAGGAAAGTTTTCATAGTTATAATGAAAACGCCCACCGTTATGATATAAGTTAAATACAAAGCAAATAAAATTGTTGTTCACAAGGAATTTGTTTTTTTTAAAAATCATGGTAAAAAGATGTGATTGGAAAATTTCTTTCTCGTCTTAAATATTTCGAATGAGAATTGCAAATGCTTCTTGAAAAAAATGTGTCGATGTGGCCTGAGAGATTATGCTTTTTATACACGTGGAATAAATAAATATTAATCATACCTGGCTACTTCACGATGCCGTCGTTCGCGTGGGGACCTGGAACGATTGCGGGGAGGAGATTGCGCGTGTGGAGTAAATGTAGGTTGAAATGTCGGTTGAAATGTCGGTTGAAATGCTGGTATGGCTGTTTCATTTAATGGCTGGAGTGTCTCTGAGAAAGAAAAAATACTTGAGAATACGTTGGTAATTTTGGGGAAAACTAAGTACGATTTGGAATGTCCAGAAAATGAAATTTTATCAATCAGAAAATAGAGACAATCGTCACATACCCATGATACATAGGTGTCAGTCCGCCCGTCTCGTTATTCATCATTTTATGTAGGGCATCACACAATAACGTATGAGAAACCAGTTACAAACCTGGAACTTTCATCGCTGGACTACTTTCTGGGACTTTTTGTGGGGGGATACTGCTGACCACTTTTTGTTGCTGGCGAAATTGCTCTTCCATGCGTTGACGAGCATTAACCACTTCCACTTGTTCGAACGAACTTTACAAATAATATATACATTAGCGTTTGAACTTCCATTTGCCCAGAGAAAATTCACAAATAATATATAGAGTGGATTATTAGAGTTTAAAATTCCACATGCTAATAGGAACTTCACCAATAATATATACATCAGAATATAAGAAACATAACAAATAATACAAACATTTTATTTAGTATGAGTATTAGGGTTTGAACTTTCACTTGTTTAAAGAAACTTCACAAACAATATATATATTGGGTCATTAGAGTTTGAACTTTCACATGCTCAAAGAAACTTTACGAATAATGTATACATCAAAATACAAGATTTGAACTTTCACTTACTCAAAGGAACATAACAATTATTATACATATATTGAGTTAAAGAGTGTGAATATCTCCTTGCTCAAAGGAACATAAGAAATAATATACATATTTATACAAAGAAACCTTAAATTGTTGAGTCGACTGGCTTCCTGCTCAAGCTGTCTTTTCTTTTCTGCAATACGCTGTTGGTCGTCTTGATCATCACCATAATCAAAGTCATCCACATAACTTTGCTGAAGTAGAAAGAAAAAGTCATGAGATGAATTATAACTATTTGATCTAAAACATAATTGTTACATATCTTTGGTGTGTGTTCAGAAACAGAGACAGTCAATCAAACATGACATCAGTCCGCCCGTCTCAAAAAGTCATCATAACACAACACAGCAACAATAGCCAGCTTCAGCAAATGGATCACACTTTAATTGATACTCAATTTCATCTATGAGCCAACTAACCTGTTGCGAGTTGGAATAAAATGTGTTTCCTTGGTTGGCATCAGGATAATTGTAACCCTGATGGTGACCTTGGTTTTGTTGTGCTGGTAATTGAACATCATGTTGATACTTTTGCTTGTTCAACTGTCTATCACCCTCTCCTGTGTATTGCTGTGTTTGGTAATGTCCAGGGGGGTCACTACCTTGTTGATTAACCATTCCAGTAAGAGCTTGAATCTGCTGAAATACTTCTGTAGGTAGTTGAAATTTTGGTTCGCTTTCCAAAGATTCAGGTTGGTTTCCCAGTTTAGTCTGTTGTTGTTGTTGGAGACGTTCCTCCATTTCCCTAATACGGCGAACCTGTTCCTCTTGCTGCTTCTGAAGCATGGCAATGTACATTTGTTCTTGAGGTATTTCCCCGGCAGCCACTTCCCCTGAAGCATGCTGGGTAGTATCTGTAGCATAAAACATTGGTAGATATAATAAGACATTCTGAAACAAAATTCAACTACCTAAGTGTTATAGTTAAAAACAAACCCAGTTGTTGAGTTGTTGGTTTTGCTTGTGCTAAATTCAAGAGAGGTTGAATGACATCTGGTGGATAAACTTTGTTCTTCTGCCATAAATTCAACACCTTTATGAGTTTGCTCTAAACATAAAAACCACATGACAATCATCAGATTTATATAATTCTATTCTGAATGCATACAAATGTTGTACGATAGCAATAACAGGATGACCATTTAGATTGCATTCTCATACCTTCTCCTCGGGAAGGCATTTATAAAAGTTCTCAAAAGAATTCATGATGTTCTTTCCAAATCTTGGACCAAACACATCTTTCTCAGCACCAAACTATAAATAATGATATCAATAATTATACATTTCAAGATTAGATATGATTCACTTCTGCCTACCTGATGACGAGACTGTCGAATGATGGAATCTATGACGTATAATGCTGGAATCTTATATTCAGGTCGACACTAAAATTGAGAGATAACTAGATTAGTATTCTACGTAATATGCAGTACTGACATAAAATCATAACGACCAAGACTACCTTTTGTACAAACTTTTCCAAACTTTGCACAACGTGCTTGTAATACTGGAAAAAAATAAATGATATTTAAATAGGAAAAACATTAAAAGATAAGATATTGTAAGTTCGCTTCCATTATCTGAATAATTGTAGGCAATTTCGTGCTCTTCAATCTTCAATTAATGTCCCGTTGAATTGACCCTTGCCCTATTAAACATACTCCGAAAATTCCCCAAAACAAGCATTGTATTCATAATGTAAGACAACCCAAAGTAAACGGTTGAAAGATGTACAGTAACATGTGTTAACTGTTCCTGAACTCCCAACACCGAGGACTAGCTCTAGCTGTAGTAGATGAAAACATTTCCTTCGAACGACCACTGCACTTCATACCTTTACTGCTTTCAAAGCTAATCGGGTAATTGATGTCACTTTCGCTTTTGAAATTGGCGGCTTTGTCGCGTACAGCGTTGATAACTAAAAAAGGAAGACGAAGTGTGACAACAAGCTGCAAACAAGGCAACGATAAACTACTCAGTTTTTCACTATTTGCGGAGCGTTCTGAATGAAAAGAGTTGCACATACCTCGCTGTTAAACTGCCGGACAATCTCCATATCAGCCATGTTTAAATAGAAGTAGAAAAGCTACAAAATAGATGATCTTAGTGCATTATTTCGTCTATTTCCATGTGCTTTCAAAGTCTCACCGCTCAACGAAACAATATGGCTGCCCACGTATCACGGTAGCTCCACGCGCGAAACAATAAAAACACGCGGGGTACAAAAAAAACATACAACCGTATCACTTAGCGTAACATGACGTTGTTTGTAATTACTACATCATATAGCAGGCTCAACATTACATGGCAACATTATGAACAAAATTGACCGTTTCATAAACTTTTGAAAGATAAAAAAGCAAATTTCATTGAAAAATTTCCATTGTTTTCCTAATTTTCCTGGAATATGAATCAGACGCAGTACAAGGTAATTTATTTCAATGCCATTTTTTGCTGATTGATCACATGCATTATCACAGTTCACTGTAATGTTCCTTGAAATGTATTTCTTAATGTTCTTTAAAATCTTTCGTTTATGAAGGTTGCAGACTCCAAACGCGAAGAATTCAGAAAATATTTGGAGAAGGCTGGAGTACTAGATGCTCTGACTAAAGGTGTAAATCGCAGATTCACTGCTTTATTGTCTTTGTGTAATGTTCGTATAAGTTATTTTGCTTTTTATAGTTCTTGTGTCTCTTTATGAAGAACCAGAGAAACCATCTAATGCTTTAGAGTATCCTTTACATCAGTATTACGCGTAGAAATATGTATAAGTACTGGCAATAAAAACTAACTTTGAGAGCCTTAACCAAAGATATTTTAAAGTTATTTGGGAGCCTTTCTTCATGGCGGACCTCCACAAACAGCAGATGTACAGGACCTCAAGTTAAATGTCGAGCAGTTACAACAAATGAATGCACAGTTAACCAAAGAGAATGAAGAACTTCGTCTTAAAGTAAGGAAATTTGTCAAAGTCCCAAACTTGTAAGAGTTTGCTACGAATGTTCTTTTAGTGCATCTTCTAAACTAAAGTCCAATTAAATTTCATTTAGCTTCAACAATATGAACCAACAGGAGATGACCAAGGAGTAATTATATAATTTCATCTGTTTAATAATATTTTCCATTATTTTGCAATCCCACATGTTTTGGAGTTTAATGCATGTTTTTTTTCTTTAGGCCTCAGAGACTTGATGGATTCAAGAGTTTAATACACTGTAACATATTGAAATAGTTTAAGCAATTTCAATTTGGACTTTTTTGCTTATTTTTTTCTTGCTTACTACAAGAAAAGTGCATTTATTCGTATATCTAAATATTGCAATGTTTGACCTTGTGTAATGTCAATAAGCATTAATATAATGCACAGATTTCATAACCATAATCTTAAAAAAGCATTTTGCCAAAATTTGTTGAAAAAGTCTTCATTATTATTCTGGACACTTTTTGTCACCAAAAACTGGCAAACTATGAAACATCAGTTTGCAAATTTTCCAACATTTTGATTTCATGCTGGTCATTTTAAATGTTTACAATAAGGTAATTTTATTGGACATTTGTTTGCCAGTAAAATTGTGTTATTTTCCATAAGATAAGTTAAACAAACATACCAAACATATTCAGCAAAATTTTTTTATTAAAAGCGGAGATTAATTGAAAGCACACATAGCAATTTAGCAATTTAAACAGAACATTGAATATAAATTGAAATGCTAGAAACGAAGAAGGGCCAATGTTCTTCGTTGTGGCAAAGCATAGTAAGCAAAGTGCATAAGCTATAAGTCATTTTGAAATTCCAATAACGCCACAGCCAAGGCGACCACCTGCATGGCCAGTCTTCAAACTATCGTCATGTCCACCCTTACCTAAATCATCTGTACCTGCGTGGACCTGAAAAAATAACAAAATACAAATCATTTTAAGGAAATAGCTTGAAACACCAAAATATTTACCAAAAATAGTTGAATACTGACCACAATTGAGCGTCCTATGACCGAATGTTCACCACATAATGTAACAAGTCTATCTTTAATATCTATTTTTGCCAAACCATTTCCGTCAGCATCAATATTGCCAAGATCACCAACATGTCTACACAAAATTGCCCACAATTAATATGCTAAGATAGTGATATACAAAAATTCATAATCACAAGACATTGATTAAAATACCTTTCACTATCAGCAGGACCTCCGTGGTTCTTTTGGAAAGGATTGAAATGACCCCCTGCACTTGTGCATCCTTTTTTTGAAAAAGATTAAAAGAGTTGAATGCGGCAACATAAATTTTTTTGCAATGCATTTCAAGATTTCTAACCATTGGTGTAATCACCAAATTGATGAATATGAAAGCCATGTAGTCCTTCCGATAAGCCATCAACAGATCCTGTGATCATACATTCACTTTCAGGACTCTGGGAGGAAACATATCCTATGAAAACCTGCTATGATCTGCTCAAGTAATATGTAATCCTCAATACAAATGCTCTTTGTAATTCACCATCAGGACTATGAGAGAAAATATATTCAAGGAAATCTGCTAAAATCCACTGAAATTACATTCGATCCTCACTAGCGGAAACTGTCATAAGCCTCTTGACAATGAAATCACAACTTTACATAATTTTTAAATACGTTTTTTTAAATACATAATATCAACTTGTACTGTACTGAATTGTACAATTTTCACTGAGTTCTAATATTTAAAGTAAAACTACCCTGCAATGATTTAATGTTACTGTGACCTTACCACGATGTACGAGCCACCGGCAAGCCTAATAGTTTTTGGACTGAGAGTGTTCGTACAAGGTACAAAACATTACGACACAAATCAAGTATAATATCTTTTAAAACAGTCAAAACCCTCCTTAGATCTTCCTTATTACAAACCCTAACAACAAGATTAGCAAAACAACACAAGTTTTAATTTCAATTCGAATAATCTACAATTACAGCATCTACATTATAGCAATGACAATCAAGGGCGAGGCATTACGATGTATCATTTGTAGATACGTCTTATCAATAACTCATATCACTCGCATCAGAAGCAACATACCTCCTGAAGAAAATTGATAGTTCCTTTAATAGTTTCGCCCCTAAGCACGCAGACAGCTTTTACAGGCATTTTAGAAACGTTTCCTTCGCTAATTCACGGTGATTTGTTTACTACACCTCTCGTGACAGTTTACAACTTCTGACTTGATCATGAGGCACGCGAACTATATAGTGCAGAGGTTGTGGGCGGGTCACGGGGGGGGAGGGGAGAAGAAAGCATTTAGATCAAAGGGGTGCGGCACATGCAACACGATGAGGGTAAGCGGGTAAGCGTTACTAAACGTCATTAAAACGCAGCAAATAGATAAATTATATAAAGGAGGTATCAAAAAATAAGACCTCTAGAAATGAAGATCTTGTGAAATTACGATAAGTAAGTTCAATGCCTATCACTATACTAAGCCACCGTTCAATACAATACTGTAATCTAAATGCATGTGTTCTATGTCTTTGTTACAGGCACAAAAGCTTTTCTGCTCCTGGTGATATAACATAACTTCTAACTGCAAAATGTGAAAAGCAATGAAACAGTGAAATTAGCATAGTGATTACGCATTGAAATTTCACAGTAGGTTAATTTCACAGTAGGTTAATTTCATAACATTTCATGACTCTCTTTAAAGTCCTCTTCTTTTTATACACCTTGTAGTATAGCAAAACAAAATGAGCATAACTTTGAATGAAAAAGAACGAAACAACTCAAAATATTTCATGTCCATTAAAATATGTGTGGAAGAATGTGTGAGTATTGAATTGGATCATAAAATACATGAACTTTGTTTGATGAAGTCATTTAACCGTAGATATACCAAACTTTGTCTTCAAATCTGATATATGATTGAGTAATTTTAGAGCAGGTCCAAGTTTGAAGTTCATACACGACATAATGGTCTCTCGATTTAACAGCAATAATGCACCTCCATCAATTTCCTGCAAAAAATACATCATAAAATTGAGTGACAAAAATAAGTTGACAGAAAAGGAGCAAAAAAGAGTAGGTTTATAGGAAGAGAAGTGGAGACAGCAGGTTAATGGGAAGAGAAGTGGAGAGAGTTGGTTAATGGGAAGAGAAGTGGAGAGAGTTGGTTAATGGGAAGAGAAGTGGAGAGAGTTGGTTAATGGGAAGAGAAGTGGAGAGAGTTGGTTAATGGGAAGAGAAGTGGAGAGAGTTGGTTGATGGGAAGAGAAGTGGAGAGAGTTGGTTGATGGAGAGAGTTGGTTGATGGGAAGATGTGGAGAGAGAATGGAAGAGAAGAGAGAATGGAAGAGATGGAGAGAAAGAAAGAGAGAATGGAAGAGAAGTGGAGAGAGTAATGGAAGAGAACTGGAGAGAGTTGGTTAATGGGAAGAGAACTGGAGAGAGTTGGTTAATGGGAAGAGAAGTGGAGAGAGTTGGTTAATGGGAAGAGAACTGGAGAGAGTTGGTTAATGAGAAGAGAGAGAAGACAGTAGGTTGATGGCACAAAGGGTGAATAGAGTCGGTTGATAGGAAGAGGAATGAAGATAGTAAGTTGATGGGAAGAGAAGAGAATAGAACAGGATAATGGGAAGAAGGGAGAAGAGAGTTGGTTGACGGGAAGAGGAATGAACAAAGTACATGGATGACTAGGTCAACAAAATATGGAGCACCATAAAATAGATGGTATCTTTCTAAATGCGAAGATATATACGTACATGTTCCCTAAACTGTTCGGCATATTTCGTTATGTCTGACTTCTGAAAATATCCAACCACCTCATCAACACTCCACGTAAGCGGGGATGACGTTGACTCAACATCTGAAGTCACTAAATGAACGAAACCCGTGTGTTAATTTGTTGTGTGCGTCAAAACGCTCTACATCTCACGTACCTTCTGGTATCTTTTCTATTGGAGAAATTCGTCTTCTTTTAGTTTCCAACTCTTTAGTTTGATCTTGTTGACGTTTTTTCACTTGTTGTTGAAGCAGAAACTCTTGCTCCTTCACTTGCTTGAGTTGTTTCTGTTCTAATGTTTTAGCTTCATTACGTAGTTCCTCCATTCTCAATTCTTTTTGTACCCTCTCTTGCTCTGCTAGTCGAGCCACTTCTCTTTCTCTTAATTTCTTCCCTGGAATAGAAAAATGCTATAGACTATATGTAGCACCGTGCGTAGGGGTAGATGGCTGGTTGAGTATAGCACGTTATCCCCTCTATAGCAAAGCAAAGAAAACATCCATCACACCTTGGTCGTTGCATTTCGGGCAGGTACCGTGAAGCATGTTGGCCGAGAAAAGGTTCTTACAACAACGAAGATTATCAATGAATCGACCAATCACGTTCCACATCACCCACACATGATCTATGCTTTGCAGACAGCAAGTATAAGTTTCCTTGTCATGCTTCGCCTTGATGATGATCTGCAAGCAAAAGTGTTAAATACTCATCATCATAAAAACTTTAACGAGTATTAATTACCTTTCCTCGTCCAGGTCGAAGAAAACCAATCACTACACTGGGGTCGTAGGCTGCATTAACAATAGCCTGAATACTGGCTTGGAGTACATCACGGACATTACCGCGATAAACAGGATGAAGCGTGGATAATTTTATCGGGTCAAGATACGAGCCAAACTCACAGTTGTAATTTACATGAAGTTCAACTAGAACAAACAAGTCAGCAACATCAATAAGGTCATTAGCTACACACCAGTATCCCTTGGAGTACCTCATACCTTCCCCGGGGATGATATATGACGAATGATGATCATCAGAAACCGAGTCTGCCTTTTCTGTGGAATGTTGAACTGTTTCATGTGCTGGGTTTATGCCTTCTGCCAAATCTGTCTTTTTACTTTGCGGCCTAAATCCATGATGTACCTGCCTCTCTTTCAACATAACTAATGGCAATTTTCTATAAACAAGTGTTCAAATATAATAATTAGTAATGCATTAGAAACACTATCAATTAGGGTCAGTTCTTGTTGTCAAAAAAAAGCCCACATCACGGGGAGGGGTCTTACTTGAAACCTTGAGGTGAATGCAATGGATGACCACTGAAATAGCTCCATCCTGGTGGAAATATGTCACGAGAGTGGAATGAATATTTATAAACTCTGCCAGGTCTGCCATCAAACTCTATATATATATCATCTGCTATGACATTTTTTACACTTGCAACACAGACATGCGCTGGATGACTCGGATCAACTGCTTCAAGTTTAAATGTGGGGCAAAAAAGATTCACTTTTGGTGAGCTTGGCTCCTATATAATGTATCAAACTTTAGCAATATGTACTAATGTAATCTGAGCTTTGTTTTTCCATATCCAAACACCTTTTTAAAAAGTCTTAATGGTGCTAGTTCACCATCTGCCAAAGCTTTTTGAAGAAAACTCTTGAAACTACTACCCTGCATCTTGAAACCTAAAAATACAATTTGATAACCAAAATGGAATTCCTCAGTAGAATCGTTAGGATCAAGAAAATGCAGTAAGATCCTACAGGATCTTGGATTAGACAAATGTAAAGATTGCAGGATCCTAGGTAAGATCCTGTTTATATCTAAAGAAAAATCCTTTAGGATTTTCACTAAACATGAATAGAATAACCTGTGTAAGAATGGTATTATGACGTACCTACAGGAGGTTTAAGAACACCTCCATTCCCTTCACACCAACCAATAGGATGAATATTGCCTGAGTCAATGACCGTCCATATATCATAGGCACTACTACATCCATCAAATCTGAGACGAATACGAGATCCTATCACTCCCACAACTGTTGCAACACATATCGCCCCATCTTCACTCCTTGGGTCCAACACTTCCAATTTCATACCACATTGGAAACCATTGAAAGGTGGAGTGGAAGACTGGAATGACAAAAAAAGTTTAGTTTGAATTTAGTTTGAGGAGCAATATTTTAGGTTAGATTAGTAACCACCTGTTTGAAACAAGTCCAAGGTGCAAGAATGCCACCTTTTTCTGCAATGTATTCATCCCATGAGAAGGAGGAAAGCCCTGACTCAGGACATGGAACCTCTAGAGTAAAATATATTATTTTGATCATAACTGCCTTTTGTGAGATAAAAAACATTCAAAGTCATGGGGTTTAGCCAGAGGCAAAGCTAGCACTTTTTGGGTTTTTGTTCTCATGTAAAATAATGAATAAAATTAAATTTCTCATACAAATAACTTGTGCTTACACATTTTTTGTATTTAACAAAAAATTGGGCTGACTTGTGTACAATCATAATGTTGAAGATGAAGCCAGCCCAAACTTTTATTCCTACAATGGAAATTCTCAAGCAAATTATTAGTAATTAATTCTGTTAAAAAATATTTTTATTAATTCTTTTTTACAGGGAACAATTGCATTGTAGGAATAATAAACAGGCTTGCTACACTGCTATGTGAAATATGAATTTTACCATGCAAGTCAACACACACAAATCTCTGGTTCTGACCTTTTGAGGGAAACACTTCTGACATTGTGTCTTCCTCAGTTTCAACCTGTGAAAACATGACGACACACTTACAAAGTGTGAAACACAATCAAAAATTTAGCAAAAACAGCAATTAACATCAAAAAAGCTCATATTATTGTGGTTGTTTTTAAAACACTTTTTTGGAGATAAAATATTTAATTCATATGCACCATTTTGCAATACTATTTTACAAACTATTTCACAATAACAAAGAAGTTACAAAATATACAAGATCATTATTCTGAACAAGTTATGGGTGTAACACGTGTCACATTTAGTGTTTCATTGCACTCAGGCTTCAGCAAAGTATTTGTTGCCATAGGAACACTGACGGCTTGATAAAGTGGAGGCTTGGTTGAATGCATGAATCCTGCACTAGCACAATTACATTGATCATGTAAATGAGCATTGCAAATGACTAAAGGAAATGACGAGTTACTTGACACATAAGGGTGAAATGTTCCCAATGCATGTGGGACTGATGTTACAACTGGACTGCTATTGGGATGAACATCTTTGTGAATGTTTTGTTCCCCATTTACAAGATAGGAATAATTCACTGGGGATAAAATTCCTGGTGATGGAACATAAATCCCCCTGTCTGAAGACATGTAGCCATATTGTGGTGTCTCATTGATGGCATATATAGTGATTTTTGGCGATTGATTTAGCAAGGTCTTTTGACAACTACAACAGATGCCCGCATGAGATAACCACTCAGGTTGATGGGTAAATAGGTGAGGATGATGGATTCTTTGAATGATCTCAGGCTTGTTGCCAATGAATGCCGTAGAACACATGATACAGTTCCAAAATCGTAATGTGATGAAACCATCTTTTGAAGTAGCTCCAGGTCGAGGTATACTCATTGTTATGCAGAATCGAGTCATGTTTGCAGGACCCTGTAACATAAATATGAGACTTTCAATCCAGCAGTCACCACTATAAACGTGATGGCATGGAAGGGAGGGGTGGCATACATTGAAAAAGAGCAACCTCGAACTGAAGCCATTTCAAATTCATAAAATTTCCCACCATATCTTTTAAATGAAATACAAACAAAAGAATGACTTACATTAGTTGTTGAACTTGAAATTCTTACTGATGAAACAGGATGTTCTTTATCTTTGCATGATTCATATTCAGATTCACTGGTTACCATTGTAGGTGCTGTAATGAAAGAATATCTTAGTCAATGTTCAAATGGTACGATTTGAAAACATCTCTCCAAAAGATAACCAATATATGAGAGTCAATCAAAGACAATTTCTACCAGATGGGCTATTTGATGTCTCTTGATGTTTGTCGACATCTGTGTCAGAATTTGTTTGTGTTACATGGCTTCTTGAGGATTCTGACTCATCCACATTCATGTCCTCTTCTTCTTCTTCATAACCATAGATACCAAGAAATTCTTTCACTGTTGCTTTGGCATAATCCTATAACATAAACGTGCTCAGTTACGTTGAACATTTTAAAAACCTGGGGGAGGGGATGGTGGTGTTTATAAACGTGTGTTTAATTTACTTGCCTACCTTCATTTCTTTGTCAAAATTCTTCGCCCTTCCAATTTTCTCCTCTAACGA
Source organism: Xenia sp. Carnegie-2017 (assembly GCF_021976095.1). Lineage (NCBI taxonomy): Eukaryota > Metazoa > Cnidaria > Anthozoa > Malacalcyonacea > Xeniidae > Xenia > Xenia sp. Carnegie-2017. Next base: position 11,666,735 of record NW_025813483.1, on the reverse strand, counting down.
CATTGCGTCTTCATTTGACGATTCCCCTTCATATGATCCAGCAGCAGTTCCTTTTTCGTCCGACATGATCTTTTTAAAAACGCGCGCTTTTCAATAATCTATATACCATCGCCACAAAATTACAGTTAAATTGGAGTTGACTAACAAAGTCACCTTAAAGTTGAAACATTAAAAAAAACCGGTATTAACGACGAAAACGTACCTAGTTTATGGAAACTTAATGACACGACAAATCATCTCTTTGCTCTTCGCAGTAGATGCTGATATAAAGTCGGTTCTGTGATGTAAACTTTCTACATCTGTGTTTATCCTCCCGACATCTTATCACTAATCGCAAGTGATCTTTTTTCATGTAAGGAGAGTTTGGTGTACGATCAACTTCAGTATTTAATTACTTTGTTTCGCTTTGTTATTTCTACGAACCAATATACAATAGGATTGAACCTCATGCCAGATCTGTTGGCTGATGAAATAGGAAATGCCATTTATCATTGTTGCATTAATATTTTGGGTTACAAGTCATTCCTGATAAGCATCAAAACTTAATTTCTCCCAATATGTTGAAAGAGATAAGCGACAGGTGGTGCATGATGGGACACGATCGGAGCGCAAAACGAATGATAATTTCAGGCATAGTTCGCACTGGAGGTCGATTTCCTCATAAAAAAGAATCAGTATTATCTATTCTTACAGACATGGTATTTTCTAAAATAAACATAAACAAATGCATGTAATATTTTAGAGATAACACGGATAGCGATAGAAGTACAGTGGTATAATTTCTTGCGACACAAAGTCGCACATTGCACAAAAAAAAGATAAGGAAAGATCAAATTTTGAGATTAACTCTGATCTACTTCCAATACGACCAAAAATTGAAATGCTAAAATAGCATATAAAGTAAAGTTTCTGATGTAATTACATATTTAACAACACAAAGTTTTTTCGCCAGTAGCTGAATTTGGTATTTGAGCTTTGGACTGTATTGTCTTTGATTACAGTATTACAAAGTGATACAACAAATCGTAAAAATATTATCAGAAACGTCAGACCCGAAAACGTCATAAGGGCGATAAGTAAAGATAACTTCAAATGAAAAATTTAGCTCTTCATTGGTCAAAGTTGCACCTGAAAGATACGATAAAGTCGTATTTAAATTGATTCCTTATCACAGGGAATTAAAGCGCTTAAGTTTATGAGTTTGCAACAGCACTGCCCCAGAAACATTTATTGAATATGTGAGAAAAATATCGAAGGGGTCTTTTTTCATAGAAATGGAAGTTTCATTCTAAGGCAGCCACTGTTCCCGAATCAAGTCTTTTGTATGTCGCCCATGCCACAATACTGATGATATAAACGATAACAACATGTGGTTGAAAACACGATTTCATCTTTAAATATCTTTCTACGTGCGCGTATTATCTCGCTTACGAAATATTTTAAATAACCAAAGTATCAGACGAGAATGGCGACCACAAAACGGTGTTTTTAATTTGTCACAGATTTTCATAATGGACGATGGCATATCTAGAAAGTTAAGAGCTAATTACAAAATTTCCTATCCCCAAATGCATTGTTTACTTTAGCTTTGACTCAACGCCTTTAGCGTTTAAAGGTTCAATTTTAAGATTTGGCAAGAAATCTGTGGCTAGAGCTTTCTCAAGGCAATCGGTCAGCGATTGAAGATCACCTGATATCAATCCAACATTTGATAAAATTTCCTGGTTATTAAAAAAGAATAGTCGGTGAAGTTATTTAAATATTACAACCCTTGAATGCAGATCATGGCTTTTGTTTTCAGATGTCTTCAAACCTGAGTAGAAACTTGAGATCTATTCAAATAGAAAACAGCTGATTTCATTTTGCTGTTGGCGTCGTCATACATTCTTGTTCGACATTCTATGACATCTGATCGAAGTTCGAGATTACTCACTCCTTTCAAAACGACAAGAAATGCATTCACAATGACCGAAATCATTGCCACAATATCAAAACAGCTGCTAATTGCTTTAACAACTTACTTAATTTTCGGTGAAAGGAGCTGGAAAGTAAAAAAAAAGATGTTATCAAAACAAGTCATTTTATCATATAAATAGTAGACGACTTGAAGGATATCAAATTTTATAGGATCGATGATAAACTTACGAATCATAATGAAACTTTAATTTTCGTTTTGTATGTTCACGAGAAGTCGTTTCACTTTGAATATTATCAAATCTTTCGTCTAGTATATCTTTACCGTCACTTTGTACGTTTCCATCGTCACTTTCATCGCTCTCTGACGCTTCACCCTCGACAACAACGCTCTGCCGTGGACTTCTTACCTCTTTCTTTGTGACCATGGCATTTTTTGTGAAAAAAGATTGATCTATTTCATACTCTTCGTCCGACTCTGAAGCTTCTCCTTGTATAAAATTACCCCCTTGCTCCGCCATATTGATTTTTTAGGAGTTACATGACGTCATTCATAATAGATTGACCAATCAAATCACATACAACTATCTCTTACTTGAAGAAAAATAATGGTCTATTATCTGTCTTACATAATCATACAATCTTTATTTTCTTTGTAATAGAGTTTGAACACAACGATCAATTTCATTTATTTCCTTTATTTATCTAGCGTTAGCTCGGCTGAACTTCCCTGTTTACTAGCGTTTCAATGCTTGCCTCAATAACATCAAGACAAATGTCAAACTGCTGATCCAAACCAATGTAGGAGTCACTCATTAAGTACAATGTGTATATCTTTGAGCCTATATTTTCAGGAGTAAAGAAAGTAAGTGAAACATTGGAGCGAGACTTGATGCAGCCAATACGCTTCAATGCAACGAGTTCGCCATCATCAATATTCCCCAAGACCAACAACCAGCCGGCATCTTTTGCTTTAGGAAAGCGAGGGGCGAAAGCTTTACAATCAAACGTCTAAATACGTAAAAACGATTGAAAAGATGAACTAAATGTAAACATGTACACAGTGTAAAGTTTTTTCACCAGCCATGCAGGTGCGGATTACTACGTACGGGGCCTGTAGGCTAAGACAAAGTTGTTGGACTTTAAGTCGGATATCTATTCCCCTCACTAAGTTCAGTTTCTTGATGACATTTGCGTTCCTTACGCTCCTTTGCCTTTGCATTTCCCATCTTGTTTTTGTAACTCGTAGTATCAACAATAAGGAATACATTTAAAGTTTAAACTGGGAAAACCTAGTACTTCATGAGTTCTGAGTATCGTGTCTTTGAACAGTAGTTCGTATGGTTTCTAACAGTGTAAATTGTCTGAATTAAGAACATTTAGCTAGTCCGGAATGGCAAAAACTAAAAACATATTATGCCTAGATACAACGGGCTTCTCAAAAGCCCGGGCCTGTAGTCTTCAGCCTACTTAGCCAACTTAGCAATCCGCTAGTGCGCCCACCATGTTTGTAAAAAAATCCATGAAGAGAAAAGAATTTATGTCGATTTAACACTCTGTTGAGACTTGAGCATTGGCATTTTGAAGTAACTTACTAACTACCTTTTTATCATCCAATACACGCTCCAGTTCAATTTTCAGTGTGTACTCTTGATCAGCGTGAACTTGTACCCAATTCTCCTGACCGACACGGCCAGATGTGACAACAACACTTTTCTCTTGTTGAATGGGTTCTTCTTCCCAATTTCCCCGGATGAAGAGTCTAGTTGACACTTTAGGAAGATGCGAAAGAACTTCACCAATCTTAAAACGGAAGAAATCACAGTGTAATAATTTTAAAAACTTGAACATAAAAACAGGATTTTTATGTCACCTGATCTATGTTCTTGGGCGAAATATTTCCATTCAGCATTTTATGCAAATACATTTCATCGCGTCGAACAATTTCTGAAAGTTCCGGAAGACTGTCGACACATCTCCGTGAGCCATCGGTTGTGCGAAATAAACTTAGGTGAACTTTATGGATACCAGGTAAGCAAAGCAGGGGACTATCTGTTATCCAAAGTCCCTGAACGACCATTTGAACAATCAAAATGATTCGTAACACCGTCGTTAACCATCCTTCATCTGCTGCTGCGTCAGCCATTGCCTGAAAATGTTATTGAAGAGCGGTTATTGAAGAGCTGTTATTGAAGAGCTGTTATTGAAGACCTGTTATTGAAGAGATGTTATTGAAGAGCTGTTATTGACGAGATGTTATTGAAGAGCTGTTATTGAAGAGCTGTTATTGAAGAGCTGTTATTGAAGAGCTGTTATTGAAGAGCTGTTATTGAAGTGCTGTTATTGAAAAGCAGTTATTGAAGAGATGTTATAGAAGAGCTGTTATTGAAGAGCTGTTATTGAAGAGCTGTTATTGACGAGATGTTATCGAGGAGTTGCTATTGATGAAATGTTATTGAGGGTTTCTGGAGAGTCTTTCTGCCGTATAGGAATATTGATTTTTACGATTTAATATTATACCACTGCTCGAAAAAGTTACCTGTAAAATTCTGATAGCTTGATCAAGAACAGACTTAGTATCAGTGTAATAATCACTACAGGGAAGAGTAAACCTGGAGAAATGAGCTTGAAATAGAATGAACGCCTTCGTATGGGGACTGTCGTATGAATAGGGGTCAACTTCCAGAGGTAATTGTTTTGCCAAATCACTAAAGATTAGATAGGTAAAGTAGATTAGATTACAGTATTTGATTTATGAAATTAAAGTTAAACGCTTACAAACCTATTAATAGCGTCTTCATTATGACGAACAGGCAGTTGATCATACTCTTCGACATTCTGAAAATAGAAAGTCGGCAAAATGAGGCGCTTCATTGACGTAAAAAAAACTCAACACATACAAAAAAAGTGATCTCCCGTACACTTAAAATCTTTAGTAACTCGGTTGATGACGCAGTTTCGTAAAGTTCTTCTCGAAATAGACGCATTGTACGATGACTGAGGTAGTAGTAAGACGAAAGACGACCAAGAATTGTCGGATAAACAGACTGATCATTCTGAAAGATGGAAAAATCCAAAAGAAAGCCATTAAGCTATTGTCGAAAAAAGCTATCGTGGTCACGGCATAGTCATTACACTTGGTCAATAAACATTCTTGAAATAAATTCTTGAGTATGGGTTGTGTGTTCTCTATTGTTTGCCTGCTTTGCTTTCTGAAAGATGGTATCATGTTTCAATTACTGCATTGTGTTGTGCAAGCAGTGATCATTTAACGAATGGATGAGGCTGAAGCGAGGGGAATAAGGACAAAAGGCATTTTCTCACCTCGTCAACTTCCACACAATATGATCCTTCCAAATCAGTGACGCACGTTTGAACAACAGTCGATAAATATTTATTCACTTCCTCGTGTTCAGTATTCTCCAAATCATAATAACTGGGATTCATTAACAAGCGTCGAAAAAAGTAAGTCCAGGTTATATAGTCCATCGCTTCCTGCTTTGATGTAATAGTTCCAGACACAATCTCGGCATTCATATGATCGGAGAGCACCTCAGGTAGACTAGAAACGAGCATTAATGACTAGAGTACTTCTATACTATATGAAAGGGTGTCATTTCATGAGTGTCACCAGAAAGTGTAATTCTAGGGATGTTCTCATGTATCTAGTAGCAAAGCCAGCACGTTTTTTACTCTACAGTGCATAAATTTTGCTGTTCAATCACTGGAAAAACAATGAACGGAATTAATTTTCTACAGATATGAATAATTTTACTGAAAATATTATTTCATTCTAGGAATAAAAGATCGCGCATGCCTCGCAACTGCAAGTATGTTCTATCAAAGGGTGTTATCAATGTGTCATTTCTGTTATAATTATCAGCCACATTTCTTGTCACTAACCTTGACTCGACCGGGAATGGATCGTACAAAAACTTTTTGTAAAACTGTTTCTTGATGTCATGCACCAAAATGACAGCTACACCTTGATCATCAAACTGAGGACGTCCTGCTCGTCCCATCATTTGTAACACATCCGTCACAGGAAAGTCTACGTAACGTCTCGTTTTACCATCGAAATATTCCGTGCCTTTGACGACGACCAAATGAGCGGGAAAATTGACACCCCACGCTAAAGTACTGGTAGCAATTAAAACCTGAACTTTCTGATTCACGAACAGCTCTTCAACTATTTTTCTGTCGCGCTCGTGGAGTCCCGCGTGATGCATTGCTATTCCGAAGGGGAGAATAAATCGTAGGTTGTCATCTCGTATACCGGATACGATATTCGCAATCTGCAAAAGAACATAAAATATTGGGGTTTTCTTCGTAAGAGTTGGATAAGCTTTGACCAATCATGGGCTAGTTCAACGTTCATGTTTATAATTTGTTTAGTAATACCACGTCACAGATTACAAATTGAAATACTAATTCGTTTAAGTAAATAGTAATCAGAAAAAGTAAACACATTTTTGTGTACATTTTCAGAGAAAAAAAAGCAAAAAATACACTGATTTATAAATACTGAGCTTTATAAGTGACAAGCATAGCGAGGTAAATTGACAATAAATTTCAGCTGTAAACCTCTTCCTCTGCCATATGTAACCATTGTTTCGGATCGTCTTCAGCAGCAAGGTAAGCTATGAGATCCAGTGCAGTCAAACGGGTTTGACGACGTGACGAGACGAATATCAAGACGGGTTTATCAGGAGAATGGGTACGAATTGCCACAAACGTGGGTTTATTCATAGTTGCCATGCGCGGACAGTAATGCTTTCCGGGAAAGCCGTTAATGTGGACTTGCAGAGGAACCGGGCGAACAGATGGACGGAAATTGAATAAACCGGACTAAACGATATAAGAGTTAAAGAAGTGACACAAAATTATGACTTTTTATGACAGATGTATCTGATGAGAGGCCATCAATGACATTGACAACACATTAGTGACCTTTATATTAGTGATTCATCAATATATACTTCATGACTAATAATTCGCTTTCAAGATTTATCTTTTCTTTTGCTTATTGTGCTTGATCCCTAGGTAGCCTAACAATAAGGACAAATACCAACTTATTGTGCTACCTTTAATATCGGTTTCCCTGCATTTCAACCACAAAACAGATATACAGAAAAAGTGGTTAAGTTATTACCTGTTTAATACCTAGCCAATCAGCTAGATCTTTAGCGTTTGCAAGAGCAGTTGAAAGACCGACAACTCTAACGGGATGTTCTGTATGTGACGATATATAATTTGTTCGTGATACAATAACTTCAAGAACAGGACCTCTTTCATCACCCAGTAAGTGAATCTCATCTATCACCAGTAACGCCACATCTTGAACGTAGTTTCTGGTCTGCCAACTCCGACTCACGCCGTCCCATTTCTCGGGTGTCGTCACTATGACGTCAGCTTTCGAGATGGCACCCATATCCGGTGTGACGTCACCAGTAAGTTCTACTACTCTAAAAGAAAAATGACAGTTGCTAAAAACAGGAGTGCAAAAGCACGTAAATACAAAGTTAATTGAACAATGACGCAATATCTGTTCTTCTGATAGTGCTTTGTCTATTCTTTCCAATTTACCTATACAAAATACACCTATATAAACCTCACGAACTAGTTCATTGACAATGATATACAATAGTATAACAACTGCCATTGTTTTGGGTTAACACAAGTACATTGGAGAAGTCCTTTCATTTAAATATGTTGAATATCACCTACTTCTTTTTCAATTTCTGCTCAAAACGAATTTTCCAGTCTTCAATTCGCTCGCGAACGAGAGCTTTCAAAGGCGCTATATAAACAGCCTAAAATTATGACAACAAAATGAGAAACGTCAGTCAGTGAACAGAGGATAATGAGGGATGGGGAGAAGTTGGTGATGACGAGTCTGTGAAAACGAGTGCACAAGACAACAAAATGAGAAACGTCAGTCAGTGAACAGAGGATAATGAGGGATGGGGTGAAGTTGGTAATGACGAGTCTGTGAAAACGAGTGTACAAGATACACACCTTTTTCTTGGGATATATGTTGAACACACGAAATATTGCCATCTCAGCAACAATGGTTTTACCACTACCAGTCGGGGCACCGAGGAGTACGTTATTGTCAGTGTGGTACAATGTGTGAAAGACCTGTGTCTGTACGGGATTGAAGTGGCTAAACTTAAATAATCTTTCATACACATGGTTCTTAAATGCCGTCAAAGGTAACGGTTGTAGATCTAGGAGGTCCGTGTTAGGAGGGTGTTTCTCCGGTAGGATAAGATGTTTGAATGAGATAGCACATACGCACTCGGCCCCAAGCCAGCGATCTGACATTGCACGAACCAAGTACTGAGCGGGAAGGGGCTCAAATATGGGAATGGTAAACACTAGGGATTGTGGTTCTTTGGTTTTCACCTGAAAATTAATTCTTGGTAAGTTCAAATGAGACTTGAAATTTATAGTTTTCATCACATCCATTAAACTACCTACAAGTGCATGTCATCAACAGAGATAAAAACTCACTTGCTTTCTGAGGAGCAGGAAGTACTCAGAATGATAAATATGATCATTATCGGGATCTTCAACCCATATCCACCAAGGTTCTGATGTTGCACCGTGCACCTTTTCCGACCATTCAAATTCAGACGTAATAGTTAACCTAACACGAAGTACATTCCGTGTCACAGGTTGAATCGTCGCAACAATCGATAAAGAGGGAAACTGTCGAACACATTGCTTCACTATTCGTCCCATTCTCACGTGATGTATAAGATGACCTGGATACATAGAATTATTACTTAAAGGGTGTTATAGGATTGACATGAGGATACGAAGGAACAATTTTAATGGTCAGTCATCAACAAGACAAAGTCAGTGAAATTTTTACTCCTGTTATGAAAGTATTTCAGCAAAATATTCCAAACAATGCTTTAGATATTGTTTTATAAGTGAATGAACACGAAAATATTTGCAAAAGAAAAGGTTGGCAAAGCTTTGCGACTGGTAACTAAACCCCTTCACTCACCATTACAATACAATGACATATTCCAGTAATTTAAGAGAGAAAGAGATGCGAGACGGCGTACCTATCTCGTCAGCGGTCATATCACGTAAGCGTTCGATATGAGCTTCACGGTCTTCCAACTTCTTCGTTGTTTCATACGTGAGAATTGAGAACTGTTTAAGTGGATGTTCATCAGGCCACAGTCGTTTATCTATTGATTTACTGAAAGTAAGCAATCTAGCTGACATTCCTGGCCAACCTTTTTTTAATGCCAATTCAAATAATCCACGCACTATACGAGCTGAATTCTACAGAGTAAAAAATACTGGTGAAAGAAAGTCATAATGCTTTCAAGTACGACAACATTGCACAATTCACAAAGACAATAAAAACAGTAGACATAAATGCTATTAATAAATATTTAAAGACAATTTAATCAACAGACTAAACCCCATGATTAACTGATCAAACCCCATGATTAGCTGACCAAACTGATATACTAAACCCCATGATTAGCTGATCAAAGTGATATACTAAGCCCCATGATTAGCTAATGAAACTGTTATACAAGATGTATAAAAAACCTTGAGTAGTTTGGAAAACATCGCTAAAGTCATTAGCGCGCAAGATTTGCAAAATTCTTTGGTGAAAATAGGAAGTTGGACTTTCAATGGTTTATCTGTCAGTTAAATTTTTGTACATAATAAAAAATTTTATAATGAGAATTGTGTTACCGAGAAGCACTTTTGAAATAACTTGCACACGAAAATGATACAGCTAAAACGCAATTGGAACACATATGGCTAAAATAAGGCACATGTTGTTTAAGCTAACAAAGTTTTAGGAAATTTGGCTGATGCTTACGTATGCGAACGTTTAACTTTCAAATTGCGGATTATTTTGAATTTTTCGTGTTGTAATCCTCATCTTGTAGTAATCCTCATGTTGATGACAATTATGCGCATATTTGAGCTTAAATTAATCCAAGTATGAATAGCTGATGAGATTTCAAGAAAATGGGATTTAAATTTTAAAGGAAAACGCAAAATAATCCGAAATTCGGATACCTAGCTTTCGTACACGGTTCGGTCAAATTTCCCAGAAGTTTGTAAGCTTGAACGACATGTTCCATACTTTACCCTATTTGTTCTAATTGCTTTCTCGCTTTGTCATTTTCGTGCGCAAGCCATCTAAAAGTGCTTCTCGGTAACACAATTCTCACTCTAAAAATGGTTATTATTTGCGAAACTTGTAAAGTCAGATGATCCACTGGAAGTTCAACTACCTTTCCCATTAAAGGTTTTCGCAAATCTTGCGCGCTGATAACTTAAGCGGCATTTTCCTATCTGTTCAGTTTTTTTTATACACCCTGTAAGATTTAATCTGTTCGATCAGCTCATACCTGGGCAATATACGAAAAGTCAGAAGCAAGAGAAAAGCACTCGACATAACCACGGGAAATGTACGTCTGTAGTAAGATGTTGGTTTTGCCGTGAGAATTTTCCGCGCCACCTTTCGCCGTGTACATACAATCCTGTTGGGAATGCTGCTTCAGTTCATTTTGCTCTTCTTCGCGGACCTGGAGGTATTATAAGGAGCAACGATATACACCTGAGTATAATAACTCGTCGTTAACTATACGAAGAATGAAGGATATTTACCTTAATTTGCTCAAACTCTTGAGACAATGAGATCATGTAAAGAATATTTTCATCCGTCATTTGAGGTTTGAAATGATCATTGATGGTCTGGGTGGAAAATATTGAGTAGCATAAAACACCAAAGAAAAAAAAATGAGGGGGAGGGGGTATTTGTACTCAACACAACTCTATAACAACGGGAGGAAGACTCCAATTTACATAAAAGAATCATGCCAAAGGGATAAGAATCTATAATAGACACAACACCAGTACAGGGGGGTAGACTCTATTTACAATACAGAATCATAATCACGCCAAAAGATAGAAGGAAGAATCTAGTTTATGTTACGTTAATGCTCCACCATTCACATCCATCATACAGTCGCCCATTATATTCTGTGTTCACTAAAGTGGATATAAATTATGTCTATACGTGCCTCGATTGTATCATACTTGATATAAAAATTACTGGCAATCCGACCGACGTCAATGGATGTAAGATACTTTGTTCGTTCATCAAATCGAATCATTTTCGCTTTATCTAAAGCACGAGATGCGTTTACAATCAACTCTCGACGATGATTGTCTAAACGTGGATCTGTCTAAATAAACATAGGAGATTTCGACTTCGTCATTGGTTAAAATTTATCTACAAATTTCTTAATGTCATAAAAAAACAATAACAATATTCCTCGGTTGTAAAAGATCAAATAAATCAAAATCGTTGAGCTTTACATGAAGTAAACATGATAAAGTAAATACCTCTTTAGCAACATATGAAATACCATAAACCATAGGATTTGCCATCATACGGATATAAAGATAAGTATAACTCAGCCATTCAACTGCCTCATCAACGTTCGCTATTGTACCAAGGGAGATCTGAAACAGAGAATTTTTGATATCATCCGACAGTCACATTGATCAAAGCAAAAAAACATTCATCTTTAAAATTCTCTTACGGAACTTACTTCGGCGTTCAAACTATCAGAAAGACTTTGTTGGAACTGAGATTCTATGGGTGATTGACGGGTCATCAATGTTAAATAATGGCTTAATTTCTCATGTTTCGTGATAATGAAAGCACTACCAAATCGGTCGAACTGAGGGCGACCTGCACGCCCGAAAATTTGAAGGACATCCAATATTCCCAAGTCGACAAATGATCCTTTCTTTGCATCATATATTTCTGTACCCTGAAGCGTCAACATGATTGATGAACATTGACATAATAATTTCACAGCAGAAATAATGATCAAACTATCAAGAGACTCTAACCAATCAACAGGCATTAGCTCAAATCCTTAGCCAACTAAAAATCACCACACTAACCTTGATGACGACAGCATGTGCGGGTAAGTTGACACCCCAGGCCAAGGTAGCTGTACATACCAATACTTTGATCAAACCTTTGGAGAATAAATCTTCTACCATCGAGCGATCACTGCGAAGCATGCCGGCATGATGAATGGAAAACCCATCGGAGAAAAGTTCTCGGAGTTCTTTATTACGGGACTTTCGTACCTAGGAATACATTGCACATTGGAACGAAACTGGTTAGAACTCGTCACCATCGCATTACAAGACATTTTAGCTATCAGTTCACAGAGAATGTGATGTGACGTGATAAACGTGCCCTCGTACCTGTTTCTCAGCGGTTCCATAGTTTGAGGACTGTTTCGATTGAAAAAGACCAATACTTCCATTATTCTTGGCTTTCTCACGCAATGTCATCGCCGTCCTCACGGTTGCATTGCGTGCATGAACAAACACCATGACCTAGACAAGTCAAATAGTGGATAGTAAGGGAGAGTAAGGGAATGACTAGGGATGACTAAGGATACGCAGTGTAGAGGACAATGGACATAAAAACAAACCTGGTGGCCGTCTTCAACGTTTTCGAGAACTTTTTCAAAACAGACCACGTCCATGTCTTGCAGCTGACCCATAACACTACGGGCTTTAATGCCGATGAAAGTCTGTCCGAGAGGGACTGGACGAAAGCGAGCGTCAAAAAAGAACAATCCCAAATTCGGATTGACACGAAGAAATCTTGCGACGTCGTGATAGTTAGGAAGGGTTGCAGATAAACCAACAATACGAATCATACTTTGGGTTGACTCCACCTAAAAATAAAATATTTAATGACTTTAGTAGCGCGAGTAGAAGCCTGCTAATCACCTGTCGTAATGTACACGCAACTAGACACTCTATGACAGATCATGAACGAGGAGCCTGGTGCCGACCTGTCTCAATGTCCGTGCAACCAGACACTCTATAACGGATCCTCTGTCATCATGAAGTAAATGAACCTCGTCAATGATCAAAAGTTTAACGATCTGTGCAAGGGCAACATCCCCCGTAGACTTTCGTGTCACCACGTCCCATTTTTCCGGTGTTGTCACCAACATCTACAAACAATACAAGTCATGTGATTAACCTCTGCCTGAGCTTTAGTAAAACAAATAGTTTCGACCCCTGACCTGGGTAGTGAGAATTTCACTTTTGGTCAATTGCATGTCTCCAGTCAATTCGCGTACGATGATGCCCATAGGCGATAAACGTTTTCCAAAGGTACGAACCATTTCCGCAGCAAGCGCTTTCATTGGAGCAACATAAACAATCTACAGACGTACAAGAATGCTCTTTTTCATGCTAACCAAAAAATACAGGATTTACGACAACACGCGACTCACCTTAAATTTATCCTTCATCACAACACCTTGCTTTATATTTTGCTTCACTTCACGCAAAATCGTCGCCATGGCAACATTCGTCTTACCGGCGCCCGTTGGTGCACATATCAGTAGATTTTCGTTGGTATTGTAGGCCGTGTCGAAAACAACAGACTGGACACGATTCAGTTTCTTAACACCTTTGAAACCGATTTGTGCAATCTAAAACAAGAAAACTCTTTCCCTAACAGACACTACAATAAGTTTAACAAACCTGAACTTTGAGTTTTTAAAACAAGATTAGATTTGTGTTAACTTTGCTTCTTAAATCGAAATCTACATGTAAGCATTGTGTGAAGATTACTACACTCCTTATCTAACATACATTCTACATGTAAGCATTGTGTGAAGATTACTACACTCCTTATCTAACATACATTCTACATGTAAGCATTGTGTGAAGATTACTACTCTCCTTATCAAACAAACATTCCACATGAGAGCATTGTGGGAAGATTACTACACTCCTTATCTAACATACATTCTACATGTAAGCATTGTGTAAAGATTATTACACTCCTTATCTAACATACATTCTACATGTAAGCATTGTGGAAGATCCAAACTCCACCCCAACATACAATCCTCAGTTTATGTTATGTTGCACAGTACCTCATCCAGGGAAGAAACATTGATAAAGTTGTCTGTCTCCTTCGGAGGTTTAGTCTGCGTTGGTGGAAGATGAAATTGTTCATACATCTTACAATCATATCGCGTCGTATCTTGAGGTAATTTTAGCTACAGAGAAAAAGTTTACTCTTAAAAGTGATGCTCCTTTAAGCAACGCTCTTCAGCAACATTTAGAATCAATAAGGAAGCCAGCTCAACAAATTTCATTCGGGTAAATTTTCACCATTCTTCGATACCATCGAAATTTGTAGTGTTCACACAAGAAAAACTGTAGGGGCTGGTTGCGCTATTAGTTCGTATAATACCTTACATCCACCGACATAAGCCCCAGACTGTTGGGCAGTGAGCAACAAATCGAACACAAAAGGATATTTTGCAACATTTCGTGAGGATCTTGATGGTTTACTGAACAAAGGTTTGTTCGCAGCTTCAATAAAAGCTTGCTCTCTACAAATATCAGAAGATTTACGAATGCTTTGAAGAATAATGAAGTATAAGGTCAACATCAAAAACTTGTTAAAAAATGCACAGCGTGACAGTAAAGTGAACAGGTCAAATAGAAAATGTAGTAAAGTGTAAAATTTTACCTCATATACTTCATCATTTCAGGATCATATCCAACACTTTTGAGGTATTCTTCGTGATTCATATCATCATTCTCCTTTGTTTTATTGCGTTGAGACAATTTTTGTTCATCTTTTCGAACTTGTTTCAGCAATTTCTTCTCTTGCTCAGACTACAAAAAATTAAAAAAAAAGTTCCACTCCTGATTATGTATATTAAGACTGACTTCCAGGAGAGTGCCCCCCCCCCTCTTTTGTCATAACTAATATATCCTTACAACAAACCTGTATGGTCACTTGACAACCATATGCTGCTTTGAGTGGTTGAGTTTTGGTCACAGTAGGTTTGGCATGGTCTACAAAGGAAAGAGATGCGACAATATAAGAAATAAAAAATTACCAGTAACCTTTGAATATGACAAACCAATTGTATAAATTACCTGAAAGTCCATTAACTTTTCCCAAGCCATTAATGTGGTTAATAGTCAAATCCTTGGTGTTAGTATTCAAAAATACTTTACGTTTAGCTAGAAGTTCCTGAATAAAGTCAAAACGTTCAAATCCTAGAAGCTCAAACAACTCATTTTGCATTTCCTCGTCACGGCGCTGAGAGCACAAAAGTTCATAAATAGCTGAACACATGTCTTCACTGGAAGCTTCTCCCCCTGAATTTCCAAAATAGATATGACATTTATTCCTTAACCATTCAATTCCTGAATCATCAGGATTTCTTGGTTGTACCCAGTCCTCTCGATCCTCCTGGGGTACTTTAGCTGACTCGGCATTATTTGAATCAAACATTAACTTCATGGAAAAACTTGGTTTCTCCTCTTCATAATCATCTTCAAATATACTAAGATCAGGTTCAACTCCATTGCACTCAGGAAATGAGAATTTGATTCCTTTACCAAAACTGGTCTGATTTTTAATTCTAGACGATTTCTCAAGTGTTGTTTTAAGCCCATCCTCAGGAATGTTTGAAATCAAGAGTTGTGTACACTTATAAGCTTCATCAATTAACAACCTATCACATGGTCCAAATGTTTCTGCAACCTTAGCAAGTTCTTTCTGGCTAACAAAATTGGCTTCTCTCAAAAGTCTGAACAAGAACACAGCAGTACTATTGGTGACATCGGAAGAAGCATCAATACCAGCTACAGGAAAATTTTGAAAGATTATCAAAACAGTAATTTTAATCACAATAGAAATATATTCGGAAATGAAAGTTTCAAAAGACCTACCAATTTCATAAGCTATGTTTAACAAGTCTCTCAAAGAATTCTTCACCTTAAAATATGTAGAAACACGTCATATGACGTAATATGTTAACACAGAAACATTAATTAAGAAACACTAATTGCTGTAAAAATGCTTTTTGAAGCAATTAGAGACTCCATTTGACAAAATCTAGCCTTCTTTATTATGTTGGTAAAGAAACTGGGGAATAACAGTGTCAGCAAACTTTGCTGATTCGTGATTTATGACAAAAAATTTTGTTAAATAAACAAAACAACATCTAAGGCAGGCCATGCCACATGAGAAAATGAGAGGCAAATCAACCTACCTCTTGTTCGTCACTCTTGGGAATATTCCTCTTCACTAAACGGTTCAAATCTTCCCATGTAAATTCTTCATCTTTACTTTGTCGTTGATGCCATTCACGTTTCTTTAAAATTTCGTCAACATTACCGTACACTTGCTCTCGTAAACACGGCGATGTCAGACCGGAGAAAGCGCGCAAAGAACTTGTCAAACGTGGTAGTTCCACGTTACCGTTCTTTGTGCTCATGACAATTTCCAAACCTCACATTTTGAGAAGTTTACAACCATTAAGTTGTACTTAAGTTTCACTTTCATGACAAAGCATTAAAGAAAGTCGTATACAACTAGTGTAACATGAAGTTAAACTACAAACAGAATGTCAAGCCCTCTGGTCAAACAGCTGTCATACTGTAGGCACATAAAATAAAAACACACTGAACTCAATAAGTACTCTAGGTAATTCTTTTCTTATTTACATAACGTAACAGCGAGGATTTTTTATGAATACAGATTACGTATGTTTTCCAAGGCGAGGGGAATGCACCCAGACAAAGTAAGGGAATTTTCATTCTCATTAAGCTACTCAATACACACTGAAAATTATTTATTGGCCTCTAACACCTGTTTGAGCAAATCATCAATTCCTTCGTCATGGCCTTCGGACTCGACGTCGATTTCCGGCACTAAAACCTGCAACAACTTGCACACGTTATCTCGCAATACTTTCAATTGTTTCGTTCTCTTGCTCAAAATATTCTCCATTACTTTCAATGCAGTTTTCTTTTCGACTATTTCTTTATCCTTGTGTTGAATTTGTACTGATTTTGCCTCGAGCAAAAAGTTTAAGTTCTTAGTTTTCATAGCGGCGTCCTTGTTGCATTTCGCCAGCTCTGTTTGAAGTTCGGAGACCTTTTTTTCCAGTTCCTGAACACGGACGTCCGCAGAAACCGAAACCTTCAGCGGTTTCTGCTGCATCGAGTCACTCGACTGCACAGGAGTTGGATCGATGATTATGACACCTGGACTTGAGTTTTTACGTTGTATTTTAGCCGAAATAGCACTGAGCAAATTTTCCGAGGGCCCACGTTTTATTCCTGGCAATACAACACTGAAAGAAGAGAAAGCAGTGCAATGAAAAAGAGATCAAATCCACTGATCACCTTTAATTAGATATGATCTTTCCTAATCCCAGGTTATTCGTAATCCCGGATCTTTTCTAATCCCATATCACACGTCACCTTTAATGATTATTAAAAATCATCCAATAATATAAAACAGCCAAGCAGCTTACTTTCTAACATCTTCAGGTGTGGTTGATTTGTTACCAGTTATACCAGAGTAAGCAACAGCAGCCAATCTTAATGGTGACGGTTTTACATCTTTATTCTAAAGAAACACAAAGAGAGAGGGAGAAGTTTATTTACCGTGGTTATACAATCAACCTTCATACAAAACCACCATTCTATCAATGTGTAAATAACTCATACTTCAATATTGAAAACAAACAATTTGTAAAAACCAAACTCCTTAAAATGTAAACTCACTAATATTGGGGCTGAGACGGTGTTTGGAGTCGTCATTGTAGCGTTTGCTGTTGTTGGTTGTTTTGTCTGAAGAGATAGAAAGAGAGAAAAACAAAAAGTTTATTTCTGAGTCTACAAATGACATTCATAAAACTCCAGGGACCCTGGAACGTCGTTAATCGGGGGGGGGGGTGAGGGAGAAACATTGATATATTTGTGGTCACAGCTCGTAAAAAACAATTAATTTCAAAATTAAGTAATTAAACAAAACACGAATAAATGAATAAATATGCCCCCCCCCTTCAATTATCGACGTTCCGGCGTCCCTGAATAACAGCAATGAAAGGTAAAGCATTCAAAAGTTTTCAAGTCGATGGAGAGAATTTCTGAAATTCATTTAATATTATTCAAGTTACAGCGGATTACGCTAAACTAACTTTTTTGATACACACAAGAGCAATTTAAAAACAAATTCCTTCTAAAATACACTCACTAATACACTAGGAATTGTGACAGTTCTGACTGTGTTTGGAGTCGTCATCGTAGCGTTTGCTGTTGTCCCATTTTTGGGCAAAATCTTTACGGGAGCTGTGAACACAGAGGCTGTTGTTGATGGTTTTACATCATTTACTGAAGACGTCGTGACCCCAAGCTAAAAACAATTGTTCAACACGATTTAGTTCAGCAACAATGATAGATGTTGTGACCAGAAGCTAATCATAATCATACAAAACGACTTAGTTTAACAACAATGAAAATATCGTGACCCAACTTCATAATAATCGTATAACATGATTTTTTCAGACTTTTATTCAGACATACGGTTGTACGATCTTACCTTTAACGAACCACCAATTGATTGGGTACCCTGTAAGATAAATGTTTCACCATTCGTCTTAATGATTCGACATGGAAGTTTGGCGGAATTCATTTTCGTCACACCAGTATTTGTCTTTAATAAAGTCACCTTTTGTGTAGGAGATGAGCTGGCCACCCCAAGTCTATTCGAGGTCGATGACTTGAGGGCAGATACAACGAAACCCGATGATTGGCTCGCAGGAGTTAGTTGGTTTGTTGCCAATCTTGGTCGCGTCAATGGAGTTAAATTGGCAAATGACGTAGGTTGGACTTTAGCAGGAGTACGTGGAGATGATTGGCTATTTGTAGGGGTACGCAAAGCTGAATGGCCATTCAGCAACTTCGAATTTGATGCAACCGAGCTTGAAGATTTCTGAAAATAAATACAATATTGTCTTAGAGTTGCTTTAAGATCATTGCCTGCCTGCCTATCCAGTATCCAGTAATGTCAATAGGGTAGAATGACAGTTACACTTATGTACACAACTGAACATGGGAGAATACCTGAGAGGTAACTAGTGTAGAGTTTGCCGAACCCTCGATCTTTATCTTCTATGAAAAAAATATTAGAAAAACGTCGGTCAAGCGGACACACATGAACACGCAAAACGGATATATAAAAAACAACACGTAAAACATCGCATATGTCGATGCAGTCACTTGCTTTAATATTGGGAGGGGGAGAGGGAGGTATTCAAATGATGCACGTTTCGCACTATTAACTTCAATTTGAAATAAATTGTTTTTAAAGATTGTAATATGCATACATGAATACTAGCCCGACCACTCCAGATATCAAGCTGTGAATACCACTGTTTAGATGCATGCTTGAATAAAGAGCAATTACAAAACTTGTGGAAAATCTGGTTGTTTTATCATCGATATTTGTGCATTTGAACAACTCCGGCATTGTATACGATATTTTATAATTGTTTAAGGTTAGAATCTGTTGGAAGTTACAATGGCACCGTTCATTGAACACTCAAATAAACAACACATAAATATCTTACTGGTGATGGGATGTTTCCTGACTCCCGTCTGGAAGGAAACGAATGATTAAATACAATTAATAAAGAATAATAATATGCAATTAACGAAAAACGATTAGAAGCAATTGATATGTACACGCAATATAAATGAGTGAATCTTACAAAGTTAACTGTTCTTCTCTCTTCTTCAACATTTCCTCTTTCGCCAATATATTTCGTATCTAAAAATGGATAGTGTAAAACAAGATATTCTTGCAATTTCTATAGAAATCATAGCCGTCGAACCTTTTCATCTTGCTCTTTTTTCGTGGCCTGAAATAGAAACAAAACCTGTAAATCACTAGCATAAAGATTTTGAATTATTATTATAACTTTTCCGCCAGTTACCTGTTCCCTTTTCTGTTTTGCTTCCATTTCTTTTATTCTGAAAAAGAGAAACATTTCATGTTTAAGCAACTAGATAAATGTAAGTACCATGGCTTAACATAAAGAATGCTTAAATAATGTGAACGTTAATCAAAGCGACTTTAATATGAAATTTCACGCATGTTAAGTTATGAGAAAAAGCGACCATATAAAATTTGAAGTTTAATTTTTTGATAGGGTGCCGATTTAAGAATAGAACTTGCTCTATTTTCATCCGACAACATCAAAGGAAGCCGACTAGGCTAAAGCTTTTTACTCTCTATACTTCTCAAATTTGAGCTAAGGGAGAAATTAGATTTGAAAAAGACTTGAAAACAAGTACAAAAATACGCAAATATATCGTTAAATGTACTTGATAACACAAATGGCTGCTTTCAAGACTATAAATATCTAAACGAATATGAATGTCAACAAACTATCGAGCCGTCTGAACAAGCAACCAAAAGTCGGAACCGAAGTCGGATCTTGTGAACAGGCCTGCGCATAACACGTGATGGATGTACAACTTCAATAATGCACGGGTCAACATAGTTACTTTAAGGAAGTTTGTAATATGCAGTCCTTCATTCAGAAATACGTACAGCCGTTTTTTCTGTTTCTTTTCATACGGTACAACATTTTCCTCTTCTTTTTCTTCAGGTGCATCACAAGACTTGAAGTTTGGGTCGGGATTCATATGACAATACCACTTGTCTGGCAAGGTTTTAGGATCTATCCCATCGGGAAGCTTACGCCATTTAAGACACGATGGCTTGTCGCATTGTACCCATGTCTGGTCTGGGAGTGCTCTAAAGAACAAAGTAATGGCAAGACCGCTATGATAAAAATAATTGCTTTGAGGTCCGTGGAATGAATACAAACAAAGTCTAAGAAATAACCAATAAACACTGACATACTTCACTTCCTGTGGTTCAGGAAAACTTGGTTCAACAAAGTTTGTTTTTACTGGACCTTTCTTTTCGTTCCTAGAAATATGATATTTACACGAGTGAGAAAAACATCGTGTAAAACTTCCATGGTGTGATTCAAAATAATGATGTAAACATTACCAGTACTCATTTAACTTTTGCCCAAGCGCATTAATGCACGCCCTTTAATGGAAAAAAATGTACATAAATAAACAGGAATAAAGTTGAACAAAGCAGTAAAATGCTTTGCAAAACGTGTCGAATGAAAGTCTGTTTCACACATGGCAAAAGGGATTCACACATGACAAAAGGGATTCACACATGGCAAAAGAGATTCACTAAGGGAAAAAGGATTCACACATGGCAAAAGGGATTCACTAAGGGAAAAAGGGATTCACACATGGCAAAAGGGATTCACTTATGGAAAAAGGGATACACACATGGCAAAAGGGATTTATAAAGAGCGTGGGATTCCCAAGGAGCAAAGGGGATTTACAAGAAACAAAAGACATCTACACAAAGCGAAGGGAATCACGCAAAGCAAAATCGATTCACCAAGCACAGATCTTTTCTTTCATTGATTTTAAGTAAAATGGGCGATTCTACTGTCATTTGCGTGACATTTACTTTGCAATTGTTGTTATTCCTGGCTTTAAGAGGTACACAAAAATAAAGACCTTACAAAGTATGGGAATACATTGTGTCTTAGGGTGATTTTATCTAAAAACATACGCTGCTACAGTTTCCGCTATCCTCCTCAGAGATACAAAATCAAATGTGCGACGTCACGTGTCACGTGAAATTAATGAAACATACATGAAATAGTAGAAACTCTACAGCAAATCATCCTAATTTAAACTTAAATAGACAAAATAACATATGAGATATAATATAACATAAAACAACATACATGCAGTTTTAAACTTTAACCATGCAACCTCTACTGCAGAGAATCACCCAAATATATGTTACAAAATCTTTTACACACAAGATCCTAACCTGTATGCTTTGGTGTAATCAAAGTCTTGCTTGTTGTGGGTTGGCTGTAGAAAGTCACACTGAACAACACCAACAACACCAACACCCAAATTATTCGCCTTCAAATAAAAATCTTTTCATTTGGATAAAACGCTTAAGACATATATTGTAAAGACTGGTGTTCAGTACCTTGAGCTGATAGCCAACTCTCTCATATGGTTTGATCAGCCTGTTGCGATGATACATCATGATTCCATAATGATTTTTGTTTTGGCTGTTGAAGCCAAACACAACTTTAACAGGATCGGAAGCTGCACACTGAAAATGAATGTTAAGGAATAGGATAGAACATTCATGTGTTATGACTGTATGATTGTGACAAACAACACAGTAAAACAAGGGATACAGTAGGACGATAGCGATCCACTTCTGTGTTGCTTAAACTCCTCTCCACAACCAGTGTCTTTACTTTCTTCTGTCGTACAAAGATCTGCATTTTGGTTTAAGATAAAGGATGGCACAATACGCCTGTAATATAATAAATAAACTGTTCTAAGATCAAGATGCATACAAATCATGAAGAGCACATTGACTTCCTTTTAGAAACTGAATTTGTGATCACACAATTACTACAAACAAGCAGAAAGACTGTCAACTAATCACAAGTCTCTTTCCACAGTTTGATCTTCGTGGCTTAAACAAGATTTTAATTCCAACAATTGCGATACTAGTCTGAGGCATGACCTGTTAAGCCACCAAGCAGTAGAACTACCAAGCCATAGAACTAACACAGATAGAAAGACTAGTATACTGAAGATATGATTTTTATCTTTTAAAGTTACATGGTTTTCATAAAACCATGAAAGAATTGTAGTTTTCAATCTAAGATGATGGCCTAACATAAATCCTATATCCTGAGGATTTATATTATGTATAATCTCTGATGATGGCTTTGGAATAAAGATGATGGCCTTGGAATAAAGATGATGGCCTTGGAATAAAGATGATGGCCTTGGAATGCAATAATACGTACTTACCCTGAGAGAGTAATCACACTCAGGAACATGATTTTGTCGATTTGTTTTACGATATTTCTCTCCCTCTGGACTTGTGTCATCTGGGATACGAATATCATACTGATCTGTCACAAAGTCAAATTCTGGTTGATTGTCTGCAGTTGTACGAATATTACTGATGATGATTCTTGTTCCATGTTCTCCATCAATCTGATCAAACTCATAATTTAGTTCTTTCTCTGTTTTGATCAATGAATGCTCATATATAGTTCTTAAAGCTTCAACACTGTTGGCATGAAGGTTATAATGTAGCAAAAGTTAAGAAAAACATATCAAGAGTGGATAATGAAACTTCGTTAGTTTCCTTCAACATTTCCATCTTCATGTTAACATTTAAAGAAAAATTACATATTTATCTAAAAATTCAACATTGCTTCATTGTATCTCCTTGGTTTGAAAGATACCTTGACTTACATTAATCCAAGTCTCAATATATGCATTAGAGCTGATCTTAATCCTTGGATCATGTCATACTCCAATTTATCTCAATCCTTGGATTATAAAATTGCTTATGAATCTGCATGTGGAAAATTTACCTGAAAATAGCCCACATTATCCTCTACCATCCAGAGTATAAAAATTCCCCATCCATCATCAACTACCACAAGCAATAATTTAAAAGGATATCATCTAAGTCTGTATGATCCCATGTTGCTATGGGAACAACAACAGTCTCAGCTTTGATGGCTTCCAAGTATGTTTGAGACAGATAGCCAATACTCCTTGTATATCTTTGTTTTGTCAGAACCAGAGCATCCTTCCCAAGCCGCATTGAACCAGATTTAAAGCCATTGCCATAGTGACCAACAGGCATGTGGGTTCCATCTGCAACCTGTATTGATGGTGAAATTATGTGAAAACTTATAAGTATATTGCCAGAGTAAAATAACATATCTATTGCTGACTATAAAGATTAAACTTGTTTGTTTTATATCATATGCATAACAATAAAAGCAAAAAAACTGGGAGAATTTATGCAACTTCAATCTACAAACACAAAATGAAAGAGGTACAAATATATGTTATGCTGCTATTTTGGTATGCAAGAATGAAACTGGTACACATTCTAGGACAAAGAGCTGAAGAGCTTTGAAAATGACACCAATGCAGACAACCTATGCAATACCCAATAAAATTTGCTCAAAGGAGATTCTAACCTTAGTTTCATATGGTCATAAGCATAAGACAATGGAGTCAAAAAAGTTGTACAGATAAAATCAAGAAACATTCACATGCATATGAACACCTGACTCTACCAAATACGCCACGTGTGTGTCGCGCGTGACAATGCATAATTTCATACCTTCTCGCAAAATCCGAAGCTGAAATTAAAATGGTGGAAAGTGTCAATAGTACCGAATAATCTAAATGCTTTTATTTGTAAGAAATAATCAAGATAGTCTTACCTTAACATTTTGTACAACTTGTCACGCTGCATACCATTGCCATTATCCGTGAACGTCAAACAGATTTTGCTATTTATTCGAGCCTCGCCGATCCAAAGTTGACTAGCTTTCACATCAGGATCATATGAATTATCTGTCAAATATGTAGAATATTTTAAACAATTCGCTAAAAATTAGCAACAGTCCATTATATTTTAAACGTTCCTTCCAGAAATGATCATTACAAAATAAACATTCAATAGAAATAGTACTTTCGCGTACCTATTAGTTCTGCAATGGCGCTAAATGGCCATGTGTGACTAGTGGAGTTTGTATGCAGGTATTTTGGGCTCAGCTACAAAACAGAGGCAAACACGCAAACTAAAATAACACACAGATGTCAAGGAAGGCATTACCCTGTACAGAACACATAATCTTACCGAACTCTGATGTATTCCGGTCGTGGAGAATTTGAAATCCGAGGAAGAAACCGCCATTTTTTCTTAGGAATTTTCCGGTTTTTCGCCCTAAAACAACAAGAAGCTCCAAAATCGCTGGGAAGAATGTATACATTTCTTCTTTAAAACGTCATCCAAAATTCCACCAATAAACTGAGAGAAAAAACAGACTGCCAAGATCTGATTGGTGCATGCTAATCACGATTTCCAACAAGCAGTCGGTCTAACATATCCCATCACACCTTTCGGTCACAAACTGCTGTACGTTTGTACTGTCGGCGCATATTCAAAAATGTAAATGCTATGTAAATCGTTTAGTGATTTGAAAACAAGAGTCTGGAAACGTGAATTTCTTTCTAAGAATTAAAGCAATTCATTTGCTCGTATTTATCGGTTGAATTACGGAATATCTTTATTATTTGACGAAAATCTGAGCAAAAACACCTAACTTTTTGTTTCGAATCGACAAATATCATGCTGTATGTATTTATTAATTAAATTAACCAATCGCGTCAAAGCTTTGTGAACTGCTACATGCTCGAATCACAGTATAGGAATATACAGTATGGTCACTTCGCTATGAGACTGGCAGATGTATATTTAATTAGTTTACTGGCTGCCGTTTGCCATCTCGTCAATCTATTGGTCAAACAATGCAATTTACCGGCTGCCAATATGATAATCACATGCGTAATAAGATATCCGTGGCACGAAAAAATTCAATGAAGTGGCCCTACTGTATGATCTCTATATTGTGCTCGAATAAGAAAAAAGTTAAAATTTCCAAAGTGAAAAAGGTTTTGACGAAATTGTAAAGTTGCAATCACCAGAAGCAGAGGTGAACATGCGGTGATTGTAGTTGCTTCAATGAACACTAACATTTATCTTATGAAGGGGACTTTTGATTTTGAAGACTGTCATTAGCGAAAGAAGTTTTCCGTAAACAGTTGAGTTTTAATGCATTCTTTTATTCATTACATGATCACATACGTTTGTCGGGCGAACGTGAAAACGAACTTGTCCGCAACTACATTATGAAGTACGAACACACCACTAGTGTAAAAAAATCATAACATTCCGATACGAAGTTAGTAAATAGGAATCGAAAGCCAAATTCAGCTACCATGTCAAACAAATATTATGACGGTTGTAAACTTATAATGATTTCGCCAACGTTAATCGTCATCGCTGTAAATGTTATTATTGCGGAGCGATTTCAACCAGATCCAATCCTCAATGACGGATTTGATACATGTTAGCATTTCAAATGCACTAAAACATTCTTCACGAATAAGTTGAACTGACCAAACAAATAAAGGAAAAACTATATAGAGAAGAAAATAGCCAAACCAAAAGTTCAGAAGGCATCGAATTGACACATAATACCAGACATATTTACTTCGATGTCACCTTTAATCATTGATTATTTGATTTGTGTGTTATGATTCTCCATGGGTGTTGTTAATTGTTTGAACACTTCAGTATCAAGGAGTACCTAACTATTAATTGACAGAGTTCCAAACCACAACACTTCTTTAAAAAAACGTAGATTTAATTGTCTGGACCGTCGATCATACAGCAAAAATAAGTTTTTAAAGTTACTCCCAATCGAATAGAATTTGTAAACATCTTTCACTTTATATTTTCATTTTACGTATTAAAGATAAAGGATTGTGGTGTTACGGTGATTCACATCTGCCATTGGATGATCATAATCTACACACGAGAAAAACAATGACAAGTGTTTCTCAGGGAAGGAGGAGGGGGAGATATACAATGGCCACGATCAACAGGGAATCTTTGAAAATTTCGCGAAGAGGATTCTACTTAGTCGAA
Organism: Xenia sp. Carnegie-2017; assembly: GCF_021976095.1. NCBI lineage: Eukaryota > Metazoa > Cnidaria > Anthozoa > Malacalcyonacea > Xeniidae > Xenia > Xenia sp. Carnegie-2017. Next base: position 11,640,277 of record NW_025813483.1, on the reverse strand, counting down.
CACTTATTATACATATATTCATCGAAATTATGATTATAATTCAACGGCTCAGGCGCATAAACAATTCAAATCGTGTGCGTACATTATGTTAATGTTGTGACGTAACAAACGGATAATTTTCTCAATATTCTTTTACAAACAATGCTTTTGTAATTGGAGAAACTGCTTCTAATCTCCATAATCTTTAATGGTGTTGCCTGAAATAACAGGGAAAAAATGGATTTCAGAATTACAAGTTCGAGAGTTCGAAATAACTTCCACTTTTAAAACGCCAAATGTGAGACATCCTCGTCCACGGAATGGATTATCAAACACGGAAATGAAGATGACAAGCTGCTCTTCTTTTCCCAACAAATGGCAGAAAGTAGTTCCTACCACGGAAAATAAACTATCGACACAAAATAATCGGCATATAAAATTTCAAGATGTATCAACGAACAGCCTAAACGACCACGAAGAGTTCTGTAAAATAATGAAAATCCATCCAACTGAAACAGATTTAATGAAAACTTTGAAATGCAAAAAAGGTAAAGCTGTATGAACTACAGCCTCAACATTTGTAAAATTTACTGAAAAGAGATTTTCTTAGACACCTCCGTGAAAGAATTGTTGATAAAAAAAGGAACAATGGCAAACAACGGTAAAGGACAATATACAGCGTACAACAGCTTCACCACAATAGCAGTGCGTTGGTGTGGCCGCGATTCACGCGCGTATTACACGAAACAAGATTTAATAGATATATTCACGGCGTTTGGACCAATAAAAAATGTGCACTTTCACTCGCCACGTTTTGTCGAGATAGAGTTCGTGTGGATAGGAAGTGCATGCCTCGCATTGCGTGCCTCAAAGATACAGCTACCGGGGAAAGTGCCCCTACGTCGACAATGGGCGAGAATCTCTAGCGAAAGACAATTTTGGATGGCAAATAAATCACGCACAAGACAAGATATGTAATCCTTTCTTTGTTTTATTAAGTATGTCAGCGTGTTGTGTTGTGTGCGTTTAAATATGTTTTTCTTAAATAAAAAATTGTTCCTTGTTATGTTGGCATGTATATACTAGTATTAAAACAACTAAACGTACGTTTCTTCTGCCATCTTCATCCGTTGATAATCGCTTATTTCTACATTTACGTCCTGAGACACGTGACCCCAAGCATCATCGGTCTTCGTTATCTGGTCAGAAGGACTTAAAAGACTCGTGTAGCCAGGAATGTCCCGGAAGTTCCGTATATGGCGAAGTCTCGTCAGTTGAAGTTTGTTGGTGTCAACCACATCAATACTGTCGTCACAGCTTGACAGTGACGACATAGAGGTCTCACTTCCGGTGCTCTTCTTTGGAATGAGCCGCATTCCACCAGAAGCGTTAGACGACGGCCCCAAAGGATCCGGTGAAAGGTCTTGTGAAGACCTGAAGCCATCTTGAGAATTAAAATCACAGTTTAGTTCAAGTCCAACTTTTGTAGCTGTACCATGTCTACCATCTCCTGATTCATATCCCTTGTGGTTATTTCTCAGCTGTGACCTTAAGGTACCGTTGGGTGTTCCAACGTTATGTCCCCTGCGGATGCTGGTCCGTTGCATATGTTCCTGGTATGATGGAGCAGCAGGCTGTCTGCGCCTATCATGAATGGAATGCACACGTTCGGCATAGTTCGGAGGCGCATTATAAATACTCTGACTGGATGCCAGCATTACTCTGTCACGTTTTGGTGCATAACTACGCCTTATTTGAGCAGGTTCAGGTACAGTAGGGGATAATCTTGAGCTTGATGATAAAGTTGTCTTTGAATAAGCATTTTGCTCGATTGTTTCTGTATTTGAAGCTTTTTTCGTGAGTTTGACAGCTTTTTCACGTCTTAGTGAATCCTTTCCAGAGAGTTCTAAATCCCGATGATTTTTAGAATTAGACCTCGTCACTTTCCTCAAACTCCGTCGCAAAGACCTCGGTGAGAATTTTGGATGATAAAATGCCGAATGAATTTTCTTGGAAGTATCTTTAGAGTCAACAGCATTGTTTGGTTTACGTTGTAATACTGGGGAATTCGGGTTACTTTTACTTAAATTACCACTGTTATCCTTCACAGTCAATAACATCCAATCAGAATTTTTTTGTTCCTCCGTAATAACACTTTTATATAAACTTGAATCACTATGACGTAATGATTTGGATCCACCTGAAATTTCCGAAACTTTAGTATCTCCATTACCGAGTGAATCAGCAGTGTCAACAATAATCTCAGAAACATCTCCCAAAATTGTCATGGCGGCTTCACCGAAAATTACCGGAAAGTTATCAATAATAAATTCCACAAGTTGAGGCGCACTGCTCTTGGCTTGTTCAGCGTACTCTATCCTCGTGGAGTTCGCTGGTTTAAGGATACTCTGGGCCACACAGACGCCAAGATTGAAAGGGGTCATGTTATTTTGTTCACAGTTACGAGAAATATGATACAAAACACAAAAGAACCTTTTCGTCAATTCGAAGTTCGGTGTTGGTAGCTTCTTCACGAGACTAAAATTAGAAAGCGGATCATCAGTTATCATAAATCTTTAACAGACAAGAATGCTATAACTTAATGTTACCTTATTATTTTGTCGATTCTGGCGGATTCCTCTGTTACATCATTCGTGGAAAGCAATTCCTCGTAATGCTCAGAACAATACAAGGCATTAGGTATATTACGAAGAAAATCCTTAAAAAAAAAACAAAACAAATTTTCACTTCTGGAATAAAGATCAAAAACACTACCACCATATTCAAATGATCAGTCACTAACCTTCAATAAGGCAGCCAAGACGTGAATACTGGTATCGTCAAACGAAATTTCTTTTCCTAAACAGTTCAAATATTAGCCATGATTTAGAGTTACGGATAAAAAAATCATAAAACAAAAAACACACATATAAATGCTTCACTATTGCTTGCAATAACTATATCACGCATAATCACGCGTACCTTCGTCCATTTCTTCTCGTAATTCTTTAACTTCGCGTTGATTTGCCGTCTTTCGAAAAACTCCAATTGTCGATGGCCCAAAGCGGAACAAACGTACGAGAAGATCGTTTATGGTTTTTGGGATTGGTTGTTCCTCGCTGCTCAGTTGATCCAGAGGTTTACCAAACACTCTGCAAGGTAGATCAATCGTCCATAATTAAAAAAAAAGCAACAATATGGACTACATCAAACATGTCATTAAAGGCATATTAAAATCTATATATGATAGGTTGAAAATGGTTTCTTTTCGTTTGATACGAACAAAACAACAACAAATGCTCACATACTTTCCAGTAGATGAGGTCTCATCTTGTGTCGATGAAAATTTTCTCCATCTCTTGCTTCCTTTTTTCTTTTTCCCCAGTTGAACTAGACGATTAAGGCTGACTGTATAGAAATAAAACATTAATTAAAAACACGGTCGGGCAAAGCTGAACAAAAATTAAGCGCAACAATGCTTTCTTACCTTTTTGATGCACTTTACGACCTTTCTGCAAAATAAACTGCAGTTGGTTTTCAGGTGTGATTTCTATGGATGGCGTGTTGTGAACGGGTGGGGAGTCTGGTGAAGACGGTACATAATTGTCATCATCAACGATTGACACCTCACGATACTGACTCATTTGAATCGCAAACGGAAACTCGTGCCCTAAATGAAGCAATGATGATAAATTAATTTTGTAACTTTGTAAAACAATGATGCAGGTAAAGACTATCAATATGAAAACAATATGGAAGATCACTACGCCATCGGGTTGATATGGATTCACAGAGGGTGTTTCAAATGATACAGAAGACAGATAAAGGAACAAAAGAGAACATAAGAACAGAGTCAAGCATGTTACCGGGGAAGGCGTGTACAGATAATACTTAAAGGTAAAAAGAACAAAATAGAAAGGACGTTAAACATGGTGCCGGGGGTAAACAGATGATACTACGGTAAATAAAGGTAAAAAGCAGAAGAGAGGAAGAAAGTCGAGCATGGTGCACGGGGATAATTGAAATGATACACATGAAGGTACAAAGATAAACATAGAATGGAAGTCAAGCATAGTGCCAGAGGTGTTAACATGATATTGCTCAAGGGAAATCAAGAATTAGTGGATTACAGCCATGCACATGGTCTTTGCATGACGGATAAAAAATGTTCAAAAACTGTACTGGTTAATAATTCGTAGTGGCAAACTAAAATTGCAAGAAAAAGCAACTTACAGTCTGCATTATCAACATTTTATGCAGTCAACAACAAAACGAAGTTCTAAATGAAATCCTCCTAATCTCGCTTTACCAACTTGATGTTGTTAATTAAATAACACATCAGAATAAAGATCATCGCGAGAAAAATATGCGTCTTAGCTGAATAATCCGGATTATTACATTTCAAACAACCGCCGTAAATCCCGTAGTCATTGAAACATCTCGTGCGAATATATATCTTTGATAACAAATCGGGCTCTCCAATAAAAACAATAAACAAGCACATATCCACAATCCTTAAAATAAAAATGGACTAAACAACTTGTAAAGAGAGTTGTATGAAACACTTACCGATCAGAGGATAGGAACCATCTTTATTCATCACCCACAATTGATAGTCACACGCATTCTCTTTGTTCTGCAAACGTTTCAAATATCAAAATTAACAACATAAATGAAAGTTCCCACACTGAGGTGAAACTATAGTGAGACGGAACAGCGGTGCAGTGCACGCCGTCAAATCAAAAAGCAAATACACCCACACATGGTGTGCACAGCGCAGTGAAGCTTGTAATAAAAGTCATGAGATTCACGAGTCTCCCAGGAGAAATTCTAAACTGTGCGAAGAGCTTTGCATTCCTCAAACGTGTTAATAACGCATAGCTATGACAAGTAAAGCAGGTGGCGTAAGCTCGTAAAGACGAAAAACAGTGATATCAATAGACGGTTGGCTTCATCGATTGAAGAGTTTTAAATGTCAATATCAACGCATGTCATATGCTTCATCATTTAAAAGCATATATGACATTCCCTAGGGTGGGAAAATGAAGCAACATGTGGAGTAAAACCTACCACAGCCAACTTAAACACATAGGTCAAAGTATTTTCGACATTAAACATTACGAAAAAAACATATTCATAAAGTCAGCAATGTTGTAGATATAATATACGAGAAAGAATATTAGATGCATCAGAGCGCAATAAATCATACATGCACGGTTGTGTCTATTAAACAGCACATTTATTTGAACTTTTATGCTACAAACAGTCGCAATATGTTAAGCTTTAACTCACCAAGATATTAAACAGATCCATACTCATTTGCACAACCTTGTTGGCGTCGTCAGTCTTTCCAACTGATATGGATTTGCTCTGAAAACGGAAGAAAGGCTAATCAATTTCGTATCGAAATAAGGAAATGAACTGTCCTGAGTCAATATTGATTAACTGAGCGGGAATATACAGTGATTATTTGATAAACTATATACACAAGGAAATATATATTCGCATATTTGTTGACCAAAGTCAATCAACGCATTTTCCCAACAATTTTGTCATATAAAAATAGCAAGAATTGGTGAACACATCATGTTCCTTTAACGCTAGAAGCTACAAAGATCTCACGGCCGACATTTACAATATACATGGTATTTGTATTGAAGTTGAACTCGAGAAGATAATGTACCTCATTTGTTTGCGCATATTTGCAACTTTAAATGACTAAGTTGAGACACTTTTAAGTATGGAACTTTTGTTGGAGAGCTGATTAAGTGGGCTATATTAAAAGAGATTACTGTCTGCATTTCGTTGAGAAACTTTATATGCCTTTTTCAAGGTGTTGCAGCGTCGTGCCATGGCAACTTTCGGAGAACATTTGCATAAATATATTTCATTGAGATTGTGTGTCTTTGCGTGTCCATGACATAAAATAGAGCGTGCAAAGCGATCCACGTAGTATTAATTAGTCGTAGTAATTCACGAGAATAAATATTTTCAGGGACGGAAGCAATCATTAAATACCTGTCACGAAGACCGAGCTATAAAGTCAAGGGACATTATAATTGAACTAATAAACGCAAATCCAATTTTTTACGCCAAGGAAACTTCACAAAAGCAGTGAGAATAATGATCGAGATATCGACATGTAGCTTTTTTTATAGATAAAACCCAAGGCAAAAGATATCTTAGATTAACAATTTTCCACGTGCAACAAGTCTTGTAAGGTGAACAGATTATCAAAATAGTGCAACGTTTCAAGAGAATGAAAAGCCCCTTGCTCCCGAAATAAATGTGAGCATATTTCCTGTCCTTAATATGACCCCGGAAAGTCCCTGTGATCCAACATGAAATTGTTGTCGTGAAGTAAAAGCTGGCTACAGTTCAAACAGCCTGGGGAGTTTGCAAACACAAGGAAATATGACGTATCCAGTTTGTTAACAACACACACACACACAGATTTTGTGTATTATGAATATTGTAACCAAAACAGCGTCGCTAGGGGGTCATCTTCTCATACACTCTCGACTCTTCCCTGAAGAAATTCATCAGAAGAGAAAAGATAGGAGAGACACAAAGACTATTTCATTAAACTAATAATTTCATGATTAATATTTAACTTCATGCACGTCTGCTTGTACATATCAAAGGAAAACTTTTATCATTTCATCTTTCATTTAAAACAACAACAGGAAAACGTGATCTAACATACGCCGGGATTGCAATAATGGTTTGTTTTAAGAGGATAAATATGGCAAATTCTAAAATACACTTGTCCTCAAATGTCGTTCAATAAGGATTTCTTTAATCAATAGAATCGATACTTTCGAAACAAAAGCTGCTGTTTCCAATTCCAAACAAAAAATTACGTCTAAATATTCATCTTGTCCATCAGTCAGATTTACGAAAAAAAAATGAGACGTCATGTTGTGCGCCCCGAATAATTCTAGAGATGTATAAACAACTTTATCGTCAAGATGACTCGAGTTGAAGTAGAAAAAGAAGTTTCTTAATGGCGGACAATACATAACACTGCTTATCAAGAGCAAAAGCATTTCTATAGTTGAAATGTATGAATCCATACGTTAACAAGACTTATCCTATGCATTTTGTCCTTAGTAATCATATTTATCCCAATATAAACGTATGAATCCACAGGGAATAATACAGGATGTTTCTAGAGTTTTATTTTCATAATTGTTTTCCTAATATTTAGAAATCACAACAATTGAAAGAGACGACAGCCACCACCAAATATAAGGTGCAAAAACAATCCTCGCTTTATAAGGATATTTTACAGGCAGTTATGAAGTCAATTAACACAGTCCAATGAATTGTGGCCGCTGACAAGCATGTGACATGAAAGATTCTTTATAAATTTTTAACGTTATAAAAATAAAACGTTCACCTATAACATCTACGCTATACAAATAGTAAAATTTCTATTTGAAAATTAATAAAATCAAGGATTTATGAAAACATCGGTTTTAAGACGATGATGAAAATTATCTTTGAGGAATATTGCAACATTCTAGAATCGAAAGACTTCATATTTCGCAATTGCTCTCTCATAATAATCAAACATTTAAGATAATTGAAATAACTGAACGCAAATAAGAGAATTTTCAAAATGTGTAACTGAATGTCAATGCAATATAAATATTTTACTTGTTTAGTTGTACATATGATATAGTGTATACTAAACGAACATAAAATATTTTCTCCTCATAATCTACGTCAAGATCTTTCAAAACAAACATAAACCACAAACGTAGACGTAAGATCACATTTAAAGACAAAACTTACTTCTTGCTTGGATTTCATAGATTTATAAGTTTTCCTTGTTAAAGCAAGTAAACACATTCCGTCCTTATAGTCACCACATATTAAAAGACACCGTTATACCCTCTTCCTTAAAGGACGTCATTTCAAGATCGAAGATTGCATTTAATGAAAACGCACCAATCATAAAATACTATAAATCACTGCCAACCATATCAAAAGTTGTGACGTTGTATTATTTTGACGTAAATATTTCCGACGTCACTATCGCAATTATTGTCTCTAAGTACTAAAGGAACACGCTAGAGGAGTCTTGCTTCGCGTAGGAAATCGCAAAATCGATGATTACATATTTTACTTAGATATATTTCCTGAAGCAATATGTCTCTTATATAAGATTTATAGCGCAATGTTTTAAAACATATAATGTGGCGTTTATCGCCATATTATTTAACACCCGCGAAAAATCGGACATTTTTAAAATTACTTGACAATAGGAAGACGAAAATAGTCAGATGTTTACGAACAAAGGAGTTTTGTATAAGAAACTATAAATACATCAAAAAACGTATTGAAAAGGCAAAATGAACACGAACCTTTGTTTGATTGATTTCCATAGCCATTAAAACACTCCATGCAATTTACGTAAAGCCTCGACAAGCCCATGAGAATTAAGAAGCACGTAGCTTTAATTCTTATCTCAATCGTTAAAATCAAGTAGCGTTCATATGCTTCGTGCGCAGTCGAACTTCGCGTTAAATGTTTAAAATTTCCACCCACAAAAATAAAATAATCAAATGCCGACACGAATAACCGATAAAGCGTTTGATGAATTCCGGAGTAAAAAAGAAGACAAAAATAAAATAGTGTAACTGTAATTAAATACAAAATATCGTGTTTAACTTACAACTGTTTGAGCGGTGTCGTTGTCTTTGTAATGGATTTTTATTAACGTCGTTTGGAAGTCCAGTGACGCCTTTTGTAACGCAATATTGCTGGAAGACAAAAACTTTTAATAAAAAACAATATAATTAGACATTCGTTTACATATCTAATGGCAAGGAATAAAGAGATTTTCTATCAATGTTTTGCATTTGTCGAGACATTTTGGCAACTAAGTATACTCTAACCCTGATATTTACTCTAAGCCTTAATGACACGAAAATGAAAACTCAGCAAAAATCATTTTGAGTTTATATAAAGAGGCGAAATGTTACAGTCAAACAAAAAGTTATAATTAATAGAAGTAGCAATCGCTTGTACGCATGATATTCATTAGAACATACGATATGACCAGCTGAAGAATTATAGCTGCAGTATACAATTTCCAATAACCTGGAAATACTTGACGCAGTGCCCTTAAGATAACTGCACCTTACTCAAAATCATCATAGTTCAATGAATTTCTTAGCAGGGACACGTATAATGTACGTGACGATGACCAGTAAGCCCTTTATCGTCTTTATAAAATCACATTAAACATTTCCATAGCGGAATAAACACAATTTCGTGCAGGCAAAATGCTGAATACGTAGCTATCATCTATGTTATTGACGTGTAACTATTTGCGTAACTATTGCTGCGATATGATAACACATAAAACATTTATACCTCGCCAAATCTTCTTTCCATTTGGTCTTCTCCTCCATCGAACTAAATTGAAGTAGGATTCAAACGTCGTTTGATTTTCATAATAAATATTTAACATGCCGTGAGACAATTATCATTTTGCATCCAGAAGAATTCGTCACGAACTTTGCATATTACATGAGCGTTTTATGAAATCCTGCGAGGAAAAACAGTGAGTCACAGCAGGGGGTGCCAAAGCGGAGGTGGGGGACTCACCTGAAAGTTGCAACAACGTTTTCTATGGGCCAACCAATAACAAAAGATTTATCGCGGGATTTCACGTTGTCTGCAACATCATCGACGCAATCTGCGATCCACATTTCACAAAGTTTAACACGATCTTTCAACTTGAAATGAGATGTTGATCTGGAAGATATGCGAAGAATGTGACAAAGGACTATGTCAACGGTGCCCGAGGCTTTGCTGCATTTACTGGTGTATCTTGGTAATTAAAAAAGTATGCTTATTATTTTAGTATTTTTTATTTATAAAAGAGTTCATCCGTAAATGAAAAAAATCATGATCACGACGAGATAGAAAGCTCATACGGCGAACATTCGTGCGAAGACCATATACTCAATATGGATTAGGTTGCAACTCGTGGATTTATTTCACTGACCATTTTGTAAAATATATTTTCTAATTTTAATTGAAATATTTACCCAAAATTTCAAGGTTAAAAATTTCAATGTTCCTACGATATTCATGTTTTATTATAACTCTAGTCAATGGATGCGAAAGCCACGATTTTCCTAAAATTTCCAGCTTTAGCTAACAAGCGACGAGTAAAGCAACACCCTGATACTCGTTCTTTAGAGAGCTTTCTAGTTTTCCACTTTTCCATAAATCAATTCTCATATATGACTACTTATACCATACCCATTACTAACATCACTTACCCCATATTTGACTATACGTACACATTAGTACCCTAAGCTACCCTCATATATCTACAAAAACTCTACAATATCATTAATTCCAACTTACTTGCATTTGGCGACAAGGAGAAAATCATTGAACAAAAACAAATAACGATCATGAGAGAGGGTTCCCTGTGGAAAAAACAGTTTTTTTTAATCTATTTTGGAAATTATAATACTGCTTCAGCTATGAACAATAGGTACCCACTTCCTACACTGAAAAATTTGAGGAAGAAAAATTTAGGGTTCTTTATCTACAACTTATATGATAAGGGTTTGTGATTAGTTAATAATACGCAGTACAAATGATAATGCAATCTAAAGAGCAAATCTCATTGCTATTATCCGATTCATCCAACGGAAAACCTATATTACATAGATACTACATTTTAGCTAATGTATCCGGCCACGGTAACACCCAAAACAAACATTCTTAAAAGAAACCATGCGGTAACATGTCACTACCTACCGCTGTCAGCTGGACCATTCCTTCATTTATTAAAATGTATTTACGTTGAGACGTCTCTTGAGTACGTTCCGAGTGGATCGCGAGGGATACATCAATGGAAGGAACACTGTAGTAAGAACAATTAGGGATAGAAGGCAAGTTGACAAATCGTTCCGCTTAGTTAATGAATGAATGAATGAATGCAGTAGAAAACAAAAATGTTTTTGATCGATTTGTCTCATAAACTCAACCTTTTATTCACTTTTCCAAAGGCAGCTTTGAGGGCAGCCGCAGGAGCAGATTTTCTTCGAGAATTTAGTAAAGTTTTTAACCTCTGTTAAAAAGAGCAACAATGTATTTTTTTAAAATGCATATAACTTTAAGTGAAAAGTAAATATGAAATTTCTCTTTCTCTTTAGGAATAGATAAGTTGGTACCTGAATATTGGATAATCCTTCATCTAAACCCAGATCATCGTAAGGAAAGCGATCTTGGACTTCGATTAATCTAAACTATAAAAGTAATAAATATGAATAACATAATATTGACTGAATTCTTCTGGAATTTTTTTTCTTCAGTTTCAAAAATAGTTAAATAACGAAAGAACAACCAATGCCTAGCGTGGATAGAATGAAACGATGAATTATTGAGTAAAGGTTGAAACACAAAAAATCTTTTTCTCGCTCAGCAAAACCTTTATAAGCGAGTGATTAACAGAGTAAAGAAAACAACCCATTTTTCTGGTCGAAAGTAAAAATACTGCATGTAACTTTACAATTTACAAGGTGGAAATAGAAATGCTCTAAAATTTGAGGATGAGTTAACAAGTGTGATATTTAGCAGTAAAAAGATGAGAATTGAAAAGATCTGCTCTCTTTCTCCGATGTTTTGAGCATCGCTTTTCGTGTCATAATGACGACAACGTGCCTCTTGGATAAATATCATACCAAATAATCATCTGAAGCAGCAATCCGTTTTGGCAGCAGCTTCAGTGGACTACGCGACCGACGTCGAAGAAATGGACTGGAACGAGGTGAAACAAACGTTGGTATGTCAAGATGTCGACGTCTACTTGAGTAATAAGGAAGTGTAGCCATGTTTTGAAGTTGTCTTCCTTTTGAAAATATCACAAACGTACTTTTTTGAGATGAAAATGATATTTAAATAGTTTGTTTCTCGCGGAATAGAACAGAAATTAGTTTCTGTCCAACTCGACTTCCTGGCAACAAAACTTCAATGTTCTTGTGAAGTCCGAAATATCTGTCGTCCAATGAAGACAATGCACAACAATTTATACGGACCGTTGAATTATTCAAGTGCAATTCTTAAATGTCGTTGAGCTCCGGACATAGATATATTTTACTTTATGAAGCAACCTTCAAAGAATGACTATACGACCGAAGAACTTCTTTAGACGTTAGATGATCACAGCTAGCAAGAATATGGAAGCAATCCTGGTTGTCTCAAACGTCGACAAGCTTACGGTACATTCTATATAAGTTCCAGGGTTATGGGTTGTATGTTTAGGGTTGTGTCTCTCAGTTCCTTAATGGATTGTATTGAAAAAATGAAGCTTCGAAATTCGATGTTAATCCCGGTGAATATTTCCGTTTCCACCCAAATGCTGACAGGTCTCTTGCGTTACGCGGGCGCTCCTCTTTAACTTCACCAAAAACTCGAAGAGAGTCACACCTTTTTTCTTTAAATTCGTCTTTGCGAAGTTCTCAAAACACGTTGAATGTTTTATGAAGCAGATTGTAAAATCTAGAAGGCAGCCCCTAACTCCTAACACAACATTGCACTTGACGTATATGCCAATAACATTCTTCAAATATCTATTATCTGAGTAAATGTACGAACTCACTACACACAAAGTCAACAAATCCAATTTAACGCCGCCCGACGCTCAATAACGGGTCCAAAACAAGCAAAACTTACTAAGCGTACAGTTCTTGCGTGGAAAAGACCAAACCTCGAAGGAAGAAGCTAGACAACGCGAGACAAGTTTTATACTGAGCGCCGGTGTCACAAGAAGCGATGACATTGTTTTAAACTGTTTGCTAATGGTTAAAGTAAGGATAGAATAACACGATCGATGAATACCACATGCATTAAATGGGATATCGTGTCTTTGATAATACAGATATGATCTTAAATAAATCGTTTTAACCTGTCATGACAGCTGTAGGAACGAGGCGTGTTGACGCACGAGAGTTAGTAATTAAGTTTTAGAAACTAGAAGCTGTCTATACCACATCAACTGATGATAAGAAATGAGCAGTATTTCCTATCGTTTTTTCTTACACAAACAAATAAAGACATCAATTTTCTAAGCTTTGATATTTTCAGAGTCATAGATCCCCCCAGTTAGTTGTTAAAGGCAAAATTAAACACAATAGTTCTGTGTACACAAGACGACAACAGGAATGTTTTTCTTATTCATTAAACGAGAGTCGTGTGTTTTCACCGACATAACAAAAGCAAAAACAACAGCAAAGGCTTTTTTTACAGCCCCAAAGTCTTTTACGTTTTAAGTAAAAAATTTACACGCACAATTAAATTGTATTTTTTTTGTCCATTTGACGACATTGAAAATTCAAATTGCAATAATTTGCTTCTGATTCGAAGATCGGTCATATTCTTTGTCGTGACATAAGCATGCTGGAATTCCAGTTCGTTTTCAAATCCCGCATGTTTTAAAGACAAATGAGAGATTTGTCTGCATCTTCAACTTTTTATCGCGTACAAAAATCAATAACATGCTTAATCTCTCTTCAATACGTAGGTAAACAGACTTGCTGTTGTTAGGTTTACGTGTCTAATGAATTTTTCAAAATAAATAAGGTGAAATGGGAAATCGTGCGGCATCATATAATAAACAAACTCGTGATGCACAACTACATGCACAACATACATCTAACGTCTACCAGCTGATGGTAAAGACGAAAATTGGTAGAGATATCAAGAAGATATTCTTACCTCGTTCTCGACTTTCTCAATTTCCTCTTTTCTATTACTCAGGATTTGTTGAAGTTTTTCCTTAAGTACTTTGAGCCGTCGGTGATCGTCGTGATCATCCGGAGTGCTGTCGAGAAGTGCCATTATAAATATGTGGTACATAGAAAGACGTCGTGCCTACGGTAAAGACAAAATAAAGAAGAGCATCTTCAATGTAAGATATAGTCGTCAAGTGGTTATCTTGCCATTTTGAAGCTTGCAAATATAGGTTAGTTCACATTTTTAACGTCAAGTAAGGATTTTGAAAGAACGAGACACACAACGGACATCTTTGGAGAAAATGATTACTTAGCTAAGGCACAGAGTTTGTATAATCCAATACTAGTTATACTCCAGTCATACGTTATGATCATACAGCCCAGTGTTTCTGTTAACAAATTTTTAATTTTAAATCACAGGGGGTAGAAGGTTTATAAGCCCATTGGTTAAACACGCGTTTCAAATGTTTTGATATAATAATCAAATAAGCAAACAATTCTCACTTACAGGAAGTAAAATGAGAAGACCAAGGGAATGTTTAGCCGTTAACTTTACTTCGTTTACCATAGTTAAAAAATCGCTGTCGTATTTATATTTTTGCCTCAGGATTCTGAAGAGTAAAAATCATCATTAGCTCGAATCCTTCATTTCTTTGCAAAACTAAAAGTCAGTGTTATAAAGAGAGTAACGAAACAATTGAATGAATATTTTAACCTTTTTGACATTGTTAGACCCGCGAAATAATCATCGTATCTCCACAGTAGAGCAGGCAACTCGTCGAAAGCTGTGGCTAAACTCATTAAATGAAATAAATTATTAAATTAGTGAATAAATTCCCTCGCGTGGGGGTAACGGGCAACCAGATGGCGATTTCTTATATATATACGTCACATTTTGTAGATATGACAGTTTATAGTTACGAAAATGAAAAAGACAAATGAACTGTTTTCTAAAACAATAAAATGTACCAATGCATAGAGAGGGTATCCAGTTTTCATAAAGATCTTTCAACTAAAAACAGAAGGATTTCAAGGATAGGTGGCTACATCAAAGTACACGGAGGTATTTTCATTTTGTCTACCTTGACGACTAGAGATGACGTTGCCTCTTGAATAGGTTTTACCCTTTCAAAGATTATCCCGTGATCAAGATGGTTTAGACCATTCCTACATGGGTGTATGAGGATGTATGAGGATGAATGAGGATATTTCATGTCAATAAAATTGTTATCAAATTTCAGCGCAGGGTTCCACTAAACATCATCAGATCATCACCGTTCCATTCTTTCAGATAAGGCACAGAATGAAAAATTCTTTTAAAGAAGACAGAATATGAATTATGATCTTCAGTATTTTCATGAAAAAAGATCGTTACGTGGCACTGACTGTGTGTCGGTAAGGACTTACTTTGAAACTTAGTTCATCACTAAATACACAAAATTTATCACCTTAAATTTTTACCATAGACATCAACAAGAATTCTTAATGACTCGAGATATTTCTCTTCTTCATCGAGGATCATTTTCAGCAGAGCAAGACGATCATCCTCTTAAAATAAAAGCACGGAAGTGATCCCCCAATTACAAACATACAAATGTCAACTTTCTCAATTATTACGATTAAACGAGTGGTCATCATTCCCATTACATTAAAAATAGAACTTCATATTTTCAAATTATCCTAAATTTAGGTTACTCCAACCAACATCATGAAGTTTCGCAAGCAAACAAACTCACCATATTTCATATTCTTGGACCCTTGAAAGTCTCTTCAATGATAATCTCTTGATTGTCAAGAAGCGTTGCATCAGCGTCCATGCTCAAGATAGAATTGTTTGAACACAACTTGACTTGAGGGCGTTCTAACTTGTACTCCTCGCAGACTTCGCGTATAACATCTTTGATGGTCAAAAATCTATTCACTTCCAACTTGAAATATAAAAATAAATTCTGTTTGAACGAACGAATGCACAAGTATGGGATAGGTTTGTCAAAACAAGACCCGGCCCAACTACAATATCCGGTAATTTTAAATCCCCCTTACCCTTAGACTTAAGCCGGGTTTTCACGCAAATTCAAACAACTATTCAAATAACTAGTTTCTTTACAACGAAAGAACGTCAAACTATATGTGAAATAAATATTCATCATGTTAAGTTTCTCAAGGTTGACGATTTAATAACTTCGGCTGAATCAGGTTATATAAACATACGTAATATATCATGTAATATGTTTCTTGTCTTTCGCGATGTTCTCCAATTTTTTCGAGTGATTAGTTTCAATTTTTCAACGACAACATAGGGAATAATATATTTTTTACTTCATACAAAATTTTCATGCGTGTTTACTTGACATCTCACAAGTTGTTATTAAGATACTAATAAAATCTACTACAGCATAACGACGCGAACCACGAGGAAAATAATGGGAAGAGCCGTGTCTTCCTATACTTCAAGATAACGATCTTTATATAAATATGAATATAAAGGTCTGAATTATATCAGAGATGATTGAAAAGCTGTTTCAAGACTGCATTCTAATTTCAAATTTTAAGAAAAGATTGCATCTGAAATTTTCTAAATAAAAAGAGAACTCAATAAAATTTGGTGTTACGAAGTGACTTATGCCTCGTTATAGAAGCACAATTTGACGTTCGCCTAAATTAGACGACATCTTGACGTAAAAAACATGAAAATGCATATGTTTGTATAAAATACAAGCTGGACAATTAGCGCACAATTAACAGGATCGTAACGTATGCAAGGAACGAATATCAAGACTTATAAGGCACACTTTGAAGCAAATGCAATTCAACCATTATAACACAACCATTTAAGACACCCCGGGTACCAGACAAAGACAATTAGTTCTCCATTTAGAATGATTTGTAGAGAATAGTTTTTAACTTCAGCTTGTGAAAAACATTTTAAAAGCAAATGACGTGAGCTCAACATTTAATTGACATCATATTGCACATCTGACGGAGTTAAAAGCGATTCGAATTTCAGTATTGGAACAACAGTTTTGGAGCAGAAAGCTCCGGACATGAAAGACAATAAAACAGTTGAAGATTTTGAATAAATATGAACAGCATTACATCGATAATTGTACACGAAGACAAACATAAACGTCTAAAAGCTTTAGACGCCAACAAAGAATTCAAACCATGTTCATTTGTTTACATAATAAAATGTTCAACAAACCTCTCGTTTAGAGTTATCGGGTAATACGGCAAGACACGTCAATGACCGCAGACAAATATCATCAAGATGAACAATCTTTACTAGACCAAACAACAAGCTGTCAGTAGTTGGCAATGTTCTTGAACAATCTAGTTGTTCTGTCAAGCTGAAACTTCTGTTTTTACGCAGCTTAGTAAGTTTAGGTAGGCTAGCCATATCTCCGCCTGATTAACGTCGATAAACCTTGATAGGCACACGTTTGTACATAAACTGTGCAGTTTCAAGATACCAGTGGAATCGAAATTTGAACAAAGCTACTTAGCGTACAGCAAGTCCGCAGTGAGAATTTCCACGTGACAATTACGCCAATACAATGTTTTGGTTGAAGTGAGCAAAACGTAATATGCAAAGGAAGCAGTTTTCTGTTCGTTGACAATATGGTCTTGTTCAATTGGCTGACTGCAACTTGACGTGCAATGTTTTCATGCGTCTTTCAAAGGTAATTCATTCATGCCATATTTGGTACAATAAACACAAACAATAAAATTGCTCTGTGGACGTAAATACGAGAAACAACTGAGCTTCGTTAGGAATAAAATCCTTTCTCCTATATTCTTCATCAATTTCACGAAACAGGCAATTTTAGTTCGTATTAGCATGATAAGAAAGCAGCAAACGAATAACGTTGGATTATTATAAACACAATTTAATAATGTTGCAATTAACAACATCACATTATAGTAATTAATGCAACATGTCTTTTGCAAACCTAACGTAATTTATTCAGAAGTGTTTGGTGTGCAAAAATGTTAAACACGCATGCGCAGGGGCTATCAATGAAAATATTATACGCTGAGAGGTGCAAGTGCAACCTCTAAATTTAAATGCACTGTAAAATAATTCAACTGAGAACTATTTGTCTAAAGTGGTGACTACATCCAAATATTTTTTCCACCAGTTTCACCGAACATATGACAACAACTTTGTGGACGTGACCATTATCTTGAACACATGAATGACGATAAAGGTAATGAACGGAAATGGCCCAGGCATAGATAGTTGATTGACAAAAAATGCAAAATTTTTGATCTAAGGATAACTTAGAGCCAAAACATGAACGACATTGTCTTCCTTTTACACCGGAGTATCATTAGGATACATAAATATACAAAGATATTCATCTATATGTTCAATTTCCCTGACGTCCAAAAAAGACGATATATTTGATTTAATTATGGATTAACCTGTCACCGACATAATTCGTAAATCTTTATAAAATATGTCAAACTTGGTAATAGAGGCCAAGGCTTGATTAGAAGGCTTATGAAAGTCTTGGGGTCAGAGAAAGGCGGAAGGCTTCACTCTCAAAGATTTTCCACGCTAGATTTTCCTAAAACCGGCATTTATTGTTGTTATCTTGTTATAGAGAAAACAACCTTGCGTGGGCAATCCAAAATTCTGTGTAATAACCATATTCAATGCTTTATGTGATTAAAAGTTCATTGGAGTCATCTTGAGCTAACATTATCCAATGAAAAATCCTGTGTGCTATACACACAGAAAGCATCTGTGGCAGAAACAAAGTGAAAATAATGCATGCAACACAGTATCAGTAGAAAAAATCAGCGTACTGTTTTTTTGTCATTTTAGATTGAGAATTAATTAATGTTGAACGATTATATCTCGATTCTTTAAACGAAAGTAATGGAATGAAGACCAAACAAAGGTCTTCATTCACAGTAAAATGAAATAAATTGCAAGAATTTTTAACCAGAATACGATCATTAAAAACAACAACAACAAAATTTGCTTCGTTCGACAAAGATTTGGATCATTATTTTGAAAAATGTTCTGATTGGAGATATTAGACATGGTCGCCAACCATACCTTATAACTCCTTACAGTTATGTAGGCTGCAGAATTTAGTGTCTACTTAAGTGAATAATGCGTTTGCTCATTTTCGTGTGTTAGATGTTGGGATTCTACGTAGCCACGCCACATGTAAGTGCCTAACGCTAACTACATAGTCATGCACTCTTTAAATTCCTCCCATTGAAATATTCACCAATTAATTAGGTATGAATGAATTAGAATGAACAATTAGAACAGGTAGCTCGCGCTACGACTTTTGACACGTTACGAATAGTGATAGGGATGTATTGCTTAGCTCTGTCCCTTAACCTTGCAATTATATCTAATATGTTTTTAAACCTATCCTCTACACTAAACAAGCTGTAATGATGTGGCAAGTTCGTCGAAAATACGGAATCTCCGGGGGGTGTTTCGATGAACAGCTTGTGTGCATTATGCAAATTTACGGCAAAACCTAAATTAAGAACAATAGCATTTA
The DNA here is from genome assembly GCF_021976095.1 of Xenia sp. Carnegie-2017. Classification (NCBI taxonomy): domain Eukaryota; kingdom Metazoa; phylum Cnidaria; class Anthozoa; order Malacalcyonacea; family Xeniidae; genus Xenia; species Xenia sp. Carnegie-2017. The sequence goes on along the minus strand of NW_025813483.1, from coordinate 11,620,998 downwards.
AATTTTCCAATGTCGCAAGTTATTTGCCAAGAACACGAGACCTCCGAAAGGGAGCAAACTATGCAGTTTTTAAGCATGCGCGCGTGCGTGTCCTATCACAACTTTGCGCGGATTATGCAAATGCACGGCAAAATGCTCATAAACAACATAGCAGAAATAGCAGCGGTGGTCTTATTTCCGTTTGCAAAGAAGGCACGCTTAAACACGCGACAGATTTATTTTGATAATCGTTTGAATCATACTCGTTACATCCAGTGTGTTGGTGAGGTCGTGTTTGACCAATCAGAAATGTCTGGTCTCACGACCTTTTCATCAGGGATTACAGCTCGACGTAATTATTGATACTACTGGCCAATGGGTGAAGAGCAATCTCACGCTCAGTTACTTTTTATCTTTTAGAAATTCGCTTGGATCTTGTTTATTGTCCCTGCTAAACACACGTCTTTTTCAACATGATTACCATTGAGGTGTTAACATCTTCTTTATCTTCATCATCATCTTATTCCTTATGATTGAAAATACTCATAGCAAGGATTGTTTGAATTGAACTTATTGCATTCAACTTGCAGTTTTCGAGTTTCAGCTATCCACCATGACGTATTAGTCACAAGTGTGCCAAAGTACTTGTTTGTCAAGCAACGCACGAGAGCGATATATCAAGGTACAGTAGATAACACAACATTTCAGAGAAGCTAAAATCTTGATCGGGCGCAGATTATGCAAATTTACACTGTTAATGAATTTTAAAATTTGGCAAAGTTCATGGCAAAGGTTATTGGAAACCAGCTTATGTGAATGAAACGAGACCAACTGACAGCTGTGAAAAGCTCTTTTTTTAACTCCGCGAGAGAATACTTTATATATTTGCTGTGGATATTTTTAACTTCACATTATATATCTTTCAGCAACGTCAACACATCATGCTTTGCCAATTATTTAAAACAACCTCAAAGACTCTGGAGTCAGCCTGTATGTTAATAAGCTATATCATTCACCATGCAAAATTAACGCCTGCCAGTAGATTGCTTAACTTTACCAACCAGAGTTCGAGATTGATGTCTGCCAATAGATTCATTAACTTTACCACACACCATGCAAGATAACGTCTGCCAATAAATACATTAACGTTACCATACAACATGCAAGATTAACGTCTGCCAATAGATTCATTAACTTTACTATCCACAGTTCAAGATTAACGTCTGCCAATAAATTCATTAACTTTACTATCCAAAGTTCAAGATTAACGTCTGCCAATAGATTCATGAACTTTACTATCCAAAGTTCAAGATTAACGTCTGCCAATAGATTCATTAACTTTACAATCCACAATGCAAGATTAACATCGGCCAGCAGATTCACAAACTTTTACCATCCGCAGGCAAGATTAACATCTGCCAGTAGATTTATTAACTTTACTATCCACAGTTCAAGATTAACGTCTGCCAATAGATTTATTAACTTTACGATCCACAGTTCAAGATTGATGTATGCCAATAGATTCATTAACTTTACTATCCACAATTCAAGATTAACATCGGCCAGCAGATTCACAAACTTTTACCATCCGCATGCAAGATTGATGTCTGCCAGTAGATTCATTAACTTTACCATCCATCCACATGTTCTTTCTCGAAATCACTGATGACAATTTGATACATGTGTTTTTCTAACGGGTCACCACAGCATAACAGCAAATCAATTATTTCCGCTTATAACAGACTTCTGAATCCTCATCATTGTCCCCTAAGTAATTTTTAATGACTTGACAATTCCCTTTTTTTCTCTTGCCAGTTAATGATCCACGAAAGCCTTCTCTTATCCAAGCTCAAACACTTTATCAACACCCAGAGCAGCTTCATCCCACTTAACCTACATTAAGTCTTTTTTTCTTTTCTATAAGTCATATCTCTCCTAAATTCAGCCTATCGTTAACATTTCCTTCTTCCTCTTGTAATGAAGTCGATATATTTAGGACCAAACATCATCAATAAAAAATCTTTATACCATATATTATTTTTCCAATGGCTCTATGAAAATTATATGCCCGGCTATAATATTCATGTTAAAAATTATATTTTTTGCAGAATGTTCTAACCACAGCATCTTTCTTCTAATAAACTCACTATCTTTGCTTTGTACACGTCCAAATAACCTTTCATTGGCTTCTTTGACTTTATCTCCAGATCACCTATAATATGACCAGATAACATGTGCTGTGTATATCATAGTATATCAGACATGTGCATATATAGATCAGATAACATGTGCTGTGTCTCTGACGTACCCATTCCTCACACTTGATGAAAAATAAATTGAAAAGTGTAGAAGGTGGAGTTGATGCTTGTGACATATTGTAATGAATGACAGTTGAAATATGCTCTGCGTTAATTCACATCTGAGCACGCTCAACACTACCGAAAGGAATTTCGGTAACAGAAAACAATGACTACGAAACAATATACCTTCATGCCATTAAAAAAAGTATTAATTTACGACAACGAAGAATAAAAACAATCTAAAAATAGCGTGATGTTATGCATTCCGAACAGGTCATTGGGTATTGTTGGTATAACCACAGATGACTCAGAAAAAAGCGAGCACTCGGGAATGGATGATAAAAATTCAAGCTCCGTTTCGTTTTATGTCGGTTTTTCCCCGTTGGAGATATTGTTTTGGCGAATGGTTGAATAAATTAGAAAACACGCTCTAAATGTAAAGCTGGGACTTAAGTTTATGACATAGGCATTAGTTGGTGAAAGAAAGCTTAAACAAATATGCCTTACATGGCCTACCGTTACATATAGAGTCAACGAGAGGATGCTTTTTGCCTTTTTCACAAGACAAAATTTAGTATGCGGTAAAAGCCTGTAAAACGTTTGATTGGTTGGCGATGTCGTCATTACTTGTCAAAGACCAATCATGCTACACGTTTAATTTTACGTGCAGTGCTTTGTACATAGTAGACGGTCGCCGAATCCAGAAGTAGAGTTCAGTTTGAATTCCAAATGATTCAAAAATAACCGTATTTACACTATCAACGATCAGCCATGTCAAACTGACACACTTATGACACGCGACCTTTCGATTGTGTTAATCGTTTATAATGCGCTCAACACGTCACGCGTTCATTAAGTCTACGTCTCATCCAATCACCGTTCCCGGGTCTCACGCTCTTGTCAACAGTTCAACGACTACGGGAGAGCGTTGTGTATCTCAGCCAATCAACGCGCGCCGCTCCCACGCTCACAATTCGTTTATCTTTAAAGCATAGAGGAGCGATTGGAATGGATTCAAACTCTCAAAGAATTTTCCCACGGTTAGCGACGCACCGTACGCACATATATCATGCGCGCGCCAGGAGTTGCGTCTCACAAGGAAGGGCGACGCACGCCAGCACACAACCTGTAAATCATTAGCATAAAGTGCACGGCGACAATTTGTCGTGAGAATCAAAGTGTATTGGAAAAGAACATTCAAGCAAGACAAAGACTGCAAGCAGGCGCGTATGGCAGCAGAGAGAATGAAGACTGTCGAGGATAGAAAGGTTAGAGCTTAAACGTAAAGTACCGCATCTAATTTGCATTTGCCGCGCTCGTTTCGCATAATATGCTAATGTTGCGAGCGGGCCACGAGATATTTTAAGATTTTTAAATATGTCAAGACTTTCTAAATCAACTTTATCGTGCTGCGAGTGCGCAAAAAAATTTTACAGAACGCTTAATACTAATGACTTACGTTAAATATCACGGTTCAAATAAATTTCCTGTTAAAATTCACACGTTAAATTCAATTGAAACACTGAAGGAAGTCACGTCTTCATTTAAAGTCAGGAATAAGTCGAAGTTGTGCGATGAAAAACTCTTTTCGAGCTAATTTCTTTCACATGATTTTGTCATCGTCGTGCCTTATGACTACAAGATTGTTTTTGACCTTGCAGGCGAGAAAGCCACTACTTGAACGCAAGAGAAGAGCAAGAATCAATGGCAGTTTATCAGAGCTGAAAGACATTGTTCTTAGATCACTCAATAAAGATGTAAGTACCATATCGAAAGTTAGCTTCTCCTTTCAGGTCTTTTAGGAGCATTTTATACCATGCTGAGGAAAAAAGGAGTTTTTGCACGAAAAAGATGTGTCGTAACACATCCTTTTGCTTTTAATTAGAGCTCACGGTACACAAAGATGGAAAAGGCTGATATTTTAGAAATGGCTGTAAAGCATTTGAAAGCCTTGAAAGAGACAGTGAATGGTGAGTTTGATGAAGAGAGCTTGTTCCCTGACTTTATACAAATGAAAAAGAAATGAATGAAGCCTCAAGGTTTTATCATCACCATAACCAGAAAGTGTTTTTCTTCTTCAGAATACTCAAGACAACATCCTTCAGCCCATTATCGTAATGGTTTCACTCAATGTGCAACAGAAATGACTCGGCATGTAATGACAATGGATACTATTGATGAGAGTTCACGCTCTGATATTTTATCTCACCTCAATTCAACTTGTCAGACAATGCTCTTGACTGTACCACAAGCTTCACCATCATTGTCTCCATTGGTATCAAAAGCCTTTGCTCATAGCAAGCCTCATGAAAACCCTTGTTACCATTGTCAACCCCTTTTATACCCTCCACCAAACTTTCTAAATGGCTCAACAGAGTTGCCACCAAGATTTGTTCCATTGAGTCCGCAGCCTTTTAACTCACTTGTCACACCCAATAATCACATTACAAGCTCCCAAAAATACAGTTTCGATAAATACAAAACTAAGAGTCTCTCGGACAGTTCCCTGGAAAAACTCTCACAAAACAATTCCCCATCTTCCATTTCGGCTACATTTTCCCATTGTTCAATATCCAAATCGATCTCACCAAAAACTACAGAATCTACTTCTATCCCTACACCACCATCAGTAACATGTTCCGAACCAGTTTGGCGACCATGGTAAACAAGTTTAATTTTAACCTGTCAGGTTATTTAGATGACAACTTCACATAATGCTTGTAAATCACAAAACTTAAAATTTTTGTCAAGAAAATTGACCTGTAAATAATTGTGCTTTAATAGATTTAAGTTATTGTATTGTCTGTTAAACAGTTAACTAAATTAGGTCATGTGCTTAGCAATATGTTCATTCGAAGAGTTTATTAAACATATACAAAGCTTTCTTTGTTTACATAGTTAATTTAAGCTATTTTTGGCAAGCGCGTGTTTTTGCAGAGCGGCAGTTGGTCACGAAACAAACGTTTGTTGTGTCAATTACATATTAAAATTCGCCAAAATAAACAAAGAAAAAATATTTCATTTACTCGGAGCTTTGACGCTATCTTACCTTAGAGAGTCCCTTTTTCTCTTGTATCGGCAGAACAGAAAAACGTTCGCTTTAATGTGCAGCAATACTTATTTCTACTATCTCAATTGTGATATATTTTAAATTCAAGACTTCAACCATTAACTTCATCCCGTTCTTTTACCATACACTTCGACACTTTGAAGAAATAAGTAGTGAAATTTTTTTCAAATTCAAACACACGTCATAGACATACGTTACCAGTATGCCTCTACTTCATTTCAAATTGTTACAGTAGACTGAGAGGCTGCCCAATTGTGCCCAATGGCCCAAACATGCCCCCACCAAAAGTTAAAATCGAATATGTTTTAGAGTGACTAGGCCCATCGAGAGCTGGTGGGGGCATGCTGCACCACCTAAATAATTAACAGCAAAAACTGTTGTAAACTGTCTGCTCCCTGAAGTGTATGTTAAAAACCGATGTTAGAATCTTTTTTTTTGTATTCAAATGAAGTCGAAGAGTCGAACCGAATGTATATAGTACAGATACAGTAAGGTCCAAAGTCTTGTGGCTTGGCTGCCAGTTTTTTCTCGTCCCACTCTTCTGACGACCGAAAATGTTGCGCGGATAGCGGCAAGACATCAACTTGTTTATGTCATTCATAATATAAACTTTATTTTTTTATCGTATAGATGATTTCATCCAATATAGATGAAACTGGTAGGTGCATATAATGTTGTTGTTTTTGTGGTATGCCGCATTTCAATAAACGTCCTCCAAAATTCGTGTATAGAATATATTTGTTATTTTCTGATATTGTGTTGCTAAGCATTAAATTTGAGGGCATTGATGAGCGTGTGTTTTAACTTTTTTTTGTAGATGTCCCACCTTTGGACGATTTTTCTGACGTCTTAAAGAAAGTACAGTCATTACAATTAACAGAAAGAAGCAGAGTCGACAAAACAGTATCAACTAAAGAGATAGAAGTAGCGGCTATTATTTCTTAGAGTAATTGGAAAAGTAGATTAATAGAGTGATCTAATCATTATAGGATTAAATTTCGCCATGAGATCGCACTCTACTATGTTACTTTAAATTGCATTTCTTTTTTTGATGATGTAATAAAGAAAGGACTGAAAGGTTTTCAACATACTAGGTTTCAAAGAAACCCCCATCAAAAACTGAAAAGAGCAGTAAGGCCTTTGGTGGCTTTCAAAAGGATTTCTTGTGACTAAGAAATGCAGTGAGAAAAAGCAAACAAAATCTAGAAAAGATGACCAAATACCAGTGATCCTTCATAAACCAGAGAAAACATCCAGCCTTTCTTTACCAGAAGTGCAGAAAGCCATGGAAACAACATCATTTTTACAAAATAGAGGTAGGTAGTAAAAAGTATATATAAATATCTCTTAGTAAAAGTTTATGTGTTAACATTTCCCAATTGACATCAGATTGGGTAACAGATGAACTGCTGAAGAAATTAGAAGAAAGACCAGATATGCTGAAAAAACTAGCAGACCCTAGATATTCACAGGCTTTGAACATGTTCAGAAACAATCCTGAAGAAGGAATGAAATTATTACAAGACAAAGAAGAACTACAAAACTTTATAAAGGAATTTTGTGGCATTTTAGGTGAACACTTTACATCAATGGCTGATCAAAAGGTAGATTAAGATAGAGAGTAGATTAAGCTCACAGTAGATTGAGAGTTTGAATTGACAGTGCTCAAAAGCAATTTGCTTGTTGTATTGTTGAATTTTTCCTCAACAAATTCAAACCCTAAGGACAATTGAAAAGTAAACATTAAAACTGTGACAAATTTTCCGTAAAGTTATGACATTTTAGGATATATGTGAAAAGGAATCAATAGCAAAAACTTCATCAGCCACAAAACAAGATCAAGAACAAATGAACAAGATCTTATCAGATCCAACCACCCTAGAGGTTCTTAAAGATCCATGGGTTTCCAAACTAATCATGAATTTAAAGGAGAATCCTGTTGAGGCCAGGAGGTATGAAAATATTTGCTCAATGAATTGCATAAATATGTCCTCTAAATCATAGACTTGATAAGTGTTTCTTTTAGAATGCTTGCGACATCAAAACCAGAAGTACTATCAAAAATAAAAATATTAATAGATGCAGGAATACTTGGCTATGAATGACAGAACTTGTAAAATAGGATTGTATTTGTACTATTATAATGATTAAAAATATGTGATGTTAATTCATTAGCAAACTATCAATGTTATGACAGTTTGATGTTTTTCTTTCAATACAAATAAACCTTTTAAAACTCTTCCCTTACTTTGGCAAAGATAATTGTTTATATATTGGGAAAAATGTAAAGCATCAGTAAAGCATCACCATTAATCAAATAATATACACTGTAAGATATAGTTATATGCAATTATTTTGGTTTACTTTGATTAGATAGTTTGATCAGTTACTTATATAACAAGTTAGATTATGTGGTTTAGGCTTTGACAATTGAGTTATTGACAATGGCAAGGGGATAGTTATGCTGCTTTGCCAGGATAAAACAAGTGTCCCTTAAATTCATACAACAAACCTTTACCAACATATTTATACACAACCAATCAAAAATATCCTTCATAGATTCTTCAAAGATCAGTTTTGTTTTGCAACTTTGGGTGTTGACTCTTCTTTTTTGATTCTGTAGTCATTAAGGGCAGCTTTGATGGCATCTTCAGCCAACACTACAGCAAAATGAATACAATTTAAATGAAAAAAAATCTGACTTGCAGAGAAGCTGCAAAAACACGTTTTTAAGGGGGTAGTCCCTTAAGCCTGCATTGAAGGGTCACATCTCGCATTCCCCCCCCCCAATCTGGATACCCTGGCAACGCCATTAGCACATGGAATGGCAAAAACATTCGACGATTCTTAGTACATAAATATATTAAGTTCTCTAAGTTCTTTGGCACAACTGGCACTGAAATTTGGTGTGAAATTCCCAAATGCAAAAAAAAACAAATTTTAAGGATCTCCCTTTTGCCAGCAAATTGCTTAGAATTTCGATACCTTGTGCAACACAGTCCACATTTTGACACATGGTGATTAAATTGTAAATAGAACTTTTTCCAAGGGTAAATTTTTTTGATACACCCTATACAATAAACACCTACTAGAACAGTGTAGTTTAACAGGTGGTAATGAAAGTTCCTTTGCAATATCTGTGTTCTTGATCTTTAAGGCATCTTCTACCTGAATAAATGAGGAAGTGCATGAATTACGACAATCTCCATGCAGATGGTACAAATTGTAAGGTATTAAACAATGACTCACATTCTTTCCTTTAACCCACTCTGTAGCAAGAGAGCTAGATGCAATAGCTGAACCACAACCAAATGTTTTAAATTTTGCATCAACAATGTTACCATTGTCATCAACTCGAACCTAATGACATAAACATCAATTATACTGAACATTTACATTCACTTTATCGTAAGTTTCTAAATTCCTAACCTGTAACTTCATGACATCACCACAAGCAGGTGCACCGACTAAGCCTGTTCCCACATTTTCATCATCTTTGTCCATTGATCCAACATTTCTGGGGTTCTCATAATGGTCGATCACCTGAAGGATGGGAAATAGTCATCCTTTACTACGACTTACATAATAAATTTTGCGCAACATTAGATGGTAAAATTAATAAACTTTATAAATGCAGAATTTAATGGAGGGAATGACAGAATAGGTAGCCAGTTTTAAACTCGATAAATATTCGATTTACGACACATATCATGTAATGTCTACGATTAAGAGTGATCAGTGGACGAGTATATTTTGCAATGGACGGCAACTTTCTCGCAATCATCCATTACCTTGGCGTGATATCCCGTAGAAAGAACCTGACGGCATACAGGAATATTCTGAAGTATCCTCGAACTTCTTCTGCCAACATTTGACATCATACTTTTACAGAATTTAGCAGAGAATTCAGTCAACAGCTAATCTACTAATCCTCGCTGTACGTGTATTGTCAAAGCACGATTACCCAACAGTCTTTGCAGAATCAAACAAACATGACGTCATAAGAAAAACTTGAGTAGTGACGTCATACGAAAAGCCACTGAAAAACAATTTACTCAAAAGGAGGCAAAACAAGCCGATGTAAATACGTCTTTAATAGAAAAAGAAGGAAACAATTATAGAAAAAAGAAATAGCAGATTTCAAAGATATTTATTGATCATTTGCATTAGAAATTATGCAAAGGTAGCAATGACATCATCATGCTGTTTGATCTCGTTTTCTTTGTTTTTTGCTGCTTGTGCTTTAAGTTTCTGTAATTAGAGGAAAATTCATTCATTATACAACATTCAATATGAAATTTCTTAAAGTATTTCAATTCATTCCATATGGCACACCATCGCAAACTTGCAACAATTAGAAATTAAAATGAAACTCAATAGAACAAAGAAAAGGGTGACTTTGATATAACACAACAACATATGCGCTGCACATGCCCATCAAGCATTTTGAAATAGTTAGAAAACAAGTAACGATCCATTATAGGGCAAAAAATTCCTAGGTAACATAATCTGGCAAAACATGAATAAATGAATTATACACTCCCATGAAGAAGCTGTCTCTGGCAGTGAGGGAAATATTTTGTACTTACCAATAAATTTTTCTTGTGTTGGTAGTAAACAGCAGATTTTGCCTTGCGCTTTTCTTCAAGAGTCTTCACAACATCCTAAAAAGAAATGAAGACAAATGAAAATGGAGTGATTTAAGAAATCATAAGGCATGATGTATAAAAAATCAGCAACACATTAACAAAACAGGTAAGAAGTTTATTTCAGATATGGGCAAAGGTTATGTTAGTTATGGGTGAAGATAGCTACCTGATACTTCCATCCTACTTCATGAGAAAGTCGTCCTAACACACAATACTATAAAAACAAAAATAGAAAATCCTCTCAAATATTTACTTAACCTAAATGACTACAACAGAAACTATACCCTTCTTCCAGGTTTAAGTCGGATAACCCTGAGAGCTGATGGAACGACCATTCTTTTCATCTATGTGATTCATAAATAAAGGATTTTTAAGGCAAGTGACTTCATATGAACTTTAAAAAAAAGACTCAAATTTTAACCAACAAACTTCAAATAGCATTGTTTTCACAAAAACAACTCCTGATTCAACCATAAAAACAAAAACTCTTCTATAAGTCATTATATGAAGTATAAAGAAGTAATCATGTACTTACTTTATCATATGGAGGTGGTACTCCTTCAAAAACTTTCATTCGATTCAAAGCTTCCATACCACGTTTTGTTTTGTGGGGAATCATTCCTAGAAAACATGTCTGCCTTTATATGAAGTACTAAATTATTTCCACAATGAGATAATGACAGAATTTCATTTCTCGTGACATAAAAAGTACATCAAATGTAAATTAAGTATTTGTCAACAACATATTAAACAAACCTCGGACAGTACGCCAGAATATCTTGCTTGGAGCTCGAAAATGGAAAGGACCTCTTGATGGTTTTGTATTCATTCTTTTGCGCAAGAAATCCAAATACTTTACTGTAAAAACAATGGAAATAGGCCGATATAGATTAATATAATGGACACATAAGAATAATATAAAAAATATTCAATTTAACACAGCTATATTTTCCTTACATTTATTCCTATAGAAATTACCACTGATATTAATGTCTTCACATCTCACAACAACAATTCTTTGCCCTGCAGATATAATGAGAAAAAAATCTCTATCAGTAAATGTAATCAAAGCTGATGATTTGAGCAACAATACACAAGGAATTTAAATTGACAATGTGTACTTCTAAAACTGTTGGAATGCAGTTTAGTGGATGCCAGAAGGCATTCTGTGATGATCATGTAAACTGTGGGCACATATTGGAGTAAATAGCAGGAATAAACAAATCAACAACAACACTTACAGCAACACACAGTTTCACTCGATAACAAGCAAAAGCAACTTTATGGATATTAACTTTAAGGTTATGGCTTGAATTTGGCTTAGGTTTAGGATCAGGGTTAGGCTTTCTAAATTTGAAATTAAATCGAAGCTATCAACTTTTGTAAAGTTGAGCTTTCTCTTTTGCTTTTCTGAGCCTGCCACACTTTGCTACTGATCACTGATCAGCAACATAAGGCATCCGCTAAACTGCACGTCAACCCTAAGCTCTACAGTTCATTGAATACAGGTTCAAATATGCCTTGCTGTTCATCTTCACCTGCTAAGATTGACTTGGCAACAGTCGAAGCAAGTCGTCCCAACAGATGACCAGAGCCATCGATGATAATTTGCTGTCAGGGTAAAACACACGATCGAAATTACTAATCACGTAACATACTAACATAGAAAGGAAAACATTATTAAAAGAAATGTTTATTTCTTAAACCAATACCCGAATTATTAAAATGAAAGGAATAAATTTGTCGATTGTTTAATACGAAAATTGTGAAAAAAGTAATATCAATGGGGAATCTTGTACAGAAATCCTCACAGACTGTCATTTTATAATTTCATTTAACTTGTATTAAAAATGAAGCGCTAAAATGCAAGTAAATTCAAAATATTTTTGGCTTTCTACTGAACACGTTACCTTCTCAAAACCCATGGCGAAAAAGAACGATCGTAAGACACGCGCACTAGTACCAGTCCTCCATGGAAATGATGCAGACGATTTGTGTGACGTATTAGTAGACGTATTCACGCAAAAATTGATATTTTTATTTTTCTACACACTACTCCACGAAAGTATTTTGCTCAAGGATTTCGCTTCGGGAAATTTAACATGCAAACAGTAACAGAGACAATTTTTTTGGAATTTATACAGATTGGAAAGGTTGCTGCGCGCATTTAGAAACCAATGAGTTCACTGCTCGCGCATAATTAAATAACTCTTTTTAACAAATATGATGTTTTCCTGCACAAAGAGATAACACAAAATTTAACTTGCCCGCGCGATTTGCAAACTTTACATTCTGTGAACTTATGGTCAAATACTAAGGAACAACGCATCTATCATATGATTACATTATTTCTGCTTTTGGCAGTTTTGCTAAATTATATTAAAAATAAAAGCCAAGAGTCCAAAGCTAAAATTGCTTTTATGAAACCAAATCTAAATTTTCAAGGATGTAGACAGCTTCAGCATCTGTGCCACAAACTAAATTTTGTCCACTTATATCTATTGAGTTCACAGAAGAGCGATTGTAGGGAAGAAGGGAAAATGTCTCAATTTTGTGCTTGCTTGCATCTGCCGAGAGCCAGGGAGTTGGAACATGATTTGATACTGTTGTAATTTCTGCTGCCTGGTTGCCATCAGGATTTAATATTTTATTTATGTCAATACTTGATGCCTTCATGGATGAGCCATTCCATTGCCAGACAGAACCATCTTGAGAGCAAGTAAATAAATGATCAGGATTTGGTTGGTAGAACAACACTTGCCAAACTACAAGAAACACATTGAGTAATTCATAAAAAAAATACTTCTTTTGCAATTTGTCCCCAGAATGTAGATATACATTCATAGACAGAAACACAATATAACTTAGTTTTAGTTACAAAGAAGGAAATCATGTCTTGACTGACTTTCAGCTGAATGAGCTTCAAGAAGTGTAACTGGATATCGTTCTTGTCTCATGTCCCATACACCAAGAACTCCATCCTGACCACCTGTCACAATGAGGTGTGGTTGTGTTGGATGTTTGTCAACACACAACAATGGCACTCTATCTCCACTTCTAATAAATACACAATTCATGGTAAGAGGTCGAATTTGAAAAAAGCATGTTGAATTGCTTTCATGAGCAACATGCACAACACTCTATTCATTCTCAAGATATTAAGTTCTAAAGTAAATGGTTTGAGCCCGGGAGTATTGTTACATGTTTGTAAATGTAGATCGTCCAGGTTGGTATAGTCCTGAGAGAGACTGTTTTTGTTGTTGTTGACTGACGTTTCGACAACCTTAGCGGTAGTCATCTTCAGAGTCAAATGGCTCTGGTAGGAAGTCATCTCTCGCAGTAGTCATCTCTTAGCGGTAGTCACTTGACTCTGAAGATGACTACTGCTAAGGTTGTTGAAACGTCAATCAACAACAACAAAAACAGTCCTTCTCAGGACTATACCAACCTAGACGATCTACATTTACAAACATATATTGAGTTCTATTTGTTGTAAAGAATTTGCATGACAGTGAAGAGCAAAATTTTTAAACATCATTCAATTTCTTGATAAGTTTTTTAAGAAATGCTTCAGGATAGTTTTATATCAAATGTAAAATCACATGTTGACTTAGTTTGATACTAAACAAACTTAATATCTTGTAAATGAAAACAGCTTGGTAGAACTGTATTGAAGGCTTCATATGGAAATGTCTTCAATATTTGAAATTATGTGGAATAAAATATAAAAGGAACTGTAGCTGAATAAATACATAATAATGATATTGAAACTCACAGAAACATAGCAGAGACAGGTTTGTCACCATTCTGCCGTAGATCCCACACCTTGAGCTGGCCAATAAAATTAACAGTTGCAATTTCATAGGATTTCACAAAAGTTACTCCAGATATTGTTGTGGATTCGGCTGATGCTAAATATACCAAAATGATGTGAATGTTGAGATATTTTCTAATATTCAAAACAAATTATGTCTTTCCTACCAAGGGTTCTCAATGGCTTGGTATGTTCAATTCTTAGCATGACAATTTTGCCATCCTCTCCAGCACTTACAAAGTCTGGAAGATTTGGATTGGTCGCCAGAGATGTACATGAGCAATGAGTGATGTTATTAAAATAATGCATACCAGACCAGCTTTGAGATATTCTTAATTCCTGATAAAATAAAAAAAGAGAAAAGTTAAAAACGCTTAAAATATACATAATCATGCGTATATGTTTATAAAAAAGTCATTTTTATTTTGTCTCTCCTGTTGCCAGTAGCAGGACATTTGTTCCTATTCAATAGTATTTCCTTAAAATCTCATTCCGAAGATCTGAGCAAAATGTACAAAAAAGTACAAATGTACAATATGGTGCAGTACCTACTAATTCGTATGTATCAAACTTCACCTTATTGTGACTATTAAACTTATGTAATGTGATGTTACCACAGGATGATGATGTTAGAATTTTATCTTTATCCAAGATCTAAAAAAGCAAAATATTAGAGGCTTAAATTACATTATCTCAACAATCCTTGACTTGCAACCGTTCTCTTGAGATTTGCCTAACAATGTTGCTCGCCCACGTGGCTGGTGCCAACAATAACTCTGATAAAATATACTTTTGTAACAGACCACCAACATGGCTGAATTGCAAGTCAAGAATTGCAAATTGTAACAGAAAAGCCGAAACCTTTAGGTCCGTCACACTGCCTGTATGGTTTATAGCTGCCAATAACTGTGGCTCATCTGGAATATTACTGCTACTTATATTTGTAGTGTCCTCTATATCCGCTACACTCCACAAACATAGCTGATTCACCTATATTTAATGTCAAAATATTACAATATATAACATTATTAGATTAAGAGATATTTTATATTAATTGAAATTGAAGTGAACTCAGTTTAACCACAAAAAAGGGTCGTCAAAAACTTACATCATTATCCCAACCACCAGTTGCAAACACCGTAGACCGCCTTAGATGCGTACAAGGTTCCCATTTCACCTTAGATACTTTTTGGCCAGTATAGTGAACTGTGGCGCTAGTAGCCATTTTGATCTTTACTACAGTTCTACTCAATCGTATTGAGATCAGTTGTCCAATACCAAACTTTACTCTGATACTTTACGACCAGTTTCTACTGTGCCAGTGGTATCAGATAACGGTTGTATACCACTCATAGACTAGAGCTGTAACTTACGTAAACTAGAGGTGTATCGTTCATAGAGACAACTGTACTACACATAATCTAGAGCTGTACCATTTATAGGCTAGAGCTGTACTATACAAAGACTTGAGCTTACCATATATAAACTAGAGCTGTGCCCATTGACTGTGCCATGCATGGAATACTGCTGTATCATGCATAGACAATATCTGTACGATACATAAACTAGAGCAGTACCAAACATACAAAATAGCTGTACCATACATAAACCACTATTTTCATAATTTTTCTTGTCGTTTAACAGATTTATTTGTAAAGTTAATAAAACTTTCAGCACCACATTCGACTACGGAAGACAAGATGATCAAATTAAAATAAAAACACAACATGAGTCGACCACTAAATTACATCTGTTACTGCTCACTGCAAAAGAATGATAAAGGCTGTTGCAGATTTTCAGCCTGCTCTGCAGGTTGTTTGTTCGAAACATAATGGCCGACTCTAATTTTGCTAGTGACCGAACTGTATCAGAAAATGGTCAAGAATTTAAAGCAAAGATGGCATTTTTATTCGGCATAACATCTGCATCAGTTTTTTTGGGTTTGGTTTAGCAGTTGGTGCTACAAAAAAACGTTCGCCTACCTCCTTCACAGGACAAGTTCACGACGAAGGAGTGAAATTAGCTATGAGGGCTTTAGGTTGGGGGACGCTCCTATCCGTGAGTGGTGTGACCGTTATTGGTGTTGTGGGAAAATCTATATACGATTTCACAAAGGTATTCTTTTAATAACGTACTTAAAATAATATTTTTACAAATTAATTTTTTGAACATTTTTAGGTGATTCTTAGATAGAACTACCATTATCATGGACCATCGGAATAAAAGTTCAAATTTTACTGATGAGTGAAATGACTGGTGTGATCTCAATACAGTGGAAGGCCATAGTATATTTAAGAAAAGCAGGTTTTGAAACAAAATATCACTTACACTTTGGTGAAATGTTTTGCGTTTAAAGGTCATTTTAATGAATATTTATATAAGTTTTAGTAGAAATCAGTGAGAACAATCAACATGTAAATAAATTGTCACATCAACAGTATTAAAATGCATAAAATACATTGTTTTATCGAAGGTAGCGTGGCCGAGTGGTCTAAGGCGCTGGTTTTAGGCACCAGTCATTTCGATGGCGTGGGTTCGAATCCCACCGCTGCCATTTATTTTTTTCTTGCTGTTTCAATGCTTGAATTTCGAATTTTGCGTCATGAACACCTTCAAAGTGGACGCAAATACAATTGCAAGAAAATCATTCCTCAAACAAATCTGCTAAAGCCATTTTTGAAGCAACCAAACATAAAGTACAAATAAAGCCTGCAAGAAGGTTGACACCTGCCTATGCTGATTTGCTAATATTCTCAAATACCATATAAGATACATAAGACATAACAATATCATCTTCCTTGTTGCATTTATTTATTCTTTAAACACTGTATAATGATATCGACAATGTTTAGTGCTTGACTTTCTCAGCCAGACGTCTATCTCTTTCTTCAGCAATTGTGAGACGAACACCTTTGCCTCTAGGCAATGATACCCATTCCTTGTTGCCTTTACCAATTACAAAAACATTGGACATTCTTGTGGCAAACTGATGACCCTTTGCATCTTTCACATGAACAATATCAAAAGAACCTATCAAAAAATTTAAAAATATGTTCTGTTTATTGCTTCAGTGGAATCATGATATCAAATATAGTTTATGGTTTAAAAAACTTGTTTAATGAAGTAAAAATTTAAGGACTATAAGATCTAATGACACAGCAAACAAAATGATAAGTCATATCTTGTTTTCATACCGGCATGTCGTTCCCTATGTGTTATAATACCAACACGTCCCATGTTACGGCCACCAATGATCATAGCCAAATTTCCATTATCAAACTTGATAAAATCCTGAATTTTTCCTGTCTTGATGTCTACTCTGATGGTGTCATAACTAGCCAAAACAGGATCAGGGTAACGAATGGTACGACCATCGTGGGTAACACAATAAGGTATACCCTTAGCACCGACAGCAATTCTCTTAATACGACATAACTTGTACTGAGTGAAAAAAAAATTATAGTTTATTTCATTGCAATTGTTTCAATATATGAGCCATGAGCTCTTTGATATTTTACCAAAAATGACATTTCAGGAAAATTTTATGAATCAAAAGAGCAAGTGATTATTCCCTTGTTAGTTCATTTAATGCAGTTTTGACTTTGATTTTAAAATTTCAAGGAAACTCAACACCTTCACAAGCATACCTGATCAATAATCTAATGTATGAGTAATTTTACACATATTGGGCCACATGTAAAAAAATAGACATCAATTTCAACATAATTTAAAGAAAGATATTTTTATTGACAAGTATTTCACAGCCAATGGAAGTTGACAAAGGAGATTTTATGCATCTTCCTCTTGTTGTATATGTGAAATTTAAACTGTAATTCTGTTGTTATTTTTAGACTTAAGTGTTGGCAAATAATTAAGACATGGCTAACAAAGTATGGGATATATATTGTGTCTTGAAGTAAGTCTATCTGAGAACATATGTTGTTATCAATTTTCACTATCCTTTTAAAGGCAAATGTGGTACATCATATGTGTGACCCTGTGAACTTTGATACAACAAACTGAAAGTAATGAGAAATACAAAGAACAATGCATCCATTCATCCTAATCAAAACTGAAATAGACATATTATAACATGAATATGCAAGTAGTTTTGAAATTTTTACATGCATGCTCTATTTCAAAGAACTATCACTTGCATGTGAAGTACATTGTAGATATTACATCAAACTGTTTGCACATTAAATCAACTAAAATTTACCATCAAAATTAATACCTAAGGTTATTTTAAAAAATCCTACCTTTGCCTCGTCGCTATGAATTCTATGAGTTGTAAAGCGTCCTTTAACATCATAGAGAAGACGGAAATTCTCCCCAGTCTTTTCAATTGTGATTACATCTAAGAGAAAATTTCAAAAATATACATAAGAAATGAAATTAAGGCATTTAAAGCATATTGCATACCCATAAAACCAGCTGGAAATGTTAGATCTGTTCTGACTTTGCCATCAACCTGGATAAGTCGTTTCTTTAATATCTTTTTAGCCTCATCACCATTTAAGGCATACTTTAGACGATTTCTTAGAAATATAATCAGTGGTAGGCACTCTCGTAACTTGTGTGGTCCTGGTGATGGTCGTGGGGCCTGAAAAATGAGAATAGATGACATACCAATCAATAAATATCTAAGAGCCCATTCATACTAACACTTTAAATCAATTCCAAATGATTTGAGTCTGTATGAGGGCTAATGTGGACACTTGCAAGTGATGCAAAATGAATTCGATCCAAACTAACTAGGGCCCCTTGAGAACGTGGTCTCAAATTGGATTAGTTTAGTCTTCATGATAATGTGAACATGCAACACAAATAGAATCGGATCAATCACATGTTTTTAGCTTATTGACCAGACTTTTGTGAGGTCACACATGTCATGCATTTCTTTTTACTGTGTTTGCTTGCACCAATATTTTACAGTTTTACTTTTATGCAAAAAGTAATGCGATGCAATGTCTTGCATTCTTTTGAAAGTATTGCAGCATTTTTTTCATATTACCCTCAATCTTTCAGCTATTTTTTGGGTTCTTTTGCTTTTGGTATTCCCGTAAAAGTATGCCCATTGCAGTAATCTCCATCATTTGTATTTGTTAAATATTGTTATTATCAAATATTCAAAAATCGTTTAGGAAAGACGCAAAATTTAATGTCAATCATGTGAAGCAAATATAAACATTAATTTTACATAAAGCATAAGTTCTAAAGTATATACCCACATTACCCTATAAGTAGACGAAAATACCTGCTAATCCATATCTATCCTATCAAGTTTCTTATGATACTGTTATCAATCGAAGAATAATAAAGATAAAACTTTAACTGTAAACACTCGTGTTTTTCATTTCAAAACGAATCGAATTCGAATCAACTAATTCGATTAGCAAACGAATTAAGTGTAAATCGCCCCTAATACAGCTACCATGTTACTTCATCAAAATAACATTAAACTCTATTCGGTAAGAAAATACAATAAGATTGTTTAATAAGATTTTGAATTCTATAAATATCATGAAACAGGTTGTGTACATCACATCTACTTACAAAGGAGCCACTAAGTTTATCCAACATCCAATGACTTGGGGCATTTAGCCGCTTTAAATGCTTCTTTGGACCACGAGGCTGGACAATATAGGAATACACATATACATCACAAATTTATCCACCTTATCGGATCAAAATAAAACTCAGAACATATAAACAACAAGCCAGATTGTTAGGATATAAACCATTTCAACTCACCATTTTGGTTTGTTGTAAAGAAAAGAACGAAGTCTACCAAAATCCTTCCCAAGTTACAATCGGGCATAATGTGAAATGAAACTACAATACTGCATGGACAGCGGTATGTTTAAGCATGTAAAAAATGTGTAGTTGTCATTGCAAGTAATGGACAGTATTTTCGAAATTTCCGTAGTAAATACCAGCAAAATCGATATTTATATACCAATAAACTATTTTCACATCATAAGCATAACATATCAATTGAATATAAAATGAAAAAGTCAAAACACAAGTGATTAGCGACGTCGTAAAATTGAAAATTACGTTTGAGGGATCAAATATTTGGTTGTCCGTTGACAATAATTTATAACAACCTTCCTATAACATATCAAAATTATTATTCTCTTCTGCTTCATTTTTTGCGTTTGAAAATATCGTAAATCTGATTTTATTTGTACAGTTGTCGAAGCACTACATTAGTGATCTGTAATTTCGGAACCCATTTCAGCTGTGCGATTCTCGGAAAGGTAATTTAGATGCCGGCAAGCTTTCTGTCTTTTTGCCGTCGATTACAAAACCATATTCGGACAACCTTACGGTCCAGATTTACTTCAGCGGCAATCTGCGCGATATCCTCGCTTTTTGGTTTCTTTTTTAACATAAAATGTCGCTCAAGAACTTCTTTCATTGTAGCATCGAATGTCACTCTCTTTTTACGTTTTCGAATGCCACCATCAGTGACTTTTTGAGTAGCATCAACCAGCCACTGTTCAAGCAGTCTCTTTAGGACATTGGTCTTCTTCGAGCTAAGTTGTAGTCCTTCAAAGCGACAGATCGTAGTCTGACTGTACATGCTTCCATACCATGTACCAAGCGCAATACCAACTTCCTCTTGAGTGAAACCCAAGGCAATACGACGTTGCTTGAAGAAATTTACAAATGACTGCATATGTTCAATACCACAAGATGCAGGGGCTGTAGGAAATTGTGAATAAAGCTTTACATCCACTTCAGGAGATGATGGGTCAACCAACTCTTCAGTTTCACTTTTTTCCAAAGCATCAGGCATATTGATAATTTCTCTACTAGCTGGCAGTGTACCATCATGTGGTAAACCAGTAGATGTTGCTCCTGATGTTGTATTAACAAAGCCAATTTGATGTTCTCTAACATGTGATGTACCATCATTAGCATTAAAAACATTAGTTGTCCCTCCAGGAGTTGTAACATTTTGAGATGTGACAAGATTAGGTTCTACCTGGGCTGAAGATGTGCCTTCATTGGAGGTGGACAAGTTGTGAATGGTCAGTATGGAAGGCTCTTTAACAATTTCATGATCTTTGCTGGCAACTGTAACAAGATCGAGTAACTTGCTTTGTGGTAATACAGAATTACATACTGATGTAATTCCAGGCATTAATGTTGCTGTATTACAAGTGATGTTAATGACTGCAGTGGTTGCATTGACATCAAAGTTTACAGAAGAAGTGACAGCAGAATTCTTTTGTACTTCTTGTTGTTGAACAAAGTTCATAAGTAATTCCTTAGCAAGCAATTCTGATGATGAGCTCTCCGTACCTTGAGTATTTAGGGTATCAGGTGTTAGTGAAGGATTTGAGGAGACATTCATCTGGCTAGTATCCATTCTTTATTTCATACTATATCAAAAGACAATATTTCAAAATTATTAAAACTAATCTTTCTACCACTCCCCAAAACATCATATTTGTTTGCTTGCCAACCATGTACATTTAATGATGCAAATGAGCAATTGCAACATTTCCTTATTACTATGCAACATGTTACTTCGAAGGGCAAATGTGGTGACTGGTGAGCTCCGAATAGCAGAAGTCATCGCCTGCTAAGATTGCGCAAATTAAGTTAAACAAATAACTTACCGACAACTGATTACGCAAAATTTGTTTGAAACACAAATATAAAATCACAAACCTTCGATTGCAAATTGCTGTGAAAAATTATTTCTGCGCAATCGATCCACTAGATTTCAAATTGTATATTTAAGAGTACATCATGAATATTACGCGCTTGCAAGGAGCATTCAAGATCAGTGAGAACTGGACCTGGATAACAATAAACGCGCCTGCAATACTCTGTGCCAATGCGACAATACCGTGGCCCTATTTCATGTCATGCAAATAATGAATAACGATAGGCGTGTATAAGTCTCAACAACAGCGAACAAAATAAAAAATTGCGTTGAAAACGTAAAGAAATGTCTTTATTGTGCCATTATTTACTCATTTCAACGTTTACGCAATCCGGATGTTTACACTTAAAAATGTATGGTTTGAAGAACAACTTCTCGGCTGCTTACACTTGTTCATACTCATAACTCACTTTTCATTTTTTATCACAATTAAGATTACTTTTCATAAAGATTATCGGCAAATTTTGAGTTCCAAACACATATAATATTAACATTTACAAGAACAAACCAAGTAGAAGTTTGAGTAGAACAAGTCTCACAAAACCATATGCTTTGATCAAAAGACTAGGAACAACAAAGGCAGTAAAATATGAGCGATTGAAGTGTCCACGCTTACATTTATAATTCCCAAATAAAGCTCAAAAACACATTTCATAATTGAGTATCATGCTAACAATTCTGACAGAATGAATTTCAAGCAAACACAACAAAAACAAGCTACTCTTACGTAGCTACTAAGTTCGTACGTTGTCTTTTACGGGTACCGGTTGACTGCATTCAGCACAATTTAAAATCCGAAAGACAATTTCTCTTGAAACGATAATGGTTAAACTTACATTTAAATAAAAAGGGCAGATTGAATTAACAAAAGCCAACTACTGCCACCAATTGGACCATTTCAGAGTGCACTTTAGCGTCAAAGCGCTTCACAAGTCGTAGTTTCTTCTTCGTCATAATCAACGTCGCTATTTCCCTTGCCACTGATTTAACTCGTACCATAACTCGCCCATTTTCGGTGACATACTGAAGTAAAAACTAAGAAAAATTGCCATACGACCGACCTGTTAACCAAGGTTGTTTGACGAAAATGGAAATTACAATTATATCCTCTGGAATATTAAACGAGAACTCGAATTCAAATGAGGAAATTTGTTTCTATTTGCATACATCAAAGCTCCCAAATAAATTCAGTTTGTGTAATTACACATACGATGAATATTTTTATAAAAATAAAACACACATGTAAGTTGTGTTTTTAAGCGCTCGAAAGTTGCCAACACGAAAACATCTTTGATAGAATGTATAACAATTATGGCGCTTAGTCGCGATTGGAAGCAACGAAAACTGAACACGAAGAAGAAACAAGCAAAACAAAATAACGCAGAATTCATTTATTGTACCGAATAAACAGTTACAAATTAAAGGAATACAAGCCAAAGAAATGAAGAAAACAAATAAATTTGAAATTATCTTACTGCGTTTAAATATATGTACAAGTTGTCGTCTTTTCATTTACTTAAGACGTTGCCTTTTAATTCGCCAATGCATAATTCTATAGACACAAACTCCAAGTTACATAGCTCAACAATAAAAACAAGTCACAAGTAAAGGTTAACATTGTTCTGCATGAACTGTAATACATATTATTTACAAGATTTTAAGCTTCAGTTAAAGGCATAAAGTTCTGAAGACTACATTGAAATTGAATACTTTGCTGTATTAAAATGCTTCTCCCGACAAAATTAGAATGATGAAAGTTCGTTCTAATTCTAGTTAAAAGTGCCAATTTTTTCGCCACAATGGGATGGCTCTTTTGAACATAAGACTTCATAAAAAGTACAGCATATGTACGATTTTAAACAGTGTTTGGCACAGACATCTGATGATGCGCCATTATCGCACCTTGAGGCGAATGAAGGACACTGACTGCATCTTCGGGACGAACAACCGCCGATGTCATTCGTTTTTCTTTCTGCCTTCGATTGCAGAACCACACTCGAACAACCTCTTTATCCAATTGTAAATTCATAGCTAATTGTTGAATCTCGTTCGCATTTGGCTTTGACTGCTTACAAAAATGATTTTCCAATGCTCCCTTCACCTGAACATCGATACTCGTACGCTTCTTGCGTTTACGGCCAGTCGCTGCGATTTTATCTGTCGTTGTCGGAGCCCCAGTTGTGTTGTCAGCTTCTTGAAGCCATTGCTGTAGAAGAGGCTTCAATTTGCACATATTTTTGAAGCTTAGCTGAAGAGCTTCGAATCGACAAATGGTCGTTTGACTGAATACATTTCCAAACAATGTGCCCAAAGCCAAGCCAACATCGGCTTGAGTAAAACCAAGCTTAATACGTCGTTGTTTGAACATTTTCGCAAAACGTTCCAGGTCATCAGAAGTCGGTGTGTTGTCCAAAGACATTGGACTTTCTGAATCGGCTACCATTCCCTGAGGTAGGCCTGCTTGGGTGACAGGAACAACAGTTAGTTGAGCCGTTTGATCACGAATCTGAGGCGAACCAGGATGAGTGGGAAGTTGCAAAGTCGTTTGCTGTACATTGCCGTTCAACGTCGCAAAGTTTACATGAGGTGATAGGATTGATGGATTTATCTGAATTCGTGTGTGCTCTACCGGAGCCATAGGTGAATGAGTGATGGTAGTCCATCGTGCTGGATCAATAATAACATTTGCGCTATTTGCCAGGGCACGAGGATTTTGCTGCTGCAATGCTGAACTTGAAGTTATAATACTCCCATCTTCCCGAATGATAGGTTTCATATCGCCCGAAGTACTCGGTGGAACAGACGTTGGCCATCCAATTGAATTCCCTTGTTGATCCGTAACAACCCATTGCTGTGGAGTTATTAATGTTGTATTTGGCGTAGTAAGCGTAGTAAGATTAGGAGTTATTCTACTTTCAATCATTTGTGGAGAATGTGTTTGTGGACTGAGACTTTCGTAGGATTTACTCTCCTCACGTATGTATGTGATTGTTGTCGAAGGGCCCATGGATGTCGGTGGAGAGCTCATGCGAGTTTGATGTTCAGCAGCCGAGGATGTAATCACTGTTGTTGCATATGTATTAGGTGCATGACTAGCCGACGCCGCCATTTTCACTGTCTCTCAAGTGTTCTTTATTCAATGAGGTGAAATAAGCTGACGAGATGCGGTGCGAAACACAACGTGTTACACCGCGTGTGATGATTAAGACTTTTGATTGGCAAACGTCGCGTTGACTGACATCCTATTAAATGTTAATTTATCACTCGACACGCCCGCTCTTACACGATGATTGGTTAGGTCAACTCGTCAGCCAATCAAAATACACAACAAGACAAAGGGCGCCAAGGTTATGGAAATGACGTTACCATTCTCGCGTTTTCATTGGCCATTCCATTCAGCATTCATTTCCAACGCCAAAACTCATTACTCGGATTATATACGAACTTTGTGAGTCGTGCTATTGAAATGAAAACAAAACATTAACATTAAAATATGGAAAGCGTTAGTTCGCCCACTCATATGTTACAGCATTCAATTGACCGTAGTGTGGGAAGTAGGCATTTAAATAGCAGTTTATACGTTGACCACGGTAAATGGTAGTAAAATGTTTTAAAAGTGAAATACTTCTCGTCTATTTGAACAGTTTTACATAGTGTTTACACGGTGTTTCTTATTTCAACAAACTGGAGGTCAAAGGAAGTTAGGGATCTTAGGTAATTAGCATTCAACATCAAAACATAGGAATTAGGAAATTATAAACAGTAAACACACTTACAAGGTTCATACATATAGAGTGTTTCACTGTCACCTAAGTAGGCAATGTTGGTAGAAAAACCCATATAGTTGATGGGATTTATGTGGATTTCAAGCTCTGTTGAGCGTCAGCCCTTTGAAGTTGCCTATCCAACATGGCCGCTTGACGTCACATGAAAACACACCATAGGAAGTTATCTTAGATAAGTGAGAAGAGAAATCCATATTATCCATACAATACATTTTACATTTGAAGAAAATAAATGGCGATTTTTAAGAGAGAATGCATTTTTCGAATTGATTATTCATGGCACTGTCTTTAGACAACATGACCTACAGACTACTTTAATTCTATACAGACACACACAACACTTTAATTCTATACAGACACACACAACACTTTAATTCTATACAGACACACACAACACTTCAATTCTATACAGACACACACAACAACTTTAAAACTCAATTTCTGACAACAATATAATGCACCTTTGCCTTTGTAAGATTTTATCATATTGAAATGACACAATCCAGTTATGACAAAGAAAATGTGCGCTTTTCTCCAATGAAAACCGTTCAAAGAGCGAACGTCAGTCATCTCAACACTGACAACACATTTGTGCACATGTGTTGAGATTCTCCAGAGCAACGTGTTTCATAAGTTGGCAACTGAATGCCTTCTCTTACTACGAGTTAGAAAATCAACAATACCAAAAAGATTTATGTACAAACACAGCGTATCGAGTTGTGTATAGTAATGCTTATTTTGGCTGCTTGAAAAAAGGGCGCTAAGAAAGTTTAAAGAGCATATCGCTCAGGAAGTTCTCGGTGGCATGTACTTCTTATTGACACTTATGGAGATTTAAAGCGCTGAAATTTTATGCAAATTTGTCAACGACAGCTGATGACAGATTTTTTAAGCAGAACGATTAGCAGCGTTTATTCACAACGTGTCGCACGCCTTTCTTTCGTAAAATCAATTTCATAGTTTCCTATGCTAATGCATCAGGCCATCAACTTCTGTTTGTTCAGGACGGACTACCAAAGAATGAAAACAATAAGATTTCTTAAGCAAAACATTCTTGTTTCCTTCACTAAATTTCAACAGTGACATCAAAAGTAAGATTTGAATTCCGAATTAAATAGATAAAGGCATGGATCAAATTCAACAATGAAGAAACAAATTAATTTTAAATCGTCGCCATTTTTTGGCATGACCGGCAAGCAGCCCCTTGATAAACGATGGACCCCCATGCATGGTTGAAATAACGGCCCTGGAACGTGGTCATCTTTATTTGTTCTTCTACTTCAGTTTAAAAACTTATTCCCATTTCACAGTTTATATAAATGACACAAGTCCAGCAATGACATTTTCGGCAAATCGATAAACACACGAACAAAACGTCGGCATACTATTTCCAATATAACGTCTTTCACCGGCAACATTTAAGCGAATCTTGTCAGAAGGAATAGCGACAAGGGAAATATGAGTGTTTTAACGTTATGTGATGTATTAAAGATTTATCACGTTTTCAACGAGCTCTATACAGGCAACGTAAGTCAGAAATATATTAAATCTCAAACAACAACCTCGTCGACGGATGGACACAACGTATATCACACCTAAAACAAATTACTCGACTGGAGGACACTTCGCCAGTCGCACATGCCATGAGTTAACACAGATCATATCATTCAGGTTTCGGGGAAAAGTTCGGTTCTTAGAAGTAATGTCGACATCACATCAAAATAGTTGCAAATCGCAGCAAAAAATATTCTTTCCGCGTCTAAAATATTTTCAAGCGAAATTCCACCACGAGTTTTATATGAAACAAAGAAATAAAATCTCTTTATTTCGCTGTTCACACAATGTAGAGCAGCCGTTCAAGAGAAGATAGAAAGGAGTCCAACTGATTGGCGTTTTCCACCCCAAGTCGTGATAGGAAACGAAATTTGTCTAAAATCCTAAGCAGCTGATATTGACTAATCGCAAAATGCGTGCCCACCCAATCTTTGAAAATTCTGCAGTAAAATCTGTGGCATTATAAAGAAAACGAGAAAGCTATCTTACATGTTCGACTCCACAAGACTCCTTGCCGCATCCTCCACATTTTAAACGAGTTTAATAAACGCTCGAAAAGCTTTCCTACCAACGATACATGTGCTGTGCGTACATCAAGCGACAAAGTGAATTAAATTCAAATGACTCAATGATGTATCATATAAAAGAGAAGATACTTTGCAATTCACATTTGTTCGAGAAATTTGCATCTATACATATACATAGGCTTGAGTGTCCACAACCAGAACAATATTTTGTTTGGCTAACCGCGTTAAACGTTGTTATAACAAAGCAAGTGAATAATATTTACGAACTTTGGAAGACGAATTGAGCTTTTGTATGAAGGATAGCAACTGGACGAATGGTGGTCACGGACATAATGAAGTGGAAAAATAAAGTTTAGAAGAAGTTATCTAAGAATCTTCTAAAGATAAATTTTAGACTTCAAGCTTCAGGAATGAAGTTACTTTACCGTAGAGATGTTGGAGATGTGCTTTATTTTCACAATGTGCATGACTATAAACCTGATATAAAGCCTTAACATGTGTCAATACGTCGATAGTATAAATTCCACTCGTTGTTATAGTCGTCGTGCAAGGTATATCATGCAGAGATTGGTAAAATTTCAAAGAGTGGTGGTCAGGTGGATGACGCGATAAAAGAACTCTACAAAAATAACTTTCCGTAGCAATCACAAACACGAGAAGAGAATAGACGCGGTTCGATCAAACTATGAATGGCACATCGAGGGTTTTTAATTAATTTGTCTTCTGTTTTTATATCTTTCCCACAGTCCAAACATTGCAATTACAATTACACGCATATTCCTCATTTATTTATTCTTTCTCTTAAGCAGGATCTTACTTTGATTTTCGTATATATCCTTCCGGGATTGAATTTTAGCAAGTTGAAATGTATATAAATCCAGTTGCCTAGAACATGCAGCAAATCAAACTTTCAAAAGAATCTTCTAGCAAACACAAAATTTGACTTACAAGTTTTATTAAAATAACAAGATATATCATTCCAATGCACAGGAGCCTGTTAAAAAGTTTGCTGTAGTTGATGTGGTAAAACCTTACACACACACCTCTTGATGAAGAAATATAGTTTTAGGGGAGATTTTATTGAGGGGTGGCAGGGAGGGGGTGCACCCCTCGATGAGCTAAAATAATTTAATAGCTTATTAATGAAAGTGTTGTTCTACTAAGATATTTCCAAATAATGCAATCCTCCCTAAATGCGATCCTGTATTCACCTTTCATGTATAAGTAAATGGTAAACTGCATCATATGTACTTGTTCATGTGTACAATTGGATATATATGGCTTAGGTATTTTCTAAACATTAAAAGAGCTTTAGGTATATTTGCACTTTTAATATAAAGCCTTCCAATGTTATGATAGTCATTCTAAATGAAATAAATGAAAGAATACCAAGGGTGTGCTTAATTAATTCACTACTTTTGCTAAAACATCCTCTTTCAACTTTGGTCCTATATTTCTACTAAAATCAAACCATATTTAACAATAGAGGTTATTATTTTCTATGTATGAACATAAGAATTTATGTATTGCATTCTAGCTCACTTTGAGCAATCAAATGATACACAATTTCAGGAAACCATTTATGTTAGACAGGCACTAAGGGTTGTCAAAATTTCCCTTATTTCATACTTTGGTTCAAAGGTCAATGGTATATGAAAATCATGTTAGTATAGTCAAAAACGTGATTTGCATTTTCTGCGCATAGTTTCATTTATTATTTTTTGAGAAACATTACGAATACTTTACTTGGCTCGAGTTGCTTCTGACATATAAAATTGCTTTGATTTAAACAAGGGTAACTAAGGTCTAATATAATAATTGACTTTGTATAGCATAAACTTGCTTTGAATTAGGATTTCTTTAATTTAACCTACTACAAATTTCCAACAAAAAAAACACAAATACATTTCCATTTCAGGTGTGGAAAAATAGCCCAATCACGTTGTACTTCTGACTCTGTTTCTGCAAATAGGAAATATCTTACCTTTTTAAATGAATTTTCAAAAGCTCCGTCATTTCAGCAAAATTCTTCTAGCTTCTTTTTGTTATTTATTCACAAGATTCCTCGAAGAACTTTTTCTCTGAGCTATTTTCGCTCTTTCAAATTTTTTATGCCTCGAGGCGTCTCTTGACTCTTGTAGTTGCACGTGGTATAGATAAAACAGAGTAGCTGATCATGTGGTAGAAATTCTAATAGTTGATTGGTCAAAAAGAGTACCCAATTGGTAATCTCCTTTGTTTGCAAGGGGAAATCCTGAACAGGACGTTCTGTTTAAACAATTTCCAGGAAGAACACACTTACATAATTAATTCTGGCACGTATAGTTTAAAATTTTGTTTTTGCACAATAACAAAACACAACTTAATCAGAGAATGAATTCCTTTTTACTTCTTTTGAACGAAATCAGCCACGAATTGACAAATGAACAGCTTAGCAGCCTCATTCACATCTGCAACATTCCAGGAGGAATTCGAAGTCAAATGAACGATGGTCTAGCTCTATTTCGATACTTGATGACCCAAGACTGGATCAGTCCTGAAAGGATCGGAAATCTGCGCTACTTGATAAGAAAAATGCGACCTAAGCGAAGAGATTTGGTGAAACGCATCGACGATTATATAAGGAAGGAATTTCAAACGGACGACATTCATACAGTGCTCGGCGATTTCACCGAATCGTATGAACATATGACATTGCAACCATTAGACAGTAACACCCAAGCCAATGATGTTATATGCCATATAAATTGTGGTTGTGTTCAATGTGCGTGCAACTATATCCCAACTTGCTATACTTTCGTGATTGTCTTACTTATCCTTGGCATATTGATTACTGTTTTGTTTTGGTATGCGAAGGTTCCACAGGTAACTCACGTGATCGAAACAAACTCAAAGCTCAAGAGTGTTGGGAAATATATAGTCATCCTGGAAGTATTCCTACTTCTTCTAGTTATTGTGCTACGATATCGTTCAAAGATTTTTTCACTTAGAATATGTAGGTGTCACGACAAAAATGCACGCATCCAGGAAGACGAAACTCGAGCTTTTTACAGGCCAACTAGCTCTATTCGAGGTTTCTATGGACAAACCATTACAGTGAATCAGATAGTGCAATTTGCGTCTTGCATTCTACCTTTGGTGCAATGTCATTGACAATGGAAAATGAGGAAATCTCCTCACAGGATGCATGAGACATATTCATATTTTCCCTAACAACTTGGACATGCAACAATGCTATCCATTTCATTCTAATTAGTTTCCCAAGGTATCAAGAAAACATTTCCTCAGCTAGCTGAAAATGACCTTTTCTTTTCTGGGTTGATTCAATTTTAATTGGTCTGAATTAAAATTACTTATGATTATTGAGTAAGAATATACATGAATAGTCAATGTTAACACAGGTCTTTGAGATATTTTGTGAATTAGTTAAGTTTCAAGAACTTCTCCAGCTCTTCATTTTCAATGGCAGAATCAAACTGTTCATAGTTCTAAAAAAATTCATTGTAATGTACTGTGTAGAAAGCTTTCATATAGAATTAATTAAAAAATTGTAAAAAATTGTAGATTGCATGTGAGGAACTAAGATTTCAATTTAGTATGTAAGTAGAATTTTGAATGTTTGTGAAAGTTTATTATTGTTGATTTCAGTTAACTTATCAAATGGCGGTTGCCAAGTTACTTACTAATGTTGCCAGTTACATTTCCAAATATGGAATATTCGATATGAACTTGTCAAATTGAGTTGGCAAGTTGTGTACTTGAGTACTGAAGTTGTGAACTTGAGTACTGAAGTTGTGTATTTGAGTACTAAAGTTGTGAACTAAAGTTGCAAAGTACTGGCAAACGTGAAAGGTCTTTGTACCCTATAGACATTTGGCAATGAATCCGTTCAGTAAGCAAGGAAAAGCTTCACCAATAGAAGTAACAAATGAAATACTTGAAATGTGGTTAAATAACGAGCGTTTGACAAACATTTCGAAACAACTAAATCTACCGTCTAAGACTATATCAAATATAATAGATCTATGGGTAGACACTGGTTCTATTGCACCTCGCCAGAGCGAACGTGATGTTCGAACCATGCGTACAGATGATGTTATTGCATACACTGAATATCTAAAAATTAATAAACCATCTACTTAGACTAAAGAGATTCAGCAACACCTAGAAAATAACAAAGTTTGCCTTCCAGCAAACATACCTAGCAGGTCATCCATTAGTAGAATTTTGAATAAAGATCTTGGTTACTCTTACAAAATAATAAGTCAAATTCCTCGAGAGACAGAACAGCCGGATGTTATGGAGAAGTTAGAAGCTTACGTAGCAAATATTTCATTGATTGATTGCAACCGTATGCATTTGTTTGATGAGTCGCCTGTAGTTGTTACAAGTGGCAACAGACGTTGAGGGTACAGTATGCAGGGACTCCTGCATTTAAAATCCAACGATACTCTTCTAGTGCCACATTTAATGTAAATTTATTACATAATGTAAACGGCGTATCGCATTATAACACTCTTAGAGGGCCGTCAAACAGATTAAAATTGCTAAAGCTTTTCCTTGCTTACTGAACGGATTCATTGCCAAATGTCTACAGGGTACAAAGACCTTTCGCGTTTGCTAGTACTTCGCAACTTTAGTTCACAACTTCAGTACTCAAGTACACAACTTGTCAACTCAAGTTGACAAGTTCATATCAAATATTCCATATTTGGAAATGTAACTGGCAACATTAGAAAGTAACTTGGCAACCGCCATTTGAAAAGTTAACTGAAATCAACAATAAATGCACTCTAATGTCTTTAGTGCCGTAACTACAAAAGGAGTTTCGAGGGTACAACACAGTGTGCTAATTAATGGTGCGCAATGTGCAATTTGCACATCATTTTAGCTAAAATGAAAACAATTGCACATCAACTGCATGTCTTACTCGATATTATTCTTCTTTTAACAGAGAGTAATAATGCATAAAAGTTTTGACAAAACTGACAAGTTTGTAAATAAAAGGTGAATATACTTTTTAACAAAATATCAAAAATCAAGTTTTAGAACTTTTACATTTATAGCACATACCAACAAAATGATGAATTGCTTGTTTCTATGAATAAAGTTAGTATAACGTACATGGCTTACATACATGTACTTACCCCAAGATAGGTATCGCCCTTGAAAATTTGGGGAGGGAGAGTTCCCTCACCTGCACCCTCCCGCATCTTTTCCTTCGCACCTTCTTCTAAAGATATGTCCACTTTTTCAAACTCAATGTGCTTTCCAGAAAGGACCATATCAATTCTTTGCTGTTGTTTCTTAATCTAGGATAATTGAAATACATGAAATACAACTCAGTCTACATAATACTTGATAAATTGAAAGGCATACAACCAATCCGTTTTAAAATTTAAACAAACAACCAACGCATTCCTTCATTATCTTCTTAAAATGTCATTTAAACACGAACACGCCCACAATAAAGATTCGATATTTTCAACTCATGTTAGCGATACATTTATACCCTCAGGAAAACTGGCATCGCGCATTTCTATCTACATTTATTGAAAATGACGTTAGGTTGGTATGGGTTGTTAACGCATTGACAACGAAATATCAGTGTAAAAGAGAAGAAATTTCGATAATCTCACACAAACTTATACTTTTCGATCATTTTAAAGACATGCCTTATGTAGAATAAATTAGCAAAATTGTTGACAAACCTCTTTGCTGCTCGTTACAGAGGTAACATACACAATGATTTTACCGCTCATCTTTAATTTTGATTCAGAAATGTGATTTTTATTCAAGTATTTCTTTCATACATTTCAAGTTTGGCTTGCTGTCAAAACACTTGACTTGACAATATGCACGAGCCTGCGAAAGAACAAAGGAGTCAGCGGAAAATATTTCTTTGGGAATTACTTTATGTGACTCCCCCTGAAGAGTGACGAGTATCATTGTGTTGTTACAAAGGAACACACTTAATACCTTCTTCTTATGCAATTTTACCCATACTTATGATACTTAGCCATACGTTGGACACCTTAACAATGTTTAGCCATACTTAGACCACCTTAGCTATTCTTCAAAATAAAAATCAAGTATGCACTGTTGAGCCATGAGTTCCACCATGTTATCCACCAATGGGATCAGATTTGTCAATTTAAATTACTTTTAGTAATTTCTCCATTTTTTTGTACTTATTTGATAAAGTTTTGTTGTCAATCACTTAATGATGCAAGGTGATTTTTTCATTGAGTGATTGATTGATTTTTTGATTTTTTTTCATTGAGTGATTTTTTCACTTGAGGTGATTTTTTCATTTTTTCATAGAAAAGCACCAAAAAAACTGTTAATTTATAAAATTCGGAAATAAACAAGTTTGATTAAAAGATGGTGAGAAGAACAGAAACGTAACCAACCGCCAAGATAAATGACCAAAATCAAGGAGTTTCTTGCTAAGTAATACATGTTACGAGAAGTGCAGATAGAAGCAGATAAACAACACCAGCAAGGCACTTCCTAAAACTTTTTTCGACCCAGATTGGGTTCCAACCAAGAACTGGTTTCCTTGCAAATAAAGCAAAACTTTTACAACACAAACATGGAAAAATTAACAAATCATAAAAATGAGCATATAAATTATATACAATTAATTTATTAACATGGCTAATTACTTCAGGGTATCAATTTCCAATAATTATAAACGGGTCTGCTGAAATTTTAATTGAAAGCAGGTATCCCACATTAACTGGTTGGCAAACTCACTTTATCACAACATAAGCTAATCGCAAGATGTTGTGAAATGTCATTACTCTACTCCAAAATATTGGCATCCAAAGTTCAAAATGATGTTTTGACTGACTTCTGAAGTCAAAATCCTTAAATTTTGAAATTGATTCAAAATGTTTCTGACACCTAAACAAAGCAGTAAAGAAAATAGCCTCTAACGGATGAAGTTACAATATATGATTTTTAGGTCTTTAGATTAGTTAAATACTATATTAACCTTCGGGAGTTGCAAACAAATTTAGCAAGATGATATTTTTTGTTGAACATCATGCTCCTCCAGGACCTTGATTGCTTCAATAACAGTTGCTCCAGTATCTTAATGATAATAATAATAATAGAGAAATAATGTTTACAACTTCAACAGATATTATCATTGAATTGAATACAACTAGAAGACTACCTCTTTTCAAAATTTGAAGCCACTAATTCAACTAGCTTCAATTTTTTCACAGACAGCCAAAGAAAGTTTAGTTTAACAATAAGCTAAATGCCGGACTAAAATTAAAATTTCGCTTCATTCAAGTTGAAGTATGTTTACAGAAAGCAAGGCTTCAGTTGTGTATTTAGTTCAATTGTATATTCTTTAGTCTCAATGACAACTTACTCAATAATGGGTACATCAATAAAATTTGTCTTTTCTTAACATCAAATGGGAACTTTGCATAGTAAACCTGCAACAAGGTACTTCTCAATATCAATATATAGAAAATGATGATCAAAATTAGTTGTCAATGACCCATACCTTTGGTTTTGATGTACTTGTCTCCGATTGAATGAGAATTTTTCCAATGCGAATAGAACGACAGCAATCTCTGAGACCTTTTTCCATAGCCTCACCTGAAAATTTTAGTAGCATTTGTCGGACATAGAAAGACATGAAAGAAAAACATGTCAGACTGAGAGTTGGGAAAGGAAAAAAGATGAGTAAAGAGGAATCGGTGGCTGTGGGGTAATGGGTATGATGGGAATAGAAATGAAAAAATAGGAAAGTGAGGAAGACATACACACCACTTCTCATAATACTGACACCACAATTTCCTTTCTTGAATTGTAGACCATTATAAACACCTCCTAAACAAAATGAGAGTATAACGTATGTATCTATTATAATCACCACTATAACATAAATATCCATTATAATCACAACTATAACATAAATATCCATTGTAAACTTCACTATAACTAATATCCATTATAGTGACTAGTATATCATAAATAAAAATATTCATACATAATCAGCAGTGCTCAAAGTTCCCATACCTGTAGGAGTTGTCACGTTCAATTCTTCATAAGATAATTGATTAAGACCTTCTTCAACCACTAAACGTATCTAAAATGAAATTTTAAGTACAAAGATCCCATGATTGAATGAATGTGATGCAGTTTAATGCGTAAACTTCCACTAACCAAACGGTCTGCATAAAACACAAAATCAGCTCGATCAGTTTTTCTGTAAAATTAAGCAAGGAGAATGATAAAATTGTGAAGTAAATTGCCTTTTGGTGATTCGGTGAAGGAAACGCAACTTACGGATCACGCAATGTAGTTTGAAGTGCCCGAATTTGATCATTCATTCTTATTCTAATGAGCCTTGGTCCAAAATCTTCAAATTGAGGTATTAATTCAACAGAGCCATTAAGAGAAGAGCCTGTGCATCCAGCATACTTTTTCTTACGGATTTTTTTCCCAACTAAGTGGCCGTCACTGTCGATTTTCTTACAGTCACCATTCAATGTTGTATGGCCGTTGGCCGCCATATTCGTTAACCATGTGTGGAACTTGCGCAGTCGCGCGAGAGATCCTCGCATTAACAAACTACAATTTACTTTAATATACTTTCAACGAAAAAGAACACACTTCTTTACATTACATGGTTTTCATTGAAAATCTTTACAAACGATGATTGACCATCTTAAGAGTTCTACTAAAATTATTAGAAAAATAATTACAGATTATTCATACAACGGACATGATGGAAAACTACACAATAGATAAATACAACATCAGCTAAAATTCAACCCAAGAAATCAAACTACAAAATTTTATCATAAACTGCACTGAAAAAATAAGAAAAGATTCGTTACTAAAAGCACAGGTATCCGCAGTGCGATATGCTTAAAAAAAGTCCTCTATAGGAGCTGTCTCTGTTAAAATATTGCGTTTTGAATAACTTATGTTTTGTTAAGATGAAGTTTTCAATTCTCTTATTTAAGTCTTGGTTCCTTCAGCAACTAAACCATCTACATTACTTTGTTTTCATTTAGGTCGTTCAATTTAGTTATGACATTGTATTTATTTCGCCATTCAGAAAGGGATTCAGGAGTAACTTCGGATAACAACAATTCGTCAATTTCATCAATACTTTGCTCCTTGTCCTAAAAAGAAATTGTTTACAATAAGCGTGTTGTGAAAAAGTATCATGAAAGACTCCTTTGGACTAATGCTAAATTAAAGGTAAGCGTACCTTTAACGTTTGTTTTAAAATACGCAATTTTACAACTTTATCCATAATTTCTGACTTAGAGTTGGCGGATAACCTTCTTAACTTCAACTCAGGCGATACATCTGAACCGTCTAAGCCAATGTTTGCTTTTTAATAGAATCAGCAACTTCTTGAAAATCATCCTTACCTCCCTTATCGGATTTTGAGGAGTAGCTTGACTCTTTTATCTCTTCGTCCATTTTTATGGAAGTGTCTAATGACTTCGTGGAACTCTCGTTACTTGATTTAGTTATAATATCGGAATTCCCATTTACCAATATGTTTTTGTCTTTTGTATCTAAAAACACATCTTGACCAGCGTCTTCGCCATAGTTTTCTGCGATCTTTAGTATGTTTTGACCGTTGGTTTTTTCCTCCGCCTTACTTGGTTCAGGATCAACATTCTTTCCGTTAACGTTGGTACCTTCGTTCGAAACAATGGCAATGGATTGCCTTTTTAAACCAACGTGATCATCATCATCATCATGGTAGTCAAAACGGATTCCTGAAAAAAATTTTAAAACATTTTTTCACATGTTATCTAAATATTTTAGTTAGTGTAAAGGCTATTCTC
Organism: Xenia sp. Carnegie-2017; assembly: GCF_021976095.1. Classification (NCBI taxonomy): domain Eukaryota; kingdom Metazoa; phylum Cnidaria; class Anthozoa; order Malacalcyonacea; family Xeniidae; genus Xenia; species Xenia sp. Carnegie-2017. Next base: position 11,583,797 of record NW_025813483.1, on the reverse strand, counting down.
CTTCTCTGTTATCAATCACTACCTAGACTGACAAGCGTTATCCTACTTCATTGTACCATTTACTTAATATTGTTACTATACCTGCGAGAACGGAGGAAGTTCTCGGTCTAACGTTTGATGTAGAGATCCTGAGAGACGATGAATCGCTCGTCTTACGTTCACGTTCAGTGGATTGGTTTATCTGTCCGAGCCCAGGCTCTCTGAATTTCCGCTCGCCTCGTGATGATATATTCAAGATATTGATCCAATTTTCCCTTTCCAATTCATTGTCTGCATAGAAAAAATAGCCCTTTCCTCCTTCCTTTTCGCACTTGAAACAACTAAAAAGTTAAGCAAACATAAAGGATGAAACAATTACCACTGAGCGTTTTCACTGACAGCCATGTTGGTAGAAAAACCCATGTAGTGGAAAGGTTTGTTGAATCTAATGCTCTCCTTAAAATTGGAGCTTTGAGGAAACCAACATACCAACATTTATCGTCAGTGTATGTAAACATAATGTGGTCAGGGCATATGAAATATGCAAAATCATTTCATCTTGTAAACCTTACACATCAACATGAACTAGAAAACTTCCATTGGATAAAAACAAAACTTTCTTTGTTGCAAGTAAAAAAATTGAATATTCTTCCCCATAGTCAGTTAATGCTTATGACAGGAAGAATAAGGATCTCTGGAGGTGACTATGGGATCACGCACATTTCTTGATGACCAATCTAAGGGATTTTTTCTTCTATCCAAACTGCTACCTAACATTCACTACAATACCATATCATATAAGTATGTGCGGGAGTTACTCCATCGACTTACAATGGTTTCTTCTGTTCAGGAGCAGGAGACATCTTGTATCCAGCTATCTGTATCATCCCAACAGCTTCTTTGTCAAATGCTGTTTTATAGTAGTATAGGTGATTGTCTTTTAACACACACCAGTGACGTCGCCATCTTGTTGGAGCCAATCCATGACCACCGCCTGAGCGAGTAAAAAAATAACATGATATAAATAAACAGTAACACTAACTCGAACGGTCATCTTGATAGTTGTTTCATGCATCGAGCCCTGATTACTACGATAGCACTCACTTTTCTTGGTCAACCATCCCTCTCTTTCAGCATCTCCAAGATCAATGCAAGATATTCGTTTGTTAGGTGCGCCATCTACTTGGCTCTTTTTCTCCCGTCGTCTAACACAATAAACCTCGACTTGCTTTGCACCTAAACAAATATATACTTGCTTGCATTACAGCTAACAAACTTTCGCCCGTAAGTCCAAACTTAATATTATATAACTGATAGCCACCCTGTATTCTTTTACATAAAGTAGCAGAATTCAGACTGATACGTAACGTAAACTAACTTGTTCCGCCAACAGTGACATTTTTCACGCTTCCAATTTTCATTTTTGGAAGATCGGGTCGCGTCGGTCTACTAGCATCTTTCTTTGCACTATCCTCTGAAAAATAATCAAAGACAAACATAGCAATTCATGTGAGAAAAAAGATCACGTATCATTTTGTTGGTTTCTCACCCTTTAGACCAGTTTCCACGTCATGAGACACCTGACGAATTTTTATCGTAGATTTGTCGGTGTTTTCTTCAACTGATGGCTAGAAATTGGCATATATTATCAGTTAGAAATTTCAAGGAAGTTATCACAAACAGCAACATGTAATCTTTTTTTACTTTGGATTTTGTCTCTGTCGTTTCCTTCTTGTTTTTAACATCTAACGCCACATTTGCAACAGCTTCGCCTACGGAGCAACCATCAAAATGTTTCTGTATTTTGTCACTTTAAAGTCCTTCAATGCTATTATTTTCAGGGTGTTTCATTATTTTGAATATAAATTTATTGTGTTGGAAAGTCCCCAAGATAAATATGCCAATTTAATAGCATTAATTACTTACCATGAACTTTTTTATCATCGCCATTCTTTACTATCTCTTTAACTTCAACAGCGTCTTCTTTCGCCTCACTCTTTAATCCTTCTTTATCCCCAGCTGTCAACGGAGCACCCTTGTCAACAGATGGCTTGCCCTCACTGACCTCTTCATTTTTGGAAACAACTGGAACATCTTCAACAACAGGCTTTTCGCCGTTTTTTTGTCCTTCAACAGACTCCGCTTGCTTTTTATCATTTTCTTTTCACTTTCCAGTTTTCTCACAAACTCTTGCGTTGTCACTGTCACTTCAGATTGCCCAGGTGACACACTTCCAGTTTCTTTCTCAACATTGACTTGTTGCTTTAATAGTCATAGCAATTATGAAATGAATCAACTTCATGCAAAAAAACTGAATTGTGATGCAAACTCACTTCCATATCAAGAGTTTTCACGTCATTTTCAGTTTGTTTTTCCACTTTCTCCTCGACATTATCTTCAATTATTGCTTCCACTTTGGATTTTTCTTCTGCAGCATTTTCATTTTCAATGGCCTGCATTTCCAAACTTGTTTCTTCCTTGATACCAGCCTCTTTAATCTCAACTCGAGAAGGACGTTCATTTGGGACCTTAATATGATCCATTACTACATTCATCTCACTCAAGGGGTGCCAGGTTTGTCTGGAAGTTTGTTCAAAGGTCCCTTAACAGGGGAGTTTCTTTAAGGTCAACGAAACTGAATCAGTTTTAGTTTTCATTAGACTGACAACATTCTTTTGTGGCCAAGCAATCTAGCAAAAAAACATCATTTCTATATACATAATGCTCAATACCACATTTGCAATAAATTTCAAGCTTTTTACCACACACTGTCCATTGACACTGACTATCTCATCACCACTTTTGATATTGCCATTTTTCCCAGCTGGTGACTACAAAAAAATGGCTTCAAAGCATGAAATGTCCTACAAAGGATACATTAAATTTCATCATAAACTTACATCTGTTGCCACAGAATTTACTGTATGTATAAGGTTGGATGTTGTGATCCCTATACCCTAAACATTCAACATTTATAGACAGAGTTCAATACTGGATTTGACTTTTTTCACTGAGTTTATTTTATATCATACCAATCCTTCGCCTTCTAAAACAAATTCTTCATCAACCAGTATCGGATGTTGCTTGAATACTTCATGTAAAGGTTCTTCATTTAGAAAGGTATCAAAGGACCTTTGAAGCTTGGTCAACTGACATGGAAGTAAATCATAAAACAGTTAAAATTGTGATTCTTAAATTGTAAACCAATTGCAACTAAAATGCTTACATTTTCCTTCAAATATTCTCGGTTTTTCAGTAAACTCTACAAAAAGCGAAATGATTTGTAATTAATAAGACAGTAATGTAATTAAAGAAAGGAAATATTCAAACAAGTCCAGGTAAAAGCTTCCATCACACCTCATCAGTCATATCACGAACTACTCGACAAATTGTGTCTTTAAAAGGCCAACATGCATTCATTTCTGAGAATGGAGATCTAAAAATAACAAGATGGAAACATGCTCTAGCAGGGATGCATTTACTGATAGGCTATGTGTGTGTAGGGGGAGGGGAGCCAATATCCAAGCCATTAAACAAAAACAGTTGTGACTTGTAGTAAATAAAGCGCACTTTCAAAAATATCTCCCAATGATGGTGTGAGATTATAGAAATATAACAAAAAAAGTCTGACATCGCATAGTAACACCTTTAAACTAGCCACCAAACTCTAATCAAAACTAAAGCACCACCCCCCATGAATTCATCCAAAAGCATTCTGTGCACAAGGCCTTCAAACAGGTGTTTTATTGATTGGTCAGCTGCTTCACACCTTAAAAGCCAAGACAAAAGCTTCTTTGCCAAATGATAAACACTAGCAGCCATTTTCATTGAGCTTTCACTAGTTCTTACATCCTGGTCACCCGCATTGGAACTTTCTTTCTCAAGTTGCTCTATCAGGCTCTTTGTTTCATTACTCACAATAATCACTTGACCATGAACTGTTTCACTTTGAAGACAAGACTCCTAAATAAGGTAGATGATAATGATGGTACCATTTATGGTTCCCATATTAACATAGCTCAATTTCCACACTTACAACTTCAACAAGACAATGAACTGCATCCAAAACAGCATTTTGATCAGCAGTGTTCTCTATCTGTGATTTCGAAACAAGAATTTTCAAACATTTAGGGATTTTTCAAACATTCAAAGGTATGAACTAACTAACATCAAGAAAAATTGTAAAACAAGTGATAATATTATACCGATAGTTCACTAAGGTATTCAACATTAATAGTGAGCAATGCCTTTCCATTAATCTCCTCTTCAATAAAACCTTCTGAGCTTGATTCAAACTGAGCTCCAAGACCTAAGGTAAAACAAAACACAGCAGAAATAAAAGAGAATAAAGAAAAGGAATCTTCTCGTTGACTTGACGATACTATTAAATGATAAACAATTCCATAGAACACAAAGCACATTAAATGAGCTCTTTGTATTTCGCTATTCATGCAAACGGGGCTTAATGTACCATACAAAGCACGAAATTACATAAATTTTTACGATAAACTGTTTTTACTTTCAAGCAGTTACGAACAATGCATAAACGCCGACAATAAAATTTGTGGAATTTCTTTCAGTGGTCTAGATGTTTCGCGAAAGGACAACACAAAACGACAGCCAATATTGCCATCATAATTTAATACCATAAGAGAGGATAATATCAACTTTAAGCTTTCCTATGTAAAACCGTATTATCCGAATCAACGGGGAACAAATTGCTAAAAGAATTTCGATTAATTTAGTAAGAACTTTGCACTCTCGAGGACGATTTCGTCCATAACTATGAAAAAATTTCCGAAGTACCAAATCAATAAATTTCGAGGTTTCACGTGTTGCTGTTATGAAGGATTACGTGTGACTTGGCAAACTTTAACAAATATTGATAATTCCTAGGACAGTTTGCAAGAGAATTTATTCGCTTAATTAAAAAGTTTGAGACCACAAAAGAAAGACAGGTGGTCGTTTGATTAAGCACAGTCAACCACGTCCTTAATATTCATCTAAAACATGTCGTAATTCTTAATGTAAAGTCGACGAGTTTAAAAATTTATCACGCACTTGTTATACCTTTGTGTACGTCAGAAATATGAATGGTAAATTGCTTTACCGAGTTAGAGGCGACAACGGGAGTTTAATTAACACATAAAACATGTATTAACGACTGTGAACAAGCTGCAAAATCGAACGTATTCTCAAAGATTCAAGAAATTAAATAAAAGAACCTTCACCATATTTTATCCGTACATATTTAATTTCGTGCCTTCCATCACGAGAAGAAAATTACTAGTAGTCCTTCGTTGTTCATCTTTAGGCAAATACATTCATTAACCCTTACCTTGTATCCAACGAGCAACATCATTAGGAGTCCAACTATCGATATTTAGAGAAGCCATTCAGCAATATTGCAACAACAACAAATTCCTCACGACCATCAACTATTTGTCATGCACTTTGTAATTTCTCCGTCACCTCTCTCGCTCGCATTTCCGGAGACTGGGCCACGTACTTAAGTAACTTCCGGTACCAGAGCCAATTTGGGCAATTGTACAACTTGAAAATTAATATATTACAAAAACACATTTCATAACGATTCAAAAATTTTTTATCTGTTTTAATGTCAACAAATGTTTCGAAAATGTTCAGTAAAAAGGAGGAGGATAGGTGGAGAGGGAGTGATAGTAGGGAGGGTAGGGGTGTGGTAAGATAAGGAATAGGAGTGTGTAGGGTAGGGCCAGTAGGGCATTGAGGGGTAGGGGAAGTTAGATAGGGAGTAAGGGTTAGTGGTATAAGATTCAGGTGAGTAATAGTTAAGAGAAATGATAGAGTAAGGGAGCAAAAGGCAAAAAGGAGGAATTTTTGAGGAAAAGAACTTACTTCAACATTTTCAAAATTCACTTTGGAATAAAGTTCTTCAATCACCATTCTGAATCACAGTTCTCAATTATGAAAGTCAACTCTAGTGTAATATTACAAGCACCTCATAGTTTAAAACTTCAATAAATGCCTCATTTTAAAGTACTAAATCCTTCCTTGCATGGCTCTATCCAAACAACTCCAATACCCAGCTCTCCAATTATTTCAATATATCAAAGTCAGTCAAGGTACAAGTACAAGGTATCATTGAACAAAGGAACAAAACATTGCCTGCTCTACAAAGAGTTCCATAAACAAAATTTGCCATATAAACTAATGACCATTAAATGCACATAAGCAATTTGCACTTTGAAAATCTGCTAAGTTGACAAAAGTAAAACAACAGGTGCATGGTCGCTTCCCATGACATCATCACGGATGAAACTATGAGCTACATTTGGTAGAAAGTCTTTGGATACAACAAAGTAGTCCAATCGCCTACAAATTCATGAGGTTAGCATGTATAATTGCTTGCAAACGATATTTCATGAATTCATGGAAACTTACCAACCAACATTCTTGACACGAGCATTTCCTCGATATGACCAAAAACTATACTGATTTGTTCTTTCTGGATAAAAATGTCGATATGTATCAACAAAATCCTCATCTAATAATTTTGTGAAATTATCTCTCTCGTCTTTCGTAAATCCAGCATTTTTTGTATTTGTTTTTGGATTGGTTAAATCTAAAGAAAAATTGTGTCATTGTAAAAGTTAGTAAACATGTAACAAGTGAGAAGCCTTCACAAGTAAGTGAAGCCTCCACACAATCCATATCTTGATCTATGCACCTATCTCATTGTGAGCAACATTCAGATCTCCACAGAGAACTACATGTTTTTCCTCTTTCAATTTAGTAAGATAACTTCTAAATGCTTCATCCCATGTTTTGCGGTAATCCAATCTGTCAAATAACTCAATGTAAATCAAATCAAATCAAAACATAACATCTCAACTAATCATAAACATATTAGCATCATCAAATTTTGTCACCTTTTTAATGCCTGCCCTGAATTGGGTACATCTAACAAAATTTATGAAGTCATTTTGGTAAGCCAATAAAAGAAAAAGTGAATTCATAATTTAATAGAACTTACACGATGTAACAAGAAAAAACTTCTCGTACTCAGCCGTAATCACTCGTCCCTCTTTATCATGTTCAGGTACTCCTAACAAGCAATAAGTATAATAAATTAACACAAATAAACAAACACTAAAAGACAATGACACAAACATGAAAGGAGGAGAGAAAAAAAAATTAGTTTTCTGCACCTTTTCCTCATCATAAATTCACATTATAAGTCATTGCACAGTCTCACCTATTCCATAAGTAACATTTTTGGGTTTGGTTTTTGAAAGAAGTCTATGAATATATAGCAAATTTTACTAAAAATTAAAATCAAGTGAGGATGAGGTGAAAATGTCACAAAGCAAAGACTAACCCCACCCCACTGTATCCTTTGATATCCCCAGTTGACCAATAGCAAAAATAATCAGGAAAACTTGCTTCCTATAGTTGATGTTAGAGATATTGAATGCCATTGATATGTTGAAAACACACAAGCATGAAGGTACCTTTGGTAGACTAGAAGCATCACATTTTGTTTCCTGCAAACAAAATATGTCAGGTTCTTCTTTCCTGACATACTTTATAGAATCTGCTTTCTATAAAATAGGTCGACATAATAAAGTTGATGGTTTTGTGCTTACAAAACAATGACCTCAAAATGTTTAAGAGCTTAAAATATTATGACATTTAAACAGCATACCTGGATCCAGGCTTTCAAGCCATTTACATTCCACGATGAAATTTTTAAATTCCATGACCTGTTTAAGATATGTAAACTTAACACGCAAGTTCATTTTAAAAAAATTTCATGTGTTAAATTGTACAGATAATATTGACAACTTCAATTTTGCACATTGCCTGCATGATCATCTATGTTGCCAACTCTCCATAAACAATATTATCTATTATTTAATCAAACTGTCTATACATACTTATCAACATCAGGTAATTCATAAGATTCATTTGAAGAAGATACCTCTCCCTAACATCACATGATGTAAAATTATAATTAGAGGGTGCACAAAAGCCACACCCAACCCAACCTACCCCTCAAAGTTGACATATGCTCCTACCTCTGACTTGCCATCTTGTTTTTTAAAATCAATTTTAAGCTGTTTCTTAGCGGAATCACCATTTTCAGTTTCTTCATTTGGTCTCTTGGAGGGGCATTAAGATAATGGTAAAAACACATGCATTTAAAAATTCACGGTCACTTTGACCCTTTAATAATATAAACGCGACAGACATTGAGATATGTTAAAATGACATTTTAATTGCAAACCTTTTTGCCTCGTGGCATACTTCACAAACCACCAACTGGGAAAAAGTTGAAACTTCAAAGTAACTGATGAGTATTCATAAGCCACAGCAAACGACTGACGACACTTACATTTGAAAATTGAAACCCGGAATTTACCTGCATACTGCGCAACCTAACAATTGTCGGGACCATTTGGGACCAACGAACTGTAATTTATAACTGGAGCGCTAACTCTAACAACACTGTTGTCACTTGAAACGTTAAATAATTTCGTTGAAAACCATCAGGAACTAAAAAACATCCGCATATTTAGAGATGAATACAATAAAATGGGAAAGGAGAACTAAGGGAGAAAAAGCAGAGGAATATCTGATGTGACCAAGGTGTAATATGTGTTGAATGTGGACATTATGACTTAACACAAGGGCTTCATAGAACATAGATAATTGAGCGAGGTAGAGCAATCCACAGCTAGGCAGTGAAAAAAATCAACATTCAATGGTATTGTTATGCTAAAGAAAAGCAAATGGCAAGTCAGCAATGATGAATAATGGCAACGATGGTAACGTCATCAGTGATGGTGACTAACAAGATGATGACGCTATTTGCGTCACGTCACGTGATGATGATGGAAAGTCATTGCATCAAACCAATAAAAATAGTCTGGCAATGGAAAAAAAGGAGAAAACATTCATTCTTCCTTGTGTATTTCAATATCTAACTATTTATATACATGATATCAATTGTACCACTGATGTATACTGTATATCCATCGATGTATATACAAGATACCCTGGGAAACATTGTGTCCAACGATGTATACACAAGATACACTGGGAAACATTGTGTCCAACGATGTATACACAAGATACCCCGGGAAACATTGTGTCCAACGATATATATACAAGATACACTGGGAAACATTGTGTCCAACGATGTATATACAAGATACCCTGGGAAACATTGTGTCCAACGATATATATACAAGATACACTGGGAAACATTGTGTCCAACGATGTATATACAAGATACACTGGGAAACATTGTGTCCAACGATATATATACAAGATACACTGGGAAACATTGTGTCCAACGATATATAAACAAGATACACTGGGAAACATTGTGTCCAACGATGTATACACAAGATACCCTGGGAAACATTGTGTCCAACGATGTATATACAAGATACCCTGGGAAACATTGTGTCCAACGATGTATATACAAGATACACTGGGAAACATTGTGTCCAACGATGTATATACAAGATACACTGGGAAACATTGTGTCCAACGATGTATATACAAGATACACTGGGAAACATTGTGTCCAACGATGTATATACAAGATACCCTGGGAAACATTGTGTCCAATGATGTATATACAAGATACCCGGGAAACATTGTGTCCAACGATGTATATACAAGATACCCTGGGAAACATTGTGTCCAACGATGTATATACAAGATACCCTGGGAAACATTGTGTCCAACGATGTATATACAAGATACCCTGGGAAACATTGTCCAACGATGTATATACAAGATACCCAGGGAAACATTGTGTCCAACGATGTATATACAAGATACCAAGTGCGTATTGTATACAACGATGTATACACTGTTTACAAGTGCAAGATGGTATCCAGCAATGTTCATACAAGATACAAAACTCAACTTTGTTTCAAACGAGATACACTAAAGACTCCAAATGTACCAGTGTGTCCAACGATATATATTTACAACATACCAAAGCGCACCATTTTGTACAATGGTGTACATACAAGACACTTAATGTACCGTTGTTTTCATTTTAAAAATGAACAGCTTCACCATAATCAAAATCTTTAAAGTCGTCTGACACTGGAGAAATAGTTCGATCTGATGTATGCGGTTCATCCATCTACAGAAATAAAAACAATTTGTAACAAGTAAAGAGATAAAAACAGAAATGGGAAAGTCATGACGATGACGTGTTTTGAAACTCTAGACAAAGGTGATTACTAAACTCTGTTTTAAATTTGAGTTAACATAACAAAAAACTCCTTATACTTCACCATCTTTCCCTGAGCTCAAATCTATTCCTGAAACAAATATTATACATTACCTTGCTTCTATCACTTTTAAAGCTTTCCAATGATTGAATTTCTTGATCGATTTCCTCTGGAATGCTCGAGTTATCTTCATTACTATGTGTGCTGTACAAACATTTACATTACAGAGAACAGCGTTGATTGAGACATACATTACATAGAACAAACATTTATAAAATAAAGAACAACGTTGATTGAGACATACATCACACAGAACAAACACTTACAAGAAAACGAACAACGTTGATTGAGACATAGATCACATAGAACATACATTTACAAAAAGAAGAACAACGTTGATTGAGACATAGATCACATAGAACAAACATTTACAAAAAGAAGAACAACGTTGATTGAGACATACATCACATAGAAAACAAACATTTACAAAAAGTAGAACAACGTTGATTGAGACATAGATCACATAGAACAAACATTTACAAAATAAAGAACAACGTTGATTGAGACATACATCACATAGAACAAACATTTACAAAAAGAAGAACAACGTTGATTGAGACATACATCACATAGAACAAACATTTACAAAAAGAAGAACAACGTTGATTGAGACATACATCACATAGAACAAACATTTACAAAAAGAAGAACAACGTTGATTGAGACATACATCACATAGAACAAACATTTACAAAAAGAAGAACAACGTTGATTGAGACATAGATCACATAGAACATATATTTACAAAAAGAAGAACAACGTTGATTTAGACATACATCACATAGAAAACAAACATTTACAAAAAGAAGAACAACGTTGATAAAGACATAACATTACATAGAACAAACATTTACAAAAAGAAGAACAACGTTGATTGAGACATACATCACATAGAACAAACATTTACAAAAAGAAGAACAACGTTGATTGAGACATACATCACATAGAACAAACATTTACAAAAAGAAGAACAGCGTTGATAAAGACATAACATTACATAGAACAAACATTTACAAAAAGAAGAACAACGTTGATTGAGACATACATAACATAGAACAAACATTTACAAGAAGAAGAACAACGTTGATAAAGACATAACATCACATAGAACAAACATTTACAATATGGAGAACAACTTTGATATAAAAAGTCTCACCAACTTGGGCCAAGTTTGTGTTCATGTCCAGTTCGATTGCATGAAAGATGAAAATTTATTTACCTTGTGTGAAAGTCTTCAGCGTAACTGTCGTTATTTTCACCTTCACCTTGGTCGCTGGATTTATCCTTGGCAGGTAAACCTATCACAATGAATGACAATGAATGACACAAACATGCATGAAGCTGCAACCATACCAAGGCTTTGTTTTCAATCATTGATCTAATCATCAACTAGATGCTCACCGAACCCAAGTTCGTGGATCTTACGATCAATATCTTCAAGTTCTTTAAGATCAGCGGAATTACTTGACATGTCCCGTACATCATGTAAGCCTGCTCAAGAAAATAAACATCAAAGAAAATCTGCAAAACTATGCAAAGTAGTTCATGTAAATGAGATACAATTTTTGATAAATTTTGACCTGAAGTCAACGATTGTTTCTTCAGTTTAGGTAAGCTAGTTTTGCCGTCGTGGAGCCAGGATTCTTCAAATGATGCAGCAGCATTTAAATCTTCATCTTTTTACATACGTACAACAAAACAATACACAACCAATTTTTTTTTTTATTTTCAACTGACGGCTGAAAGAAATCAAAACTTACCAAAGAAATCAAAACTTACCGAAGAAAACTCCTTGCTTTCTTCTAAACAAAAGATATCAGCATATAATAAACAACATTTCAAAAGTAGAAAAATTACCAAGTGTCTAAAAAATGCTCACTCATTTTGATGTAAATCTTTTGATGATTTTTGTGGCTGTGAATTTGTGAACTCTGCAAGAATGTCGTCGTCATTTAAGCTCACACTTAAATCTGAGATTCTGTTGAAAAAATAATTCAACACAGTTACAACCATGGTATACTTCTTGATTTTCCTCATACTTTAATAACATTAGGAAAAAACTTACATTATCTTCACTTTGTAATATTCCACAACTTAAATACACAATTGATTCCCAAGAATTCATTTCTACTCTGCTACATTTACACTACGCTATCAATCCCTATATAAATCACATCATTACCCAGTTTTGTTCCCAATGGACTTCCTATCCTCTCCGTGAGACCTCTCGCTTGCATCTTTTGAGCTCTTTGTGTTTAAAGTCTCTGTCATTTTCTTTATATCCTTTACTCTCTGTGGTATACGACTTACTCTTGAACTGTTGTTCTGAAAATGAAGTAATGAAGTAAATAAGCAAATATATTTTGAGTTCCCCTTTTTGAAATAAAACCTTCTCAAGTTGTATTAAGATAAGCGAGAGAATTTAAAATACGTAACTTAATATATTACTTACTTTTCCACTTGATGAAACTGATCTTGGTGACATATCTGGACTGTTTATATGACTATTTTTGGCTACATCCTGGCAAAGTAAACATCATGGATCTTTAAAAATTTAAGTTTTATTTTAGACCCTACATCTTTAAAGACTACCTCAGCAACAGATGTCAAATTAGGCTTTGCCATTGCAACATTTGCTCTATCCTCTAACAAGAAGGATATAATTGGCTTTGATTCATTAACAGTTTCTTGGAAATCAAGTTCCTCAACTAAACTGTCTCTTCCTTTATACTGGTTCCCCTAAGACAAGAATATCTGGAGTCAGGTTATCCAAACATACATGAAAACTATCATTTACTATAGAGGCAACTCACAAAATTTGACTCTGGATCAAATACAGCAAGTGTGTAGTCCAAATTGAAAAATTCCAAGAATTCCCGCACCAGACCAGTTATTAACTTGCCTGTAAAATACAGGTTATTTATCATCTAGCGCTTAGATAGGAATAATTCTAATTTAAATAAGGGAAATCAGAAATTTTCACAAAATTATTTTGTAAAAATGAAGGTTTGGTTGTTTTGTGGATTGTTCCAATCAAGTCTAGTTTTACAGTTTAGTCTTCCGTGCACATACACCTTTACTTAAATTTGTTGAATCAGAACAACCATTCCACAATTGAACAGTTGCTACAGCAGTTCTTATGGTTTAAAATATATTTGTTGAGATATTCTTCAGTGTTAAAGTTTTCGAGTTTAATACATAAAATGATACATGTCTTGCTTTTATACTTTAAAAACGCACCTTCCTTTGTAGTCATAAAATTCTTCAGTTTTTCATTGAAATACTGTGGACGATTCTACATTGAAAGTACAGTATCTCACATTAAACAAGACATATAGACAACTTGCCTTGTTAACATTTTGCTGACAGGCAGATTTGGTCGAATGGTTTTGAATAGCACTAGCAACAATGGTCAACCTCTCTTGGGATTAATCTGCTTGCCAGCTAAACGTAAACACGGTAAGTCATCTATAGGAGAACTTGAGAGTTGAGAAGAAACATCACGTATTTATTGCCATTACCGAATACTAAACACTGACCATATCATTTTTATCAAGCTCATCTAACACCATAAACACATTGGCTCTAAGCTCTGCCTAAAATTCAAAAATATTAAGCAACAATAAATCACGGTTCAAACCATCCAGTATCTCCATAAAGAGTAAAGTGGTCTTTTTTCTTCTCAATTGAGTTCAAAATACCTTAATTTTACCAAGGATTCCTTTGCTTTCTAACGCATGTGCGACTAGATCTCTTAAGTCTGCATCCTCTTCGAAGGAACCGTTCATTTTGAGGAAGAAAAGTAACAAGTAAGTGCCGAAATCATAACAAACTTCTCGAACAAATCTTTATTCGCGCTCGTTCTCTTCTACACTATTTTCCATCACTTAAACGCAGTTCGAGACGAGAAGCTGTATCTCACGAAAAAATGATACATTTATATTTTAATTATAAGTTGGATTGATTATTTTCAAAAACCTCTACGATAAAATACATATTTCCCGGCATCAAATGAAAGGAAATTTTAATGCTGTGTACTTGATATAAAACAGGAAAAAAGATAATTCAATTTCATCTTCTTAACAACTTGTGCTTATACGAATGAGTCTTCAGCCGTTCTTTAGTTTATATAAAATTAAAAGTATAATCATTATCATTGCTTTCCACGTCTATATTTACAAAGAAATCGTCATCAATGGAATTTTGGGAGTTGGAGTCCAGGTTTTCTATATGAACAGGAAAAAAACAAAAAACCTTTGTCAAGATTTGAATCAAAGAAAGCACGAAGAAAGATTGAAGCATGGTTAACTTACCAGAAGTTGGAACGAGAATATTCTTTAGATCTTCAAGTCTCCTTTCAGGAAAAACATCTTTTTCATGGGATGATAACTTCAAAAGTTCTCCAACGTCAGGATCATCTCCAATGGCCAAAACAAGAATACGAACACCTTTCTTGATGAGTTTTTTTACAAGATTCTCGGTCGTTAAAGTTCTGTTAGAGATTCCTATTTCTGGCTGCTTTCCATCTGTCATCACCACAAGAAGCTGAAAATATACGGACCGTTTTATTCTATCAAGTCAGTGATATGTACACTAACTTAAGCCTGAACTAAGGATAGCGTATGTCAATGCAGGTAGTGATGAATGAAAAAAAGAGAAGGAAAACAGTCTTTAGTCTTTACATTACCTACAATATAAACTACGATAATGTGTGTCAGTGTAGATAGTCATGAATGAACAACAGAGAACAAGAACAGTTTTTACACTAACTAAAATATAAACTAAGATAACGTGTGTCAGTGTAGGTAGTGATGAATGACAACAGCGAAAAAGAACAGTCTTTTTGCTACATAAAATATAAATTAAGATAACATGGGTCAGTGTAGGTAGTGATAAATGAACAACAGAGAGTGAGAAAAGTCTTTACACTACATAAATCAGTGTAGGTAGAGATGAATGAGCAACAGAGAACGAAAACAGTCTTTACACTACATAAAATATAAACTAAGGTAACGTGTGTCAGAGTAACAAAATGACAACTTACTTTTTTAGAATGGTGTCTTGATCCAAGTTGTGAAGTGAAAAAAAGTTCTTCGGCGACCAGTAACGCTAAAGGAATCCTTGAACGATTTACCTCTAAAGGTTGAAATGCGCTTGGTCCTTCTATAGCGTCGATGCGATGAAAAATTTCCGCTTTCGTACGAGGAACCTTCAGATAGGTTTCAGAGTGCGCATAATCAGAGAATCTGATAATTCCGACGTTGTCACAATTCGACAATTCAAACTTGTTCAAAATTTCTTTAGCGTACGCCTTGATCTTTCTGAAACCAATGGGTCCTATACTTTCTGAACCATCCAAAATGAAACCAATATCCAGCTTTCTATCACATTTTGGTTCTATTTAATATAAAATATAGAAAGAGAAGACTATAGTGAAGATTTTAGAAAAGACTATAGTAAGGGAAGACTATAAGGAACACTATTAAATAAAAGACAATCAGAACGACCACGAAGAAGACAACAGAGAAAGCTATGGGAAGACTGTATATAAGACTATATAGAGAAAATTACGAGGAAGAGTTTATAGGCACGACTTTGGAAAAAATCGTAGGGAAGTCTATAGTGAGGACAAAAAAGACTTTGTATAAGATTACAGAGAAAACTATAAAGTCTATAGAGATTATAATGAGAAAGACAATAGAGACTATGGTACCTGGAAGGCCGCTGCTTGTATCTAGGTCGGTGCCTACAATGAAAAAATAGAAACTATAAAGCACCAAAATATCGCTAGTTAGGGAAAGAAGTGTATGGTAAAAAAAACAACGTTGAATACTTAGGTAGTCCCTTCAAACTGTAAGAAGAAAATGAGAGTAGGTTTGATGACAGCAAAGCTAAAATGAATACTAACCGCTGCCATAGTTACCACTGCCGTCATCATCGTCATTGTTCTGACTTTTAAGCCATGTGCTGAAATCTATAACACACAATTATGAACATTTCATTACGATTTAAAATTGGCGAATTCCTCGAAGGACTTTCCGAATTACTGTATTTGTAAAAGCATTACATTATAGAATTGGTAATGCTCTAATTTGATTGGCTACATTGGCGTAGCCAGGCTGCAAGTTTGGTCGTGCAATGCAAATTCTGAACACTATCATTATGGATTTCTTTAGAAATCTATTGCATTCGCAGTATAAGTGATCACAGAAAAATTAACATAGCACAAAGAAACTTTCGGGCAGGCTACACCTCTCTGGTCGTCCACTATTCTATGTGTATATTTATGTTCATTTTACCAGTCTTTTCGCTATCGCCACCACTGCCATCGCCACTTGATACTTCGCGACGTCCTGTCTCCGTGAAAAATTCACCTACATACAAGCGATGATATTTAGTAAAGCAAGCAACTAGACTGCCTTACCCGCTGTACCTCTCCAGTCCCAAATGATCGTGCGTCAAGATTTTGACCAATCAGATAATAGAAAGGAAACTTGTTAAAGACCGAACCGAAGTCCATTTTGTTGTACTTAATAGATTTTATCTTTCGTTATTCGTTAAAAAAATGATTCGAAACTTTGTAATTTTGTTTGTTTTGAGAGAGCAAAACCTTTGATAAATAAATTTGAAAGAGATATTTTGAATTTTGATTGATAAGGGAGATTTCTAATTAACAACTCGTTCCACTCCTTTTTCTGTGTTTTTTGATCACCTGGTAACGATTTGTAAATATAAATAGTTCATTTTGAACCTATCGAATGTTTAAAACAATCAGAAGAATCTGTTTAAACATTCAACCAGTTTTTACGACCCAATTTACGAAATGTTTTTCTTTATTTCCCGTCTGTATAGAGTTGTAATCATCTACCTGTATTTTTGGATTTACACTGGACAAAACTTAGAACAATGAAAACGACTGTGAACTTGTGAAGCATTTTTGTAACTTTCGGCGAGATCTAGAAAAATTGAAACGAGAATCATACGTCAGGAAATCTTTCACAACGTCAGTTAGAAATAAATTCACCATAATCCATAAACTACCAAACTTTACGATGTATGTAGAAAAGTATATGCTATACACGGCTAGAGACATGAAATTGGTGGCAGTAGGGGATAAAACAGACATTCTTTCTGGTCAAAATAGTAACTAGATATTTATTATTTTTCCGAGGCTAATAATAATTTCCTATGGTAGGCTGCTTAGCGTTCATTTGGAACATTAATACAGGAATTTTTTGATGGCTTAATGGATAAATAAAGTTAAAACGAAAATCCGGCAAATAACAAACATCAACATTTGATATTTTCGTATTACGCAACGCCAAATATGAAAGCAACAGTTTACGCTTATCAAAATAGTCCATTAATGTAAATAATGCGAAAAACAGCCAAATTAGGAGAGGGAAAAACTAGGAATTATTGATAAACGGTAATATAAATCCAGCTTATCAACTTCTAAGTCGGTGATTTATCTATAAACAAAATACGCTGCATACCACGATGTTCCAAATACGTAAATCTAAATAAGGCAAGCAGTCGCGCACAATTTAAACACCATCAATGGAAAATGTGACGATAATTTACACCCACACAAACACCTACATGTTTGAGCCTATTTTAACTGAACAACGAGCTAAGCTTTTCTGAAGGATTATCTTTTTGTCACATTTACAGGATCAAGAAAATGTTGAACACGCTTCGAAAACGTTACAGTTTAAACTAGATTTAAAAACTGAATTTCTCGTAACTAGTTTGTTCGGTCAAACCCACACAAACAGTGCAATAATAAAAAAACCTTCATTCATAAAATGCTTTCTGTTTATGTAGTACTTCCCATTGCTTGATGCATTTCAATATTTGCTTAGTTTGTTTGAATATGGTAAACATCATTAAACCATGTTTTTGCAACAAATTTTGTAACCAAAGCCTCGTTCTGAAACAGTTGTCCGAGTCGTTTCAGTCCTTTCTAGAACGCCAGCCGACAGGTCCCAGCACTATCCTAAAACGACTCGGACGCCAACGATAGAATGAAAACCAGCCTTAAATAAAGCAACAGCTTTATCAAACAATCCATGCTTAGTGACACTTTTAAAAACATTGCTCAGGACAACCACAGGGCAGACTTAAACAGACAGAACAACGTCATGCGTGTAGTAGTAGAAATGAACATCTGTTGACCATATGGATCCAATGACATAATTGCACACAAACAAATATAATTGCTTTCGATGTAAAATATCTGAAAGTATTTTTTTATGGAGCGGGGTCTGGCGGACTGATTACAGTTTAATGAATTTTAACTTGATTATGACGAAAACGTGAGACTGACGTCAACAATGATAACAAAATTTTCATTTTTTTGAACGTACGAGAATTAAATATTTAATAGATTTTCTTTGACACAACACACACCAAATTCATCAACAAAATTCTAAGTGCAGTTAAATAATACGTCACTTCTAGAATCTCTTATCAGTCACATGTCACTCCGGGTTTGGTCAACTGTCCTTATCTTCATTGGTGAATGGTTGCCACTTGAGAATGTAATAAGATTGAATACCTTGTGTGTTCTTAATGGGTTCTACCAAACCGCAATAAATGATAATCGATGATAAAATCAGGATTTTCCATATCAGGTTTCGCACATCGCCATCAAGATTTGACAGAAGTCGCTAAAAGCAACTAAAATATCTCAAGTGGATTTCGTTTAATGATTTTGATTACCGAACGAGCCAAACATGGCACGGTTTAATGAAAGACGAGCGAATAAGTACACAGTAACTACACTGTTGAACTAAAAACGACCGTCGATGTAGAGAAATCAGATAAAAGAAAACAGAAAAAACGAGTTCGTATGGTGGTGAAGTGATAATCTAATTTGATGGTGGTAATTTCTTACATACACATGCGCACCACCTCCGAGGCAGAAGTTTTCGGCAATCGGGCATCGCAGACAATAAAATGTTTGTACATTATCAATCTCTTCCTTAATTTAAGCAGAAACCAATAAAACTTATGATGGACACTAAAAACGAGAAAATTCCTTACGCAAGAGTCGCTCACCTTGCACAACTATGTAAAACCTAAAGCTATTATCATATAAAAATCCTTATATAATTTACAGGAAATTTATTAGAAGTTGATTTGTAATGAAAAACACGGACCCCTAGTGTAAACGAGATGTCAAAACAAATTTCAACGCCTTTTGATAAACTTCGGCACGCTTTGAAAGAACTAGAGGCGACAAGTTGTTACTGCCTTGAAAATTTCGTAACTCTCCTTGCATTGTTCCGTGCATTTCTTTTCGAAGTGAAAAATACTTTCCCGCACGTAAAAGGAGAGAAATGCAGTTCCAAAACAAACCACAGTAACTTCGGAACGTTAGCCGGTGGAACGTTAAAAAGATTCAAGTTTTTCAAAGAAACCTGTTCATTCTCTATAATTGTCAAACTATCAATTGAGCAAACTAAAACGAAAGTGAAACGCAAAGATGAATTCAATAATGAACAACACCACGGGCGGGTGTTCCATAATGCGCGCGATATGCAAATTAACTTTAAATGTCCCTTCTCATTCTCATTGAAAAAGTACAATCGGTCGAAAGATAAAAACATGAATATTTGCATCGAATGCCGTATCATATCTAAAATTGAGTTGTTCACAGAAAGTTCCATTTTCATATCATGATTTAAAACACACTCACCAACAAACAAACACACCTCGCAGAGTCAACCAAGTAGCAAGACTTTTTGTTCCAACGTACGGAATCCCTTTAACGGCGAGAAATATTTCGTCAGCCTATAGAAACAGTCAAGAGTTTGAGGCGTGAATATGGTAGCGAATTATACGATGTCCTTTCAACGTTCCTCTCTACCTGGCGACAATGATCTGGAATGGAGCATCAGAAGAGTGCATCTGTGTGTGTCTGATACTGACCTGTCGAC
The DNA here is from genome assembly GCF_021976095.1 of Xenia sp. Carnegie-2017. NCBI lineage: Eukaryota > Metazoa > Cnidaria > Anthozoa > Malacalcyonacea > Xeniidae > Xenia > Xenia sp. Carnegie-2017. Next base: position 11,563,573 of record NW_025813483.1, on the reverse strand, counting down.
CTTATCAAACCGGATGGATGAACCGCGAAGGAAAACAAGCAATTTATGAGTGGCATAAAGTTGTCAACATCGACATGCCGAATGAAAATGGCCGTACAGTTCATGTTTCATTTATTGCCATTTAAATCTGATGATGGAGAAAGAAAGCAAGCCATTGTAGATAAAAGGTAATAATAAAAGGATGCCTCATCACCCCCGCACGTAAGGTATTCATTGTGTAAGGAAGGGGGGAGAGGAGAAAAAAACTAAAACATTTTACTATATCGAGCCCTCTCCCCACTTCGCCTCACCGACTTTGAAAGACAAGTCCCACTGAAATAAAAAAATTCCCCGCGGTTCTTCAAAGGTCGACAACAAAATATGCTGTAGGGTGAAATTAAAACAAAATGTACATGTAGGTGAATGTGAAACATATCTCAAGATAACGTTATCAAAAAATCTAGTAAAACCGTTAGGTAGAATTTTAATTTGTGAACATGTACATATACTATATGCTGATTTTGTTTTTTTATTAACGCTACGTTGCCAACAGCTATTAACAACGCTGAATGATTTCATAAATTTCCGTCTACCTAAAATCACTAAAGCTTACTTTGAATGTAATGATAGCCAGACAATTCCTCCCTCCCATTCAAAATGAACGTTTTTCCGCTTTCCTTTCTCAGGTATTCTCATTGAAAAACACAGTCTCAACGACCTTTTGAAGTCAACCGACCGCCGGTCTAAATGTTACCCCCATCAAAAAAGCCCCAAGTTAATCACTTTCATCTTCTTCCTCGTCCCACTCACTCTCCCCACTCTCATCATCCTTATCTTCGTCGTCGTCCGTGTCAAAGTCCCATTGCTTCGTTTCCACTTCTTTGCTTCGTGAACCTCAATCTAAAATAGCAATTAGAATTAAAAACGAGCAATTTTTAATAAGAATTCCGCGCTTATCAATGTTTCATCACAACATGGTAAAACTATTACTAATTATCTTTGATAATATAAATATATATCATGTTTGCAAGACCACGGCGAGCTTTATCATATTCTATCGAGATCTTTATCACTGCTGCCATAGTTTTATATTACGTCTATATCATACGTCAACGTCTCTTACTTCAATCAATGAATAAGCAGACTTACTTATAGATTTATGTCATAATGATAACCCTTAAACTATAATCCCATTGTCAACAACAATAATCCAATCATCTTCAGCCAAACAAGGCACTAAAACTCCGACTGATGATAGTAATAAATGGATTATATTACTTCAGTGCGCAAGCATTCCCCTATGTTATGTAAATCTCGCGTACATTGCAAGGCTCTTAACATACAGTAATATTCAAACACGACGTAATTATTCTCGCCGGTCAAGCAAAGTTTCTCCTCAGACTGCCACAAGTTCCTCCCCCCCGTTCGCAAATTTCCTCCTCCTCATCCTCCCCCGGTCATGCACACGGCAAGGTTTACCTTAAATAGCTTAGATACATCAACATCCATGTATGAATCTGATCGAACAACGGCCGTGTACGAGTAATGACCACATTTTTCAGGGGCTTGGAATTGCAGTTTTACCTAATAAAATATAAGACGAAAGCTCTTTACCACAACAAAATTTTCGATCCTACAACCGTCTTAATGAAGCAAAAAATGTCTACAACATGTTTTTCATGTAGAAATTGATTTGATGAAGTATAAATAATATTATTTTCCAATTGAACGATTGTATTCAACTTTACATGACGTACTTCACTACTTACAGCTGTTTACAGCACAACACGCGTGACCTTAGTCGAGAAATTTGTCATAATTAACTTACTGTTTCAACGTCCTTTAAATTGACAACTTGTGTAGGTGCAGTGGTGATTTCTTGTTTCTTTCTGTCACACACATAAACCCACCAACATTCCTGCTTATCCTATGAAGACACAGAGATTTGAATAAAAGATTCTTCTGTGACTCTGTCAAACACATAAGCTCATAAACATTCCTGCTTATCCTATCAAAAAACAGAAATGTACATAAAAGATACTTCTGTCATACACATTAGACCTTCAACAGGTGAAATGCTACTTGTGGTAATAATATAATTCGGTAACGATGTTTGCTTACTAAAAGAAGTTACTGTGCTTGTTATAAAGATTATATCATCTCAATAACCATCTAAAATTTATTTCAAAGAAACCGTTGTAAATTTTAAAACAATATACAAAGAAGCAGATTTCGAAAAATAAAGCCATCTTGAAAAGTAAGGTTTCAAACAAAAGACGTAAATTAAGGGTGAATTTTTAAAGAGTAAAAACGTCTTTATTTTTAGGAATCTGCTTCTTTGTACATATTTTTAACTAAAATTATTACGTAAATACGCTCAACTTTTTTCCTCTGCCAACATTCTTACTGTTACAAGCGATCTCACCTCAGGAAAATACGGAGCGTGTACTTCGTGACTTGTACGAGATCTAGCGTCCAGGACTTTTTCCATTTTCTCCACACCTTCCTGCATCCGCTGCCATTCATCATCGTCGTCCACATCGACGTCACTACACCAAAACATAGAAGGAATATCACAGTGGTTAGAGATATGTTCACAAATAAAGCATAATTATTAAAATTTCAAATTATTTTAGTTTGTGAACATTCATGTTCGAAGAAAACATCATTCATATTAAACTGTCACTCATTGAGTCATTTCAAATATAATTTTTTCATTTCAAATATAATTTTTTCATAACAAAACTTCACTAAAACAGCAACATACCTATGAGCACTATCACCCAAGACACTCTCGTCCTCATTACTTTGATTATCGATATCAGAATCATCGATATCGTCACGAACATCGTCAATATCCGCCTTATTATCATCTTTGTTGTTCTTTCGTCGACGAACTACGTTATCAGGTGCTTTCTCCTTGACGAAATTTTCTTCTCTTTTCACATTTTCTTCCTCTTTGTTCTAACAAAAAACAACGTATTAACATAAGAAATATCCAACAAGAAGACACAATGTCTGACTCTGACCTCTCCTCCCAACTCAATAAACAAAGACAATAATAATATTTTAAAAATACCTGTGTTGTTTCTTCTTTCTTTACAATCTGTTTGACAGGTTTTTTCTTTGTCTGTTGTTTTACAGGTTTTGCTTTTTTCGCTTTCCTCTTTGTCTTTTGCCACACTTTAGGTTTAGTTGCCGTCTAAACATACGACGAAATTAATCAAGCTTATAGTTTAATGCAATAAAACACGTGACCAATCCAACAAGACACGTGAACAATGCAACAAAACACGTGAACAATAAAATGGACATGTGAGTGAAACAAAAAATGAAGAAAGTACTGATCATAAAACAACCTTGATGATTTCAATTCCATCTTCAACATGCTCAGTATTTTCCTCTGGTTCTTCTGGTTTCTCGTTATCTGTCTCTTCATCCTTACAACAAACGTCCTAGAGGAAAGAGGAGTTCTCTCAAGACACACATATCCATAGTTTGTTGAGATATAAAAAAAAACTTGTAGAGTTTCGACACTATGATTGCCAGCGTCGTCATCTTATATTTAACACAACAAAAATAGTTACATAAATAGCTCATACCTTGAGCGTTTTTCTTATTAATTCAACCTCAACCGTAACAACAGCACCAGCAGTTATAACACCTTCATCTTCATCGTCCATAACTACAACAAAAAAAAGAAATGTTTATATACATTTGTCACCTGACACCTGAACAAGAAGAGGAAATTTATGTTGGATAAACATTAACCAGGGTTTCACAAACAATAAAAATTGCTCTACTTAAGTTTCAATACCATGCATTGTTTTTTTTTGCATTTAAGAACAAGTGATGAAAAGAATACGCATGCGTACAAGCGTTCATTGCTCGAGATTTCACTAGTGAACAATTAAGTACGTATCAGCACCTGTGTTCATTGCTAGAGAAACCACTAGCGACTAAGAGGTACGCATGCGTACTAGTGTTCAATGCTACAGACGCTACCATAACAAGAATGCGTGCGTATCAGCAAAAACATATAAAAGTTTACAGTACTACATTAATCATACCACGAGGAACGACGTTTATTTCGAGATGAGGGATCATTTCTGCTACTGTAATGACATCTTCGTATTGCTCATCATACAGAAATCGCAGCATATCCCTATCAACATAAGACGAGCCTATGTAATGTCGATCAGTAATAGATATACCGTTCCTGTTACTAAGGATATCTTAACAATATTTAAAAGGGGAAGGCAATGACAAGCCAGTAGCTTCAATAGAGGGAATCAAAATCATTCCAAGCAAAAATATGTACCTCCTATCCTTTTTCTTCATCCTGAGAAATTCTCCTATATTTTTGGCATTTCGCTGAAATTGTAATAGAAACATTTGCATTGAGAGTTCAAAACAACATGGACAAAAATAACTGCGTATTTCAACGAGATAAGAATTTTAAAACAACATAGTTATTTTACTAACTATATAAGAGATAAACATATATTTGGTCTTGTGTGATGAGAAGAGAGAACATCTGGAAGGAAGACTAGAAGAGTGGAGAAGAATATTAGAAGATGTTGGCTTGAAAGTTAGTAGAGCCAAGACGGAGTATCTTCCACCGAGTACATAGAAACATCAAGCTAAGAGAATATGCTGGACCCGGAAATACAGATCTACCAAAGTGCGAGACATTTAATACGGGACCACCATCCATCAGGATGGCGGTTGCAAGACCGAGGTTGAACTACGGATTAGCCGGGCATGGAATAAATGGAGAGTTAATCGAGTGCTCTGTGATAAGAAGATGCCGAAGAAACTGAAGATCCTCATCTACAAAACGGTGATACGCCCAGTGCTTCTGTATGGGAATGAAACTTGGCCTGTTACAGACTACCTAGCAGAAGATCAGTGTATGCGAGATGAGAATGATACGCTATTGTCTGGAGTCAGCCTGGAGGAGCACAGAACAAATGAAAGCATAAGAGACGAAGGAATGTCATGAGTATACTGAAATTGATGAGAAGAAAAAGACTGCAGTGGTTCGGACATGTGTGCCGGCGTGAAGAAGATGTAGACATTCGGAGATTATGAGATGTAAATGGAGGGAGACGGAAACGAGGACGCCCAAAGCATCGGTGGAAGGATACCATCAGGAGAGACATGCAGCTATGTGGTGTCAAAGAAGAGGATACCCAGGACAGAGCAGCCTGGAGAAGTCTCATAGAACTGGGTCTCCGGCAAAGACCCGCTACCCGAGCAGGAGAAAGCGGAGAAAGGTGACCAAAGGTGACCATAAGAGATAAACATAATTGAAACAAGGAGATTCCCGAAATAGAAACAAATCGATGATGAAACAAAATAAGGAAAAACAAAATAAGGAAATCAAAATAAGGAAAAACAAAATAAGGAAAAACAAAATAAGGAAAAACAAAACAAGGAACATAATAGAAACATAATTCACAATCACATGGTAATCAGCCTGCATCACATACTGTATATATTCTATATATTAATATGTATAGTCTGCGATGTAGGCTAATGGTTCATTTACTGGTGCATTACGTAAAAGTCACGTGTTTACACACAGATCAGTAGATCAATTCACTTTCATGTTCACCTTTTTTGAAGCAAAATATCTCAAATGTTCAGGTAAAATATGCGGCAATTGAAGTAAGGATGAAGTGTGATGTGTCGCTTGTACCACCATCTGACTGAATTTCATCACATTTTCGAACGTCTCCAGATGAGGAGCCTTGACACCTGATGGAGATATTAAAAATAAACTTACTTTACAATTGCTAAAGCACTTAAAAAGTATGTACATATCGGGACTTTGGTAATCAATAGTGAACACTTGTGATCTCATTATTTGTTACGTGCGTATGATAAAAAATGTCACAGCATAAAAATTGAACAGTCAGATCATATCGCCGTGCAAAATAGATTTCTATATTTGATCAGTTACTGGCTGTAGTTAGCCATTTCATCGTTCCTATTGGTTAGAAATTGCAATCGACTGGTTGCCATTAAGTTAATGAAATTCGTGAGACAAAAAAATCAACGAAATGGCGCCTAAACTGTGATGTCTGTGGCGAAGCAAGCCTAATCTTTTACACCTGCAATTCAGATTTTTTCAAAAAAATTACTATTCATTTCTTTAGAAAATTAATTCTATTCATTGTCTTACCAGTGATTGAACAAAAAAATATTTATATTACAGGAGTAAAAAACGGAGTGGCCTCTTAACTGTGATGATGTTTTCTTGTTGCAAATGAAACAGCTCAACAAAATGATTGCCACAAATATGTCTTTCAACAGAAGCCGTAAACTACAAGTCCACATTCGTAACGATTCTTTACAATAATTTCAACAAGCAAATCAAAGCCGGATGAAATTTATGTTTATAACTTAACATTACAGCTCACAGTGAACTGTTCACTTGTCTACGCATGCGTGTTACCTGGGTCAGCCATATGATAGTAGAATAGTTGCGAGACACAACTGATCATTTCTTGTATTAATAACGGAGACTTCCTTAAGATCAAATCAAGATCTAAAGATAAACCCAGGAATATAGGCAAGATGATCTTACACCAACGATCGGATCAGGATTAATGTCTAACCTTTTTGTAAAGTATTTTCGGGAAGATTAAGACGATCAAAATGAGAAAGTATAAGGGCACGTGCTTTCACGCTGAACGGATAACCAAATGGTGGCTCTTTGGATGTCTCGTTCACATTTTTTAATTCGTTTAGTAACTAAAATGAAAATAGTCCATTCATTAGGCTAGATCTGGTTCCTCTGGTAAAGAAGAGAGTTCAAGTGTGATGGCCTAAAGATAGATGTAGTGTGCTCTGGTAAAGAAGAGAGTTCTGGTGTGATGGCCTAATGGCAGATGTAGTGTGCTCTGCTAAAATAGGGAGTTCTAGTGTGATGGCCCAATGGCAGATGTAGTGTGCTCTGGTAAAGGAAGGGTTCTAGTGTGATGGCCTAAATGTAGATGAAGTATGCTCTGGTAAAGGTTGGAATTCTTATGTGATGGCTTAATGGTACGTAGGATGCAGTATGCTCTCCTACTCTTGTACAGGATGGCGTTCTACCATGATGGCCTAACAAAACATGTAGTCAGCGGTGTATCCTGCGGGCTGTGTACGCAAACATGGCGATCCCGTGTAAATTTCATCACTCTCTTGTTACGGAGAGAAATATAGGATGTTTGGAGAGGTTATTTACTTTGGGTATTTCCTCGTTATCACTCGGTCTCTCTTGTACTTCTTGATTACATTTCTTCTCAAACTCCATGGACGCAGAGAATATCATAATAACTCCTAAAAAAATGAACATTTACTCAGTAATGGATCACTTCAAAATCAACAACGATTTTTTAATATCGCACATATATATATCATACTTTTAACAGGCATCCAATGAGTTTTGGCAAAGAAATGGAAAAAAATTCTTGTGGTATCCATTAACACTTGATCATTGCCATATTTTATGGAGCGATACCACCAAGTTCCCTGAAAAATCAACTGCAACATTTACACAAAAATTTTTAATTCATGGCACGTTAAGATGTTCATCATACCACAGCAACAGGGAGGACAATCATAAAGGCGAATATATAAATACCAAGGACCTACAATAAATGAAAAAAATGCATTACCATGATGTCTAGATGAAAGATGTAATCTGCATAAATCATATTACATGCTATTGCTATGGAACTTACAAAAAGAGAATTTTCTTCACTGACAATCCACGATGGCAAAGCAATGCCAAATGTGGTAGCTAAAGGGAAAAATGGAGGTGGGATTCCATATTAACTCATGATTCAACATCAACATTAACGAAAACAATAAGCTTTACAACTGTACAACACATGCAAGACCTGACTTATTTTGTTTTTTTATAAACATAGACAAACAGGCTCTGATCTCAGTACCTTGAGGTCCATCTGGATTACCATGTTCTTCCCAATTCTTACGTGATTCCTCATTTGTCAACCTGTAGAAAAATACATTTATGAACAACATGTCATGAAGTACCTCTGAGAAATTTAGTCACAAACAACACTTGTACTGTGGCAACATAAGCATGATCAAGCTACCATGTATCAATCAAACTTACGCCTCGTAAGCTTTAGCAATCCTCATAAATTTTGTCTCATCTCCTCCTTCTTTGTCAGGATGATATATCAAACTGAGTTTACGATATTGACGTTTGATCTCTGATGCACTTGCTCCCTGTTATTACAATTATTAGAAATGACATTTATTATACAGGGTTGACACAATATCGATTCTGATGCACTTGCTCCCTGATATTACAATTATTTGAAATGACATTTATTACACAGGGTTGATACAATCTTGATTGTGATAGGGTAAGAGCTTATAGATAATTCCCAATATTTTGCCACCTACAGAATATGGAAAATTATTTGTAGGTGATGCAATTGTTAATGTGAAAATTGTAAAGAAAAAAGTATAATGGCTAAATCTTGGTTAAGATTTGCAAGCATTTTACACACTGTTTAAGCTCAAATTATTGAGAATAAAGACATAAAAAAAAAACACTGAAAGGGTTACACTGTCAGTCATGAATATTTTCATGAGTATTTAAGGGGAAAAGACAAAACTAAACCACAAAAATTGTTGAATGTCAAAGCATGGAAAACTACCATACAATAAAGTTTGAAAGCTTTTGCATTTATAAGTCTATAATGAAACACTTACTGAATTCAGATTTTGCATGATATTGAGAATTATTCAGATGTCAGTCAATGTTATCAACCTCAGCTTTGCTTTGACAGACAACATTGACCTGGGTCAGAATAATTCTTGATATCATGCTCAACTTCATTCAATAATTGGCAACTATCAACTAGTCCAAACTAGATTGATAATATACTGTCTAGAAGCACAATAGGTGGTGGTTTGGAAATTTTGTCTATTTAGTCCTGCTGTGAAAATTCTTCAGTGTTCACGAACTGTGTAAACAATAGATTTCCAAATAATGCTCCAAGATTTACATAGCAAAACTAAAACTTGCTACCTACTTGCTAGCAGTATAAGAAGCTTTATTTTCTAGCAGGGATAATATGAAGATTTTTGTCCGATGAGGAATGATTTCAAAACAATGAAAAGTCACCTTGTCTATCTCCAAAACTGCAAATGGATCATATTCAACAAAATCTCTCTCAAACTGAGAAACATGATATACTCCATATAAGAGAACAATCCATAGAACAACAACTGTAATACGACTGAAAATAAAGTAGTAAAATTACATAAGTGCTAATAAGAGGTAAAAAATAAGGAGTTCCACAATTATCAAAAATATTGACAGTTTTGACAAAGATCTAGTTGCGCACTACTTTTTTAGTACTACTTTTATGGTAGTAAGACATTGAACTTTAACATGAAAATTTCATTTATGCACAAATCGCATTAAAGAAAAGCATTTTCAAGCACACTACGCTACGAAAATGAACCAAAAGAACCATCGTGAATTTACTTAAATCCAACAGCAAGTACCAGAATTCTTGCATATATCAGTATATGACTACCTTGCTATTCGTAGAATAGTGATTTTTGGCTTCTGCTTTGATTTACGAAGACGTTTTTCGTTGCATTTGTCACACTGACACACTCTTGATTTTTCCTTCTTTTCTTCGCCTGCACGCGTAAAAAATAGAAGCAGACGCAGCCATTTTAGCTAAGCAGGTCAAGGAATATGAGAGTAAGTAAATCATTAACAACGCTGGAGTTAATGTTAGCATCATTTAATATAATTTAATCAAAAAATAAAACATCAATGCCAGTGGCAAACTTTGAGTACACAAAAAAAAACACAGTACGTTTACATTTAAATAGCTCAAAATAACAGTTGGTTCAAAGAAAAATTCATAAACCTGAATTAGAACTGAGAGACCATGCAAAGTATGTCAACGGTAGTAATATCAAGCCAGAAAAACATAAAATAAAATAATAAAACGTCGTTCCCTTTTCATCATATTCAAATTGAGCACCAGCCATGTTGTTTTGCTGACATGTCACGGTCAGAAGACTGGTGCGAAAAGAATTGAAAATTTTCTGATATAACAAATTTCTTTGTGTTCTCTCTTTATGAAATTTTTACACGGATGCATTTTAATCTCCTAAAGTTTATTATGTTTATATTGGCGTGCGATATTTATTGTTTTTATGAACGTGTGTCTAGTGCAGTTACTAGTACCACTGTACATACTTATTTCATTATTTGTTATACATTAATTGTTTCGTTTCCCATATGAGCTGAAGTGCTGAACTTGGAACGTTGTACTTTAACCGTTACCAAGTGCAATAAACAAAGACAAAGATGTCAATATTTTTCAAAGATCTGTCCTTCTGAAACACCATCAGCTTATTCATTATTTCATTTCTCTTCATTTTAAGTTCATATTTTATCGTTTAATTCATCTCTTCATTGTCTGACATTTCATTCGTCAGTTCTTCTTTCATCATGTTCACTTCATCTTCCATCATTTTATTCATTGGCTTATCTTTCAACAATTTGATTTCGTCTTTCATCATCTTTAGTTCCATTCGCAAGACATCATTGTTTTCGTGCTGTTTTATATCGTTGTTGCGTTTAGTTGAGATAAAGTTAGACTCCAAATACGATGACCTAAAGATAGGACTTTTTTGTTGGGCTTTTCCCACTATAGGGTCCATATTTTTGTAGCCACCACAACGAAGTAACAAATGCTAAATCACATACTGCATATGCCGTTTTTAAAACTAGAATACTTTTCCACAATGCATGTCTTGTAGCCATATAGTTTTAACAGAAACGAATGAAAAACACACAATTTCAATGAACTAGTAACACTTTGAACAAGATGACTACTTTATATTTTAATGAATAATGTCACCACTACTTGACTTAAACGCCGGGAGTTGTTCTCTCTATTGATCTTTGAGAGTTATCTACACTGACACACGTTACCATAGTTTATTATTTAAGAAGTATAAAATCTGTTTTTGTTCTCTTTTATTCATACATCACTACCTACACTAACATACGTTATCTTAGTTTATATTTTATGTAGTGTAAAGACTGTTCTCATTCTCTGTTGTTCATACATCACTAACTACACTGACAAACGTTATCTTAGTTTTTATTTATGTAGTGTTAAGACTGTTCTCATTCTTTGTTTTTTTTTTTCATCACTACCTACACTGACACACGTTACCTTAGTTTATAAAAAGCTGAACAAGGTCATGTAGGTAGTATTATTGTGAATGCAATCAATAAGTGTAATATTTGGTTAATTCATATCAATAATGTTTTTATCTGTTAATTTACTATCATAAATTTTAGTTGTCGATTCTTGAAAATAATGTTAAAAAAATCTTCTTGTATTTAGCTTAGTTATTAAATTTTGCAATATGTAAAATATTTTTTCTATTAAATTCTACAGACTCACGGTAAAAAAGACTTTGATTTGTCGAACTTCTGTCTTGATCTCATCACTGGTGTCTTGAATGGTATGATTCATTATAGTGATTGACACGAGCACAAGAAAAAGAAAAAAATATAATCAATCGTAATGGTTTAAATCTATCGTCTTCAGAGTTGGTATTCTCCAAGAAAGTTTCTTTAAAATCAAGCAAAGGCTGTTGCAAACGCAACCAAGAATTGCAAAAATTGAATTGAACCCAGTGCTTCGGGAGTTATACCCGAAGGCCAAGATATGAAAAAAAACGTGAATATTCATTATAGCTATTGCTAACAAATGACTTCGCTTGGCCCCAAATGTGAACACTGTTTTTTTTTCAAAAACGAAAGAAAATGAGAGGGAAAACCAGCGAGTCCAGTAAAAAACCCTCCGACAAAAGAAAATATCGAAAAGTGAGAAAAACCTCCCTAAATTTTATGTCGTTTTTTTTCATATTTTTTTGTTGTTTTCATTGATCCCGATGATCTACTTTAACATGCAGTGTAGCAGTCGTATAAGTCATATAACAAAAATATTCAGTACGTATGACCTAGCAAACCATTCACCTGCCAATAACAATATAAATTATGAAATGACCTAAGTGACGTCATGACGAAATTATAAAATTTTTTTGAAGCTCATCTGATTTCATTTAATTCAAAATTCTTAAGCATCGCTTCATTTGGATGATCATCAATAGCTGGCCTTCACTCGTATGTTTTGTCAGAAAATTTAACTATTGTAAAAATCAAGTTTTACCGAGAATTTTAACGATTTAAAATGAAAAGCATTATATAAAGCATATTCAAGGTTGCATTGTGAATCTTTCAGTAGCTATATAGACACTTGTTTCCGTTTTATGGTGTTGACTTGGTCGCTCATACTGTCCAGTTAAAAGGCCTACAGATATAGATACTCTATAAAAAAAACGTGAGAAATGTTAGTATAGCGAATGACCAAGAAGGGAAATTAAATACATTGAGAAGAACGAAACTTTAATACCTGATTTCCAAGTGTTTTTCTGGTCAGACTGACACCGATGACTTTATGTCTCTCGCTTTTCTTTCACCGCGCAGTCTTTCGCTTTTCTTTCACTGCGCAGTCTCTCGCTTTTCTTTCACGGCGCAGTCTCTCGCTTTTCTTTCACTGCGCAGTCTTTCGCTTTTCTTTCACTGCGCAGGTTCTCGCTTTTCTTTCACTGCGCAGTCTCTCGCTTTTCTTTCACTGCGCAGTCTCTCACTTTTCTTTCACTGCGCAGTTTTTATGTTTATATCCAATATCCTCGAAATTTATTTTAACATTTTTTATATCAGAAATTCAAAGACCTTGCTTGAATTGCTTGAAACTATCGTGTTGCTCTTTTTTATATTTTAAACGTAAACTATTCGGCATGTAAAAACCAAAATGTAGCGAGTGAAAGCCAGCTATTTTCTCAAAGCAAATGGCCTTTTTTATTCACCAACAAAAATTGACGGACATATTACTTTGGTGGGGTTTTTTTATGATTAATGTTCAAACTATAAAAATAGACCACCGGGATCCAATTTAACTATCTCATGCAATTACTCATACACGTTAAGTTTAACACTTATCTACTCAACTTACAAACCACAAGACGTGGATCGTGTTTTTCCACTCGCTCGTTTTCCATCTTCGTAGAAATCAAGTACAGTCCGGTTTTATAATCCAGTGTGAATTTTCGTACATTTACTTGTCCCGTTATATGCGATGTCCATCTAATATCTTTATACCTTTTCATACACCAAGTACCTGAAATCATTAACCAATAAAGGAGCTACAGTTTACAGATACCATTTTCTGAACACGTTTCCCACCTCATATTTCAAGTCAGATTGATAAGGTAAGATATAGGAATGAAGAAAATGGCTTTGCTTGTGATCATATGTTTCGTTACTGAAATAGAACAGGATGGTCTTAAATAAACAATAACCTTTGCAAAGGGATAATTAATGGCAGATTTCAAACACACCTAAATGCAACCCTTTGCGGTACATTTTTCTTGCTAATTTTCCCATTTGTCTCACGTGTGAAGTAAGAACAGGAATAAATGCTTTCTTCTGAAGAAAATTTTTTAATTTATTAACGAAGAAGGTGTTAGTCCTGGTGAAATCAGTTTTACACGTCACGCTCGCGTCTCTTACTTTCAATTGATAATTTTTCTTTGCAATAAAGTTTTTTACATGATTGAATAAAAAATTCCTTGGACGATAGTTATCTTTAAAATACAACCAATGTCTTCTTGAACATGCAGTAATTGTTTTCTTCACAAAATATAATGTACTCACATGGTAACTTCCAGCGATTAGAAACCAGTATTCATTCATTCATTGGCAGGAAAAGGCATCACTTCAATACCCCAGTTATATCATCACTCAAAGAATGCTTATAGTGCAAAGTTGATCTTCTGTGAATATCAACTGACCACCTTTAGGTGGGCGCATATAACAATGGGGCCCATCATCATTATATGCACAAACAACTGACATCAACAGAGAATCCAAACTACAGATAAACATTCTTGGTCATGAATCACCATGACACATGAATAATGACAAACTAGTAAGAGTGATTGAAGTGAATGACACAACTCTATGCATGTGGGATACAATATAAGGAAATAAGAAACATATGTCAACGAGATTTCATGATGAACACTTCTGCATCAAAGTTTGAGTAAAATCTTAATTGTTGAGAATGAATTAAAGTAAAAGATAATAGCTTTAACATCACAAATGTTTTCCGTACGATTGATCTATTGCAAGAGTATTTAGCTACTTTTCACTGGAGCACATAACCTTTTAGGCTTTACAAATAGTAGAAAATGCGAATGACGTCCACATTTGCAAATGCGACACAATAAGCACATTTTCTCTCACGTGGAACTTTGTAATTGACATACATTAACCAGTATTTTGTCGATTTACGCAAGTCCAAGAACTTCTTCAACACTTCTGCACAAAATGGTTCTTCAGCTTTTAAAGAAGAGGCACGAATTGCTTCGATCAATAAGTTTGAACAACAAGAATTTGTAAACGATTAATGGCTTAAGTCCGTGGAATTATACAAAGTTGTGAACAATGACAATAGCTGAAGTTCTTTTAAGCATTTTATATTAACGCTTTCAACATTACGAATCTTGCACCAGCTGTATCTGATCTTTCCATACTTTCCATACTTATTTTTCAAGTTTACGGGCAGAATTGACCACTCTCTCTACAACGATAAAGGGACCAATGTTGCCTTGAAGTAAAAATACACGTTAACATTTCTTTGATTGACGTCATGACTAAAATTTTTTCATTGTGATTGGCTCTTTAGGATCATGTCACCCTTTCACAGAAAAAACAAGTAATCCTTCAATGCATTTGAATATAAATATTTGTTGAAATCTTATGTCGTTACGCCAGGTGACGATGCATGATGTGGTAGGTTAAGATTTATGAGACAATAATGAATTTAGTTATTACACTTTTAAACTGTTCAAATATTTGTTGAGTCATTTACTCATGCATATAATTTAAAGGAATGATTAAAAAACAATTTTGAGATTGATTAACTACGACAATCAGGAATGATTTAATACAACAATGAAATTACATGTCTTATTTAAACACCAAGTTTTTTTCATGAGCTACCATTTTTAATAATGTTTTATAAGCATGCTTGATATGAATTAGATAATTCTTTACTCGCATGGAACCATTCCCTTGGGATTTATAGCACAATAATAACGCGAACAAAATATTCTTTTCTATCAGATCACCAACATGGCTAACTTGTGTGTCGTAAAAATTTGTTTGTGAAGCTTCAAGTTAGTAGAATGAAACTTAACAAACTTGCAACACGTTGTTTACATGCTTCCAGAAACATGTTATCCTGTGCTGTAAACAATTTACCTACGAAGCAGGCTGCAGAAAGCTGATATCGCCTGTGCAAAGAAATCTGTTGAAAGTTTCGGAATTTTCACAAAATGTTTTGAAGGTTTACGTTTGCCAAGTAAAATTAACATTGGTTTAGAATGATCAGATTCCCGATTTAACACAAGACGGAGAAAGATTTACTTCTATCTCATGCATTGACAATGTAACTGTCGAACAAGGGGATCATTGGCTAGGTAAACTTCCCCGCAAAGTAGTTTGGTTTCACTTTAACTTTAGAAAAGAAAACATCCTGCCATGAAACTTTTCCAAGAAGCAAGCTCATGCGATTTTCTTAGGCAACAAGTATAAAACAAGCCGTACAAGTTCTAATAGTGATAAGACATTTATCATGTATAGTCTAAACGTCCCTCATGAAACAAAAGTTTAAAAGTGGACAATGTTGATCCCCGACTAAAAGTGATTAGCACTCATAATATATTATTCTACTACAAAAGTCCTATCTTTCACTGTTTTAAGTTCCTTTTCATCGCTTGATTCATCTCTTCATCTTTCTTCATTTTATCTACTTGTTCATCTTTCTTTTTTATTTCTTCTTTCATCATTTCAAGCTCATATTTCATCATTTTATTCAACTCTTCATTCTTCATCAATTTATGCATCTGTTTGCGTTTTATTTTAAGTCCCTCTTTCATCATTTCAACTTCTTCTCTCATCATTTTAACTTCTTCCCTCATCATTTTATTCATCTCATTATCTTTTATCATTTTTTTATATGTTCGTTTTTCTTTTCAAGTTCCTCTTTTACAATTTCAAGTTCCCTTTGCAAGACATCAAAGTTCTAATGCTTTTTTGTGCCAACTTTGCTTTGATTTGAGATAAAGTCAACTCCATAAAAAACTCCCAAATCTTATCACCTAGAGATTGGTTATTTTATTTTGCCTTTCCATAATGGTTTTACAATGTTGGCACTACCCCCAACATAAAATTTTACCAAATTTCATTTTGTGCACCTTTCTTTCTAAGTTTATTATCCTTTGTGCCTAATGAAAAAAAAACTGCTGTGCACCAGCATATGTTAGAGGCCTTTTCTTTCCCTTTTTTGAAATAGTTCCTGTTTTCTGCTGTTCATTCATCACTACCTGCACTGACGCACGTTATCTTAGTTTATATTTTAGATAGAGTAGAGACTGTTCTCGTTCTCTGTTGTTCATTCATCCCTACCTTTACTGACACACGATATCTTAGTTAATATTTCGAGTAGAGTAAAGACTGTTGTTGTTCTCGGTTGCTCAGTCTTTATCACCAGATTTGGCACATTTTAGTTTAGTTTTTATTTTAGGTACGGTGGAGACTGTTGTGGTTTTCTATTTTTCATTCATCACGATCTACACTAACACTAAACACCGTTCTTGTTCTATGCTGTCATTCCCAAACAACCTCTCTGAATCAAACTATTTTGAGCTTTATCACTGTTCTTGTTCTATGCCGTCATTCCCAACTAACCTCTCTGAATCAAACTATTTTGAGCTTTACCACTGTTCTTGTTCTATGTTGTCATTCTGAACTAACCTCTCTGGATCAAACAATTTGTGCCTTACTTGATTAGAAGACTATTCTCACTGATCAATAAAAGTTTGAGGACTCACGGTTCGAACGATTTTTTTTTCTTCATTTTTTTCTTGAACTCGTCACTGGTGTCTTCAATGGCAAACGCAAGCAATAGATTCATTATGATGACTGACACGAACACAAGAAACAGGACAAATAAAATGAATCACAGCATATCAAATGCATCGTACTCAGGATTGGTATTGTGAAGGAACGTCTGTTTGAAATCAAACACACCCATCATCATCACAGCTGCTGTTAAAATGGCGTGAACAAAGTTTTCAAATCCATCTCCATCGTTCATAATCACCGCAAAGGCTGTAGCAAACGTGACCAAGAAGAATATTAACACGCTCATTACCTGTGGAGTAAAGATTTACGTAGATAAGTATTTTTCATTGTGAAGTTAAAATATAATTTATCTAATGTTAAACAATTCTTAAAACAATTTTAAACATGATAATATGAATCCTCGAATTTCAATCACCATGAAAGCTAATTATAAATTTCACTACACCGAGCCAGTCACTTTTGTTGCAATGGGATACTAAAAATTCTTACACTTTTTGATTTCATAGATGTGGTGGATGTATTGCGGGAATTATACATTTTTTTATACTATATCATTAAGATTGATAATGAATTTGTTATGGGTATAGTATCTAAGAACTGAAAAATTTGTGATTACAACATCAAAACATTGCTTAAATAATTTTGCAACTATGGTATAAACACAAAAGTTTGAGTAAAATGTTAATGATGTAAATGCTGCACAACGTAACTACCATTCTTCTCATCATAAGAACAATCATACTGTACAATGAAAATTGTGTAAAATACATAACCAGATACAACCAAGCACAGAATAGTGCTATAGAACAGGCCATCCATTGCAAACCTGTCTTTACAATGTTGATATGTAGAGAACACATTTCAAATAATTGATGTCGTCCACAAAATACTTGATATTGTAAACTACTAACAACAGTAGTGAACAAAAATCATTTTAGAAGAATGTAATAAAAAAATGATGATTTACAATCACTTAAAAAAAGAACTGATTGAGAAAATTTTTTCTTTCATTCGAACAGAAAGATAAGCAAAGAATATGAGAATAGTGCAAAGTTTTCTGTCATAGTGTTGAGATTAATAGAAGAGCTTGAAACACAAAATTATGGCAGACGCATTTCCATTGCAGTGAACTCAAAACACCTAGATCAATCAATTTGACGTCTTTCACGCGACGGCTAAAAATAAGCTATAACTTACAGGAAGTCCGAAAATTGCACCAAGCACTCACGAATGTATCAAATGAAATTTAACCTATCTTTGTTATCAAATGAAGACAGTCTGCAGAAACATTAAACTGACGAAACCAATGTTTTTTAAAACATACTTGAAAAAGTTCCTTTATGCAGCCATATCCCCCAAATGCAAAACAAACAATAATAGCCAGTCTTACAAAAGTGGAGGCGCCCTTGATTGCTAAAAATTTGAAGTCAATAAAATTTGAATACAATATTCCATCAAAAATTATACACATTTGTTGTTTTACCTTTGTATGATAGTATTTCCTCAGAAATAAAAACGCCGAATGTCCTGTTATGAATGAGATGTGTCCTGACAATGAATGTACTTCCTTGCGAGTCTTAAATGTATACTGTTAACTTTATGGGTGCAGATTATTCTTGGATTGCAACTAACCTCCATGGATTTAACACACAATGTGGCTCAACGTACGACGGCTGGTTTCTACAATATCATTGATAAAATATTCAAAGCCAACAACAATATAAAAACGATCCTATTTCGGTACTCTCTTCATGATGAGAATAACTATCATGTAAATCGCAAACTGATAAAAATCTATCCGGCATACGTAAATCTACTAAAACAGTAAAAGTTAACAAAATACATACATTATTAAAAACTCATTTTATGAAAAAGTTTTAACATAAAGCTTTGAACTATCAATTTAAATTACTATAATATACTTATATTTTGTTAAAATGTGCACTTTTCTATTTAAGGTAAAATGTGCTCTATCTATTCTATTCCTTTACTAACATTCACACTTTCTTTTAATTTCAAATCATCTTCTTCACTAACCACCTCCCAAAGTTTTAATTGATAATTTTGAAAAGGATAAGAATTACAATAAAACAATTTTTGTTTCAGAAACAGTTTCACAGCTAAACGAGCAAGCAACAATGTACAACAAGGTACCAATGATGTACAATGAAAAAACAATGATGTGCAATTAGAAAGAAACGATATACAACGACAAGGGAACTATGTACAATTAGAAAACAATGATGTACAATTAAAAAGAAACGATGTACAATTAGAAAAAAACGATGTGCAATTACAATGAAAGGATACACAACTAGAAAAAAGCGATGTACAATGACAAAGGAACGATGTACAATTAGAAAAAGACGAAATCAACGATGTACAAGATGAAAAAACGATGTATAATTAAAGAGAAACGATGTAACATAATTGCTGACCTTTACGAGAATTTGTATGCAACTCGTTTACCGGTAGCAATATCATCTGCTTTTCGGTACAATAACCTGACGATCAACATGGCATATGTGCCAAATCCTCAATCCGGGACGACGATCTGTAATTTGAGACTTCCCTGAAATGGAAATTTCGACTTAGCTCTGACTTCCTGGATCAAAAAGTAATAATCTTCGTGATATGCTTGGAGTGTTTAGAAGGTTTACTTTTAAAGGTAGTGAAGGGAGGAAAACATTTCCTAATTTCAATATCTACTATGAAAATTACCATACTTTATCTCTGGTCAAATGTCAATTTGGCATAAATCGACAAATATTCATGGCGGAGATTGAATTTTTATATTTTGAAAGAACAAATAATATGAGATGAAAAACAACACTAAACATACTCTTATTATGCATTATTTCAAAGTGATTAATGTTGTTTTGCTGACATATAGGACTGGTTATATTTCGCCTACTTACCTACTTTCCTCGTTTCTTCCACGCAAAACACGTTTTCAGCCGTATTTTGCCGTCTTGAATGCTTTTCTTGTCAAGTTTTGAATGCATCCAACGATTCTTAAACATTTTCATGGTCATTGATGACAAAATAAGATTTCATCCCAGTTTTGCTAAATGAATAAATAGACATTTTCATAGGCGTACGGGCACATATTTTTAGGGGGAGCTGGACTAAATTTGCCCGAATTATATGACGTCATATGACGTATGACGTCATAGATATTCTTATGTTGTCTCTGGCCATCTCAATTAATAAGCTAAAATCATTACAATTTGCTAAGAGGATGCTACGAAAGTAACTACATTTTATTTGATATTTGAAATTTTGTCATATATAACACTAGACGCAGAAGAAATTTAGTTAGTTAAATGTGCGACGATCTAAGACTAAAAGAAATAAGATTTACGATTACGTCGCTGTCCAAAATGTTAATTATCTTTTCCATGTCGTTCTTTAAAGTACTATTTGCATAGGCTCTTTCCACATTGATTAGGGCAATGCTGTTTAACCGTTTTGACCAATTGTACTTCGAAGATAGGTTTTAAGCGACGAAGAGCGCTAAAGATCTTTCTGCTGAGCAGGATGTTGCCGGGATCGCGGCCAGAATCGAAAATACTTTGTAAGCCACAGGCAGGACTTCATGAACACCATTTTCGAACATTCTCTTAACAATTTTGGCAGCGTTTTCTCTCTCAGCACAAGGGAAATCAACGTCAATATTCTCAAAGACATTTTTCTCGCTACTAAGAAGCTCACTGTCGATACCATAGAAGTGTGATACCAACTCAACATTCGCCGTGGTTGGAGACCTGTTGAACACAATATCTGCAAGTGCCAATAGGACCTCTTGATCACTACCTTCAAATCTTGATTTCATCTCCGCCACAATCTTGTCAATGCTTAGGTAGTAGCATGTGATACGATAGTAATCTTTTCTGTTCGATTTTCCACTTCTGCATTTACTTCAGCCATTTCACCGACGAGCTTGGAGCCGCCGTGACGGCTGTTGGAATCTTGGTACTTTTGCATCTTTGAAATTGAATTCTGTACCTTCAATTTGCTCCTTAATTTTGTGTGCTATGATTTCAGCCCGTGACCATAACAGTTCGAAATTTTCGAGGGAACGACATCCAATTAATGTCTTAATCACGCCATCAACACTCTTCTTTGCTGTGGCGACATCCATTTGCTTTCCTTGTAGGTACCTGCTCAAACCATCGGTGTTAGATAAAATAACCTTTAATACCATCAAACCAAAAACGAACCGAAAGTCGCAAATCGAGTTAAGTAGCGAATTGCTGTCATTGTAGGTCTTCGGATCGCGATCTTTTGAGAGTGTAAGGAGAACCTCGATGATCTTAGGTAATTGGTTTACTACTGCTTTTACAGCTGCCCAACGACAAGACCATCTAGTAGCACTCTGCGATTTAATAGTCAGTGTAATATCTTCGTCCTCATCTTCGACCTTGATGTCATTGAAGATGGAGTGGCGTTTGGGACTTCCTTCCAAGAAATTATGGAGACTCTGGATCACACCTAAAGCTTTCTGAAGTGGCTCAATTGTAGTCATCGTATCTTGTAGCGCCAAGTTAAGCCGATGCCCATGGCAGTGAACATAGATGCTAAGAGGTGAGCACTCCTTCATGCGTGCAGCAAGTCCTTTGCGAGGGCCACTCATATTTGCAGCGCCATCAAAGCATTCTGCGACAATGTTTTCCAATGTCAACTCTAGCCTGCCAATGGCTGTCTTTAACAGCTCATACAATACTTCTCCTTCCGTAGATTTGGTTGAATAGAAACCAGTGAATGTCTCTTTGGTTTCGCCATTGAAAACATATCTGAGGAAAGAGATAATTGCTCTGTTCGACTGATGTCTGCCGTTTCATCGACAACTATTCCGTAGTAGTCGCTACTTCTTGCTTCTTCTGCTATCCTCTCAAGCATGACACTTGCTACTATTTCCAGTAGTTCATTTTGAATAGCAGGGGATGTCCACTGAGCATGTGTCTGCAGCTGGCTTTGAAGTTTAGATTTCAGCCAAGGCAAATCGTTGCATCTTATGCAAAGTAACTCGAGAAAGTTTCCTCTATTTATATCAGATATCTCCCATATATCACCCCGAATCTCTTCATGACCTCTAATTGCAACATTTTGTTGTGCAGTGTACATCAAAGATTGTATGATTACTTTTAAGTATTGTCTGTTAATAGCAACCTGGTCCTGGTGTGCACTATTCAGCTGTTGTAGTACGGAGGTTTTCTTTCTTTCCATTGCTTTAAACTGGAGCCATCTTGTCATGGATCTGACGTGGTTCTCACTCTTGCCATGTTTTGCCAGCTTTGACGACTTCTTCCAATTTGTAAGCACAAATGAAGTATTCTTCCCAAATTCTTTACAGGCAAAACAAACGCATGCATCTTTATCCACTTCGTAACTAATCCATGGATATTTCTTGTACCATTCAGGCTGAAATCGTCGCACAAATGTTTCACTGCCGAATTTTCGTGCAGGATATTCACCTAATATAGGCTGTTTTGGGGCGTGCAAGGTGGAAATCTCTTCTTCATTCATACTGTTAAGGAAACCTTTCTAGTCTGTTCATTTAGAACAGATGCTGTTGAATCTAAATCTTGTATTGCTGTTGTGTCTAGAGTGTTAGACGTCGTCGTTGATTCTGGTGTTGCAACGCGTTGTATATTTTGATTTAAGTTAAATTCTTCGATGAAC
Organism: Xenia sp. Carnegie-2017; assembly: GCF_021976095.1. Classification (NCBI taxonomy): domain Eukaryota; kingdom Metazoa; phylum Cnidaria; class Anthozoa; order Malacalcyonacea; family Xeniidae; genus Xenia; species Xenia sp. Carnegie-2017. The sequence continues at coordinate 11,540,838 of NW_025813483.1, read as the reverse complement.
AGTGCGTCACTGGAAGTAAGATTTTCATTATCCGTGACCGTATTCAATTCTTTATTTTCTCTGAACTGCGTCAGTGGATTTAATTCATCAACATCAATAAACGTTCTCATTGGTTCCGTTTGGTCTTCGCTTATGGGCTCCTTCAAATTAATCTCAGGTAGATTTTCCTCAAAAGACCCAGTGGCTGCTAAATCTTTACTAGCACTCGATTCTGTTTCCTGTAAGGTTAGGTTATCATCCTTGGTTGTCATGTTACTTTTTACAAAGAAACCACTGATCTTTGACTGCGATAAATCCGATGAATCCATCACTCGATGACACTTAACTTTTTCATTATTGTGAACTCGTCGAAAGTGGACCTCCTTATAATCACTGTCAATTTCCTTGCTGCATTCCTCGCACCAAACGCGATGTCGATACGGTCGTTTACGAGACGCCATATGTACGCTTTATTAGAGCTTGGCTACTAAATGTTTTCCCCTTGTGGATAATAGTTTCCTTGAACAACAATCATAGAGTGAATGGCACTAATCTAATCAATGGAATGGACAGTGCCTCTCCATACGAAGCCTAATTTTCATGCAAAAATTAAAAATCACTTTTGGGGATCGCAGCGATTGTTAATCTATATATTAATGTATAACGGATAGCGTGTGGGGAGACGATTTTTCGCAATTTCAAGACATTTCAAGACTTTTACTGACCTCAGCCCTTTTTTATAAATGGAGAACGTTATGTGGATAAATTTAATACCAAAAGCTTTGCTCTGATTGAAAATATCGGCGTTCGTGTTCGTTTAAAAGTTGTAAACACCGAATATATTCGTCGCAATATCGCTAGTAAATAGACCGATTTCTCGTGACGTAATTTGTTTATATTATAATGGGGCGGATGTAAAATTCTCCTATTATGTCTCAAGAAAAATTTTGCACCCAATCACTTTACGCGATTTTTTATTTTACCTCCTGAAATTTAAGTAATTTAAACAATTTAAAAACCATCCATTAAAAGACCGTTCACGCTCAAGAACCGAAGCAGTTTATGATCTAGAAATGATGTAGATTAATATTGAAAATTTAAAAACTGTAGTAAGTATCTTGCCAGAATATCATGTAAATGCTTGCCCGAATACACAAATTCTCGAGAAATTGGGGGGGCTGCAGCCCCCCCAGCCCACCCCCCCCCGTACGCCTATGGACATTTTGCAAACAGACATTCTCGGTCGGATTTGCCGCCATTCCGAAGTGTCATCGCTTCTCTGCTCGCAATAAATAACATTCCTCGGTATTTAACCTTGAGTGTAGTAATGCATTTTTCAGTAAAAGCTTTCATATTACAAAGCCTGCACCAACACTAGTTCATCTTTCCATGTAACTTGTATGCTTCGTCAGTAAACGGACGAAATTTAACTTTCTTTCTACAACGTTAAAGCCATTACAATTTTCCGTTGAAGTGAAAACACACTAATTTAAATATGTTAACATTTATTTAATTGACGTCACGACTGAAATTTTTATTGTGATTTGCACCTTAGGAGCATGTCATCTTTCACAGATACAATAAGTAATCCTTCAATGCATTTGAATTAAAAAAATTCCATTAAAATCTTCAGACTTATTTGGGTTTTAATGTCATTATTATTAAAAGTAACGATGATTTTGCGTGGCAATTTTTTTCCAAATCTCACTAGAAACTATGTTGCTGTTGATTATTAATAATATACATGAAAAAATTTCTTAATCCTGTTGATTTTTAACTTCAATGTACGTATGCATTTCAGCCGGCAAGTTATTAATACCAATTTGCACTGGTATTTACTACAAATTTCCCTGCTCTAAACCATTAAGAATTGAGAAATTTTTCATGTATGAATAATACACGTGCATGAGTACTTATGTTTAGAAATTATGAACTGCTATTATTTTATATCTGTTGTCCTCCTCATTTCGGCTGCAGATCATCAGAATTCATTTGAATGTATCGCCTCTTCAATTCCTCGAAAAAAGGGCGAGAATCTTTCTCAGTTGGTTCATTCTCTTTCTTCTTCTGTAAAGACTCCTGGCTCTCTTTACAATCTAGTGAAACAATTGCAACAGTTCATTCAATTATAACAGTGACGTAGCCAGCCTCAATCATTGGGTAAGAGCTCGTAGACGCATACCTGACTCGTGTTACTAACCGTAATAAGTTATTGACTGATTACAATTAATTTTGAAGCGATAATTTACCGTATGTGTCAATATGTGACATAAAATGACTTATAAGCAAGTTACGGTACTTAATTCCGCACACTACAATATTCTTAAAGTATCCGCTATTGCATTAGCTTTATATCGTGATGTTCGTGTGAAAACATGGAATTAAGTATTTATACATGACAACAAATTAAAAATCAAAATGGAAGGAAAATTTTTTTTGGGAAAATTAAGATATCTTTAGTAATAAAGCAATTTTACCTTGAAACTGCGCGCAAGCAGATTGTTATATTTTGTTCAAGCATATACTTGCCTGATTTACAGTTTTCCCTTCGCAATTTTTCAACAAATTCAATCCACTTCGACATGTTATCGTTCTTTCCAATGGTTTCGAAAACCTCGTCAACTGAATCGGACGAAAAATCAGGTCCATAAAATATAATTTCCCAAAACTTATGAGAGAGGCCGTGCTTCTTGTTGGGTTTTTCTTCTATATGCTTTACGGACGTTTTTGTTTGTTTAAAACAAGTTTTTATCCAAGGTATGTACTTTTTTCTTTCGATATCGATAATCATTTTCGCCTGAATTGATCAAAAAAGAAATACGATATTTTCAGTACGTGTGTAGAAAACTGTCCACTTTTTAATTTATATTTTAGGTATTGTAAAGACTGTTCTCGTTCTCTGTTGTTCATTCATCACTACATACACTGACACACGTTATCTTAGTTTATACTTTAGGTAGTGTAAAGACTGTTCTTGTTCTCTGTTGTTCATTCATTACTACCTAAACTGACACAAGTTATCTTAGTTTTATATTTTAGATAGTGTAAAGACTGTTCTTGTTCTCTGTTGTTCATTCATCACTACCTACACTGACACACGTTATCGTATTTCATATTTTAGATACAGGGCGGATCTAGAGTATGTCAAATCCGTCGCGCGACTGATATTTGAAATTCAAAAATTACCTATTCATATTAATTAAAAATTCATAAATTATTCTTACTTTATTATCGCATTTACTTCGTGATAAAAATCCAGCTTTATTTATTATTGAAAACTAATGACTAATGCAATGATATCTCGTTGGTATTCAGATCAGTTGAATTTTAATTGACCTGGAATAACCGACTGATAAGCGGGGTGGCTTGCTTGGTTCGACTGATAAAGGAGTCTATGAACGCCAAAAACGCTTATTTCATTGGTCAATAGCCAGATCAGTGGACGATTTGGAATAATCTCGACCGATAAGCTAGGTGGCCGCACCTATAAGGGAGTCCACTTGCTATCGTGTAATTGGTTTGTTTAAATTTTTGTCTTACTGTGATTGGTTTGACCGATTTCGATTGATAGCCAACTGAACTAACATAGTCAAGCTCACTGTCTGAATTGAATGTTTGATCGTTTCATAGTAATTTGCAAAAGCATGATAGAAACTAAACTACAATCAGATGGAATTTATGGAAATCTTTTACAAATTCATATATTGACATAAATGCTGCTTTCCAAACTGTGAATTTTTTCAAGAGTGTGAAAAATTTATGGATGAATTGTAAATGCTTGGCAAAGACGATCTCGCGAGCGACATTTCAGTCATTGATGTTCAAAAGCAAGCCAACATTGTTTTGAATTTTATCAGCAGAAATTTACATCCAAAATCGTAAGTAAAGGACAAGTGAAGTGTATGCATGAATGCAATATATCAAAGTCAATTTATGCGAGTGTGTGATGCGATTTATGTCAATATGACGTATGGTAAGCAGATTGATGCTTCTAAAATTGTTGTTGCCGAAGGACTTTTAGCTATGATTTCTTTAATGCTTGGGGAATCGTGGCCGTTATATGGCAGCGAAATCCTACATTCCTGCAAATATATTTCAATGGACAAAAAATTTGTAGCCATAAGGCGCCATACTATTATTTACATTATCATAAACAAATCTTTGGGGCTTTTCAGTTTATGATCATTGATCATTCAATCATTGGACAGTTATACTACATATTGTTTAAGATTTGAGAAAACTGACATTGATTACATGAGAAGCTGTTTACTATAACCTGTGATTCTGATCCATGAAGCTTTTTATTTTAACAATTTGGTTACATTCTGTTTGTATTTGATAATACAATGCTACTAGTGATTGCTATATAGCACACCTTGCATATACTTACAGAAGATAATAGTCTAGTGAAATGCCTATTAAACATTTATGGCATTAAGCTGTCCTTAACTGCAAATTTTCACTCTGATAATTTTTGCTTAATCTTTGGCAGAAAAAAATTTTGAGTTTTTTCTCAAAAGGTGAATTTGCTGGCACTGATGTGGAGATGGGTAAAGGGTTACAATAAACTTGCATGGTTTGAAGTCTGAGCTTTTCTCTATCTATGAACTGTCACTTATAGTAGCAAATTTCTAACTTAACTCATTACATAGAGGTTTGAATGGGGGTCTCTAGGGGGGTCTATGCCTGACAACTTGGTAGAAATTTTAAAGACTATATCTGTTTTATAGTAATAGCATTATTGTAAAATAAATTTACGTTCCTAGACATGCTAATGAGCCATATATTTGGCATGATAATGAGCCTAAATATTTGGTAAAACATTCAAGTATTGTTCACTTTATTTTTTTTTTTGAAAAAAACGTAAGCAAAATGTATTCTTTTTACGCAAAAACGATGCCCACAAAATACATTTTGTATTGCTCTAAGACGCTGAAAATGGCATTTTCAAGGCTCTGAAATTCAAAATTTCTCAGGGGAGAATGCCTCAGACCCGCCCAGGTGCGGAGCGCCTCCGACGTTTTATGACTGATGTTTGAAAAATCCTAGATCCGCCCCTGTAATTAGATAGTGTAAAGACTGTTCTCGTTCGCTGTTGTTCATTAATCACTACCTACACTCACACTACAAATTATAATGATCTCATTTGACATCAACATATCAATATACTTACAGTTTGAATATGTTTCTGCAGCTTAGCATCTTGCATAATTCTACTGGTATCACCAATCGCAAGCGCGAGCAGAAGGTTCATGACAATGATTGGCATGATGATGATAAATAAACAAACAAGACACAATTGTAGCGGGAAAAATGTGTTGAAATGACCGCGGTCTCCAAGAAACGTGTCTTGAAAATTAATTTCTCCCAATGTCATCATTGCTCCAGTTAGCAGAGAATAACCAAAGTTCTTGAACACCTCCCTGTCATTCATGATGGACGTAAAAGCTGCTGCAAAAGCGACCATGAAACATATGAAAACCAGTATAACCTGAATAATAAAAGTTGGTGCGTTCAAACATTGGATATAGGAGACGTTATGGGTCGTAAAGATCGATCATGTTTGGCATCTTGCATGATTTTATGGATAAATTGAATTCAAACAGATTTGGGAGAAATAAGAGGAAGACATGATACATGTCTGCATATAGGTATGGAGAATACAAGAAGGATATGAACAGTAAACAATGTACATGACGAATGATACTTAATACATGATTACTAAGTATCATTCGTCATGTACATTGTTTACTGTTCAAAAAGATAAGTTCAGAAAACTTATCTTTTTAACATAACTAAAATGGTAAATTTGTCATCATCTTATATCACACAAAATGGTTTTTAATCACAAATTCATGATTCAGATAGACGAACCTTCATTGTTGTGACGAAGATTTCCCACATCATTTGAATAATGATACCGTAAGAGGCAAACCTTCTTAGATACATGGCTAAATTTATCCAAGCACAGAACAACGCTAAAGAACAAGCTTTCCATTGTAAACTTGTCTTTGCAGCGATATTTTCATGACTTGGTACAGCAAAGATGATTGTCGTTGTGTAGAGAAGCCATTCCAAATAGTTGACTGGATCCAAAAAATAATTCTTTAGAGCCTGTATCTCCACGTCAACCACTATCTGCATATTTGAAAAAAATCTGTAAAATCATAAAGTTCAATTGCCACAGAGATATGATAATGTTGACCATTGTATCATGAAGTAATACCAATAAAAAATAATGTTGAAACAAAACAAGAACATAATGCCAAAAAAAAATAAAAATAACTAAGACATATTTTACCAATGCCGTCTTTGGTACATACAATTGAATAAATCTGGTTATTTACACAGTGCTGCATTTACACAGTGCTGCATTGATCCTACAGGGCCTGTACCCAAAGGCACAAAAACTTTTGGAGACCCAAAATTCTTTGGGCCCAAAAGGGCACTTGCAGGAACATTTACAGTCAAAAAATACAGTAATTTTTTTATAGCATATATATACAGATGGCAAATTACAGCACAGGCTGCACTCTAGAGGATGAACTATTTGCAAGTATAAGACAGAGTTCAATACTGACCTGAATTATTTCATTCAAACTTTCAATGCCAGTAAAAACAAGACAACAAACCATCGCTGCCTTAACATTTATCTTTGCTTCTGGTAATTCTATGCAGAAATATTTAAATTCAGGTAGCAAAAATATAATACTTAGCAATTTTGAATATGTCCAATTCAAAAATGTTTGTAAAGTACACAATGTTGTAATCTATATTCAATACCTGTGCTTTTTACTGATGGATTGTATGAAGGAATATTAGTTGCATACACGTTCAGAGAAATAAGAAATGCGATGTAGACAATGATGCTTAATGTAGACACCTTCCATCCAAGTTCTTTCCACTTTTCTTTAAGGAATTTGCAGCAGACAGGATGACGTAAACATTTGTAGCTTTTAAAAAGTACCATCGTTTCGATAGCGGTCAACGGCTTGAATTTTTTAGTTCCTTTACTTGTCTCTGTCAGAGAAAAACAAAAAACACCCAAATTATTTTGTAATGTTATGTACAATTAATTTTATACGTATTGTGCGTATAATACCTGAGTGATTCTTTTGTAAGCACTTAAAGTCGTATTCGACTTTATAATCATCACTTTCTGGGTGATTTGTAGGTGTCATGCTTTTACACAAAACTTGATATGCCACCTCTGACATTTTTTTCGAAATCAAAATGGCCATTGTTACTTGTGGACCATACATTGTTTTCTCTATTATCTAAAGAGCAAAACCATTATTCAGGTAGTCGTACACTTTACAGAAGTTTTGCTTAAATTTTATGAAAATTTCTTTACTTCATGCATGACGCGTCATTGATAAAGTGGTAGACGCTATAATACAAAACTTAAGTTTCAACGTTTCTAACATTGTGCTGAGCACGAGGCCAAAAATTGCTAGAATTTCCCTTGAAGGATGGGCATACGTCTAAAATTGACAAATAATACTGAAAAAAAATAACTGAAAAAATGTAAAAATGTGTTTTTTAAATAGTTCATTAATGCTCAATGCACCAATTGGATTTCTTAGCAAGTGGTCTTTAGTAGACAAAAAAATAAAATTCGTAGGAACCTCATCCCATCTATCATGACACACCATCGCAATAGCATTATCTTTATCGCCATTTAAAATGGCATGATCCAAGCAGCCAAATAATTCTTTATCTTTCGTAATGTCTGCTTTTTCATCCAATAAATATTTCACCACATCTATTTTGCCATGTGAAGCAGCTTCGAGCAATGCTGTTCGTTCTTTGACGTTCTTGCAATTGATCATGGAAGGTTCATGCTCCACCAATAATTTAACAATGTCGAGATGTCCGTGCTGCGCTGCGATATGAAGAGGAGTAGACTTATCTTTGTCGCTATAAAGTAAGGCAAAACATTTGGCTTAAATTAGCCTTTCGCTTTTTTTTCTTCTTTTCCTAGTGATCTTGACAGAAATGAAAAAAACGTATTTACGTTAACATGTTTGCTCCGTTATTAAGTAGACATTTGACGACCTCGGAGCTATTTTCTTTTGCTGCTGCATGAAGCGGGGTTTCCCTCATATGATCGACCTTATTGATCAAAGCTGGTTCATGGACGAGGATTAATTTAACCACATCAGAGTTCTGAGAATGAACAGCGTAATATAATGGTGTCTGATATCTCTTTGTGAAGACATTCGGATTAGCGCCATGTTCCAGCAGAATTCTTACACTCTACAAAGAACGTGGTATTTAAAGCTTACTGTTTTGCTTAACCGAGCTTGAAAGAAAATGAACTCAATTGCCTCAAGAAGTCCGTTACAAGCTGCGTCATGAATGGGAGTACAACCACTACCTTCTCTTTTTGCATTTATCAATGAAAGGATACGATCGTTTTTCTAAAACGTTTTGAGAAAATATACGTTTAAAGCTTCTCTATCCATCTCTATAATCTAATAGCTTACATATAGTAAAATTTTTAATATTTTAGGATAAGCGACTGCATAGTGAAGAACTGTTCTGTTTCCATTGCTGCCATCGAGGATGCTAAAATCAGCCTTCAGACACAGCAGTTCCTCGACGACCTGCTGATAACCACGTTCTGTAGCGAGGACTAAAGCAGACTGAGAATTTTCTGTCTTTTCATTTACAAAATCCGTGTTCATTGATCCAATGTACCTAACAAGACTGTTTTGATTTTTGATTACAGCTCTAAAATGAAAAAAAGATAATACAAACAATAAATAATACATGTTGTTAAAGATATCATAAAATGAAAGGTATTTATCCTTTAAGGGGCAAATTTATCAAAAGTTAGTTTACATTTTCTTTATTGATTGATGCTGGTCTGCTACAGACCAATAAAGAGTTAATTTAATAAGCTTGCATGTGCTCAAAACACTAATTATAAGGCTAAAGAAGAACAATTTCCATCTTTCAAACAGATAACTATACAAATCACTTACTGATGTAGTGGAGTAAATCCCTGTTTATCCTTTCTCTTCATTTGCAGAGCAACTATATCTTTTGTCTTCGACACTAATTGTGACAAAATATTCTCCATTCCCTTTTTACAAATATCATGAATCAAATAGCTATCATTGATTTCTTCTTGTAAACAGTCTCGGCCGATATCGTCGTCATGTTCAAGAAAAACTTTTACTGTACTTTCATCTCCACTGTTCACAGCAGCATGAAGTACTTTGCGTAGGTCATTCACATTGTATTTTCCTGAAACCAAAATATAGCCATCATATAAGAAAGGAAGTCTGAGCAAAGGATCAATCTCAACAATACCAACGACAATATAAGCATGTAAGTGGTTATGAATGAACAACAAGAAAGAGATTAGTCTTCACACAACATAAAATATAAAATGCGCAAACTCAGTGTCAGTGTTGGTAATTATGAACAACAGAGAAAGAGGACAATTTGTAAAACTACCCATAACTTAAGACAACATGTGTCAGTGAAGATGCATGGTCATAAATGAACAACAGAAAACAAGAAGAGTCATAACACTATCTAAAATATAAACTATGTTAACGTGTGCCAAAGTAGGTAGTGATGAATGAAGAACAGAAAACGAGAACAGTCATAAGACTCATAACACTATCAAAAATATAAACTAAGTTAACGTGTGCCCGCATATAGTAGACAGAGACGATTGAGTAGTAAAGAAGCTTAAATAATTGTGTATTGTGTATTTTTTGTAATAATATAACCACTTAAAAATAATGAAAACGATGTATAATGCTGTAAAAATCCATTCACCTTGTTTTAGAAAAAGGTCGAGCATTTTAGCATGGCCCTTAGAAGCAGCAATGTACAATGGTGATCGTTCTGTGGTGTCAATCCGTGTTATCTTTCCATCGTGTTCCAACAACACCTTTGCGATCTCGAGATGGTTGAACTTTGCGGCAAAATGAAGTGGTGATCGACCATTTTCACTTTCGACATGATTTACAAGACGAGCAATTAATTTATTTTTCAACAACATACGAAGAATACCTACACGATGAAGCAACATGCTAATTGAAAACCTGTTAGTTGATTAAGTCACATGCAGATATACCAAAAACACATAAAAAAGGTTTTGCTTTCAAAAATCTTCAAAAAGCCGAAACAAAGCCCACGCACACTTTACTCACAAACCTCACCTTCGTCACCCATTCTCGTGGCTACATGAAGAACACTTTCTCCATTATAAGCTATTATGCACTGGTGGTCCTTAACGTAGTCTAACAAGCACGAAAGACAATTAAGACTTCGTGACTCCAAGGCATAAAATATACTTGGTTGCTCCCTTTCATCATGAGTCGAGAGTAATTTTTGAACTAAAAACAACGTCTAAACGTTTAGCAAAAATAGAAAGAAACTGAATTATCGTTAATAAATCACTAACTTTTCTTGTCACTGGTGATTATAGGTCTCAATATATCTATGATCGTTTGTTTGTCATCGTAAATTGCCGCAAGTTTCAATTGTTCAACATCATTCATCCAGTTATTTCTTTCTCCATCTTGAATGTCTTTGAATGTCAATGACATCAACGGGAAACTAAATAAATCTTCCTCCACAGTCCCCTCCACGCTATCCTTCGTATCGGAATTTTGTGGAATCAACTTTTCCATTCTAGAAAAAAATATAGTATTGACTTGCGAGAACCTGAAGACAAAAGCATGAATAACAAAGGGCCTTAAATTGTTCTTAAAAGATAAACTGCAACAAATTTTTTGAACTGTTTTTATATGTTATTTCCATACACGTCATCAGTCATGTGTTCATACATTCATAAATCCACTTTGAGGTTAGTAGTAATTACAATATCGAAAAAATACATTCTTTCTGCTCACATTTTCCTCACTCGAGCACTGTGAACAGAGGGTGAGATAATCATACGTAGAAATACCGAATTCGACTAAAATACAACTATACGAGTACGATGCGTTATGTTTCTTGTTATATTCGCCCAACAGAAGTATGATTTTTGTGATCACCAGCGTAGCTTATTCCAGTATAATATTCTTATTATTTTTAGTTGTCTATCATCAATTTTTATTCACGATACAATGAAGCGATTTCGGTTTTGATTGCTCAACTACCTGCAAATCGTTCTTGATATCTGTAACTGTAAATATGACGTCGTGTTTACAAATAATTCCTGGTATTTGTAAGCATGACGTCTTATCTACACATAATACTTTCTATAATTGTTGACGCGAAAAATCCATTAGCTAAAAGTGAAGTTTCAACGGTTTCTATCTACGATATCCAAAAGCTTTTTAGGACAAAATTAAGGTCGTATAAAACACAAAAAAGGCGATAAAGCTGGATTTGAAAATACTTACAACATATTTAAAAGAAAAGAACTTGTATACACCCTCTGACAAGAATAAATTGGCGGATGTTGTAAAAATGTTTTTAAAAATTTTTGTAAAAATCGAGCTGTTTCAATAATATTTCTTTCAGTTAAGGTGAATAATAAAAGCGCAAACTAAACATTTTTGTATAAATTGAAAATCACAGTGTTTATGATACATCCAGCTCATAGGAGATCACCAGACAGACAAACAGCAACAATCGAAATTTTTCAAAAAGGTCGGGAGAAGAAACAGTCCGAGTCACGTCACGTAAATGAAAACGTCCTCCATATATGGTGTTCCTAACACAATCATAACTTAGAAAACATTAAGAAAATATGGCGGCAGTTCCACAGTACATAATAATTTATACATGAACGACTTCTTTGTTTATAACATATGTTATGTATATTTGTTTTATGTGGATGACGCATAGTTGCATTTGCTAAGTATTACAGCATTTGAAAATAAATGATAGTGTGCTTATAAAGTAAAATTTCTGAACTGAGACAGATATTTATTGTCTGCACTGATTTTCATAATATCTACTATTTTTATACAGCCGTATATTCACACATGCGTACGATTAGGCACTTGCATAAACTTGTATATAAAAATTGTTCACATTGGTTTCGATCAAGATAAGTTGCAATCTATAACTATGACAAATGATAAAAATTAATGCCCAACATAAAGTTTTAATTAGAGAAATAGAAACAGATCAAAAATTGTAAAATTGAATTTATTGTGACGTTTCGTCTTTACTCAAATTCCTCATTGTTATTGAAAATTTGCTCATTGCATGGCTCTTGTTATTGAAAACTTGCTCTTGACTGGAATCTAAAGAGCTTGGCATATCCAGAGATGTTTCAGAAAATGTTTCTGTTCCTGAACTAAATGTACCTTCGTCATGATTGGGAAGATCCTCTTTGGTCTTATATAAATACTTCCTTGACCGGAAAGGCTTAAAAACTCGAGCAGAAGTGAATTGAACACCTCCTGCCAGTTTTGGAGTGACAATTTGACCATAGCAAGATTTGACAAAGTCAATATCAATACTATTTTCTTCTAAGAAAGGAAACCATTCATGTATTTTGTTTTTCAGTTCAGACTCTTCCCAAGACTTGTCAATTGGGCATCCATGTACTACAAACCTCTATTTTCAAGCTGACATCTTGTTTGATGAGTTGGTACTGATTGAGATGTGGAAGATGGAAGTAGGACAAGATTTTTGTGAACAATACAATGTTTCTTTATCTTTTTTGATGGTGGTCTTTATATTTTCTTTGAAGAAGTAGTTGATGAAAGTGTTGGAAATGACCGTCAAAGAGCCGCAGGTACATCTGCACTGCTTCTTTGACCACGTGTTATTGCAATATTATTTGTGTTTGAATTTGGGCAGTTTGAAATGGATTGACTCAGTCTGTTGGACGGAAGACTTGGTCGATTTAGGGGTAGAGAAGTTATGGACAAAGAATTTTCTCCAATATTTCCCCCATCTTCCTGAGTCAAAGTTGCCTGAGAATTTGATGCTATCAGACGGCGTTCAATTCTCAAAGTATTTCTATCATCGAAATTATCCGTGCCTCCTGAGCAAGATTTAATAAAGCAGCCCGAAATTTTCCAGTATTTTCAGCCATGTAGTGAGAGTTTATTTTCATTGAATTATTAAGTTTAAAGTCGAGAAAGCACGATGTTGAAAGCAAACATATTGTCAATATGGCGGCGTCAAAATCAAAACAATACACTTCTCTAAAAACCTGGGACCTGGGCACTAATATATGCGGGCTGCTTACGAAAGGGGCTTTTGATGTAGGTCATAAAATTAAATTCATATAAAATCCAGAGTAGGATCGCAAAGCATTATGCAACACGATGTAATAAGTTCGCCATACCGTATATGAAATTTCTCACAGACGATATAAAATTGAATAAGAAAAATACGATGATTGTCATGTTATAAAAAGGATTGGAATGCTGCATGCAACTTCGGAATTGGCTATAAATTTTGACGATACGGTGCGAGAAGTTTCGAAGGTATATGAAAAGTTTAGAATGTCCTACAGCAAGTTTCGAACATATTTTATAGATTTATCTCGAAGTATATAAAGTTTGCCCTGAATATTTTTAGTATGTTATGTTGTATTGTAAGTTTAGAATAAAGTCCAATTTGGCGCCTCATAAAATCACAGCATAGCTTTAAAAGTATCTACGCACAACTTTTTCAGGATGCGCGTCAGTCGTTACGACAAATTCAACTTAGACAATCATAATTCAGAAAACATGTCGAAAAGCACGAGGCCGTTGTGAAACAAGTTAATCTACTCAAGGAGAAAATTGTGCAGCCATAAAGTAAATACAATGTCCAAATTTTCATAAATATTTGTCAGCTACGTTGATTTTGATTTTCAGACGAGCAAATTTTTTTGACAAATTTTTATGTGGCAAATGTCATTTGCCCGTCTGTATGAGAATTTTTATAAAGTTTTTTTTTGACAAATGCATTTGTTTAAAAGCTAGCATGTCAGCTTCTGAACAAATGCATTTGTCATAGAAAATTTGAGAACATGACTGATTTTGTTCGTCTGTAAGGTCTACAAAGATAATATGACAAATAAACCAAATGTGATACGTTGATACGTACAAACGATCAAAGAAAATTCGCCACATAAAAATTTGTCGCAAAGATTTTATTGCCCGTACATACGGGCATGCGAGTATTCGTCACAGTAAATTTGTTCGTATGTAAGGAGCTTTAAATTAGATCATAGGTACATACATACTCAACAGGGTAGATAAAGTCTTACACACCTGAATTAAGAGAAATCGTCCAGATCAGTTTTACACCACGAGATGTTTGCAAGCTATAAGAAACAAAAGATTCAGTTTGGTCGAGTTTTATGTTGATCGCATCAATAAAAACAACCTTTATAAACACTCAGTCACGTACGTAGTACAGTCAATAATTTTAGGTGATCTACAATAGAGCTAATTTTTCCAATGCTTTCTGCACAAGTGAAATAAATTCGTCAACTTCTGAAAGAAAGTTTTAACGAACATAGACGCTGTTTGATTCAAAACAAACCAGTGACAGCAATATTTATATGAAAATAAGAGGCAGTATAAATAGACTGCAGACATGTAAATAAGTGAAAACTTCCTTTTACTTAGTTAAAAGTTCCTTAGTAAAAAGTTCCTTTTACTTAGTTTAACTTCCCTTTACTTAGTTTAACTTCCTTTTACTTAGTTTAACTTCCTTTTACTTAGTTTAATTTCCTTTTACTTAGTCTTAATACTTGAATTGACGGTTTTGTGGAGTTCACGAGCAAACTCAAGGAGATGTAAGTAGCCTATCAACTTTCGTGGGAATGGAGTATTCCGCAGTGGACGGGATCTTGTAAATGTGTAACAAGGAGAGAGAAAATCGGCATTAAGATTTCGGGCTTTATACGAAAAGCTGTTCATAAGAACATAATTGCAGTTGTTACAATAAATTTGCAATAGCATCGTAAAGTAAATTTGTTAAATATGGTCAGGTTAATAGCGAAAAAATAAACACCAATGTATGATACAGACTTTTATATGTAAGAAAATAAGAGGCAGTATAAATAGACTGCAGACATGTAAATAAGTAAAAACTTCTTTTTACTTACCTTCCATAAGAACTGCAAGCCCACGCAAAAAATTATCTTGTGACGTATACACCGTTTTCTTTTTGTTTGGGTTTCATTACTTGCACCATTTACCTTGTAGCGTTCATTAAAATTTCTTTATGCATAACTCCTTTGAAAACAATAAAGATGTCTTTTTCATAGCATGTATAGTCTTAATACTTGAGTTGACGGTTTTGTGGAGTTCACGAACAAACGCAAGGAGATGTAAGTAGCCTATCAATTTTCGTGGGAATAAATTCGTAGGGTGAAATAAATTCGTCAACTTCTGAAAGAAAGTTTTAACGAACATAGACGCTGTTTGATTCAAAACAAACTAGTGACAGCAATATTTATATGAAAATAAGAGGCAGTATAAATAGACTGCAGACATGTAAATAAGTAAAAACTTCCTTTTACTTAGTTAAAAGTTCCTTAGTAAAAAGTTCCTTTTACTTAGTTTAACTTCCTTTTACTTAGTCTTAATACTTGAATTGACGGTTTTGTGGAGTTCACGAGCAAACGCAAGGAGATATAAGTAGCTTATCAACTTTCGTGGGAATGGAGTATTCCGCAGTGGACGGGATCTTGTAAATGTGTAACAAGGAGAGAGAAAATCGGCATTAAGATTTCGGGCTTTACACGAAAAGCTGTTCATAAGAACATAATTGCAGTTGTTACAATAAATTTGCAATAGCATCGTAAAGTAAATTTGTTAAATATGGTCAGGTTAATAGCGAAAAAATGAACACCAATGTATGATACAGACTTTTATATGTAAGAAAATAAGAGGCAGTATAAATAGACTGCAGACATGTAAATAAGTAAAAACTTCCTTTTACTTACCTTCCATAAGAACTGCAAGCCCACGCAAAAAATTATCTTGTGACGTATACACCGTTTTCTTTTTGTTTGGGTTTCATTACTTGGACCTATTACCTTGTACCGTTCATTAAAACTTCTTTATGCATAACTCCATTGACAACAATAAAGATGTCTTTTTCATAGCATGTATAATCTTAACACTTGAATTGAGGGTTTTGTGGAGTTCACGAGCAAACGCAAAGAGATGTAAGTAGCCTGTCAACTTTCGTGGGAATAAATTCGTCAAGTGAAATAAATTCGTCAACTTCTGAAAGAAAGTTTTAACGAACATAGACGCTGTTTGATTCAAAACAAACTAGTGACAGCAATATTTAAATGAAAATAAGAGGCAGTATAAATAGACTGCAGACATGTAAATAAGTGAAAACTTCCTTTTACTTAGTTAAAAGTTCCTTAGTAAAAAGTTCCTTTTACTTAGTTTAACTTCCTTTTACTTAGTTTAACTTCCTTTTACTTAGTCTTAATACTTGAATTGACGGTTTTGTAGAGTTCACGAGCAAACGCAAGGAGATGTAAGTAGCCTATCAACTTTCGTGGGAATGGAGTAGACCGCAGTGGACGGTATTTTGTAAATGTGTAACAAGGAGAGAGAAAATCGGCATTAAGATTTCGGGCTTTACACGAAAAGCTGTTCATAAGAACATAATTGCAGCTTTTACATTAAACAAAGACGAGGTTCGTTTGTCGGGAGATTATCAATCTCAGGTGTACTGGTTGAACTTTGACAGGCTTGAATCCACATTATCAATCCACGACAAAACCATGAAATTGAGAACCCCCAAAAAATGGCATTGACGTTATTTTATTGACATACGAAGCAGGACTATTTCACCTACCTTCTTTCCAAAACACTTGTCTTCAGGCATTTTTTGCCGTCTTGTATGCCTTTTTTGTCGACTTTTAAAAGCATTCGCCGATGCGTCAACATTTTCATAACCATTGATGACAAAATAAGATTACATCCAGTCTCGTTAAATAAATAAATGAATAGATATTTTGCACACAGACATTCTGTAAAAACTCTAATTTGCCGCCATTGCAGGCCCTATTGCAAAGTGTCGTCGCTTCTCTGTTCGATAAATTACACTCCTCGTTCTTCGTATGTATCTTGATTGTAGTATCACCGAGCAATACATTGTAGCTCAGTCCCAATTGAAAAATTGAAAAGACTAACGGCATCTGTAAAAAAAAACCTCTCATGGCATATTTAGGAATTAGGAGGGAATTTCTAAATGTCTCAAGTCTAAAATTAACGTGTACGTCACGCGTGATCTTCGAGAGAGACATATATCTAGGAAGGTTTTCTTCTCTTGCCTTCAAAATTATTACATTAAATTCTTTTAAAAAGGTTTTTTTGGTGCAAAATATACTTTTCCTAAAACTTTCATTGCTTAGTTTCATATGCATTTTATTTCTTACTAGTTATAAACGTTAAATATTGCTACAATTTTAGTTGTTTTACATTAGCAAGAAAGCAAACACATAAGATTTCATCAGCAGTCAAATACAGCATGAGCATCCTTGAATAAAACATATTGTAATATCGTAGATCGGGATTTAGATAGTGCAGTCATAAAACACAATTAGTAAAATTATTGAACTCAATTTCCGAACTGATACAATTGTTTACCGTCTACATAGATTTTGTTAACATTTTTTACTTTATATCATCATATGTAAATGCACATGAACGACAAAGCGTAATTAAAGTCTTACGCTCCCGTTTGAATAAGAATCGTGTACATTTTTTCAAAGTAAGATAAGTTCGCTACCTATAACAAAAGAAAAAAAGATGCATTTTGGTTCAGTGTTGGCAGTTTTAAAGTAAATCAATGATTTATTACCTTTACAAACACACAGCCCCATGCACAGTCAATAATTACCACATTCAATTTTTTTGGCAAGTTTATGCCAAATCGCACGAGAAACTATGATGAAACTATTGATTATTAATAATATACATGAAAATATTTCTTAATTCTGTTGATTTTTAACTTCAGCGTATGTATTTCAGCCGGCAAGTTATTAATACAAATCTACACTGGTATTTACTAAAAATAGCCCTGCTCTAAACCATTCAGTATTGAGAAATTTTTCATGTATGAATAATACACGTGAGTACTTATGTTTAGAAATTACGAATTGCTATTATTTCATATCTGTTATCCTCCTAATTTCGGCATCAGATCTTCTGAATTCACACGACTGTATCGCCTCTTCGATTCCCAGAAAAAACGGCGAGAATCTTTTGGTTGGTTCATTCTCTTTGTTCTTCAGTAAAGACTCCTGGCTCTCTTTACAATCCAGTTAAACAATTCCAACAGTTCATTTAATTATAACAGTGACGTAGCCAGCCTCTATCATTGGGTGAGATTTTGTAGACGCATACCTGACTCATGTTGCTAACCGTTTACAATTAATTTCGAAGAGTACAATGCAGCGATAATTTACCGCGTGTGTGTGTATGTGTCACTATGTGACATAATATGACATATAAACAAGGTACGATACTTGTAATACTAATAATTTGCTTATCTATCGATAAAGAAGAATATAGCAAGGTTTTCTGTTCAAGGAACAAGTTCTTCTTTCAAGATGTTTCTTTATATAAATAAAAACGCTAAATATACAATTGTATGAAACTATAATGACATTCTCACTTGTCACTATTGTAACTTCATATTCTTCCCTTCATTCGACAACTCCCCCAAGCTACAATTAAAATTATGACCAGAAGTTACTATCGCAAGGGGAAACGATAGCCAAACACTTCTATAGGCATAGCTGAGTGGTTTCGTGTTCAAGCTATAGATTGCAATTTAGCTTGGATTTACTAATTTTCTTCAAGACAGGTCTGGTGGTGGTGAATGTAAATGGTCGTGATATGAATGATAGATCGAAGTCAGACATTTTGTACATGTGTGTGCCTTTAACTTTTAACATTGTGTTGGCAAGGTTTATTTCAATAAACTTTGGGCTGTTTTACAAGTCATGTAATTTCTTGTTCAAAAATACGAAACATGAATCTCTGCTAAAAAAATTGCTTGAGTATATACGAAATTCACATTTAATTCACCAGTGATTGTGTGTGGTAATCAGTTTCTCAGTAAATACTGAAAATAGACAAGTTTTTTATTTCAATAACCACCCTTAAAAGCAAACCTTCCAAACACTCTAATTAAGCACATCAGAAAGAATACTTCTTTTGATTAGAGCTATGTGACTATGTCGATAATACTATTTCAGGGCAAGTGTGTCAAAATTTGGCGACTGACTTTTATCGTGGATGGTGGATTTGGCAGGTATACCATGTGGATCATCATGGTTATTTCCAGGTTTGTAGAGGATATTTGCGGGTAATGGGATTATAGTTATGATTGTATGCATAACTGTGACTTTTTCATAAAGGACCATAAGTTTTTTTAAATGTATGCCATTGCATTTATTAAACGCAGTGTTTTGCGAGATGTACCCAAAGGCCAAGAAATGAAAAAGGAAACTGAATATTCCTGAAAGCTGAAATAAATAATGTTATGACAAATTTGCTTCGCTTGGCCCCAAATGTGGACACTGTTTTTTTCTAAAACAAAACTAAATGGGAGGGAAAACCGGTGGATCCGGGAAAAACCCTCCAATAATAAAAAAGATCAAAAATTTAGAAAATTTCCTTAAATTTTTGTAGTTTTAAGATGTTTCCTATTTTTGTTGTTTTCAATGATCCCGATGATCTATTTTAACATGCTGCAGCGTAGTCAGATCATGCGTCTTACATAGTCGTATAAAAAATTTAAATTTACAGAGCGACAAAAAAGTGGACTGACTACCCTATTGACACAGCAAATATTTTGTGTTCAACAAAAGAAACGCAAACTTTCGTAGAGAGCAACAAAAGAAAGAGCGCAGAATGTTAAACATTTTAATAAATAGACGAAAAATGAAAATTAAAAGCATCCCATAAAATTATATGAAAAAATTATTCAGTACGTACGACATGACCATTCATCTGTCAATAACAATGAGAAAATGAAATGACTAAAGTGACGTCATGACTTAAATAAAAATCATTTTTGATGTCAACTAGACTTCATTCAAAATTTCTATGCTGCTTCATTAACACCTTCATTAACAGCTGGCTTTCACTCACGTGTTTTGTCAGAAAATTTAACAATTGTGAAAATTTAGATTTAAGCTGTTGTGCTTGAAAATGCGTTATACTGATAAACGTTATGCATAAGAAAAGTGTGATTCTTTCTACAAGGACGCTTGTTTCTTGGTGCTACTGTCCGACTTGGTCGTTCATTAATTGTCCAGTTAGTAGGCCTACAGAAAAAGCCACTCTATAAAAAAACACGTTGTAAAATGTCAGCAAAATGAATGATCAAGAACAGAAATTAAATATATTGAAAAGAACAAAACTTTTATACCTGATTTCCAAGCGTTGTCCTGGTCAGTCTGATCCACGCCACTTAGTCGGTCTCTTCCTATTTTTTTCACCGCGCAGTTTCTGTGTGTATGTCGTAGAAATATATGGTAGTATTTTTATCTTCGAAATTCAATGACCCCTAGCTACTTGCAGCATTGTAATTTTCGTTATAAACGTTAAATGTAACTATCAAAAAGTAGTGAATGAAAGCCAGCTATTTTCTCACAGCAAGTGACATCCTTCGTTGATAAACAAAAATTGACAAATTTTGTCATGAAAAACCGACTGTTTTTATTTTATTTGGGTGTTTTTCATGATTAAGGCTCAAATTATAAAAATAGACCATCAGGATCCTTTTTAACTATCTCATGCAGATACTAATACAACACTTATCTACTCAACTTACAAACCACAAGACATGAATCGTGTTTTTCCACTCGCTTGTTTTCCATCTTCGTAGAACATATTTCGTTTTTTGAGTCCAGTAATTTCAATATTATGTTCATACGTACATATGCCACAAAGCGATTTCCATACGATACCTTTATACCATTCCATAAACAAAGTACTCAACATCGTTAACCAACAAAGTAGCTAGTGAAATCATGAATCGCCATTTCGACAGATTACAATTTACAATGCACTCTTATGATAACTTCAAGCGAAGGAAAAGGGATCACTTCAATAGCCCAGTTATATCATCACTTAAAGAATGCTTAGCGCAGAGTTGATCTTCTATGAGTATCAGCTGACCACTTTAGGTGGGCGCATATAACAATGGGGCCCATCATCATTATATGAACAAACAACTGACATCAACAAAGAATCCAAACTACAGAAAAACATTCTTGGCCATGAATCACCATGACACATAAGCAAGAAGAAACTAGTAAGAGCAATTGAAAGGAATGGCACAGGTGGTAAGGGCACTTTCACAACTCCATCCATGTGGGATCTACAATGTAAGAAAATATGAAACACATGTACAAGAGTTCATGATGAATATGACGTTAGTTTGCGTTTTTTAATTCTTAATCAGATATATTGAGAATGAGAAAATTGCGATATGTGTTCTATTTGACTATCCAAATGGAAGAACAGTCACCTACATTGCACGAATAGCTTCAGTCAGTTGAGTTTGAACAATGCAACAAGTTTCAAACAATCGAAGACTTAACATTGTGGTCAAAGCATTTTACAGTGAAAGCTTTCATATTACGAGGCCTGCATTAAGACTAGTTGATTATTCCACGTAACTCATACTTCTTTATATCGTCAGTAAAAAGACAGATTTACCTTTCTTTCTACAACGTTAAAGTGACTAATTAACCGTTGAAGTGAAAAAAAACTAATTTATATTCTTTAATTGACGTCATGATTATAATTTTTTATTGTGATTGGCTCCTTAGGAGCTTATCACCTTTCACAAAGACAAATTCAGTGTACTTATATTCATTGCATATATTCAGTAATGACTAATGTGACATTGAAGAAACAAACTAAAAATCAGCAGCATGAATAAAAACCATTGCGATTTTCACAAGAACAATAGAATCAAGAAGCAAATAAATATTTAACGTCAATGTAGTTACCTACGTTTGTACTCATATGACTTAGTTTCTCCTCTCCTCTTGGTATCTGAACAACCGAAATTTCCCCCAAATATCGGAAAAATCCTATTGCTGTTGATCGGATTATGGCAAAATTGTCGGCTATTACCAAGTAGTGTTGAAAACACTCACCAATCTTTTTCTTTCTTCTTTTGTAGCGACTTCAGTCCTACGAGCGTATTTTCAACTGTATTTTTCTATGTTCGCAAAACGTTTCTTCAAACTGAAAGATTCACATTCTTGTTCAGTTGCATTCACAGATGTCGGTGGTCTTGATTTTTTCATCAAAACATTCAAATACATCGGCAATCAAATAAGACGTCTTTCGGTAACTTGTCGTCGATGACAGTTGAAGCCAACAACTTCATTTTGCTCTGCATAATCAAAAATCTTTATACTCGTCGCCTATGTGTATAGTCTTGTTCCATCTTTTATGAACAACATCTGCTTTCCACGACGCCTCGTGACTTGTATGAGGCAAAACTTGAAGTGAATAGTACCTTTAAGCATAGTGTTAAGCATATCATTATATGTATTTGTTCCACATGAATTGTTCGTTCTTGAACAAATTATCGGATATTTATCAAATCTAAATTTTGAAAGAAAAACGTGTTGTTGCCAAACAAAAGAACTATGCTCTTCATTCATTAATAAACGTAAAATGCAAATGACAATTGACCATTTTTCTGTGATATTACGCAAATCATTAAACCATTGAACAACGCAAACAGGAGTTTGGGCATTAAGATGTTGGTGACGTCAAGTTTTGAAACTTTTTATAAACGTCGAGACTTGTTGGAAACGATTGTTTATCATTATGAACTTGAAGATTGTTGTTCAATTGTAGAAATAGTGAAGTAGTTCGAACTTTTGCGACTGCGCAAATATAGACTATATAATTACAATTGGTTCCGCTCGTTCGGTGAGCGACGAGCTCACATAAATTCTTCGATCAAATTTTATATCATTTTTGTGGGTGTTAGCAGGCGATCAGACACGATGGTCAATTCTGACATAGCTTACCATGGATTTCCTAATGCAAATTATTTTTATTGAAATTCATGGTAAGCCAACCTAAAATAAATGTAGATTAACATAGAAGACAAGCATTTTTTTATAGCAAGAACTGTAGAAGAAAATCGCCTAATATAGACTAAATACATGAAGGCGTTTCATATTCCTCACAAGAATTATCCGCAGCTTTTGTATAAAAATGAAGACATAAAATATGTACAAGGTCTGAATTTTTTCCACGCCAACTCCACTCTATGTTCCGGTGCGAATCCTGCCTGTTTCCTCGAAACATTCAACGCCTGACCAAAGGTCCACTATTATCAACGTGAAAGACAGAAAACAAGTGACGCTGGTAAATAATAGAAACGTGAAGAAAAGATGTGAATGAAAAAACGTGAAGAGATGTGAAGGAGAAAGAAGTGAGAGCGATGTGCAGCTTAGAAGATAACGTTATGTACTTTTCTATTTTCTTAATTTTGCGAAAAATTTTGGCAAATGCTATTTGAGCCCGCATCAATTGCACCGAAGCCGTACTTCGCTTGACGTAAATCATCACGGTATTAAATTGCTTTGGAATTTCTATTTAATCTCTTTGATTTAAGCATTTTAATAAAGAGCGCTTCATCCAACGCAAAAATACCAGGGCGGATCTTGAACCTACAGACAAGAACCTCGAAAATAACGCTGACAATGAGCGTGTTTCGCTCGACCTAAATCGTCTCGATAGTATTTGGATTTGGAACCTTTATTTAATATTTTTGCATTTAAAAAAAGCTCAGTTGCTACAAGATCTTGCCATATGCCGCCCTGGCGTTAGTAAGGTTTGTATTCCAGAAATATAACACATTAAAACTATTTTCTTCCTGTCAAAATGACACATCTTGTTAAAATCATTCGCTACCACTTTGGGGAAATCTCAAACCATATTGAGGACAGTTTCCATAGTAGCATATTGTGGTTAACTCGGTGGAATAAGTTCTTAAGGATTTGCTGTTTCAGCATTTCAGACAACACTGGAATCAGTACGAAGAATCATTGACAGTTTATCATTATTATTAAATAGTCTACTGTCTTCAGCCTCATTTTCATTCACAGAAATTGTTACATCATCATGAACGACTACCCCATCTTTATCTTCATATGTATCCATTTGACTATGCTGTCTCTTTAATTCATTTAAATCGGGATCGTTCTCTCTTGCTTCTCTCTCTTCGTCAAAATCTCCTTTAGAATACTTCAAATCATCACCGACGCCATAGTCACTTGAATTCGGTACACTGAATTTCTTATGATCGTTTTGTACTCTTCCCCAAGCCTTTCGCTTAGACTCAGCTCTTGTCTCCTCTGGATTAAAGGTTTCTATGCTCTCACTGTAACCTATTTAAGAAAATACAAAAGTACGCAAAGGCAACAGCTTCTCCACTACATACAATGTATGTCAATGTAGGTAGTGATGTATAAACAACAAAGAACAAGAACAGTCTTTAAATTACCTAAAATATAAACTAAGGCACGTAGGTCAAAGTAGGTAGTGATGTATGAACAAAAGAGAACGAGAACTGTCTTTTACTACCTAAAATATAAACTAAGATAACGTGTGTCAGTGTAGGTAGTGATGTATGAATAAAAGAGAACGAGAACAGTCTTTTACTACCTAAAATATAAACTAAGATAACGTGTGTCAGTGTATGTAGTGATGTATGAACAACAGAGAACGAGAACAGTCTTTTACTACCTAAAATATAAACTAAGATAACATGTGTAAGTGTAGGTAGTGATGTATGAACAACAGAGAACGAGAACTGTCTTTTACTACCTAAAATATAAACTAAGATAACGTGTGTCAGTGTAGGTAGTGATGTATGAACAACAGAGAACGAGAACAGTCTTTTACTACCTAAAATATAAACTAAGATAACGTGTGTCAGTGTAGGTAGTGATGTATGAACAAAAGAGAACGAGAACTGTCTTTTACTACCTAAAATATAAACTAAGATAACGTGTGTGTCATGTAGGTAGTGATGTCTGAACAAAGCGAACGAGAACTGTTATTTACTACCTAAAATATAAACTAAGATAACGATATGTCAGTGTAGGTAGTGATGTATGACAAAGAGACAAAGAACTGTCTTTTACTACCTAAAATATAAACTAAGATAACGTGTGTCAGTGTAGGTAGTGATGTATGAACAAAAGAGAACGAGAACTGTCTTTACTACCTAAAATATAAACTAAGATAACGTGTGTCAGTGTAGGTAGTGAAGTATGAACAAAAGAGAACGAGAACTGTCTTTTACTACCTAAAATATAAACTAAGATAAAGTGTGTCAGTGTAGGTAGTGAAGTATGAACAAAAGAGAACGAGAACTGTCTTTATACTACCTAAAATATAAACTAAGGAACGTAGGTCAAAGTAGGTAGTGATGAATGAACAACACAGAAGGAGAACTGTCTTTACATTAATTAAAATATAAACTAAGATAACGTGTGTCAGTGTAGGTAGTGATGAATGAACAACAGAGACAGAGAACAGTCTTTACATGGCTTTGAAGTGTGTTTGTGGAAAATTCAGTAAAATTTTCACAAATAAGAAATGTTACCTCGAAATTGAGTAGTAGCGTTTTGTTTATCTTGACTCATTCGGACATACTCGATTGATCTACGATTCCTTTCCATTGTCAACTCGTTTTGAATCTCTAACATTTTATTTTGCAAAACAGCATTCTGCCTTTGCAGTTCTTTCACCATTTCAATCAACGCTGACATGTCTTGTTTCTTTCCCATTTCTTCCAGGCTCTCATCGACTACATTGGTAGAAAAATCAGGACCGTAAAATATAAAATCCCAAACTGCGCGGGTAAAGTTGTATGTCTTGTTGGGTCTCTCCTGTAAACAAGGTATGAGTGTTTTTCTACTTCGCCATGGAAATGAAGACCTCTTCCGTTCTATGTCAATTATCATTTTTGCCTAAATCGATTAAAAGAAAAATGTTATAAATATCATAACGATTGCTTTTATTCACCTCATTCATTCATCACCACCTACACGTTATCTTAGTTTAAGTAGTGTAAAAATTGTCCCCGTTATCTGTTTTCATTCTTCACTACCTACAATGACACACGTTATCATAGTTTATATTCTAGATAGTGCAAAGACTGTTCTCGTTCTCCATTGCTCATTCATCACTACCTACACAGACACACGTTATCTTAGTTTATATTTTAGATACTGTAAAGACTGTTCTTGTTGTCTGACGATCATTTATCACTAACTTCATTGACATACGTTATCTTTAGGATCTAATTTGATTGCTTCATGAATATCCTTACCATGTGAATGTGTTTCTGCAGCTTAGCGTGTTGCATAATGCTACTGGTATCATCAATGGCAAGGGCAAGCAGAAGGTTCATAATAATGATAGGCATAACAACGAGAAAACCAACAAGGAGGACTAACTGTAGTGAATAAAATGTGTCGTAATCAGAGTGGTCACCGAGAAATGTCTGTTTAAAATCAAACTCTCCCATCGTCATCGTTGCTCCAGTTAAGATAGACACGCTAAACCTCTCAAATCCCTGTCTATCATTCATTATTACTGTAAAAGCGGCAGCAAAAGCGACCAAGAAAAATATTAAAAAACCCATGACCTAAATAAGAATTGTTGATATCATTAAACATTAGGGTAGAGGGAGAACTCATAACTTCAGCAGACGAACCTTGATTAGTGTGAAGGAAATTTTCCTCATCATGAGAATAATTATACCGTAGGAGGCAAACCTTCTTAAATACATAATGAGATTTATCCAAGCACAGAATAACGCTACAGAACAGGCCATCCATTGAAAAGTTGTCTTTACAGACATACTGTCGTTACTTGGTACAGCAAAGATGAATGTTGATACGTAGAGAACACATTCCAAATAGTTGACTTTGTCCATAAAATAATTGAATTTGTAAACGAATAACTACATAATTAAATAAGTATGTCAATATCAAGAGATCAAATTAAGCGAAGACATATTCTGTACATTCCTTTTTAACGATTTCGCCATTGTTATATAGGGGAGAGGACAAAAAATCAGCCCTATACACAAAATTATTGTTGTAGGTTCGTAGCTTGTCATTTCTTAGAGAAATGTTACAGAAATGAAGGATTATTGTTGAAGAAAAAATGAAACAAAATAGTAATGCTGCCAATTAAAACTGTAACGTTCATCACTAAATTAAAATAAAACTAAAAAGATAAATAAACTTTAACAAATAGCAGCCATATTGTTGACGTCATGCTATTGTTGTTCTGCAACTGCAATCACACTTTCACTGAGAAAGCCGATGTTCCAAGGCAAAATACATACGTTTTCATTCTACGTATCATTCTGCTGTCATGAATAAGTCTCATTTTTTGTTGGCAGTCCCTAATATTTTATAACAGCTTTGCAACGAGCACAAACATAAAGTGGTATTTATAATATACATGGTTTACACGAGGGAACTTTAACGACCACAAACTGAAAATGCTAACCTGACAGATTTCTTTCAATGTTTGAACGCCAGCAGATATGAGACAGATAAGCATCGCTACCTTAACATTTATCGACGCATTTGGTAATTCTAAACACAAATCGTTTCAATAACGAAAACATAAAACTAAACAAATTCAAGAAAATCGTAAAATAATTAATCTCCTCGAAAATGTTTTCGGGAACCACTGAGTATTTTAATTAAAATACATAACAACGGTAACTCCAAACATCGTAAGCATTTTGATTCAACATTTCTACTCAATTTAATCATCATCAGGCGTGATTATATTAAATGCGTGCGCAGTATATAGATTTTTGATTTGTTGTCTGTAGTAGCATGTTCGTGCAGTCTTGTGTCGGGGCAAAAGAGAACTATCTGCCTTCTGTAACATAATCATGTAACATAATGTAACACATGTAATATAATCACTTCTGACGATGACTAAATAAAGTTGAAACGTTGAATCAAAATGTTTACGTTACTTGGAGTTACCCTTGTTATGTATTTTGATTAATCTTCACATTACCATCTTTGCCAACAGACGCCTTATATGAAGGAATTCCAAACGCGTAGACGTTAAGAGAAACCAAAAACAAGAAATAAAACATAAAACTTGTTGTGTGCACTTTCCATCCAAATTCCATCCATTTTGCTTGAAGGTATTTACAGCATACAGGATGACATAGGCATTGGTAACTGCTATTTCGCAGCATCGCTTTGATGGCGGTCAATGGCTTGACTTTTTTAACTGTCTTGTCTGTAACTGCGAAAGAAGGATAACTATAAGGAAAGCCTTGTGGAAAAGGAGACAGAGGATGTACACGATGAAAACAGTAAAGTGAAAACACGGTTCTAAAAAGCGTAGTCAGTGGCTATGTCTATGCAAAATGTCTTATTCATATATGATAAGATATAAATAATCCAACCACGTGACTGTTTCTTTTATCCAACCTTGGCGACTTTTTGCAGACAATACAATACTTCATCAATGCATGGAAGCAATGATTCATTAACTAGTGGTTGTAGTGATAGTGGTGGTGGTTGTTGTTGTGGTGGTTGTGTTTATGGTGGCTGTTGTGGTGATGGTGATGATGATGGAGATTATAATTGTTTGTTCATATTTTTGAATTGCATGAATGGAGAAAATATGTAATAATAATATTTTCTTTGTGTAGAAAATATTGCACAACCCCCCATCCCCCACTTTGCGGAACCATTGAGCGTAGTAGCTACTATGAGAATTGTAGCATTCTCAATTTTTTAACGTCCTTTGAGAACTTTTTTTGATTATGTTAAGATTCACAAGTAGATCTTTATTTTCTATATAAGATAGCTTGCTCACCACACCTGTATTTTGTAAACACAAAAAGTCGTATTCAACCAAATGGTCAATACTCTCTAGGTGTCCTGTGGTTTTTATGCTGTTAGAAAGAGCTCGATACGCCACTTCGGACATATTCTTAGAAACCAACTTCGCCATCGTTCCTTCTGGACCATTTTCTGTCTTCAACATAATCTGAACACATAAACGACAGTTTGTCAAAACACAAAAACACCAGTACACCGAAGATGCACAACAATAAGAAACATGTTGAACATGTACTTACTGTCAAACCGAATGCTATGCCCTCCACCAAATTGCTTTACTGACAATAAAATCAAATACATTATAATGAAACATACCTCTTCCCATCTATCATGACACATCATCACCATAGCGCTTTTTGTATCGTCATTTATGATGGCCCAATCCAAGCAGTTAAAAAACTCATCATCTTTCGTAATGGCTGCTTTTTCATCCAATAAATATTTCACCACATCTATTTTGCCATGTGAAGCAGCTTCGAGTAGTGCTGTTCGTTTTTTGACGTTCTCGCAATCGGTCATGGAAGGTTCATGCTCCATCAATAATTTAACAATGTTGAGATGTCCGTGCTGCGCTGCGATATGAAGAGGAGTAGACTTATCTTTGTCGCTATAAAGTAAGCAAAACATTTGGCTTAAATTAGCCTTTTGCTTTTTTTTCTTCTTTTCCTAGTGATCTTGACAGAAATGAAGAAACAAATATTTACGTTAACATGATTGCTCCGTTATTCAGTAGACATTTGACGACCTCGGAGCTATTTTCCTTTGCTGCTGCATGAAGCGGGGTTTGCCTTGTATCATCGACCTTGTTCATCAAAGCTGGTTCATGGACGAGGATTAATTCAACCACATCAGAGCTCTGAGAAAGAACAGCGCAATATAGTGGTGTCCGATATCTCTTTGAGAAGACATTCGGATTAGCGCCATGTTCCAGCAGAATTCTTACACTCTACAAAGAACGTGGTATTTAAAGCTTACTGTTTTGCTTAAACGAGCTTGAAAGAAAATGAACTCAATTGCCTCAAGAAGTCCGTTATAAGCTGCGTCATGAATGGGAGTATAACCACCACCTTCTCTTTTTGCATTTATCAATGATAGGATACGATCGTTTTTCTAAAACGTTTTTAGAAAATATAAGTTTAAAGCTTCTCTATCCATCTCTAGAATCTAATAGCTTACATATAACAACAAACAAAATGAAGTTATACCTTAGGTAAAATTTTTAATATTTTAGGATAAGCGATTGCATAGTGAAGAACTGTTCTGTTTCCATTGCTGCCATCGCGGATGTTAAAATCAGCATTCAGATCCAGCAGTTCCTCGATGACCTGCTGATAGCCACGTTCTGCAGCGAGGACTAAAGCAGACTGAGAATTTTCCGTCTTTTCATTTACAAAATCCATGTTCATTGATCCAATGTACCTAACAAGACTGCTTTGATCGTTGATTACAGCTCTAAAATGAAAAAAAGACATTACAAACAATAAATAATGCATAAGACCGAAGATGAGTTTATTGTTAAAGACATAAAATGAAAGGTATTTATCCTCTAAGGGGCAAATTTAACAAAAGTTGGTTTACATTTTCTTTATTGATTGATGCTGATCTGCTACAGACCACTAAAGAGTCAATTTAATAAACTTGCATGTGCTCAAAACACTAATTATAAGGCTAAAAAAGAACAATTTCCATCTTTCAAACAGATAACTATACAAATCACTTACTGATGTAGTGGAGTAAATCCCTGTTCATCCTTTCTCTTCATTTGCTGAGCAACGATATCTTCTGTCTTCGACACTAAATGTGACAAAATATCCTCCATTCCCTTTTTAGAAATATCATGAATCAAATAGCTATCATTGATTTCTTCTTGTAAACAGGATCGGCCGATATCTTTATCATGTTCAAGAAAAACTTTTACTGTACTTTCATCTCCACTGTTCACAGCAGCATGAAGTACTTTGCGGAGCAGGGGGTTGTCATTCACATTGAATTTTCCTGAAACGAAAATATAGCTCATAGAGATCACCAGACAGACAGACAGCAACAATCGAACTTTTTCAAAAAGGTCGGGAGAAGGAACAGTCCGAGTCACGTCACGTAAATGAAAAGTCCTCCATATATGGTGTTCCTAACACAATCATAACTTAGAAAACATTCAGAAAATTTGCGGCAGTTCCACAGTACATAATATTTTATACATGAACCACTTCTTTGTTTATAACATATGTTATGTATATTTGTTTCATGTCGATGACGCATAAAGTTGCATTTGCTAAGTATTACAGCATTTGAAAATAAATGATAGTGTACTTATAAAGTAAAATTTCTGAACTGAGACAGATATTTATAGTCTACACTGATTTTAATATCTACTATTTTTATACAGCTGTATATTCACACATGCGTACGATTAGGCACCAGCATAAACTTTTATATAGAAATCGTTCACATTGGTTTCGATCAAGATAAGTTTGCAAGCTATAACTATGACAAATGATAAAAATTAATGCCCAACATAAAGTTTTAATTAGAGCCATAGAAATAGACCAAAAATTGTAAAATTGAATTTATTGTGACGTTTCGTCTTTACTCAAATTCCATTCCCCTTAACCTCTTTTAATTTCTCTTTACTTTACTTCCAACTTCCTTATCATATATTCCATTTGACACCGCCTCCTTTAGTAGTATTTTAACACCTTTTGTAAATATAATATCTTGTCTTAACACCCTATTTATTAATTGTCTGAAGATGTCTTAAGTAAAAACGAAACGTCACAATAAATTCAATTTTACAATTTTTGGTCTATTTCTATGACTCTAATTAAACATTTATGTGGGGCAATAATTTTTATTACACGAATTTGATTTCCGCTCGGCAAGTCTCTCGCTACAAATGATAAATTGTAGTTCAGTGTTAGCAGTTTCACATGAAACCAATGATAACAGCATTTAGAAATATGCAGTCCCCTTTCACAGTCAATAATTAATTTTTAAGTAATTATATGACATATCTTAACAAAAATTTCATACCTACACAATGATAATACTGCTTAGTCGATGACAAATCGGCAACTAGAGATTGATGTTAAACTTTGACAATCGTAAATTGACGGCTACATACAAACGTAACCTTTGCGCAATTGAGTTTATAATTCTAGACACAACTAATGGGTTCCCAAGGTGCGAGAGGAACGATCCTTTCTTATTTAAATCAATTGAATATCATTATTATAAAACAATTAATAAATATATGTCATGTGAACTCTCACACAATACCTATAGGGGGAATATATTCCAATCATTTAAAGATTCCCGTTTACACTGATACGTTTTCGTTTGAAAACGCACACATTTTGATGCGTTTAGGCCTTCCGTCTGGTAGATGGGCATATGGAAATCTTAAGGAAATCATGGAATTTCTCATGCTTCAAGAATATATAATTGTTTGTAGTTAAATCTTAAATTGTTCCGTTATACAACGCCATGATGGCTTTACACCAAGGACAGATAGCTGTTCAACGATAATACGTTCTATATGGGCCTTCCAATGCACAATTCGAGCAAGACATCGGTCTTCGAATGCAAACCTTATCATAATACACCCGCAAAGAGCGTCACAGGCAATCAGGCTGGTCGCTCAACACATGCCGAGCATGCATAAATTACTATTTTACATCAGGCTACGATTTGCAATCATCGTATTCAAGCGATTTAATGCGTACAGCCGAATACGCTACAAAAACGGTTGTGTCGATGCAAATTGATCGATGCGTTTCGGTCTTGTAAAAACGCATACAAGCGAAAACGCACTAATGTAGACTGGGCCTTAGTTGTGATGCTTGCCTTAATATACACGTACATATACACAGAATGTTGACAAATTTAATTTAAGAAGCCTGTCACAAAGAAGGGGCCAGAGAGCAGAAAAGCACATGAACAGATCCTGTATTTACGACGCTGACTTTGGCCTGACAATTTGCTTTCCTATGGAAAGAGAAGAATATACACGGTTTTCTGCAGTCTCTGAAGAACAGTTGTTTTCTCGAGATGTTTCTTTATATGAATAAAAATACTAAGTATGCAATGGTAAGAAACTCTAATGACATTCTCACTTGTTACTTTTGTAAATTCAAATTCTTTCCTTCATTCGACACCTCCTCCAAGCTATAACTAAAAATTATGACTATAAGTTACGATCGCAAGGGAAGAGCTGCTTAGGCCCCCTTGTCACCAAAAATTGCTAGGTATAGCTAAGTGGTTTCGTGTTCAAGCATGTATTGCAATTTAGCTTTGATTTACTGTTAAGTATTGCTCTAAGATATGTTACATTGTAAACAGTAGCAGTGTTAAGTGTTATCTACCTTTGTTGATAAACGGATACACTATCTTCCTATGCACCATGTGTCCACGATATCTTCCTATGAAGCATATTTAATCATAGCACTGTAATAATTCAACCAATCATAAATCAATCATCTCATGTGTATAGATACAACATATTATTCCATTAAACACTTGAACACTTCTTCCTCTTCTCGTGTGAGTCTCGGTGTATGAGAATAATTATAATGTCTACGATTGCAAACTTAACATTTACTTTGAGACAGGTCTGCTAGTGGTTAATGTTAATTTGCGTGATATGAATGATAGATTGATAGTCATGGAAATTTATACATACGTCGTGTCCTTTTCACTTTAAGCATTGTGTGGACAAGGTTTATTTTAACGTTTATTGATCCAAATTTGTCGAAATGTCACCAAACGTTTGGCGGCTCGCCTTATTTTGAGCGTTCTTTCTATGTAACAACAAGCTACACTCGATTGTGTTATGGATGCATGAGTACTCCTCAGCTTGGAAGATACAGCGCTCGAAAAGCCGACGGTCAACTTCCGGCATAAATATATCTATTTTACAAAACTTATAAATAAATTCGTAGCCATTTTCGATAAAAACAATTTTTTTGAAATAATAATTACATTAAAAAAAATTTATCGTTAAAAAATTTTTCATACTTTCTTTACTCAACAATTGTTTATCAAGAAATTGTCTTACAACAATTTAACAAGGTTAAATAGTTGGAATGTTATTATACAAAAAAGAATGATAGCATAATGCTATAACCAACAACTACAAACAATAACGACCTTATCTAACAACATTTGAGAAAACTAACCTTCCACTCCTCTTCCTTGTAAACGAGACAAGTCTACTTAAAAGCAGAGAGCCTTATACGCTACAAGTCCCGGGCTTGTGACCGGTATAGCAGAGTTAAAATGTGAAAGGTTTATCATAGAGTTAAGCTGTAGACCAGCTATAGCTGACTTTCACTAGTGTGTTTTGTCAGAAAATTGTGAAAATTTAGTTTTGCCGAAATTTTTCACGATTGAATTTGAAAATGCGTTATACCGATAAACATAATGCATAATGAAGTCGCAAATGTAAATCTTTCATTGAGGACGCTTGTTCCTGGTCTTTCTGTCCGAGTTGGTATTTCATCCATTAGACAGTTAGTAGACCTACAGACATAGCTATTCTATAAAAAAAACACTTAAGTGTCAGTATAATGAATGATCAAGAAGAGAAAATAAATATATTGAAAAGAACAAAACTTTAATAGCTGATTTTCAAGTGTTGTCTTGGTCAGTCTGCATGACCCAGGTTACTTCGTCAGTCTCTTGCTTTCATCGAATTGTTCTTATGTGTATCGTAGAAATTTATTCTCATATTTTTCATCAGAAATTTAATGAACCCTATTTGCAACTATTGTGTTTTAATTTTTCGTTGTTAACGTAAAAAGTAGAGAGTGAAAGCCAGCTATTTGATCTCCGCAAGTGACCTTGATTGACAAATGAAAATTGACAGGTCTAGTCATAAATATCCAGCTGTTTCTTTTAAATTTGAATTTTTTCATTAAGGTTCAAATTATAAAAATAGACCATCAGGATCCTTACTAACTATCTCACGAACTCTTGCAAGTTAATATTAACACTAATCTACTCAACTTACAAACCACAAGACATGGATCGTGTTTTTCCACTCGCCTGTTTTCCATCTTCGTAGAAGATAGTCCGTTTATAGCCCAATCACGCCGACGTTAATGTTCATACGCACATATGCCGAAAGCAATGTTTATTTAATATATTCATACTTTTCCATACACGAAGAAACCAGCATCTATAACCAATAAAGTAGCTACATATGAAATTTCATTTCGATAGATAACAATTTACAATGTACTCACATGAAAACTTCCAACAAAGGAAAAGGAATCACTTCAATACCCAAGTTGAATGATCACACAAAGAATGCTTAGTGCAGAGCTGATCTTCTGTGAGTGTCAGCTGACCACCTTTAGTTGGGCTCATATAACAATGGGGCCCATCATCATTATATGCACAAACAACTGCCATCAACAAAGAATCCAAACTACAGATAAACATTCTTGGCCATGAATCACAATGACACATGAATAATGACAAACTATAGTAAAAGTAATTGAAGTGATTGACACAGGTGGTAAAGAGAATTTCACAACTCCGTGTATGTACAGTCTACAACATAAATCCGATATACATGGCTTGAGAGTGAGTAAATTGCAATAGGTTTCCTTTTTGACTCTCCAAATGAAGAAACATTAAACTATGTCGCAAGATTGGCTTTATTTATTTGAGTTTGAATGATACAACAAGAACTTTCAAACAATCAAAGGCTTAAACATCATGGTCAAAGCATTTTACAGTAAAAGCTTTCATATTATAAAGCCTGCACCAACAATAGTTAATCTTTCCATGGTAACTCATATACTTCGTCAGTAAACAGATAGAATTTACCTTTCTTTCTGCAACGTTAAAATGAACTAATTTTCCAATGAAGTAAAAACACGCGAATTTAAATATGTCAGTAATATTTCTTTAATTGACGTCATGACTAAAATATTTTATTGTGATTGGCTCCTTAGGAGTAGGTCACCTTTCACAGAAACAACGACTAATCCTTCAACCATTTAAACAAAAAAAAATCATTATAATCTTCAGATTTATTTGCATTTTAATGTCGTAATGCTAAATAACGATGATATGATGGGATAGGATAAGACCCCGTTTACACTATACCGGATAAATATCGTAGCAGGTTAAATTTTCTTTGTATTGAAAGGCAGTGAAATTGTTCAACGTCAGAAACACAACCAAATAGACTAAATCTATAAACTTAACGAGCTTTTACTCCAAACAGTTACTCCTTTAAAGGGAACGAAGATGTCGTGATGAGCGAATCCGGTATAGTGTAGATGAAGCCTAAGATTCTTGAGACGATAAATTTTGAAACTAGACTTTAGTTCTGTCCAAAATTCATTGAATCTTGTAGTCATGTCGTGCAAGGCATGAGGTTAGAAGAGGGTTTAAAGGCGTTCTGTTTACCCTGAGGTTTCCCAAGAACTAAAAATATTATAGAGAGTCAGAAATTTGAGCAAAAGGCAATTACGGCTCTTGTTCATTGCAAGCCTACACCACAATCTGAGAAAACTACACCTATGCACTCAACCTCAGAGTGCGTTAGAGAAAGATGGAAAATGTAGTGTATTCCTGCTGTTCATTACATATACTCAGTAATGACTAATGTGCAATGAAGAAACAAACCAAAATTCAGTAGCATCAATCATCATCATATATTTTCGCGCCAAGGGGCGATCCATGCTCGGGCTGGAAGTTTGGAAGTGTTGCGCGTGTTGTAGCAATCAGTCGAAATCAGGGACGGCACGTGAAGCCTTGCTACTTGTCCCCAGTAGCATCAATAAAAACTATTGAGACTTTCACAAGAACAATGGAGATAAATCAGTAAGCAAATAATCATTTATCGTCAGAATAGTCACTTACATTTGTAGTTTCCAGCCATAGGATCTCTTTTCGTGCATACATAATATCGAAGCAAATACATGTGAAATACATTTCAAAATGGTTTTTCTCGCTTAAATTTCATTTGCAGCTGCTATCAACATTTCGGACTAATAAAATTCATCTGTATATAATTTACCAGTGGCTTTCAATTGTAAAGATATGGTGCGGTATGTCCATTGAAACTCACTTGACTTGGTTTCTCCTCTCCACGTGGTAACATATCAATCTTATTATCTCACAAATATCGGCAAAGGCCTCTTGCTGTTGATCGGATTGTGCCCAAATTATTGCCTATTACGAAGTAGTGTTGCAAACATTAACCAATCGTTTCCTTTCTTCTTTTGTACTTCAGTAATATGAACGCATTTTCAACTGCATTTTTCTATGTTTTCGAAAAGTTTCTTCAAATTCGAAGATTCCAATTCTTGTTCAATTATATTCATAGATGTTGACAGTCTTGATTTTTATCAACTTGTTCAAATACATGAGCAATCAAATGAGACGTATTTTGGTAACCAGAAGAAAACAAACGATACTTTTCATTGGTGATAGTTGAAGGCAACAACTTTGTTTTGCATTGCAAAATTGCAAATGTTTATACTTGTCGTCTATATGTATAGTCTTGTTCCATATCATTCGAACAACATCTGCTTTCCATGACGCCTCGCGGTTCAAATGTGCATGCAAAACTTGAAGTGAAGAAAAAACTTTATGCATGGGGATATATACGTCACTGTATCTTTTTGTTCCACATGATTGTTTTAACATTCATTGTTCCACATCAACAAATTATGAGATGTTTAAGCCTGGTTCACAGGAGTAAAATAAGCAAGAATGTCAACACTTTTGTTTGTATTGCTCTAGATGTTTACAAAGACAAACATATTGGGGTTTCTTTTGTCTTTTGTTCTTCTCTTAGCTTATGCTGGAATTTTTTTGGCAAATCGAAACGATTCAACACTTATTATCAGATAAATCTTCTCAAGAAATTTCACAATATTCTGATCTAATAACTTCTCAAAACATTTGAAATTGAAACAACCAATTTTCCCTAATTGGAGAACTACAACAGGAGTGACGTCCCTCAGACTTTTACTAAACCTACCTTGGTTTGCGGGACATTTAATCACTAAGGCCTGTTTCAAATGTCGCATTTACATGAGCCTAGTGCATTTAAAACAAAAGATAATGAGGAATTTTATAAAATATTGTAAAATGCGACGTTTGAAACGGGCCTAATATAGCACAGAAAGCGTGCGTTTACCAAAATAGGCTTACAACATTGCTACACACGTATCTTTGAAATATACAACATCGAATTAGGATCATACTTGAGACAAAATATTTCAATCCATACTTTACTTGTGGGACGTAGCTATGTTTTGTTTTTTGTTGAAGCAGTCGGCAGTTTTGTTTAAAATGAAGGATTATATCTGCGATGAATTTACAAAATATAAAATTATCATTTGGACTAAAAAACAGAAAGCAATTGACAACATTAAATTTTGTGAATTGCAAAAGCAATTGTTAACATGAAACTAAATACATGTGTATTTTTTCTAATTTTTGAAACCAAACAATACACTTTACTTCACTTTCCAAATCTTGTGCATTTTAAAAACACTTTATATCCATGGACATATGCCGACATACTATTTTATCTAAAACAAAACTCAAATCATTCAATTGTTTTTTTTGTCATACAGGTATAAGATACTTTCATATCAAGTAAATCGAAAAAAGCATAGTTTTTTGTCATTATTTACGTTTGAGGATTGACAACAATATGAAAACCTCACGAAAACATACCTTCAATAATTTTTAGAAAATAAAAACGTTGCCATTGGGAAATCTTAATTACTTCATTTAATGTGATATGACTCCTTATACAAAATTTCGAGTAAGTGAAAACTACCTTAAAATGATATTTTTAGTGAGTGAGGATACAGTCCAATTTTTGCAGTGAAATACCCTGATAAAAGATTTTGGATTGTTTCAACTTCTACTGAATACCGTCTATAAGTCGGATATAATGACAGTTGTTATATTTTAAAAAACAATACGCGTACACGCAAGATGTATACAAATGAGTTGAATCAAATTTTGGAAATTATGAAATGCCATTATTTTCAACATTTGTCGTCAACTTTCGTATTTCCAGATCGTATGGTCACCAACACAATCGTCAACATCTTCTGAATTCATTCGACTATGTTGTCTCTTTAATTCCTCCAAACGAGATTTATTCAGAGTTGTTTCGTTCTCTTGCTTCTTAAATAAAATCAACTTATCATGATTTAAGGCCATACTGAAATTCCGTCTATATTGTTACTTACTTTCTTTAAAAGACGTCGCCTAAACTGGACTATTGTATCTCGTGAAGATCTCTCGCTTTCGTTACATACTAGTTGAATAAATGAAACTATTTATTTACTAATAATAATAACAATAGTTACTATATTTGTGTAAATCTCTGATCATTTATTGACTTTTCAAAAAAAGATGCAATGGTGTCACACATTTTGAAATGATGCAGAAATGGATCATTCGATTGATCATCGAATACTGATCATGAAATATTGTAACATTTTTATTGCAGTTGAACAATAAAAATTTGAGAATCAATCATTGGAAAAAAAGGATTATGGATCACACAGGCCTATAATAAGAAATGCATACCCATTGTTACTGCGTATGAAACTCTTTGAATAAGAACATTTTACTTTTTTTTTCTCAAGGAAAACGGGATTCATTAAGTTTTTGCAGTGTTATAGCGAAAACAATGCAAGCTTAACATTTCGCCAAATACATAGAGATTGTAACAAATAAAATATTCATAAGAATAAATGATAAATAGAAAAGAATACACATTTTACCTTGACTTGCATCAATACTCTTGCTTGGTTTACCGTTTTCTTCCAAGCTTGCCATAACTTTTTTCTGAAAAATAGCATTCTGCATTTGCAGCTCTTTAACCATTTCAATCAAGGCCAACGTGTCGTCTTCTTTTCCCATTTGTTCCGAGTTTTCGTCAACTTGATCAGTGGAAAAATCGGGACCATAAAATATGATTCCCCAAAGCTTACGAGAGAAGCTATCTTTCCGGTTGGGCCATTCATCCAAAGGATCAACGAACGATATTCTTCTTCTCGTAAAAAACGTGTACCTCTTCCTTTCCATATCAATAATCATTTTAGCCTAAAGTAACATTAAATAAATTTACGCACACATTTCGTATTCTAGTTTATACTTCTATTGGTGTAAAGACTGTTCTAGTTCTCTGTTGTTCATTCATCACTACCTACACTGACACACGTTATCTTTGTTTATATTTTAGGTAATTTAAAGGCTCTTCACATTATCCGAATCTTCACTCATCAATACCTGCACTGACATACGTTGTGTTAGTTTATATCACAGAAGTTGAAGACTGTTCCGTTTCTCAGTTGTTCATTCACTACTATCTACACTGACACAAGTTGTCCCGAGGCTTCCATTTTGTAGCTTTGTATTTATGTCCTTACCGTCTGAATGTGTTTCTGCAGCTTTGCGCGTTGCATGATGCTACTAGTATCATCAATAGAAAGGGCGAGCATAAGGTTGATGATAATGATAGCCATGAGAACAATGAAAATAATAAGAAGTGTCATCTGTAGCGGGTAAAATGTGTTGTACTCATTTCGATCACCGAGAAATCTTTCTTTAAAATTAAACTCTCCCATCGTCATTGTTGCTGTAGTTAAGATGGACACGCTAAACCTCCGAAACTCCTCTCTATCATTCATTATCACAGTAAAAGCTGCTCCAAACGCGACGATGAAAAAAATCAAAAGTCCCAAGACCTAAATAAGAAACGTTGACGACATCAAACCTTGATCATTTTATTCATTCATCATCTTACACGAATATAAAGAAGTGTCATCTGTAGCGGGTGCTGTACAAAGTAATTTCTCTTCACAAACATGTAGCACATGGACCACATGCATCATGTGGTCATCTAAACGAACCTTGATTAATGTGAAAAAGATTTTTTTCATCATCAGAATAATGATTCCATAGGAGGCAAACCTTCTTAGATACATAACAAGATTTATCCAAACACAAAACAAGGCTATAGAACAGGCTTTCCATTGAAAACTTGTCTTTACAGAGATATTGTCGTTACTTGGTACAGCAAAGATGAATGTTGTTACGTAAAGGACCCATTCTAAAACGTTGACATCGTCCAGAAAATAATTCGTCCTGCGTAGCAAAATCTAAACATTCAAGAAACATGCTAAACCAGGGGGCTTCTTTGGCTCATACTGTAATTCATATTGTAATACTTATACTGTAATTCCAATGCTTATATTCTAATCAGTAGAAATTAACGTGATCAGCTTGCAAATTTTGTCCAGCTATGCATAAACAGCTGTGTGATCTTACTGAAAAAACATTAGATTTCTTAAGAAATGAACGATGCTTATACTCCAAAATTTACATAGCAGGGGGTCGGTTGCACGAAGCTTGGAGAGCGTTATCCATTGAATAGGAAAATTTTCGAACTTGTAAAAAAAGTGTCAGTGTTTTCATTACGACGAAGAAATTTTGTAATCTTACAAAGCAATGTTTTATTTCAGTGATTACAAAGTTCAAATCTTGTCTTTTTCTTTTTAACGTGTTTTTTTATAAGTTTAAAAAAATTTGCTATCTAATAGATAACGCTGTCCAGGCTTCGTGCAACCGAACCTTTGCATATAGTCTATACACCACTGTTCGTACACACCAAATGAATAAGTTATTTATAAAAAGTAACAGCATAATTTTGTGGGATAATCTGTTTTAAAAAATTTAAATATATATGCAAGAATAAAAAAAATTGAGCAAAATATAAGCATGCTAGATAGACTTGAATA
This sequence comes from Xenia sp. Carnegie-2017, assembly GCF_021976095.1. NCBI lineage: Eukaryota > Metazoa > Cnidaria > Anthozoa > Malacalcyonacea > Xeniidae > Xenia > Xenia sp. Carnegie-2017. The sequence continues at coordinate 11,499,207 of NW_025813483.1, read as the reverse complement.
CTTACCTGACCTATTTCAATCAAAATTTGAATGCTAGCAGATAGAAGACAGAACACAGTCGCAACCTTAACATTGATCGATGCATGTGGTATTTCTATAGAGAATAATTTCAATTCATATCAAACAGCGATCGTAAATTGTAATTTGAATGCGGGAAGAGATGGTTGGAAGTACATAATAAGTCATACCATAAGACTTCGTTGAATTATTTGGAATAATCGTCGCTTTGTATGAAGGAATACCAAAAGCATACACGTTAAGAGAAACAAGAAAAAAAGAAAAGAGTTAATCCGGCTGAATACATTTTCCACCCGAACTCCATCCATTTTGTTTTAAGGTATTTGCAACAGACAGGATGACGTAAACATTTGTAGCTGTTATGACGTAGCATCGCTTTGATGGCGGTCATCGGTTTAAGTTTCTTTGCTGCTTTTCTTGTTTCTGGTACGTAAAAGCAAAAAAAGCGAAATGCTTTTTCACACGAATACAATAATACATACAACTTGTACACCATACCTAAGGCATCATTTTGTAAACACATAAAATCGTATTCAACTTTATAATCGACACTTTCTGGGTGACCTGTGGATTTTCTGCTGTTACAAAGAGCTTGATAAGCCACTTCAGACATGTTTTTGGAGACCAGCTTTGCCATCGTTCCTTCGGGACCGTTTCTTGTTTCGTTCATTATCTAAAGAGTGAAGATAAATACTGTAAATTCGTGATTACAAAACAAGTCTCCACATTCTATGTGCATCGTATGACGAGTGCCTTTAAGCAGACATAAAAATAAACTTTATGCATTAACCTCTTTCCATCTTTCATGACACATCATCACCATAGCGCTATCTTCATCACCTTTTATAATGGTCCAATCCAAGCAATTAAAAAATTCTCGATCTTTAGTAATGGCTGCTTTGTTGTCCAGTAAATATTTCACCACATCTGCCTTTCCATTACAAGCAGCTTCAAGTAATGCTGTCCGTTGATCTGTATTCTTAAGGTCGATGATAGAAGATTTATGTTCCAGCAATAATTTGATGATATTTAGATGTCCATATTGCGCTGCAATATGCAGGGGAGTGGATATTTTCGAGTCACTAGACAATAAAAAAAGAAGCTTTTGGTTAAATTAAATTTTCCTATGTTGTTCCATCTTTTATCATTTAACCTAGCAAGAAACAAAGCAAAAAATCATTGAAAACTCACCCCAGTACGGTTGCCCCACTATTAAGAAGACAGTTGACGACGTCTGGGTTACAATGTTTCGCTGCTGTATGAATCGGAGCTTGTTTTTTGTCATTGACCTTGTTAATCAAACCAGGTTCATGGCAAAGTATCAATTGCACCACATCGGGCTTTTGGGAAATCACAGCACAATGCAATGGTGACTGATAAGCTTTGGAGAAGACGTTTAGATCTGCACCATGTTCTAGCAAAATTTTCACACTCTATATAAACAAACCTTTTATTTAAGACATAACGTTTTGCGAGAAGAAATTTCAAGGAAGTCAACTCATTTACCTCAATAAGACCTTTATAAGCTGCATCGTGAATGGGAGTATAACCGTCGTCTGCTCTTTTTTCATTTATTAACGAAAGCATAAGATCATTTTTCTAAAAAGTTTAAAGAAGTAATATAGATTAAAAGTAAGAATTTGAGTTAATATCTTAAATTGAATTATAGCTAGCATGTTGAAATAATACCTTCAACAAAATCCTCAATATTTCAGGATGAGCAGTTGCGTTGTGAAGAACGGTTTTATTGCTGTCATCGCGAATAGTGAAATCAGCTTTCAGTTTTAATAATTCTTCAACGACTTCAATGTGACCTTTATCTACTGCTAGGACCAAAGCAGACAAAGAGGTTTTCGTTATTTCATTGAGAAAACCTTTGGACAGTGATCCTATGTACCTCACAACACCGCTGTGATTATTGATCGCAGCTCTAGAATAAAGATAATATAAACTGAAGGATAATAATGCACAATAAGGATAATAGACTTATTGGTGTTTAAAACACTTGGTAAAGTTGATGAATAGGATAAAATAGTCAAGCCATGAAACATACTAGAACAAATCACATACAGTTGTAATGGAGTAAATCCCTCTTTATCCTTTATCATCATTTGTTGTACAACCAAATCTTCCATCATGTCCACAAATAGTGACAAAACCTTATCCATGCCATTATTACAAGCGGCATGAATCAAATAACTGTTGGAATTGATTTCATCTCGCAAACAAGGGAGTATGATACCTCCATCTTGCTGCAGACAAACTTGTACTGTACGCTCATTACCACTGTCCAGAGCAACATGAAGTATATTACGGTAATGACTTCCACCATACTTCTCGCCGAACAACAACTCTTTTACTCCACTTTTGTCTAAAATGGAAATTGGCATTTATTATGAATATAAATAAGTGCACAGGAACGATTATTTCAGATCGTGAGATATAAACGTGTGTCAGTGTAGGTAACGATGAATGAACAAGCTAACTAAAATATAAAATAAAATAACAGGGTCGATATGAATAGGTATGAATGAGCAACATAGAAAACGACAACAGTTTTACCAAAACGTAAAATATAAACTAAGACGACAATGATCAATTACGTAAATAATGAACGAACTACAGAGAACTCGCACAGTCTACTATTTAAAATGTAAACCAAGATAACATGCGTCAGTGCAGACAACGATCAATTAACAGAAAATAAGTGCATGAAATAAATATGTTTTTGCCTGGCTGCAATGGCAATTTCGATTTCATTTCATGAAATTACTTCGTTCTATTAATCTAGTAATATATATGTCAGTATGGAAATTTACGAGATAACCGACTAACTTATTTAAGATAAATAAATCTGATGTATATTCCTCACAGTTAATTTTATTATTTGAAAATAACAAAAGTATCTGCATATGCTACACAAACCACTTTACCATTTTCTAGAAACAGATCGAGCATTTCAGCATGTCCTCTATAAGCGGCGATATACAATGGTGAACTTTCTGTAATATCAACTTTTGTTATATTTCCACCGTGTTCCAGCAAGACCTTGGCGATCTCCACATGATTGAACATTGCTGCAAAATGAAGTGGCGAGCGGCCATTGATGCTTTCAACATGGTTCACGAGATCAACAATGAACTCATATTGCAACAAATGACGAAGAATATCTACAGGATGAAGAAATTTAGCGTTGACGAATGATGACGAAAGCTTGTTTGTTGAGCAACCCATGACAACGAGTTTCAAAAAACGCAAACAGGAAAATATCAAAATGAAGCAAAAAGACCTCATAAGTCAATGCAATCGTGTGACATCAAAGTCGTAACATAGAATAAACTTTAAGAAATAAGAAACGTTTGCTTTTGCTGTTTTGCTTAGGTATTTGCCAAAGCATATTTTATACTTTCACATTTCACAATGCTAAAGATATTTTGATATATCTCTTGCTTTGTAGAGTGCAATGGTATGAAAATCTGTTTGGCAAATATTTACATTTGATAAGTATGGATGTTTAACAGTATTTCATGTCTCACTTTATGTTCCACTTTCATTTTTTAGTTTACCTTCGATTGATCAATAATACACTTTACAAACGAAATCAAAGAAATTTGGTAAATCGAATGATTACTGATAAAACTGTTAAAAGCAAATTAGCTATACTGGGAATAACAATCCGGTTCCGACACCTTCTTTTGCCCCCCCTCGAACACATTCAAACCTTTTAACAAAGATATATTCAAAGTCCACAGTCACGTCACGGCTGCCAGCCTTACCTACGTTACCCATCCTCGTGGCTACATGAAGTACGGTCTCTCCATTCTCAGCAACCACAGATTTGGTGCCTTTTACGTGATTCAACAAGCAAGTAAGAGAATTTCGTGTCCGTGATTCCAAGGCATAAAATATACATGGCTGTCCAGTTTCGTCAGGTTCAGAGAGTAACCTTTGAACTAAATAGAGCGGTTGAATGTTATTAAGTTAGACATGATAAAGCTAGATTGACATATCTCATTCATAAAATACTAACTTTCCTCCCCGGTGCAGGCACTCAATATATCTTTGATCTTAACTTCGTCATCGTAAATTGCTGCAAGTTTTAGTTGATCAGCTTCGGGATTTGTATTATTATTCCCGTTTTGTTCTTCATCTTCAGTGTCTTCCGGATCGATGGATGTCAGTGGTGTTGAGGGAGAATCAAATCCAGCGTTAGTAAAACTGCAGTCCTCGCTTTTGTTGTATCTGAGGTAAGCTTTTCTCTTTTCACCCGGCGTAAACATTTTTCACCGAAAATCGCTGCTTAATCAATGGAAAGTATGGAATTAATGATTCAAAACGGACTGAACGAAAACAAAGGCCTTTCTTCAGAGCATGGAATTAACATTTTGTAAACTCGAGATACGAGCTTTTACACAACAAGACAACAATTTACGATGTTATTTTGAGCTTAATTAAAAGTCATTACGAACAAGTTGTTTCTTGGAGAATACATCTTCTACTACTTTACATTTATTTCACCAAAAAACAACTTATGCATTTTGATTCATTGAACGCAGTTTGAAGTTGAACCAACAATTAAACGGCAGCAAAATTCGTGCATTGATATGTGGATTATAAGGCAGCAGAAGTCGTGCACTGATGTGTGGATTATAAGGCAGCAAAAGTCGTGCACTGATGTGTGGATTATAAGGTAGCAAATGTCATGCATTGATGTGTGGATTATAAGGCAGCAAAGTCGTGCACTGATGTGTGGATTATAAGGCAGCAAAAGTTGATGTGTTGATTATAAGTCAGAAAAAGTCGTGCACTGATGTGTGGATTATAAGGCAGCAAAAGTCGTGCACTGATGTGTGGATTATAAGGTAGCAAAAGTCATGCATTGATGTGTGGAATATAAGATAGCAAAAGTCGTGCATTGATGTGTGGATTATAAGATAGCAAAAGTCGTGCATTGATGTGTGGATTATAAGGCAGCAAATATGGAAGAATAGGGTACTGATCACCAGATAATTGTTTAGTGTGATGATTAATGACAACGTAAAGGTAAGAAAGTTTGCATTTGTACAACATTGAAACCACATTCATCACCATGATATGACGTTGAAAACTACAAAAACTTTTAAAATATTGAAGGAAGTTTTCACATTTTCAAAGTTCATTTAGCAGTCAGACGTAGGTTTTAAGGAAATAAAATTTTCGTTCAAAAATAGTTTGGCTTTAAAATTTTGTCATTTCTGGTAGTATTTCGCAAGTAGTCTGGTGTTTATTTGTTATTGAGCAAAAAACTTAAAAATATAAAATATGATAGGAAATCGAACCAGGTTTGCTTTGCAGATTTTTTGAGAAAAGGCGTGACAACTCCTATTTGTGGAAATACACTTTTGCATTCGCGGGATTAAATTTCTTGAAATGAGTGAATTTCCGATATTTGTTGCATTTGTTGAATTTCATTGATTTAAAATGTACAGAAAACGTTATATAAACCTTCTGATTTGACACAAATATGTGTGGTCAACGTTGATTTTGTTGGCATTAGCCTAATTTATGTCACTTAATAGAATCATACATATAAACGAGCTGATGAAAGTTTTAAATATCTATGGATGAACTTGTAAGACGACATCGTTCAGTTTAGTGTCGTACTAACAATGTTTCTAAGTTTATGTAACAACAGGTAATTTACTCGTGCAGTGGTAATTTTTCAGCAAACCTATTTTGCTTGTATAAAATTAATTCGTTTAATTGTCTTTACAGTGATTGAACACAAAAATGTATACATTGTTATGGTAAAAATGAGTCGGCTTCGCTGCTGACAGATGCAGTATTATTCAGTATGTGTAGTTTTAAACCGAACTAATCAATGTAAAACATAATATTTAGGAAAGCAATCTATGTTGATTTTGCCAACATTTAATTATAGGTGACCATATGTAAATGAAATTAATACGACTGAGCAGTTCTAGTCTTACGCACCTGTATAATAACACTTAATAACAGAGATTGTTCCGGTCAGTTTCAAACTCCAACAAGTTTGCAATCTTTAACAAACAACACAAACAGTTAAGTTCAGTGTGAGCAGTTAGTGTAAACCAATCAATGACAGCAACATTATAGACATACAGCCTTCTCCCCTTGCTCAAATAGTCAATAATTAATATTCACTAGAAAATTATATCTTGCGCAAGCAATGTACACAACATTCTTAAAATAGTTGAACAGTTGTTGATCTTGACAAAAGACAATAAACTTGATGGCCTTTTACTTCAAGCAAGCACGTTCAAATTGCGGAATTTTTTTACAATTCAACATAATGTAGAAAGTAGCCTTGAATAATCAATGTTTGCCGAACCATTAAATCAAGGTCCTTGACACAGAATATACAAACGCTTTTACATTAAAGATTTTTTTATAAAGCGCGACAACATCTTGAATGCGTGCTTCTTCCACACAAAAGGAAGTCTCTAGAAATACGATGCATACAATAAGATGAAAGTATATCTCTGTCTTTAAGAATTTTTTCTCGTGCAGAAACATTTTTTAACCTCAGAGTTAAATTCACACCTCAGAAAAATAAATATAGATATTCAATAAGCATCTTCCACACATACAAGCCGCTATATAAATGCATCAACTTCTTAGAAGAAGACAAGATTGAACGCTGTTTGAAATTGAATATTTAAGTAAAGAAATCAAATCAAAATCACAGCACAGCTTTAAAAGTAGCTAACGCACAACAAATGCATTTGTCATAGAAAATTTGCTAACATGACTGATTTTGTTCGTCTGTAAGGTCTACAAAGATAATAAGACAAATCAACCAAAGGTGATACGTTGATACGTACAGACGATCAAAAGTAAATTCCGCTAACATAAAATTTGTCAAAGAAATGTATTGGTAAATAGACATGGACATTCAACAGGGTGAAGTCTTACAGGTAAGAGAATCGTCAGATCTACACACGAGATGGAAGAGCTCAGTTTGGGAGTTTTATGTTGATCGCACAATAAAAACAACCTTATAAACACTCAGTCACGCAACGTAGCAATCAATAATTTTAGGTGATCAACAATAGAGCTAATTTTTCCAATGCTTTCTGCACAAGTGAAATAAATTCGTCAAATTCTGAAAGAAAGTTTTAACGAACATGGACGCTGTTTGATTCAAAACAACTAATGACAGCAATATTTATAAATTAACTTAAAGCCGCCGAAGCACAGTCAATAATTTACATTTTATACAATATAATAACGCATTAGAAATGAGGGCATTTATTGATGACCACGCAAAAAGGTGAACATCACGTAGCTTCAAATCATTATTGAATGTTTATAAACAATGGGATTTCTTCTAGCAAACAAATTTCAGGAAGTTACCGTGCTGTGCAAGACATAATGACCTTTCTTGAACTGAATATCCTAAATAAAGAGCGAAATGCATTACGACCCTAACGAAAGAATAGTGAAATAATTTGCAATAGCATCGTAAAGTAAATTTGTTAGTTATGGTCAGGTCAATAGGGAAAACATAAACACCAATGTATGATACAGACTTATATGTAAGAATACAAGAGGCAGCATAAAAAGACTGCAGACATGTAAATAGGTAAAAATTAAGAGTTGCGTTTTACATACCTTCATAAGAACTGCCAACCCACGCAAAATAATTATCTTGTAACGTATACACCGTTTTCTTCTTGTTTGGGTTTCATTACTTGCACCAACTACATTGTACCGTTCACTAAAAATTTTTGTTCAAAACTTCTTTATGCATAAATCCTTTGAAAAAATAAAGGTGTCTTTCTTATTGCATGTATAGTCTTAATAATTGAGTTGACGGTTTTAATCTTTTACCATTCACAATGGTATTTGCTATCTTTAGAACTATTTTCAAAAACAATTATCCTAGAAATTTTTTACTTTATATGGTCATATGTAGATTAACGTGAACGACATAGCGTAATTAAAGTCTTACGCTCTTGTACAAACTTGTTTGAATTAGAATCGCTCACATTTTTTCAAAGTAAGATAAGTTCGCTACCTATAACAAAAGAAAAAAAAGATGCATTTTGGTTCAGTGTTGGCAGTTTTAAACTAAATCAATGATTTCTTACCTTTACAAACATACAGCCCCATGCACAGTCAATAATTACCACATTCAATTTTTTTGCAAGTTTTTTGCAAATCGCACGAGAAACTATGATGAAACTATTGATTATCAGTAATATACATGAAGAAATTCCTTAATTCTGTTGATTTTTAACTTCAGCGTATGTATTTCAGCCGGCAAGTTATTAATACTAATCTACACTGGTATTTACTAAAAATTGCCCTGCTCTAAATCATTCAGAATTGAGAAATTTTTCATGTATAAATAATACACGTAAGTATTTATGTTTAGATATTACGAATTGCTATTATTTAATATCTGTTATCCTCCTGATTTTGGCATCAGATCTTCTGAATTCATACGACTGTATCGCCTTTTCGATTCCCGGAAAAAACGGCGAAAATGTTTTGGTTGGTTCATTCTCTTTGTTCTTCTGTAAAGACTCCTGGCTCTCTTTACAATTCAGTTAAACAATTCCAACAGTTCATTTAATTATAACAGTGACGTAGCCAGCCTCTATCATTTGGTGAGAGCTCGTAGACGCATACCTGACTCATGTTGCTAACCGTTAACAATTAATTTCGAAGAGTACAATGCAGCGATAATTTACCGTGTACGTGTGTGTATGTGTCACTATGTGACATAATATGACATATAAACAAGGTACGATACTTGTAATACTAATAACTTGCTTATCTATCGATAAAGAAGAATATGGCACGGTTTTCTGTTGAAGGAACAAGTTCTTTTTTCAAGATGTTTCTTTATATAAATGAAAACGCTAAATATACAATGGTATGAAACTATAATGACATTTTCACTTGTCACTTTTGTAACTTCATATTCTTTCCTTCATTCGACACCTCCCCCAAGCTATAATTAAAAATCAAGAACAGAAGTTACTATCGCAAGGGGAAGTGCTAGCTAAACATTGCTATAGGTATAGCTGAGTGGTTTCGTGTTCAAGCTATACATTGCAATTTATTTTGGATTTGCTAATCTTACTTCAAGACAGGTTTGGTGGTGGTGAATGTTAATTGGCGTGATATGAACGATAGATCGACAGTCAAACATTTTGTACATGTGTGTGCCTTTAACTTTAAACATTATGTTGGCAAGGCTTATTTCAATAAACTTTGGGCTGTTTTACAAGTCATGTAATTTTTTGTTCAAAAATACGAAACAATAATCTCTGCTAAAAATTTTGTTTGAATATATACGAAATTCATCAGAGATTGTGTGTGGTAATCAGTTTCTCAGTAAATACTGAAAATAGACAAGTTTTTTCTTTCAATAACCACCCTTAAAAGCAAACCTTCCAAACGCTCTAATTAGGCACATCAGAAAGAATACTTCTTTTGATTAGAGCTATGTGACTATGTCGATAATACTATTTCAGGGCACGTGTGTCAAAATTTGACGACTGACTTTTAAGGTGGATGGTGGATTTGGCAGGTATACCATGTGGATCATCATGGTTATTTCCACGTTTGTAGAGGATATTTGCGGGTAATGTGATTATAGTTGTGATTGCGTGCATAACTGTGATTTTTTCATAAAGGACCATATGTTTTTTTAAATGTATGCCATTGTATTTAATAAACGCAGTGTTTTGGGAGATGTACCCAAAGGCCAAGAAATTAAAAAGGAAAAGTCAATATACCTGATAGCTGAAATAAATAAATGTTATTACCAAATGCTTCGCTTGACCCCGAATGTGGACACTGTTTTTTTCCAATACAAAACGAAATGAGAGGGAAAACCGGCGGATCCGGGAAAAAACCCTCCAATAATAGAAAAGATCAAAAATTTAGAAAAATTTCCTTAAATTTTTGTAGTTTTCAATGATCCCGATGATCTACTTTAACATGCTGCAGCGTAGTCAGATCGTACATCCTATATAGTCGTATAAAAAATTTAAATTTACAGAGCGACAAAAAAGCGTACCGACTACCCTATTGACACAGCAAATATTTTGTGTTCAACAAAAGAAACGCAAACTTTCGTAGAGAGCAAAACATGAAAGAGCGTAGAATGTTAACAAAGATTTTAATAAATAGACGAAAAATGAAAATTAAAAGCATCCCATAAAATTATATGAAAAAATTATTCAGTACGTACGACCTGACCATTCACCTGTCAATAACAATGAAAACATGAAATGACCACAGTGACGTCATGACTTGCATAAAAATCATTTTTGACGTCTCCTAGACTTCATTAAAAAATTCTATGTTGCTACATAAACACCTTCATTAACAGCTGGCTTTCACTCACGTGTTTTGTCAGAAAATTTAACAATTGTGAAAATTTAGTTTTAAACGGTTTTACTTGAAAATGAGTTATACTGATGAACATTTTGCATAAGAAAAGTGTGATTCTCTCTACAAGGACGCTTGTTTCTTGGTGCTTCTGTCCGACTTGGTCGTTCATTAATTGTCCAGTTAGTAGGCCTACAGAAAAAGCCACTCTACAAAAAACACGTTGTAAAATGTCAGCAAAATGGATGATCAAGAAGAGAAATTATATATATTGAAAAGAACAAAACTTTTATACCTGATTTCCAAGCGTTGTCCTGGTCCGTCTGATCCAGGCGACTTAGTTGGTCTCTTCCTATTTTTTTTACCGCGCAGTTTTTGCGTGTACGTCGTAGAAATATATGGTAGCATTTTTATCTTTGAAATTCAATGACCCCTAGCTACTTGCAGCATAGCAATTTTTATTAAATGTAATTATGAAAAAGTAGTGAATGAAAGCCAGCTATTTTCTCACAGCAAGTGACATCTTTCGTTGATAAACAAAAATTGACAAATTTTGTCATGAAAAACCGACTGTTTTTATTTAATTTGGGTGTTATTCATGATTAAGGCTCAAATTATAAAAATAGACCATCAGGATCCTTTTTAACTATCTCATGCAGATACTCATACAACACTATCTACTCAACTTACAAACCCCAAGACGTGAATCGTGTTTTTCCACTCGCTTGTTTTCCATCTTCGTAGAACATATTTCGTTTTTTTTAGTCCAATCATTTCAATATTATGTTCATACGTACATATGCCACAAATCGATGTCCATTCGATACCTTTATACCATTCCATAAACAAAGTACTCAACATCGTTAACCGACAAAGTGGCTAGTGAAATCATGAATCGCCATTTCGACAGATTACAATTTACAATGCACTCTTATGGTAACTTCAAGCGAAGGAAAAGGAATCACTTCAATACCCCAGTTATATCATCACTTAAAGAATGCTTAGCGCAGAGTTGATCTTCTATGAGTATCAGCTGACCACCTTTAGGTGGGCGCATATAACAATGGGGCCCATCATCATTATATGAACAAACAACTGACATCAACAGAGAATCCAAACTACAGATAAACATTCTTGGCCATGAATCACCATGACACATAAGCAACGAGAAACTAGTAAGAGTAATTGAAGTGAATGGCACAGGTGATAAAGGCACTTTCACAACTCCATCCATGTGGGATCTACATTATAAGAAAATATGAAACACATGTACAAGATTTTATGATGAATATGACGTTAGTTTGCGATTTTAATTCTTAATCAGATATATTGAGAATGAGAAAATTGCAATATGTTTTCTGTTTGACGATCCAAATGGTAGAACAGTGACCTAAATTGCACGAATAGCTACAGTCAGTTGAGTTTGAACGATGCAACAAGAACTTTCGAACGATCTCAGGCTTAACATCGTGGTCAACGAAAATTGCAGTGAAAGCTTTCATATTTCGAGGCCTGCACTAAGACTAGTTGATTATTCCACGCAACTCATACTTCTTTATATCGTTAGTAAAAAGACAGATTTACCTTCCTTTCTATAACGTTAAAAGTGACTAATTTTCCGTTGAAGTGAAAACACACGAATTTATATATGTTAGCTTACATTTCTTTAATTGACGTCATGACTATAATTTTTTATTGTGATTGGCTCCTTAGGAGCTTATCGCTATTCACAAAGACAAATTCAGTGTACTTATATTCATTGCATATATTCAGTAATGAATAATGTGAAATTGAAGAAAAGAGCTAAAAATCAGCATCATCAATAAAAACCATTGAGATTTTCACAAGAACAATAGAATCAAGAATCAAATATATATTTAACGTCATTGTAGTTACTTACATTTGTACTCACTTGACTTAGTTTCTCCTCTGTTTGTGGTATCTAACAACCGAATTTTCTCACAAATATCGGAAAAATCCTCTTGCTGTTGATCGGATGATGCCAAAATTATCGGCTATTACCACGTAGTGTTGAAAACGCTAACCAACCTTTTCCTTTCTTCTTTTGTAACGACTTCAGTCTTACGAACGTATTTTCAACTGGATTTTTCTATGTTCTCAAAACGTTTCTTCAAACTGAAAGATTCCAATTCTTGTTCAGTTGCATTCACAGATGTTGGCGGTCTTGATTTTCTCATCAACACGTTCAAATTCATTGACAATCAAATGAGACGTCTTTCGGTAACTTGTCGTCGATGACAGTTGAAGCCAACAACTTTATTTTGCTCTGCACAATCAGAAATCTTTATACTTGTCGCCTATGTGTATAGTCTTGTTCCATCTTATATGAACAACATCTGCTTTCCATGACGCCTCGTCACTTGTATGAGGCAAAACTTGAAGTGAATAGTACCTTTATACATAGTGTTAAGCATATCATTATATGTATTTGTTCCACATGAATTGTTCGTACTTCAACAAATTATCGGATATCTATTAAATCTAATTTTTAAAAACAAAACTTATTGTTGCCAAACAAAAGAACTATCCTCTCCCTTCATTAATAAACGTAAAATGCAAATAACAATTGACCATTTTTCTGTGATATTACGCAAATAATTAAACATTAAATAACGCAAATACGAGTTTCGGCATTAAGATGTTGGTGACGTCGTTTTGAAACTTCTCATAAAGGTCGAGACGTGTTGGAAACGATTGTTTATCACTATGAACTTGAAGATTGTTATTTAATTATAGAAATGGTGAAATAGTTCGAACTTTTGCGGCTCCGCAAACATAGACTTTATAGTTACAATTGGTTCCGCTCGTTCGGTGAGCGACGAGCTCACATAAATTCATCGATCATTTTTATATCATTTTTGTGGTGTTAGCAGGCGATCAGACACGATGGTCAATTCTGACATAGCTTAGCATGGATTTCCTAATGCAAATTATTTTTATTGAAATTCATGGTAAGACAACCTAAAATAAATGTAGATTAACGTAGAAGACAAGCATTTTTTGTATAGCATGAACTACTGAAGAAAATCGCATATAATAGACTAAATACATACAGGCGTTTCATATTCCTGACAAGAAATATCCGCAGCTTTTGTATAAAAATGAAGACAAAAAATATGTACAAAGTCCGAATTTTTTCAATGCCAACTCCACTCGATGTCCCAGTGCGAATCCTGCCTGTTTCCTCGAAACATTCAACGCCTGACCAAAAGTCCACTACTATCAACGTGAAAGACAGAAAACAAGTGACGCTGGTAAATAATAGAAACATGAAGAAAAGATGTGAATGAAAAAAACGTGAAAAAGAGATGTGAAGGAGAAACGTGAAGAAGAGAGGTGAAGGAGCGATGTGCAGCTTAGAAGATAACACGTTAGGTACTTTTTATATTTTCTTAATTTTGCGAAAAATTTTGGCAAATGCAATTTGAGCCCGCTGTCAATTGCACCGAAGCCGGGCGTACTTCGCTTGACGTAAATCATCACGACATTAAAATGCTTTGGAATTTCTATCTAATCTTTTTGTTTTAAACATTTTAATAAAGAGTGCTTCATCCAACGCAAAAATACAAGGGCGGATCTTGAACAAACAGAGAAGAACCTCGAAAATAACGCTGACAATGAGAGCGTGTTTCGCTCGACCTAAATCATCTCGATAGTAATTGGTTTTGGAACCTTTATTTAACATTTTTTATGCATATAAAAAAAAAGGTACAGTTGCTACGCTGCGCTAAGCCCAAAGATCATGCCATGGGCGTTAGTAAGGTTTGTATTCTAGAATTATAACACATTAAAACTATTTTCTTCCTGTCAAAATGACACATCTTGTTAAAATCATGCGCTACCACTTTGGGGAAATCTCTAACCATATTTAGGACAGTTTCCATAGTAGCATATTGTGGTTAACTCGGTGGAATGAGTTCCTAAGGATTTGCTGTTTCAGCATTTCAGACAACACTGGAATCAGTACGAAGAATCATTGACAGTTTATCATTATTATTAAATAGTCTACTGTCTTCAGCCTCATTTTCATTCACAGAAATTGTTACATCATCATGAACGAATACCCCATCTTTATCTTCGTATGTATCCATTTGACTATGCTGTCTCTTTAATTCATTTAATTCGGGATCGTTCTCCCTTGCTTTTCTCTCTTCGTCAAAATCTCCTTCAGAATACTTCAAATCATCACCGACGCCATAGTCACTTGCATTCGGTACACTGAATTTCTTATGATCGTTTTGTACTCTTTCCCAAGGCTTTCGCTTAGGCACAGTTCTTGTCTCCTCTGGATTGAAGGTTTCTATGCTCTCACTGTAACCTATTTAAGAAAATACAAAAGTACGTAAGGGCAACAGCTTCTCCACTACTTACAATGTATGTCAATGTAGGTAGTGATGTATAAACAACAAAGAACAAGAACAGTCTTTAAATTACCTAAAATATAAACTAACGAACGTAGGTCAAAGTAGGTAGTGATGTATGAACAAAAGAGAACGAGAACTGTCTTTATATTAACTAAAATAAAAACTAAGATAACGTGTGTCAATGTAGGTAGTGGTGAATGAATAACAGAGACAGAGATCAGTCTTTAGATGGCTTTGAAGTGTGTTTGTGGAAAATTCGGTACAATTTTTACAAATAAGAAATGTTACCTCGAAATTGAGTAGTAGCGTTTTGTTTATCTTGACTCATTCGGACATACTCGATTGATCTACGATTCCTTTCCATTGTAAACTCGTTTTGAATCTCTAACATTTTATTTTGCAAAACAGCATTCTGCCTTTGCAGTTCTTTAACCATTTGAATCAACGTTGACATGTCTTGTTTCTTTCCCATTTCTTCCCGGCTCTCATCGACTACATTGGTAGAAAAATCAGGACCGTAAAATACAAAATCCCAAACGGCGCGGGTAAAGTTGTATGTCTTGTTGGGTCTTTCCTGTAAACAAGGTATGAGTGTTTTTCTACTTCGCCATGGAAATGAAGACCTCTTCCGTTCTATGTCAATTATCATTTTCGCCTAAATCAATTAAAAGAAAAATGTTATAAATATCATAACGATTGCTTTTATTCACCTCATTCATTCATCACCACCTACACTTTATCTTAGTTTAAGTAGTGTAAAAATTGTCCCCGTTATCTAATATCATTCATCACTACCTACAATGACACACGTTATCATAGTTTATATTCTAGATAGTGTAAAGACTGTTCTCGTTCTCCATTGCTCATTCATCACTACCTACACCGACACACGTTATCTTAGTTTATATTTTAGATACTGTAAGACTGTTCTTGTTGTCTGACGTTCATTCATCACTAACTTCATTGACATACGTTATCTATAGGATCTAATTTGATAGTTTCATGAATGTCCTTACCGTTTGAATGTGTTTCTGCAGCTTAGCGTGTTGCATAATGCTACTGGTATCATCAATGGCAAGGGCAAGCAGAAGGTTCATAATAATGATAGGCATAACGACGAGAAAACCAGCAAGGAGGACCAGCTGTAGTGGATAAAATGTGTTGTAATCAGAGTGGTCACCGAGAAATGTCTGTTTAAAATCAAACTCTCCCATCGTCATCGTTGCTCCAGTTAAGATAGACACGCTAAACCTCTCAAATCCCTGTCTATCATTCATTATTACTGTAAAAGCGGCAGCAAAAGCGACCAAGAAAAATATTAAGAGACCCATGACCTAAATACGAATTGTTGATATCATTAAACATTAGGGTTGAGGGAGAAGTCATAACTTCAGCAGACGAACCTTGATTAGTGTGAAGGAAATTTTCTCATCATGAGAATAATTATACCGTAGGAGGCAAACCTTCTTAGATACATAATAAGATTTATCCAAGCACAGAATAACGCTACAGAACAGGCCATCCATTGAAAACTTGTCTTTACAGACATACTGTCGTTACTTGGTACAGCAAAGATGAATGTTGATACGTAGAGAACACATTCCAAATAGTTGACTTTGTCCATAAAATAATTGAATTTGTAAACGAATAACTACATAATTAAATAGAGTATGTCAATATCAAGAGATCAAATTAAGCGTAGACATATTTTGTAAATTCCTTTTTAACGATTTCGCCATTCTTATACAGGGAAAGGACAAAAAAATCAGCCCTATACACAAAAAATTATTGTTATAGGTTTGTAGCTTGTCATTTCTTACAGAAATGTTATAGAAATGAAGGATTGCTGTTGAAGATAAAATGAAGCAAAATAGTAATGTTGCCAATTAAAACTGTAACGTTCATCACTAAATTAAAATGAAACTAAAAAGATAAATAGGCTTTAACAAATAGCAGCCATATGGTTGACGTCATGCTATTGTTGTTCTGCAACTGCAAGGTTATCAATCACACCTTCACTGAGAAAGTCGATGTTCCAAGGCAAAATACATACGTTTTCATTCTACGTATCATTCTGCTGTCATGAATAAGTCTCATTTTTTGTTGGCAGTCCCTAATATTTTACAACAGCTTTGCAACGAGCACAAACATAAAGTGGCATTTTTAATATACATGGTTTATACGAGGGAGCTTTTACGACCATAAACTGAATGCTAACCTGACCGATTTCTTTCAATGTTTGAACGCCAGCAGATATGAGACAGATAAGCATCGCTACCTTAACATTTATCAACTTTGGTAATTCTAAACACAAATAGTTTCAATAACGAAAACATAAAACTAAACAAATTCAAGAAAATCGTGAAATAATTAATCTCCTCGAAAATGTTTCGGGAACCACTGAGTATTTTAATTAAAATAAATAACAACGGTAACACCAAATATCGTAAGCATTTTGATTCAACATTTCTACTCTATTTAGTCATCATCAAGAATGATTATATTACATGTGTGCGCAGTATATATAGACTTTATATAATTTGACCAAGTTAACAGAAACAGATAGTTCACCTGAAGCAGTGCCATGATTAAGTTCCGGTTTTTCTACGGATGGGGAGTGTTTCTTTGATAAAAGGTTTGACCAATCCTTGCCCTGTCTATGATGTGACAGTTGTTCAACAGGAAGAGAGTTGGGTCAAATGGTTCTGTATTGGGTTCGTCCATGTTAAGTTGTAAGAAATCAGTGAGATGAGTAAATTGTTCGCAGCTGTTGATGTGTTTATAGATTTTGATTTGTTGTCTGTAGTAGCATATCGTGTAGTCTTTGGTCGGGGCAAGAGAGAACTATCTGTCTTCTGTCAACTACATCAACACATACAGTCTATATATAATGCATACACATGTAACATAATCATTTCTGATGATGACTAAATAAAGTGGAAACATTGAATCAAAATGTTTACGTTACTTGAGTTACTGTTTATGTATTTTGATTAATCTTCACATTACCATCTTTGCCAACAGACGCCTTATATGAAGGAATTCCAAACGCGTAGACGTTAAGAGAAACCAAAACAAGAAATAAAACATAAAACTTGTTGTACACTTTCCATCCAAATTCCATCCATTTGCTTTAAGGTATTTACAGCAGACAGGACATACATAAACTATATTCCGCAACATCGCTTTGATATGGCGGAATGGTTTGAGTTTTTACCTCTTTGTTTGTAACTGCGAAAAAGGATAACTATAAGGAAAGCCTTGTAGAAAAGGAGACAGAGGATGTACACGATGAAAACAGTAAAATGAAAACACGGTTCTAAAAAGCGTAGTCAGTGGCTATGTCTATACAAAATGTCTTATCAGTCACGTGGTTGGGTTATTAATATCATATCATATATGATAAGATATTAATAACCCAACCACGTGACTGTTTCATTTATTCAATCTTGGCGACCTTTTGCAGACAATACAATACTTCATCAATACTGGGCAATGAT